>NC_138981.1:107407728-108904694 GCF_964341445.2 Mesoplodon mirus | reverse complement strand
GAGGTGAATACAACAAGGGACATCTTATTCAGGCATGTTGATGACATGATTTACATCTACCTCGCTTATGAAGGATAATTTCACAGGGTATATAGAACTCTTGTCGGTTGTTATTGTACTGTATCTCTCTTCTTGCTTGTATAGTTTCTAAGGAGAAGTTCAATGTAATTCTTATCTTTGTTCCTCTACAGGTAAGGTATTTTTTCCTCTGGCCATGTTCAGGATTTTATCTTTGATTTTCTTTAGTTTGAAAATGATAAGTCTAGGTGTAGTTTGTGGGGGGGGGGCATTTATCTTGCATGGTGCCCTCTGAACTTCCTGGATCTGTAGTTTGTTCTCTGACATTAATTCAGGGAAATTCTCAGTCGTTATTGTTTCAAATATCTCTTTTGTTCCTTTCTATCTTTTCCTTCTGGTATTCCCAATACACATATTTTACAATTTTTGTAATTGTTCAAAACTGTTCTGTTTTTTCCAGCTTTGCTTTCTTTGCTTTTCAGTTTTTGAAATTTCTATTGGCATTTCATCACTCAGAGATTCTTTCCTCAGCTATATCCCGTCTACTAATAAACCCATCAAAGGCATTCTTCATCCTGTTACAGTGTTTTTGATCTCTAGCATTTCATTTTGGTTCTTAAGATTTCCATCTCTGCCTACTTTGCTCACCTGTTCTTGTAGTCTACTTTATCTATTAGAGCCCCCCTTAGCATATTAATCATAACTGTTTTAAATTCCAGGTCTGGGGGAGTGAAGTCACAGCATGGTAGCATAAGACATCCCTTGTTTTTTGTCCCCTCCCTCAACAACAAAAATTCATTATCCATCTACAAATAAGAGTGCCTCTGTGATTGTTGTGGGACTCAATACCATGTGCCTAGGTACAATAGCAAGATCAACAAACTAAGAGCTGGTTTATTGAAAACATAAATTTATAAACCTTTAGCTACAGTAACTGGGAAAAAAGAGAGAAGACTCAAATAAGTGTTGGAAGAGGAGACATTACAACTAATACCACAGAAATACAAAGGATCATAAGACATTACTATGATCAACTACAAGCCAACAAACTAGATAACCAAGAAGCAGTAGAAAATTTCTAGAAACATACAACCTACCAAAACTGTATCATGAAGAAATAGAAAAATCTGAACAGACTACTAACGTGCAAGTATACTGAATCACTAATCAAAATCCTCCCAACACAGAAAAGCCCAGGACCAGATAGTTTCCCTGGCGAATTTTACCAAACATTTTTTTTCTTTTTTGCAGTTAGGTCATTTTTTTCTTTTTAAATCTCAAAATAATTTTTTTTTAATTTTTAAAATTTTTATTGGAGTAGAGTTGCTTTACAATGTTGTGTTAGTTTCTACTGTACAGCAAAGTGAATCAGCTATATGTATACATATATCACCTTTTTTTGGATTTCCTTCCCATTTAGGTCACCACAGAGCACTGAGTAGAGTTAGAGTTCCCTGTGCTATACAGTAGGTTCTCATTAGTTATCTATTTTATATATAGTATCAATACTGTATATATGTCAATCTCAATCTCCCAAGTCATCCTACCCCTCCCTTCCCCCTTGGTATCCATACATTTATTCTCTACATCTATGTCTCTATTTCTGCTTTGTAAATAATATTGTCTATACCCTGGTGGTCTAGTGGTTAGGATTTGGTGCTCTACACCACACATTTAAAGAAGAATTGATGCCAATTCTTATCAAATTTTTCCAAAAAATTGAAAAGGAGAGAATACACCCAAACTCATCTTAGGAGGCCAGCATAACCTTGAGAGCAAAGTCACATAAGGACACTACAGGAACAAAAAACTATAGACCAATATCTCTGACAAATATAGAGGCAAAAATTTTCAGTAAAATATTAGGTCAACCAAATTCAATAACACCTTCAAAGGATCATACTCTATGACCAAATGGGATTTATCCCTGGGATGCAAGGATGGTTCAGCATATGCAAATCAATGCATGTGATACAACATATTAGTAGGATGAAATATAAAAATCATATCATCTCAAAAGATGCAAAAAATGAATTTGACAAAATACAATATCCTTTCATGGAAAACAAAAAAAAGCTCAACAAATTGAGTACAAAAGGAACATACTTCAACATATTAAAGGTCATATATAACAAACCCACACCTAGCAACATTCTCAACAGTGAACAATTGAAAGCATTTCCTCTAAGACTAGAAATAAGACAAGGATGCCCACTCTCACCACTCTCATTCAATATAGTACTGAAGTCTGAGCTAAAGCAATCAGGCAAGATGAATAAGTAAACGGCATCCAAACTCGAAAGAAAGAAGTAAAAATGTCATCATTTGCAGATGATATAACTTTGTTAGAAAATCCTAAAGATTCCACCAAAAAAAACCCAAAACTATTAGAACTAATCAATCAATTCAATAAAGTTGCTTAACACAAAATCAATATACAGAAATCAATTGTGTTGCTATACACCAAGAACAAAATATCTGAAAATTAAATGAACACTCATTTACAATAGCATCAAAAAAATAAATAAATGCTTAGGAATAAATTTAACCAAGGAGGTGAAAGATCTGTACACTGAAAGCTATAAGACTTTGATGAAAAAAAATCAAAGAAGACACAAACAGATGGAAAGATATCCCACATTCATGGACAGGAAGAATTAATATTATTAAAATGTCCATATTACACAAAGCCAACTATAGATCAATGCAGAAAAACTCCAATGGCATTTTTCTCAGAAATAGAAAAATAATTCTAAAATTTGTGTGAACTAAAAAAGACCGTGAATAGCCAAAGCAATCCTGAGAAAGAAGAACAAAGTTGGAACATCATACTTCATGATGTCAAACTAAATAACAAAGCTACATTAATCAAAACAGTATGGTCCTGGCATAAAAATAGTCATACAGACCAATGGAAAAGAATAAAGAGCCCAGAAATAAACCACTGCAATTATGGTCAACTAATATTTGACAAGAGATCCAAGAATGCTCAATGGCAAAGGGATAATCTCTTCAACAAATGGTGTTGAGAAAACTGGATAACCACATGCAGAAAAATAAAATTGGACCCCTAACTTACATCAGTCACAAAAATTAACTTGAAATGGATTAAAGATTTAAACGTAACAACTGATACCACAGAAATCTTACAAGAAAATACGGGGAAAGACTCCTTGATATTGGTCTTAGCAATGGTTTTTTGGAGTTCACATCATAAGCATAAACAACAGAAGCCAAAATCAACAAATGAGACTACATAAAGTGAAAAAGCTTCTGCACAGCAAAAGGAACACTTTACCAAATAAAAAGGCAACCTATGGAATGGGGAAAATATTTGCAAACCATATCTGATAAGCTGTTAATGTGTGAAGTATATAAAGAACATACACAACTTAATAACAACAACAACAACAATAAAAAACCAATCTGATTTTTAAAAATGGGCAGAGGAATTGAATAGATAGTTTTCCAAAGAAGACATACAAATAGCCAACAGGTCCATAAAAAGATCTCAACATCACTAAACATCAGGGAAATGCAAATCAAAACCAAAATGAGATATCACCTCACATCTATTAGAATAGCTATCATTAAAAAGACAAGAGATAACAAATGCTAGGAGGATGTAGAGAAACGGGAACCCTCATGCACTGCTGGTGAGATTTTATATTGGTACAGCCACTATGGAACACAGAGGTTTTACAAAAATTTTAAAATATAACTACCATATGATCCAGCAATCCCACTTCAGTATATATACCCAAAGAAAATGCAAATAGGATATTGAATAGATATCTGCACTCTCATGTTTATTGCAGCATTATTAATAATAGCCAAGATATGATATGAAAACAACCTAAGTGTCTGTCAACAGATGAATGGATAAAGATGTTTTGATTACACACACACACACACACACACACACACACACACACACGGTGGAATATTATTCAGTCACAAGAAAAGAAGGAAATCCTGCCATTTGTGACAAAATCGATGGATCTTGAGGACACTGTGCTAAATGAAACAATTCAGACAGACAAAGATAAACACTGTATGATATCAGTTATATGTAGGATCTAAAAACTGAACTTGTAGAAACAAATAGTAGAATGGTGGTTATCAGGGGCTGGGGGGTGCGGGCAATGGGGTGATATTGGTCAAAGGGTACAAACTTCCAGTCATAAGATGACTATGTTCCAGGGATCTAATGCACAGCATTGTGGTGATAGTTAAGAATACTGTGTTATGTACTTCAAAGTTGCTAAGAGAGTATATCTTAAATGTTTTCACCACACAAAAAAAGAAATGCTAATTATGTGATGTGATGGAGGCGTTAATGCTACAGTGACAATCAATTTGCAATATATATGTATCAAATCAACATCCCTGACATATCTATTTTTGATACCTCCTCTGCCTTTTCAAATTGTGTTTATTGCCTTTTAGTATTTCTTGTCATTTTTTTCTTGATCACTAGACATAATGTACTTGGTAAAAGAAACTGCTGTAAATAGGCCTTTAGTAATATGGTGGTAAGGTGTAGAGGAGGGGAAATATTCAATAGTCCTATGATTAGGTCTCAGTCTTTTAGTGAGCCTATGCCTCTAAAATGTGAGCTTCACAATTGTTGCTCAGTTTTTTCTCCCCCTAGTTGGGACAGGATGGCTAGCGTGGGGTGCAGTTGGTTATTTCCGTTCTCCCAAGTAGAAGGCTAGAGTTGACCAGAGGTGGCTATTTCCCTTACCTCAATTCAGTTAGGCACTGATTGTACCCCAAAAGGTTAGGCTCTGATCAACTAATTTCTCTTGAGTGCAGGCCTATTTCATGCATATTTCAAATGGTTTATTTACCACTCCCTTGCTGGAAGCTCAAGGGAATTTTTTTCTCTGATATTAACTGTGGGAACCTGGTCCAGCTCCTGGAAGTAAATCTCACAATACTGGGGGCCCCCCCATGACTAAGTCCTCCTGGAGTTTTTAACTTTCAGAATTGTCCATACTGAGCCTCCAGAAATTCTCAATTACAGTTCAGGTTTTTCTTCCCAGCACTAGATCATGTGGCAGTTTCTGATGGTGAGTCTACTCTAATATGACTTTCTGTCTCTCTGTTCTTGGGGGGCAGTGGTTTTCCCTGTGTCCTCCCCCTTCTTCTGGATCTAAGAAGAGTTAATTTTTCAGTCTTCTCAGCTTTTTGCTTGTTGTTAGGATTGAGTGCCAACCCCAAGCTCACTATATGTGGAATGAAAAACCAGAAGTTAGGTCTATATGTTTTATGGTTTTGAAATCTTCTATTTCCTCCTTGATCATTGACTTAGTTGTTGTGTACATTATTGAAATTGGGTTATTGACATCTCCAACTATTATTGTTGAATTGTTTATTTCTCCTTTTAATTCTGCCAGTTTTTGCTTTGTGTATTTTAAAGCTCTGGTATTAAATGGATATATGTTTATCATTGTTATATCTTCTTGATGGATTGACCATCTATACCGATTTTTGTCTTAAAGATTTTTTGTTTGATACTACGTTAGACACTATAGCTCTCTTACTGTGAGCTTCTGCATGGTAAATTCATCCACCATTTTACTTTCAACCTATTTGGGTCTTTCAATTTAAAGTGTTTTTTAATATTTATTCTATTTATTTATTTTCCTTATTTTGTTGGGTGCATCGGGTCTTAGTTGCAGCACACGGGATCTTCATTGAGGCATGCATATGCGATCTTCCATTAAGGCATGCGGTCTCTTCGTTGCAGCACTCAGCCTTCTCTCTAGTTGCAGTGTGCGGGCTCCAGGGCGTGTGGGATCTGTAGTTTGTGGCACGTAGCCTCTCTCATTGAGGAGCATGAGCTCAATAGTTGTGGTACGTGGGCTTAGTTGCCCCACGGCATGTGGGACCTTAGTTCCCAGACCAGGGATCGAACCCGCATCTCCTGCATTGGAAGGCAGATTCTTTACCACTAGACCACCAGGGAAGTCCCTAAAGTGTGTTTCTTGATCAGCATATATTTGGATCACAGTTAATTTTTCTTTTATCCATTCTGCCCATCTGCACTTTTTACTTGGAGAGTTTAATCTATTTATATTAAATGTTATTATATACAGTAATATTTGTCTGCCATTTTTCTATATGTTTCTGTATGTCTCACGTCTTTTTTGTACCTGTAATCCTCCATCACTGCCTTTGTGTTAAATTTATATTTCTATTGTACCTTTTAACTTATTTTGTCATTTATTTTACTGCATGTTATTTTTCTAGTGGTTTACCTTGAGATTCCAATTCATATCTTTTAACAATCTAATTTAGATAAATACTGTTGTCATTTCAATAGTATATAAATCTTTGCTCCAACATAGTTCTGTTTCCTCCACCCTCCTTTGTACTATTATTGACATAGGAGTTACACTTTTATACTTTATATTCTCATTAGCACAGATTTATAATTTTTCCTGTATGTATATGTCCTTTATATCAAATAAGAGAAAAAAGTATTAAAAATGCATTAATACTGTCATTTATATTTACCTATGTAGTTCGTTACCTGTACTGGTACTCTATTTCTTTTATATGGATTCCTTTTACAATCTAGCATCCTTTCATTTCAGCCTGAAATACTCCCTTTAGTTTCATGTATAGGGTAGATATCCTAACAACAAATTTTCTCAGTTTTAGTTTATTTGGGAATGTCTTAATTTTTCCTTCTTTTTTTAAAGATAACTTCTTTAGATACAGAATTCTTGATTTATATTATCTTCCTAGCATGTTGAATATGTTATTATAATTTTCAAATTCAAAATTTCTGTGTGGCTTTTTATTTCATAATGTCTTTTTGTTTATATTCTGTTTAAAGAGGCATGGTTTGCACACTTTTAGTTATTTAGACAGTTTCCTTTTGTTCCTAGAACACATTTAAAATAGCTGATTTAAGGTTTTCATGTAATAAGTCCAATATCTCTACTTCCTTTGGGAAAGATTTATTGACTGGTGTATTTACTATGTATAGGTCACACATTTTTTTTTACATGTCTTGTAATTTTTGTTAATAACTGTACATTTTACGTAATACAATGTAGCAACACTGAAAATCAGATTTTTGCCTTCTCAGGTTTTGCTGTTGCTACTGTTTGTCAATTTTACTATTCAACTCTTTAGTAACCTTGCTGAACTTATTCTAGATTTCTTTATTTTTATCTTGTATTACCACTGAAATCATTACTCAGATACCTTAATAGTCAACTAGTGACTGGATAGATACTTCATTAATTGCCTGGAACCAATAAATCTCCCATTCCTTGCTGATGATCTCTGTGTGCATTTTGGAACACAACTTTACCACTCCCAAGGCTAAGTGTTATTGTTCTCCTGGAGATTTAGCTATATTTCTTGAATAAATTTTCTCCAGACTACTGCAACATTTGGTTAATTTCTAGTGCCAGTTGAAAACTCCACCACAGCCATCACTTCCTGCTTGCAGAGATGCCACAGCCATCACTTCCTGCTTGCAGAGAACTTCAAAGTTAGCCAGGGTTGAGATTTTAGGACAGTCTGAGGTCTATGCTAGGTACGTCCACAGCCCTAAGTATGTGCATAGTTCCATGCATTTATCAGCTTCTATTTTCCCAGGGATATGTTGGAGCTTTTCAGAGCCTCTATGGATATCTCATTCCCAGCTTTTCCTTTTAAGTTTTTTGGTTAGCTTCTTGTTTTCTCCAATTGTTATTTCCATCTTGGGCAGATATGATATTAAACAATTGCCACTGAATGTTTTTGACAAACATATTTAGTGAAATAACTGTTCACACTGTGCAGCTTTGAGCCAGGTCAAATTGGAGTCTTGTGACTTAGGAGTTTTCCAGGGAACTGCCAGACAGGTCAAATGACAACAACTCCTTGAAAACAGGCTCTTAAAAGAGCTTCAATCTCACTCTGATTCCTCCAGTGCCTTCTAGGCTGTTGGTTTTCAAAATGATAGAAGGCTGTTGGTATGCAAAGTACCATGGAACTGGGAAGATGGGATAGGAATAGGGGAAGGTAAAATGCAATAAACAACATTTTTCTTACTGATATTCTGCTGTTAACCTTGAATAAACATTCCTCAGATTGTTGCAAGTCTTTTGTTAATTGCCTGAGTTCTGAAAAAGTTGATTTTGAGAATTTTTACTAGTGTTCGTCTTGCTTTGATGGAGTAGAGGATTTTCAAATCAAAGTTTTGGCTGGAATAAGTGCTTATTTGGAGGCTCTTGAGGAAAATCCACTTCCGAGTTCATCAAGAATTGTCTGAATTCAGTTTATTGTGGTTGTAGGACTGATATTCCTATTTTCTTGCTGGCTATCAGACAGAAGCCTCACTCAGCAACTAAAAGCTCTCAACATTTTCGGCACATGGGTTCTCCATCTTCAAATTCACAACAACAAATCAAATGTTTCTTGTATTTTTAATCTCTGCCCTCCTGTTTTGCTACCAGCCACATAAATCCATCTGCTTTTAAAAGGGCTCATGTCATTAGATTATGCCCATCCTGATAATTTCCCTATCCTGATATAGATAGATAGATAGAGGTTATATAGAGAGAATATATATAGAGAGAGAGACAGAGAGACACAGAGAGAGACAGAGACAGAAACCTAATCATGGGAGTGATACCATGTGAGCATGGAATCTGGAGGGCCATTTTTTAAGTTCTGCCTAACACACCATCCAATTCAGAAGGTACTACAAAGGTGCTTACCATAAAAATCAGATACATTAGTCTGAAGCCCTTGAAAGCAGGGACTGTGTCTTGTTCATAATTTTAGCCTTAGTAGCTAACATAATGTCAGTCCTAGAATAGGGTCTTCATAAGTGTTTGTTAGATGAATTGAACCCTTGACAGGATAATAAAGAAAGGAAGAGCTATGGAATGAAGGGGTAGTTAAATTAATTAATGACTATAAATAAGCCAGGAACGTGGTTACATACTCAAGTTGTTTCTACTATAACTAGAAATCAACCAAATGAAGTGTACTATTTCATACAATATAAAAATAGGTGCTAGTAGATGTATAAACCAAGCACATAGCTTAGGTGGCTAGAATTTCATGCAACAAACTAAGAATAAATTCAGAGTACTATTGTTCATTATTCAGTAAGGAAATGTTACAAATTTCAATATTTTTCCATGTTGTATATTATTATATGAAAAATTTAACAGTAATAGTCTTTCATTCTATTTTTGTTGACTCTGCTTAGGAGTTTCTTCGTAACTACCAAACTTATAGATATTATAATAAAACTTGACCTTTGTTTTATAAGAATTTAATTATTAGATTTGAAAACAGTTTGGTCTGTAAAATTCATAATACTTTTACTCATATTTGCAGCCTTTCTGGACATGCCTATTTTCTATAGTAACTGCCCCCACAAGAGCAGCACATCCTACATCAAGCAGAATATTCTGGTATTTTTCTGAAAAAATAAAAGCACCCCCTAAAAAACTACCCAAAGCACATGAAAAACATATATAAGGACATATATCTTGCAGTGGATGCTGTGGTTTGCTGCCCTTAACCTCCTATCTTTCTCTAGAACTGAAACATTCATTCTTCTAGCTGCTCTGAGCATTGATGTCCAACAGCTCTCAATTATGTTCCTTTCCAGAACTTACCTCAGGCTGAAAAGAGTTTCCATGTCAATGGTCACTCCCCTGACAGGGAACCTCTCACATTCAATAACCGGTTGACGAAAGAGTATTAAAAGCCTGGTTTGACTCCCCTCAATTCAGGACAACTCTGAAAGGCCAAACCAATTCCAAAGTTCCTGAGGGGATCATCTGAGCCCTTTATTGAAACTGCTTCAGTGTTCTCTCTCTGCCCAATCCTGTTTCTTTTACTCTCCAACATGTTGTCCCAGAGAGCATACTGTAACTCTCTGAATCCAAAGCCCCATCTTAGAATGTGCTTCCCAGGTAACCTAACCTTGAAGACCACTATAGGTATTACTAAAGGATCAAATACCTCAGTCATCACCAAATTACACTTAGAGTTTTAAAAATATCTCCATATAATTTTGTTGTATAGGCTGTCATATGTTGAGTTGGATTGTAACCTCTATAACAACGTAATTCAAATTGAGCAGATTTAGTCCATGTACACAGTGAAGAAATAGGTGGAGAAACCAATAATCCATTACACCAAATATACTAACAAACTGCACAAGAAGCTAAATCTAATATTACCACTGGCACACAGATATCTGGAAACAGTGTCAGAATTTCACCATACATGTGAGTTCCCAAGAAACACACAAATGTAGAGAAATAGGAAAGTAAAGGTGGAACATGTTACATTTCTTTCCTATGTATCACCCAATATTTATTAGACCCATCCCAGTTCCTCACCTAGTTGATGAACTCAACTGGCAAAGAGCCCATCAGTACCTTTCAGTCAGTAATAACCTTGGCATTGCACATACTATCTTTCATTTAAGTTCTCCAAACACAGGTGTTGACTGCATCCATCTGCCATATCCTATTATCTGAGAGTAGATTGATTTAGAAATGACCTAGCACAGTGTGTGCTGACCATACACTGTTCTTTTTCCATACAATTTCCCTAACAGTGGTTACTTTATAGTCATTCACTCCCAGTATTTTCCCACACTTTTCTTTTCATCTTAAAGTCTAAATAATTTTCTATTATCAAAAATCCTTACTGATTTCTTTATCTCTTCCAGTCATGAAAAGGCAATGAAAGAGGCACTGGAGAAGGGAAAGACAGCAACTATTCCTACATTTCCTCTTCCTACACACATGGAGTTTGGTAATTCAATCACAATTCAACAAGTGAGAGATGGATCATGTTCATAATTCTGTAAATGCTGTGTCCTAGATCTCACAAAAACTATACCTTATACTCTGGGCTTTTAAATTTAGAAATGAGAAGACTGAAGAGAAGTTAATTGGAAGAGTGCAGGTCCCACATATATACTCTTTTGCCCAGAAAAACCAGTGACAGCAATAACTATTGCAGAACACAGACAAAAATCATAGGTAATATAAACAGAGGATTCTGACTTTTCTGTAAGGCCAAATAATAGCTAGTAATGAGATGCATGGAAAAACAGAAGCTTATATACTATTGACTTACGTTAGTGGCAGCATCTTGTTGATTTTATGGCCTAGAATTTAATTTTTCTTCTTTTGTTTTTTATTATAAGAATAATGTACTCATTGTAGAAAATGTGTAATCTATACAAAAGTATAAAGGAGAAAAAAATCACCCATGATACCACTATTCATAGATAACTATGGCTATTACTTTCACATATTTGCTTTGTCTCTTTTCATGCATTTCTCTTTACATAGGTAAAATTGTACTGTTTTCACAGCTGTACTCTGATTTCTTGTACCTTATATATTACTACTACTACTACTATTACTTACCTTTCAAATATGTATGGGTCAGGCACCGTGATAAGTGCTTTATTTTATCCCAATTACTTATCTCAATAACATCAGGAGGTAAATATTATTATCTATCCCAATTATGCCAGTGGGAAAAACTGGATGTCCAAGGAAGGAAACTTGCTCAAGCTACATAGGTAGTAGGTGGCAGACTCTGGATTAAGACCCAAACTTGTATGGTTCCAAAGCCTCTAGTAATTGCTAGTCCATAATACTGTTTAATGCCATTTAAAAGTTTTCATAAGATTAGTTTTCATGGCTGCATAATTTCTGTTCTATGAATGTGCCATAATAGTTAACTGTTTCTGTAGTGAAAGCATTTAAGTTGTTCCTATATTAAGGAAAGCCTTGAAAAGTATAATACTTACATAAGAGGGGCTGAGGCAAATTTTCAGAAACCCTTTGAGGGTGGTTAGTAGTAGCTCAGATTAGCCTAATTTCATGTATTCATTTATTTTCAAAGTTCTTGACTCTCTTTTATTTAATCTTATTATTATCTTAAAAGTTATAATATACATAAGGTAAAGGAAAATAAACTACTCAATACTGTAAAATGAAAACTAAATGTCTTATGCCCTGGCTCCAGTCCTATTCTTCATAAGTAAACACTTTTAAACAGTTTGGTTTTTAGTTATTATGGTGATAATATCTTTTACTCTAAATAAAGAAGAACTTCCTGATATCTCTACTTTTCAACTTACCTATTTTTCACAAATAAAAGCTACCTATACCTGTACTTTTTATACCTCTACATATTAATTTCCTACTTAGCACAATATCTATTACCTATTTCCTCCCTGGCATGAAATGAGAGGAATTTGGAAAACTTGGCTACTTAACTCTTTTTCTCCCTTCATCCTTCTTTAATTTTTCCTTGTTAAAAGGGAGTATATATGTGTATTTATTATGTATGTATGTGCGTGTGTATGCACACACACAAACATACAGATATATACACGCACACACAATACATGTATATACACACACATATACATATATAATCACTTAGAAAAAGGGTGGAAAAATAAGAAAGAATTACACACAAACACACACACAAGAAAATTATGCTGCTTGACACTTCATAGGTCCTTTCAAGTATTGATAGAATGCCTAAATCCTTCTTAAAGCTTTGCATCTTTTCTTTCTTATTTTCTCTTAAAAAAAAAAATCCCCCCTATTCTCTTTCATTCCTTTTTTGGACTCCATGGTTCAATCCTCAAGGTTTCTTATTTTTCCTTATATTTTCTACATTTATGTTCTATGTATTAGTATGTTTTCTTCTGCCTTTAATTTTCAATCACCTCATTTAACTTTTTAAAAAATAATGAAACTGTATATTTTACTATATAGATGACCAAGTATCACTCTTTCACATTATATAGTGAAGTAATCAGACGCTTGCACCTACATTTAAAAACAGTATGTGACATCTACAGATCCACATTGACAGAAATATTTTGTTTTGCCACATCAAATGCCACAAATTCTATTGCTGTTGTGGCATGATTGCTGAGCAATTCTTGGAAAAGTGCTGAACATAATAAAGTACAATCTTCCTTCGATTTACACAGTAGTCCCAGGCCTGGAAAACGGTATAAATTTAAACCCACATAAAATATGGTGTTAATTCAAATATATATATATATATATACACGTATATATGAGTAAACTTATATGGAGATAATTATGAAGAGTTAAACGTTTTAAATTATAGTAGTTTATATAAATACATTAATATAAATATCAATATTCCTGTTATAAATTTATATAACATTAATATATACATATATTTTAAAGGTACAAAAAAGATACAGCTCTATTAATTATCACTATGAACATATTTATATAAGCACCAATGCAACCAAAATCCCTTTTCTTTACCCTTCTACTTGCTACTTCTACTTTATATCTCAATTTTGACTGCTTTTGAGCATCATATGAATGGAATCATACAGCATGCATACCACTGTCTGTATTCTTTCATTCAATTTTATATTTTTGAGGATTGTTGTAACAGTCTATACATTCCTAATGTTGTAAAGAATTTCATTTTATGAATTTAAAATGGATTTCTACAATTTGTCTATTATTCCTGTTGAAGGACATTTATATTATTTCCATTTTTCACCTATTCCAAATAGTGGTGCTGTGATCATTCTTGCACATGCTTTTTCATGTGTATTTCTTTCATGTATATTATGTAGAAGTAGAATAGTTGGTTATAGGGTATGTGTATGTTAAGCTTTACTTGATATATGCCAAAGAGTTTTCCAAAAGATTTTTCTAATTTATTTCTGTAGAGTGGAGTATTTCACATCTTGGCTAATAATACTTGATCTTCTTGATTTTTAAAATCACCTTCACCATACACAAACATACTGTCTATGGAAACTGATATTGTTATTGTTCTCCTTCACAATCTGAATACTTTTATTCTTGCCCTATTACACTGGCTAGTACTTTTAGAACAAATTTTAATAGAAATGGTGATAGTTAATGTAACTCTATCATTCTCGATTTCAGTGTGAAAGCTTTTAATATTTTATCATTAAGTATGGTATTTGTTGTAGGGTTTTAAGGATTAAGGAAATTTGTTTCTATTCATAGCTCAGTAAAAGTTTTTTAAATTAACAGACTATTTTTAAAGCAGTTTTTTAAAATTGAGCAGAAAGTACAGGGAGTACCCATAAACCTCCTCACTACCACCTTGCCAAATTTTCCATATTATTAACATCTTGTGTTACTGTGATTCATATGTTACAACTGATGAACCAATATTGATATTGATTATTAACTAAGTTCAATGTTTGCACTAGGATTCACTTTGAGTTGCACAGTTCTATGTGTTTTGACAAATGTGTACTATGATATATCCACTGTTACATGATAAAGAATAGTCTCACTACCCTAAAAATCCCAGTGCTCCACCTATTCATCCTTCCTCCCCCCACACCAAACCTCTGTAACCACTGATCTTTTCACTGTCTCAATAGTTTTGCATTTTGCAGAATTTCATATAGTTGGAATCATACAGCTTTTTACACTTTTCAGGCTCACTGCTTTCATTTAGCATTACGCATTTAACATTCCTCCATGTTTTTCAAGGCTTGATAGCTCATCTGTTTTTTATCACTGAATAGTATTCCACTGCATGGAAATACCACAATTTGTTTATTCATTCACTGACTGCAAGATA
This sequence comes from Mesoplodon mirus, assembly GCF_964341445.2. Taxonomy (NCBI): domain Eukaryota; kingdom Metazoa; phylum Chordata; class Mammalia; order Artiodactyla; family Ziphiidae; genus Mesoplodon; species Mesoplodon mirus. The sequence goes on along the minus strand of NC_138981.1, from coordinate 108,890,039 downwards.
TCTTGGTTGCTTCACTTTTTGACAATTATAAATATAGCTACTATAAACACTTGTGTGCAGGTTTTTGTGTGGACATACATTTTCAACTTATTTGGGGAAATACCTGGTAAAATTGTTTATCTTTCTAAGAAAATGCCAAACTATCTTCCAAAAGCAGCTACATCATTTTGCATTTCTTTTCCTGCTGCTCCACATTCTTGCCAGCATTTCATGCTTCAGTGTTTTGAACTTTGATTATTCCAATAGGTATATTGTTGTCTCAACTTGAAATTACATAATGGCATATGATGTTGAATATATTTTCATATACTTATTGGCATCTGTATATCCTCTTTGAAGATGTTTTTCATATCTTTTGCCCATTTTTTAAAGTGGGTTGCTTATTTCCTTATTGTTAAGTTTTAAGATTTCTTTATATATTTTGGATTCAAGTTGTTTTAGCAAATATTTTCTTCCACTATGTGGCTTGCCTTTCCATTCTCTTAACAGTAACTTCAACACAGTAGACATTTTTAATGAAGTCCACATTATCAGTTTTATTTTATAAGGATCATGATTCAGGTGTTGTATCTATAAACGCTTATTGCCAAACCCAAGATAATCTAGATTTTCTCATATGTTATCTCTATAAGTTTTATGTCTTCGTGTTTTACATTTAAATCTATGATCCATTTTGGTTAAGTTTCTGTGAATTTTATAGGTCAGTTTCTAAATTCTCTCTTTTTTTTTTTTTTTGCATGTGGACAATCAGCACCATTTCTTATTGAAAAGGCCATCCTTTCTCCATTGAATTGTCTTTGCTCTTTATCAAAGATCAATTGACTACATATTAGAGAAGACTTCCATGATCACCCTATAGAAAACAGAACTTGCCTTCACTACAAACACACAGTTTTTCAATCCCCCTATCCTATTTTAGTCTCCTTTATAAGCTTATCTCCACTTTACATAGAATATACATATGTATATGTGTGTGTATATGTTTATTATGTTTCCCCTACTAGATGTCAATAACAACAGTGTCTTAAAGTGACACTAGCCCATCTAACATCATCTGATACATAGTACCAAAATATATTTGCTGACTAAGTCAATAAATAAATTAAAAATATAATTTCAAGTTTACCAGATCAATTGAAGCACTTTTAAAATTGTAGATTAGGAGCTTCAAGATGGCGGAAGAGTAAGACACAGAGATCACCTTCCTCTCCACAAATACATCAGAAATACGTCTACTTGGGGAACAACTCCTACAGAACACCTACTGAACGCTGGCAGAAGACCTCAGACCTCCCAAAAGGTAAGAAACTCCCCACGTACCTGGGTGGGGCAAAAGAAAAAACAAAAAACAGAGACAAGGGAATAGGGACGGGACCTGCACAAGTGGGAGGGAGCTGTGAAGGAGGAAAGGTTTCCACACACTAGGAAGCCCCTTCACGGGCGGAGACTGTGGGTGATGGAGGGGGGAAGCTTCGGAGCTGCGGAGGAGAGCGCAGCAACAGGGGCGCGGAGGGCAAAGTGGAGAGATTCCCACACAGAAGATCGGTGCCAACCTGCACTCACCAGCCTGAGAGGCTTGTCTGCTCACCCGCCGGGGCAGGTGGGGGCTACAGCTGAGGCTCGGGCTTCAGAGGTCGGATACCAGGGAGAGGACTAGGGTTGGCTGTGTGAACACAGCCTGAAGGGACCAGTGAGCCACAGCTACCTGGGAGGCAGTCCGGGAAAAAGTCTGGAGCTGCCAAAGAGGCAAGAGACATTTTCTTGACTCTGTTTCCTGGTGCGCTAGGAGAGGGGATTCAGAGCGCCACATAAAGGAGCTCCAGAGACTGGCGCGAGCCGCGGCTATCAGCACGGACCCCAGAGACGGGCATGGGATGCTAAGGCTGCTGCTGCAGCCACCAAGAAGCCTGTGTGAAAGCCCAGGTCACCATCCACACCTACCCTCCCAGGAGACTGTGCAGCCTGCCACTCCCAGGGTCCCGTGATCCAGGGACAACTTCCCCTGGAGAACACACAGTGTGCCTCAGGCTGGTGCAATGTCACGCAAGCCTCTGCCGCCACAGGCTCGCCCTGCATCTGTACCCCTCCCTACCCCCGGCCTGAGTGAGCCAGAGCCCCCCAATCAGCTGCTTCCTTAACCCCGTCCTGTCTAAGTGAAGAACAGACGCCCTCAGGAGACCTACATTCAGCGGCGGGTCCAAATCCAAAGCTGAATCCCGGGAGCTGTGTGAACAAAGAAGAGAAAGGGAAATTTCTCCCAGAAGCCTCAGGACCAGCTGATTAAATCTCCACAAACAACTTGATGTATCCTGCATCTGTGGAATACCTCAGTAGACAACGAATCATCCCAAATTGAGGAGGTAGACTTTGGGAGCAAAGATATATTATTTTTTCCCCTTCTTCTCTTCTTGTGAGTGTGTATATATATGCTTCTGTGCGTGATATTGTCTGTATAGCTTTGCTTTTACCATCTGTCCTAGGGTTCTGTCTGCCCGTTTTTTCTCTTTTTGTTTTTTTTTTACTTTTTAAAAATGTTATCTTAATAATTATTTTTATTTTTATTTTAATAACTTTTTGAAAGTTTACTTTACTTATTTTATTGTATTTCTATTTTTTCTCCCTTTTATTCTGAGCTCTGTGGATGAAAGGCTCTTGGTGCTCCAGCCAGGCATCAGGGCTGGGCCTCTGAGGTGGGAGAGCCAAATTCAGTACACTGGTCCACAAGAGACCTCCCAGCTCCACGTAATATCAAATGGCGAAAATCTCCCAGAGATCTCGATCTCAATGCCAAGACCCAGCTTCACTCAATGACCAGCAAGCTACAGTGCTGGACACCCTATGCCAAACAACTAGCAAGACAGGAACACAACCCCACCCATTAACAGAGAGGCTGCCTAATATCATAAGGCCACAGACACCTCAAAACACACCACCAGACGTGGACCTGCCCACCAGAAAGATAAGATCCAGCCTCATACACCACAACACAGGCACTAGTCCCCTCCACCAGGAAGCCTACACACCACAATGAACCAACCTTAGCCACTGGGGACAGACACCAAAAACAACGGGAACTACGAACCTGCAGTCTACGAAAAGGAGACCCCAAACACAGTAAGTTAAGCAAAAGGAGAAGACACAAACACACAGCAGACGAAGAAGCAAGGTAAAAACCCACCAGACCTAACAAATGAAGAGGAAATAGGCAGTCTACCTGAAAAAGAATTCAGAATAATGAGAGTAAAGATGATCCAAAATCATGGAAATAAAGTTGAGAAAATATAAGAAACTTTTAACAAGGACCTATAAGAACTAAAGAGCAAACAGAAAATGATGAACAACACAATGAAATTAAAAATTCTCTAGAAGGGACCAATAGCAGAATAACTGTGGCAGAAGAACGGATAAGTGACCTGGAAGATAAAATAGTGGAAATAACGACTGCAGAGCAGAGCAAAGAAAAAAGAATGAAAAGAACTGAGGACAGTCTCAGAGACCTCTGGGACAACATTAAACTCACCAACATTCCAATTATAGGGGTTCCAGAAGAAGAAGAGAAAAAGAAAGGGACTGAGAAAATATTTGAAGAGATTATAGTTGAAAATTTCCCTAACATGGGAAAGGAAATAGTTAATCAAGTCCAGGAAGCACAGACAGTCCCATACAGGATAAATCCAAGGAGAAACATGCCAAGACACATATTAATCAAACTAGCAAAAATTAAATACAAAGAACAAATATTAAAAGCAGCAAGGGAAAAGCAACAATTAACATAAAAGGGAATCCACATAAGGTTAATAGTCGATCTATCAGCAGAAACTCTGCAAGCCAGAAGGGACTGGCAGGACATATTTAAAGTGATGAAGGAGAAAAACCTGCAACCAAGATTACTCTACCCAGCAAGGATCTCATTCAGATTTGATGGAGAAATTAAAACCTTCACAGACAAACAAAAGCTAAGAGAATTCAGCACCACCAAAACAGCTTTACAACAAATGCTAAAGGAACTTCTCTAGGAAGGAAACACAAGAGAAGGAAAAGACCTACAATAACAAACCCAAAACAATTAAGAAAATGGGAATATAAACATACATATTGATAATTACCTTAAATGTAAATGAATTAAATGCTCCACCCAAAAGACAGAGACTGGCTGAATGGATACAAAAATAAGACCCATATATATGCTGACTACAAGAGACCTACTTCAGACCTAGGGACACAAACAGACTGAAAGTGAGGGGATGGAAAAAGATATTCCATGTAAACGGAAATCAAAAGAAAGCTGGAGGAGCAATTCTCACATCAGACAAAATAGACTTTAAAATAAAGACTATTACAAGAGACAAAGAAGGACACTACATAATGATCAAGGGATCAATTCAAGAAGAAGATATAACAACTATAAATATTTATGCACCCAACATAGGAGCACCTCAATACATAAGGCAAATGCTAACAGCCATAAAAAGGGAAATCGACAGTAACACATAGTAGGGGACTTTAACACCCCACTTTCACCAATGGACAGATCATCCAAAATGAAAATAAATAAGGAAAAACAAGCTTTAAATGATCCATTAAACAACATGAACTTAATTGATATTTATAGCACATTCCATCCAAAAACAACAGAATACACATTCATCTCAAGTGCTCATGGAACATTCTCCAGGATAGATCATATCTTGGGTCACAAATCAAGCCTTGGTAAATTTAAGAAAATTGAAATCATATCAAGTATCTTTTGCGACCACAATGCTGTGTGACTAGATATCAATTACAGGAAAAAATCTGTAAAAAATACAAACACATGGAGGCTAAACAATACACTACTTAATAACCAGGAGATCACTGAAGAAATCAAAGAGGAAATAAAAAAATACCTAGAAACAAATGACAATGAAAACAGGATGACCCAAAACCTATGGGATGTAACAAAAGCAGTTCAAAGAGGGAAGTTTATAGGAATACAATCTTACCTTAAGAAACAAGAAACATCTCAAATAAACAACCTAACCTTACACCTGAAGCTATTAGAGAAAGAAGAATAAAAAACACCCAAAGTTAGCAGAAGGAAAGAAATCATAAAGATCAGATCAGAAATAAATGAAAAAGAAATGAAGGAAATGATAGCAAAGATCAATAAAACTAAAAGGTGGTTGTTTAAGAAGATAAACAAAATTGATAAAGCATTAGCCAGACTCATCAAGAAAAAAAGGGATAAGACTCAAATCAATAGAATTAGAAATGAAAATGGAGAAGTAACAACTGACACTGCAGAAATACAAAGTATTATGAGAGATTACTACAAGCAACTCTATGCCAATAAAATGGACAACCTGGAAGAAATGGACAAATTCTTAGAAATGCACAATCTTCTGAGACTGAACCCGGAAGAAATAGGAAATATGAACAGACCAATCAAAAGCACTGAAATTGAAACTGTGATTAAAAATCTTCCAACAAACAAAAGCCCAGGACCAGATGGCTTCACAGGGGAATTCTATCAAACATTTACAGAAGAACTAACACTTATCCTTCTCAAACTCTTCCAAAATATAGCAGAGGGAGGAACACTCCGAAACTCATTCTATGAGGCCACCATCACCCTGATACCAAAACCAGAAAAAAGATGCCACAAAAAAGAAAACTACAGGCCAATATCACTGATGAACATAGATGCAAAAATCCTCAATAAAATACTAGCAAACAGAATCCAACAGCACAATAAAAGGATCATACACCATGATCTATTGGGGTGTATCCCAGGAATGCAAGGATTCCTCAGTATATGCAAATCAATCAATGTGATACACCATCTTAACAAATTGAAGGAGTAAAACAATATGATCATCTCAACAGATGCAGAGAAAGCTTTTGACAAAATTCAACACCCATTTATGATAAAGACCCTGCAGAAAGTAGGCACAGAGGGAACTTTCCTCAACATAATAAAGGTCATATATGACCCACATCCAACATCATCCTCAATCGTGAAAAACTGAAACCATTTCCAATAAGATCAAGAACAAGACCAAGCTGCCCACTCTCACCACTATTATTCAACATATTTTTGGAAGTTTTAGCCAAAACAATCACAGAAGAAAAAGAAATAAAGGGAATCCGAATTGGAAAAGAAGGAGTAGCGCTGTCACTGTTTGCAGATGACATGATACTACACATAGAGAATCCTAAAGATGCTACCAGAAAACTACTACAGCTAAACAATGAATTTTTTAAAGTAGCAGGATACAAAATTAATGCACAGAAATCTGTAGCATTCCTACACACTAATGATGAACAATCTGAAAGTGAAATTAAGAAAACACTCCAATTTTCCATTGCAACAAAAAGAATAAAATATCTAGGAATAAACCTACTTAAGGACACAAAAGACCTGTATGCAGAAAATTATAAGACACTGAGGAAAGAAATTAAAGATGATACAAATAGATGGAGAGATATACCATGTTCTTTGATTGGAAGAATCTACATTGTGAAAATGACTCTACTACCGAAAGCAATCTACAGATTCAATGCAATCCTTATCAAACTACCACTGGCATTTTTCACAGAACTAGAACAGAAAATTTTACAACTTGTATGGAAACACAAAGACCCCGAATAGCCAAAGCAATCTTGAGAAAGAAAAATGGAGCTGGAGGAATCAGACTCTCTGACTTCAGACTACACTACAAAGCTACAGTAATCAAGATAGTATGGTACTGGCACAAAAACAGAAACATAGATCAATGGAACAGGATAGAAAGCCCAGAGATAATTCCACGCACATATGGTCACCTTATCTTTGATAAAGGAGGCAAGAATATACAGTGGAGAAAAGACAGCCTCTTCAATAAGTGGTGCTGGGAGAACTGGACAGCTACATGTAAAAGTATGAAATTACAGCACTCTCTAACACCATACACAAAAACAAACTCAAAATGGATTAAAGACCTAAATGTAAGGCCAGACACTATCAAACTCTTAGAGGAAAACATAGGCAGAACACTCTATGACATAAATAACAGCAAGATCCTTTTTGACCCACCTCCTAGAGAAATGGAAATAAAAACAAAAATAAACAAATGGGACCAAATGAAACTTAAAAGCTTTTTCACAGCAAAGGAAACCATAAACAAGACAAAAAGACAACCCTCAGAATGGGAGAAAATATTTGCAAATGAAGCAACTGACAAAGGATTAATCTTCAAAATTTACAAACAGCTCATGCAGCTCAATATCAAAAAAACAAACAACCCAATCCAAAAATGAGCAGAGGACCTAAATACACATTTCTCCAAAGAAGATACACAGATTGCCAACAAACACACGAAAGAATGCTCATCATTCATCATCAGAAAAATGCAAATCAAAACTACAATGAGATCATCTCACACCAGTCAGAATGGCCATCTTAAAAAAATCTAGAAACAATAATTGCTGCACAGGGTGTGGAGAAAAAGGAACCCTCTTGCACTGTTGGTGGGAATGTAAATTGATACAACCAGTATGGAGAACAGTATGGTGGTTCCTTTAAAAACTAAAAATAGAACTACCATATGACCCAGCAATCCCACTACTGGGCATATACCCTGAGAAAACCATAACTCAAAAAGAGTCATGTACCAAAATGTTCATTGCAGCTCTATTTACAATAGCCAGGACATCAAAGCACCCTAAGTGTCCGTCAACAGATGAATGGATAAAGAAGATGTGGCACATATATACAATGGAATACTACTCAGCCATAAAAAGAAACAAAATTGAGTTACTTTTAGTGATGTGAATGGACCTCGAGTCTGTCATACAGAGTGAAGCAAGTCAGAAAGAGAAAAACAAATACTGTATGCTAACACATATATATGGAATCTAAGAAAAAAAAGGTCATTAATAACCTATGGGCAAGACGGGAATAAATACACAGACCTACTAGAGAATGGAGTTGAGGATATGGGGAGGGGGAAGGATAAGCTGGGACAAAGTGAGAGAGCAGCATGGACATATATATACTACCAAATGTAAAATAGATAGCTAGTGGGAAGCAGCCGCATAGCACAGTGAGATCAGCTCAGTGCTCTGTGACCACCTAGAGGGGTGGGATAGGGAGGGTGGGAGGGAGGGAGACACAAGAGGGAAGAGATATGGGGACATATGTATATGTATAACTGATTCACTTTGTTATAAAGCAGAAATTAGCACACCATTGTACAGCAATTATACTCCAATAAAGATGTTTAAAAAATAATAAAATAAAATAAAATAAAATTGTGTGTGTTTGTGTGTGTGTGTGTACGTTTTTGTGTGTCCAAAATTATGTAAGTGACTTGCACTGTCATTTTTGACAAATAAAATGCAAATATGATGGAAATCTCAATAGGGTAGCACTTGGCCTGTGAAAACAGATTTGATAGCTTTGTAAATATAGCTGTAGTAAAAACCATTTAAATACATAAACAAAATTAGCCAGCTCTCCCAACTTGACTCATTTTCCACAAAGGATCAGAGAGGCAACTATTTATTGCACATAGGTACCTCCATTCACAAATAATAGTTACCTAATCACCCCATTTTATGCTGATGTAACATAAACTGGCACCACACAAATTTTTCGATAATATGTTTAGATCACTACCTCTCCATTCACATAGTTACAAAAAATGGCTAATTCTGAAGGAACATAATATACTTAGACATCTTTTGACTTATACATAGAATCATTTATAAAATACTGCTTTGTTTCTACATCTTCACCTTTTAATTTTGGATCAGAATTTCTCAACTTGATTGTGTTATAATTTTCTAGGTTTAAGTGTGCTGTTTCTAGGTCCTAAACAGGGAACCCAAAACACATTCAGGAGTCTCACAGTTCTAGATTTTACATGTTTATTACATACAATTCATTAAATTTGGTCATAACACTTGGTCAAATGGCAAGTTTTGAAAATGCAAAACAGGACAACTATGTTTGTAATAGTTTACATCCCCGAAATTTATCATAAAGCAAAATATATTGGTATTACCTGGCATCGTAAGAAATGCCATATGCTCACAGTTTCATTTCCACTGTGTTGCTTTAGTAGAAAATCCTAAGTTAATGTATTTGCTATTGTTTGTCAGATTATCTGTTCTTATAGAGGCACAGGGTAGGGATATATAGTGGAAAATGTGGCAGTATTTGATTTAAAATATGCAGAACATTACGAGCTCTTTACAAAATCTATATAGAAGAGAACTACTGTGAAGTTTACATTTTTAGTCTCCTTAATTAGGGACCTTTCCTAGGATGGAACTTTATCATAAGCCTTTGGTTTATACTTGTCATTTTCAATATGCAGTAATTATAACTTAACAGTCAATTGGACCATATATAATAGTATCCACAGATTTCCATGAAGAATGAGGAAAAATAATGAAATAGACATTTAAATTTTTTATTCTGGAATTCTGCTGTGGTGTAGAACATGACTTGGAATACAGAGATAGAGAAGGCACAGTAAGAATGAAATGGCTTTTATAATACTTCAATGGCTTCAGTGGCTTTTATAATACTCTTACCCTTTGATATATTATTATACATAATAGAATTTATCCTGAGAAAAAACAATTTGGACAAATATTTATGAATAAGGCCTTTACAGTGGTATTATTTAGCATACATAAAACTGGAAATGTTGAATACATCACAGTTTTGGATTTGAAAAAAGAAAGTTTGGGACATCTAAGTGATATAACAAAAAATAAGGTTGAAGAATATTTACTGATATGGGAAAATGTTTACCATGTCTTGTTAAGTGAAAATTGGCAGAATCAGCTCTTAACAGTAAGACACCAATTGCATGAATGCATACTTACGTAAGTACACAATAAAAAAAACCGGAAATATATAGCTTGTTTAGACATTGTAAGTGACTGCTAATATTTTCATACTTTTCTCCTTCTAGGCACAAGGGAAGAGTATATCTCTCTGTCCCCTTGAAGTGATACTTGACCATATTAACTTTATTTGGTCAATGGAATAAGCAAGAATAACATTTGTGGTCTCTAGGCAGGAATATTTAGCAGCCAGTGCATGATTTTCCATGGTTACCTTCCCAGTCATCAAACTTTGAAGTCTCATGTGGAGAATTTAGTGTCCTAAAAAGTGGTGGAGGCTCTACCAGCCTATATCCCTGAGTGAATACTCTAGGTATAGGCTTGCTGCCCATCTTTGTTTTATATTTAGCATGAGCAAGAAAAAAAGAACATTGCTGTTTTAAACCACTTGTGTGTGCAGCTTGTTTGTTATTGCAAGATAATCTAGCATATCTTTACTGTTACATAGTACAAAATATTTTTGGTAGATCCCTTTGCTTGAGACATTATGAATATTCTTTTCTTCTGTATTCTTTTTTCTGTTTTTCCCAATTATTCAGGATGAGCATAACTATTTATGAAATAATAATAATGAAGGTTAAACATTAGTAAAGAAAATGAAAAAATTAATGAGTTCTGCTTTTGACATTTACATAAAATTTATTTTAATAGACCACCAACAATCTCTTCATTAAAGTCAGTATTTCTAAAAAGTACGTTTCATATGTCATTCAAGAAAATATGATCATAGAAACTTGATTAGGATTCCTATGGATTACTGATATGGTTAGTAAAAAGTTCTTATACAAAAATTAGTCCTGATGATGTACCAACCTTCAGACCTTAATTGGGAAAATTAGAAACAATCAGAGCCTCAAGAAGCTTTAACTAAAATTATAAGGAACCATCTATTTCTAACATCTCTTAACATAAAAGAAGATTTTAAACATCTGAGATTATTTTCCTCAAATGTTCTTTAAAAAATAACAAGAAAAATATTCTAGATGCAGACCTACTAGAGAATGGACTTGAGGATACGGGGAGGGGGAAGGGTAAGCTGGGACAAAGTGAGAAAGTGGCATGGACATATATACATTACCAAATGTAAAACAAATAGCTAGTGGGAAGCAGCCGCAGAGCACAGGGAGATCAGCTCAGTGCTTTGTGACCACCTTGAGGGGTGGGATAGGGAGGTTGGGAGGGAGTGAGATGTAAGAGAGAAGAGATATGGGGATATATGTATATGTATAACTGATTCAGTGTTATAAAGCAGAAACTAACACTCCACTGTAAAGCAATTATACTCCAATAAAGATGTTAAAAAAAAATTCTATGAGAAAACAACAAAATGCTCCCAGACCACAGTAAAATAGCAGTTATAATTTACTGACAACTGCATAGTGCCAGTCATTTTAGGTTCCCCATTGCTGATCCTCACAACAGCCCTGCAAGATTAGCATTATAATTTCCATTTCATAAAGAAAAAACTGAAACAAAAAGAAGTAAAGAGACCTGTTCAAAGCCACACACAAATGTAGAAATCAGTAACAGCAAGAAAAGGATAATAAAGGAATACTGTAAACAACTCTATGCACACAAATATGATAATCTACATGAAATGGAAAAATTCCTTGAAAAACACAATTCTCAAAAATTCACACAAGAAGAAACAGACAATCTGGATAGGCTTATACCTATTGTAGAAATTGAATCAATAATTAACTTTTCAAAACAGAAAGGACCAGGACCAGATGGGTTCACTGGTTAAGTCTACCAAACATTTAAGAAAGAAATTACACTAATTCTCTAAAATCTCTTTCAAAGGATAGAAGCAAAATGAATATTTCCTAACTTATTATATAAGGCCAGCATTACCCTAATATCCAAACCAAAGACATTACAAGAAAACAGCTCAATATTTCTCATCAACACAGATGTATAAATCCTCAACAAAATATTAGCAAACAGAATTCAACAACATATAAAAAGAATTATACACCATGACCAAGTAGGATTTATCCCAGGTATAGAAGGCTGCTTCAACATTCAAAAATCAATTAATGTAATCCATCACATCAATAGACTAAAAAAAATCACATGATCATATCAATGGATGCAGAAAAAGCATTTGACAAAATCTAACACTCATTTATAATTTTTAAAAAACTCTCAGTAAACTAGGAATAGAGGGGAACTTCCTACACTTGACAATGAAAATCTACAAAAAAAAAAAAAACCTATAAATGAGAAACTAAAAGCTTTTCAACAAAAATGTCCCCGCTTACTACTCCTTTTCAACATCATACTACAAAAAGACAGGAAAAGAAAATCAAAAGTATACAAATTGGGAAGAAAGAAATAAAAGTGTCTTTGTACCCATATGATGTGCTCATCTATTTAGAAAATCTAAAAGAACTGATAAAAATCTCTTGGAGGTAATAAGTGATAATAGAAAGGTTAGAGGATACATGGTTAATATACAAAAGTCAGGGCTTCCCTGGTGGCGCGGTGGTTGAGAGTCCGCCTGCTGATGCAGGGGACACGGGTTCGTGCCCCGGTCCGGGAGGATCCCACATGCTGCGGAGCAGCTGGGCCCGTGAGCCATGGCCACTGAGCCTGCGTGTCCAGAGCCTGTGCTCCACAACGGGAGAGGCCACAACAGTGAGAGGCCCGTGTACTGCACACACACACACACACACACACACACACACACACACACAAAAAAATATATATATATACACAAAAGTCAATCATTGTCATATACAATACCAGCAATGCACAGGTAGAAACTGAAATTAAAAACACAATGCCATTTACATCAACACCCCCAAAAATGAAACATTGAGGTATATATCTAACAAAATATGTATAATATCTATAGGAAGAAAACTACAAAACTCTGGTGAATGAAATCAAAAAATAACTAAATAAATGGAGAGATATTCCATAATCATGATTAGGAAGACTCAATATTTTCAAGACCTCAGTTCTTTCCAACTTTTTCTACAGATTTGATGCAATCCCCATCAAAATCCTATGAAGTTAGTTTATGGATATTGATAACTTTCTTCTAAAATTAATGTGAAGAGACAAAAGACCCAAAATAGCCAACACAATATTGAAGAAGAACAAAGTTGGCAGATTAAGACCACCTGACTTCAAGATTTACTCTAAAGCTACAGTAATCAAGACAGTGTGGTACTGATTTAAGAATAGGCGAGTAGGGAATTTCCTGGAGGACCAGTGGTTAGAACTCCATGCTTTCACTTCTGAGGGCACAGGTTCAATCCCTGGCTGGAGAACTAAGATCCCACAAGCCATGCAGTGTGGCCAAAAAAAAAAAAAAAATCAAAGAATAGACAAGTAGATCAATGGAAAAGAAGAAAAGCCAGAAATAGAACCACATATATATAGTCAACTGATCTCCGAAAAAGAAGCAAAGGCAACACAATGGAGTAAAGATGGTCTTTTCAACAAATGGTGCTGAAACTGGACATCCCACATGGCAAAAGAAAAAAATATTTAGACACAGACCTTACACACTTCACAAAAATTAACTGAAAATGAATCACAGGCCAAAATGTTAAATCCATAACTATACATTTTTAGAAAATAACACAGAAGAAAACCTAGATGACCTTGGGTATGGTGATGACTTTTTAGATACAACACCAAAGGCACAATCCATGAAAGAAATTGCTAAGCTGGACTTCATTAATTTAAAAATTTCTACTTTGAGGAATTCAATGTCAAGAGACTACGAAGACAAGTCACAGACTTAGAGAAAATATTTGCAAAAGACACATCTGATGAGGGACTGTTATCTAAAATATACAAAGAAACCTTAAAGCTGAATAATAAGAAAACAATCCAATTAAAAAATAAACCAAAAACCTTAACAGACACCTCACCAAAGAAGATATACAGATGGAAAATAAGCATGTGAAAAGATGCTCCATATCATCTGTCATCAGGAAAATGCAAATTAAAATAATGAGATATTAAAATGGCCAAAATCCAGAACACTGACAACACCAAATGCAGGTGAGGATGTGGAGCAACAGGAATTCTTATTCATTGCTAGCAGAAATGCAAAACAGTACAGCCACTTTGGGAGAAAATTTGGCAGTACCTTACAAAACTAAATGTACTCTTATCATATGATCCAACAATCATGTTTCTTGGTATTTGCACAAAAGAGCTGAAAACTTATGCCCACACAAAAACCTGCACAATATTGATAAGTTTCATTCATAACTGCCAAAACTTGGAAACAACCGAGATGTCTTTCAGTAGGTGAGTGGATTAATAATCTGTGGTGCATCTAGACAATGGAATATTATTCAGCACTAAAAATAAATGTGCTATTAAACCATGAAAAGGCATAGAAGAAACCTAAATAAACATTACTTAGTGAAAGAAGCCAATTTGAAAATACTAGTAGGGAAGGAGAGATAATTTTCCCTCTACCCTTCTGGATTCCTTCCTGAGACTCCTGTAATAAAAGATTAACAAGAGAAAAACAGGTTTAACATATGCAGCACACAGCATGAGGGAGAAACCTAACACAAAGTAACTCAAAATGGTAGCTTAGAATTCCAGTTCATATAGCATCTTCAACAAAAAAAAACAATACATTTGTTGACAAATGACAGGATAAAGAAAGCAGTTTTAGGTTTCTAAGGGTGGCAAACTATGGGAAGTAAATATATGGAAGGAGTAAGGTTTTCTTGAAGATTCCTCTGTTGCCATCTCTGGGCTCAAAAGGTTCTGTCTCCAGTAAAGGAGAATTTATATCCTGCCTTTAGGAACAAACTGGGGAGTTTTTTCCGTGTTTCCTGCTTCCTAATTACCTTCAGCACAAAATAATTTTTACATCAAAGAGGCATATTTTGGGATAACATATTCTGGTTTCCTTCAGCTCCATATCATAGGATTCCAACTATATGACATTCTGGAAAAGTCAAAACTGTGGAGACCTTTAAAAACTCAGTGGTTGCTGGGGGTTAGAGGGATGACTAGTTAGAATACAAAGGATTTTTAAAGCAGTGATACTATTCTCTATGATACTATAATGGTGGATGCATGTCATTATACATTTGTCCAAACCCATAGGTTGCATGTGTTTCTTCTCTTTTGGTGAAGAACACCAGGAGGGCATCCTAATGTAAACTATGGATTTTGGGTGATAATGATATGTCAATGTAAGTTCATTGACTTTAATATATCTTCCACTCTGAGACAAGATGTTGATAGAGAGGAAGGCTATGCTTGTGTGGTGACAGGAGGTTTATGGGAACTCTCCATACTTCCCCTTAATTTTTTGTGAAGCTAAAAACTATTCTTAAAGGTCTATTTAGGGGCTTCCCAGGTGGCGCAGTGGTTGAGAGTCCATCTGCCGATGCAGGGGACACAGGTTCGTGCCCTGGTCCGGGAGGATCCCACATGCCGTGGAGCGGCTGGGCCCGTGAGCCATGGCCGCTGAGCCTGCATGTCCGGAGCCTGTGCTCCGCAACGGGAGAGACCACAGCAGTGAGAGGCCCGCGTACCACAAAAAAAAAAAAAAAAAAAAAAGTCTATTTAAAAGGTGACATTTCAAGTAAATAAATAATGATTCAATTTTTTATAAATGGATAAAAGATTTGAATAGGAATTTCTCCAAAGATACACAAATGGCTAACAAGCCCATGAAAAGGTGCTCAACATCATTAGCCATCAGGGAAATACAAATCAAAGCCACAAAGAGATAGCACTTCACATCCACTGGCATGGCTATAATAAAAAGACAGGCAATAACAAGCATTGATGAGAATGTAGAGAAATTTGAATTCTCATACATTATTGGTGAGACTATCCTCAAGGTTCACCACATTTTATACCACTTTGTTCCCCAAAACTTAGTACAGAGAAGATACCTACTGAATATTTGAACAAGTAATGATGCTTGTAACAATTTTAGAGCTTAATTCTTGAGAAACGGAATGGAGGAAACAAACTCAAAACTTGTCTACTAATTTAGGTTATTAAGGCTGTCACATTGACCATAGTTTTATTAATGTAATGCTCAATATATAGGTACTATTTTCAAAACATCCAAATTAATATGAAAACCACTGCATTAGCCAAAATTGGATTATCTAACATAAAGTGCCTTCAAAAATTCAGGATACTCCATTTCTTCAACCTTTCCTACTGCAGTATATTTTAGGTATTCATGGACAATGTCCACTGGGGGATTTCCCTGGTTGGCAGGCCACCAACATTTTGACTACTCTGACCTACAGAGTAGAAAAATCCTATATAGGGCAACAGGTAGAAAGTGTGTGGAACAGTGATTCAACTGCCCTGTTACATTTTTTTTTAATAGATTTATTTATTTATTTATTTTTGGCTGCGTTGTCTTCATTGCTGCACATGGGCTTTCTCTAGTTGCAGCGAGCGAGAGCTACTCTTTGTTGCAGTGTTCGGGCTTCTCATTGCGGTGGCTTCTCTTGTTGCAGAGCATGGGCTCTCGGCGCATGGGCTTCAGTAGTTGTGGCACGTGGACTCAGTAGTTGTGGCGCACGGGCTTAGTTGCTCCACAGCATGTGGGATTTTCCCGGACCAGGGCTTGAACCTGAGTTCCCTGCATTGGCAGGTGGATTTTTAACCACTGCGCCACCAGGGAAGCTCCTGTTACACTTCTGTATGTGTTATTTTATCTGCCTTATATTCATTTGAGTATGAGTTTTTTAAGCCACCTTTTAAGTGTATGTCTATTAATTCGACCTCTAATAAAAGTTTTGACTACATACTGATTGACTTTTTGGTCAAAGAAGTACTTGCTCTTAGTCAAAATGTTATTTTGACTGAATTTCTTGGAAATACTTTAGTTTTCTATTCATAAAATTTTCTAAATTAGTTTGAGGACATCATTTATCTGGTGCTTTTTATGTCTCTCCAGCTTTCCATCAATTCTTTTAGCAACATAGACTGATAAGATGTGTTTAACATATTATGAGACAACTGACTAAAATTTACTATGGTTACAAAAGGAGCAGAGGCTCTCCCTTTGTTTTTATTTTTGCTGGGAAGGGACTGTGTGTTGAAGGAGGTCACTGAAAGGAGGTGACCACTGGTTGACCTACAAAGTGGACTGCAAGCTGGACCCGACAATCAGTGGCTCCTCACACCCTCCTCTGCACTTGGAATGTACATTCTGCCCACTGTTCCCACAGTAGGAGTGGCTTCAAAGCCACAGTCTTCAGAGAGTAATGTGTTGTTGAGACCATCTGGGTAGTAATATATGATTGAACTTAATTAAGGTCTCTATATAAACTTTTATGATTCAGGCAGGTGGGTGCAGCAGTCAACTTGTCTTGTGGCCACCCAAAGCAAGCCTTGTATGTAAGTTCCCATGCTTATTAAAACTGCCACCTACCACTCTGGGGCAGTCTGCCTCTTTCTTGCCCTCTGGGTACAGGACCAGTTTCAGATTTTACCCAGGGAACTCCCAAGGTTGTGAATCAACATTGTGGCAGTGGCAAAGAACACTCTTCTGGGAGCACTGCTGAAGATACTCTGATTTTCAGAACATGAAATATGAGTATGAAGAAACTTTCTTTTTTGCCAGCTAAAAGAAATGAAACAAAACAACCTCTCTCCTCTACAATCTTATGCTCAAAACAGTATTGGGGCATTTCCTCTGCTTATCTAACAAGTGTTAACTGAGTCCTAATCATGCTCCAAATACTGGAGGTTGTGTCACTATTATGATTTAGAAAGTTGTTATCACTACAAACCATCTTGGGATCACTGGTCTTCACAAAGCTAACTACATTTCTTGTTGTTATTGTTGTTGTTGATGCTGCTGCTGCTGTTACTGATGTTACTGATGTCATCATATAATTGATCCGAGTAAAACTATTACGAAGAGTAAATATTTTTCCACCAGTGTTTAACAAAGTTTCTTATGATACAAATGGGAATGAAAGCATAGAATAGTACAAAGCATTCAGGAACTGGAAGGTAAAACTTTAAATAGTGGAAATAGAACTTACTAGCTGTGTGATTTGGGGGTGTTAATTAACTCCTCTTCAATTTCCTTATCTGTACATTGGTGACAATAATGTCTGTCTTAATGGTTGCTATGCTGATTAAATTAAATAACGTATTATGGTAACATTTTTTTTCTGGCACATAAAAGATGCTCAGTAAAAAAAAAACATGCTGGAAAAATTAATTTTGCAAAAATCAACTAAGAGGGTAGCCTCAAATAGTACAAATTAAATTACACTTGAATTAAAACTTTAAGTATTTAAAATAAAACTGTAAACATATTAAAAGAAATAAAGGTCAATCTTTATATGAGTTCTGTATGAGGAAGAATTTCCTAAACTTTAATGAATTAAATATATGCAAAAATGGTACATTTTGTTACATAGATAAATCAGTTGATGGGTGTTTATTTGAAGTATATATTGGAAAGTAAAAAAAAAATCACAGGCACTATCTTAGCACTTTTGCAACTATACCTTATGCATAGCTGGAAAAATATCGCATCATTCAGATTACTCAACTAGCTCTTGTGAACCAATAGTAAGTCCGGTGACTCTGTATATCATTCTGCCAACTCTGGAAAAGTGGGTATCTCTCGCTGCCTACACTAGTGACTTTACCCAACCTCAAGATTCAACATCTCTCTTCTCTATCTACCCTCTTTGTTTCCTACTATTTATCTTCGTTCTTCACTCCAGCTATACTTCCCTCCATATCACACACTGTGCTAGTTAGAGTTCTTAAGCAAGGCCAAGTTAGAGTCTGCTGGTCCCCCTTGTAAAGAAGGGCCCACCATGTTGACAATTAATTCATTTCTTAGCAGTATGAGAGGTAAGCAAACTATATATGGGTCACAAGTTACTGAGTTGAGAATGCTGTTACAGATGATTACCATTGGCTATAGAGCTTGTCCCTGGTTCAGTAGGTTACAAAAGATAATACTCATGGCATATGTTTACAAACTATAGAGGCAAGTATTAGTCTCATTGGCTTCCCTCCAGAAAACAGAGAACCAGGAGGGTGGTCTCTCTGGTGATATCTCATGTTGCTCTGTCCCTGTCTATGTCAGTCAAGATTCTATAGGGGACTTCACTGATGACATAAATAGAAGCCTATTAAATTTGCCAAAAATATAAACTGAAATGCACAGTTATTATATTACATAATGGAATTATGATTCAAAATAGACTTCATAGGCTGAGGTAATTAATGAAAAGATTAATGTAAAGTTCTTCATTTCTGTTTATATACGCACATACATATACATACACACACACACACACACATTTGAAAAGGTAATGGTGCACAAAATAACCTGAAGGATTTTAAGGACAGTTTTCCAACGATCAGAACATTTTTACAACTGGATTGGTATGACTTTTAGATAACAATTTCCTTTCCTCAATTGTTGAAGCAAATAACTAATGACCATATATCAGGAATGTTGTAGAAAAGATTTCTGTACAGAAATAGACATTCTACAGATGGCCAATCAGAGCCTTTGGGACTCAATTTCCTTCAGACTATATGTTTCTAAAAAATTAATTTCCTTCTTCCTTCTAGTCATCTCTTCTAAAAGTAACTAAATTCTTTGCCTAAGGTTTTGCCCAGAGTTACCAGTTCACCAGTTCAGAACTAGACTGAGAATACAGAGGAGTTCACCTGAGTGCCAGATCAGTGCTCCTTCTACTACCACTGCTGCTTTCCTTAGCAGTTACATTGGGAGTTGTCACTGAGACAGTTATTCCCCTACCCTCTTGTTGTTCCACCTATTTGTCTCTACTTAGGCTATCTTTTTATTTAATTTTTTTTTAATTTTTTTGGCCGCACCATGTGGCATGTGGGATCTTAGTTCCCCAACCATGGAGCGAACCCACGTCCACAGCATTGGAAGCACAGAGTCTTAAACACTGGACCACCAGGGAAGTCCCACTTAGGCTATCTTTTAATGCATTCTTGCAAGTGACCCATATATTCCTGGGCACACACAAGCAACTGATAAAAATATGCAAAAAGCATCCATGCACTTACCTGTTTTTATGTGAATTTTCCCATTTCTGCTTCTCAATAAAAATGAAAGGCTATTAAAAATGGAACTCATGTTACCCTTTGTTCTCTATGCATTTCCATTGAAAAATATTTCAGTCTTTCTTTTTACTTATACCAAAAAGTATAAGTAATAGGAAATTGCTTCCATAAGCCTTACATTCATATATAAATTTTCACATTAAGAGCTGGAACAACCTAGTATTTGTTGAATTACTGATATTCATACAATTGTTTGTAGACATTTGAATACCTCCTATTGAGAAAAGGCTGAATTGTTCAGAATCTTCTGAATTGCATATGCAAATACCAAAGAACAGGCATTTCTTGCTATTCCAGACTAAATGGCATTAAAGTGGCTTATCCTATGTTTACTTTGTGCATTTTACAGTTCAGCCATGTTATTTCAGAGCTATGTGCTCTTAAAGCAATGGCAGATTCAGAAGCCTTGGCATGATGGCCACTATAAAAGAGCAATAGGGAGATTTAAATGCCTTGCGCTTTTACATGTAACTATTAAAAGGGGTACTTGGCAGTTCACTTTCAGTAGAAGTGAATTATTATAGTAATCACTAATGTTTTATTTTAAGGGACTCATTCACTCTTATGACACTTGTGTACAAATGTTTTTGGAGCTTAAGTGGCCATCATTCCATCTTTCCATCCTACACCACTTATTAAAAAACAACAACAAAAACCTTGCATTAACTTTGAAGTTACCCTTCTAACCCTATCTTCTGAACATCAAGTTCTGCATTAGGAAGAACAACAGGCGAGGAAGTACGGTGAGGAAGCTGTTTCTCAGGGCAGCTCTTTTTCATGCTTCTCCTTGTGACCCTCTCTCTGAATCTCTCCACTGGGTCTACATCTCACTGAGCTTCCTTCTGATGGCTCTGAAGAGTTTGTTTCCAAAAAAAGACAGATTTGCCCTGTCAGATTCTCATCAGAAACACATAAACAAGAAGTGTGGTATTAATAACTATCATCACCTCAACAAGAAAAATCTGAAATGATGTTAACTTTCCTCTTCCTCTTGCTAATATTTATATCTAGATGAGGACAAAAACAACTCCTTTGCAAATGCATTTCAACTGATTGACTTTACAGCATTGCGATGAGAGCCAAACCTGCTCTCTAAGGACCCTTTGGTTCCAAACCTTTAAGTGCAGTCCATCATATTCATCACAATCAATCAATATTCCAGGCAAAGTTGCTACCCCCACATTGTCCTGGATCACAGGCCAAATCGGAAGAGGCTGAAATGTGTTCAGCTCTCTCTTTCCGACTGTTTCCAGTCTATGGTGCTCAATCCCTCTGAGAGTTTGCCTTCCAATGCAAGGGGTGTGGGTCCAATCCCTGGTTGGGGAGCTGAGATCCCACATGCCTCACAGCCAGAAAACCAAAACATAAAACAGAAGCAATATTGTAACAAATTCAATAACGACTTAAAAAAAAAAAAGAATGAGGATGGCTTCAAGCGTCATGCCTTCTAGAAGGGAGTGCTATCTTTCAGGCACTTTGGCAAATAGATGACAGAGCTATATTTTTGAGCAGAATCCCTTCAAAGCAAGCACACCAAGATATAGCTCCTACTCTTTTGCTCAGGCATAGGAATAGCACTTTTTCTGTGCAAAAAAAAGGGGGGGGGTGTAGATCTAGTTTTGTGTTTGCCAAAATGTTTAATTTTAATAGCACTTAATAGCACTTATATTTGACAGTAATATGGCTGTCATCAACTAATTTTTTTTTTTGGCCACGCCAAGTGGCTTGTGGGATCTTAGTTCCCCAACCAGGGATCAAACCCAGTCCCCAGCAGTGAAAGCACTGAGTCCTAACCACTAGATCACCAAGGAATTCCCTGTCATTAACTAATCTTAATTTTTTTTAAATTTAATAGTGCTTTTCCCACCTTTCCGGGGAAACTTTGGTCCTCCCTCTCATTCTACCTTAATTAGGATACAACAGAGCACTCCCCACCAAAAAGTTTCAATAACTTTGAATCTTCAGAAGATGTTTGGGTCTTAATTTTTAAGCTCAGCATATCAATATTTCTCCAGGAAAAATAAAGTTGTTTTTCCAGATACACTGCTTTATATTAATATATAAAACAGGCACATTAAGAGTAACAGTTCACACTGCAAAATGATAGATTCAAGGGAAGTTATCTTTAAATTCAAAGTTCAACTAGTCTATTTCATGTTTGCTATAATTGAGCTATGCTCAACTTTACCACAGTGAGGCAGTGTTGTGCAGTGGTTAAAAAGTACAGGTTTTTGAGTCAAGTGTAATGAAATGCAAACTCTGGCTTTTCCTCTTATTAGCTGTAACGTAAGTATGTCACCTCCTCCAATCCTCAGTTTACTCGTCTGTAAAATGGGAAGAATAATAACTAACTCAAAGGGCTGATGTTAAGATTAAAGTATTTAGTACAGGGCCTCACACTCAATTTAGAGTGTGAGGCCCTGTACTAAATACAGGGCCCATCTACTATGACTTGGGAAAATTGTTTAGGTTATATTTGAAAAAGTAGCTCTTTAAAATCATACTGCTCAGCAGAAACCTTAGGTTGAAATTTACAGGTGTAATAATCCTTGTAATTTTCCCAGAATTGTGGGGGTCATATGAGATAATGACCATATTCTTGTGCACTGTAACAGCAGCATTATTATTTGGAACTTTAACCATTTTAGAGTTAGATACTAAGGAAACTAAAATTAATTGGTTGTCATATTTTGTTTTTTGCCCTCATATACCACTAAACAACTAGTTTCTCTCCCTTTTGTCAATTCCCATTGTGTATTTTGCCAAAAAGTACTGTATTCAGATGCCAGCCAATAAATTGTCACACAATGGAAAATGATATGCCACAACATTCATTGTAAGGTTTAATAAAATTAAATTTGCCCCCCAAAAAAGTGTTCAATAAATGGCAGCTTAATAACAAAAACAAAGGACCAAGATGCTTATATGTAAATAAAGCAAACTCTACATACATACTTTTCTAATTAATACACACCTGTACACAAAACCAATAATAATGGCCACCTTTTTACTAGCACATATACTCTACAAATAATTATATCAATGGATCAAAATATGAACTTTGTCCTCTCTCCCTCTGAGTGTTTTTAAGAGAGTTTTATGATTTGAATTGCCACTTGATAAACTGCTATTGCTTTTTAGAAATACTTAAAGAAATGTCAGGCTGTGGCTGTGTGATCCCACAAAGGGGACAGAAAAGGAAATGTGTCATAGGCCTGGGCTCTATCAAGTCCCAGAGAAAGGAGTTGTTCTAACTGCTTCATACTCTTACCACTATATTGGGAAGGGGCTGGAGGTGAAGATAACCTAGGGTGAAAAAAGCTGATGCTATAAGGATTTCTCACTAGTCTCTTGGGATCCAGGATGCTAAACAAGTGCCATAAAGTGACAAAAAGCTTTGGAAGCTCAGGTGAAAAAGTTCATCTCAGCTTTCTTGAAAATCTAGGCCATGACCTTCATGGCACTTTAGTTTTTTGTTAAGGTCACAAAGGTGTTAAGTACACACATGTTCCTGTGCTTGCTACACTTATCAAGGGACATAAGGACTCAATAGAAACAAGGGACTGTATATGATTATGTATACATTTATTAGACTGCCTAGAAATTAGGGAAGGGAAGTTGGAGAAAGGCTGATTTCGTCTGCTTCTGGAAAGGGTATGTGCTCTAGAATGGAAGAGTAAAGGAAATAGTAAAAAAGAATAGTAAAAATGAAATTTTGTTAATGCTAGAGTAAAAAGAAGCTATACTTCTTTATAGTGAGGAAAAGAGAAGGCTAAAAATAAATCAATAGAACATCACTAAAAATAAATAAATAGATCAGCATCGACTGTGCTCAAACTGTGATATAGCTGGAGTATATCACAACTGGTAAAGAGTAGGTGGGTAATAACTATGTGATGAATGGACAGAAACTTCAAAAGTTTGTAAGGTTGTATTTAGAGACTGGTTACGGAAAATCAGTTCAATAAACAATTATTGAGAATCAATATGGGCAGTCAGATGAGGGATAAAATGGCAAGTCACAGGACCCAATCATCAGGACTCACAATCTATGATAATTAATCAAAATCTCATTTTACTGGTATATGACATTTTTCCTTATAAACCTGCAAGATTTCTTAAAATAGAGCAAAACTTTAATGTATGCTGATAAGTGCTTACAAGAATATCTGAACAAGAAACATGTGACTAGACTGTCACTGTGCTAGACATTTCCGAAACCACCAATCCTAAAGGAGTCATGTTTTTTCATTAAACAAGGGGAATGTGCTATTTGGGAAGGGTAAACATTATCAGGAATGAATTTGCCAGAGGCATCTATTACCTTCCAGTTATAAATAGTCTGATAAAGGGAAAATAGTACAGATACATTTTGATTTTGAACAAGTTGAGAATCCTAGGATTTTAGAGTTGAAAACGCCTTTGAAAGTATTTAATCAAATGGTCTCATTTTACAGAAGTGGATACTAAGATCCTAAAAGACCTAGAGTCAAAAATGAGTTAGAAGGAGAAATAAGATTTAAACTCAGGCCATCTGAAACTCTCTTCCATTCTCATTCTTCTATTCCTGCCATCCTGTAGGAGACCCTGAGTTTTTTATTGTGTTTCAATGCAAGGAAGGGACAAGAGTTGCCAAAGATCAACTGGTGTACTGAACTATTTTGTCTAGAGATCACTTTGAAAAGGATGATCTCATGGGCCAAATCTTGTCACAAATGTGTGTGTTAGACCTACACATTATTAAACGGTTTTTGTATTATTTGACAGCATTTTAAAGTTAAGAAGTTAACATTAAAATCCCAACGGGAGGTTTCTCTTGAAAAATAAAAAGATCTGGAAACACTGGGTCCTCATCCCCACACAACAAAAATTGGCAGAAGCTGGGTAGGAGATTCCACCATTAAACAGGAGGTGTGTTTCAGTTTACCATTCTCCACCACTCTCTATTTGATCTTACAAAGAGCCTATTTCACTCATTCACATTTACATACATATTCCTGTAGACCTAGGGTTTAGAGTTTGTGACTTCTGAAATCAACTATGAATAGAAAATTTCAAGTTTGAATGTCATGTGGCCTCAAAGCTCTTAAATAATTAAGAAAATCAGAAACCTGAAATGTCTAACACTACAGAAAGATGGTTAAAAACTAATTCTGATATTACTATAAATATTTCTTCAGTGAGGTTCTTTTATCCCTTCATTAGTTAGCAAGGGTGATTTGAAGTTTAAAAAAGAAGTATGTTAAACAAGATGCCCAGTAACGAAATAATATTCTGTGACACATTGACATCTTTAGTAAAGAAGAATTAGGGAAATTTCACACATTCAAAAAATAATGTGTGCTTTGGCTGCAAAATATACAATGTATAAAATATTTCAGCTAAACTACAGTACAACAGACAAAGGATGAAGAAATGTTAATCATTGTTTCAGAATTACAAGTTGTAGCTTATATACTTATGGCACCACATTTTAATACAGTACTGATAAAGCCTAATACATCACAGGTAACTAACCAACTATAGGAAGTATATGAGTACAGGCAGAGATAGCTACCTCATAATCTAATGCCAAGGCCATCAGCTAAAATAAATAAATAAATGCACTAACCATTTTTTTTTGTCTACATAATGTTATACAACTGGCTTGACTACTTGGAAAAAACATTATTTGTCCGAAATGACTTGAAAATTTGGAATCATATTTGTAGACCACTATAGAATAATTTGATCTGAAATAGAAATGTTTCTATTTCATACTTTTAAAAAATTTTTTCAGCCAAATAATTTAAGAAGGAAAAATTATCTCATGCAGTCTTGGCTTTAGTGTATTGTCATCATTCCCCCACCTGATGAAAATCTGCTTCTGCATCCCTGTTTTCCTCATAATTTGACTCTCCTTCCACTGACTTCTTCATTCAACATATATAGACTATTCAAAACAGAAAAACAATGGGCAAATCAACTATGTATGGTGAAATCAAATATCCTAGTACAAAATACGTTCTTCCATCCATAAGTAATACATAATTATGACCATAATGAAATGTACATGTTCAGCTTTTAGTTTCCCTTCCACAGATCCTCCTATGGATCTGAAGTAGGTACAGCTTGAGAACCATTATCCTGAAAAGAATATATTGGGTTGGCCAAAGGTTTGTTCGTTTTTTTCTGTAAGATGGCTCTAGTAGCAGTTAGTTGTCTTTAACTTCATTGGAAACAATTTTTGTTAGACTGTACGTGAAAGCTGTCGTATCAGCGTGCATTTAAAAAAAGACTTATCAAAATTGGTGAATTTTCGTGTAGCCATTTTAATATTGAAGACGGAAGAAAAAAGCAACATTTTCGGCACATTATGCTTTATTATTTCAAGAAAGGTAAAAACGCAACTGAAACGCAAAAAAAAGGTTTGTGCAGTGTATAGAGAAAGTGCTGTGACTGATCGAACATGTCAAAAGTGGTTTGTGAAGATTCGTGCTGGAGATTTCTCACTGGACAATGCTCCACGGTCAGGTAGACCAGTTGAAGTTGATATCGATCAAATTGAGACATTATTTGAGAACAATCAACATTATACCACGTGGGAGATAGCTGACATACTCAAAATATCCAAATCAAGTGGTGAAAATCATTTGCACCAGCTTGGTTATGTGAATCACTTTGATGTTTGGGTTCCACACAAGTTAAGTGAAAAAAACCTTCTTGACCATACTTCTGCGTGCGATTCTCTATGTAAACGTAACGAAAATGTTCCATTTCTAAAACAAATTGTGGTGGGCGATTAAAAGTGGATACTGTACAATAATGTAGAATGAAAGAGATCGTGGGGCAAGCAAAATGAACCACCACCAACCACACCAAAGGTTGGTTTTCATCCAAAGAAGGTAATGTTGTGTATATGGAGGCATTGGAAGGAAGTCCTCTATTATGAGCTCCTTCCAGAAAACCAAACGATTAATTCCAACAAGTACAGCTCCCAATTATACCAACTGAAAGCAGCACTCGATGAAAAGCGGCCGGAATTAGTCAACAGAGAACGCATAATCTTCCATCAGGATAACGCAAGACCGCGTATTTATTTGATGACCAGGCAAAAACAGTTACAGCTTGTCTGGGAAGTTCTGATTCATCCGCCATATTCACCAGATATTGCACCTTCGGATTTCCATTTATTTCGGTCTTTACAAAATTCTCTTAATGGAAAAAATTTTAATTCCTTGGAAGTCTGTAAAAGGCACCTAGAATAGTTCTTTGCATAAAAAGATAAAAAGTTTTGGGAAGATGGAATTATGAAGTTGCCTGAAAAATGGCAGAAGGTAGTGGAACAAAAGGGTGAATATGTTGTTCAATAAAGTTCTTGGTGAAAATGAAAAATTTGTCTTTTATTTTTACTTAAAAACCAAAGGCACTTTTTTTGGTCAAACCAATATTTAGAGCTACAGCAAACTTCCAAAGAAATATATGCCCTCGAAATTAAAAGGTCTTGTCTAAGGTTGCACTCGAAGAGTAGAATTACATTCTGTTCAAGGTAATTCCACTTTGACTTTCACAATTTTTTGGTTTTGTTTTAGTTGGTTCTCCCCCTTCCCCCCCATAGATTCCTTGAAAATTACTTTCAAAGCTGGTTTGGAAATTCTTAAAATTGCCCACTGGAGGGCCCTCAAGTTACCTGGAATATTGCAACTGTGATGGATCATTGTTCAAGTTCTAGAAAATCATGAAAGTTAAATTGTAGAGAATCTACAAGAGTCTCAAACTAGGTTTTTTAAATATGTTGTTTTATTTTCCATATTCCTCTCTAAAATCACATTTTGTTTCCCAACATTTTTTTGGTAAACCTCATTATGACCTTGCTCCAGCAAAAATCCTTATTATAGAAAAATGTTATAAATGACTATTGTTTAATAATTTTAATATCTCTCTAGCCATTTTCTATGCAGTCACTGAGTAATAAATTTAGCTGTGTTAGAAACTGGGACATTAAGTGTACATGACTGAATCTTCAAATAAAACTTATTTTGTAACTGGTTAACAGAGTATTTGGTGGGGAATTATCATGCTATGATTCCTTCCATATTAAAGACATATCAATACAAAAATAAAAGATTATCCTAATATATTTGTAATATTTCTAAAAATCAAGCTGATATAAGGATGATGGTTATTTCGTAATGATGCTTATGGTTTGATACTTTTCTTTATGACCATATGACAGTCAACAAGCATCATTTGCCTATCACTCTGTGGAGAGACTTGGATTGAAGAAAGTATCTCTGCCTTCATAAAGTTTCAATTCTGATTGGAATGTTTAGATGCACAGGGAAGTATGCACATATACATAAAATTAGGTAGGATCATAGTATGAAGAATAATTCTCAGAGGTTCAGATTTTTTACTATAGCATCACTGAGGGATGATAATTCAGCCTGATGGATAATTCCAAATGTGAAGAGTTTACCATTTCATGAGATGGCTGATATCTTTAAAAAAATTTTTGGAGGATGTCTGTCTCTCACGCTAAACTCGACATGTAATACTGGATTCCCAGCACTTAACAGTGACTGGAAAATTGTACATACTCAATAAAATTTTGTTGAATGAATGTACTTTTTACATGAAGTAAATAATTTATTTCTGCAATTTCCTTTCCTAGTACTACCTAGATTTTCTCTTTGGACAAATAAAGAACAAGTCTGGTCTCATTTATATGATAGAACTTTAAATATTTGGAGCGAATTCCTAAAATCATAGAGTTCCAAAACTTAGAGTTCCCTGATTTTCAAATTAGAGTACTCAGCCACCAAGACATGTGCCAGGGCACAGAGAAAGCCATGAGAGAAATTGAATCATATTGTTCTGCAGCATCTATTCAAAAATCACTGCATGAAAATGTTTTTATATTAAAATATAGGTACACAGGGAACTGGTGTGAAAAATTCACATGAATTTGCCAAATAAAACAAGAAATTTCAATGAAATGTCATATTTGAAAAGGGCTTCTGCCACACACCCCAGTCTACAGAGAAATCATAGCTATTTTCCTTATCTGTTATGGGTTTGTTGGTAGAAATTTTTGAGAAGGTAGTTTTAGCTGACATCTGGAGAAAGGAAGAGACTTCACAGAAGTTACAACATATATTAACGGCAAATCCCTGACTAGAATCTATGTAACATGACTCATATCCGATAACCTTCTTCAATGTGTGTGTGATGTATTTCGTGATTCTTCATTGTCCAGATTATCCTCCTGCCCATGTATCTCTTAATATATAATGTCCCTCCAAGTTATCCTTTAAATTGCCAATAATTTCTTTCTGAAATACAGGTCAATACATGAAACTCTCCTCTTCAAAAACATTTAAAACATTCAAAAATATTCAGTACCAGAAAGTATGAAAGTGTTCAAAACACAAGAAGATGGGAGCATGTCAAAGGAATGAGGGAGCCAACCTGTAAAAGTTCCCAATGGCCAAAGCTGAAACAATTTGAGCAGCAAATAAAATAGCAAACTACTGGTTATAACTCAAAATACGAAATAAGGAACTCCTCTGGTGGTCCAGTGGGTAAGACTCTGCGTTCCCAAAGCAGGGGGCCCGGGTTCGATCCCTGGTCAGGGAACTAGATCCCACATGCTGCAACTAAGAAGCCCACATGCTGCAAGGAAGATCCTGCATGCTGCAAAGACCCAGTGCAGCCAAAATTAAAAAAAAAAAATACGAACTAAGTATGCATAGATCCATAAATAAATGATTGAATAAATAAAAAGAGACAAAATCTTCCTTACAGAATTCCAAATAATATGTGTAGATACATCTCCCTCCAAGAAGGAGAAGTTAACTGCCTCCTTGAGAGTGGGCTGGATTTTCTGACTTACTTTTATAGAATAGAGAAGCCTGGCAAACATCACTTTAAATAAGAAATGAAGGTTAATACCACCACTGAAGCCACAGGGATATCATATGCCCTCTTCTATGGTATAAGAAGGCCAATTCACTTCTGTGGTATTCTTCCCAAAATCTGTAACCTCAGTCTTATAAGACAAATATCAAACTGAGGACGTTATGCAAAATACCTGACCAGAATTCCTCAAAGCTGTCAAGTTTATCAAAAAGAAGAAAAAATCTGAGAAACTGTCACAACCATTAGGAGCCTAAGGAGACATGATGACTAAATCTAATCTGGTCTCCTGGCTAGAATCCTGGATTGTTAAAAAAGGACAGTAGTTCTGGTGAGTGATGCTGGTAATGGGGGAGGCTTTAGATGTGTAGGGGCAGGGGACATATGGGAAATCTCTGTACCTTCCTCTCAATTTTGTTATAAACACAAAACTGCTCAAAAAAATGTCTTTCAAAGGAAAGGAGTATAGGAAAAGAGTGGTGAAACCCCAAAATGTATATCATTTAATTAATGGTAATATACCAATGCCCGTTTCTTAGTTTTGATAAATGTATCATGGTAATGTAAGATGTTACATTAAGAGAAACGGGGTGGAGAGTATATGGGAAGTCTTTGTACTAGCTCTGCAGCTTTTCTAGAAATCTAAACTAATTTTTGAATGTTTATTTAAAAAGAAGAAAAATTCCATGAGCTTAACATCAGGAAAAATGGCAAGTGAGCAAAAAACTGATTCTGTTACAGAATCAACTTGTCGGAATTCTGAGAAATAGTCAAAGTTTGTAACAACCAAGTGAATGCTCAATCAAGAAAAAAGTGACTTAAATATAGTAGGAGAACTTTGTAGCATTTGAACTTAGCCTTGTCCTACCTCCCTCGCTAGCATGAGGGTGATTTTGAAGATGAGTTCCCATGTTCCCAGTGTGGTTACCTGACTCTGGGGATAGCAGAGCAGACCTTGCTCCCAAAAAATTTTGTTTCTCTGTTTTGACCTGTCTGGAGTTTCCCTAAAGGATTGGAATAGGATACTTGTATCTGTTTCACCTAACTTAGAACTCTCTCAGGGCAGAAAAGTGGCTAAACATATAGCTTTCCTCAAAAATACTGAAAAGCAGGGACTTCCCTGGTGGTCGAGGGGTTAAGACCACACTCCCAATGCAGGGGGCACGGGTTCAATCCTTGGTCAGGGAAATAAGATTCCACATGCTGCCCAGTGTGGCCAGAAGAAAAAATAATAATACTGTTAGACAAACAAGCTGCTGCTTCCAGTGGCAAAAGATCACAGTTGGGTCAGGTGCTTCTCAAAGCACCAGCATATAATGGGGACTCTAGAAAGCCAAGCACAAGTCCAGGGACTCATGATCAGGAAAGACCTGAGAAAACCCTAAGCTTTCACCTCCAGCGGATTTTTAGGTTCAGTGCCAGCAGGAAGTCAAGGTTAAGGCAATGTTGCAAAGGACCTATTGAATAAGCTTTAAAACACCTCCCCAAAACAGAGTCAATCTCTGCAAAGTCTGGCAGTATATTTTCTTTTCTTCTTTCTTTTCTTTTTACTATTTTATTTATTTTTTGGCTCCATACATATAGGAATATCTCTGTCACACCTCTAGCTAACCACAAGCTACAGAAACAGGGACAACAGAAACCACACACAAAAGAATAACAGCCTGAAAAAACAGGTTTGAAAAATCACTGAACAAACAACTACAACCCACAGCAAGCAAGAAAAATAACCCTGAGGAAGGTAAGGATCTGATTTTCAGAGTGACCAAATTATAATATTCAAAATGTCCAGTTTTCAACAAAAATTTACAAGGCACACGAAGAAACAAAAAATATGATCCATTCACAGGGAAAAAAAGAAATAAATGCTCCAACCAAAAGACACAGACTGGCTGAATGGATACAAAATTAAGACCTGTATATATGCTGTCTACAAGAGACCAACTTCAGACCTAGGGACACAAACAGACTGAAAGTGAGGGGATGGAAAAAGATATTCCATGCAAACGGAAATCAGAAGAAAGCTGGAGGAGCAATTCTCACATCAGAAAAAATAGACTTAAAACAAAGACTGTTACACGAGACAAAGAAGGACACTACATAATGATCAAGGGATCAATCCAAGAAGAAGATATAACAACCGTAAATATTTATGCACCCAACATAGGAGCACCTCAATATATGAGGCAAAGGCTAACAGTCATAAAAGGGGAAGTCGACAGTAACACACTCATAGTAGGGGAGTTTAACACCCCACTTTCACCAATGGACAGATCATTGAAAATGAAAATAAATCAGGAAACACAAGCTTTAAATGATACATTAAACAAGATGGAGGTAATTGATATTTATAGGACATTCCACCCAAAAACATCAGAATACACATTCTTCTCAAGTGCTCATGGAACGTCCTCCAGGACAGATCATATCTTGGGTCACAAATCAAGCTTTGCTAATTAAGAAAATTGAAATCCTATCAACTATCTTTTCTGACCACAATGCTATGAGACTAGATATCAATTACAGGAAAAAATCTGTAAAAAATACAAACACATGGAGGCTAAACAACACACTACTTAATAACCAAGAGATCACTGAAGTAATCAAAGAGGAAATCAAAAAATACCTAGAAAAAAATGACAATGAAAACACAATGACCAAAACCTACAGGATGCAGCAAAAGCAGTTCTAAGAGGGAATTTTGTGTGTGTGTGTGGTTCCCAGGCCTCCCACTGTTGTGGCCTCTCACATTGCGGAGCACAGACTCCAGATGTGCAGGCTCAGCGGCCACGGCTCACAGACCCAGCCGCTCCACGGTATGTGGGATCTTCCTGGACTAGGGCATGAACCCGTGTCCCCTGCATCGGCAGGCGGACTCTCAACCACTCCACCACCAGGGAAGCCCTAAGAGGGAAGTTTATAGGTATACAAGCCTACCTTAAGAAACAAGAAACATCTCAAATAAACAACCTAAGCTTACACCTAAAGCAATTAGGGAAGGAAGAACAAAAAACACCTGAAGTTAGCAGAAGGAAAGAAATCATAAAGATCAGATCAGAAATAAATGAAAAAGAAATGAAGGAAATGATAGCAAAAATCAATAAAACTAAAAGCTGGTTCTTTCATAAACAAAACTGATAAAACATTAGCCAGGCTTCTCAAGAAAGAAGGGAGGAGACTCAAATCAATAGAATTAAAAATGAAAAAGGAGAAGTAACAACTGACACTGCAGAAATACAAAGGATCATCAGAGATTACTACAAGCAACTATATGCCAATAAAATGAACAACCTGGAAGAAATGGACAAATTCTTAGAAATACACAACCTTCTGAGACTGAACCAGGAAGAAACAGAACATATGAACAGACCAATCACAAGCACTGAAATTGAAACTGTGATTAAAAATCTTCCAACAGGGCTTCCCTGGTGGCACAGTGGTTGAGAGTCCGTGTGCCGATACAGGGGACACGGGTTCGTGCCCCTGTCTGGGAAGATCCCACATGCCATGGAGCAGCTAGGCCTGTAGCCCTGGCCGCTGAACCTGCCCATCTGGAGCCTGTGCTCAGCAACGGGAGAGGCCACAACAGTGAGAGGCCCACGTACAGAAAAAAAAAAAAAAAAAAAAAAAAGAAATCTTCCAACAAACAACAGCCTAGGACCAGATGGCTTCACAGGTGAATTCTGTCAAACATTTAGAGAAGAGCTAACACCTATCCTTCTCAAATTCTTCCAAAATATAGCAGAGGGAGGAACACTGCCAAACTCATTCTACGAGGCCACCATCATTCTTATACCAAAAACCAGACAAAGATGTCACAAAGAAAGAAAACTACAGGCCAATATCACTGATGAACATAGATGCAAAAATCCTCAAAAAAACACCAGCAAACAGAAGCCAACAGCACATTAAAAGGATCATACACTATGATCAAGTGGGGTTTATCCCAGGAATGCAAGGATTCTTCAATATACGCAAATCAATCAACGTGATAAACCATATAAACAAATTGAAGGAGAAAAACCATATGATCATCTCAATCGATGCAGAGAAAGCTTTTGACAAAATTCAATACCCATCTGTGATAAAAACCCTCCAGAGAATAGGCATAGAGGGAACTTTCCTCAACATAATAAAGGCCATATATGACAAACCCACAGCCCACATCATCCTCAATGGTGAAAAACTGAAACCATTTCCACTAAGGTCAGGAACAAGACAAGGTTGCCCACTCTCACCACTATTATTCAACATAGTTTTGGAAGTTTTAGCCACAGCAAGCAGAGAAGAAAAAGAAATAAAAGGAATCCAAATTGGAATAGAAGAAGTAAAGCTGACACTGTTTGCACATCACATGATACTATACATAGAGAATCCTAAAGATGCTACCAGAAAACTACTAGAGCTTATCAATGAATTTGGTAAAGTAGCAGCATACAAAATTAATGCACAGAAATCTCTAGCATTCCTACACACTAATGATGAAAAATCTGAAAGTGAAATTAAGAAAACACTCCCATTTACCACTGCAACCAAAAGAATAAAATATCTAGGAATAAACCTACCTAAGGAGACAAAAGACCTGTATGCAGAAAATTATAGGACACTGATGAAAGAAATTAAAGATGATACAAATAGATGGAGATATATACCATGTACTTGGATTGGAAGAATCAACATTGTGAAAATGACTATACTACCCAAAGCAATCTACAGATTCAATGCAACCCCTATCAAACTACCACTGGCATTTTTCACAGAAAAAGAACAAAAAATTTCACAATTTGTATGGAAACACAAAAGACCCCGAATAGCCAAGGCAATCTTGAGAAAGAAAAATGGAGCTGGAGGAATCAGACTCCCTGACTTCAGACACAAAAACAGAAATATAGATCAGTGGAACAGGATAGAAAGCACAGAGATAAACCCATGCACATATGGTCACCTTATCTTTGATAAAGGAGGCAAGAATATACAGTGGAGAAAAGACAGCCTCTTCAAAAAGTGGTGCTGGGAAAACTGGAGAGCTACGTGTAAAAGAATGAAATTAGAACACTCCCTAATACCATACACAAAAATACACTCAAAATGGATTAAAGACCTAAATGTAAGGCCAGACACCATCTAACTCTTAGAGGAAAACATAGCCAGAACACTCTATGACATAAATCACAGCAAGATCCTTTTTGACCCACCTCCTAGAGGAATGGAAATAAATCAAAAATAAACAAATGGAACCTAATGAAACTTAAAAGCTTTTGCACAGCAAAGGAAACCATAAAGAACACGAAAAGACAACCTCAGAATGGGAGAAAATCTTTGCAAATGAAGCAACTGGCAAAGGATTAATCTCCAAAACATACAAGCAACTCATGCAGCTCAATATCAAAAAAACAAACAACCCAATCCAAAAATGGGCAGAAGTCCTAAATAGACATTTCTCCAAAGAAGATATATTGATTGCCAACAAACACATGAAAGAATGCTCAACATCATTAATCATTAGAGAAATGAAAATCAAAACTACAATGAGATATCATCTCACACCAGTCAGAATGGACATCATCAAAAAATCTACAAACAATAAATGCTGGAGTGGGTGTGGAGAAAAGGGAACACTCTTGCACTGTTGGTAGGAATGTAAATTGATACAGCCACTATGGAGAACAGTATGGAGGTTTCTTAAACTAAAAAAGAACTACCATACGACCCAGCAATCCCACTACTGGGCATATACCCTGAGAAAACCATAATTCAATAAGAGTCATGTACCACAATGTTCATTGCAGCTCTACTTACTATAGCCGGGACATGGAAGCAACCTAAGTGTCCATCAACAGATGAATGGATAAAGAAGATGTGGCACATATATACAATTGAATATTACTCAGCCATTAAAAGGAAGAAAACTGAGTTATTTTTAGTGAGGTGGATGGACCTAGAGACTGTCGTAGAGAGTGAAGTAAGTCAGAAAGAGAAAAGCAAATACCGTATGCTAACACATATATATGGAATCTAAAAAAAGAAAAATAAATGATCAGAAGAACCTAGGGGCAAGATGAGAATAAAGGTGCAGACCTACTAGAACACTGACTTGAGGATACGGGGAGGGGCAAGGGTAAGCTGTGACAAAGTTGAGAGAGTGGCATGGACATATATGCACTACCAAACGTAAAACAGATAGCTAGTGGGAAGCAGCCACATAGCACAGGGAGATCAGCTCAGTGCTTTGTGACCACCTAGAGGGGTGGGATGGGGAGGGTGGGAGGGAGGGAGATGCAAGAGGGAAGAGATATGGGGACATATGTATATTTATAGCTGATTCACTTTGTTGTGGAACAGAAACTAACACACCATTGTGAAGCACTTATACTCCAATAAAGATGTTAAAAAAAAAAAAGAATCTGCCTGCCAATGCAAGGGACATGGGTTCGAGCCCTGGCCTGGGAAGATCCCACATGCCACAGAGCAACTAAGCCTATGCGGCACAACTACTGAGCCTGCGCTCCAGAGCCCGTGTGCCACAACTACTGAAGCCCACGTGCCTAGAGCCCGTGCTCCTCAACAAGAGAAGCCACCACAGTGAGAAGCCCATATACCGCAACGAAGAGTAGCCTCCTCTCGCCACAACTAGAGAAAGCCGCACGCAGCAACAAAGACCCAATGCAGCCCGAAATAAATAAATATATTTTTTTAAATCTAAAAAAAAATCATATGACAAATTCCAACACTCTTTCATGATAAAAACCCTCAAAACTTAGGAATATAAGGGACCTTTCTCAACATGATAAAGGCATTCATGACAAACCAACAGCTAACATTATACTCAGTGGTGAAAAACTGAAAGCTTTTCCCCTAAGTTCAGGAAGAAAACTAGGAACTCACTTTCACCCTGTTATTCAACATAGTATCAGGAAGTTCTAGCTAGGTAAGTTGGAAAGAGGAAGAAATAAAACTATCTAAATCGGAAAGGAAGAAGTAAAACTAAATCTATTCATAGAAAAAATGACCTTATATATAGAAACTGCTAAAGAATTCACACACACCAAAAAATATATATATTAGAGCTAAAAAACCAAATCAGTAGAATTGCAGGATACAAGATGAATATATACAAGTCACTTGTTTTTCTATACTATGCCAATGCACAATCAGAAAAGGAAATTAAGAAAACAATTCAATTTACTATACGATCAAAAACAATAAAATACTTACGAATCAATGTACAAGTATTTTACAGTGAAAATTACAAAATATTGTTCAAGCACATTCAAAAGACCTAAATAAGTGGAATGATATCCTATGTTCATAAATAGGAAGACTTAATATTGTAAAATGGCAGTACTACTCAAAGTAATCTACAAATTCAGTGCATTTCCTATCAAAATCCCAATGGCTTTTTGTGCAGATATGGAAATGCCAATCTAAATTCATGTGGAATTGCAAGGAAACCCAAATAGCAGAGACAATATTGAAGAAAAAGAAAGAAGTTGGAGGATTCACATATCCTGATTTCAATATTGACCATAAAGCTACAGTAATTAAAAGAATGTGGTGGTGGCATAAGGACAGGCATATCAATCCATGGAACAGAACTGAGAGTCCAGAAATAAACCAAGACATGTATGTTCAATTGATTTTCAACAAGGATGCCAAGATCATTCAATGGGGAAAGAATAGTTCTTTTCAACAAGTGGTGCTGGAACAACTGGATATCCACATGAAAAGAATCAAGTTGTTCCCTATATCACGCCATATACAAAAATTTACTCAAAATGAATTAAAGACATTCATTTGCTGACACATATATATGGAATGTAAGAAAAAAAAAGGTCATGAAGATCCTAGGGGTAAGACAGGAATAAAGACACAGACCTACTAGAGAATGGATTTGAGGATATGGGGGGGGGGTAAGCTGGGACAAAGTGAGAGAGAGGCATGGACATATATACACTACCAAACGTAAGGTAGATAGCTAGTGGGAAGCAGCCGCATAGCACAGGGAGATCAGCTCGGTGCTTTGTGACCGCCTGGAGGGGTGGGATAGGGAGGGTGGGAGGGAGATGCAAAAGGGAGGGGATATGGGAACATATGTATATGTATAACTGATTAAATTTGTTATAAAGCAAAAAAAAAAAGAATTGAAACTGTATAACTCTTAGAAGAAAACAAGGGCAAATTTTCAAGTTTGGGGTTTTGGCAATGGGTTCCTAAATATGACACCAAAAGCATAAGCAACAAAATTAAAAACAGACAAAATGGACTTCATCAAAATTAAATACTTCTGTGCATCAAAGGATACTATCAAGAAAGTGAAAACAAGCTACAATAGTGAATTGAATAAACTTGTTTCCTCCTATCTGCTCATAGCATTTTGCAATGTCTCTTAATGATTTAATTCTGCCTTGCACAGTGCTGGCATCTCTTATTCTTTTTTTATTCTTTACAACTCTCGAGTGGCTTGCATATGATGGTGATCAATAAAGTTTTAAGTGTCAAATGAATGCTAGTTTCTCCTCAGTTTCCCTGATATCATCATTTAAGAATACATGAAAACAATGGCTTGGTAATGAAGAAATAATTCTAAGGAAATGTGCCATAAAGGAGTAATCAAACTCACTTTAGTACAGTAAGGAATACATCCTAGAGAAGTAAATTTTAAACCAAATTTTGAAGGAAGTAAGGGAGTGCTTCACTGGTGCTTAGTGGAAATGAATCTATAGAGGGGTAGATGTAAAAATAATGGAATCAATAAAGACAAAAGCAGAAAGTAATACTAGTGTGAAATGAGGTGACTAAGAAACGAGACGCAGGGGCTGACTGGGAGGAATAGAAAATCCATGGTTATAAGCAACAAATAAAGGCATTTTGTTAATTGTTTAGGCAAGCTGGAGGAGACAGATATTTTTTTCGATCTAACATCTTGTCTATCAAATCAAAGGGATTAGACATGATGTCATACATCTCATAGTACCACATGAAACCTACTGTGTGAAATATGTATGAACATATACTATTGATATGTTACACTGAGCCTATAAAATGAGACAATCCATGCCACATGGCAGTATCTCACAATATAACTGAACAAGTGAGGTTATAGATTATCCTAAAGCCTTAGTTCTACTTTTTAGGAAGACAGGATTCATTTTGCAATAGAAATAAATCATTCATACACTTTACTAATGTCATTGTCATATATGGCCATCAAAATACCCTGCAGCAGGCAAAATCAGTCATTATAATTTGATGGGACTATTTTATGTATGTGTGTGTGTGTGTGTGTGTGTGTGTGTGTGATCAATAAACATTGCTACAAGCATGTTTATTTAAGTGTATCGAAACCTGCTTTAGCAGTCTATCAATTGATGTTTTTCATGATGCAGTCTGGTGATTGTCGACTGTTCACTTTTGTTGTTTCGTTTTGTCTTTGTGTACAGGCAGAGTCTTACTGGATTTCAATTTCTCTATCAGCTAAGTAGAGACAGCAGTACTAGCCATGACAACCTCCCTTCCCAACCCAAAATGATAACAAAGACACGCTAGAGCTAGACTGCTGATGGCTTCTTCCAAACTGCCTGGGTGACAAGGAAAAATTCACAACAGACGCTTATTAATGAAGAACAACCTACAAGTATATTAAATGTTTCACTTATCCACTTAAGTACTTTTAAAGCCCTTTTAACTTTGACAAGCATAAAGGAAAAAAATCTTGACAATGATCAAGAGTGGAAAAACATGGATGCAATTTGTTTTTTTGTTTTTGTTTTTATTGGCTACATTGCTGTGCGCAGGCTTTTCTCTAGTTGCTGCGAGTGGGGGCTACTCTGTTGCGGTTCATGGGCTTCTCATTGTGGTGGCTTCTCTTGTTGTGGAGCACGGGCTCTAGGCATGCGGGCTTCAGTTGTTGTGGCACACGGGCTCAGTTGTTGTGGCTCACGGGCTCAGTTGTTGTGGCTCGTGGGCTCTAAAGCTCAGGCTCAGTATTTGTGGCACACAGGCTCAGTAGTTGTGGCTCGTGGGCTCTAAAGCACAGGTTCAGTAGTTGTGGCACACGGGCTTAGCTGCTCTGTGGCATGTGGGATCTTCCAGGTCCAGGGCTCAAACCTATGTCCCCTGCATTGGTAGGCAGATTCTTAACCACTGCACCACCAGGGAAGTCATGGATGCAATTTGGTTGCCTACCAAATAAATGAAGGACAAACTAAATAACCCTTCCATGTCATTAGAGATGATGATACAGCTTGAAAAGGAATCTGACAGTATCTGAGTTTAAGTGTATTTACTTCATAGAAAGCAGATTGATTCTTCAGGCTTTAAAAAGAAAAGAGAGACTTCCCTGGCGGTCCAGTGGTTCAGACTCCACCTTCCAATGCCAGGGTTGTGGGTTTGATCCCTGGTCGTGGAACTAAGATCCCACATGCCATGCGGTGCATCCAAAAACAAAAAAAAGAAACAAAGATGTTTTGCTTGGAGTAAGGAAGGCTGTGGGATCCTCCCATTATTTTTGTACCTTGAACCCACCTTTCTCATATGGCAGGGGTCATTCTTCCTTTAATCCTTCTATACACCCCCCAAAAACCTGCAACTCGGAAAACAACAAAAATCTTCCATCTAGGTTAAGATAAGTATCCCAAATGCCGCCACAGGAAAAACTTAAAGACAAAAGTTTAAAAAACACACAAAAATATCTACATCTAAAATCAACACAACTTGTTTTAATGTATTTGAATACAGCATTTACCCTGATTCATTTGCATCTGGATAGAAGAGTGTGGTTTGCAATGCACTTTTTTCTTTCTTTCTTTTTTTTTTTTTTTTTTGTGGTACGAAGGCCTCTCACTGTTGTGGCCTCTCCAGTTGCGAAGCACAGGCTCTGGACACGCAGGCTCAGCAGCCACGGCTCACGGGCCCAGCCGCTCCGCGGCACGTGGGATCTTCCCGGACTGGGGCACGAACCCGTGTCCCCTGCATCGGCAGGCGGACTCCCAACCACTGCGCCACCAGGGAAGCCCTGCAATGCACTTTTAAATAAACTCACTCATTTTGTGCTCACCTAGAAACTCTGAAATTGGGCAGAGGGTGGGAAATGTTAGCATTGTCATTTCACAAAAGAGAAGACTTAGTGAAGTAATTCGCTCAAAGTAACACAAGGAAGTGGCAAAGCTAAAACCATAAGGAAGATCTCCGGATTCTAAATCCTGTCCTTTTTTCCCCACTGTGAATTGTCACTGGCCTCATAGTAACATTTACATAAACGTTTT
The DNA here is from genome assembly GCF_964341445.2 of Mesoplodon mirus. Taxonomy (NCBI): domain Eukaryota; kingdom Metazoa; phylum Chordata; class Mammalia; order Artiodactyla; family Ziphiidae; genus Mesoplodon; species Mesoplodon mirus. The sequence continues at coordinate 108,848,895 of NC_138981.1, read as the reverse complement.
CGACTTTCTAAAGTGCTTTCACATATATTAGGTAGAACCACAGGAAACATTTTTTAACCAACTAAAATGGCAATTTCATGATTCAAACATTGACTTTTATTTTCACAAGGTTCCTTCCTCGCTGTCCTCCTACTTTCCTGTAGGCGCCGCCTCTCACATCACCCTCATGTTAATACTTTAACATAACCAGAGACTACTGTTGCCAGATGCTCTCAATTTAGGAAGAGCCACATGTTGTGAATTTTTAATTACTCCCTCCTTTCTAACTGATTCATTCTTTGCCCTCTTCTATCTACATTCTCTAAATGACTGATAAATGACTTTACACAAGAGTTCTAATAACTGAGATGAACAACATGTTACCTCTCAGAAAGGCACTTGCCCTAATCTTTTGTAGGCCATTAATTCAAAGGAATAAATTTCTAATGAATCTCTAAACCAGTATTTGAGTATAATGGTGGTGTCCCTTACAATGGTGTCACTCATGTCCCACCAAGAAGCTAACGTTTATTTGGCCTGGATGGAAGCTTTCCTCTTGATTACTCTTGCTTTTCTCTCTCCATCCCTTACCTCCTTCCCCCCTTCCCCCTCTCTCCCTTGTCTCCCATTCTCTCTCCTATCTTTGTTTCTACTGTCCTTCTCCTCAAAAGCTTTCCCTTCCTTCTTTCCTTTCCCTCCTTCTCCAGGGTAGCCCTTTCCTATTTCAGGCCTTCTTTCTCAGTATCTATCAAATAATTTAGCCTGTCAGTATCCACAGGGCAATACTTAGAACTTCTAATTTTCGTCTGTCCTAAAGAAGTGACTGGCTTTAAATTTAAAACTATTCATAGTGTGCCCACTGGTCCGTGGATCTCTTGGTTCAACATTATTTGTACCGAACAGACCCGGGGACGTCCCTTCCTCCAGCCTCTGACCACCCTCCAGCCTCTTTTCCAGTTGCAAACTCTGCGACCATCTTCTGTGCCCTCCTTGGCCTCCTGGACAAGCAAACGCCATTTTTTTTTTTTTTTTTTTTGCTTAACTCCTTATTGCTGACCAACCATCGGCCCCCAGATTTGTCAGAATCATTCCACTGAGGTGGAGGCCGCCGTCAACCGCAGAGTCAACCTGCATGTGCATCCTCTTACACTTACCTCTCTCTGGGCTTCTATTTCCACCTCGAGGATGAGGCTGTGGAGGGCGCCGAGCCTCTTTTGAAGACGCAAAACCGGGACAGTGGCTGTGCCCTCTTCCAGGACGTGCAAAAGCCGTCCCAAGATGAATGGGGTAAAACCCTGGACACTAAGGAAGCTGCCACGGCCCTGGAGAAGCACCTGAGTCAGGCCCTTGAGGACCCGGATGCCCTGTATTCTGGCCGTGCAGACGCCCCACCCCCTGACTTCCGGGAGAGCCGCTTCCTGGAGGAGCAGCTGAAACTCATCAAGAAGATAGCGACCACCTGACTGACCCCACGTGAGGGGGGTGGGGGTGCTGAGCCAGTAGCTCTCCGAAAGTCTCACTCTCAATCCTCTGGAGCCCAGCAGCCTTTGAGGGGGCCCCTCTGCATCCCCCTGCTGTCAGGGGCTTCTGCCTGAGCCTCTCCCTCCAGCCCCCAGGCAGCTTTTTTTTTTTTTTTTTGTGGTATGCGGGCCTCTCACTGCTGTGGCCTCTCCCATTGCGGAGCACAGGCTTAAGACGCGCAGGCTCAGCGGCCATGGCTCAGGGCCCCAGCCGCTCCGCAGCATGTGGGATCCTCCAAGACCGGGGCACGAACCCGTGTCCCCTGCATTGGCAGGCGGACTCTGAACCACTGCGCCAGCAGGGAAGCCCCCCAGGCAGCTTTTTAACCACGCTGGAGCCCTCGCCCAAGCCGTAAACCAAAAGGAAACAAAGCTTTTTGCTGAAAACATCAACAACAAAGCAAAAACAACTGCAACAATTAAAAAAACCAATTCAAGTCAGTAGTAAATACTGACTATTTTCTATATGCAGGCACTGAGTTGGTTACTGTGCCAAGCCTTTTATTTAGTACTTACATATTGTTCCTAATTGCACGCATCATTCTATATGCATTCATGTTTAAATTAACTTTTATTTGGAGACGATTGTAGATTCACATGCAGTTGTAACAAATAATAAAGAGAGTTCCTGTGTGTACCCTTTACACATTTCCCCCAATGGGGATACCTACCCAAACTATGGTACAAAATCACAACCAAGATATTGACATTAATATGGTCAAGATACAGAACATTTCCATCACCACAGGGATCCATCATTTTGCCCTATTATAGCCACACCCAACACATCCTCCCAAACCCTCTGCCCTGTCCCTGGTCATTATTGATCAGTTTGCTGCGTCTATAGTTTTGCAAGTTCAAGAACGTTGCATAAACTTAATTGTATAATATGTAAGGTTTTAGTATCAGCTATTTTTCACTAAGTATAATTCTCTGGAGATTCATGTAGGTTGTTACTTGTATCAATGTTCCATTTCTTTTTATTTCCAAGTAGTATTCCAAAGTATGTATGTACCACAGTTTGCTTAACCATTCATCTACTGAACAACATTCGGGTTATTTTCAGTTTGGAGCTATTACAAATAAATCTGCTATAAATACTCATGTACAAGTTTTTGTTTGAACATAATTTTTCATTTTTCTGAGATAAATGTCTAGAGAATAAATGTCTAGGAGTTGTTTTTTGTTTGTTTGTTTTTAACTGACAAACTTTTGCAGAGTTGCTCTACTATTTCACATTTCACTGTCAGTTGTTGAGCAATCTGGATTCTTTGCATCCTTGCAAGCATTTGGTGTTGTTACTATTTCTATAGTGTATATATTTTATATAGTGTCTATTTAACCATTCTGATAGGTGTGTGGTTAAATCTCATTCTAGTTTTCATTTGCACTCACTAACGGCTAATGTTTTGAATATTTTTTCATGTGCTTATTTACCATTTGTATGTCTTCTTTTGTGACTTGTCTCAATGTCTTTTGCCCATTTTGGGTTTCTTTTAACTGTTGAGTTTTGAGAGTTCTTTACATACACTAGATATGAATCCTTTGTCAAATATATGATTTGCAAATAATTTCTCTCAGTCTATAATTTACACCTTCGTCCTTTTGCGGGATTTTTCACAGAGCTAAAATTTTTAATTCTATGAATTTCAGTTTATCAAGTTTTACCAAAAGTTTTTAGAGGATATTATTTTAATTTCTATAAAGCTAAAAACATATGTATGTATGGAGAATAGCATACATATACAAAACACATTGACACTCTTGTGTTGAACCACTCTTGCAATTACTGTGATAAATCCCACTTGGGTATGGTGTGTAATCATTTTAATATGCTGCTGGATTTAATTTGCTAATACTTCATTGACGATTTTTACATCTATATTCATAAGAGATACTGGTATATAGTTTTCATTTTTACATTATCTTTGTCTAGTTTTAGTATCAGAGTTAACAGTAGCTTCATAAAATGAGTTAGCAAGTGTTCGCTACTTAAATTTTTTGGAAGAAATTTTATGGAATTGGTGTTAATCCTTCTTTAAATACATGGTAGAATTCTACAGAATTCTTGTCCTGAAGACTTCTTTGGGGGCATTTTTAACTTATGAATTCAATTTCCTTAATATTTGTGTGGCTATTCAAAGTAAATATTTCCTATTGAATAAATTGTGATAATTTGTGTTTTTCAAGGAAGTGATCCATTTCATGTAAGTTGTCAAATTTATTTTTGAATAGTTGTTTATACTTTTCCCTTATTATCTTTCTCATGTCTGCAGGGTCTTTAGTGATATCCTGTTTAATTCCTGATATTGATAATTTGTATCTTATCTCTTCTTTCTGTCAGTCTTGCTAGAAATTTGTAGAAGTTATTGGTCTTTTAAAAGAATCAGCTCTTTCTTTCATTTATTTTCTCTATTGTTTTTCTGTTTTTAATTTCATTGATTTCAGCTCTTATCTTTATTATTTTCTTCCTTCAGCTTGCTTTGGATTTATCTTGCTCTTCTTTTTTCCTAGGTTCTTCAGATAAGAGACTAGTTTATTGCTTTGAAATGTTTCCTCTTTTTTAATGTATGCCTAAGTGCTATAAATTTCCCTCTCAGCACTGCTTTAGTGGTGTGCCACAAATTTTAATATGTTGTATTTTCATTTTCATTCAGTTTAATAATTTTTATTTCCTTTAATACTTCCTCTTTGACCCATGGATTATCTAGAAGTATGTCAGTTTCCCAAGTGTTCTGGGATTTTCCTATTATCTTCTTGTTATTGATTCCTACTGTGATTCCATTGTGGTCAGAGAACATACTCTGTATGATTTCAATTACTTTAAAATTTTTGAGGTTTGTTTTATGGCCCAAGATATGGTCTATCTGGGTATATCTTCCATGGGAAACTGAAAAGAATGTGTTTTCTGCTTTGGGGTGATGATGAAGTGCTCTATAAAGATTAATTAGATCAGCTTGTCTGATGTTATTGTTGAGTTCTATACTCTTGTGGATTTTCTTTCTAGTTGTTCTGTAAGTTGTTGAGAGGGGGTATTGAAGTCTCCAATTATAATTGTGGATTTGCATATTTCTTCTTTCAATTCTATTAGTTTCTGCTTAACATATTTTGCTGTTTTGTTGTTTGATGTGTACACATCTAGATTGCTATATCTTTTTGAATTGACAATTTTACAATATATAATGACCCTTTCTGTATCTGGTAATTTTCTTTGCTCTTTAGTTTACTTTATCTAATATTAATACACCTACTCTTGCTTTCTTTTGATTGTTTGCATTATAAATCTTTTTCCATCCTCTTGCTTTCAACCTGCCTATACTGTTATATTTGTAGTGAGTCTCACATATGTAGTATATAGTTGGATTTTAATTGGTATATTTAGATCACATATTTTTAAGGTAATTTTTGATATCTTATAGCTTAAGTCTGCCATTTATTTTCTGTTTCTTCTGTTTTTCATTTCTCTGATTGCTTTTTCCTGCCTTTCTGTGGTTTACTTAAACATTTTTTAAATTTTAATTTTCATTTATCAATAGTGTTTTTGAGTATGTCTGTTTCTGTAACTTTTTAATGGTTGCTCTTGGTGTTACATAATATACATAACCTATCCTTGTCCCTGCTGAGCAGAGTGAGTGTTCTATTTACCCATTATGCCTTCTCTGATGCCTCACAAGCTTAGAAGCATAGAAGTACCTCCTTAGTGTTCCTCATAAGGCCTCCACTGTCACTAAGGGTGGTGGCCTTATTACCACTGCAAGGTGGTGAAAGTCCTGACTCTCCACTAGGCCTCCACTGATGCCTCCTCAGTTGGGGAGGTGGGGGAAGGACACCTCAGTACTCCACACAGTCTCCACCGACACCACTGGACAGGACATTTACTTGTTACCACCAGTTGGGGATAAAAGTCTCAGCACCTTACTCAGCCTTTTTTGACACTACCGCAAAGGGGGCAGGGAGGAGTGGGGCACCTTTTGACAGCCTAGAAAGAGTGCAAGTCTAGGCTCCTCCTTTTGCCTTTGCTGGTGGGAGTGGGTGCACAGTTTTTTCTGTGGTGTTTCTGGTTATAGTCCAAAAGTTTTCTGTCTTACTAGGCTACCCCTTTCCTGGTCTTTCGACTAGAGAAAGCAGGGTATTTTTTAAATGTCTGTGCTTGTTGATGTTTCTAGGTTGCTGGTTTCTTCAGGACCCAGTCTAGAAGAGGTGAAATAAAAATAAAGCCAAGGGAACTCACTGCTATGTCACTCTTTGAGTTCACAGTTTACCAGCTGATCTGCCTTCTATTCATCTCTCAGTCTTCTTGCCTTTGTTTCATATATCATATCATCCCCACAGTTTTTAGTTATACTTAGCAGGAAAAATAGGGGAAAGTATGTCTACTCTATCTTCTTAGAAGTGGAACTTGTCCAATAGTGTTATTTTAACTTCACAGCAATGCTCAAAGTTTGATCCTATCATTATTCCTATTTTATATTCCCTTAAAAAAATTGAGGCCCATAGAAGTTACCCAAACTGCCTAAAGCTACCAACTAACAAATGGTAGAATCATAATTCAAATTCAGCTGTGTATGATCCCAAAGCTCAAATAATTAACTGATATGTTGACTCACATGAAAAAATCATTTTCCTTGCCCACCAGGAGTTGGTGGTCCAATGTGCTGTTGAATATAGTAGCCACTAGCCATCTATGGATAACTAAATTTCTGTTAATTTAAATTAAATAGAGACTTCCCTGGTGGCGTGGTGGTTGGAAATCTGCCTGCCAAAGCAGGGGATGGGGGTTCAGTTCCTGGTCAGGAAGGATCCCACATGCATGGAGCAACTGGGCCCGAGTGCTACAGCTGCTGAGGCCCACACACCTGGAGCCCGTGCTCTGCAACAGGAGAGGCCACCACAGTGGGAGGCCTGCGAACCGCGGCAAAGAGGAGCCCCCACTCGCTGCAACTGGAGAGGGCCCACATGCAGCAACGAAAACCCAATGTAACAATAAATAAATAAATAAATAAAAGTAAAATAAAATAAAAAATTTTAAAAAAAGAATGGATCAGATTCTACATATATTTTTTTTAAATTTTATTTATTTATTTATGGCTGTGTGGGGTCTTCGTTTCTGTGCGAGGGCTTTCTCTAGTTGCGGCAAGTGGGGGCCACTCCTCATCACGGTGCGCGGGCCTCTTATTATCGCGGCCTCTCTTGTTGCGGAGCACAGGCTCCAGACGCGCAGGCTCAGTAATTGTGGCTCACGGGGCTAGCTGCTCCGCGGCATGTGGGATCCTCCCAGACCAGGGCTCGAACCCATGTCCCCTGCACTGGCAGGCAGACTCTCAACCACTGCACCACCAGGGAAGCCCTACATATATTTTTTAAAAATTAAATAAAATTTAAAATTAAGCTGCTCAGTCATACTAGATTCATTTCAAGTATTCAATAGCCACATATGGTTAATGGCTACTCTATTGGACAGTGCATTATAGAATATTTCCATCATCATAGAACATTATACTGGACAGTATTGGTCTAGAGAGTATGCACACAATAAACTATGATGGATGCTGATGATAGAGGGATCCATTATATTATGGATGGGCAAAATGCTATATAGAGGAATACTAATGAGTGAATCTAACTGATACAATCTAATAAATGTTTATGGAAGATACTTTGAGAGCTATATGTACATTTAGAGCAGTTGGACAACAGGGTTTTGATGGTTTTGTTCCCTGATATATCTCCAACATCTCAAACAGGACCTTGCACATAGTAGATGATCAAAAAGTATTTCTAATAAATGCCTGAATTAATAAATAAATTAGAGGACACTGTTCATAAGCCAAACTACTATTTCTGAGCAAATGCATAGAGAAGGGAGTGAACATGTTTTTTTCAGGGAACAATTAATATGGGCAGCACAGCATTTGGGAAAAGATGTGATAGGAGATGAGACTAGAAAGGAGAGTAGGAGCCAGATCATGGAAGGCCTTATATATTTCAATAAAAGACCATCTCCAGGGCTTCCCTGGTGGCGCAGTGGTTGAGAGTCCGCCTGCCGATGCAGGGAACGCGGGTTCGTGCCCCGGTCTGGGAAGATCCCACATGCCGCGGAGCGGCTGGGCCCGTGAGCCATGGCCACTGAGCCTGCGCGTCTGGAGCCTGTGCTCCACAACAGGAGAGGCCACAACAGTGAGAGGCCCACGTAACACACACACACACACACACACACACACACACACACACACAAAAGACCATCTCCAAACTCCATATGTCCAAACTCTAATTAGTCCTCTTTCCCTCCAATGCATTCCTTCTCCTGCATTCTCTGTCTTTACCCAGTTAGAGTTATCAACATCAGATATATGAAGATGATCTTAGACACTTTTTTGGTCATTACATCCTGCCATCGATCAGTCCCCCAGGTCATTTCATTTCTACTTCTCAAATCTCTAATGAATCTACCTCTTCCTCTCCATTCATACCACTGCTACCAAACTTCAGGACTTTATTGCTTCTTGACTGAACCACTACAATAGCTTCCTAGTTGGTTTTCCTGCCTTCATTCTCTTCTAGTCCATCCTTTACATTCTAAGATTTATCAGTTTAAAAAACATCTGTGCAGATAAGTACCCTGCTTAAACCCTTGGCATCATACTTAAATCCTTTAGAGCTCACATACTTTCCCAGATTTATCACGTCACCTATGAATTGCATTCCGTTTCCTTTGAGACAACAGAACCAACTACATTCTTCAAGTGTCTCAAGCCTTTTCTATAAGTAAGCCTTGTTGTTGCACAGGGTGGTAACATTGTCTGTAATAAATGAACTCTCCAATTTGTCTTAAGAATACTTATTGAGTTAATGTGACTCAGCTTTACCATTATCAAGTCTGTAAATATCTATCCTATCCTTGACTCCTATTCCTCCCATCCCTAGCCCTGGATTCTATTAAATACTCTCTCCTCTGTGGTCACATAGTATCTCAAGTATATTTCCATTGTGGCACATAGCACATTTCTTTTTCATCAATGTCTTCTTTCCCCACGCACTGTGAGTTCCTTGAAGGCAGTAACTTTGACTGTTTTGTTTGTATTCCCATGGTGTCCCACTCAGAGGAAGCTCTCAATAATTGACTCTAAGATGAATCAACTTTACTTCGCATGCCATTGTGATTCATGAAAGTGTTTTAACAGGGGTGTGGCATTATAACTCTGCTTCAAGACTATTATCCTGGTAGCAGTGTGAAGAATGGGTTAGATGCCTAAGACAGAGAGTGAGTACACTAACAACCCCTTAAATGAGCAGTAAAACAAAGTAAGCTTTAAAGTGAGCTTTTCCATTATCAATTAGGTTTTTTTTCCTTTAAGCTTTTAATGATCATATATAATCATCCTATTAAAGACCAGGAGAGGTTAAAGTCATGCTCTTTTGAATATTTTGCAGATGTAGCACTTGGCAAGTACAAAATTATGATGAACAATGAACAATGTTTCCTTCTATGAAGGAGTAACTGGTTGTTTCAAGGGCAGGAGATTATCCTAGGGGCCAGAGAGGAAGATCAAAGGGAATACTACCACCTTTAAGCTTCTGAAGCAATAGCTTACTAATTAGCATCCTCCAAACAAATAGCCTACATGTAGACACACTCACATGGAAATAAAGGAGATAATATTCTACCAAGAAGATAAACTATGGTCCCCAAGGGAATAACCAGCCTGTAGGATTTGTGACACTCCTGTACCTTTGAAGAAGTACTGACACTGGTCTGGGTAAGAAAGGTGTGGGAATTACAAAGATCTCAGCAGCTCAGTGTGAACTACTGTGCTTGGAAAAGTGGGATTCATGTCAATCTTTATTCAGGGGAGAGGAGGAGAAGAGGGATACTGTACATGAATGAACTTTGCTCCCTGGGTCTTTTGATGAGTTAGCCTTTTGTGAACAAATCTATTAGGCATGCAAAGGAAGACATATAAACTGGAATTAAGGGCTTAGTAACTGTCACATGCTAACTCTGTATTCAGGGTGAATATTTTTTTAAATCGTATATACAGGGAAGTACTTTGTATATGTGTGCTATACCCCATACTAATATATATGTATGTGTGTGTGTGTGTGTGTGTATACAGTTTTAAAGAACTTAAAATTATTTCCTCCAAGAACTTTTCTTATATTATTTTTAATGCACAAGATAAATACAGGGTATTAAATGGTAACAGACATGGATTGTGATTCCTTTGCTCCATATCTTAGCTTTGAAGACACAACTTCTGGAATCTCCTTTATTCAAACACTGGTGTTCCTATACTCCATAGTAGTAGTTTAACCTGAAAAGCTAGGCTCTCAAAGAAGAATTTTGGAAAATGTCTCAATATTTAGTTAACCATAACTAAAGTCACTTACAAGTACTATTTTAATGTTTGACCTCTAGGGCTCATAATTCTGATGGGAGAAAAACGTGAAACAGCTGACAGGGCTCGTTCTCTACTTCCTAGACTTTTGATTACACTACATTCCGTTTCACACTGGCCTCCTACAGCATTGCAAAGAATGAACCCTCAACAAAGTAAACCCTCTTCCTCAGCTAATGAGTACTCTTGAAGTTTTAAATGAAGTGAGTACAGGCACACCTTGTCTTATTGTGCTTCGCAGATATTGCGTTTTTTATAAATTGAAGTTTTGTTGCAACCCAGCCTCAAACAAGTCTATTGACGCTATTTTTCCAACAGTATTTGCTCACTTTGTTCCTCTGGGTGTCACATTTTAGTAATTCTCGCAATATTTCCAACTTTTTCATTATTATTATATTTGTTAGGGTGATCTGTGATTGATGATTCTGATGTTACTATTGCAGAAACATTATGATTTGCAGAAGGCTCAGATTATGGTTAGCATTTTTTATCAATAAAGTATTTTTTAATTAAGGTATGTACATTGTTTTTAGACATAATGCTATGGCACACTTAAGAGACTATAGTAGAGTGTAAATATAACTTTTATACACACTAGGAAACAAAAAAATGTGTGACCTGCTTTATTACGATATCTGCTTTATAGTCGTGGTCTGGAACCACACCTGCAATATCACTGACATATGCCTGTTGTTGACTGAAGAAAAACACACAACCAAAAATTTTGAGTTAAACTTTATTCAGGGACCTTACTGAGAACTATAGCTGGGTAGACAGACTTTCAGCTCTGAGGGACTGCTCCAAAGAGATAAGGGAGGAGGAGCCAGAATATATAGAAGTTTTTGCTTAAAAAAAATGTAGTTGAACATCAAAAGATTACTGTTAATCCAAAAAACAGACATCTGAAATTAATGATTTTAGTGCTTTTCTATGTATGAGAAGAAGCAAGAGTCAGGGCTCTTTGAAATTATTCCTTAGAATAATAAGGGGGGGGCGCAGCGCTGCAGTAGCTAATGGCTTTATGGCTGGCAACATTCTTTGTTTACTGGAATGGCAGGCAACATTCCCTTTACACACTGTACTTTGTGTTTAGGCTGAATTTTATGAACCTTTCCCTAATTCCCTGATCAAAATTTAATCCTTTTTTTTTTTTTTTCCTCAATCTGACAAATGCTGTTTCAGAGCAAAAGTTGTGGTAACGTGTCTAGGGAAAAAAACCTCTTTATTTGGGCTTCCCTGGTGGCACAGCGGTTGAGAGTCCGCCTGATGATGCAGGGGACACGGGTTCGTGCCCCGGTCCGGGAAGATCCTACATGCTGCAGAGCGACTGGGCCCGTGAGCCATGGCCGCTGAGCCTGCGCATCCGGAGCCTGTGCTCCGCAACGGGAGAGGCAAAAAACCTCTTTATTTGCCCTTGCTTCCGTTTTCTCAACTGAAAAATGGGACCGATAATTACTATTTGGCTCTGCAGAAGGGTTTTTTTTTAATAGATAAGCCAAGACACGTTTAAAAATCATATATGTTCGCTTGTAACTCTGTTATAATAATTCTTATTAATAATTACTGGCTAGTGCATATGGACAAATATGAGGTAGAGATGATTTTGAATTATGTTTAAAATTTAGAATTTCAGCAGAGAATAACTCCAACTCTAGAACCATCTGTCTATTCTGCACAACCCACTGACCTAGTCTCTGAAATCAAGCAGAGCACGAACCTGTATTCACAACAAATGGGAGCTATGTGTTTGTAGCTTGCCATGCTCTGTTTTGAATCTTCCTCCCCAAATCCAATTACTCCAAAGATATTGTCAAGGAGCCAAATTGCCTTATTTTTCTTCCCTCCTGCCTACTTTGTGAGGTGCTGAGAAGTAGCTCTGAGCCCTAAGGGTAAGCAGCCAGAGACCTGAGACAAGCTACAGCCACTTATAGCTGAAAACTTGTTAATTGGCCTTCAGATAATCAAGAGTTTACAGAAAATTTAGATCTACTGATACTCGCTGAGTTTTACTATAACTACACGATCTTTGTTTTGCAGTCATCAATCCGTAAAGAAAAGAAATTAGCTTTCAGAGTGGAGAACTAAATGATAGGGCAGCTTTGCTAAGGGGAATATTTTTCCTTATTGTCTTCTAATACAATGCTTATCAAAAGTGTCTTTGAATTAAATGGAATCCCTTAGAACATTATGAAAATTAATGATGAATTAAATGAGAGTTCAGATAAAAATCATAATGCTCTATAAGAAAATACAGTATAAATAAGAAGCTTTATATCCATCCATTAAAAAAGCAACACAATATTTTTTAATAATATTATGAAATATATTTATTGTATATTTATAGTTAACATTGAAATAATATTATGATAATAAACGTTCTGGAACCAATTCCAATGTGCATGTGTGGAGATTTCCCCACACCATAAAACAAGTCTCTAACATCAGCAGGGGTTCTACAATTCAACTCAATTCTGACACTATCTACCAAGAGATAGCATCAGGTTCCACAGGTTAAGGGCCCAGTCCCACAAGACTGCCCCCCCCCACTTCAGTGCCAATCACAAGCCCAGGTTGTTACTGACTCACCTGTTATAGATTGGAGTTCCCCATGACCCCATCTTTGGGTTCAATTAATTTGCTAGAGCAACGCACAGAACTCAGAGAAACATTTTACTTACGTATTACTGGCTTATTATAAAAGAATGTAACTCAGGAACAGCTAGATGGAAAAGATGCATAGGACAAGATATAGGAAAAAGGCATGGAGCTTCTGTGCTCTCACCAGGTATACCACATTCCCTGAACCTCCACATGTTCAACAATTGGGAAGCTCTCTGAACTCAGTCCTTTTGAGGTTTTATGGAGGCCTCATTACATAGGTGTGAATGATTAAATCATAGGCCATTGGTGATTGATCCAACCTCCGACCCCTCTTTTCTCCAGGAATGTCGAGGGTGGGACTGAAAGTTCCAATGCTCTATTCTTGGTTGGTTCCCCTGGCAACCAGCCCCCATTCTTAGGTGACTTCTAAAAGTCACCTCAGGAACTGTAAACCTAGTTGTGGAAAGCGGCTCGTTATGAATAACAAAACATCCATGTCACCTTTATTGCTCTAAAGCTATTTCAGGAATTGAGGACAATAGACCAAATATGACAAAAGATGCTCCCATTGCTCTTATTGCTCAGGAAATTCCAAGGGTTTTAAGAGCTGTGAGCCAGGTACTGTGAGGAAGACCAAATATATATAAGAAATATATCTTAGTCACTTAAATGACCAAATATATATTTCTTATAAATCACAATAGCATAGATTGAAATGGAGCAGGACCCTATGGGATTCCCAGGTACAGATCCATGTCCCTGTTTCTTGTTTGTAAGAAAAAGGCTTCATTCAGCTTCCATGAACTTCCCTGGGTTCCAAAGGGCAGATTCAAACAGTTGCTAATCAGGGAAAGGAGGGAATGCAGAAACAAAGAAGCAGCAGTCAAGAAACAATAGTGCAGCCTTGGGGCAGCTTCCTGGTTCCTCCACAGGAATATACATAACATCTTTGAATTCTTCTGCAGGAACTAAGGTCCCTGTCCAGGTGGAGGATGGTATCTTCAGGCTGAGCACAAAATTCCTGGAGCTCTACCCTGTTATCTGACCACCAGCCAATCAAAAGGAAGTCAAACACCCTGCAGCCCTCACCCCAAATTTTGCCTATAGAAACTCTCTGAAAACCATTGGGGAGCTTGGGGTTTTTGAGCATGAGCCATCCATTCTCCTTGCTTGGCCCTGCCATAAACTTTTCTTTGCTCCAAACTCCTACGTTTCGGTTCGTTTGGCCTCACTGTGTGTCAGGCACAAGAACTTGCATTCAGTAACAATTTAATGATAAGTTTTTATAGGTTATTTAGATTTAAAGAGCTTAAAATATCTTATAAAATTTTCCTTTATGCCATTTGCCACTGTTGGGGCTCAGGGCAGGCCACCCCAAAATTTACCACAATGGCATATTGATTATTTCAAATTAAAGTTACTTAAGAAATGGCCAACACAAGAGTAACACTCTGACCCTCCTCTCTTGTCTCCCTGAAAGCAGGAACCATATTGCTCATGTAAAAAGTGCACTCCCTGCATCAAGAGATAGACGAGCACACTTATGGCCAGTGATAGGGAATTTGGACTGAGAATCCTGTTTAAACAAACCTTGTTACTTTAATTTGCTACCTCAAGCCCAAACTCTGCTTAGACTCTTCTCTAACCAAGCACCTGTTACCAAAGAGAACTTGGATTTACTCTCCCACCATGCTGCAAAGCCAATTTACTGACACTGGGTTGTAGTAAGGAAACTACAGAGTTTATTGCAGGCACGAAGCAAGAGGAAAGGATGGCTCACAGTCAAAAGACTGAAACTCCCAGATAGTTTTCAGGGAAGGGTTCTTAAGGCAACATCAGGGCTGGGGTTTGCAGGGTATGTGATCAGCTCATAGACTATCTTCTGATTGGTTGTTTTTGGTGAGGTAACAGGGTGATGTTTCAGGAATCCTAATCATCAACCTTCTGGTTCCAACAAGTCTGGGGTCTCTCTGCTTGTGCTCAGCAAGTAGTCACTATCCTCCACCTGGGTGGGGGAGTGGGTGTCTTAGTTCCTGCAGAACAACTCAAAGGTATGCATCAGATTATTATTATGTATATCCCTTGGGGAGGAATTAGGACTATGTTTTATCTCTGAACTATTGTGTCTTAACTACTTTTCTTTTGCTTCTGCATTTCCTCACTTCCCTAATTAGTAATGGCTTGAGTCTGCTCTTTGGAACTCAGGGAAGGCCGAGGAGACTAAAGGTTTTATCTACAAACAAAAAATGGGGAACACAGAGGGGCTTGGTTTCATAACCCAAACCTAAGTTTCTTTGTCCTGTCAATTCCTCACAAATTTATTGTTTCTTTGTCTAAAAAGTATAAAAGCTACCTGCTTTGGCCACTTCTTAGATGCCATTTCTATGAGACCTCTATGCCCAAGACTTAAAATTTCTTTTTCTCCTATTAATTCGTCTTGTGTCAATTTTGTTATTAGTTCAGCCACAAGAACTCAAGAAGGATTGGGGAGTTGGGAGAAATTTCCCCCTCCTTGACACCACTTATATCACAATGATAAATTTTAAAAGGTTTATATCTATTTATAGATACTTCATGGGCTAAATACCCATAAAAGTTGTATGTGCATATAGGTAAAGTAATAAATGATGAGCACATATTGAAAATTCATGATAATTAAATGTTTTCTTAAAATACATCATTGAACAAAGAGGAAATAGTTTAGGGTTGTGGAAACCAGAAAATTGAGTAATCCCTGATTTCCTAAATTTCATATTAAATTGACACCATACTCAACTTACATTCAAAGCCCTGTAAAATTTGGCACCAAACTAACTTTCAAGCTTATTTTCCTTAATAAATCTACTTCAAATTCAATTAAGTTTATTCTCCAAGCAGTTATTTATTCACTTATTCAACAAATATGCATTAAAATCTTTCAATATATCAAGTACCGTGGTAGGTATTTGGAATAGAATATATAAGACAGTTATCTGGCGCTCAAGGACTCTAAGTTCTAGAGGGACAAAGAGACATAGAATCACATAATTACAAAACAATGTGGAAGTGCAACTAGTGAGAGGTATGCAGGATATTAGGAAAGTACAGAAGATAATGAAATAAAACATGGTCTGTGGATAGGGAAGTGCTTCAAGAAAGGGCTTTTGGAGGAAGTAAACTTTGGGTGAAGTCTTTAAAGATAAGTAGGACTTAGTTCAGTAAATAGACATATGGGCTGAAGGTGTAGGGCAAACTAGGCAAAGAAACATGAACAGAAGCATAGAAATGAGTAGTAGTATGGTATGGACAAAGGACTATAAGCAGTTTGGTATTGTTGAAGCATGAAGTAGGGAGTGGTAGGAAATGAGGCTGGAAAACTAAACAGGCTAAATCATGAAAGGCACATAATATAATCTTTTACGTCGTTGCTAGGTTTGGAAAGTTTAAGCAAAGGTTTTAGGCAAAGCAATTTTCATTTTATATTCACCTTAGTGGGCATATAATAATTACAAACAAGATCACGAAGGCTGAAACTATTCCAATATTATCATGGGTATAGAGGAGGAGATGGCTTCAAGAAAGGTTTGATAAAATGTTGTCAAGACACATGGATAATTGAGTTTATCAACTGGACACGGCCATCCACTTCTGACAACAAAGCTGACTAGATAATGGGAAAAACCTACTACTATAAATATCAAGAAAGGCTAAACAAAATATAAAGTATAATAAGAAAATACATTATAAGAGAATACTATGAATGATTTTATGCCAATAAATTATATGAATTAGATTATTTCTTAAAAAATAACTTTTCAAAACTGATACAATATAAAATGGAAAAGTGAGTAGAATTATAATCAGTAAAGAACCTGGGGACTTCCGTGGCTGTCCAGTGGTTAAGACTCCACACTTCCACTGTAGGGGACACGGGTTTGATCCCTGGTTAGGGAACTAAGATCTCACATGCCACGTGGCATGGCCAAAAAATAAAAATAAAAAAATAAAAAATAAATTTAAAAAAAGAAGAACCTGAATCAGTAGTTTACAATCTAAGGAACCCATGGGCACACAGAAACATACACACACACTAGTCCCAGACAGTTTCATCATCAAGATCTGAAACCCATATTACACACTTTTCCCTTCTTGTGATATAATTCACATACCACAAAATCTACCTTTTTAAAATATGGAATTCTGTTTATTGGTATACTCACAGAGTTGTGCAACCATCACCTATATTTAATTCCAGAATATTTTATTACCCTAAAAGAAACCCAACAGCTATTAGCAGTCAATATCCTTACTCTCCTACCCTCAGCTCTCATCAGCCACTAATATGTTTTCAGTCTCTATGGATTTGCCTGCTCTGGACATTTCCTGTGAATGGAATCAAACAATATGTGGCTTTTTGTGACTGACTTGTTTCACTTAAGAAAATGTTTTCAAGGTTTATCCATGTTGTAGCATGCATTAGTACTCCATTTCTTTTAATGGCTGAAAAATGTTCCATTGTTTGAATATATAATTTTTCTTCCCCTACAATAACAACTTGAGGAATACAAAGATCAATACCAAAAACTCATCTGCATTCCTGTGCACCGTAGGGGAAGAAAAATTGTTTTGCTTCTACCTGTCTAGTTTCGTGACTGAGAACCCCCTGTAATAAGAAGACAGGTTAACAGGAGAAAAACAAACAGAAGGTTAATAATATGCATACTTCATGGGAGAGACCCAGGAAACTGAATAATTCTCCAAAATGGCCCAAGCCACCACCTTAAATATCATCTCCAGCTAAAGACAAAAGATGTTGGCGGGGGGAGGGAGGCCAGTTATGGGAGCTTATCAAGAAAAGCACAGTAAACAAGAGTAAGGCAGTTATGCAGATTTAAGCCATTGCCTTCTCCATTAATAAGAGATTCTAGAGTTTTAGTCATCCTCCTCTTCCTGGTACTGAAAGGGAGAGACACATTTACAGATGGAGATTTCTATCATAAATGTAAATAAATATCTCTTACAAAAAGGTAACGTCTACTCCATTTTCAGAGCTTCTCCTGTGGCTGCTATTTCTTAAAAATACCAGGTGTTCCCTGGTGGTGCAGTGGTTAAGAATCTGCCTGCCAATGCAGGGGACAGGGGTTCAAGCCCTGGTCCAAGAATATCCCACATGCCATGGAGCAACTAAGCCCGTGCGCCACAACTATTGAGTCTGTGCTCTAGAGCCTGCAAGCCACAACTACGGAACCCACGTGCCACAACTACTGAAGCCTGTGCACCTAGAGCCCGTGCTCTGCAGCAAAGAGAAGCCACCACAAAGAGAAGCCCACGCACCACAACAAAGAGTAGCTCCTGCTCGCCACAACTAGAGAAAGCCCATGCGCAGCAACGAAGACCCAACGCTGCCCAAATTAATTAATTAATTAAAAAAATAATCAGCTGAAAATAATCCTTATGCCAAAGAGGCATGTTTTGGGGTGGCATATTCTGATCCCCTTCTGCACCAATAATAAGCAATAAAAATTTTAACTTTTAAGGTCCTATTTATAAGGACAACCAAAAAATACAGTGCCTAGGAATAAAACTAATAAAATTAGGCAAAATATTTTTGCATAAATCATAAATATGTGCGAAAATTATAAAATAAAATTAATTATATGGAGTGTATATTGTAGTCTCAGAAAGGAAGACAAAACAGCATAAATGACAGTAATCCCTTAATTAATTTATAAATTCAATGCAATTCCCCTGAAAATTCTAAAAAAGATTTTTTGTCATGAAAATTGACATATAGATCTGAAAACGTATATAGATAAACAAGATATCAAGAATAGACAATAGGGGCTTCCCTGGTGGCGCAGTGGTTGAGAGTCCGCCTGCCAATGCAGGGGACGCGGGTTTGTGCCCCTGTCCGGGAGGATCCCACATGCCGCGGAGCGGCTGGGCCCGTGAGCCATGGCTGCTGGGCCTGCGCGTCCAGAGCCTGTGCTCTGCAACGGGAGAGGCCACAACAGTGAGAGGCCCGCATAATGCAAAAAAAAAAAAAAAGAATAGACAATATAATTTTGAAAATCAAGGGGGTACGTGCACTACAATATATCAAGATATTATAAATACTTGGTAAGGAATACATTATTACAAGGATAGACCTTCCCCAGTGGACACATGAGCCCATTCAAATATAAGGATCTGATATGTAAAAGAAAGGGGTACTACAAATAAGTACAGAAAAATATGGATTTTTAAATAAATGGTACTGGGACAATTAGTTATACTTAAGAAAATATTTATATTTATTTCATATTTTAAACTACAAACAAACATAAATTTCAGATTGAATGCAGATTTAAACATGAAAAAAAAAGAACACCAAAATTTTACAAAGAAAAGGTGAGAAAATATATGTGATTTTGGAGTAAGAATAGATTTTGTATATAACACACAGACAAATACCCTTAAATCTTAAAAAAAAAAAGAGTAACACATTTAGCTATATTAAAATTAGGCACTTCTGTACAAAAAAGATAAGTACAAACAAAATTAGAAAAGCACCTCTCAAATTGGAAGAATTCTTTGCAATGCATCAGACAAAAGATTATGTTTAGAATGATAAACAATATATATATATCACAAAAGACTAAGAAAAATATAAAAATTCAAAATGAAAGACAAAGAATGAACACAGGTAATTTATAAAAGAAGTAACCTTGATGGCTAATGCATATATGAAAATCAGGAAAATGCACATTAAAATAAATGAGACAGCTTTTCATACATATTAGATTAAAAAAAAGTAAAATCCAACAATATCAGGTGTTTGTGGAGTTGTGAAACAATGAGACCCTTACATGCCACTGGTAAATGCACAAATGGGTACAACTACTTTGGAGAAGAAGGAGAAATAGATACTAATGATAAAGATGAGCATACCAAGCAATTGCACTCCAAGTTATTCCTTAGAAAAGTTCCTATACATGTACACATGGAGACATTTTTTAAAGAATAAAAATTGTAGCGCTAGTAGTAAAAGAAAAAAAAGAAAACAAATTCAATCAAGAAGGTGGATCATGGTATGCTTCTACAATGGATTATTATAAAGCAATAAAAAATGATTCAAAGAACATGGACCTATATTACAATTATAAGGCTGAACAAAAACATCAAATTTTAGATGTATATGTGCAGGATCATTCTATTTATTAAAGTTTAAATCATGTATATATTCAGAATATGTGTATGGATACATATGTTTGTGGATACTTTGTTATGAAAGTACAAAAACATTCTTGGATGTTTTTGAATACTAAGTTCAAAAACTCATGAATACTAAGTTCAAAATATTGGTCACTTCTTGGGCTTCCTTGGTGGCACAGTGGTTGGGAGTCCGCCTGCCGATGCAGGGGACGTGGGTTCATGCCCTGGTCTGGGAGGATCCCGCATGCTGCGGAGCGGCTGGGCCCGTGGGCCATGGCTGCTGAGCCTGCGCGTCTGGAGCCTGTGCTCCGCAGCAGGAGAGGCCACAGCGGTGAGAGGCCCGCGTACCGCAAAAAAAAAAAAAATAAAAAATATTGGTCACTTCTAGAGAGGGAGGGAGAAAAATGGTACTTTGGAGGTATTTACCTACATATATATCTCCAAGGATTTGTTTATTTAAAACAAGGACCTAAAACAAATACTGCAAAAACTTAAGTCTTGACAAGCTGGTTGATAGACACATGAGTGGTTTTTATGTTATACTATAAGTTTTATGTTTATCTAAATTATTTCACAACATTATTTTTTGAGGGGAAGGCAATTCAACAACATTGCCAGGTTCTGTCTAGGATGAACGGATGGTGTGTTTGTGACATTAGGCAAGATAGAGAATAAATAGAATAGAGCATGTTCTGGAGGTAAGATGATGAATTTTGTTTTGCTGGTGTTTGATTTGACAAGCCTTGGAAAATCTAGGAAGAGAATTCCAACAAACATTTAATAAATATGCCCAAATATAGTATCAGTGCAGCAATGGGGTTAGAGATAGAGACTTGATGTTCAGAACTTATATGGCTTTGATGAAACCATGTACTTTTACAAGAGTCCTGGGGAGAATGCATAGACTGAGGCAGTCAGTGTTTTGAGGGCAAAGCCATAGACAAATTAATTTCTATGGCATAGGTAAAGGAAATAGATCCACAAAGAAGCAGGAGAAATAACTGTCAGAGTTATTGGGAGAACCCAGGTATAGTTGTTTCCCAGAAGTTAGTGAAGCATGGTGTGTTAAGAACAAGGAAGTGGTCTACTCTCAATTAACAGAGATGACCAGGCTGATAGCAACTGAGTACTTGTTGTATGTGCAGCAACACAGAAGTCCTATAAATTAGCTAATACTGTTGTTTCTATTTTAAAGATGAAGAAACTGATGACAAGAATACAGGTAATTTACCTAACATAATGCTGATATTAAACACACCCCCAAAATTCAAACTCAGGTCTGAAGGCCTCCAGAGACTAAGCTTTGATAAGACCCAAGTCTTTTTATCTCTGTATGTTTAATGTCTGAATATAGTTACTGTTCAATACGTTGAACAGATGTATGAGTGAAAGAGGACATACAGATGATTTTGAGAGAGTTTCATTTTTCTCTAGTGGTGTTTATTGAGTACTTGTTAGGAAGAAGAGATTTACATGTAACAATTATTTTCTTTGCTTGTATGACAGATGAATTGGCATCCATTAGAGTTTTGTGCAAATATCATGTGTTGCAAATCAAAGTAATTTCTGAAAGGTATGTATTATTCCAAACTGGTTGTTTACAACATTTTCAGAATTACAATGACCTAATGATTTGCAGTACTCCTGAAATATATGAGATATTTTTATTAAATAAATCAAAATAACTTATTTTCATCCATCTTTAATACTTTTCTGTCACTTTATTTCACATACTGGAAAGCTCTTGAGTCCATTTAACTATCCTCACGATTGATATCACCTAAGAACAAACTACAGTTATTTCTTGCCTACACTACTATAACAGCCATCCATTTTCCCGCATCAGCCACTCTAATTTATCCTGCACAGTTCAACAGAATAATATTACTGCTTGGAATATTCCTCCCTCCCCCGCAACCAGTTATCTCCTATTCATGTTCCTATTTGAGGCCAAATGTCTCCCCCTCAAGAAAGCCCTCTTGATTCACCAGATCTACTCT
Source organism: Mesoplodon mirus (assembly GCF_964341445.2). NCBI lineage: Eukaryota > Metazoa > Chordata > Mammalia > Artiodactyla > Ziphiidae > Mesoplodon > Mesoplodon mirus. The sequence goes on along the minus strand of NC_138981.1, from coordinate 108,827,226 downwards.
ATGCTTTCATAGCATTGAGAACTTTTATTTTTCATTTTGAGATAACTGTAGATCCATACACAATTGTAAGAAATAATGAGTGACTGAGTACTTTTTACTCAGTACCCTTTACTCTCCCAATCATAACATTTCGCGAATATATAGAACACAGTAGTGTTATGATGTGATTTCTTTTGTGTTCTGATTCCTACTCATCTTCTGTGAAACACGTAGGATTTAAGTTATGTTCAGCTATGTTAAGTAGTTTAAATGGAGTCACAGTGGCCCATGTAAACTTCGATAGTAGTGGTTTTGAAACGTCTGGTATAGGACTGCGAGTGTGATAAATCAAAGACTATTATTTTAGATAAGGACTTTGGCCACATCCACAAAAATTCTTTGATTCAATAATTTGTCATTATTTACTATGTATCTGGTACTTTTCTAAGCACTGAAGATGCAACAGTAATAAACCAAACAAACCACAACAAACCCTTGCCCTCTGGAACTTACATTCTAGTCTATGGAGCTAAACAATCTTCAAAAAGTAAATGATATTCAATATTAATTTATTGATAAGTTCCATGCATATGAATAAAGCCTGGGAAAAGGCTAGACAGCCCAGGGGCACTGCAATTTTCCATAGCATAGTTGAGGAAGGTTTCATTGAGAAGATAACATTTGACTAAAAACCTATAGGAGGCGAGGGAGTAAATCAGTTGGGTAACTGGGAAAAGAACATTCTAGGCAGAAGGAACAGCACATGTAGTGTCTTCCCAGAGTGTCTGAGTAAGCAAGTGCTAGAGGTAAGTGAGCAGGACGGGAAGTATTAGGAGATGAGGTCAAAGAAATAATGAAGAGCTAGATCTGCACTGTCCAATACAATAGCTACTGACCACATGTGGTTATTGAGCCCTTGAAATGTGAATAGTTCAAACTGAAATGTGATGTCACCAGTTTTTGGACACTTAGTATAAAAAAGAGAATGTAAAACATTTCATTAATAATATTTTATATTGGCTACATGGTAAACTCATAATATTTTATATATATTGGGTAGAATTTATTAAAATTAATTTTGCCTCTTTTTTAATGTGGCTATTAGAAAATCTAAAATTGTATAAGTTGCTCACATATATTTCTATTGGAGAGTACCAGAACTTATCATATAGGCCATGGTATGTGATTTTAAAGCTTTTGTCTTTTACTTTGAGGTAGGGAACTATGGGAAAGCGTTGATCAAAGTTTAACTTGTCTAATTTCCACTTAAAAGATTATCCAGTCTGCTCTGTTTTGAATGGAATGTAAAGACAATAATGGAAGCAGAGAGACCAGATTTAAGGCTATTACACTAACTCATATGAGAAATGATGCTAGCTTGGGTCATTTGGTAGTGGTGGGTATGATGGGAATGATCAGACTCTGGATTTATTTTGAAGATAGAACCAGTAGGATTTCATGACAAATTGAATGATGTGGAGCATGAGAAAAAGAAAACATCGAAAATCACTCCAAAGTTTTTGGCTTGAGTTACCATTAATGGACACAGAAAAACTGCAGTTGGAATAGATTTGGAGAAGGAGATCAAGAGTTTGGATTTGAATATATTAAGTTTGAGATGCTTACTAGACATCGACATGGAGATATTGAGTAGGCAAATGGATATAAAAGTCTAGCTTTGAGGAAAAATACCTAGACTGGAGATAACATTTGATATTTAAAGACTTTTAAAACTGGATGTGATCACCAAAAATTAGTTTAGATAGAACAAAAAAAAAAGATGTAATAAATGAATCTTGGAGCCCTCCAACTTTACGAAGTTAGGGAGAAAAGAAAGCCTGCAAAGAAAATTCTCCTTCCATGCATTTTACTGCTAAAAAATTGTTTTTGTTATTGAACTTCATTATATGAAGTTATTAGACATTCCCTTTGCAGTTATTAAAGCATGATTCCTTCTTTCCTTTAATCCCTCTGGTTTTCAAAGGTCCCCAGCCCTTGGTCATATACTTCATGCCCTAAAATGACCAGTGACTAATCTAAAAATCTGACAAATTAATGTTAAGTGAATGATAATGATTTATTGGTTATCACATCCAGATAGCACATTGACCTTTTAAAGGGGGACTTCAAATGTTCTAATTCAAGGATTTAGTTATGGAAAACTATTCTTAGGCTTATGAAGTAGACCTTTTTGTGTCCTGGGTCAACCATAAGAAGTAGATGACTAATAACTAATGATGTACTGAAAAGAGCACTGCACCAGGGAGTCAGGAACCCCAAGTTCTATTCCCAGCTCTACCATTCATCAGCTGTCTCCCCACAGCTGGTCTGAATAAAGTGATTAGCAGCTTCTGGTAAAGTTGTTACTGGTTAAAAGTAAGGACAATGTAGAGGGCTTTCCAATATTTAAATATATGCAATTTTAATAACTATCCTTATTACTGAGAGTATTTTCTAATTGTTGCATTAAAATGGGTGATAGTAGATGGGAATTGGTGTAGTAGGTATGATAGTAGATGGCATTTTAAAGATTTTTACTTGGCACATACACACACACACTGGTGGCAACCCCTATTTATGGTTTATCTACAAATCCATTTATTTATAAATGTTTCTCCTCCATGAAGTCCCGAAGTCTGAGAACCACTAATATTAGATAGGTCACTTCAGCTTTCTGGGCTTTGTTTGTTCTGTATACATAACTACATAGTAAGAGTATATATAAATGCAAGGAAATAAAACACACTGACCTCAATATAAAGCAATCTTTAGAATGAAGGAAGGAGAAATTAACAGGGATTGGGCTTCAGCTGTAGCTGTAATATTTTAAAAGAAAAAGATATGAAGCAAATATGGAAGTATGTTAATGTCTGTAAAAATGGGTGGTGAGTACATGGATATTATTGTCCCTTCTACTGATATTTTGAACAACATCATCATAAAAAAAAATAATTAAAAGTAAGTCAGACTATGCAAATATGTTTTGGAATCAGAATCAGAACAATGTTCAAATCCAATCTCTGTCATTTGCAACTTCCATTCCCTCCAATAGCTTTCCAACAAGCTATTTGACCTTGGAAAAGTCAATTAACCATTTTACTCACTCCTCAGTTACTTTTTAGTGATAATAACCCCTACCTTGCAGAGTTGTTGTTTTTTTTTTGGTTGTGTCGGGCCTTAGTTGTAGCACACAGGATCTTCCTTGCGGCATGCAGTCTTCTCTCTAGGTGTGGTGTGAGGGTTTTCTCTCTCTGGTTGTGGCACTCATGCTCCAGGACATGTGGGCTCTGTAGTTTGTGGCACACAGGCTCAGTAGTTGTGGCGTGTGGGCTTACCTGCCCTGCAGCATGTGGGATCTTAATTCCCCAACCAGGGATCAAACCTGCAGCCCCTGTATTGGAAGGTGGATTCTTTGCCACTGGACCACCAGGGAAGTCCCCAGAGTCATTATAAATTAGACTCTTGAAGGCAAGGAACAAGATTTCACTCACTTTAACTAGTAAGGGTTTTATCGTGGTGTTAGGCGGGTGGTCAGGCCTCATCAGAATATCCATGCAATGAAAATGTCATAAGAACTTAAAGACAGTTGAAGAATTAGAAGTGTCCCAACCAACTCCAATGACTCACTTATTTCTTACCTTTGTAAAAAATTAATAAACAAAAACCTCAGTTAAGTAGAATTAGGAAACCAGAAGGGGGAGCTCTCATGCCCTGTGAAGATCGCAGAGCCCAACAGGAGGAAGAATGACTCTTCTTTCCTGGCAAGGACTCAGTCACTGAAAAGCCATGGACTCCTGGTTTACTCTAGCCCTGCCAACTTCCCTTTCCTCTCTGGAGAAGCCTTCTCCTTCCCTTGCCACGTGGGGGACTTGCACATGGCTTGCCATCGTTTCAGACCCCAAATTGCAATTCTCTGCTGATTCCAAATAAGCCTGTCTTTGCTGGATAAATAACTGACAGTCTTTTTGTTTTAGGTTAACATTTTGGTGGTCTGTGTGAGGACCAGAGAAGATCCAGGATGGCTCCAGGGCTGGTGAGCAAACAGGTGCAGTACCTACAATTGAGACCACTGAGCTCAATGCTTTTCTCACCAACCCCAGAAATTGAAGATATGTCTTGTTCTTGGATCTGAGCCTCTGCCCTCTTTGTGTTTGAAGCTGTCCAGGCTTTATTTGGATCTACTTTATGGTGTCTTTCTTTCTGGTTAGAGCCTAGTTCTGTATTCAAGTACTTGTTTGGCACTTCAGTCTGATTTTGAAATCAGACTGTTGCAACAGAAACCAGTTGAGAATCCTTCAGCCCACTCCTTTGGGTAAAAGGGCTGTTTCACTGAAACTGTCCCAGTTCAGCTATCCGCCCATTCCTTTGGAATAGGAGCTGTTCTATGTGAACTGACTGAGAAGCCTTCAGCCTGGATACTTTAGGACCAAGTTGTTCGCTTAGAACTGGCTGGTATTAAACCTGTGGGTTGTTTGAACTTTTGGGTTGCAAGCTGTTTGAATTGAGCTGTTTGAAAAATTGTTCTTTTACTCTAGAGAAAAAACCTCTGAGAAATGGGATCCCAGTTATCTAAGCATTTTGAAGGTGCCCCCTCACAAGGGGCTCTGCCCAATTTTAGGTTTAAAATTTATGTTTATGAGGTCCCTCCTCATGCACGTTTCTAACTAAGTGGAGAGACCTAACCAAAGGAAATTTAGAATATCAATGGCCATTATGGGGAACTTTTGAAATCCCTAAACTTAACTTTCTTAACACAGAATTGGAATGCAGTGGCTCAAAATTTTCCAGAACTGAATGGTATGCCAATTTTAATTGGTAATTTGAGGCTTCCAAATGTAATCAGAGCTTAAAATTGCCTCTGGAAAAAAAGATTTTAAGATTAACTGAAGCATTAAAAGATTGCAGAAAGATAAAATGGCTCCTGAAGCCTCATGCTCCACTTCTCTGGCTTCTTTGTCTCAGACTCCAACTCCAGTGCCATCTTGTCTCTCCCCCTCAGTTCCTAGTGGTCAGACTCCACCACTGGTCCCATTTTCCTTCCCTTCCATGCTGCTTACACCTCCTGTATACCCTCAGTTCCCCCATGCTAATTATTTTCCCAAACTTCTTTTTTTCTCTGACATTTCTCCCCAATCCCTTTCCTATCCTTTCAACTTGTCAGAACCTGTTCATTTAAAATTAAGTCTTCTGAGGACCTAGAAGTTAAACCCTTAATTTCTTATATTCCCTAGACTAAACCTTAACTGCCAGCCATAGTCAAAGATTTTCCCCAAAGTAACTGAAGATCCTCACAGCTTTGCTGAAGAATTTAATACAGTCATTCAAACTTATCAACCTGGGGTCTCTGACTTACATAAGTTAGTGCATTTGCTTGTCTGTGAAGGCCAGGCCCAGCATTGGATGAAAACCACTAATTGGGAAAATCCTGACAGGTCTCCAGAATTACAAGCAGGAGACCAGCCTGTTAACTTATTACATGATCAGGCTCATGCAATTGCTAGGCAACTTCAAGCAGTTCCTAAGACTTTTCCAAACCCTGTTGATTAGAACAAAATTCAGGCTTGCACACAAAAGTATGATGAATATGTTTATGACTGTTACAGTCAACTTCAGACTGTTTATAAAGAAAATTCTGGTCTTCCTTCTGCTGTTGATAACACTGCAGTAGCTTTTAACTGTATGTTTACTAATGGGCTGAACTGGATCCTTCTAGTAAAAAGGATAAGAATGAAGTGGGAAACTATGTCCACTCCAGATTTAGTTAATCTGGCAAAGCAGCTTTCTCCCACTGTAGATGAGTCACCTAAAAGAAGGATCACCAAAATTCTTAATCTTCAACTCCAGTAGTTGAAGGCCCCTAAATGAAACCAAAACTCTCCTAGTTTCTGCTATTATTGAAAAGAGCCAGGACATTGGCAAAGAGATTGTTACAAATTTAAGCACTTCAGGTGCCTTCAGCCTTCTAATCAGCCTTTCCAACATTCTCCCAATTCTCAATGATGGGCTTCCAAGGAAATACATGGGCTCTTCCCAATCCTCCTTCTTAATTGGCTTGGAAAAATATGTCTCCATATTAGGGATGAATCTCTTCCAGTCCAACTAACACATGAGCCACACTCTCAGTGTTCAAACCCACTACTATAAAGCAGCCCCTGCCTTGGAGTAGTAAAACAGTTCAAATGGTGGGGATCTCTAATGAACCTCAAGAGGTTCCTGTCTCTGAACCTATGCTGTTTTGTTTAAGCCCACTGAGGATACCTACCCTTTTCTCCTTAGTTCTTCCATCCCTACACATTTATTAGGCCAAGACTTCTCAGAGGAGTATCATGTTGAAATTTCTTTCTTCCAAAAAGGGGAAATAATTCTGGATTGACAGTAGTCATCAAAGTAACCAACCAGGTGAATTAAATGACCCTTTGACATCTTTCGTTTGTTCTGTTTCTGATGGTACTAGGGCCAATTATGGAACCACTAATCATTTGTCCCTATTAAATCAGGTACCACTTTCCTTAGCAAAATCTCCAACAGATATTGGCAAAATTCCCAGTGCACCTCCCATCAAGTTTCAAATAGACACCTCAAAATCACTTCCCAGAAGTAATACCCTATAAGTAAAGAAGTCCTTCAAGGCATAAAGCCCACAGCAGAAGATTACAGGCTCAAGACTTCATTATCCCTTGTGCTAGCCCCTGTAACACCCCCATTTAACTGGTGAGAAAACCTAAAGGCCAAGGGTGGAGGTTTGTCCAGGACCTACAAACAAATAAACAACATTGTTATTCCCTCAACAGTGCTGTTTTTAACCCTCATAGGTTTCTAACTTCCATTCCCACCAGAAGTAAATTCTTTACTGTAATTGATTTATGCAGGTATTCATTCTTTAGTATTCCAGTTGGTGAAACTAGCCAATACCTTTTGACCTCCACTTGGGAAGAAAAACAATTTACCTGGACAGTAATGCCTCAGGGTTTTACTGAGAGTCCTTATTTCTCACAAATCCTGAAGGCTCATAGGGATGATATAAAGTTCCCTAGAGGTTCTACCTTGTTGCAATATGTAGATGATTTTCTTCTTTGCTCTCCTTCTCAAGGCTCCTCACAGGAAGAGAGGATCACTTGCTAAAGCTTTCAGCCTTCAAGGGACATAAGGTTATGAAAGAAAAACTGCAGTGTGTCTAAACCCAGATTTGATGTTTAGGGCATCTGATACCAGAACAAGGAGTACAACTAGACCCAGATAGGCTTCATTGTTTTGTAAGTTTCCCAAAACACAAAACTAAGAGCCAACTGTGAGGTTTTCTCGGACTAGTTGGTTGTCAAAATTGGATTCCAAATTTCTCTCTATTGCCAAACCTCTGTAAGTTTTACTAAAGAATAACAACCCCAACCCAATTTTATGGGAAAAACTGGAGATATATATATATATATATATATATATATATATATATATATATATATATATATATATATATATATAGGGGGTACTCACTCCAAAACACAGGCACAACCATTGACCCATGATATAATACAGTTAGCAACTGGACCCTGTGGCATGGGCATACTCCTCTTCTCTTAGAGCCATTATGGCCACTGCCTTTTTAGTAAAGGCCATTGAGAGAATAATTGTGGAGTTCTCTTTAACCATTTTTGCACTTCACCCAGTAGAAGCCCTCCTGAATTCTTGTCATACTTGTTGCCAAATCTGGCTCCCTGTGCACCGATGCCAAATAGAAATACGGAGACAGAGAACTGGAAGATAAGAAATAGAAAGGCTTTTTATTTTCTTTGCCAGGCAAAGGGAAAACGCAGCAGGCTAGTGCCTCAAGAACTGTGCCCTCCTTCTTGGGGAATCAGAGAAGATTTTATACGTGGGGCTCGCAGTCCGGGGTATATGATAAGGATCAAAAGTAGTGAAGGTCTTGCATTTCTTTTTTCTGCAAATTCGTAGCCAAAGCTGCCATCAGGCACCTCAACAACAGGTTCTGGTGTCCCTGAAGTTATCGGCCCATCACCTTCTTTCTGAAATAAAGAGTGCTACAAGGGAGTGTAGGGGGAGAAGAAATGCCAGGTGCAAAGGATAATTTGTATGGAGTCAGAGAGTAATCAGCTTTGTGAAGGACAAGTCTAGCTACAAGTGTTTGTTAGTAGTCACAGCTAAAGAATAACCAAGATTGCCTAACTCCTTCAGGTCCGTTTATGTTGTTTCCCCAGCCTGTTCGTTTTTTCCTTATTTTCCTTGTTTATCAGAAAAGTTCTCATTTCTATTTTTGCTGCAACACACTCAACATTTCTCAGCCGCCTCATCTCCTATGAAATCCTTTTGTTACCTGCTCCGCACATAACTCTTTTACATTGTTATAACCTTAACACTGATACTCTTCTCCCCTCCATCACCAATGAAATCCATTATGACTGCATAATGATGATGGAGCACCTCCTGACTACACTACTGCAACTCCTCTAGATGTTACTGAGGCAGTATTTTTGCCTATGGCTACTTAAGTGCAACAGGCTGAATTATAAGCTCTTACATAGGCTTGCATTTTAGTCAAGGACAAAACTGCCAGTATTTACACTGATAGCAGATATGCTTTCAGAGTAGCTCATGATTTTGGAATGTTATGAAAACAACGTGGCTTCCTTGCTTCCAGCAGAAATGATATTTAAAATGACCTCTATGTTTAGGAATTATTGGATGTAATACTTTTACCTACAACTTTAGCTATTATTAAGATTAGGGGACATTCTAAACTTGACTCTCTGTAAGCTAAGAGAAATCACCTGGCTGACATTTCTGCAAGGAATGTTGCCCTTAAAGGAACCAGCAACAGCCAAACCTCAGTCATGGTCCAAAAGGATATTTCCTGAAACGATACTTTAGAAAAAATGGCTAGAGGAGCCCAACAGTTATCTTCAGAAAAGGTAAAACAAGATTAGAAATTCAACAATTATTTGTTTGATAAAAAAACAGAGCTCTGGTTCAGACCAAATAACAACCCAGTCCTCCTGGAGACTCTAAAAGTTCCACTCCTTACCACTGTACTTGGATTAAACCGTTGATCTACCAGAAAGACAATAGCCTCTGTGAGTCATTATTGGTGGGGAACCATTAACAAGGACACAAAAAGCGTCTACCTCACTTGTCCCACTTGTCTGAAGTACAACCCAGGGAAGCCTGTTCATATTGCTCCTGGACATTTTAAACTGCCTAATGGACCGTTCAAGGTCTGGCAAATGCATTTCATACAACTTCCTTCATCTCATGGATATAAATATGTTTTAGTCATGGTCTGTGTTTTCACACTGGTAGCCTTCCCTTGCAGACAGGCTACTACCTGTTCTGTGGATAAAGCCCTTTTGGAAAAGATTATCACTACTTTGGGAACTCATTTCAAACTTCATAATAACTGAGGAACCCATTTTACTGGTCAGGTACTTTGACGAGTCTGTGCTGTTTGGTCACTTTTACCACTCTTTCACTGGTTTGACCCTCAATCCTCTTAATCAAACACACTAATGGCATCGTTAAGACTCAACTGGCAAAATTTGTAGGGGTTCTCCAAATACCTTGGCCAAAAGCATTTCCATTTGTCCTTCTAAATCTCAGATCCATCCCTTTCAGGACTCATAAACTGTCACCTTTTAAGATAGTCACAGATTGCCCAATGCACGTGGCTCCTGTTTCTTTTAACCCACAACTGATAAAAAGGAGAGATACTCCAATATTGCAAACTCCTAATTTCTTCCCTTAAAAATAACCATGTTTTGGTACAGCAATCTTTTCACAGTGTGCCCTTGGAAGATGAAGACTTTGAGCATCAAACCTTAAAAATTGGAGATTTCTTCTATTGAAAAAGACACCTCCAGAAGAACTCTATTCACCTGCACTGGAAAGGCCCATATCAGATACTGCTGAGTGACCCTTGTGCCACTGAATTCCAAGGAATAGAGTCTTGGATTCAAGTGACACATGTAAAGAAAACACCGAACTGTGACTGGACCTGCACGTTGCCTGGTGACCTGAAAGTAAAGATTTTCTGGAATTGAAGCAGATGACATTTAATGAGACAACTTTTCCAAATATCTGGACCAGGCCTGTTGGAAGTTTGTCACCAAACCTTCGATGATGACATAACACTTCAGATGATCTCCAATGTCTATGATCTTGATAACTAACATATGAACTTTAGATAAAAGTACCTGAGAGTTTTCCCTTCTACCTGTCTTTCTTACTAGAATGTGACCTCAATAGGTTTCCAGTCTGTGTATTTTTCCTCTGACGTGAGACACTACACTCAGGAAAGGTCCTTCCTGGTGCTGAGGGGAAAAAAAAACAGCTGAAACCAGAAAACCTGACCCTTGATCTGTGATGCTTTCAGAGAAAGACCTTGATCAATAGGAGGAAATGTAAAAAAACAGATAATAAACAGAAACGTCAATTAAATAGAGTTGGGAGACCAGAAGGGGGAGCTCTTACACCCCGTGATGATAGCAGAGCCCAACCGGGAGAAGGGTCTCCTTCAGGCCAAGAACTCAGCCAATGAAAAGCTATGGACTCTTTATTTACTATAGCCCTCCCAACTTCCTTTTCCCTTCTATAAAAGCATTTCTCTTCCCTTACCATGTGGGGGAATTACATGTGGCTTGCCATGGTTTCAAACCTCAAATTGTAATTCTCTGCTAACCCTCCATAAACCCATCTTTGCTGGAAAAATAACTGGCAGTCTATTTGTTTTAGGTCAACACCTTCTAAGCAAGAATTGATGACTCTTCTACAATAATAGTTGATTGGCTTTTCTTTCCCCGCCACATTTACCACTCCTACCATTACCTGCTCAGTCTCCAAGCCTTTTTTCACTCATAGCTTCTGCCACTTCATGCTATTTGCATAGTACCTTCACCTTGGAGTTGTTTTTGCTTTGGCACCTGCCACTAGCCAATAAAATCTCCTTCTATATCACAATCAACTTGATTCCCTATGCAGACCTGGAGGACCAGAAAGTCATTCAAGAGATGATCATGACTAAACTGAGCCCTAAAGGAGGAATAGGAGTCAGATAGGCAAAGTTACAGGGGAATAGGAAGAGAAAGATAGAGTATTCCAGGCAGGGAGAGGAGCATGTCCAAAGATCTGAAAGCCAGAGAGAGTGTGGGAGGCTTTGGGTCCCAGAGTTTGGTGGAGCATAGAATTTGAGGTGGGAGAAGCAGTCATTGTGAAAGTTGACCAATTAAAAAATGCAAAATTTCAGTATGCATTTATATTTGTAATGGAGAAAAGTAATTTTTCCTCTATCCTTCTAGGTTTTTGACTGAGACCCCTCTATATTAAAAGACAGATTAACAGAAGAAAATCAAACAGAAGTTTAATCACACACATACCTCCTGTATACATGGGAGATACCCAGGAAAACTGAGTAACTCCCTGAAATGGCCCAAGCCATCACCTTAAATACCATCTCCAGCTAAAGAAAAAAGAAAGATTGGGGGCAGAGGGGGCAGAGGCCTGTTTTGGGAGGTTACCAGGAAAAGCAAAGTACACAGGGGTAATGTTGCTATACAGATTTAAGTCTTTGCCTTCTCCATTGATAACAGTTTCTAGAGATTTAGAGTCGTGTTTCTCTTCCTGCTACAGAGAGGGAGACAACCTTACAAATGGAGAGTTTAGTTATAAATGTAAATGTTCCTTACAAAAGGGTAACTTCTACTTGGTTTTCAGAGATTCTCCTGTTATTGCTGTTTTTCTTTTCTTTTCTATTTTTAAAATAATCAGTTCATGATAATCCTATGACAAAGAGTAATATTCTGGGGTAGCATATTCTGTTTCCTTCATGTTCAACAAGTCATAATACTTGAGGTTTATCGAGAACCAAGATCATACTCTACAGAACGTGCAAAGTTTTTACCTGATGTGCTTAACTTTTAAGTACAGTAATAGCAGGCAAATAATTACTTTCATGTATAGTAAATTTTCATTCTTTTGTAGTTGGAAGAAGACCCATCTGAACTGCCAAAATTATGCATTATGAGATATTTTAAGAGGAATAGTTTTTAAACTTTCAAGGTTATAAGACTTTAATATATACAATTAGTAGTCAAATTTGAAAAATGCTTTCATATAAATATTATTTAATTGTTCTTACTCTTCTATAAATTAGGTCTTATAATATGCATCTCTATCTTTTTTCCTGTAAACTCACTGTCTCAGAGAGGCTAATAACTTCCTGGAGTTCTCAAAGCCAAATCATGGAAGAACCAGGTCTAGAGTCATTTGTTTCATTCCAAATTCCTTGTCTTCTTCATTGCGTGAGCTGTCTCTGAAAATAATGCCCTAGCTGTTCTTTAACAGTAGAGCATTTACAGTTAAGGATTATTTTCTTTTTCTTTTCTTTTCTTTTTCTTTCCTTTTTTCTTTAAATTAATGATGAATAAACTGCAAGCTGCTCTGCTGATTGTACATGCTGAAATAGAGCAGGACCTTGTGGGGCCCTCCTGGGTACAAATCATTTCTGTGTCCCCTGTTTCTTGTTTGTAGGGTTCATTCAACCTCCTTGACCTTCCCTGAGTTCCAAAGGGCAGATTCAAATAGTTGCTAATCAGGGAAGGGAGGGAATGCAAAACAAAGGAGGAGCAGTCAAGAAACAATAGTGCAGCCTTGGGGCACAACTACTACTCATATAGAATATAACGTGAATGATGCCTCCCTTACTTAGAGTTGTAGAACAAGGGCACAGATCAACCAACATTCCTGTAATTAACAGTTGACACTTACAAGGCAACTAAAATCATACTAGGGCTAAAAGTGAGTTTAGAGACCATCTAAATCCAACTACTTCACTCTATAGATGAAGAAACTGAGGCCCACAGATTTTAGTTCATATTTATAAGACCAGAAATCAATCTTTTTGATTCCCAATGCACTGTTTTTTGCACAATACACAAGTTTTAAGTATAGTTTTTGGAGATGGAGGAAACTAATCTCCCAAGAAATGAAATTCTTTGTTTTGTTTTTTAAATAAATTTATTTATTTATTTTATTTTTGACTGCATTGGGTCTTCATTGCTGAGCACGGGCTTTCTCTGGTTGCGGCGAGTGGGGGCTACAGTTCGTTGCGGTGCACGGGCTGCTTACTGCAGTGGCTTCTCTTGTTGCAGAGCACAGGCTCTAGGCTCACAGGCTTCAGTAGTTGCAACACTCAGGCTCAGTAGATGTGGCTCGCAGGCTCTAGAGTGCAGGCTCAGTAGTTGTGGCGCACGGGCTTAGTTGCTCCGTGGCATGTGGGATCTTCCTGGACCAGGGCTCGAACCTGTGTCCCCTGCATTGGCAGGTGGATTCTTAACCACTGCACCACTTGGGAAGTCCCAAGAAATGAAATTCTTAACCTAGTAAGCTAGTAACCTCGGTATTAGTTTGTAGATGAAAAATTAATCAGTCAGTCTAAGAAAGAAATGAAAAATTTTATTCGAGCCAAATTTGAGAATTATAACCCAGGAGCAGCATCTCAGAAAGCTGTTCCTCCTCTTAGAAGTTACGGCACAGATATATAAGATTTTTGGGACAGAGGACAGTTCACACAATCCAGATCTAAGCGTCACTGTGGCTCCTTAAAAGATGAAGAAGGGGGCTTCCCTGGTGGCGCAGTGGTTGAGAGTCCGCCTGCCGATGCAGGGGATGCGGGTTCATGCTCCGGTCCGGGAAGATCCCCCATGCCACGGAGCGGCTGGGCCCGTGAGCCATGGCCGCTGAGCCTGCACGTCCGGAGCCTGTGCTCCGCAACGGGAGAGGCCACAACAGTGAGAGGCCCGCATACAGCAAAAAAAAAAAAAAAAAAAAAAAAAAGATGAAGAAGGAATGTTATTGACACAGGAGCTAGATGTGCCACAGGCTGAGCAGCTGGAGACAGATACTCTTAAGATGAAGAGGAAGAGGAGCTGAGCCCTGCCCAGATAAGAGACCAAATATTTCTCATTCTTGAGGTCAAGGAGACCTTCCTGACTACACAGGTGCAAAAAGGCTCCTTGGAGGTCAAAAAGGGAGTGATGTCAACCTGCCCATTGGACCTCTTCTCTAGAACCCATCTTGGCTAAGGGATGCGCATGCACACACATGGGAGGACCCTGAGATAAACCGAATACGGACTCAGAGCCAGGCAAAGCAAGATGGTCTGCCAGAGGAAACCTGGGAGAAACACCCCACATAAGTGATTCAAACTACCATGAGGGCTCGACTCCCTCTCTGAGTCCGCCCATGTGTCTATCCACATGTACTCCTCCTAAGAAACACATTACTTGTTTCACTACTTTCCGTCTTTTTATGGAAATTTATTTCTACAAAGCCGATGGGCAAGGGCCTTGTCCCTGGCCACTGGTCATCGTGGTCTTGTGGCTAGGATTCAGCGCTCTCGCTGCTGAGGCCTGACTTCAGTTTCTGTCCAGGAACCGAAATCGTGCTTCAAGCCACTGCAGGCTGAGGTCCCTGAGATCATTATCTTTTAAGGCGTTGTCTTATTGATGCGAGGAGAATGTTGCTCTTTATGGTTGAGTAGGTATTTTTGCCGATGGAGGCGATTTGGTAGATGCATCATGCAGATACACAGTGCACAGTACGGGAGACAGAGGAGGCCAAAGGGCAGAGAACATTTTTTTGTGTGTCAACTTTTCTTGTCTTGCCCTAAAATATGAATTTTATTCCACAAGTCAAATGGTTAATATAGTACAGTAATATTATATAGTGATATATATAGATATTATTTATTATCTATGATATTTACTATTTAGATCAGTTGTTCTCAAACTTTGGCATGTGTCAGAATCACCTGGAGGACTTTTTAAAAACAGATGGTTGGGCTCTACCCCCAGAGTTTCTGATTCAGCTGGTCTAGAGTGGGACCTAAGCATTTGGATCAGCAGCTACCGGATCAGGGACCACACTTTGAACCCTATTGTTTTAGATCTAAGCCTTTAAAGCCAAGTTATCTGCCACTGAAAACTGTGTGAACTGTGTGGCGCATTAATCTTTGAGCCTTAGTTTTTTATCTGTAAAATAATAATATGTACCTTATATGGACTTAGTGTAACACAAAGCAATATATGTAAAGAGCTTGAAGAAGTTCAGTACAAACTTCCCCAAGATGTGTCACTATGGCGTGTGGATTATTTTGAGCTAAAGGCAATTGAGACCCTTCAGGCTCATGAGAAGCTTTTGCTCCTCCCTTTACATTAACCTAGAATAATTTAAATCGGGGGGGGGGTCTTTTCCAGAATGAGAGTTATTATCAGAGATAAATTTTATCTGAGTGACTCATCTGTATGGCAGGGCAAAGATCTAATTACCAAACATATGCTCTTCTTATTGCCCTGTGAATTGCCCTCCTCCCCTTTGAAGCCCCAGAGTCCCTCTCCTACTCCTTAGCTCAGGGTGACATATAAACCTCTCCTTACTTTTCTGTCTTTGAACCCCTCAGGTATGTGGGGTTTCCATATGTAAGAAATTAAATTTGTTTTTTTCCTGTTAATGTCTCATGTTGATTTGATTATTAGAACCAGCTGAAAGAACCTTCAGAGGGTAGAAGAAAATTCTTTTTTCCCAACAAGCTATATGCCTGGTGTCTAAGGATACATGGTTACCATCATTATATTTTTTTATCGTTATCATATTGATTCCCTAAGCATTCAGATTCACCAGACACAGGTAACTAAGTTAATCAAGTATAGCCTAGTAGGGTTCCTTTGGGACTCTATTTAATACATGGAAAGAATGATTCTGTTGGCATAAAAATACTTGTAATTCTGTACCACTGAAAGTACTTGAAATGGTTTCCTAGTTAAAGTAAGAAGTTTAGCCAGCCCTCTTTCCCCCATTAAGTTTAATAAACTATCAATTTGTTTGGTAGAACCCTTCTTTATCTTCAGAAGGTAACTGGTTTAAACTGTCATCAATTTGAGTTACTGAGGTCTGCATTAATGAGGTGTTACTGTGTGTAATATGTTTAAGTGTGGGTGTCTTTGTTTAGGAAATAGAGTTTTTATGGAGGTCAAATACCCTTATTGATTGTTTGACAAAAGTCTTTTCAAATGCAAATGCTTCCTGTTTGGAGGTAAATAATCTCAGACAGTTGAGCAACACATAAAAAGAAAGCCAACTCTTTTACCCCAAATGTCAGCTGGGTGGTAAAAAGAATTTTGTTGAATGTATTCAAGGGGGAAAGTAATTTTTTTCCTGAGCTCTCCTTGCTACTGTGCCACTCTATATTCTGGGGCTTGCCTCCTGGCAGATTGTTTCATTATCCAGCAGTATCATTAATCTTTTTTATTAGCACCTTAAAAAATAAACAAACAATGATTTTGTTATGTTTGACACAAGTAGTGCATTTTAATTTTGTAGGCTTGTATTATTGACTTGAAAAAAAACTGCAACAATTCACATTGAAATACCACACTCAATTCTTAACAATATGAAAACACTACTTGATGTGTAGGAATATAATGGCATCTGTTATGCATCTTAAATGAAGCAAGCTATTTTTGCATCTTCCACATGGAGCTTTAGATTAACTAGGAAAGTTAGTATTAATTACCACTGAAAAATTAAAACTTGTCATTCAATTTTGTACTCTCCATGAAAACTCTCCATGAAACTGAATCAATGCTCCATGAAATATACTCAGAATTATTTGATGAAGACCACACAAAAGAATGCATATGGATCGGTTAAATGATAAATTTCAAAGTTGGTAAATAAAAATTAAAGATATCTGTTGCCCTCACACAGTATTTTTTCCAGCTTCTTAAGCCTAGATTTTCTTAATATGTGTATTAGGCATGAATAAAATTCACTAATTACAACAAAAAAAAGGGTAACTAAACATAGCAAAAACTAATATTGTTACCGAGCCCAAGCTCGCTCTGCTCGCCCCACTACAGGCCAAAAAATCGGAGATGAGGTGTGGAGGCAAGGACTTTATTTGGAAAGCCGGCAGACCGAGAAGATGGCAGACTAGCGTCTCTAAATAACCATCTTATGGGGTTTAGATGCCAGTTTCTTTTATAGCACAGAGAGGCGGGAGGAGATGAGGAAGTAAAATAAAAAGGCCGTAAGTTTTGCAAACATCCCCTGGAACGGCCAGCCTTAGGGGAGGGGATGTGTTAATTTCTTCTTTCTTGCAGCCATCCACAGGTGGACAGGGTCCGAACGTTTCCCTGAACAAAGGCACTTTGGTTTTAACATTCAGGCAGAGGGGCAGGGTTCCCCGAGGCAGGCCATTATGTATAGACAGTGTCCTTTTAGTGAGCAAAAGCAACGGGAAGCAAAGGTTAAAGTAAAAGAAACAGATCCAACATGTAGTCAGATTTGGCTCTTCCCTGTTACAGCATTAGTTAGATGGTAATATTTGCTTTTATTCAAGATTTTCATATCTTTCATGTTACAGATTTGTTTACTGTATGCAGGTTTTCCTAAATCTGTGCACATATGAAAATTTTCTCAGAGATTTTTTTTAAAGGAGTGATTTTAGAGGCTACATACTAAATCATTAAATCTCAGTCTTCAGGGCTGAGGCTCAAGAACCTATATATATATATATATACTTTTTTTCTTCACTAGTGGTTCTACTGCAATTAGCAGGTCACCAGGCATTTGAAGAATATTATTATAATGAACAATTCATGAGTGTTTTTATTCTAAAGGCTTTATATATGATCTTAAATGTGAATTTCAGCTTCTGAGAAAAATAAAAAAGCAGAAATATCAGAGATGTCATCTTATTGTTTCCCAGAAATTGTCTATAAAAAAATCAACAACAGAGCTAAAATAAATGTCAAAAATCAAATATACTGTACATTCTTATACATATATCTTTCATAATCCACCATTAGCTGACATGTTATCAAAACTTGACTCCAAAAGAATACTTACTTTGAAGCCAAGTTCCTGGAATGGAGGTAGAAATAGATCCTGGCCTCTTCTCCAGCTTTTGATCAAGCCGTGCCTTAATAAAAGCACAACATGTAACCCAAACATTGAATGAGAGTAAGAATACATTCACCAAGTAGCCTGATTATCAGCCCTTATTATATGTCAGCATTTCAATGACAACAAAATTACCTCCTTCATTGAGCTCTAAGGCTCCTCGAAAAATGGGAGCAAGTCACCCTAGATTTTTGAAACTATCTTAGGATTCAGATACAAATCTAAGAGGCAAAACGTTTTCCCATGGTGCTGGTCTCTGAGGATTAAATTAATTACAACCATACAGAAAAAACTACTGTAAAATAAAATACAATGAAAAAAGAAAGGTCAGAAAAATGCATTTGATGTGGTACTACAAATTTGTAGTAAATACATTGTTTCATAAATGGTTTTAGAAAAATTAGCTTGCTATATGAAGAAAAATAAAGCTATTTATACATATCCAAACATAAGCATAAGTAGATTAAAGACCTAAACTAAAAGATGAAAAGAGGGAGACTAACTTTTTAATCTCATAGTAGGGAAACAGCTCTCAAGCAATGGCAAAAAAGAATATACCATTAAACAAACAAACAAAAGATATGATTATATATTTAAAAATGTGAATAGAAATTATGTATAGACTCCAACTTCCTTAGTTTAGCAAAGCAGCCTGATTTGGTCATTTTCACTTTTTAGCTAAACTGTTCTCAGTTGCACCCCTAATTAGGCTCGGCTTGAGTGGAAGATAGCTCAGCTGTTCTGCATAAAAATTGAAGTTGAGTGCTAGAGTCAGAGGTGAAGGAGCTAGTGATTAGATGGAAGGAGGAAATGAGAACAAAGAGAGGGAGAGAGGAAGAAAGAGGGATGGGGGAGAGAGAGAATTTTAAGGAAAGACATATATTATTCATTTTCAGATTTCCTTCTGTTTGTTGCTGATATGTAAAAGCCTCCTACACTCCCCTCTGCTGTTCCGTTATCCTTAAATCTTCCATTCTATAATACTATTACATACAATGGCTATGGGTAAATACACAAAATCAAGGAAGGGAGACCATGTTTCACATGTGGGTTTGTGCAAAGTGGCAAAATGGAAACAGCCGCAAGAACCCATTTTGGTAGAATTTAAATATTCAACAAAAACAGAAAAATAAGAGAAAAATGACCAAGAGTACATCATGACAAAGATATCTGGAAGGATGAAAATTTCTTCACTATATGTATGATAGGGTTTCAAGCAAATATAGGTGCATCACAAATGGACAGGGTCATCCTAAACTGACAAACTCGTATAGGACACAGATAAGGCCAATCAGATCCTTTCTTCCTGGATTTGAATATTGAGAGTGGAGTAACACAAAGGTCAAACGTGGTTGGTGTTCATTCATCTCAACAATGATTTCTTGATGAGGCTGCTCATTATATCCTACTCCCTAAATTTCCAAAGTTGCCTCAGTCCTTTTACTTTCCAAATTTATGCTGCAATCAAGAATTTTTAAAAATGCACCTGTAAAACCTGTTTGGTATACGTACCCCAAGTTTGTGAGGTGGGAACTGCATACTTTTTACTACCAATATTCCATTCAAACTATAACTTCTCTGTTCCCATGTTAAAGCATTATTCCGATGTCTCTGCCATCCAGTTGTGTATCTATCTTATTCCTCCTTGTCTGTGACTTTTAAAAAAACTTTTGGTGATTATTTAATATTCATTAAAGGTATTGGTACCTACTCACAATTTTCTTCTGTACCCCAATCCCTGCCATCAATGCACAGTGAATTCTATGTTTATATGTACAGTAAGTAACTACAATTTTTTTTCATGCCACTTCAGCCACTCACTCCCACATCATGAATCTTGCTATGTCTCATAATTCTTCTATTTGTGAAATAATTAATTCAAATAACCTACTTTATAATGACTTCTTTTAATTCCCATTCTCTCTCTCTCCTCCCAACTACATATGCTCTGATCTCATTGAATACACCAGTCCCTTAGTACTTCATTTTCTCATTTTATTAGACCCTCATGAATTTATTTCCTTTTCCAGCCAATGTGTTCCTCCATGACTTACCATTTCATTTTCTTACTATCACCCTTAATTCTCTTGGCCGCTTGTCCTGCTTTTGCATCTGTCCTTCACAATCTCCAACCCTGGATTAATTGAAACTTCTGCCATAGTCATTGTTACACCTGAATAGTTGAAGATTGAAAGGAATCTCTGTGGATTAGTACCATAATGAGTTGATGGCATTCAATCTCTCCTTTATCCTTATTTTTGATCACTGTACTTTTCCTTGAACTATTCCTAACCTTTTCTTCAACCTTTCACTCTATCCCCTTATCTTTAGCCTATAAGCATGCTTGTCTCTTCCATTACAAAGAGACCCTCTGTATATCTATTTTTCATTTACTTCTAGCTAAAAATCATCTCTCTCTTCTCCACTCCCATAAGCTCACCTGATTGTCTTATGCTCTTCTTTCTCCAAATAAAAATGGTTATCACATACTCTTGCTCAAAAAGCCTAACATTTTGATGTAACATCCTTCAGTTATAGGAGATCATACTTATTCTGTTCACTTACTGGTTTACCTTCAGGTGTCAGTTAAAACCATTTCACCATCCCTGATTTTGTGACTTAATTTGCTTAGTGTATATGGTAATGATTTCTTATAGGACACTGGTTCTCAGCCAAGAATACTAAATCAGAACTTCTGGTGGTGATTTCCAAATATGAGTGTTTTTATTTATTTATTTTTTGAAGTTATTAACTTTATTTACTTGGCCATGCCATGCAGCATGCAGGATCTTAGTTCCCCGACCAAAGATCGAACCCGTGCCCCCTGCATTGGGAGCATGGAGTCTTAACCTCTGGACTGCCAGGGAAGTCCCAAGTGTTTTTAAAATGTAACCCAGGCAATACTGATATGCACCCCTGGTTAAGAAAGAGCAACTGTTTAGGTACTCTAAACATAAATAGTAAAAAGCTTCAAAACTTACTAACCATTTTATAAGAAAACAAAATTAAATAACTTTTTATTTTGATAGTTCACACAAGGGAAAGAGGAAAGAATTTCAGTTATGGTTGTCTGTAGTTTCCTTAACACCACTGGAAGTATCTGAGGAATAGGGACTGTGCCTTATTGTTACCCAACTCAGGTCCAGATGCTTGCTGCTTGAAAATCAATACCCGAGAGGCATTTGTTGGTAGAAAGAAAAGTTGCTTTTAATCAGAACACTGGCAATCTGGGGAGAAGACAGACTCATGTCCCCCCGCAAAACCAGCTCTGAAGATTCTGTTCTGCCATGAAAGTCTTTAAAGGGAAGTAATCTCAGTTAATCATTGAGATAGGGGGTCAGAGTCATCACCATCCCCCACTGCACGTAGGCTTGTTGACTTCTTGACATCTTGTGATCTTTCTTTAGATGCTACCTTGTTCACACAGTTTGTTCTTAAGATTACTGAAGGGGAAGCTAGGGAAGAGATCTGGTCATCTGTTAATTACTTATTCTTCATTTCTTTGAACTACGGAAAGAACCAACAGGTAAGGCAAGATATTGTGTGATCAAAAGTCTTGAAATGTATTCTAGGGCCAGAGATGAATAGAGCACAAGGGTGCCTGGTTTAAGGTTAGTTACAGTATAGCTTTGCTACAGTGACAAGAGAAAAAGGTTTTCCTCCTGAGAGCAGTTTCTGCAAAGAGCTCCTTACATTCTATCTTGGTATCAACCATGCGCTTGGAGACAAGGGTGGGTGGCATGGGCTTTGGATTCATACAGGCCTTGAACTCATCCTACTCTAGCTATTTACCTTTGAAAAAGTTACTTAACCATTCTGAACCTCAGTTTTCTCATTTGTAAAATGAGATAGTAAGAATACCTACCTCATTGAACTGTTGTAAAAATTAAATGAGATAATGTATGCAAAGAATTTAAGCCCCTGGCACATTTTAATTGCTCAAAAAAAAAAAAGTAACTGTTTCTGGTCTTGCTCATAGTACACATACTAGCTTATAGTACACATACTAGGCACTTGAAGTCCTGATGTTTCTCATGTTTGCACTTAGAAAAAAAATTACTACCATTTGTGTAGTACTTTACAGCTTACTAAGTGTTTTAGCTTATGCTATTACAATCTATCCTTGCAAAGCTCCTTAAGTTAGGCATATTATACATATTTTACAAATTAGAAAATTTAGCCAAAAATTGGCAATCCAGCTTACATAGGAAACCTGAATATGAGAGAACATAATGTGTTCAGGGAACTTCCATAGATTGAGAAGGAAGAGTACAAAAAGATGAGGCTTGAAAAGTAGTATACTTGAACCTATAAATCATATTGTGATTTATAACCATGCTCAGGTTAATACATACATACACAATCATTTTATTTCAGAGTTGCCTCCAGAACTAAAACCAGACTGGACAAAATAACATAAATGGTTATTAAACTAATCTAAATCTCTAGGTTTTCTTCTGAGATGTGTAAATATTTATAAGACTTTCCCATAACATCATCTGGTTAGTGACACAGTAGAATCAACGTAATGATATATGGAGAAGATTGATAAATAAGCATCTCACCTACATCTTTCTATTTATTTAGACTATTGATTTCAGACTCTAGCTGATCTTCTTTCAAAAAGCCACACTTTTAGTTCATTTGATCAGCATGGGTTTTGTTGATTTTTTTTTTTAACCAACAGGTGTTTGTTTCTTTCTACCCAGCTGAGGTGCGGATTACTATGGAAGAGCTGCTGGACACTGTGCTCCTACAGGCTTCATATATTCTTCCTCTCCCTTGGATTTCATCCAAAGCCAATTTTGTTTAATCTGCCTGCTGCTGCTCTAGAAGTGACATCTGTTCAAATTTACACTCTTTATCATGGCTGACATGTTGTTTGTGTGTCTGTTTACCTCAAGCCTAGTTCCAACTGCCTCTTGCCGATAATTTGTGATTTCTTCCTTCAGTCTATCATAGGTTGGTAGGCATTGTGTTTGTTTATGCAACCTGACTCATATACCTAACTTTCTGTCCCTTGTACTACTTGCAATTATGCCTTGAAGGGAGCTGGAACTTATAAGACAGGAAAAATATAGATTAGTGAATTGAGTGGGAACAAAAATAATCTTCCTGCTTGCTCACCTTCAGATACCACCAAAATATGCTCCAGTAATTAGGCAACCTGACCTCCATGAAACCCAGAAAACATATATCAAAGGACTTAACCACATACTGTCTTTGCAATGTGTGTGAAGAGAAATACATAGCAAAGAATGCTCACTTCCAGTTCTCTTTTTTAGAAGAGGTCCTGGCAAAGGTTGAGAGTGAGCAGAATAAAAATATATTCCCACAGTAAAAATGTGAAATTGTAATTTTGCCTCCAAATTTACTACAACTGGATCTAAGCCAATTAATTTTAAGAGAATCCTTTAAAATTGAATATAAAAATAAAGGTGAGAAAAGAGTAGACATCATTATTCCCTGCATATCACAGTAGTGAAAAGAGATTAAGATAATATAAGAAGCAGTAGCGGGCCTCCCTGGTGGCGCGGTGGTTGAGAGTCCGCCTGCCGATGCAGGGGATACGGGTTCGTGCCCCGGTCTGGGAGGATCCCATGTGCCGCGGAGCGGCTGGGCCCGTGAGCCATGGCCGCTGGGCCTGCGCGTCCGGAGCCTGTGCTCCGCAACGGGAGAGGCCACAACAGTGAGAGGCCCGCATACCGCAAAAAGAAAAAAAAAAAAAAAAAAAAGCAGTAGCAGGAAGGCAAATTATTTAAATTCTGCAAGGTGAATTAATTTTGAATACTGATGTTAGTAATATCAAAGAATACATTATGTATTAGTAAGATCATATATATAAACAATTAATAGCATTTAGAGCAGAAACCCATGAGAAAAAGTTCAATAGAAATAAAGAGTAAATGCATATAGTAGAAGGAGCACATCTGAGCAATAGAGAGTAGCAGAGCCAGGCATACTGATGAAAAATACTGTGGATGAAAAGCCAGAATGGTAAAAAAAAAACAAAAAACTGATGTTATTACTCAAAAAAAATCTGAATGATTATTGAGTATCTCATACTGAATTTTTTATATGTCTAGAAAATATTCTGAGATTTCAATGACTTTCATGACATCTCCCAGGGAAGAGAATCAGCCAAAGAAAGATGTGTGAGCAATATTTATGTACAGTAAAATAGTTCCAATTGCCTACACAGGAAACATTTACATTATCAATTCTCTACCCAGGTTCCAGATATTGGTATCTATTTCATTGGCTGTCTATGTACAATGTAAGAAGAGTTGCTTTTCTGAACTATGACATTATTATAAATGTCTCAGAACCATTTACAAGAATAAGAAGGGACTACAAGATTAAGAGGGGAAAAAGGAAAGTGCCTTTCAGTTCTCAATGTTAGATTATTTCCTTTTCCTTAATGCTCTTCCATGCTATATAGTCCATCTAATTTATTTTTCCACTTAGGCTGTCTGGGCTAGGTACTGATAATATGACGATACTTTCAGCAATGGCAGTGAACAATCATGACACTTGGAATAATTTCAGTGGTGCTGGGAACACCTTTGCTGCATTTTTTTAGGTACCATATTAGTCAAATTTTCCTTTATTGAGGAACCTTGGCAGATAAGGGATTTCAAAACCTGGTTTTCTCTAATTACCTGAGATATATGAAGATTAGTAGCAGAGAGGTATAAATTATATCACCTTGAAGACAGATAGGTTAATGAAAAAAGAAACCAGATTTCAGCACTGTAATTTTTAACTCAAGTACAGGTTAAAAGGAAATTAAGTGCCCTAAGGTGGGCACTTGTTTTGGAACAGAAACATAATAATGGATCTGATTGATTTCCATAAATTCTCAGCAAATGTCTTCATGTTTATATGTTGAAATCATGAATTCCACAACTCCTGCTGCAGTAAGTCAGCCACTACTTGGTGGCGGAAAGCTATGACAGTTGAAATCGTTGGTGAAGACATTTTTAATGCTATTTTGACCTAGAAAATTGCTTCATTATTAGGGAATTTAGCAAGTGAAACCCTTGCTAAAGATCTGAGAGTCTTCTTCTTATAGATGATTAATCAACATGTAGAAAACTGTATTGTCCACCTCTCATATGTAAAAGCCCTACAGCATATACCCAGATTTTTGCATAGTCAAAGACCTTCCTAACTTTTAAATTCTTATTTAATAAGTATATATTGTTAAAATAAGTGTACGATCCAGGACAATGATCTCCCTAGTTCAGTGTTCTATCTCTGGACAATGGGTTCCAGGAGGGGCTTTTTGTTTTTGTTTTGCTTTATTTCCTTTTTCTTTTAAAGAACATAATTACTGCAGACAATGTTAACCTCAAAAAGTTAAAGGTACATTTTTTTTTAACATCTTTATTGGAGTATAATTGTTTTACAATGGTGTGTTAGTCTCTGCTTTATAACAAAGTGAATCAGTTATACATATACATATATTCCCATATTTCTTCCCTCTTGTGTCTCTCTCCCTCCCAACCTCCCTATCCCACCCCTCTAGGTGGTCACAAAGCACCGAGCTGATCTCCCTGTGCTATGCAGTTGCTTCCCACTAGCTATCTATTTTACGTTTGGTAGTGTATATATGTCCATGCCACTCTCTCACTTTGTCCCAGCTTACCCTTCCCCCTCCCCGTATCCTCAAGTCCATTCTCTAGTAGGTCTGCATATTTATTCCCATCTTGCCCCTAGGTTCTTCATGACAATTTTTTTTTTTTTTAGATTCCATATATATGTGTTAGCATACGGTATTTGTTTTTCTCTTTTTGACTTACTTCACTCTGTATGACAGGCTCTAGGTCCATCCACCTCACTGCAAATAACTCAGTTTCGTTTCTTTTTATGGCTGAGTAATATTCCATGATATATATGTGCCACATCTTCTTTATCCATTCATCTGTTGATGGACAATTAGGTTGCTTCTATATCCTGGCTATTGTAAATAGAGCTGCAATGAACATTGTGATACATGACCCTTTTTGAATTATGGTTTTCTCAGGGTATATGCCCAGTAGTGGGATTGCTGGGTCATATGGTAGTTCTACTTTTAGTTTTTTGAGGAACCTCCATACTGTTCTCCATAGTGACTGTATCAATTTACATTCCCACCAACAGCGCAAGAGGGTTCCCTTTGCTCCACACCCTCTCCAGCATTTATTGTTTGTAGAATTTTTGATGATGGCCATTCTGACTGGTGTGAGATAATATCTCACTGTAGTTTTGGTTTGCATTTCTCTAATGATTAATGATGTTGAGCAATCTTTCATGTGTTTGTTGGCAATCTGTATATCTTCTTTGGAGAAATGTCTATTTAGGTCTTCTGCCCATTTTTGGATTGGGTTGTTTGTTTTTTTGATATTGAGCTGCATGAGCTACTTGTAAATTTTGGAGATTAATCCTTTGTCAGTTGCTTCATTTGCAGATATTTTCTCCCATTCTGAGGGTTGTCTTTTGGTCTTGTTTATGGTTTCCTTTGCTGTGCAAAAACTTTTAAGTGTCATTAGGTCCCATTTGTTTATTTTTGTTTTTATTTCCATTTCTCTAGGAGGTGGGTCAAAAAGGATCTTGCTGTTATTTATGTCATAGAGGGTTCTGCCTATGTTTTCCTCTAAGAGTTTGATAGTGTCTGGCCTTACATTTAGGTTGTCAATCCATTTTGAGCTTATTTTTGTCTATGGTGTTAGAGAGTGTTCTAATTTCATTCTTTTACATGTAGCTGTCTCAGCATCACTTATTGAAGAGGCTCTCTTTTCTCTATTGTATATTCTCACCTCCTTTATCAAAGATAAGGTGACAATATGTGTGTGGGTTTATCTCTGGGATTTCTATCCTGTTCCATTGATCTCTATTTCTGTTTTTGTGCCAGTACCATACTGTCTTGATTACTGTAGCTTTGTAGTATAGTCTGAAGTCAGGGAGCCTGATTCCTCCAGCTCCGTTTTTCTTTCTCATGATTGCTTTGGCTATTTGGGATCTTTCGTGTTTCCATACAAAAAATTGTGAAATTTTTTGTTCTAGTTCTGTGAAAAATGCCATTGGTAATTTGGTACAGATTGCAATGAAAATGTAGGTTGCTTTGGGTAGTATAGTAATTTTCACAATGTTGATTCTTCCAATCCAAGAACATGGTATATCTCTCCATCTAGTTGTATCATCTTTAATTTCTTTCATCAGTGTCTTATAATTTTCTGCATACAGGTCAGTTGTCTCCTGAGGTAGGTTTATTCCTGAATATTTTATTCTTTTTTTTTTTTTTTTTTATGGCTGTGTTGGGTCTTCGTTTCTGTGCGAGGGCTTTCTCCAGTTGTGGCAAGCGGGGGCCACTCTTCATCGCGGTGCACGGGCCTCTCACTATCGTGGCCTCTCTTGTTGCGGAGCACAGGCTCCAGACGTGCAGGCTCAGTCGTTGTGGCTCACGGGCCCAGTTGCTCCGTGGCATGTGGGATCTTCCCAGACCAGGGCTCGAACCCGTGTCCCCTGCATCGGCAGGCAGATTCGCAACCACTGCGCCACCAGGGAAGCCCCTTCCCTTCTTATTTTGTAAGATGTTTTCTACTTTGAGATTGGTGGTGGTAATGGCAATAATACATAAATCTCTAAAACACTGCAGATTGGTTTCAGATCTTTTAATTTTCCGAAAAAAAAAGAGACAGACATAGGTATGGGAATCTGAGGAGCACAGTGGAGGAAAACAGGGAGAAAGGGGGGAAAGTAGGACATCACTAAAGAAAAGATATCTTTTAGTAATTAGGCCAGAGATAGTCCTGAACAGATGTATTTGGAAAGTTACTTAACCTCTCTGTGTCTCAGGGTTTTTTAAAGTTTTTATTTTAAATTATATTTTAAAAAATATTTAGAACCATTTTAGTTTTACAGAATTATTATGAAGTAGTATAGAGAATGCCATATATCCCACATCAAGTTTCCTTTATTAGCAGTATTAAGCTTACATTACTAAGGTACATTTTTCACAATTAATGAAACAATATTGATACATTATTGTTAAAGCTCATATTACAGATTGCCTTAATTTTTCTCTGTGGTCCTTTTTCTGTTCCTGGGTTCCATCCAGGATACCACGTTAACACATTTAGTAGAGAATAGGCTCCTATTCTCTGTACAGTTTCTCAGACATTCTGTGTTTTTATGACCTTAATGATTTTGAGGATTACTGGTCAGGTACTTTATAGAATGTCCCACAATTTCAATTTGTCTGATGTTTTTCTCATGATTAGACTGAAGTTATGGGTTTTGGGAGAAAGACTGCTGAGGTACAGTGTCACTCTCATCACATTTTATCAAAAGACATACTATCAATATGACTTATCACTGTTGACACTGATCTTGATTGCCTGACTGAAGTAGTGTTTCAGGTTTTTCACTGTACATTAACTCTTTTTTTCACCTTTTCCATTTTTTAATCTTTAGAAGGAAATCATTATGCACAGCCAACAATTAAGGAGGGGAAAGATGTATTTAACCTCCCTAAGTGGAGACTATCTATGTAAAGTATTTGAAATTCTTCTATGTGGGATATTTGACAATTTTCCTTCATTTGTTTATTTATTCAATTATTTATTCATATCATTGTGGACTCATGGCCTTTTTAAAAATACATTGGGTTAAAATCCAGTACCATTTATTTATTTTGTTGCTCAAATTATTCCACCTTTGGGCATTGGGAGCTTTCAATTGGCCGTTGTGACCCCTTTGATATACTCCCATTTTTTTTGTTTAGAACTTTTTTACTTTCTGGCGCTAAAAGATGCTCCATGTGTATTTTCTACCCCAGTCCTAAAAACGGCCATTTTTCCAAGAAACTCTGGAGAATAGCAACAGAAACCTTTGCATATACTCACACATGTACTGACAGTCTCCCACTTAACATGCTTTGACTTTTCAATTTATGATTTTTTAACTTTACGATGGCGTGGAAGAGTTACACATTCAGTAGAAACTGTACTTTGAATTTTGATCTTTTTCTGGGCTAATGATATGTGGTACAATACTCTCTCCTAATACTGGGCAGCTTAGGGAGCTGCAGCTCCCTATCAGCCATGTGATCACAAGAGTAAACAACTGATACACTTACAACCCTCTGTACCCACACAACCATTCTGTTTTGCACTTTCAGTACAGTATTCAATCAATTACATGAGATATTCAACATTTTATTATAAAATGAAATTTTGTTAGATGATTTTGCTCAACTGTAGGCTAATGTAAGTGTTCTGAGCATGTTTAAGGTAGGCTAGGCTAAGCTATCATTTTTGGTAGGTTAGGTGCATTAAATGCATTTTTGATCTATTTTCAATTAATGGTGGGTTCGTGAGGACATAATCCCATCACAAGTCAAGGAAGATCTCTCTATATAAATATTTCTATATGTAATCATCTGTATCTCTAGTAAGTTGAGTTGAGTATCTATTCATACTAATGTCTCCCACTCAAAATCACTACCACATGGATCATACTAGCCTCCCTCCCCTTGCTTATCTGTAGTCCCACACTCCAACAGTGAGAAACATGGCTCTTTCCATCCATTACCCATTTACTTAATTGTTAAATTCCAGTATATATTGGTTTTAGAATTATTGACTTGTACCATGTGGGGGAAAATCTTATCAACTAGAATACATTGCTTTTATATACAGTTTATTTTGCATTTATTTTTATAGACTCTACTCATTTCAACAGTTATTTAGGTTAGGAACTTATTTGCCCACACCTTTCAGTGAGATTGTTTCATACATTTGTCATACAGTTAGATTGTCTTGTCATATGCTGCACTCCATCCTGGGATTTGCTCCAACTTCCTAAATGGATATTTTAAAATTTACCATAGATTCAGTTTAACTCCTTGGGCTGTAAAAAGTTCAATGAGTTTTGACAAAGGAATTGTGAATGCAAGGATAATGTAATGTGGATATCCACAATATCCACAGTTACAGCAACAGAAAGAATAGTTTCATCACATTAAAAAAAAAAACCCTATGCTTTACCTATTCAATAACATCCCCTCCCCAAAAATTTAGAAATCACTTATATTTTTACCATCTCTGTAGTTTTGCCTTTCCAGAATGTCGTATCATTGGAATCATATAGTACGTCGCTTTTTAAGAATGTTTTTTTTACTCAGCAATATGCATTTGATTTTTCCATGGCTTGGTAGCTCATTTCTTTTTATCACTGAATAATATTCCAATGTATGGATAAATACAGTTTGTTTATCCACTCAGCTATTGAAGGATATCTGGGTTGTTAACAGGTTTTTGTTTGTTTGTTTGTTTGTTTGTTTTTGCGGTACACAAGCCTCTCACTGTTGTGGCCTCTCCCGTTGCAGAGCACAGGCTCCGGACGCGCAGGATCAGCAGCCATGGCTCACGGGCCTAGCCACTCCATGGCATGTGGGATCCTCCCGGACCAGGGCACGAACCTGTGTCCCCTGCATCGGCAGGCGGACTCTCAACCACTGCACCACCAGGAAAGCCCTGTTAACAGTTTTTGTCAATTATGAATAAGGCTGCTGTAAACATTTGCATGCAAGGTGTTTTGTGGTTTTTAAGTTTTTAAATCAGTTGGGTAAATACCCAGGAGTGTGATTGTTGGAATGTATGGTAAGACTATGCTTAGTGATCTAAGAAATGCCAGTCTTCCAAAGTGGCTGTACCATTTTACATTACCATCAGCAATGAATGAGATTTCTTGCTCCACATCCTTGCCAGCAGATTGCATTATCAGTGGCTTGGATTTTAGCGGATTTAATACTTTTTTAGTGGTATCTCATTATTGTTTTAATTTGTAATTTCCTAATAACGAATAATACTGAGCATATTTCCCAATGCTTATTTGCCATCTGTATATCTTCTTTGGTAATGTGTCTGTTCAGATCTATTGTCCATGTTTTTAATGGAGTGTTTGTTTTCTTATTGTTGAGTCCTAAGGGTTCTGTGTGTATTTTCAATACAAGTCCTTTATCAGACATGTGTTTTCAAATATTTTTTACCAGTCTGTGCCTTATCTTTTCATTTTTAAGACACCATATTCTACAAAGCAGAAGTTTTTAGTTTTAATAAAATTCAACATCATTTTTTTCATGTATAGTGTTTTTGCATTTTATGTAAAGACTCATCACTGAACCCAAGATCATATCAATTTTCCTCTATGCTTTGGTTAAGAGGTTTTACAGTTTTACAGTCTACATTATGTCTAAGATCCATTTGGTTTAATATTTGTGAAAGCTGTAAGCTCTATTTATAGATTCTTATTTTTGTATATGGACCTCCAATTTTTCCAGCACCTTTTGCTGAAAAGACTAATTTCTTCATTGAATTTTCTTTGCTACTTTATCAGTGATCAGTTGACTATATCTGTTTGGATCTATTTCTGAGATATATATTCTGTTCCATTGATCTATGCTTCTACCCTTTGGCCAATACTACAGTGTCTGGAAGACTGTAGCTTTATAAGCAGGCTTGAAATCAAGTAGTAAATCTTCCCATTTTGTTTTGCTTCAGTATTGCATTGGCTATTCTAGATCTTTTGCCTTTTCATACAAGCAGAATCAGTTTGTCAATATCTACAAAACAGTTTGGTGGTATCTTGATTGAAATATTGTTAAATGTGTAGATTGAGTTGGGAAAAATTGGGACAATATTGAGTCTTTCAATCCATGAACATGAACTAGATAGATGATAGAGCTGTTGTGAGAGTTAAATGAGAAAATATGTACAATATGCATTAAGCAGCGCCTGGCACAGTGAAATCACTTGATGATGATGATGACACCATAATCATTACTATTTGTGAAATATGGTGGGAACATTCAGTGTGATGAGGATGGCAAGAACTCCTTTTCCATATTAAGCTTATTAATTTGCAGTTTACAATATTTAGTGACAAGAAACAATTTTAGATGTCTTCTGATTATGTGTATGATTTGTGATTACATTGAATATTGTACTATATTTGGTCAGATTTACTCTTCTTTTTAATTTTCATTCTGTATTCATTCCTTCCTTCCTTTCTTCTTTCCTTTCTTCGATTTTTGTCTACAAATATTTATTGGCATTCTCTTTTTAAAATGTATTTATTTTATTTTTGGCTGCGTTGAGTCTTCATTGCTGCGTGTGGGCTTTCTCTAGTTGTGGTGAGCGGGGACTACTCTTCCTTGCAGTGCCTGGGCTTCTCATTGCGGTGGCCTCTCTTGTTGCAGAGCATGGGCTCTAAGCACGCGGGATCAGTAGTTGTGGCTCGTGGTCTGTAGAGCACAGGCTCAGTAGTTGTGGCACACGGGTTTAGTTGCTCTGTGGCATGTGGGATCTTCCTGGACAAGGGATTGAACTCGTGTCCCTTGCATTGGCAGGCAGATTCTTAACCACTGTACCACCAGGGAAGTCCCCTTATTGGCATTCTAGTATGTGACAGCATTATGCCAGAACCTATGATAAATCCTGAGACTACAGAATGAATAAAGTATAATTCCCATCTTTGTGAATTTCACAGTTGGGAGAAAAGTTAGGACAGAAGACAAAAAATAATCATCTCAATCTAAGTAATAATAATATAATGCCATAAATACTACTAAAAGCACCTGTAAAGTGCCATAGGGATACACTTAAAGAAAAGGTTGGAAAGCATAGGTTAATCAAGAAATATCTTCTCAGAGGAGATGACTTTTTAACCAAGTCTTATACAATATAGAGAATTTTTCCAGGCCAATGGGAGCAGCAAGGGAGTATGAAAGAACATTTGGGGTGTGTGTGTATGTGTGTGTGTGTATGTGTGTGTACCATAAATAGAAGTTTAATATGGTTGAAGCATATGGTTTGTATGTTGAGATACAAGGATGTTCAGGGCACTAGATGGTCATAATCCGTTAATGTACGTAAGAGTTTGATCACAAAGTATTTTGTATTTTATGCTAAGAAATTTATATGTTATCCCATAGGTTATAGGCACCCCTTAAAAGAGTTTATGTCGGATTTGTCTTGCAAGCTCTGATTTGATTACCCTGGCCATAGAATAAGATTATCGAATCCATATTTTTGAAAAAGGACTCTGATGATTGCAGTAATAACTGGAAAAGTGAGACGGAGAGCCAGGAATACCAGTGAGAGGGATTTGCAATAATCCAGGTGGAATGTAATGAAAGCCAACACCTGCACAGTGGCAAAGGAGACAAATAGAGCAATTATTATTATTTTTTGGGGGGGAAATATGCTGAATTTATTCAATAAAAAACAATAAACTTGAGATTTTTGAAAATTATTGACACATTTTCACAAAAATAATCCAAGCATATACTCTTTCTTTTTTTTTTTGCTTTATAACAAATTTAATCAGTTATACATATACATATGTTCCCATATTCCCTCCCTTTTGCATCTCCCTCCCACCCTCCCTATCCCACCCCTCCAGGCGGTCACAAAGCACCGAGCTGATCTCCCTGTGCTATGCGGCTGCTTCCCACTAGCTATCTACCTTACGTTTGGTAGTGTATATATGTCCATGCCGCTCTTTCACTTTGTCACAGCTTACCCTTCCCCCTCCCCATATCCTCAAGTCCATTCTCTAGTAGGTCTGTGTCTTTATTCCTGTCTTACCCCTATGTTCTTCATGACATTTTTTTTCTTAAATTCCATACATATGTGTCAGCATACAGTATTTGCTTTCTCTTTCTGACTTACTTCACTCTGTATGACAGACTCTAGGTCCATCCACCTCATTACAAATAGCTCAATTTCGTTTCTTTTTATGGCTGAGTAATATTCCATTGTATATATGTGCCACATCTTCTTTACCCATTCATCCAATGATGGACACTTAGGTTGTTTCCATCTCCGGGCTATTGTAAATAGGGCGAGCAATTATTTTTGACAGGACTTCATAACTGATTAGATGCAGGAAAAAGGAATTTTAGAGTCAAAGCTGATTCTACTTTTCCAGTTTGGGTGAATGGGCAGAGTATGAGTTAGAGAGGAATGGGAAGAGATTAATAGAACACTCAACTTGAGAGAAAGCAGAATTACATAATGAAAACCTCAATGCAGGGTGAGAACTTGTGATCTCAGGTCCAAGTGACTTCAAATGTTTTTAGCTATAGAAATCTCAGAAGAGATTTTAATAAAATCTAATAAATAGATATAAACCCTGAGAATTATAAATGCAACAAAACGTAAATCAATAAAAATCTATGCCCCTTATCAGAATGTCAAGGAACCTAGAAAGGTGGTCATTCCATTAGATCCCTGAGCCCATTTCTATTTTAATCTTTATAATGGAAAAAAAGTAATACCACAACATTCTCTTTTGGTTTTGAGAAAGAATTGAGGGTACTTTTTGAAAATGTATTGCTAAATCTAATTGCCACTCATGCCTTAATATGTGTTTTTTTCCTTAATGCAATTTACAGAACAAATATCTTCACTCCCACCCCAAGTAAAGCAAATCATTACATGGCAAGTGGCATTTCAATTACATAGCATAATAAAAAACAATATCAACTATCTAGAGAGGAAATTGATCCTCAGGACTATTATGTTGTCACATACTTCCAGTTTAGTGCTTTTTTACTGACCACTCAATGAACGTAAACTACCTTTGGAAAAGTACTCTTATTGTCTTTATGTATTCTACTGTTTCATTGCCGTGTTGAGTTTAGACTTTTGAGATTAAAGGTAGTCCCTTTCATCTTTCTGTCATATCTTCCTAAGTAGAGAAGAAATTGGAGCAGACAGCTTTAATAACTTTACACGCAGTAAGGAAACTAGGCACAGGCAGAATATAAAAATGTAATCTAAAATTCAGCACTTTAAGTTGCCGAGAGCTTTAAAATGACTAAGGTGTTATAGCTTAATAACATCTTTTCGGAATCACATTTTGCACTCAAAAAAAAAAAAAGAGGAGGAAATGCAACTTGTGATTTGTAGTACAGTATATTGCCCTTCTGAGGATAATCTCCTGCTTGTTCATTATTACATGCAGCTTGCTCAGAAGCAAGTCCAGGTTTAAATTAGCATTTGCAGATTATTGCGATTCTAATTTACAGTAGGTGAGGTTAGTAATTAAAACCAGTTGTATCTGGTACTAAAGTGTTGTGGGAACCTACTTGGGATGTTCAAACCTAAATATTAAGAAAGGTTTCTTTTAAAAGATAGGAAATGATTTTTATTTCACTATAAAAGAAATTGTCATAAGCAACTTGAGAACAAGTGTAATGTTTTGAATTTTGTATTTGTTTTTCTTGTGTTTCCCTGATAGGAGTCATTTGAAGACAGGTAATAGAATCCAGATTAATATGTTTTGAGCCAAATATTCATTTAGAAAATTTTTCAAAACACACTTGTGAAACTTGAAAAGAAATTACAACAGTCTCAGTTCCTCCACTCTGATCCCATCATAGTTTAACTTGGTGCTTCCAATGTTATCATGACCTTAGACTCCAGTGGAGGCAGGGGGGAAAGAAGTAAGGAAAAATAAGTATAAACTATTCGAATCTCTATGAAAAACAGGATTAAAGCTGTCCCAAACTGAGTAGCCATTGCATTAAAATGACTCCTACATCATTTGCTGGATAAATCCATGCTTTTGATAAGGAGTCTAATTGGGTTGTGTTTATATATTTAGGGGTTACAATGTGATGCCATTCAAAAACTTGGAGATAAGGTAAATAGAGTTTCCTTGGAAGGCAAACTGCAAAATCAGCACCTAATGGATCAGACAGAGATAAGCAAAGTCACCTAAAGGAAAAAGAAATTGGCTGTCAGGCCTTTAAGATCAGATTTTGTAATGTTCTAAAAATAAATGAACAAATTAGTGATTTGTTTTTTTCCCTATTCTTATATTCAGTTTAATTAGTACAAAATAGTCATTCATCGGGCATTGACAATACCTGGTCTGGTCTAATCAGAAGGACACATTCAGTACAGCCTTTCCTCAAATAAAACAGAAATAAACAGGTACATACTTCTGTATCAATAGAATTATTGCACTGAGAGTCAATCTCTTTTTTTTTGCCACAGTTGGAATAATGAATAATGGTAAAGAGCCTTAAGTTTGATGGGCTTGTTGGGAATTCCCTGGTGGTCCAGTGTTTAGGACTCTGAGGTTTCACTGCCAAGGGCCTGGGTTCAATCCCTGGTCGGGAAACTAAGATCCCACAAGCTGCACAGCATGGCCAAAAAAAAAAAGAAAGAAATTGATGGGCTTGTTGTCTTCAGGTAAGAATTCAGTTTTAAGAGTAAGGAGTACAAAACATCAGGCAGTAATAACAATTATTACTGTACATACTGACTTATTTGATCCGCATAATGATCCTATGAAATAAGCAGTTACCAGGCCAATTTTACAAGGTGAAGAAGAGAGAGGTTAAGTAACTTGCTCAATGTAACCCAACCATTGAGTAATAGAAGCAGGATTTGAACTGAGGCACTCTAGCTATAGAGACTGTATGTCTAATTATCATGCTACTTTATCTCCTGGCCTACTAACTTTTACACAGTAGTCACAACATATATGTTGACAAATGAATCTAATATGGTGTTTTATTTATGTGAAATACATTATAGTTTTCAAGGTGACTTCCTATCACTTACATCGTTTGGGGTTTTTTGTTTTTGGGCATCTGTAGGTACGCAGGGGAGGTGCATTTAATTTGCATTTAATAGATGAGAAAGCTGAGAACCTGGTTGTTGGATTACAGAAAGAAATAAGGTTCAGTTGCTGCCTTGAAGAACTGAGGGTAAGATGTGGGGGAAGATATCTAAATAAATAAGTGCAGAAACTTTGATAAGAGCTCTGATCACAGGCATAATAAGCGAAACATAATATGTATTATTATTATTTTTAATAACAGGGGATATGTTTGTTTTCCTTCATGCTTTTCTTATTGCTCATCCTTGAGGTACTTTCAGAGAGGTTTGTTGCATTCTTAATATTGAACCAGTTATTGGGAGGATGGAGAAGCTGTCAACTGAGAAATGCATATCAGGAGTAAGATTCAAAACAGGGTTTAAATAACTTAGCTTAGGTTGAAGTGGGTTTAATTTGAGGTTCTCTGGAATATCCAGATGGAAGGTTTAGCAGGCAGTTTGAAATATAGATCTAGAGTACATTTATGATTCATTTGTGTGATAGCGCTGGGAGTGAGTCAACTCATTAAGAAAGAAAGGGAGCACAGAATCTTGGAGATCAAGATATTTTCAGGGAGAAGGAGTGTGGACAAATCCATGACTGAGACAAAGAAGAATCAAAGGAGGGCAAAGCATACATATGGGTGCACTCTCATGGAAACCAAGGAATAAAAATAATCCAAGGGGAGAGAAGTTAATGGCACCAAGTACTGGGAAGAGATCAATAAGATATGGACAAGGATGCATCCATTAAATATCATCATCTCCCTCATTTCATGGAGAACTTTCAGGAGAATAGGGCAGGAGTCATATTTTAAGAGCTTGAAGTGTCCAGGGGTATGGTGTAGAAGTATCAATGGAAATAAGGAGAACACCACTTCTTTCTGTTTGTCCTAGGACAAGCAGTAGTCTTCTTTGGAATATGTAGCCCCAAAAATGGCATTGTCAGTAGAGCCAGATTTTAATTAAGTCAAGGGACTTTTAAAAGGTTGAAGAAAGACACTAAATATTTAATAAGGTTGTCAGCAACAAAATGGGGACTTTGAGGACCGCAGAATAAGGTGCTAAGTAAAAGAGTCAGCGGGGGCAAGTGAAACTAAAATGTAGTATTGAGGTGAATTAAAATGGCTACTAGCTACCTTAGGTTACACCATTCAATAAGTAGATTTTTTAGTGTTTCAATAATTTAATTTGTTGCATAGGATTCAAGATAGTTCCATATCACACTGAATCTTCTCTCTATGTAATATGCTAAGGATTAAGTTGAATTACGTTTAGAAACATGAGGTAATACCTTTCTGAATTAGTCTCTGATGGTCCAGGAAGATTTATAGTATTTCTGAAGTTGTCATTTGTATAATTAAGGAGAGGTCATGAGAACGTGACTTTAAGAAATTCTTTAAGTTTAGATCAAACTAAAATAAATTATAAAAGAAGAAGCATAGAGTTAGATGTGTGATTGATGCCCTTCAAAATTTGCTTGAAAATTTCCTTCACGTATGTTAAAAGTTTTGGACTTCAGGGATATGGATTTGCTTTATACTTTTTGAAGGTAGCACCAGCCAACCCATAGCACAGTTTTGACCCCTTGCACTGTTAACACAGAATAAAATAAATATAATTTATATGTTTATGTTCGTTAGTCTCTTACATCATTTAAACTTGAGAATTCAATTAAGAACACTCAGAATGATTTAATTGGAACTAGGTTTTACAGTTTGCATTTTCTTGAAAAATCAGATCATTTCATATCAAATAACATCATTTTATATGATATTTTTCAAGTACATATTTCAAGTAAACACCCCTCTGTGGCAATATAAACTATCATAAATCATATTTTTGAAAGTTACATGCACAATATATCATTAAATATGGGCACACAAATAAGTAAAGTGCATGGTTTATTTATGTAATTATTCAGGAAATTCAACATTGGTTTCTAGTGCAATAAAAAGGATGTTGCCAGAGGATGTAAAGCACACTGCTCCATCAGGAGTGTTGCTTTAATCTGGAAGCAGCTATAATTTAAGAACTGAAGGTTGAGACTCTTCATACATCTGCTAGTTAAGATCATTTCCCTACTGTTATTTGTTTACAGACTTTGTTTTGATTTGGAGAATTATAGTACCCATAACAGAGCTTCTTATTCCTTCTTTTTAATTTTTATTTTTGTCTAAACTGTACCAACAATGAGTTGTGCCATTCTATTTTATAATTATACCTGCCATTAGAAAGTGAAAAACGAGCCAGGTAATTGGAAGTTGGATGTTTTTTCCTCCCTGATTGATTCAAATACAGGCTACATCAAATAAAATTAGAAAAGAAGTC
This sequence comes from Mesoplodon mirus, assembly GCF_964341445.2. Lineage (NCBI taxonomy): Eukaryota > Metazoa > Chordata > Mammalia > Artiodactyla > Ziphiidae > Mesoplodon > Mesoplodon mirus. The sequence goes on along the minus strand of NC_138981.1, from coordinate 108,788,290 downwards.
AACATTTAAGGTTTTGTTATGATAAGTTACAGATTGAAAACTCCTTACTCATGGATATTTTTTTTTTCATGAACAAATACCATTGTCCCTTTTGTGTCCTAGAAAACGTAAAGCATTCACTGGAAATAGACTCAGTTACTCTTTGGATAACTATGTAACCAGAACTTAGAAACTGCATCAGAAATTATCACTACTACTATATTTGATTGCTATACTCTGCATCTGTTGATGATGCAGGGTTTAGCTGTTTACAGGTCTCAATTTTTATGTAATTTTTTATAAGGACTCTGTACAAGGCATACACCTGCTCACAGCTTGAACAAAGACATTATTTTGGTTTTTCTCCAAGAAATAAATATTTCATTCCATCTTATTTAAATGTGTATCTGCTCTTTCTACCTTTGACTGGAAAATAATCTGGCATAGATTTAGGTTTGATCATGTTTCAAAGATATTCCAGACAAAGATCATTGCACATATCTCTGAAGAGTTTGGCTTATTATAGGCCAGTGTGTTTCCATGTACATTCAAAATGAAATAGCAACACAGGGTCAATCAATGAAGGCCAAGTAAGTTGGCCATTGTAAGCTTCATTTAGTATAATATTAAATCAGTGAACGTTCAATAAGCAGCAATTGCACTTTATTACCGCTAGTCCATATTTTCAGATCATGCTGCTACCCATGTTCGAATTCTGTGAATGTATAATGATGGATAATGATATCCACATATCCTTTTGTCTTCTCAAAAATACGAAATTGAAACATATTTGGTGTATTAAAAGGAATTTTAACATGGATCTTGGGAGAATAAAAGAGTAAAGACCTGCATTTCAAATGAAACTGAACAATTTGGCATCTCTATTTAAAAACAGAGTAGAAGCTCCTAAAAGATAAGGGTTATGTCTTAAAATTCTTTGTAGCTACGGAATTTCCTAGGACCCAATAAATACATTTTGATTGAGAATGTCTAATAAGTGAGATTAAAAAGTTTACTGCACATGAATTCAGATATTTCACCCAGTTCATACCAAGGCATATGCATCGTGCTGTGTCAAAGTGAGGACAGATGCTTTGGAGATTATCAGTATCCTCTTACCACTCAACAGAGGAGGAAATTTGCCAGGCATGGTTCAAGATGAAATGAAGTCAGCAGCTCTTTATTCTTAGTAATGGTTCCTCCCTCACACTAAGAAATAACATTCAGTTAAGGCAAGGAGTCCCATGTATTATATGTGCACTGTGTGAAAGGCATTATTCTAGGCATTCTTCTCATTTTATTTAATTCATGAAAATTTAATTAATGGTACAACTTAGGGGTGGATAATGATGTTTGGAGGAAACTCTGTGTGTGTGTGTGTGTGTGTGTGTGTAGACAGAGAGACAGAAAATATATATCAGGTAAACAATTTATTACAATGTTGGCCTGTATCAATAAAATATATCTCTCTAACACATTTCAGTATATTCTGTTTTATTTTAAAACTTTTGAGTACTAAGAAAAATGAAATGAATTGAAAAGAAATATTATGATACAATTTTTAAAGGCTTAACACATACCAAAATGGATGTCACAAACCTCTGTATGTAAACAAATTCTACTAAAAAGCATACAGTTTATTGAAACTACAGTTGAAAAAATTTGGGAGCCTCAGGAAACATATTTTGCCTTGTGTTCCTGAATTTTTATTTTTTGTAATGAACATTATATATGTAAGTATACAGAATCACCATAAAGTCTGGATACATAAGTGAAATACAGAGTTTATTGATAATACATTACAACATATGATAAATTAAATGACATTAAATAGTATAGTCAATGTGATGTCTCTCATTAGCAATGCCTAGGTCAATGTGTTGTGCAAAATTGCAATGGATGCTGTATATTAATGCATTTCCACCGGTCTCAGCACATATATTCATGATGTGTTGCTTTGCATGATCTGTCTCTCTGATTCCCCTGAAACACCTGTGCCATTAGTATACCCCAGAAGAAGTAATCAAGTGGATGCAATTGGTTAAAAAAAATAAAATACAGACTTAGGGCCACTCCAAACCCTGTAGATCATTTAGCAAAGACCATAGGTCTATTTCATGTGTATATTCCCTTTCTTCTTCTATTTTACTGCATACTTTAAAATTCTTTACATAAAATACATGTTCTTTATTATTCCTTTCTATTGAATCTGTCTTTTGAGACTTGAGATTTTATATAATCGACCTTCATGTGTATCGCAAGATGTAAGACCTGATGGCAACCATTGTGTAAATCTTTCATAATGTTCATAGATTACTAAATCAATCAGGAGAAAAGTGTTGATAATTTAATGTGCTTGATCCCACTGCAAAAAGGCTGGTAAATTGAGACACTGAAGATAGCTGACTCAATATCCATCAAAAAGTTACAAGAGACAGGTAACAGCCACATCAGCGCACTCTTCCATTAATTCCCTAGGTGACTAGATTCATGCGATATTATTTTCTATTGACTTTTCCTCATACCTGCCCATGAGAACAGGTAATGGGTTACCTGAAACAAGCAAGGCTGTGACACTTTTCATTTCCCCAATATCAGTGGTAAAATATAAAGTTACAGAAATATTTTTAATTAATAGAAAATGTATATAGATACATATATCAATTATCAAATTAATAGACTTTTATGGAGGCTGACAATTTCTGGGCTGTTCAGTCTCTAAATGACTAGTTGCTTCTCCCATGGCCATTAACAAGTAAGTAGGCTGTTTCATTTTCCTGGGACCTCACCAGAGGTCTTCACTCTGTGTTTTACTTCTAGGTCTAAGATCGTGCCTTATAGCTTCCAAATGTGACTAGAATTTTACTACATGTGTTGCTTTCAGGCTGTTCCATGGTACCTATCCTTGTCTGGGTGTCTTGTTGCGTTTATTTACCTGAGGCTGGCAGTCTTGGCAGAAGGTTGGGGACAAAAGAAACACTCAGAACTGGTCTGGTAGAACTTTTATGCTTTGACACTATTGCTTCTAACTCCTAGTTTTCCCTCTTCAATATTATCTGAGGAGGGAAAATAAGATCTTAATGACCAACCAAACATTCTCACTTCTTGAGAAGTGCTACGAAAAGTGCCAGAACCTGGCTAACAATTTCCCTAGACCTCTGAGTTTCTCCACACTTTAAAAAAAAATGACATGAACGTATTGCATTTAACTCAATTTTTAGATAGATGCCTATGGAGGCAAATCATTTGCAAAGAACCTGCAGAAAAGACCTTTGCTTTTAATTAGACATTTCAGTGGATTTCTACTTATCATTGCAAAATTCAATGTTGAACACACTTTGGAGTTGAAGCCTTTAGTAGATGTTACATGGTATGATTGTGGAAAATAAAACCAGAATTTCAAAGAGGACTCATGTACACCACTTAGGAATACAAGAGGAAGGAAAGTAGAAAGTGGGTTTCTACTTCAGGTGTAAAAGAATTCAGATATAGGAGGTATTTGTGGGTTCATCAAACATTTGTTGAGTATTTAATGTATGTCAGGCACTCTGATAGGTATTAGGGAGGCAGAGATGAATAAAACATGGTCCTCACTTGTTTGTTATAGCTCATGATTAAGTGAAGGGGAGACAGATATGTAAACAGATCACTGCAGTACAGTGTGGCAATTTTCACAATGAAGTGCCATTAGAAACAGTTACTGAAGCAGCTACTTGGGAGCATTGGAATTGAAAAATTCTGGAATTCAAAGGAATTAATATGCAAACAATTAACTAATCCTTGAATTTTCTTTTAAGTTATATAAGATTTTTCTAGGCAACGAAGCAGAAAATGGTCATTTCACACAAAGGAAGTCACATGTATAAACTGTATATGAGTTCAAGTAACAAGGAGAAGTCCAGTGTGGTATAATATACATGTGGTCTGGGGACCTCTGGTAGATGATATGGCTCCAAGGATATATTCAAACTTGATTTCGAGTGGCCTTAGATGTCAAGCTATGGAATTTAGAAGTAATCTTACAGGAAATAAGGTTTCTTTTTCAGTAAGGCATTGCTATAATCCAATTTACATTTTAGGAAGATAATCATGGGGCTTATAGGTGAGGGAAGACTGGAGAGAATACTGGCTAGAGACAGAGTCTTTTGCACTTAGTCAAGGGTTGCCAGCTTAAGCAAATGAAAATATAGGGTACCCTGTTAAATTGAATTTCAGGTAAACAATGGATTTTTCTTTATTATAAATATGTCCCATGCAATATTTGGGGACATACTGATACTTAAAAAGATTTATTGCTTATCTGAAATTCAAATTTAACTTAGTATCCTGTATGTTATCTGCCAACTCTAACAGTGCAAGACAGAGAGAAATGATGAGAGCCTTAGAAAAGGTACTAGAGTGCACAGATTCAAGAGATACAAGGAGAGAGAACTGGTTGGATTTAGTGACCAGTTAAATATTGGAGACTTAGGAGGAAGAAGGGTCCTGGGTGACTTCCAGATTTCTAGCTCAAGAGACCTATTTGTGGATAGAATAAGTTCGTTGGTGTAGAAGCAGAGTTCAGATTTGAATGTGTTGGGTTTAAACTGTAGAAAATATGTCCAAAGACTCTATACTTCCTACATTATTAGTAATAAAATATTATTTATTTTCTTAAGAGATATGATAGGATATGGTTAGTGATATTTCTAGAAATTCTATCTAAGAAAAGCTTTGGGCCATGAATGACTGGAAAGGAGCCACTTACACAGTAAGAACAATTTTTCCTTAGATGTACTTGTTTTGGATGGTTTTGAGGGAGGCAATGGAGATCATTGGCCGAGCCACTGCAAAAGTATTATTAGTTTACTTGTTGTGTGTATGTGTGTGTGTGTGTTTTGTTTTTGTTTTGTTTTGTTTTTGCTGTGCCATACCACTTGTGGGGTGTTAATTCCCTGACCAGAGACTGAACCTGGGCCATGGCGCAGTGAAAGCACAGAGGCCCAACCACTGGACTGCCAGGGAACTCCCCTGTTGTGTTGTTTTAATGGCCTTACTTGGAAAATACCAACAAAATACTTTAGGAATACTGTCATTCTCAATTATTTTTTTAAGTTTGTGTTGGTTCATTAAATACAAAGCTTAGGAAGCATAGCCTTAAGACTTCTGCATCTAATGGTTTTACCTAATTTGGACTGTTTACCCTTCCCTATGGACCCTTCCCAGAAGAGGTAGAGGTTGAGAGGATGGAATAGAATAGTGGTATCTGAAAGGCAAAACTTTGTAGATACCAAGACAAAAATTAAAAAAGCATTTCAACCAACTTCATAATAGAAATAACTTCTAAGCAGAAAATTCATCCTAAAATTATGAACTCCCTGGACACCTTACTCTGCAAGAAATACCCCCTTGCATTTTTTTTTTTTTTTTTGCGGTATGCAGACCTCTCACTGTTGCGGCCTCTCCCGTTGAGGAGCACAGGCTCCGGACGCGCAGGCCCAGCGGCCATAGCTCACGGGCCCAGTCGCTCCGCGGCATGTGGGATCTTCCCAGACCGGGGCACGAACCCATATCCCCTGCATCGGCAGGCGGACTCTCAACCACTGCGCCACCAGGGAAGACCCCCCCCCCCTGCATTTTTATCAATATTTTAAAGTTAGATGTCAATTAAGAAAAAGCATTAGCTCTGAGCAAGTGATTGGAAGCACTCAGAGCTGGGGTTTCTTTTTACTTATATATGTAAACATAAGGCTAGCCATTGGACATCAGTTACCACATGCTGCAGATAAGCATGTCTAGTCACTTGTTATGTAGATGATGTCAATCACATTATATCATTAGCATTTCAACAGGGATATGTTGGTTCATAAATTCCAGGATTAACCAAAATGCTTGCATCATATAAATGGAGAGAGGGTTCCATTAAGAACATATACTTGTTACACTGGTGCTTCTTATAATGACCTTGGGTCTTCATAAATGTCTGTGCCCTCGTTTAAACAATTAGTACAGACAAAGTTCATCACTTGAACTTGAACATTCCAACAAAAACAAATTTATACACCACATTACCCAGATTTATTTCTGAATGTATAATACTGGGAAGGCAATTGCTGCTTATTTTCATTTAATTAACAATGAAGGATAAATGACATCAGCAAAGAAATATCAGCCAAAGGGGACCAAGTGTGTTTGCTGCAGATAGCTTCATTAACTTGTTTCCAAAATATGTTCACTAGAGTGAAAAGCAATCACGTGACTAGCTGGGTGACAAAACATCTGTTGTATTAGCTCCAATAAGGCTACTGGGAGTGGGTAAGGACAAACTGTGTTCTTATTTAATCATATTAAGTGGAAACAGAGAGAGTCTGTCGTTTGTGGTCTTGTCCCAGGCTGCTGTTTCTCCTAAAGCAATAATAAGAATAATAAGAATAATAACAGAAGGTAAGGGTTGCCATTTAAAGTTTTATGCATTTTTTGTAAGTAAATGATTTCCATCTGCTTTGTAATGAATATAAATGCCGTAGCTGCAAAGAGTCAAAAAAACACAACAGTCCCAGCTCTTGGAAAAACACACCAGGGGCTGAATGTACTTGTTATCTCTAAATGAAAGATTCCAATAAGCTTATAAGATGGATTCTTTGTATAAAATATCAGCCTAACTGTTCAAGCTATTATTAGTAAGTGATGAAGATGAAAATAATTGAGCACACAGTTTTCATGTTGTTATCCAAATTCACATCTAAGGGAGACTATACTTAGTTACTGAGAAGCATTTCAAATGGCTATCTATGGCAAGGATAAGTTATTTATGTCATTATGTGATACCAAGATAGATAGAGTATATTTTTACCATGGAAAACTTGACTCTTCATTAAGGTACCTTGAAAAATTAACAAACAGTGTGGAAGATTACACAAACACACACACACACATTTTGTAAGTGTATGTCAGAATGAATAAATGAATTTAGTTTTAGATAGACAAAAATTACTGTTCTTAAAAAGAAGAAACATTTCTACTTGCTGTGATCCATTGGTAAATCACCTACTTAATCATTGCTCTAAGGAGTCTATTGTACATGGCAAGGTACCATTCCTTTGAGAGAATAGGTTCCGTGTTTCCAAATGTCCAGAAAGCGTCACTGGTAGATGCCTTCTTCTGTTTGTCCTTTCTGGGTATTAGTGTCACTCTACTAGGATGTGGAAAACTTGGTAAATGATTAATCAAATGAAAGGACCCTGTTAACTCCAATGCATTATTAAACTAGTTTTTTATTTTCATATTTTTGGTTATACAACTAACTCTAACAGAGTGTCTTGAAATATCTTGTCCCTAAGGGTAAACAAAATGTACTGTGATTTTATAATTGTGAAAGTGATCCAGGTAAAATTATTTTCCACTTCAGAATGTAACAATTGGTCATATATCTAATACCTATAGTATAAGTAAGTTTTTTTTTCAAATTTCTAAAGTTATGTAGTAGTGTATCCTCCCTCTAACTTCTATCTTTCTGAATGAATAGAGACCGAGGGCCTAGTAACCCACGTGTTCTACCATTTCCTTGTCTTCTTTTCTACTTTCTCAAGCAGATTTTGAGACACTTTCATAAAACACAACCTAAAATATGTCCTACACTGTGCGTGTTTGTGTGTGTGAATCACATTTATACGCATATGAAACTGACTTCCTGATGTTTTTTTTTTTTTTTTTTTTCTTTTTGCGGTATGCGGGCCTCTCACTGTTGTGGCCTCTCCCGTTGCGGAGCACAGGCTCCGGACGCGCAGGCCCAGCGGCCGTGGCTCACGGGCCCAGCCGCTCCGTGGCATATGGGATCCTCCCAGACCGGGGCACGAACCCGTATCCCCTGCATCGGCAGGCGGACTCTCAACCACTGCGCCACCAGGGAGGCCCTGATGTGTTGTTTTTACCTTCATTTTCCTAGCTCGAATTGTTAAATATTTCATGAATTTTACATGGATTTGCTATATTCACGACATAATCCAACCAGTATTTTTTCAATATCTTTGATTTGTCCAGCATTAGGTTTAGCACTGCAAGGGATAAATAAAGCATTTTTACCATAAATATATAACACAAAAAAAACAATGATTGGAAGTGTGGGGTAGGCTGACTTTTTTTTTTTTAAACATCTTTATTGGAGTATAATTGCTTTACAATGGTGTGTTAGTTTCTGCTTTATAACAAAGTGAATCAACTATACATATACATATAGCCCCATATCTCCTCCCTCTTGCTTCTCCCTCCCACCCTCCCTATCACACCCCTTTAGGTGGTCACAGAGCACAGAGCTGACCTCCCTGTGCTATGTGGCTGCTTCCCACTAGCTATCTATTTTACATTTGGTAGTGTAGATATGTCCATGCCACTCTCTCACTTTGTCACAGCTTACCCTTCCCCCTGCCCATATCCTCGAGTCCATTCTCTAGTAGGTGTGTGTCTTTATTCCTCTCTTGCCCCTAGGTTCTTAATGACCTTATTCTTTTTTTTCTTAGATTCCCTGTATATGTGTTAGCATACGGAACTTGTTTTTCTCTTTCTGACTTACTTCGCTCTGTATGACAGACTCTAGGTCCATCCACATCACTAAAAATAACTCAATTTTGTTTCTTATTATGGTGAATAATATTCCATTGTATATATGTGCCACATCTTCTTTATCCGTTCATCTGTTGATGGACACTTAGGTTGCTTCCATGTCCCGGCTATAGTAAATAGAGCTGCAATGAACATTGTGGTACGTGACTCTTTTTGAATTATGGTTTTCTCAGGGTATATGCCCAGTAGTGGGATTGCTGGATCATATGGTAGTTCTACTTTTAGTTTTTTAAGGAACCTCCATACTGTTCTCCATAGTAGCTGTATCAATTTACATTGCCACCAACAGTGCAAGAGTGTTCCCTTTTCTCCACACCCTCTCCAGCATTGATTCTTTGTAGATTTTTTGTTGATGGCCATTCTGACCAGTGTGAGATGATATCTCATTGTAGTTTTGATTTTCATTTCTCTAATGATTAATGATATTGAGCATTCGTTCATGTGTTTGTTGGCAATCTGTATATCTTCTTTGGAGAAATGTGTATTTAGGTCTTCTGCCCATTTTTGGATTGGGTTGCTTGTGTTTTGATATTGAGCTGCATGAGCTGCTTGTAAATTTTGCAGGTTAATCCTTTGTCAGTTTTTTCATTTGCAAATATTTTCTCCCATTCTGAGGGATGTCTTTTCGTCTTGTTTATGGTTTCCATTGTTGTGGAAAAGCTTTTAAGTTTCATTAGGTCCCATTTATTTTTTTTTGTTTGTTTGTATTTCCATTTCTCTAGGAGGTGGGTCAAAAAGGATCTTGCTGTAATTTATGTCATAGAGCACTCTGCCTATGTTTTCCTCTAAGAGTTTGAGAGCGTCTGGCCTTACATTTAGGTTGTTAATCCATTTTGAGCTTATTTTTGTCTATGGTGTTAGAGAGTGTTCTAATTTCATTCTTTTACATGTAACTGTCCAGTTTTCCCAGCTTCACTTATTGAAGAGGCTCTCTTTTCTCTATTGTATATTCTCACTTCCTTTATCAGAGATAAGGTGACAATATGTGTGTGGGTTTATCTCTGAGATTTCTATCCTGTTCCATTGATCTCTATTTCTGTTTTTGTGCCAGTACCGTACTGTCTTGATTACTGTAGCTTTGTAGTATAGTCTGAAGTCAGGGAGCCTGATTCCTCCAACCCCGTTTTTCTTTCTCATGATTGCTTTGGCTATTTGGGATCTTTTGTGTTTCCATACAAAAAATTGTGAAAATTTTCATTCTAGTTCTGTGAAAAATGCCATTGGTAATTTGATATGGATTGCAAAGAAAATGTAGATGGCTTTGGGTAGTATAGTAATTTTCACAATGTTGATTCTTCCAATCCAAGAACATGGTATATCTCTCCATCTATTTGTATCATCTTTAATTTCTTTCCTCAGTGTCTTATAATTTTCTGCATACAGGTCTTTTGTCTCCTTTGGTAGGTTTATTTCTAGATATTTTATACTTTTTGTTGCAATGGTAAATGGGAGTGTTTTCTTGATTTCACTTTCAGCTTTCTCATCATTAGTGTATAGGAATGCTAGAGATTTCTGTGCATTAATTTTGTATGCTGCTACTTTACCAAATTCATTGATTAGCTCTAGTAGTTTTCTGGTAGCATCTTTAGGATTCTCTATGTATAGTATCATGTCATCTGCAAACAGTGACAGCTTTACTTCTTCATTTCTGACTTGGATTCCTTTTATTTCTTTTTCTTCTCTGATTGCTGTGGCTAAAACTTCCAAAACTATGTTGAATAATAGTGGTGAGAGTGGGCAACCTTGTCTTGTTCCTGATCGTAGTGGAAATGGTTTCAGTTTTTCACCATTGAGGATGATGTTGGCTGTGGGTTTGTCATATATGCCTTTATTATGCTGAGGAAAGCTCCCTCTATGCCTACTTTCTGGAGGGTTTCTATCATAAATGGGTGTTGAATATTGTCGAAAGCTTTCTCTGTACCTATTGAGATGATCATATGGTTTTTATCCTTCAATTTGTTAATATGGTGTATCACGTTGATTGATTTGTGTATATTAAAGAATCCTTGCGTTCCTGGGATAAACCCCACTTGATCATGGTGTATGATCCTTTTAATGTGCTGTTGGGTTCTGTTTGCTAGTATTTTGTTGAGGATTTTTGCATCTATATTCATCAGTGATATTGGCCAGTAGTTTTCTTTCTTTTTGACATCTTTGTCTAGTTTTGGTATCAGGGTAATGGTGGCCTCATAGAATGAGTTTGGCAGTGTTCCTCCCTCTGCTATATTTTGGAAGAGTTTGAGAAGGATAGGTGTTAGCTCTTCTCTAAATGTTTGATAGAATTCACCTGTGAAGCCATCTGGTCCTGGCCTTTTGTTTGTTGGAAGATTTTTAATCACAGTTTCAAATTCAGTGCCTGTGATTGGTCTGTTCATATGTTGTATTTATTCCTGGTTTAGTCTTGGAAGGTTGTGCATTTGTAAGAATTTGTCCATTTCTTCCAGGTTGTCCATTTTATTGGCATAGATTTGCTTGTAGTAATCTCTCATGATCCTTTGTATTTCTGCAGTGTCAGTTCTTACTTCTCCTTTTTCCTTTCTAATTCTATTGATTTAATTCTTCTCCCTTTTTTTCTTGATGAGTCTGGCTAATGGTTTATCAATTTTGTTTATCTTCTCAAAGAACCAGCTTTTAGTTTTATTGATCTTTGGTATCATTTCCTTCATTTCTTTTTCATTTATTTCTGATCTGATCTTTATGATTTCTTTCCTTCTGCTAACTTTGGGACGTTTTTGTTCTTCTTTCTCTAATTGCTTTAGGTGAAGACTTTGGTTGTTTATTTGAGATGTTTCTTGTTTCTTAAGGTAGGTTTGTATTGCTGTAAACTTCCCTCTTAGAACTGTATTTGCTGCATCCCATAGGTTTTGGGTCGTCGTGTTTTCACTGTCATTTTTTTCCAGGTATATTTTGATTTCCTCTTTGATTTCTTCAGTGATCTCTTGGTTATTTAGTAACGTATTGTTTAGCCTCCATGTGTTTGTGTTTTTTACGTTTTTTCCCTGTAATTGATTTGTAATCTCACAGCGTTTGGGTCGGAAAAGATGCTTGATATGATTTCAGTTTTCTTAAATTTACTGAGGCTTTATTTGTGACCCGAGATGTGATCTATCCTGGAGAATGTTCCATGGGCACTTGTTAAGATAGTGTAATCTGCTGTTTTTGGATGGAATGTCCTGTTAATATCAGTTAAACCTCCCTTGTCTATTTTGTCATTTAAAGTTTCTGTTACTTTATTGATTTTCTGTCTGGATGATCTTTCCATTGGAGTAAGTGAGGTGTTAAAGTCCCCCATTATTATTGTGTTACTGTCATTTTCCTCTTTTATACCTGTTAGCAGTTGCCTTATGTATTGAGGCGTTGCTATGTTGGGTGCACATATATTAATAATTGTTATTTCTTCTTCTTGGATTGATCCCTTGAGCATTATGTAGTGTCTTTCCTTGTCTCTTGTAACATTCTTTATTTTGAAGTCTATTTTATCTGATATGATTATTGCTACTCCAGCTTTCTTTTGATTTCCATTTGCATGGAATATCTTTTTCCATGACCTCACTTTCAGTCTGTATGTGTCCCTAGGTCTGATGTGGGTCTCCTGTATACAGCATATATACGTGTCTTGTTTTTGTATCCATTCAGTGAGCCTCTGTCTTCTGGTTGGAGCATTTAATCCATTCACGTTTAAGGTAATTATAGATTTGTATGCTCCTATTATCATTTTCTTAATTGTTATGGGTTTGTTTTTGTAGGTCCTTTTCTGCTCTTGTGTTTCCCACTTAGAGAAGTTCCTTTAGCATTTGTTGTGGAGCTGGTTTGGTGGTGCTGAATTCTCTCAGCTTTTGCATGTCTGTAAAGCTTTTGATTTCTCCATCAAATCTGAATGAGATCCTTGCTGAGTAGGGTAATCTTTGTTGTAGGTTCTTCCCTATCATCTCTTTAAATATGTCATGCCACTCCCTTCTGGCTTGTAGAGTTTCTGCTGAGAAATCAGCTGTTAACCTTATGGGAGTTCCCTTGTATGTTATTTGTCATTTTCCCTTGCTGCTTTCAATAATTTTTCTTTGTTTTTAATTTTTTGCCAGTTTGATTACTATGTGTCTTGGCGTGTTTCTGCTTGGGTTTATCCTGTATGGGACTCTCTGCACTTCTTGGACTTGGGTGGCGATTTCCTTTCCAATTTTAGGGAAGTTTTTGACTATAATCTCTTCTTGGGTCCTTTCTCTCTCTCTTCTCCTTCTGGGACCCCTATAATGAGAATGTTGTTGTGTTTAATGCTGTCCCAGAAGTCTCTTAGGCTGTCTTCATTTCTTTTCATTTTTTTTCTTTATTCTGTTCCACAACCATGAATTCCACCAATCTGTCTTCCAGGTCACTTATCCTTTCTTCTGCCTCAGTTATTCTGCTATTGATTCCTTTTAGTGTATTTTTCATGTCAGTTATTGTATTGTTTATCTCTGTTTTTTTGTTTATTAATTCTTCTAGGTGTTTGTTCTTTAATTCTTCTTGGTCTCTCTTAAACATTTCTTGCATCTTTTCCATCTTTGCCTCCATTCTTTTTCTGAGGTCCTGGATCATCTTCACTATCATTATTCTGAATTCTTTTACTGGAATGTTGTCTATGTCCAGTACATTTATTTGTTTTTCAAGGGTTTTATCTTGTTCCTTCATCTGGTACATAGTCCTCTGCCTTTTCCTTTTGTCTATCTTTCTGTGAATATGGTTTTAGTTACATAGGCTGAAGAATTGTAGTTCTTCTTGCTTCTGTTGTCTGCCCTCTGTTGGATGAGGCTCTCTAAGAGGCTTGTGCAAGTTTCCTGTTGGGAGGGACTGGTGGTGGGTAGAGCTGGCTGTTGCTGTGGTGGGCAGAGCTCAGTAAAATAATCTGCTTGTCTGCTGATGGGTGGCCTAGGTTTCTTCCCTGTTAGTTGTTTGGCCTGAGGCCACCCAGCACTGGAGCCTACCAGCTCCTTGGTGGGCCTAATTGTGGACCCTGGGGGCGCCCATGCCAAGGAGCACCTCCCAGAACTTCTGCTGCCAGTGTCCTCGTACCCATGGTGAGCCACAGCCCCCACCCCCGCCTCTGCAGGAGACCCTCTAACACTAGCAGGTAGGTCTGGTTCAGTCTGCTGTGGGGTCACTGCTCCTTTCCCTGGGTCCCAGTGCACACACTACTTTGTGTTTGCCTTCTAAGAGTGGAGCGTCTGTTTTCCCCAGTCCTGTCAAAGTCTGGCAATCAAATCCTGCTAGCGTTCAAAGTCTGATTCTCTAGGAATTCCTCCTCCCATTGCCAGACACCCAGGTTGGGAAACCTGACACTGGACTCAGAACCTTCACTCCAGTGGGTGGACTTCTGTGGTATAAGTGTTCTCCAGTTTGTGAGTCACCCACCCAGCAGTTATGGGATTTGATTTTATTGTGATTTCACCCCATCTACCATCTCATTGTGGCTTCTCCTTTGTTTTTGGATGTGGGGTATCATTTTTGGTGAGTTCCAGTGTCTTCCTGTCAATGATTTTTCAGCAGTTAGTTGTGATTCTGGTGCTCTGGCAAGAGGGAGTGAGCGCACGTCCTTCTATTCTGCCATCTTGAACCTAGACTTTTCTTTAGTGAAGACATAAATATATGTCACTGCCAAAATTAACTCTTCATTGTATGCCCTGCTTTATTATGATTTATACACTTTTAGAAGAAAAATAAATGAGAGCTTGTGGTCTCAGAAATCTAAAAAAGGCCAGCCAGCTCTGAATGTTTGTTCATTTGTCTTTTCCTGCATGTTTATAAATGAGATGAAAGGTCACTGAACAGTTAAGATGGTTAAGTGGTTGAGTAATGGACAAAAAATGAAAAACAGCAAATGATCACTGAGCTTCTCAAGTACACTTCAATAATTGTATAATAACTGTCAATCCAATATCTAGCTTTATTGCAGGATTATCTTTGGGAAAATTTTCCAATGTTAATGCCTAGTTTATGATTATTCACACAAAATGTGGGTCAAGACACAAATGAAAATCTAGGACTTTATTATGTGCTGCATATTTTACCTTCTTATTTCTGCTACCACATTATAGTTTGGGGTTCATTCTGATTGTAAGGTCATGGCTACTTCTGGCTAATCTCTGTCCTCTTTTTAGGTTTTATCCTTCATGAAAATACACACCCACACCATTCACTTGAGCAGTTATTTGCATGGCATTTTATTCTCTAAATGACATGTACAAATATTTTGACCATTTTTGCTGAATTTAATTGCATATTCAATTACAAAAAGATCAGTTCAGGAGAAACATAGAAAGTTTAGTAAACTAGTTTTTCTGACAGCTACATTGAGCTGGAAAAGGTGCTTGGCTAATTAGGTCAAAATTATTGAACCAATTGTTCAAAGGGACATAGTTTCACCAATTTTTATGTTAAAAACAAATAAGGATAAATACAACAAAATGGTGTTTCTGTTCTTTTTTGTTAATATACATTTATTTATTTATTTGTTTGTTTGTTTGTTTGTTTCTTTTTGGCTGCACTGGGTCTTCATTGCTGCACACGGGCTTTCTCTAGTTGAGGTGAGTGAGGGCTACTGTTTCTTGTGGTGCACAGGCTTCTCATTGCAGTGGCTTCTCTTGTTGTGGAGCATGGGCTCTAGGCGCACGGGCTTCAGTAGTTGTTGCATGCAGGCTCAGTAGTTGTGGCTCGTGGTCTCTAGAGCACAGGCTCAGTAGTTGTGGTGCTCGGGTTTAGTTGCTCCACGGCATGTGGAATTTTCTGGACCAGGGCTCGAACCCATGTCCCCTGCATTGGCAGGCGGATTCTTAACCACTGCACCACCAGGGAAGCCCAGTGTTTCTGTTCTTAACAACAATATCAAAAAAGTTTTTTCTCACTTTTTTTTACTACTTTAAAATACAATAACTATGCAAATTGCATTCATATTTAAAACCGGGAAAGAATATTACTGATAGAAGTCTGGGTAAAATGTTGAGTGCAATGTATTATTATCTTATTTTTAATTCTCCTGTACTGGTTAATTTATCTTCCTTAATAACAGGAGCAAGTATTCATTATAAATTGTATAGGAGAATGCATTTTTAATAGTTGCCTCTCTGGAGGCCTGGGCCCCATTGTTTTAAATGATTAATGTAATTCATATAAAGAGGGGCTGTCAAAGCACATGGATTTAAGTATATCTTATCTGACTGTAGCTTTTTGGAAACTGCATTTAAATAAGAATCTTGTTAATTTTATGCATGTGAAAAAAGACTATATTCTGTGGACTTGTTAAATGGATCATGTTTATTCAGTGTATATCCATTGCTTATTTTAAAACATCTGGGTTCTGATTGGAATGAAATAGATTCTATTTGCAAATTGTTCCATTTGGAAATCTCAGAGTTACTGTGTTGTAGTGGATATTATTTCTTTTAAGAAGGCTTTTCCTAGAAAAATGGAAGGAGTGGAAAGAAGTAAAGATACGCTTTGTAACAACCTGATTTTACTCAAACCAAACAAATGTAATTTAAAAATCTCCTCTGGGGAGGAGCTTCAAGATGACAGAAGAGAAGGATGTGGGGATCACCTTACTCCCCACAAATACATCAGAAATACATCTACATGTGGAACAACTCCTACAGAACACCTACTGAATGCTAGCAGAAGACCTCAGAACTCCCCAAAGGCAAGAAACTCCCCACGTACCCGGGTAGGGCAAAAGAAAAAAGAAAAAACAGAGACCAAAGAATAGGGACCGGGCCTGCACCAGTGGGAGGGAGCTGTGAAGGAGGAAAGGTTTCCACACACTAGGAAGCCCCTTCGCAGGCAGAGACTGCAGGTGGTGGAGGGGGGAAGCTTCAGAGCCACGGAGGAACGCACAGCAACAGGGGTGCAGAGGGCAAAGTGGAGAGATTCCCGCACAGAGGATCTGTGCCAACTAGCACTCACCAGCCCGAGAGACTTGTCTGCTCACCACCGGGACACATGGGGCCTGAGAGCTGAGGCTCAGGCTTCGGAGGTCAGATACCAGGGAGAGGACTGGCGGCGTGAACACAGCCTTAAGGGGCTAGTGCACCACAGCTAGCCGGGAGGGAGTCTGGGACAAGGTCTGGAACTGCCAAAGAGGCAAGAGACTTTTTCTTACCTCTTTGTTTCCTGGTGTGTGAGGAGAGGGGATTAAGAGCACTGCTTAAAGGAGCTCCAGAAATGGGCGTGAGCCGTGGCTAAGAGCGTGGACCCCAGAGATGGGTATGAGACACTAAGGCTGCTGCTGTCGCCACCAAGAAGCCTGTGTGCGAGCACAGATCACTCTCCACACCTCCCCTCCGGGAGCCTGTGCAGCCCGCAACTGCCAGGGTCCTGTGATCCAGGGACAACTTACCCGGGAGAATGCACGGCACGCCTCAGGCTGGTGCAACGTCACACTGGCATCTGCCGCCGCAGGCACGCCCCACACTACATACCCTTCCCTCCCCCCGGCCTGAGGGAACCAGAGCCCCCGAAGCAGCTGCTCCTTTAACCCCGTCCTGTCTGAGTGAAGAAAAAACGTCCTCAGGCGACCTACACGCAGAGGCAGGGCCAATCCCAAAGCTGAGCCCTGGGAGCTGTGCAAACAAAGAAGAGAAAGGGAAATCTCTCCCAGCAGCCTCAGGAGCAGCAGATTAAATCTCCACAGTAAACTTGATGCACCCTGCATCTGTGGAATACCTGAATAGACAACGAATCATCCCAAATTGAGGAGGCAGACTTTGGGAGCAACGATATATATATATATATATTTTTTTCCCTTTTTCTCTTTTTGTGAGTGTGTATGCCTACACTTCTGTGTGTGATTTGGTCTGTATAGCTTTGCATTTACCACTTGTCCTAGGGTCCTGTCTGTCTGATTTTTTTTTTTTTTAGTATAGTTTTCAGCGTTTGTTATTATTGGTGGGTTTGTTTTTTGGTTTAGTTGTTCTCTTCTTTCTTTTTTTAAATTATTTTAAAAATTTATTTTAATAATTAGTTTTTGTTTTTTATTTTAATAACTTTTTATTGTATTTTATTTTATTTCATTTCATTTTATCTTTTTCTTTCTTTCCTTCTTTCTTTCTCCCTTTTATTCTGAGCCATGTGGATGACAAGCTCTTGGTGCTCCAGCCAGGGGTCACTGCTGTGCCTCTGAGGTGGGAGAGCCAAGTTCAGGATATTGGTCCAGCAGAGACCTCCCAGCTCCACGTAATATCAAATGGCAAAAATCTCCCAGAGATCTCCATCTCAACGACATGACCCAGCTCTACTCAACAACTAGCTTGCTACAGTGATGGACACCCTATGCCAAGCAACTAGTAAGAGAGGAACACAACCACACCTGTTAGCAGACAGGCTGCCTAAAATCATAATAAGGTCACAGACACCCCAAAACACAAGCAGACATGGACTTGCCTACCATAAAGACAAGATCCAGCTTCATCCACCAGAACACAGGCACTAGCCCCCTCCACCAATAAGCCTACACTCCCCACTGAACCAACCTTAGCCACTGGGGACAGACACCAAAAACAATGGGAGCTATGAACCTGCAACCTACGTAAAGGAAACCCCAAACACAGTAAGTTAAGCAAAATAAGAAGAACCAGAAATACACAACAGATGAAGGAGCAAGGTAAAAACCCACCAGACCTAACAAATGAAGAGGAAATAGGCAGTCTACCTGAAAAAGGATTCAGAGTAATAATAGTAAAGAGTATACAAAATCTTGGAAATACATTGGAGAAAATACAAGAAATGTTTAACAAGGACCTAGAGGAACTAAAGAGCAAACAAACGATGATGAACAACACAATAAATGAAATTAAAAATTCTCTAGAAGGGATCAAAAGCAGAATAACTGAGGCAGAAGAACAGATAAATGACCTGGAAGATAAAATAGTGGAAATAACGACTGCAGAGCAGAATAAAGGAAAAAGGATGAAAAGAATTGAGGACAGTCACAGAGACCTCTGGGAAAATATTAAATGGGACAACATTCAAATTATAGGGGTCCCAGAAGAAGAAGAGAAAAAGAAAAGGACTGAGAAAATATTTGAAGAGATTATAGTTGAAAACTTCCCTAATATGGGAAAGGAAATAGTTAATCAAGACCAGGAAGCACAGAGAGTCGCATAAAGGATAAATCCAAGGAGAAACACACCAAGACACATATTAATCAAACTATCAAAAAGTAAATAAAAAGAAAAAATATTAAAAGCAGCAAGGGAAAAACAACAAATAACACACAAGGGAATCCCCACTAGGTTAACAGCTGATCTTTCAGCAGAAAATCTGCAAGCCAGAAGGGAGTAGCAGGACATATTTAAAGTGATGAAAGGGAAAATCCCACAACCAAGAATACTCTATTCAGCAAGGATCTCATTCAGATTTGATGGAGAAATTAAAAGCTGTACAGACAAGCAAAAGCTAAGAGAATACAGCACAACCAAACCAGCTCTAAAACAAATGCTAAAGGAACTTCTCTAGGCAGGAAACATAAGAAAAGGAAAAGACCAACAATAACAAACCCAAAACAATTAAGAAAATGGTAATAGGAACATACATACCGATAATTACCTTAAATGTAAATGGATTAAATGCTCCAACCAAAAGACATAGACTGGCTGAATGGATACAAAATCAAGACCCATGTATATGCTGTATACAGGAGACCCACTTCAGATCCTGGGACACATACAGACTGAAAGTGAGGGGATGGAAAAAGATATTCCATGCAAATAGAATTCAAAGGAAAGCTAGAGTAGCAATTCTCATATCAGACAAAATAGACTTTAAAATTAAGACTACTATAAGAGACAAAAAGGACACTACATAATGGTCAAGGGATCAATCCAAGAAGAAGATATAACAATTGTAAATATTTATGCACCTAACATAGGAACACCTCAATATATAAGGCAAATAGTAACAACGATAAAAGGGGAAATCGAGAGTAACACAATCAGAGTAGAGGACTTTAATGCCCCACTTTCACCAATGGACAGATCATCCAAAATGAAAATAAATAAGGAAACACAAGCTTTAAATGATACATTAAACAAGATGGACTTAATTGATATTTATAGCACATTCGATCCAAAAACAACAGGGTACAATTTATTTTCAAGTGCTCATGGAACATTCTCCAGAATAGATCATATCCTGGGTCACAAGTCAAGCCTTGGTAAATTTAAAAAAAGTGGAATCCTATCAAGTATCTTTTCTGACCACAACACTATGAGACTAGGTATCATATCAATTACAGGAAAAAATGTGTAAAAATACAAACACATGGCGGCTAAACAATACACTAATTAATAACCAAGATATCACTGAAGAAATCAAAGAGGAGATCAAAAAATACCTAGAAACAATTGACAATGAAAACACGATGACCGAAAACCTATGGGATGCAGCAAAAGCAGTTCTAAGAGGGAAGTTTATTGCTATACAACCTTACTTAAGAAACAAGAAACATCTCAAATACACAACATATGCTTACAACTAAAGCAATTAGAGAAATAAGAACAAAAAACCCCCCAAAGTTAGCAGAAGGAAAGAAATCATAAAGATCAGATCAGAAATAAGTGAAAAAGAAGTGAAGGAAACAATAGCAATGATCAATAAAACTAAAAGCTGGTTCTTTGAGAAGATAAACAAAATGGATAAATCTTACACAGACTCATCAAGAGAAAAGGGGGAGAAGACTCAAATCAATAGAATTAGAAATGAAAAAGGGAAAGTAACAACTGACACTGCAGAAATACAAAGGATCAAGATAGATTACTACAAGCAACAATATGCCAATAAAATGGACAACCTGGAAGAAATGGACAAATTCTTACAAATGCACAACCTTCCAAGACAGAACCAGGAAGAAATAGAAAATATGAACAGACCAATTACAAGCACTGAATTTGAAACTGTGATAAAAAATCTTCCAACAAACAAAAGGCCAGGACCAGATGGTTTCACAGGCGAATTCTATCAAACATTTAGAGAAGAGCTAACACCTATCCTTCTCAAACTCTTCCAAAATATAGCAGAGGGAAGAACACTCCCAAAGTCATTCTATGAGGCCACCATCACACTGATACCAAAACCAGACAAAGTTGTCACAAAAAAAGAAAACTACAGGGCAATATCACTGATGAACATAGATGCAAAAATCCTCAACAAAATACTAGCAAACAGAACCCAACAGCACATTAAAAGGATCATACACCATGATCAAGTGGGGTTTATCCCAGGAATGCAAGGATTCTTCAATATACACAAATCAATCAACGTGATACACCATATTAACAAATTGAAGGAGAAAAACCATATGATCATCTCAATAGATGCAGAAAAAGCTTTCGACAAAATTCAACACCCATTTATGATAAAAACCCTCCAGAGGGCTTCCCTGGTGGCGCCGTGGTTGAGAGTCCGCCTGCCGGTGCAGGGGACACGGGTTTGTGCCTCGGTCTGGGAAGATCCCACATGCCGCGGAGCGGCTGGGCCCGTGAGCCATGGCCGCTGAGCTCCAGCCGCGTCTGGAGCCTGTGCTCCACAACGGGAGAGGCCACAACAGTGAGAGGCCCGCATACCACACACACACACAAATAAAATAAAATAAAATAAAATAAAATAAAATAAAATAAAATAAAATAAAATATATCCCTATTGAATGAAATATATATATATATATATATATATATATATATATATATATATATATATATATAAATAACCCTCCAGAAACTAGGCATAGAGGGAACTTTCCTTAACATAATAAAGGCCATATATGACAAACCCACAGCCAACATCATCCTCAATGGTGAAAAACTGAAACCATTTCCACTAAGGTCAGGAACAAGACAAGTTTGCCCACTCTCACCACTATTATTCAACAAAGTTTTGGAAGTTTTAGCCACAGCAATCAGAGAAGAAAAAGAAATAAAAGGAATCCAAATATGAAAAGAAGAAGTAAAGCTGTCACTGTTTGCAGATGACATGATAGTATACATAGAGAATCCTAAGGATGCTACCGAAAAACTACTAGAGCTTATCAATGAATTTGGTAAAGTAGCAGGATATAAAATTAATGCACAGAAATCTCTTGCATTCCTATACACTAATGATGAAAAATCTAAAAGTGAAATTAAGACAACACTCCCATTTACCATTGCAACCAAAAGAATAAAATATCTAGGAATAAACCTACCAAAGGAGACAAAAGACCTGTATGCAGAAAATTATAAGACACTGAGGAAAGAAATTAAAGATGATACAAATAGATGGAGAGATATACCATGTTCTTGGATTGGAAGAATCAACATTTTGAAAATGACTATACTACTCAAAGCAGTGTACAGAGTCAATGCAATCCCTATCAAACTTTCACTTGCATTTTTCACAGAACTAGAACAAAAAATTTCACAATTTGTATGGAAACACAAAAGACCCAGAATAGCCAAAGCAATATTGAGAAAGAAAAATGGAGCTGGAGGAATCAGGCTCCCTGACTTCAGACCATACTACAAGCTACAGTAATCAAGACAGTATGGTACTGGCACAAAAACAGAAAGATAGATCAATGGAACAGGATAGAAAGCCCAGAGATAATCCTATGTACATATGGTCACCTTATCTTGTTATAGGAGGTAAGAATATACAATGGAGAAAAGAGCCTCTTCAATAAGTGGTGCTGGGAAAACTGGACAGCTACATGTTAACAAATGAAATTAGAACACTCCTTAACACCATACACAAAAATAAACTCAAAATTGATTAAAGACCTAAATGTAAGGCCAGATCAGACACTATCAAACTCTTAGAGGAAAACATAGGCAGAACACTCTGTGACATAAATCACAGCAAGATCCTTTTTGACCCACTTCCTAAAGAAATGGAAATAAAAACAAAAATAAACAAATGGGACCAAATGAAGCTTAAAAGTTTTTGCACAGCAAAGGAAACCATAAACAAGACGAAAAGATAACACTCACAATGGGAGAAAATGTCTGCAAATGAAGCAACTGACAAAGGATTAATCTCCAAAATTTACAAGTAGCTCATGCAGCTCAATATCAAAAAAACAAACAACCCAGTCCAAAAATGGGCAGAAGACCTAAATAGACATTTCTCCAAAGAAGATATACAGATTGCCAACAAACACATGAAAGAATGCTCAACATCATTAATCATTAGAGAAATGAAAATCAAAACTACAATGAGATATCATCTCACACCTGTCAGAATGGCCATTATCAAAAAATCTACAAACCATAAATGCTGGAAGGGGTGTGGAGAAAAGGGAATCCTCTTGCACTGTTGGTGGCAATGTAAATTGATACAGCCACTATGGAGAACAGTATGGAGGTTCCTTAAAAAACTAAAAATAGAACTACCATATGACCCAGCAATCCCACTACTGTGCATATACCCTGAGAAAACCATAATTCAAAAAGTATCATGTACCACAATGTTCATTTCATCTCTATTTACAATAGTCAGGACATGGAAGCAACCTAAGTGTCCATCAACAGATGAATGGATAAAGAAGATGTGGCACATATATACAGTGGAATATTACTCAGCCATTAAAAGAAACGAAATTGAGTTATTTGTTGTGAGGTGGTGGACTTAGAGTCTGTCATACAGAGTGAAGTAAGTGAGAAAGAGAAAAAGAAATACTGTATGCTAACACATATATATGGAATCTAAAAAAAAAAAAAATTCTCATGCAGAACCTAGGGGCAAGATGGGAATAAAGATGCAGACCCACTAGAGAATGGACTTGAAGATATGGGGAGGGGGAAGGGTAAGCTGGGACAAAGTGAGAGAGTGGTAGTGTATATATGTACATATATACACTACCAAATGTAAAATAGATAGCTAATGAGAAGCAGTCACATAGCACAGGGAGATCAGCTCGGTGCTTTGTGACCAGCTAGAAGGGTGGGATAGGTAGGTTTGGAGGGAGGGAGACACAAGAGGGAAGAGATATGGGGATATATGTATATGTATAACTGATTCACTTTGTTATAAAGCAGAAACTAACACATGATTGTAAAGCAATTATACTCCAATAAAAACATTAAAAACAAAAAACCTCCTCTGGTATCTCCTATTTATAACGGAAATTCCAATAACTTGTCTGTAAATTTAAAATGAAATCTTTGAGACTGAAGCAGTAAACAAAAACTTCCCAAAAGCTAAATTCTAGGACCAGATAGTTTCACTGTTGCATTCCATCAAGCAGTTAAATTAATGCTAATTCATATCAAACTCTTCCCAAAAATTGAAGAGGAGGAAACACTTCCAAACTCATTTTAGGAGGCCCAAATTACCTTGATACAAAAGTCAGAATAGGACACTGCAAGAAAGTAAACAACACAGACCAATATCCCTGATGAATATAGACGCAATAATTTTCAGCAAAATATTAGCAGACCAAATTCAACAGCACACCAAAATGATCATACACCATTATCAAGTGGAATTTTTCCCTGTAATGTTTCACAGTATATGAATCAATAAACATAATACACCACATTAGTAGAATCAAAGACAAAAGTCATATGATCGTCTCAATAGATGCAGAAAAATCATTTGACAGAATACAACATCTTATCATGAAAAAAGCACTCAATACATTGGGCACAGAAGAAACATTCCTCAGTATAATAAAGCCCATATATGACAAGCCCACAATGGTGAAAGTTTGGAAGAGATAAAACATCATACTCAATGGTGAACGTTTGGAAGAGATAAAAGTGCCCACTCTCACCTCTCCTATTCAACATTGTACTGGAAGTTTTAGCCAGAGCAATCAGGGAAGACAAAGAAACAAAAAGCATCCATATCTGAATGGAAGAATTAAAATTGTTTTTGTTTGCTGATGACATGATATTATATATAGAAAACCCTAAAGACTCCACCAAAAAACTGTTAAAACAAATCAGTGGATTCAGTGAAGTTGCAAGATACCAATTCAGTATGCAAAAATCACTTAAGTTTCTATACACTAACAATGAAATATCTGAAAAAGAAATAAAAAAAACAATCCCATTCACAATAGCATCAAAAACAATAAAATATTTAAGAATAAATTTAACCAAAGAGGTGAAAGATCTATATACTGAAACCCACAAAACTTTGATGAAAGAAATTAAAGAGGAGACAACAAATGGAAAGATGTTCCAGGTTCATGTATTGGAAGAATTAATATTGTTAAAATGTCCATACTACCTAAAGACACCTATATATTCAATGCAATCCCTGTCAAATTTCCAATGGCATTTTTCACAGAAATAGAAAAAATAGTCCTACAACTTGTATGGAACCACATATGATCCTGAATGGCTAAAGCAATCCCGAGAAAGAAGAACAAAGCTGGGGGCAACACACTTCCTGATTTCAAGCTACTAAAAAGCTATAGTAATCAAAAGAGCATGCTACTGGCATAAAGATAAGCACGTAGACCAATTAATAGAATAGAGAGCCCCCAAATAAATCCTCACATATATTGTCAGCTAACATTTGAGAAGGGAGCCAAGAATAATCAATGGGGAAAGCATAGACTCTTCAATAAATGGAATTGGGGAAACTGGATAACCACATGCAGAAGAATAAAATCGGACCCCATCTTATACCACTCACAAAATATTAACTCACAATGGATTAAAGACTTAAACATAACACCTGAAACTGTAAAACTCCCAGAAAAAAACAGGGAAAAGTTCATTAATGCTGATTTTGGCAACAATTCTTTGGATATGACAACAAGAGCACAAGCAACAAAAACTGAAATAGGTGATGTCAGTCGATGTTTTGTATATGTGGACAATAGAAAGTAGCTGCAACTTTAAAGTGAGATGATGTACATATTTTTTAAGCAGAAAGAATTAAAACAGGCTTCTAACTTAATGACTTTTAAAAATACACTTCTTTTAGAAATATAAAACATCTGCTGTAACTAATCAAATAATAATAAATAGCATTTCCCTCTCCACCAACCCCATTTCTTTGGCAGTCTAATTTCCTCTTCTTTCCTTCTTGCCCCTATTTTCTCTAGACACATTCAAACACATAAACATAAGTAAAGGGGTTTTTCTGATGTGTCTCATTTTTTACCTAGATTCCCATTATTGTCTCATAAATGGTCTCATTGCTTCCAATATGGCTTTGCTCCAATCACTTTAAATATAAAGAATGAACTCCTTATTTTGACACCAAGGCTCTTAATGATCTGACCCCTACCTATCTCTCTAAAGTCCTGCCATATATAATTTAGCCCCATCCATCCATATTTACTTGCACTTCCTTAAAAATGTGATTATGCTTGTTTATTTCTATAGACTTCTACATATCATATTCCTCTTACCTAGAATGTGTTTTCCTCCTTCTTTGTCTAGCTCAAAGCTACTCTTTATTAAAAACTTATTTCAAAATCCAGGAATTATTTCCTGACTCACTCATCCTTTTTCCTATACCACACTGTAGAAAACATCTAGGAAACTGAAGACTTATTGCTCCCCCCCAAATCACAACTCTGGTCAAAACAGTGTATTTTAAAGTCTGATCGTTATACATTCCCATTGCCTCACTGACATAGCTCCAGGAATGAAACCAAGGACTGATAAATGGGAGATGCTCACTCTCCTATATCCTTGGTAATATGTTATTTAGACAGCCTGTTGCTTGGATTACTTTCTTACTCTTTTCATCATTCCAAAGAGTTTGGCCTGCCCAGAAGAAAGCAAGAAATCAACAGTAAATCCAATGATTACTAGCATTTTACAGTTGGGGAAATTGAACACAAAAGGTTAAACTCCTCTCTGAATTACAGAGCTAGTAAATGAAAAAACCAAAATTTTACCTCTGGCAGGCTGATTCCAGAGCACATGCTCTAAACCATTATAAAATATTGATTTTTACCCCCAAATGGACAATATACACACATTACACTGGAGGTGCTCAGTAAATTTTGTAGTTTCTAAACTAGGTATGACTACTACATGCATACTTCTATAGAACTAGTTACATATTTTAATAAATTCCTTTCCTTTTAGCAAGTATTTATTTTTGACCATCTATTAATTATAAACAACTGTGCTAGTTTAATACTAATTTGGACCAAATAATTTTGAAGTTTGGAATAGTCTAGGTGTTAAAAAAAAATAAACTCTGAAAACAAATGAAAAAGAAAACCTCCAAGGGTTTGTGAAAACAACACTGACTCTGACATCAAATTGGGTCTAAAACCAAGCTTCTCTACTTACTAGCTACGTGACATTGGGTGTACACCTTAGTCTTTCCAAGCCACTCTAAAATGGTAATTGTAATAGTGCCTACCCTTTTCAGTATTCTGTGTGTGAGAAAGTACCTAGCACCACAATTATCAATCATTGTTAATTCCCTCCTTTAAGCAGTTAATAGTACTATTTATTCTTTAGTAAGCATCCTTTACCTACTTTGGAGAATAAAGTGACTTCAGCATTTTTGCTGAATCACTGAACGCAATAATTCAGCATTACTACTTATCTTCATGTAAAAAGTACGTCATTTACAAATGATCATTATCTGGTGTTTGACAAATGCTAAGGGACCTCTTAGTATTATTTAGCTCATGTAAATTTTATATACTTGGAAAGAAATTCCATGATATGAAAACAAAGTGTTGAAAAATGATATAGTCACAGAAATGAATTTTTACGATACCAAAAAAAGAAAATAAATCATACTCACTCTTTTTATTTTTATTCAGTTCTCTACCTTAGTATCCAGTGGTTGCAGTTCCAGTAACTAGCTTAAAGAATATAAATGCTGCTGATCAGATAGTTACTTGTTCTGAGGACTGAACAAAAAGAAGGAGATTGAATGAAATTAGAGCGCAAGTAATTTAAGAAAAGAAAGACGTCACTGCCCATGGCTATCATGAGTTATTAAGAAAAATTGTACTGTTTCTTTCTTTTTATTCCTTAGTTTAGATTTTTTTTTTCTTGCAGTACGCAGGCCTCTCACTGCCATGGCCCCTCTCGTTGTGGAGCACAGGCTCCGGACGCGCAGGCTCAGCGGCCATGGCTCACGGGCCCAGCCGCTCCACGGCATGTGGGATCTTCCCGGACCAGGGCACAAATCCGTGTCCCCTGCATCGGAGGCGGACTCTCAACCATTGCACCACCAGGGAAGCCCCCTTAGTTTAGATTTTTAATGGAAGTGTATGAGAACTGTTTTCTCATCACTCTCTGACCAATGCCAAAGAATCAATAAGCTAAGCATTTGCAGCAAAAATGAATGATTATATCACTTACCTTGGTGTATCAGGGCTGATGATTAAAAACAAACACATGCACACATTGGGTAACTTTGGAATCACCTTTAAATGCTTGAACATCCCAAGCAAAACATGCATTATGAATAAAGATGGCTTTTATGTGTAATGATGGGAATCTCATTACACAGATAAACTAATACAAAGACCTCTACAATGAACTGTATATATATATATATATATTTTTTTTTTTTCCGTACGCGGGCCTCTCACTGTTGTGGCCTCTCCCGTTGCGGAGCACAGGCTCCGGATGCGCAGGCTCAGCGGCCATGGCTCACGGGCCCAGCCGCTCCGCGGCATATGGGATCCTCCCAGACCGGGGCACGAACCCGTATCCCCTGCATCGGCAGGCGGACTCTCAACCACTGCGCCACCAGGGAGGCCCTGAACTGTATATATTAACATCATTCTAAGTATTATGAAAACATTGTGTCCTAAACTTAATGGTTAACAATCATTGGTGGAAAATATGCCATAGAGATCAGCACTTTAAATATTGAAAGATTGTAGTATTGACTATGTATTTCACTTTTTTAGAAATAGAACATGTAGAAGCTTATTTCTTTTTAAATGGTCAAGATGACTTTGACTTTATCATGACTGAATGGGCTAAATTAGGGATGTTGGACATTATATTAGGTAGAAACAATTTTGGTTGCAAGAGAAGATCCAAATAACACTGTGTCATATGGGAGTCTACTTTTCTCAAATAATATTTCATATTTTTTTGCTACAGGAGCTGATTCACTGACTAAATACAGTCAGGCTGGAATTTCTGTGATTCTATTTTTCTTTCCCACAAGGTTGCAAAACAGTTGCCAAAATTCCAGGCATCCCATTTATATCCCAACCCATCTACATGTTTATTTAGCCAGAACTCTTTACCTGACCCTTAGATACAAATGAAACTTGGATTAAAAAGTATTTACCTTTTACTTCATATAGACTGGAGGTAAGTAGGGTATAAAGGTTTGGGAAATGTGTTTTGGGGTTAGCTGGCCTACAGTTTCTGCCACAGAAGTAAAACTTTTTAAATGAGGTCTATATTACTAAGAGGAATTATGGTCTTTCTATTGGACCTGCTCTTCCAATGTGGTTGATACTGTGGATAACAGCAGCTATGTTCTCCCATTAAATGACTCTTAGATATACTATAAGAGAGAGATTATATTAGATAGAACATTTGATTCATCCAATGTGGTATTCAGTTTTGTTCTTGTGTTTACACTGAATTTCAACAGACAGTATGAGATGTTTTAATATGTATTTGCTTTATAAATAGATGAAGCATCACATTGTCAATTTAGTAACTTCCTTAGAATCATCGTGATGTCAGTGTTATTTCAATTATAATTGATAAATCAGATGGACCCTCTGAATAAGATAGATTATTGAAGTTTCAGTAAAAAACTTTCAGTAAATTCGAAATAAAAGTACAAACAGAAACACATGAAAATATATTTTAAATTGGAATATGCCATTGCTCAAAGAAACCTAACCCATCACTAAGCTTCCTTACATTTACAAATCTAGCTACGCGGCTCTACTTCAGTCTGGCTGAATCAAAATCTCTGGGGGGTGGTGTCAACATATCTCTATTGTAAGTCACCAGATGCTTCCTATGCATTGGTTTTCAGACTTGTTTAATAACAAGGACACAAAGCGATGTTGCACACCTTTTTATTTAAAAAAATATTTACTTATTTATTTGGCTGCGCCATTTTAGTTGCGGCACATGGGATCTTTGTTGCCACATGCATGATCCTTAGTTGCAGCATGCAGGATCTTTTATTTGAGGCATGAGGGATCTTTTTTTAGTTGTGGCATGCGGGACCTTGTTCCCTGACCAGGGATGGAACCCGGGCCCCCTGCATTGGGAGCGCTGAGTCTTAACCACTGGATCACCAGGGAAGTCCCTGTTGTACACCTTTTAAAAAATATTGTCGCTATTATTTTTAATACAGTAAACTGCAAATAAGAGGAATACTAGTAGAGTATACGTGAGCCTCATCAGTAAAGTTGTTTTGAAATAAAGCAAATAATTTTATTCTGGGAAATTTGGAGCTCCCCAAATTTCAAGATAGATTATCTGATTACACACTTGTAACACTTAAGAGGAAAAATATGAAAAGAAAGAGAATTATACTTATGGAAATTAAAAAGTCTAGAAAGCTTTGATTTCCAGTTCACTGAAATTCAATTAGGCCACTTGTCTGAAAAGAAATTTCAGTTCAAGATCCTTGAAAAGTTCAAGTTCTCCTTGAGATTCACTGCTACACAGCTACTGTTCATCAGACAGCTGAGCTTGCTGATGGGTTAATTAATCACATCAGCCCAACTGGAAAGCAACAGTTTCAAATTACTCAATGGAGTGTTGTCACTGCCAATGATTTCTTATTCCATACCTTGAAGGAAGAGAGTTTATCATTAATGAAAAAGTGGCCTCCAAAACTTGGTTAAGAGCTCTCTTAGAGACAAAAAGAATTAAATTTCCTTCCCAAATTTCTAAATAAGATGGCATGAAACTCAGAAATATGTGAGCAATGAAGAAGTATATAGTAACAGTTGAAAAAATAGAATGCATTTTAAATTCTCCAGATTAAAATATTATAATGGTAATAATTTCAGAATGATAAAGTATATTCTAAATATAGATTATTTTTCAGTGTCCTCTTCCCCTACATATACCACTTTTCTTATACAGATAATTTTCTATCTTATCTTGACATTT
Organism: Mesoplodon mirus; assembly: GCF_964341445.2. Classification (NCBI taxonomy): domain Eukaryota; kingdom Metazoa; phylum Chordata; class Mammalia; order Artiodactyla; family Ziphiidae; genus Mesoplodon; species Mesoplodon mirus. The sequence continues at coordinate 108,757,667 of NC_138981.1, read as the reverse complement.
TTTAATAACTTTCCCTATCATTCTACCTACAGCAATCTAGAGTTCTCCCAACATTTTAGTAGACTTCAGTTTACCATGTACTTTGTGTTATATTTCAATGTGTCTTTGTTTTTGTTAACAATAAATGTGAAAATAAGCCTTCAGTATTTAATAAACTGGCATTCTGATTAGGCCAGCCTTTATCTTTTCACCTTGTCAAGTGTAAATGATAGCGACAAAGTATCAAAATACATTATTATTTCAAATGATATAATAATATTGATTATACAGATAATGTTCAAAACTTGCCAAGCTCAGTAGTGGACTGACATATTTGTTCCGTTTCAACCAAGTTTTTAGTGCCTATGCAGGCTACCAGATATTTCAAGTTTTATTTTAGTTTTTTATCCAATACATCTCCTTAATAATTTATAGGTAAATAGGAAAAAGTCAGAAGACAACATTCTACCAAGGCATCTTTTGCAGAAATCTGTATGTGCATTATTTATTCTTATAAAGGTTTTAAAAAAACTCACACTCAAATAATAAAACAATAATAGTAATAATAAGCATGGTAAAAATTGTTAATGCTTAGAACATGTTTTCTATATGCCAGGCACTGTACTATGTCAAATTGCAACATGAATTCAGACAGACTTAGTTTTAGTCTGTCTTTTATCTTGAGAGTTTCACTGAGTTCTCTAAGCCTCAACATCCTCATCTGTAATACAGGCATAATAAATATAACTGCCTCACAAGGTTGTGACGAATAGATGTGAAAATGAATGAAAAATGCACATTGTAAAAGCAATATGGTAGATTGTATGATGATTATGAAGATGCTGGTGGTAATGTATTAACTCTGCTTCCTCCTCTTAATTTTTAACCTGTTAATTAATCTTCGTGTCTCTGTTATCTAGCACAGAAGCTGCAACTTTATAATTACTAAAAAAACATTACAGTGAACAGAGATTATATCAATGTATGGTTAGAGAAGATCTAAATGGATTTTTCCTTTTACTAAGAAGCCAATAAGTCTGCAGCCACAGGGCTATATATAGACACCCAAATATAAACTTGCCATACTTCTGTTCTCTAAACCTTATTCCAATTCCAAATTTATTTATTTTCAACTTAAGCGCTACTTGTTTGATTTTTGCTTTATTGTACCAGCCCTCTATACCATATTTTTTGTTTTAATGTTTATTTTGTTTAATCCGAGATATAAATCTCTCTTTACATTTGCAACCAATTTTCACCCTTATAATTGCTTTTATTAACAAAAGGATTGAAAACATAATCAAATGAAGCATATACTCTATTAATGAATAGAGGAAACACAGTAACACAAAACACACAAAAAATTGTTTTGTGTGTATGTGTCTGTGCTTTGATGCTTGTTGGAGGAGATCATAGAGAGGATGTGACCATTGCCTCTGGGCAATCAGAGGCTCCTCATCCCCTTTGTCCTTGGAATGTAAAGTCCATCAACCATTCTGACACAGTAGGAGCTGTTTCAAGGATGCAGCCTTGAGAGAGTAAGGTGTTGTTGAGACCATTTGGATTGAATATGTGACTGTATTCAGTTAAGGCATCTATGTAAACTGTTAAGATTCTGACTGGCAGGTACAGAGGTCTACTTGTCTTGCGGACCACCAAAAACAAGCATCTTATGTAAGTTCCCTTGCTTATTAAACCTGCCACCTACAAATCTGGGGTGGTCTGCCTATTTCTTTGGTCCCTTCTTGCTCTCTGAGTACAGGGGCCAGTTTCAGATTTCACCTGGGCAACTCCAGAGGTTGTAAACCCACAATGCTATAGTTTGAGTTATTATTTTTAGAAGATATCGGGAAATAATCAATATCTTTGAATAGAGGGACATACAACATTAGGTTGTAACTGGTCTAAAAGAGGAAAAATTTTGCCTAGAAATATGAAGTCAGGTAAGATTCCAGCAGTGGTTTTATAATAGAAATTTCATATGTGTCATTCTTTTGCTAAAAACAAATGAAATAGGAACTGATTAATCTGGGTGGAAAGATAGCATGAGGGACAGACCAATACCAAAGCAGGAAAAGAAATCAGAGTCGGATGCAATGTACACTTATTGTTTGGGTTTAGATTATTGAAATATGTTCTCTTTCTGTCTTGAGATAATTAATACAAATGAAGAGTAATAGAAATACTAATGGTAAACAAACAAAAATACATTTTTTTGGCAATTCTAGATGTCTAGTAGGAATTGTAATTTATAATAAGTTCTTTTGGATATAACAGTATGTCATGATATTGTACAAAGATTAAAACCATATGATGAAAGATTAAAAATAGAATCAATGTGATTCTTAGTAGATACCCATCTAAAGTGAATATTATTTCTGCCACAGGCTAAGAAGCATGATATGAGATTCATATCAAATGCTGTTTGTTTCTTAAAGAGTTGATACTAATAACCACTTGGAACCTTATGAGAGAGGTCCGATTTCTATTTTAGAATGTAAATTTTCTTTTTCTTATTCAATTTGTTTTCTGTCTCCTGGCTTAAATAATCAAATAATTCTTTTAAAAAAGAGGTGTTTGGGGAACTCTGGAATACGCAGGCAACTTGCAAAAATTAATCTAAACCTAATTGAACTTCTCAGTCATCTTAGTATCCCTTTAAAAAAGTTTCAGGGTAAAGGAGCTCAATATCATGGGCTTGCTATATAAACAAACTCAATAAAAGGAATAAAAAAGTGTCTGGAGTGAAAAATTAAATGAAAGGAGAGTAAACCTATCAAAACAAATTTCTCTTCTCTAAATTGACATGGCAATGTTGTTTCTCCCACTGCTCTAACCCACAAGGATCAAGCATTCAGATCAATGTCTATTTTATTGGAAGATTATGGATTTGGAGCTGTAGGATGTCTTGAGAGCTTGTCTGGTCTATCCCCTTGCCTTCAGGTGAGACTGTCTCTAAACTAGTTTAGACAAACGAGTACTGTAACTTTAATGATTTCTAGCGAAAGTGATCCCATGCCCTTCCTTTATTTATTTCTTTGTTGAGGAACTCTATTATTTATTTATTTACAGCAAAGCATTAATGTGAGTTCTTCAGCGCAGATATTGCCGACTACCTAGAATGCCTGATATATTGTAGCTACTCAGGAAGAGTTATGTAATTAAAATGGCTGAAAGGTCTTGTGTCTTTTTTCCTAGTTTCCCAGTCTTTTAATCCTCTATTTTCAAAGTATGAAAGAATAATAGAACTTCAAATTTGAAGGAATCTTAAAAATATCCCCACAATTCTCAACTTGGAGTTCTCAAGCTGAACTCCAGGGTTTAATACTATGCTAAATGATAACAACAGCAGCAACAGCAAAAAATGCAAATGTACTGTGGAAAGTGTGATACGACAGGGAAAATATCTGGAAAGGAAAAGGTCCCCAGATGAAGGTGAAATGGATATTGCTCTGGCAGCCATCGGGATTGAGCTAGAGACACCCAGAAAGAAGTCAGCGAAGATGACTTCTTTCCTCACCCAGGTGAAATCACTGAGGCTTCCATGGAGTGAGAAACATAATTTAAGGAGTCATTAAGCATCCAGTGGCTATTGTTTGAGCTGTTGATTCCCAGGTGGTAATAGAGAAAAATCACAGATTGACCATTTTGGAAATGATGGTTTCAATACTGATGAAATTAAGAAATTACACTAAGGGCTTCCCTGGTGGCGCAGTGGTTGAGAGTCCGCCTGCTGATGCAGGGGACACGGGTTCGTGCCCCAGTCCAGGAAGATCCCCCATGCCACGGAGCAGCTGGGCCCGTGAGCCATGGCCACTGAGCCTGCGTATCCAGAGCCTGTGCTCTGCAACGGGAGAGACCACAGCAGTGAGAGGCCCACGTACCACAAAAAAAAAAAAAAAAAAAAGAAATTACACTAAGATTGAAAAAAATGTTTTCTTCTCTTGCCCACCTCCAAAAATGGATGCTATGTTAGAGTTAGTTCAAAGAAGGGATGAGCAACATACTCTCATAAATATTCATCCAATGTAGTTTTTTTTAGGGCAATCAAATCATGGCTTCCAGTGAGTGGAGTTCTTAACTATTACAATGGACGAACATGAATTGAATGGGCATGAACACCAGGATTATCAAACAATTTTCATTATTCAAGAAGTTCACATACAAGAGTTATTATAAGTATTTTATAATCTTTTCTCTCAGTGGATTTAAAATAATTTTGAAGGGAGAATTTCATATATTGCCCAGATTATAGAGAAAAGGGAATATAGATCAACTCAGTTATAGTCCAGGGTCTAAGTATATGAGAATATTTGTATAAAAATGTGCCATTAGAAGTGTTACATAATTTGTAGTTTATACATACAAAGAGAAGCTATCATTTCAATTTTTCTGACTTTTTGTCACCTCTCACACTGGAGCTGGTGGATGGGGGAGAGTAAAGAGTTTGAGATGGATAAGACCTACTTGGAAGTACCTTTGTTTGATATTCTGCTGTTAACCTGTCTCATGTCAATTTAATTCTTAGACCAGCCAGAAGAACCTAGAAGGGTAGAGGAAAATTTTTTCCTCCTCAACAAACTGGAAGGATTTAATTGCCGTTAGTTGAAATGGGGATGTTGCAATAGGAGTAGGTCTTAAAGGGTGAAGGGATATGAAAACCTTAGTTTTGATTGTGTAAGTTTGATATGCTCATTAGACATCCAAATGGAGCTACTAGTATCCATTTGAATATGAGAATGTAGTTTAGAAGAGGGTGAATACCTTAGGGAAATGAAAGATGTTTGCTGGGGATCATGCAAGTCCCACTTAAAGTTAGCAATTATGAATCTAAAACAAGACCAGTTGTGAGTTTTCCTCCAGCTGTATTCAGTTGCATGAGTGGTGTCACAGAGTAGGTAGAAAACTGTAATTATTGAAGTTTATTTTTCACCAGGTGAGTATGATGAAATAAGAAAAGGGAAAGAGAACTATACTCCAATATAAAATTTTTAAAAAAGGGGGGGTAGCAATTCCTGGTAATGATAGAGTCTAGGGTATGACCATGAGTGGCTGAGGTAGCATCAACATCAAGATCATTGAAGGAGATGATTTTAAGGAGCCTAAAGATCCTGGTATTGGAATGATCCTTTACACATATATTGAAATTGCCCAGGATAATTACAGGAGTAGTGTTAGACAGCAAGTCAGGGATCCAGGAACTAAACCCTTTAAGACAATATATGAGAAGGTGGCGGGAGAGGGGGGTGAGTAGAGTGGCAGGTGATCTAGCTATCTGTAGCTGACTATAATGAGAGATTCAAAACTGGGATATTTTAGGGATATAAAAGGGAGAAGAATGATCTGAAAGTAGCACTGAAGAGTAAGTATAATATTTACCTCACTCTCCAGGCTCAATAATATAAGTAGTGTTGGAAAAAAAAAAAAAGCCACCACTTGAGAAGCAGAGTTTCTCAATCTCAGCACTATTGACATTTTGGGCTGCATACTTCTTTCCCTTGTGGTGAGGACTGCCTTGTGCATTGTGGGATGTTTATCAACATCACTGGCCTCTATCCAGTAGGTACTTGTAGCAACATCCGTTTGACCCCCATCTTGTGACAACCAAAAATGAGGTAGATAATGGAAAAGTTAAGGACAGTGGAGATTTTTCCCCGGGAATTCACCTACTTTTTTTTTTTTTTTTTTTTGTCCACACAGTGCGGCATGTGAGATCTTAGTTCCCCAACAAAGGATCAAACCCATGCCCCCTGCATTGGGAGCGTGGAGTCTTGGCCACTGGACCACCAGGGAAGTCCCCACCTATTTAGTCCTCACAGTAAAATTATTTCCATCTTAGCCTACTTCTCCTACTGAAAATAATGAACGAAAATGAGGTAAAAACGTGATTTTCGTCAGATGTCACAAACTATCATTTCCACTGTAAAATCATAAAATTTACTTATGAAAGGAAAACATGGTTAATCTCAGTTGAGTAGATACAGCACAGTTTCTATCTTATGGCATAAGGTAGACTCTAGTGTCCTTCACTGAAATTAATGTAGTTTAAGACCTTGTCATCTTTCACCTGAATTCCTACAGTTCCCTCGTAACACCTACCTCCATTTGGTCTGGCCTCCCTTTCCTACTCACATGGTCACATGAAACTCAGGGTAAATGTAATCAGGTCGTGTGACGCCCTTGACTAACCCCAAATGCACATAGAATAAAATGGAACTGCTTACGATCTGTAGGCACTATATGATTTAGCCTTGCTTACCTCTCCAGTACATCTGAGACCACTCTCTCCTCCTCAGGCCAGAAATTCCAACCATAATTGCTATATTCTTCAAACAACTAATCTCACAATCATCCCACCTCTGTACCAATGCATTGTCTGTTTTCTCTGTCAGGAATGTTCTTCCGTCACACAGGCTCCTCATTATTAAGATCATAACTAAATGTATCACCACCTCAGAAAGTCCTTCACTCACCACTCAATGTCAATTAGGCACCACCCCAACCTGAGAAAGTGATTGCCAGTCACTCTCACGTCACCCCGTTTTAGTTCCTTCATTATACTTGCCACTACCTGACGTTATATTATTGGTTTATTTATATATTTACTTGTATAAAATATGCGAGCTCTGTGAGATCAGCAGTATATTCCCATCATGTGGCTCATAGTAGGTACTTTGTAAATACTTGATGAATGAATGAATGAATTTGTAAAGTGGGGCTTGTAATATTTCCTGTCTCCTCTCTGTTCAATTCACTGTAGCTTAAGTTTGGTTGAATTTTTCAGTCTTAATCCCACTATTAATTGACACACAGAAATCCATCTTTGGGGGTAATTCCAAAAGTAATTTTGTGAAATATTGTGCTAAGTCAAGAGAGAAAAGGATTCTAATTTTATTTCACTTTGAAATCATTCTGTTTACCTGTTGCCTAAGGAGGATCAAGGAGATTAAATGGGCTCTGAATAACCACGAAACTAATTAGAGGTGATAGAAAAAAATGTAATCTATCCTTTTATAATGACACTTTTAAGACTTCTATTATACACAAATTTGGCTAACATGGCGATGTCTGGTTTGGCACTGTGAGGATAACATGAAATTTGAGCATTGCTTTCCTTAAGTACTTTTTAATTTATTACTTAGTCTGAAGGGATTGGAGTGGCTTTTATATGATGCTGAATTTTATTTCCTTAGTTACACAGAACAGTTGTGGCATACATTGCAATTAAATTTAATCTATTCTTTGATTTCATCTCAGTGATGTTCTCCAGCCCTAAGTCAAATAAATTATTGTTGCAGGATATCAGGTAGGTTGAGTTGCAGTAACAGCAGATCAGGCAAGTTTTCCCTCTCCCTTCCCCACCTCCTCTACTTCTAGAAACAGAGCCAATAAGTTTTCTTGATTTCACAAATTATTTTCACAAGGAACAATTGTCTCAGGATCACTGGAGCGCAAATGTTATGCTAATATATGTTAGTAGGCCTAGTTTATAACTATTATTGGTGTAGTTTACAACCTTGCTGAAAAAGTAAGCTTTCTATAGATCTTTTCTGCCAGGTATCCAAACATTAGGATTATCCAAGGCTATTACAACTCTGTGTTTTCCAGCAGCAAATGTCATATTCATAATCATTATTGAGAAAAAGAGGCTTTTTTGTTTTATTTTTCTTTTACACCTTATTCCTTATTCCTTTTAATCCAGTTCTGTGGACCAGTGACATAAATAGGATTTGTCCATGAAAACGAACCTAGATTTGGCAAATCCTAGTCTATAGCTAGTTCCCAGTTAACTTTCATCAAAGCACTTTATAAAAAGAAATGAAACCATTACCCAGAATCCAATTGTACAGTATAAGTGCCTATTATCATATTTAATTTTCCCTAGATCCCACTACTGGTATTACAGTCTGGCTTAGTATCTTTTTACTGCAAGCAAGTGTCAAAATTGATACCAACTTTTTAGTATTTGACACAGAATCCAATGAGAAGTATCAGATAGACCCAATAAGTCATCTCTTCATTCAATGAACAGATATTTATCTCCTACTGTGTGCAAGGAACCATGCTCAGTACTGGAGATACAGTGATGGGAAAGACAGACGTGGCCCATGCATAGGTGATTTCCTCTTTCACCACCACATACGTAAAAGATTATCTATTTGAGGTAAAGTAAAATTACTAGTTGTGCTAACTTCTACTTAGCAACAAAGATGGAAAAAGACTTGCTTACCATAAATTTTCAGTTGTGTATTTAATGGTGTATGTTCTATTCTTTCTATAAAGGCTAGCACTTGGAGAAGTAATGATTATGTCTGCTAATTTATTTAAAAGACTCTCTAATGATGCCTACCAATGCTTCCCCTTCCATAGGATCTCAAAATATATTTGCACTTATAACTACTCTCTGCTTGTGCATTATTCTGTCTAATGTATAGAATTTATCCACTCTCAACATTTTCCTCAGCATGGAGCATCTTTCACCATGCTGTGTGACTCCATGTGGAACTCTTTTCTTATATTTTGTTTACCTTTTTGAACTATTCCATGTGATATAGCATAATGATAGCAAGCCTGAAAAGAATATATATTTTTAACTATCTCAGGTTGTTATAGAAGGATAATTTGTTGAGTAAAGTACAAAATGTGTAGAAAATAAATGGGTAGAAACCACAGCTGTTGCAATGAAAACTGGAGGAAAAAAAATACCCTCGGCATTTAGATTCTTTGCAAAATATTCCTGTTCCAACTGAAATACACATTCTTAACTAAATAAACAGTAATTTGGGTTTGGGATCATAAATCTGGAAAATAAATATCCTAATGCAGGAACAACTAAAATAATTAGAACCTAAATAACAGAACCCTCATTTAAATATCCCTCCCAACTAATTCTTCATGTTTTGTAGAAATGGACAAATTTTCAAATATACTGGTTATAGAGATTTATCCACAAAACACTTCCAGAGGAATGATATGGAACCAATAAGGATTCAACTAATTCTTTTGTATCTTCTGTAGCCCCATCAATAATTTTAGGCAAAGAAAATTTACATTTGCATCATGGCCCAGGGATATTCACTCATATCATGCAACTTCCCACCACACCAAAGCAAATTAAATTTGGTAATTTTGAAGGCCAGCTTTATGTAGAGGTAAATTGCATGAGGGGTTCTATTTATCATACCAAACAATTAGATTATTACTGAAATTTTTGTCATAACTTTCCACTTTTAGCCTCTTCTCTACTTTGATGTAATTAAGAAGGTAGTTAAAGATTAAAAAAATATATTGCTTGGTAAAATGAGTTTCCTAAAGACAGCTTTTAATAATCAAGGATAAGGTTGAGGGGGTATGAGCAGTTGAAGACTATGGAAAAGCATCTCCAACAAGGAAAGATAATTGGGATTTGAGACCTGGGTTTCAACTAACTATTCTAACATATAATATAATACCACTTCTCAATAATGCACATATAGCATCTAAACAACATTAAGAACCAATGGTGTTAATAAAACTCTACTATGTCTATGTAGTTTAATAGTGTTTTATATCATAAAATAAGGACATGCTCATTATTAACATATTTGCAGTAACAGAAAGAATAAAGCAATTGCCTACTGTTCCACCATCCAGATTACAATTACTATCCATATATTTTTTATTTATTTCCTTTCAATATTTTCCAAGTATATGTGCATTTTTCTCCCTAGTTATCCATTGAACATAGGTAACTTCATATTTAGCTTATCACATCTGGAATTAATCAAGATTCATGTTTACAAGCAACAAAAACTTACTCTGGACAACATAAGCAGAAAAAATTAATTTATGAAAGGTGTTGAGTAGCTAACCAAATTCATTGGAAAGCCAGAAACTCGGACTCAGAATATAGGCAGGAACCAGTCTCCATTTTCCAGTAATGATAATCTACATAAGTTATACCAACCTACTCACTGAGGCTGAAATATATATCTTCTTAAAAACATCTTAGAGCTAACAAGTAGTGAGAAGTTACTGAGAAAACAGCCAGAATAGGAGATTCCAGGGGCATAAGCATAAGTAAAGCACTAAGTGTTGCTTTTCCATAGGAATACTTGCAGATCTGGAAGAAACAGTTTTAGGTGAGTTGAACTACATTGTAAATGGCCTAAAAGGACTTGAGAGAAAGCTAAGACCTCAGAAAGGTCAGACCCCATGTATTAATTTTGTATTGCTACATAACAAATTACCATAAACATTGTGGCTTAAAATAAAACCTATTTATTATCACATAGTTTCTGTAGGTCAGAATTCTGTACATGGCTTAGATGGGTGTCCCTTTTCAGGGTTTCACAAGGCTGGCATCAAAATGTTAGCTGAGCTGCATTCTCATTTGTAGGCTCAATTAGGGAAGGACCCACTTCCAAAATCCCTTGGTTTATTGGCAAAATTTGTTTCCTTCCAGATGTAGAATTCATGTAAATTTGCTTCTTTAGAGCCAGCAATGGGGAGTCTCTCTGGTACTTTGAGTCTCTAATTTCCAGGAAAGATGGGATCCTTTGTTAAAGGTTTCATCTGATTAGGTCAGGCCCACCATCATCAGTCTTTGATGACTCAAGGTCAACTGATTAGGGAACTTAATTAAATCTGTGCAATACCTTCACTTTGGTCATTTTCTATTGGTTAGATCTAAGTCTCAATTTCTGTCCACATTCAAGGGGAAGGGATGATACAATGGCATAAATAGCAGGAAAGTAACAAAAGAAGAGTAAAAGACACATAAAATGGCTGAGAAAAATAGGAAGTATATACTATAATATATAATATATAATAAACTTGTAGATATAAACCCAAATAGATCAGTAATTACATAAAACATAAAAGGACAACTGATTTAGATAAAACATGATGATTGTCAGATGAATTTTTAAAATTAAATGCTACTGTAAAAAACATAAGGTGAGCAAAAATTTGAAAATAAAATGATAGAAAAAGATAAACAAAAACAAAAATCAAAAGAAAGCTAGTGCTATTATAATAATGTCAGACAGATTTGACTTTAAAGCAAACTTAATTAATATGGATATTTCAAAATGATTTTTTAAAGATTCAGGTCACCAAAAAGATGAAATAATTTTATATTTCTATGAATTGAATCATCTAGCTTCAAAATATGAAAAACAAAAGTTGACAGAAACACAAGGAATGAAATTTATCACTATATGGTATAATTTTAACTATTGTTTCTCATTAACTGATTGAATAAGTGAGAATTAAGTAGACAAAAATTAGTACTATTTGAACAATATGTTTAACACGCTCTTAAGTTGTTTACATATATAGGTCACAACACTCCAAAAGTGCAGAATACACATTATTTTCAAGAACAGAAAGAAATATTTATAAAACTTGGCCACCTGCTGGGCAATGAAGCAAGTTTCAATACATTTCAAGTTTCAACACATTTTAAACGACTGACATAATGCAAACTAAGTTTTCCAACCACAACACAGATACACTAGAAATCATTAACAAAAAAGGAACATAGACTATTCTCCACATATTTGGAAATTAAAAAATACAACTGTAAACAATCTGTGTGCCAGAACATCATAATGAAATTAAAGAATAATTTAACCTAAATAATATTTAAAACATTAAATATCAAATTCTGGGATATAGTTAAAGCTATACATAGAAGAAAATGTGTTGTCTTAAATGTATATGTCAGAAGAAAATAAATGATGAGCATACCCAACAACAAAATTCCAATTGATTTTCAACCTAAATGTGAAAAGCAAAATTATAAAGCATTCAGAAGGCATTATTGGAGGATATATTAAGTACTTCAGGGTAAGGAAATTTTTCTCATACATTATACAAAAGCACTCAGCATAACAAAAAAAATCACCAAATTTATCTACATTAACTGTGATGTATAATTTAATTCAAAACTTACCTTAAAGAGAATGAAAAAAATAATGAAGAATGAAAAGATATTTATAAAACATGTAACTGACAAAGGGCTTATATCCAGAATATATAAAAACTCCTACAAATCAATTTAAAAAAAAAAAAGAAGAAGGCAAGCAATCCAATAGAAAAATGAGCAGGGAATTCCCTGGCAGTCCAATGGTTAGGACTCCACACTCTCACTGCCCAGGTTCGATCCCTGGTCTGGGAACTAAGATCCCACAAGCCCCGTGGTGTGGCCAAAGAAAAATGAGCAAAATACCTAATAAACACTTCACAAAAGACAAAATCCAAATGGGCAATAAAGATATGAAAAAGTTTCTCAAAATTATTAGTAAATCATGGGAATGCAGGTCAAACCACACTCACTAAATTGGCAAAATACTTTTAAAGTCCTGGAAACATCAAAAGTTAGTACAGATGTGGAGCAAAAGGAATTTCTTATACATTGTTGGTGAGAGTGTAAATTAGTGCCACCATTTTGGAAAATAATTCGTCATTATCTAATAAGGTTGAATGAACAGATGTTGTTGGGCAGCAGGGATATTGAATAATATTCTTCTGAGAAGGAACTTTGAGACTAAAAAATGAAGCAGGCAACTCCATAAGTGCAATTATGAAGTTTATTGTGGGTACATATAGGCAGGATCAGGCTGACCACGATCCAGAGGAAAAAGTAGCTGCACTCCGCACCACCAGAAGGGGCAGAGGGGAATTTAAAGGGGCCAAGGCTAAAGATAGAATCTGACTAGTAAGGGAGAAGCACATCTGTGCCAATGGGAAACAAGCATTTTTCCTCCCTCTGGGGGTCTCATGACCATTATTACTCGAGGACCATTAATCATCTACATCAACAAAAGCATTCAGAAGGCATTATTGGAGGATATATTAAGGATATTGGAGGATATATTAAACATGCTTCCAGTTTTCATATCAGATGAAGGCAAGGGTAAAAGTTGATAGGGAACTTATCTGGATTGAACGTATTCCTTGTGACTAGGCTAATGCTCACTCTCACAGAAAGGGGAGTGGCTAGGACTACGGGCCTAAGATGGAGCTGACAAAATGAGGCCAGTGTGGTGCCTTTGACCAGCATTTCACTCTTGGGTATACGCCTTAGAGAAATGCTTACAAATGTACACCAAGAGACATGGATTATAATGTTCATAGGAGCAGCATTGTTTGAAATGGTCCTGGAGTGAAAACAACCAAATGTTCATCAACAGTTGAATGAATACATACATTGTAATATTTTATGCAATGGAGTTTTATAAATCAACAACCATGAGTGAAGTATAGCTATATGTTCTACATGTGGATAATTCTTACAAATAAATGTTGAACAAAAGAAAAAGAATGCAAACTGATATGTAGCTTCTTGTATAATTTTTTTAAAGTTCAAGAACAGAAAATTAGACTATATTGTTAAGGACTCAGGTATAATGATAACACTATAGACTAAAGCAAGTCACTGCTTATCATAAAAGCCAGAATAATCTTATTTCTGTAGGGTATGGGGTAGTTAAAGGAATCTGAGAAAGGATACATTGGCAGCTTCTGGGGTGCTGTCAATTTTTAAATTTTTTATTTTGTTTTATTTTTGTTTTTTTTGCTACAGTCAATGTTTTATTCATTGATTTGGGTTGCTTTTATACGGGTGCTTGCTTTACAATCAATCACTATACTGTACAGTTATGTTTTATGTACTCTTCTCATGTTAAATCTCACTATAAAAGTTTAAAAAAAATTAAAAACACTGAAAATAAATCGAGAGAAACCAAGGGAAGCTAGGCAATAAGTAACGTAACCAAGCTCTCTGCCTCAGTACTTTTCAAAAGCTATGTAGATGGTTCTATCATACATCCATAGTTGAGAATCAGTGTTGAGAAAAAAAAAAAAAAGAATATCTTAAGCACAGTGCTTGACATATATGTTCGTGTCAATCAACATCTGTCCTCCCCTGAAGATGACTGACAATTCTTTTTGTCCATCTCTGAGCAAGTAGGTCCTGGAGCAAACTATCAAAAATAATTGTTATAATGAGTTTATATCTGTTCTTAAATTTACTAAAGAATTAGAAAAATGTATTTAAATATTTTATAGATTGGATAGGGTTATGGGAAATGAAAAATTATTTCTGATGGTGTGTAACAAAAAAAATAACAAAAAAATAGAAATAAATGAAAACATTAAAACCTTTCAAATGGGGACTTTATGGTATAAAATGGGAATTTTAGAATTCTTAAAATCATGATTACTTAGGCAAATACCAGTTTTGTAAGTCAATCTTTGCAATAGTGACTGAAAAGGCACTAAAGTTTTTTAAAGTGTGGCAGTTTTTTTGATATATGGTGAAGGATGTGATGGTATAATTTATAATGGTATTCTGTAATTAAAGAGGATTATTTTTCCTAGGCAACTTCATTTTTTTTTTTAACTGCTTTGGTTTAAGGAAATAGAAAAAAGAATGAAATAAAAGTCACAGAGAGCTCTTTAGGGCTATGAGGGTGTTTTTCCCTTCAGTTCGATTTCAAGAATTGATTAAATATGGAAAGGTTTGTCTAGCTGTGACAAAGTTGATTTTTTTGTGAACAGAGAGACACAAGGAAGAAATTTCTGGATAGCTTCATGAAGGGAAGCAAGTTGAGGAAACAAGAGAGATGTTACAGATTCAGCACCACACAATTTCTCTCAATAGAGACTTTTATTCAATGAGTCCAGTATTTTCCAACAGATGGGGCTGATGAGGCAGGTGTCGAAGATTTGGGCTGAGAGAGAAAAGGGGGAAAGGGCCAGCTATGACTGGAGGATCAGCAGCATTATTTCTGCAACCAGAACAGGAGTGGGAGCACTGCAGTGAATATTATAGCGTAAATTGCACCCCAGAGAGAAAAATGCCTATAGGAAATTACATCCCCATTGCAGCTGTCATAGACACTGACACCTTGGTAACACATGTTTTACTCAAAAGCTGTTTGTATGAAGACAAAACAAAACAACCAGAAAGCCACGGTTTGGGGGTGGGGGGAATTCAACAATTTGTATACACGCAGAGGGAGACTCATAATAGGGGATTTTAGGACATTTGTATGGCAAATAATTGTTTTGTGGGAGTAATCATCTCAATTTTTAAAAAAAATCAAGATTTCCATCAAATATTTTTTATTATTTAATAGATTTTCTCCTTATGATTATGATAAATTGCTTTTGTATCTCCTTTTATAGATGAAAGTTATTTACTAATTTATCACTTTATCTGAACAAAGCTGTCTGTGTTTTGAAACCAACTATCTACAAATATTAGCTCATCAGATCTACAGTATGTCTGGGCAATGTCTGTTGGATTTGTTATACTACAAATTTTAAACAATTAAAATAATACTTAATGCTTAAAGACTCATTAAGAAGTAATTTGCTGCCCAAGCACCCATGCACGAGAATTTACATTGCAGTATTTCTTACTGATAACAAAATACTATGAAAACTACAAATGAATAAATTAATGCATAGTTATGCTATAGAATCCTATCCTATTTAAAATTATGAAAAGGAATGAACTAGAGCTTCCTTGTGAACATGATTAGCTGACAAAAATAGAACGCTGTGTGAGAAAAGAAAGTTCCAGAAGAATTCAGAGTATAATTTTCTAGTTCTTACTGAGCACCTACTGTATACCTGTAACTATGCTAAGGACTTTAAGTACATTATCTCACTTGATTATCATCTTTATTATCCCCATTTATAGATGATGAAATTGAAGTTCAGTGACTTGCCCAAGGTCACACAGCTACTGAGTTGTGGAGCCAGTATTTGAACCCAGATCAGTCTGATTCCAAAACCTGAACTCTCAAACACTGTGGAGTCGAAGCAGAACTAAAACCTATTGCTCCCAGCATTCATGACACCTTTCTTGTCTGGATCACCCGAGGAATCTTCTTGGGGAGAACAGAACACCACAAGCTACATTAACTATATTCATAATCCAGCGAGATACATGCAAATTAAACTTATAAGAGATAGCAACCAACAACTTCTGAACTAGCTCTTCTAGGTTCAGGACAGAATATTTGTGGCACATGTAGTCACACATACCTACAAAAATGATCAAACCCATTGCACACCTCCAAGAGGAGCTATTCTCACAAAATGCAGTATGAGTGGTGACCCTGAGGTGGGACAGTCTCTATTCACTACTGAATCAAGCACACCAGCACCAGGATACACAGTCTACATTATACCATAGATAACATATTCCTTTCATAAAAGATGCATTTGTTGTGGAGTGTACTTTGACATAAAGTTACTGGCTTAAATCAAGGTAGTTTATCAGAAATATTTCTATGAAATAAATATGACCATTTTATTAAGTAATCACGACTTCACTACATCTTAGGTATTAACTCACATGACTCGGGAACTAGACTGACTGTGTAAGAATCTGGCTTTAATACTCATTAGTTATGTGTCATTAATTAATTTATTTGACATCACCCTGATTCAGTTTTCTCATCTTTATAATAGAATTTTTCCCATAAAGGTTTTGTAAGAATTAAGTGAATTGTTACAGGTAAAGTGCCTAGACCAGTGCCGTGCAGATGGTAAGTACTACCTAATTGTTAGCCATTGTTTTTGTTGCTGTTTATATTGTTGTTGGCATTTTATACTACTGAGCATCATCTTTATGTGGAAGACATCGTTAACTGTCCTTAGGACAAAGAATAGTATTTGAATGCCCTGAGCAATTGGTCGATACCAGAAGTGAGAGTCAAAATATTGAACAATTCTGATATGGGCCCTCAACCAATCAGAGGGGAGACCAGCTATAAACAACATCTATGGCTGTACTGGTGCATACTAGTTCAATATCAGCCCTGGTCATAGTCTGTGAACAATACAAAGTGGAAAACCATCTCAGTTAGAAAGCTCATAAATGTTTGTGCTCAGCCATAGCAAGTGTCTAGCACTCCAGGATAGGCATTTACCTCATTTGCTCCTATTTTTAATCCCCCTTTCAAATTCTGTCTTTGCAATCTGTTGTAACCACTCTGGAAAAAGGTGTCAGAATGATTTAGTTCTCCCATAGTATTTCAGATATATACAAAACTAGTGTGAAAAAGACCTCTGGCAGCCCAAATCTTTATGAACTTAGAGAGGAAATTAAGCTGCATATTAAAAACTCACACCAAATTCTTCAACTCAGAGTGCATATAAAAAAATTGTGTGTGTGTGTAGTTTAAAAACAAAGAGAAAGTGAGACAGAAAAAAATGCATGGAAAGAGAAAAATAGAAACAAAAACAGAGGAACACACTAATGTTAAGATTCATAGCAAAGAAACAGGAAATACAGTGAAATTATTTTCCTTACATTTTATTTATTTTTTTAAAGATTTTTTTGATGTGGACCATTTTTAAACTCTTTATTGAATTTGTTACAATTTTGCTTCTGTTTTTTATGTTTTGGTTTTTGGCTGCGAGGCATGTGGGATCCTAGCTCCCTGACCGGGGATTGAACCCCCACCCCCTGCACTGGAAGGCAAAGTCTTAACCACTGGACCACCAGGGAAATCCCTTCCCTTACATTATTTTTTTTAAATAAATTTATTTATTTTTGGCTGTGTTGGGTCTTCATTGCTGCATGCGGGCTTTCTCTAGTTGCGGCGAGCAGGGGCTACTCTCCATTGTGGTGTGCGGGCTTCTCATTGCGGTGGCTTCTCTTGTTGCAGAGCACAGGCTCTAGGCGCGTGGGCTTCAGTAGTTGTGGCTCGCGGGCTCTAGAGCGCAGGCTCAGTAGTTGGTGGCACACGGGCTTAGTTGCTCTGCGGCCTCTGGGATATTCCTGGAACAGGGCTAGAACCCATACCCCTGCATTGACAGGCGGATTCTTAACCACTGCGCCACCAGGGAAGTCCCTCCTTACATTTTAATGTGATAACATTTTGTACAGTGTAAAATAGAGAAATAAATGGTGCATCTATCCCTTTAAAATAAACTAGCTTTTAGTCTAGGATTCAAGCACATTTCTGTGGGTGTCCCTTTCATGGAACTAGTTGTACTCAAGAGCTAGGAACTACGGTTGTGAAAGCAGTACAGTCTTCCAGCTTCTAGAGAAAAGAAGTGCAGAAAACGGAAAGGAGTCCATTCAAGAGTAACCAAATGGGGCTTCCCTGGTGGCTCAGTGGTTGGGAGTCCGCCTGCCGATGCAGGGGACACGGGTTCGTACCCCAGTCCGGGAGGATCCCGCGTGCCACGGAGTGGTTGGGCCCGTGAGCCATGGCCGCTGAGCCTGCGTGTCCAGAGCCTGTGCTCCGCGGCGGGAGAGGCCACAGCAGTGAGAGGCCCACGTACAGCAAAAAAAAAAAAAAAAAAGAGTAACCAAATGAATGGCTCAATACAGATTTAGAATACTCTGTATCCTAAATGTAGCCCAATATCAAAATAGATCAATAAAGAGTTCCATCATGCTAAGTATACAAACATGAATTCAAATACACTAAAGCAAAATCCAAGAATATAGAGCAGATTTTTAAAAAGAGAAGAGAATAAAGAACAAATATTTTAATGCATTGTTATTTTAATTGAATAGGCTGAATTTACAGCTTTCTGTTTACATATTTCAAAGGTTGATTTGAAACATAAGTTGTCAAGTTATGATGTATGGGAAAGAGCTATGAACAAATAACCAGTCTGAGTTTTAATATCAGCTCTGCCACTAACTTGGCTGTGAGACCTTGGACTACTCATCTCCTCTCTCCAAACATTAATCTTCTTATTTGATTTAGATCAGCGATGCTTTGAATTGCTTTGACTGAGACCCACGGTAAGAAATATACTTTACAGTATGTATTGTATGAGACCCAGCATAGTTTGAAAACACTACACTGGATGATCCTAGGATCCATCCAGAGCTGATACTCTATGACTAAGTTTAATTATGCTGGTTTTGACACTGCAGGAGTCTCTCATTATCTTAATCAGATGTCTTCTGAAAATGCAGTGAAAAGTAAATTTTTAAAAAGTGGAATGCTCTATTTCATTGTATTTAATGAGAAAAGTAATAGTGTATTCCCAGCTCTAGTAACACTAATCATCTTCCCAAAATACTCCTAAAGTGCTGTTAAATACCTGTGTAATAATTCATCAAGGATTTTGGTATAATATAAAATAATTAAAAGACAAGTTTTCCAATTAATTGGCAATGAAGTTATTAGTGTTTTTTGGGTTTTGTTTTGTTTTGTTTTGTTTTGGTATGCGGGCCTCTCACTGTTGTGGCCCCTCCCGTTGTGGAGCACAGGCTCCGGACGCACAGGCCCAACGTCCATGGCTCACGGGCCCAGCCGCTTCATGGCACGCGGGATCCTTCCGGACCGGGGCACGAACCCACGTCCCCCACATCGGCAGGCGGACTCCCAACCACTGCGCCACCAGGGAAGCCTGCTATTAGTGTTTTTGTGCACTATGAGCAGTGGTGTGCTGGAGCTGTTCACAGTGGCTTGGCTCACAGAGCCCATTTTTTAAATTACAAGAAATATCTGAACCAGTTGTTAAACAGTAGCTTGAAACAGGCTATAGTAGAAGTATTTACACCACAGGAATCACCAAGTGCTTCATATCAAGGTTTTCTTCCTCTCCCCAAATCCAGACCCAATTGTTAAACATTTACCAGACTGTAAAGTACAGAGCTAGAGAAAAGAAGCCATGACTCAGAGGGTTAGATGGTGGTGCTTTCACCCTATTTTGATACATAGTAGTTTTGGTCGTTTTTCTTCCAATAATGTCAATATTAACAATTGTTAATTACCATTGTAGATACAGGTGTATGTGTCAAGAATTACACTAAACTTTTCATGTAATCTTTACAACCCTTCAATGTAGTTATATTCCTATATTTAGACCCTGAGAAAATACATTGTGCAAATTGCCACAAGTAGTAAATGTTGGAATTTGAACTCGAAACTGTTGGATAGTATATCCCATGTACTTTTTCTTTAACACTTCCTTATCGCCATCTGGAGAAATTCTACCAATATTTCAATGTCCTATTCAAACATGTCATTTCCATGAATTCTTCTCTACTACATATATTAGAATTGGCTTGTCATCCTTTTAACTCTTATCATTATGTCTGATTTTCTTATAGCATTTAGCATATGCTTCCATGTGTCCAAATTATATCTGCTTCTTACTCCCTCTCCTATTTTGTGCTCAAGAACTTTTCATACATGGATCTAAGAACGAATGAAAGTAGAGGGTGACTGCTAATGGGTATGAGGTTTCTTTTGGGAACAATGTAAATGCTATGGAATTAGATAGTGGTAATGATTACACAATCGTGAATTAAAAATGGAGAAAAGACAGTCTCTTTAATAAGTGGTGCTGGGAAAACTGGACAGCTACATGTAAAAGAGTGAAATTAGAACATTCTCTAACACCATATGCAAAAATAAACTCAAAATGGATTAAAGAAGTAAATGTAAGACTGGATACTATAAAATTCCTAGAAGAAAACGTAGGCAGAACGCTCTTTCACATAAACTGCAGCAATATTTTTTTGCATCTGTCTCCTAAAGCAAATAAAAGCAAAAATAAACAAATGAGACCTAATTAAACTTAAAAGCTTTTGCACAACAAAGGAAAACATTGACAAAATGAAAAGACACCCTACTGAATGGGAGAAAATATTTGCAAATGATATGACAGATAAGGCATTAATAACCAATATATATAAACAGCTCATACAGCTCAACATCAAAAAAAACAGATGAATAAAAAACCGGCAGAAGAACTGAATAGATATTTTTCCAAAGAGGAAATGCAGGTGGCAATAGGCACATGAAAAGATGCTCAACATTGCTAATCATTAGGGAAATGCAAATCAAAACCACAGTGAGATATCTCCTCACACCTGTCAGAATGGCTGTCATCAAAAAGAACACAAATAACAAATGTTGGTGAGGATGTGGAGAAAAGGGAACCATTGTACACCGTTGATTGGAATATAAATTGGTGCCACCACTGTGGAAAACAGTATGGAGGTTTTTCAAAAAAACTAAAAATACAACTAGAACATGACCCAGCAATTCTACTCTTGGATATATAGCTGAAAAAAACAAAAACACTAATTTGAAAATATACATGCTCCCCAGTGTTCATAGCACTATTATTTATGACTGCCAAGATATAGAAGCAACCTAAGTGTCCATCAACAGATGAATGGTTAAAGAAGATGTGGTATATATATATATATATATATATATACATATATATATGTATATATATGTATATATATATATATATACATATATATGTATATATATGTATATATATATATACACACATACACAATGCAATACTACTCAGCCATAAAAAAGAATGAAATTTGGCCATTTGCAGCAACATGGATGGACTTGGAGGGCATGCTCTCAAAGACAGAAAAGACAGACAAAGACAAATACTGTACAATATAACTTATATGTGGAATCTAATAAATACAACAAACTAGTGAATATAACAAAAAAGAAGCAGACTCACAGATATAGAGAACAAACTAGTGGTTACCCGAGGGGGAGAGGCAAGGAAGGGCAACATAGGAGTGGGGGTTGGATTGGGAGGTACAAATTATTGGGCATAAAATAGGCTCAAGGATGGGGAATATAGCCAATACTTTGTAATAACTGTAAATGGAAAGTAACCTTTAAAAATTGTAAGAAAAATTAAAAAAATTTTTCAAGTTCAATTTAAACAATCACCAACTCATATAGGTTAAAAGGGTACATTTTCTGGTATATGAATTATATCTCAACTTAGAAAGTAAGATATAAAACTTTTCCAAAAACCTACTTGGTTCAGCCATATGAAATTGCCATTTTTGTCTATCAAAATTACTGACTCAGCAATTTAATAGTTTATTTTAATAAAAGTAAGGAGTCCTTCCCACTAATACGATAAAAACAGGAAGCTTTCTAAATAGCAC
Source organism: Mesoplodon mirus (assembly GCF_964341445.2). Taxonomy (NCBI): domain Eukaryota; kingdom Metazoa; phylum Chordata; class Mammalia; order Artiodactyla; family Ziphiidae; genus Mesoplodon; species Mesoplodon mirus. The sequence goes on along the minus strand of NC_138981.1, from coordinate 108,735,766 downwards.
TAATAATTCTAATTGCAATGAATTCTCAATTCTAAAATACCATTGAAGAGAAGAAAGCAAATAATCTCATTTGCATTGTCCACCTATCTCTCATAAATCCTCTTTTCCTTAAGCTAGTGCAGTGATCCCCAACCCTTTTGGCACCAGGAACTGGTTTCGTGGAAGACAACTTTTCCCCGGACCAGGGTGGGGTATGGTTTCGGGATGATTCAAGAGCATTACATTTATTGTGCACTTTATTTCTATTATTATTACATTGTAATATATAATGAAATAATTATACAACTCACCATAGTGCTGGCAGGAGGCGGAGCTCAGGCGGTAACGTGAGTGATGAGGAGCGGCTGTGAATACAGATGAAGCTTCACTCGCTCGCCCACCACCACTCACCTCCTGCTGTGCGGCCCAGTTCCTGACAGGACACGGACCAGTAGAGGTCCGTGGCCTGAGGGTTGGGGACCTCTGAGCTAGTAGATCTTTGCTTGGTAGTTCATTATTGACACTAGGAAAACTGAATTCCAATAATATCAAAACTCACGTGGATGATACAGTCTCCAAACTATAAAGCATAAAAGATCTCAGAAATTCTGGAGTGAGTTGATCAGCTACTGATAAAAAATAGGAAGCTCACAATCTCTGGGTAGCAATGGTCATGAGCTCTGGTGCAGCCCTGCACACAATGTGGAAGCTGGTAGCACTTCTAGAAAATTATAACAAAACTTCTGTACATTCAGGAAAGCTGTTATTCTGGGTAAGCATAAATAATGAATATGTTGCTCAAAGAAAAACTAGAAAAGTTTAAATTGCAAGAAATGAGGAAACAAAGTCAGAGGAAAGAAAATGCCCATAAGCTGAGTGGGGGCAGTGGACAGAGTCAGTTACTGCAGGCACATTTAACTCGTGAATCTTTCTGTTTCCATAGAGGAAATTACTCTGGGAAATATTTGTTTCATTTGTTACCAAAGATGTTTTTAAGTTAAAGTGGGAAGAATCATTTCAACTTTTCAGTTTGTCTCTTGAGCAGGGTGTACATTATCAGCCTCCTTCATTCATTGACAGAGTGCGAGGTATGAATATCTAAGGAAGCATTAACAGAGGCGAAGCACTGACAGGGCAGAAGGCATTGTATTTTTAATTATGTATTTAATAAAAACTACAGAAGAAAATAAAGGCTTGTAAAAGAACATGAGGTGAAGGAAGGTCAAAGAAGGTGCACTTCTTCTTTGTCCTGGTGCTCTCCTACCCTCTCTGAAATCTGTATAAGATTTTCTTCAGAATGTTCTACTCTACAGTCATAGGGTAGACTAGAACAAGAGGCATTAGCCTCCTGAATCTAGCTTGTTTACATACCATGTAGTTGCCTAAACTCAAGCATAAGTTGACTTACTGCTATGCAGATTCAATTGTGCTACTTTTTAAAACCTGCATCTTCCTGCAACATAAAAATTTATCCTAAAACCCCCAAATTGGGACTTCCCTGGTGGCGCATTGGTTAAGAATCCCCCTGCCAATGCAGGGGACACGAGTTCGAGCCCTGGTCCGGGAAAATCCCACGTGCCGCGGAGCAAATAACCCCGTGCACCACAACTACTGAGCCTGCGCGCTAGAGCCTGTGAGCCACAACTACTGAAGCCCACGTGCCTAGAGCCCGTGCTCAACAATAAGAGAAGCCACCGCAATGAGAAGCCTGCACACTACAACAAATAGTAGCCCCCCCTCGCCGCAAGTAGAGAAAGCCCGCACGCAGCAACGAAGACCCAACGCAGCCAAAAATAAATAAATAAATAAATAAATAAATTAAAAAAAAACAAACCCAAATTAACAATATAAGTGCTGGCCCTACTTCTAGACACAGCATTATCATTGCTTTCCATTATGTAATAATACCACTGGATTGTAAACCTTTTGAAGGCAATCATTTTCTCTTGTAATGTTCTACCTTCTTTAACTTCTAGGTTGGTAGTGGTTAGGTGATTGTGTCTGCATTTTTGCCCATAGAATCCCTTATTGTTTCTCTTCTTGAAAGCATCCTGAGATGACAAAGTCCGTAACTGAGTTAGGAAGCCTGAGGTCTTGATCTGTGTGAGCATTACATTCCTTGAACACAAAATAAGATATTTGAACTAGTTTATTTCTAAGTGTGTAATATACATATGCCCATTTTCTGCTCAGATAACACCTTATCTATTAATATTTCACTTTCAATGGATGTGCTTTCCTCTCCCCTAAAATATTCAGGAATGTACATAGTTTAAGGAGATAATTATATAAAAATGAAGGTTCTTGTTTCCCTTCTAGATGATATTAATCATTATCCTGAGTGAAAATTTAAATGTGATCTATTTAAAGGGGAAATGCCATATTCATGGTATGTCTTGATGACTAAAAGTCTTTGAACAAAACCTTTCATTGCATGCTCTGGGAAAAATAGGAAAATACCTTACTGTGCAGTTGAATGCATTCGTGGCTGGTTAAATGACCAGATACTCATAATACTGATTAATTGAGGAAGGTCTCCAGTGGAATGCCTCTCAGGACTTTGCATTGAACCAATTCGACATTTCCTGTTATCAATGGTTTTCATATTTTAAAACTACATGTCATAACTTGATGTAAGGATAAAAGAATGTTACTACTTTGAAGTAAATATTTTTCAAATAACAGAGATTGTAATAATGGGCTTAAATCAACAAAAGAGAATTTAATGAGAGACATGTTAGGTAATTCTTGTGTCTAAGTTTGAAGAATCAAATACATAAAGTAGAGCAAGTGAAAATTTAGCTTTCTAGCACCTTGACATTAAATGACACAGGTGTTTCTGTTTACAACCTATTCAACAGAAGTCAAGACTGTATTGGTAGCCAAACAATCTCGTGAAGGATGGGTGAATGTCTGTCTAGATGCTAGACGTATTTGATCCTGGATCCAGAGAGTCTCACTGGGTTTCTGTATATAGTCACAATTCAAAGGAATAAGGTCTCATGTTTTTAGTGTCCTTTTTCAGAGGGAAAATAATTTAAGTTGTCAGATAAAAGTTTACTCTTAATGTTTTTAGGAGTACAAAGAACAATAATGGTGTGTCTAATTTTAGGAATATACATATTTGATGTTACATTTCAAATAAAAATAATTGAATACTTTCCACTTAGTGATGGTGTAATATCTAGGTACAGAGAACAGCCTTTAGTGCAGTACTGTACAGTGAATTTACTGAAGGTTGTATATGGGGACCTGGAAGGGAGTTGATACCATCACGTGACTTCACTCTGCACACCAGTTCTAAATAGTCAAGTATGTTAGGGCTGTTCCTCCATCTCTGCCTTTGCAATTGCACTTAGAATAAAATCCAAGCTCTTCATGGCCATAATTCTCTGCATAGTCTGGACTTGCTTACCTTTCCTACCTCACTTTGTGCTATTCTTCCTCTTTTCACAACCCTTTAGCCCTGGTGGTCTTGGAATGAACCCATGAGTACGGTCAGATTCATTTAATGTACCTAAAACAGATTGAAAATGCCTGTAATATGTAGCACATGTGTGCAGAAAATGCAACTCAAGTAATATTGGTATAGCTTTGTCTAGGAAAGATTAAGAAATTTTATAAATACAATATCTAAGTATAACTTATGCAGCTATTTCCCATAGTTGTAATCAACATCTCTTACCAGGGCTTCCTCAAAGCCAGGACTTCTAAGTTAACCAATTCTAACTTTAAAAGGTTTTACCCATAACATCCATCCATTGAAAATATTACAAATCACAGATAATAGTTGTCATGTGGGTCAGTGACAAAACAAAATATTTATTAATTTTTGTTCTATTTTATTAATGAGCATGATAGACTGAACTAAAATGCGTATTTCATTCATTTAAAATAAAATCTTTCTAAATCCCTGGGGTTGAAGGTCTGAATAGACTGAAAAGAAATGTGGGGAGAAAAGAAATTGAAGATACAGTATTGTGGTATGGTTTTGATTAAAGTGAACATTTTCTGAGCTTTGTAGTTAACGACTTGCATATGGAAATTATAGTTGCTCTTAATCTGCTTTCAGAAGACTGATGCAAATATTAAAAAGTAATGAACTAACAAGATTGTTTGTTAATGCCACATAAAAGTGCTAATTATACACCATTTCCTGACTACAGCTAAACCCAAGAGACATCTTCTAAGAAATTGTTAAATAAGCTTCTTCACTAGAAACATGAATACAGCTGAGTGGCATGATGAATTTCCATTAAAGGACCTCAGTGCTACCTCACCCTTAAAAAAAATAAAAAGAAAATAAATACAGAAAGAAATATAACATGTTAAATGTATTCAGGGAGCAAAATTATTTTGCTCGTGTAAAGTGACTCATTAATATATTCGCACCTTATACTCAACATATGCTTTAAAGGGTAGATTTCATACTGAACTATATTTAGTCTATATTTGCAGGCTTATATTGTAAGGTTGTTGTGAATTTCAGCGTTATTACTTTTAATATTTTAATAGTGTCAGTCATAGCAGTAATTTTCCAAAGTACGTTTGAAATGTTAGCCTGGTGTTTGGGTTTTAGGATTCTAGCTATATTTCTACATTATTCCCATTAAGAATATTTTTTATGCAGGTGCAAGAGAGATACTTCATGGGACTTTTTCTTTGTAGAGATATCATTAAAGCAACTTCCTTTTGTCAATTATATTTTTCATTTATTTTTTCATATGAATCCATTTTCCATGTCTAATGGTAGCTTTTTAGCAGGTAATTTATAGTTGATAGCCTGCTGGTCTTTGATCATTTGCTGGGCATGTTGAATGACAATTATTTTTTAATTCTATCAACATCGACATTGTGGTTTCTCTAAACTGGGCTCATACTTTTTAATGATTTTCCAATCTTATTGAATATGAATGTATTTGGACCCATTGGTTATTAACCTGAACCACAGCTAGTAGTTGCTGCTTCTATGAGTAAATTAGAAAAAGGTATCCACTCTGGGTGGACAAATTAGAAAAAGGTGCCTCTCCTCAGGTGTACTGCTTAGCAAGCAGAGTACAAACTGAACTTAATTCCTACTTTTACCACTTTGGCTAGACACCCTTGTGCAGGATACAAACTGTACAACCATATTCTTGGTAGGCCTGCTCTGAACAGTCATTTTAAAGTGTGATTATCATAAGTCATAGAAAACAATTTATGCTCAGTACTCCGCAGTCATGGTTAGGTTATATGCAGTTTTAAAATGCTTAACTCATCCATGCTTGTCTTAACTTCCTATTTTTAAACTGCTCACGTTCAACAGGAAACAGTGTAGAAGGGCAAGACACTGAGCCAAATATTGTGATAATCCGAGGATCTTTGTTCCTGCCTAGATCAGAAGCGCGACTCACCTACATGCTTCTGACATTTTCCTGGCCACAGTTAACACGTGCTGGTCCAGGCTGCTGGAATTAAAACTAGGATCATTTTACTTCAATGGGAAATCAAGAACTTTGAAATTAGAAAGGATGGCAAAATGAAAGGGTTGTTAAACTGAACTTATACCTACGTGCACCATGCTACTTCAGCAGACCTGTCTGGATTTGACCCCCTGCCTGCCTAAACCTGCTATATACTCCAGATCCCATTTTTTGCTCGGCCTCCTGATTCCTAGCCCCTCTTTGCATAGACCCCCCTGCAACTCACTGACGCTCAATGTCTCGTGAAAACAAGCGTACAGCCAAGTATCAGATCTTGGCTAACACCACTAAAGTAGGGCCTCATTTCACAAAGGATCAAGAAACCATATGTTGCAAAGATACAGTGCTCCAGAGTTTGTCTTAAACTCTTTGACATAAACCTCTATAACTACTCCCATCACACTTGATGTTTTTCTCACTTTCTCTGAGTACTCATTTATTTAAAATTCTGATTACAGAATATATCATTCTGTTTTCTATTCTATTATATAATTGTTTCGTTGAAGTGTAGAGCTGAAAGAGACCTTAGAAATCATATATGATCTCCTTTTTATCACAACTCCTAAATTTCACAAGAGTAAAAATGTTTCTTATAAAAATTCAAAAATATAGATAAGCAAACAGAAGAAAACTGATGGTACTGGCACATACTTTTGACATTTTTTTCACTTTAAATGCATATAAGTTTTCATTTTAAAAATTATAGTTCTCTGTTATTGTTCTGATGGTGGCATTATATTCTGTCCTCTGAAGGGACCACAATTTGATTGGACAGTTGTCTATTTTGAAAAGTTTAGTTTATTTCTAAGTTTTTGCTGTTATAATGATGAGATAAGCCTGGTTGTAGCTAAAAATTTATCCAATATCCATGATTATTTCCTTAGGCTAAAGTCCAATACCTGGGATTCTTGGATCAAAGAACACTACAATTTTAAGGAATTTGTTGAATATTGTGACATGTTCTCACTAAATGTTCTCCTACTTATACTCCCATAACTAGTGTGTGAGAGCACCCATATGCCCAAACCCTCCCCAACAATGGATATAATTATGTGAAAAAAACTTTGCCAATTATGACAGATAAAAATGTATTTATTTTAATTTATACTTATAAGCTATTTTACATGTTTATTAACCATTTTTCTTTTTTTCTTTTTTCAACTACCTGTTAATGTCACTTATTCATTTTATATGAGGATATACACTTTTTCTATTGGCTCATAAATTTTGTATTTGTTAACAACTTTTAAACCTTTTTCTAGATATCCTGCAAAATTTCCCCAAGCTTTTCATTTGCTTTTAAATTCTGTTTATGATAATTTTGACACAGAGATCATTTCAATATTGTAGTGTGTTCTGTTATGATTTCTGACTTTATTGTCATGGGAAGAAAGATCATGATTACATAAATATTCATTTATTTCACTTATATTTTCTTCTAGAATTTATGGCAATTTTTATTTTCTTATTTTCATGTATATCTTTAATACATTTGAAACACATTTTTTTTTTCTTTTTTTTTGGCCGTACGCGGGCCTCTAACTGTTGTGGCCTCTCCCGTTGTGAAGCACAGGCTCCGGACGCACAGGCTCAGCGGCCATGGCTCACGGGCCCAGCTGCTCCACAGCATGTGGGATCCTCCCGGACCGGGGCACGAACCCATGTCCCCTGCATCGGCAGGTGGACTCTCAACCACTGCGCCACCAGGGAAGCCTGAAACACATTTTGAAGTATGGAATTACAAGAGGATCCTGACTCTGCCACAAAGTCACATTTTGTTCTTGGTCAAATCACTAAATCTCTTGAATCTCAGTTTCTCCATCTGTAAATTGAGAACCTATCAGACCAACAGAAGACATGGAAATTCTAAATACACGTGAGCACATGAAAACTCATTCTACTATAAGTGTATGTTTTCTATCACTGAAGGAAAACAAGTGTTTTCTTAGTAATCAGTCACTTCCATAGGTGTCTGCTTGGTTTTTATTTTCTATAGCACCCAATTAGAGCTACTCATATACTATGCATTCAATAAATGCACGTTGAATAACTTTAATCTTCAAGCCCATGGATTCTGTGTTTTGCACTCTGTTATGTTTGATTTTTTGTTTGTTTGTTTTGACTAAATGAGCCTAAGACCCAAGACCTAAGTCCTCTTACTAGTTTCCCAATTAAGGGTTGACTGACCTTTGTAGGCTCCACTGCTGGCTATGCTAAAAGGATAACAGCATCAAGTTAAATAGAGAAGCTAACATTTAGACATTGGAATTGGCAATTTTCTTATATAACTTCACTTCATATCAAATGCCTAAAGGAGAAATGAGCTTTTACACTGTTTTGAAGTGATATGTACATGGATTCATTTGACTGGTGATGTTAGCAGTGTTAATTAATCATAAAGTTGGACAATTTGAGAAGTACATACATTGCAATTGGTTTGTGAAAATGCCTAGCACTGAAGCAATAATGTTTATATAAATTCTGAAGAGATCGTTTTTAAAGCCATACCATTCTGTTAAATTTGGGATCATCTGTGACTTTACTGATACTCTTTGTAAGACTATCTCATAGATATTTTTTAACTATGAAACATTATTTATATTTGATTATTTTCCTCCAGCTGTGACTTACTAATTAAGTGAATTACTTACTTAATTACTAATTAAGTAATTACTAATGTGAATTACTAATGCAAGATGTTTTTAAATTATTCTATTTATGGATAATGAACTTTTTAGTTAGGGCATTAAATAGTATCTTCAGTACATTTACTGTATATTGCTAATGGCTATTGAGCACCAGTGAGCATTAACACAATGTGTAAGGATTTTATACCTAAAGGAGGTATAAATATGCCCCCTGGGAAAAATAATAGATTGCTTGGGTTCTGGATGAAGTGTGATTAATAAAGCCAGTGACTCCACCTCAGAAAATTATGGTTTAATAGGAGGGGTGAAAAGGCAAAATTAGAAAATAATCAGTGTACCTCGCTAGGGGAAAAAAGATTGGAGTTTAAATTTAAAAAGAAAAACAAGTTTAGGGTATGATATATTTGAGAACTTGAAGAGAGAATGCTTTTTTGTGAGCCTAATTCATTGCACACCAGCTTCACTAATAAAGTAACCTTGATGATGGTGAGTCTGCTTGCCAAGGCCAGTTTGAGGGATTGATGAAACCTAAACCAGAATGGGCTTCCAGTTTCAGACAGGCAATATGAGATTGGCTGCTATCTGAAGAGAGATGATATTTATAGGAAGGAATGAAGCAGTGGAGATAGATTCATTTTTAGGAAGGCTGGATAGTGTTTCTCTAATCACCTCATCCCCACCCTCTCAAATGTGTGGCTCCTACACAGAGCCCTTTCTTTCATGAAACACTTAATCCCTGTAACTTCCTTCTTTTCAAACTGCCCCTTTCTGTCTTCTCTGGATTATATTCTCCCATAGCCAAATGTATTACTTTTCCAACAGTACTTCCACTATGAAGCTGCTTCCTCTTCTACAGGACTTCATCTCATCTCTTCTCAACTGACAGTGGCCCTGCCCCTCTCTATTTTTAATCCTCTGTCTTTCTCCATCTGTTTTCCTCTTTCTCACATGCACAAGCACCATCCATCAACCTCCATATTCCCTGTGTTGCTTTGCCTCTGAGTCAAAGCAAAGTCAATCAGGGTGTTAGATGAAGTCAGTTATAAATGTATATTTCTCAATAAATTATATAATTAAACACTATTAGATAGACAAAGCCCTTTATGATAGGAATGATGGAGTTGTGTGCTTTACAATCTTATTTTACTTGGGGAAAGAGATTTTCAGAGTCAGGAAAAATGTGGTCAGTTTACCTCCATAAAGTATTGCAGGATACTAGTCCATTCTCAAAAAAGCAATGGTAGAGTCACTTCATGAAAACAAGTTCCACAGATAGTTTCTTTGAGAAACTGGGATGCTGAGAAAGATTTTCTGAATGGCAGTAAGTTCGCAATGGTGGGTGAGAAAGCATATATATTTAATTAGTCTTTGGCAAGAGTAGCACCTTCTCAAGCACTTAAGAAAATGACTGCATGATGAATCACAATTTTTCTGACTTCTCAAATCTAGACTTGATTTGATAAATGCTATATATTTCCATCATTATAAGAAAAAATGAACATCATCACAGAGAAACAGATGGGTTCTTTCACTTAATTTAGTCTCAACACTTGCTCTTTCTGTGGGAATATCACTCAATCCAGCTCATTATAAAGAAGACATGCAACGTTTTGTCATAGCTATGGAATTAACCTATGACATGACATAGAGTCCTTGATCTGTGTAAAATTTCTTTTATCTCTGGTTTTGGCCCACTGATCTTGAAATAGAGTCATTTCATGTAGTTCTGTATTAGGTCCTTTAAAAATCAACATCTCTCAATAGCACTTGATAATTCAATGCCATTGTTACAGTACAATGTAATAGTTATGGAAGGATATCATCTTTCTCCATACATATATGTATGTGTGTATATATATTTTTTATTACTTAGTTATTTAGTAACAGCCATGCAATAAACCACTTGTTCCATAGTAGATGAAGATAGCACCAAGATCTCAACCTTAAGACTCCAGTGAAAATAAATTTTTGGTCCTATTTTATGTTTGTTATAATAATTCTCAGAAGAATAATGTGTAATTTTGATGTCATTCTGGTTTATGAAAGACTTTAAAAATTTTATAATTTGAACTTTAACATTTTCAGTATTCTACAGTTTGATTGGCTACATGTGTACCTCTTCCAATCAGGCTACAGAAGTTGTAAACAGTGGAAAATAGAAATGGCTAATGAATCTTACTTAGGGACATAGAAAAAGTCAAAGTTGTACAGTTTATTATTATCTTCTAGAGAATATATAGGACATTAAAATTCTAATGCTACAGTCTTGTGACAAAGAATATAATGAGAACTATAAATAATAAACAGTACAACATGAATCATCTTGTGACAATGATTATAACTTAGAACAGGAAATACTTAACCCTTTCCCATTACTATCAGGAGAAAGGGCTATTTTGTTGATGTTTTTCTTTCCCTCTTGCGGTTAGGAACTATTTAAGCCACAGAAAAGAAAGGGAAAACATATATATTCAAGAGTGTTGAATATATTGAATTATGTGCACTTTCCAAAATGAATAAGATATTTTGGTGTAGGATTAATATTAGCTCATATTGCACCAGAATAATTTAAAATTAGCTATTTTAAGGCAAATCATGTGTTTTTTAAACATTTTTTTCTACTTCTTTACTTCTTTTATTTCTTTATTTATTTTGGCTGTGTTAGGTCTTCATTGGTCCACGTAGGCTTTCTCTAGTTGCGGCGAGCGGGGGCTACTCTTCCTTGCGGTGCACGGGCTTCTCATTGTGGTAGCTTCTCTTGTTGTGGAGCATGGGCTCTAGGCACGTGGGCTTCAGTAGTTGCAGCATGCAGTCTCAGTTGTTGTGCTCGTGGGCTCTAAAGCTCAGGCTCAGTAGTTGTGGCACACGGGCTTAGTTGCTCTGTGGCATGTGGCATCTTCCCGGACCAGGGCACGAACCTGTGTCCCCTGCACTGGCAAGCGTATTCTTAACCACTGTGCCACCAGAGAAGCCCCAAATCATGTGTTTAAAATGGGTGTTTTGCTGTCATTGAGGATGCTGGCACCTATGATAAAAAGGTAATACAGAATTTCTATACGGAAGCTGTGATTAAACAAAAATATTTGCATTTCACTTGCATTTAACAACAGGATACCAGGCTTATTTGATACTTGTGTTTACTGAAACCTGTTATATAGGCACAGAGCTCTGCATAAACTAAAGGAAATGTATTTATCCTACACCACAGAGGTATAAAGGAAACTTCAATGCCTCAATTTGCTAATAGTTATTTTTTGTTGCGTACCGTAGGTGCTCAGTGTTTAGAAATGGCATAGAAAATAACATGCAGAGGGTATTAGGAAAGAGAACAGAGGGTTTGAAAAGAGCAGCTTGTGTTGGTGGCACTTTCTTGTTACAGTAAATTTGTCATGGATTGCTGTAATTGTGAGTAAAGTCTTTCTGAGTGTTTATCGGAGCTACTTCCTTTGAGAAGGAAAACGTATCCTGTTCTGCTGTCACTTACCACACCTTTTGGCAGCTCTCCAGAGATGCAGCACTGCCGTTGACACAACAACTTGATTTCTTGTCAAAATATCTTTTAACATCTGGCTCAAAAGATATTTTTGATGACTATAAGCATGCCCAACTCCTCTGTTCATTAAGGCTGAAAATTCAATAAGTGTTTGGTAAGCTGGGACTAAGCTACCTCACAGTGAGCAGCTGTCAAATGATTTGCTGCATGCTTCTGCTCAACCCACCACGGTGAATTGATGGAATTGCGCCAGCTTCAGGACAGAGTGAGGGGAATCTTAGCAAGCTCTACCCAGATGCTCCTTTTATCCAGTGCTCCTTGCACTACCACCTGTAAATTTAGAACAATCTATTCTGAATCAAATGGAGAAAAAGAAACTTCATGGATCCGTGTGTCTTTTTTTCCCAGAGTAGTGAAGAACCTACGATTGGTGCTAAAAACACATGAATGGTTTTGCTTATAGGCTAGGTGCCTTTTGGATCTGTAGGTTTTGTCAACCATTAACTGACTGCTTACGTCACCTACATCATCAGCTCTGCGCATGAAAAATGCTCATTGGAAGAATCCTCCTCTAAAGATATTTCTAATTTAGTGGTTCTTCATAGACAGTGTCGGTGTGTTTTAGGACCACTGTGTGAATGAAGTTGTATAGTGGTCAGAATGGCCATCCTTCCACCCTGCATGCTGTGCCCATATCTTTGTCACTAGAATTTGAAAAAGCTCCCATCTGGGCTTTTGATAATCTCTCAGAGCCATCATGATAATGGGGTTCTGTAGCACTTATGAAGAATACAAACATAGCAGTGTCGGAGAAAATAATTCCACACGAGTGAAATGTTTTCATTTGCCTTTAAAAGTTCTGAGTATATAGTACCCTTTGTTTCGAGAATGGGTGAAGGATTCAGCCCGGTTCCATCTTGTCCCCTGACTTCTATTAAGCCAGCCTTATCTATACCATGTATTTAGCAACAGTGAAATGCTGAGAGACAAACACGAGTTCATGTTTGAAGCAATGGTGTAGAACTCTCCCATCTCCCCTGCCCCTTTTCTTTCCTAACTTTTCAGCCTGGTTCTGCCTCTAACTGGCTGTGAAATGTTGGCTCTGTTACTCTCACCTCAGTCTCATCTGACTACTTTTAGTGTTTGGGCATTTTTCTCTATTATCTGGATTTGGGTCTACCTCCTGGACCTTATCTTCATTCACCCATCCTGCACTGAGCAACCCCCATAGCCTTAGGTAGGTAGCAATTCCCCACCCCGGACTCGCCAAGTCTAACAAGAACCCAATGCCCCCTCCCCACAATCACAGCTGCAAGCCATTGGTAGGGTTTCAACGAAGCTACTTACAAAACCCTGGCACATTACTGCTTTCATTTTCTTCAAAGTAGAAAACAAAATCCAAGGCTTCAGCTCCAAAAGTGGCATTTTTAAAAATAATTCACACTATTTCAAAGTTTAGAGCTTTTATTGAATTTCCAAGTATGTAAGGCACATTAGTGCTAAACAGGCTGCAAGAGGGTAGGGGGTTTCAAATATAAAAACATAAATGAGTAACTTTCACCTCTTTTCCCAAGCGTTTTTTTCCCCCTCCTTCCTTTTTTTGCCATCAGTTGTTCTCTCTGTTTGAGGATGCAGGAGCCAGCATTCCCCAGGAAGGGAAATTGGCAAAATAGGAAGGCAGTGGAGGACCAAATACCGGGGGAGGAGCAAAAGCCATAGGCACAGCGAGAAATGGATTGAAACTTGGAGGTCGAGGAGGGATGAAGCAATGAGCAGGAGCGCAAGAAGGTAAACCTGGAGGGCTGGACGACAAGGGCACAGGCCTTGGCCAGTTCTCCACGGGGTGCCGCGGGCCTCCCAGTGGGAAAGAAACCTGAGCCAACCTTTCCTTGCAGGTCACTCTCGTACTTCCTGGAGGCACCTCCATCATTATCCCTGATCTAAGGGTGGGGATGGGTGGCGGGCCTCTTACTTGAGAGCCCCTGGATGGAAAGAATCCTTGACCCCTTGGCAAAGCCACATATAACCTTGCATTACTGCCACCTCTCTCAGTGCCCCCATGGCTGACCCTCGTGCCCCCCACCATCAGTGCGGGAGGGCCACCAGAGAATTCCCGGGACACATGAATAGAATCCTGTCCCCTCTGCCTCTGGCCTGCCAGCCCCTCAGAGCTATTTACTTCTGCTGTTGCTAGGGTCTCTTCCGCAACAGCAGGTGGTGGCTCATAGGGGCGTTTGAGAGCTCTCGAACCGTCGACAGGAATGCAGGATCCTGTTCTCTCTGAGGGACACTCCAGTTGCCCTCTTGCCAGATCGGTCAGTACATTGAAGGGAGGTCTCAGGGGGATGCGAGGGAGGCCCCAGGACTCCGCATTGTCCTTCTGCATGGAGCTCGGACACTGGAGGGGCACGCCGGGGCGCAGCTCCGGGGTCCCGCGTTCATCGGCAGCTACTGCTGTGGGTGAAGGGGCGTGCCCTCCAAGGCTTGCCAAAACAGAAATAAATAGGTTAATAAAAATGAAAATGCTGGGCTTCCCTGGTGGCGCAGTGGTTGAGAGTCCACCTGCCGATGCAGGGGATGCGGGTTTGTGCCCTGGTCCGGGAAGATCCCACATGCCGCGGAGCGGCTGGGCCCGTGAGCCATGGCCACTGAGCCTGTGCGTCCGGAGCCTGTGCTCCGCAACGGGAGAGGCCACAACAGGGAGCGGCCCATGTACCACACACACAAAAAAATGCGGTGACCAGAAAATATCTGAAATATGTGATTGATCGAATTCTCTGGAATACACGGTGGGAAAAGGGAGAGCCCGATCTCCTACCAGGTGTAGTCAGCAAACACTTCTACGATTCACTTGCCCTTCACCAGGCAGCCTCTTTGGCATTAGGCTTTGTGGTTTCCCTTTATGGCTGACCTGTGGCTCCACCCGGTTCCCCATATTCCCACCTCCTCAAGGCAACAAGGCAGCCTAGAAGACTCAGATAGCTTCCTTAAAAGCTGCAGTGCGCAGGCACGCTAGGTAAACAGAGGAAACACCAGCTCTTTCAGTCCCAGTAGGATCTATGATCCACTGAACCCGTCATTTAGATTCTGGGAGGAGTGCCCTGGAAAGTCTTATGAGGGAAAACCTTTTTTTTTTTTTTTCCTCCACAGAAGCCAAAGAAAGGTTAGTTATGCTAACAAACACTTCAGTTTATTTCTCTTTCATGAAGCATCATTCAACATTTATACCAACTTTTGTTAAAATTTTTCCATTCAACCCATACCACACCCTAGAGTAAGAATTTCCTCATATTTAAATCCCACAATTTAGACTAAGGATTTGCAACTTCAAAACTACATTTAAAACTCCAGTATTCTTAGTACCTGAATTTATGTCCTTCACGCCTTTGTCTCTGATCCCCTTCCGCATCCTTCGCAACCCCCTCCTCCCTGTTGTCCGTGTCACACTCACACAGGAAAACAATTCAAATTGCCTTTTGCTTTCAACTTAAACAGTTGTACACAGTTTTGTACTTACACATTTTCAGTACAAGCCATGGAGAAATTTGATCAGCAAAGCCTTCTTGAGGTGATGGAGAAAACCAGCTGAACGCCCACACCAAGACAACTCAGTCTGGAGAAAAGACTGGTGCTTCTGCTTTAGAGCAGCTTGGCAGGTCGAATGAAGCCAGGGACCAACTGCTTCTTTCTAGATTTGGAGTCCTCTTTATGAGGTTACCAGTTGCTAGGGAAGGGAGGGAGAAAAGGAGCCTGGAGGAGGGGGGGGGGATAAATCTGTGACACTCCTCTGAAGCTAAATGTATGATTCCTTTTTGCACAGTAGTAGATGAACTTAAAGGCATTCGCTACATTAACCCTGTTGCAGTCCAGTTAGAAAGACAAATCATCAAGACAATTTTAGAAGAATCATGGTGGCATGGTCTTTTGTTAAGAGTTATTTCTGAAGTTTTATTTAGAAAAGGTAGTTGTCAAACCTCCTCTTCCAGGGTGGAATTACAAACACTGAGCAGAGTACCATGCCTAATCTTGTAATTTAAACTTCCAGTTTAGGGGATGTATACTATTAACTTGGTGGAGAACAGACTTTGGGGGGTTAAATTGCTTTGCAATCTGAGTCTCACTTGTGAAGATGAAACAAGAATAGCACTATAAAAAATATCCCTCCAAGAATCATATTGGCTTTTACTTTTTAGCCCCTCAATTTGCAATTCTTCCCTTCATCCTACCTTCTAGTTTATTGGCTCAGTAGGTTGTATGTGTGTGTGTGCGTGTGTATGTGTGTGTGTGTGTGTGTGTGTGTGTATACACATATTTCCCAGAATAGAGCTCTGGAAACTTCCTTGCAAGTGAGAGGGGAAATAAAAGGCATAGTAGATAACATCAATTTACAAATATTAGCTCAGATTTTGCCTTGTAACTTTTTGCATAAGGCACTTTCTGTTCTTCCAGTTTAAATTTCTTCCCCCTCCCTACCTTAAGCAAGTATACTTCCTCAGCTTTTATTTTCTGCCAACGATCTACAGATTAATGGCTCTGAAATTATGACAGCCATCCCCTGATCTAAGATTACTAATCTTGCTCTAGGATAAAGCCAAAAACTTGGCCCACTTCCTTAAATTCATCTAAGATTTGTGCTGTTCAGACTAGACTTCAAATACCTTAAAATAACTTTCTTTATTCCCAATATCAGAATATGCTGTATATGCTATTACATTTCAACATTTCAACAGATATATATATATATATATATATATATATTTCAATTTATATGTGGAATGTGTGTGCGCGAGCATGTGTGTGTGCAGTGGGTAGGTACAAGATACTAACACAAAGAAATGGTCACTGCTGTGAAGCAACAGACTCATAATAGAAATGACCTTTTGGGTCTCTAAGTCCACATCTTCCTGCCAGGGTGCCTTGTCCCTGTCTACACACTGTCGAGTTTTCTTTATCTCATTGAAAGATGAAAACGGCATGTTTCCAAAACTTCTCCCAGAGGAATCTGTTCCCTTGCCTAGCATGGCTCACTGTTAAGAAATATCTTGATTCTCCAGCTTCAGTTTCTATTTTTCTTTAGTTTATTATTTACTTGTCCTTATGTAAAAGAAAAGTTATTATTAGCAATATAATTGTGGTAGAGCCTTAAAGCCCTTTTAACACTTGCCATATCAGAGGGAATAATGAAACTTGGGTTAATGCCTGCTAATAGTTGGTAAGTCGTATTTATATAGTTTATATTTGAGAGCTTGCATTTTTTTCTGAATAATGGCAAGGATTCCCCAGGAAACCGTTTTATGACTATCAAACTATTGCAATAATTGGCTGTTTTTAGCTAGAAATGCCTATTTAGTAAAGTATCACCTTAATTGGATTACGTGAGAGTGAAATGTAATATAGACAGCAAATAGCTGGGCATAGTGACAAAGCCAATGACACCTTAGAATTTTCCAAAACCATAATAGGTATTATAAATTTATGGATTCTAGCTCAGATTTTGCCTTGCAACTTGTTTGCTTTTGTGCAATGAATGTTTGTTGAATACCTACTGCATGCATTCACTATTTGGTTTATTGTGGATTATACCACAAAAGTTAAATATGCAACTGGTAGTGACTTCAAGAAATATTCAAACTTTCTGGGGGGAGAGAAAAACATCTATAAAAGAAGAATGCAGTAAGAAAGAATAGACACAGACTATTAGCTTTCATTTTCCACAATGGAAATTCAGAAGAAGAAGCTATAATTTTAGGCAAAAGTAGTTGTGAAATATTTCATGTGAGGTTGGGGCTTGAGTTGTGTTTTGAAGGGTGGGTGCAATATTCCATGTCAAGAACAGGTATGGAGGGGACTTCCCTGGTGGTCTAGTGGTTGAGAATCTGCCTTCCAATGCAGGGGATGTGGTTCAATCCCTGGTTGGGGAACTAAGATCCCAGATGTTGTGGGGCAACTAAGCCCACGTGCCACAACTACAGAGCCCATGCGCTCTGGAGCTCATGCTCCACAACTAGAGAGAAGCCCGTGTGCCGAAACCAAAGATCCCGTGTGCTGCAATTAAGACCCAATGCAGCCAAAAATAAATTTAAAAAAAGAAGAAGAAAAAGAACAGGTATGGAGGTAGGAATGAAGGGGAAATTTTGGAATTTTTAATCCAAACTGGGCTCATATTTGGCAGAAATAGAAGTTTAAAGAGCCAATTGGACCCTCTAGAGATAGTAAAATCAGCCAGATAACTAGTAAAGTTGTACCCAGCAGGGAATATTTGAAGGCACTCAGATTTTATAGCTAAAAATAAAACTAGAATCATCTCAAAACCTACTTTTTGACACAAAGCTATTAGCTGCTTCAATTATCCACTGAGCTCTGAAAATGAAGTAATAAAGTGTATACTTTTTGTTGTTGTTTCTTTGAATAACTGTTTTGGGGAGGAAAAAATGGGTAATGGAAGTTGAGGACTTGCCAAAAAGTAGCTTAGCTGTGAAAATAGTTAAGCTATAAATGTCTTTCATTACCTATGGCCTCTAATTTCATGACACAGCTCCAGATATCACTCTCATATCTCTCAAAAGGTTTTGAGGACTTTATTGAAATGCTAAGTAAGAACCATATAAAGAGATATATTTACATTTGCCCAGCAATTACTAGGTCATTAAAAATGTGGTTGTACTGCCAAAATGATGTTGTTGGTTGTTTTTCAAAGAAATTTTGCAGATGCTTAAGTACAGGCAAAGTATCATTTAAAATGCATCCTTTCTTTTTTGCTAGAAAAAGAATCCAGGAGGTAGAGACATAAGGATGATTTTCTCTCTTTCCATCAGGCTAATAAGAAGGTGATGAAGAGATTGTCATGCTGATCCCTGGGGAGACAGTTGTCAAAAGATCTCATCCATTAACTCTCTTTCAAAATGTAATGTAGCTATGCCTGTGGAAAGCTCTCAGTTTAGGATGTCTAAAAGTACCTCTAGAAGATAGACCAGATATTTTTAAGGGTGTGTTGCTATTTAATTCAGTGTATTAAGAAGCATGAGATTAATGAAGGCATGGTACTACCCCAGAATGGGCCAGACAGAAATATTCAGTTGCACAACTATAGGCAGTACTCCTGTCCTCTCTGCCACCAGCTGTCCTGCAAACTCTATGTGGTAAATGACAAGGGTGAACAGGTGAGAGTGTGGTTATTTCACTACCCGTACTGGCAAAAGCAACTAACGACACATGCCTCACTGTTGGACCTATGTGTATGAAGATCAATAGACCATTATTGCTTTTCTCAAGTTCTTTGCTCCAGACTTTAAAAAAAAATTTTTAAATAGGTAATTTATGGCAATGACTCCAAAACAGATTATTTTCTTATAGAAATCAGAAGCTATCAGAAATTCCTTCAACAGATCACTCTAATTTTTCTTGATCTCCTGAGAGTCAGAACTAGAAATTAAGTAACAGCTGGGCAAGGCAGATGAGAAAAATGAAGAAGGAAAAGGAAACTGAGATTTTTTTTTTACTACTTACTCTATGCCAGATATTTAATACATTTCGTCTCATTTAATATTCACAGCCAACATTTAAGGCAGTTACTATTATTATATCTATTTTATGGATGAAGATAAAGACAGGGAGAAGTTTAAGTAGTTTTTTCCAAGGTCCCACAACTAGTAAACAGCAGACAATATTGAGACACAGACAATCTGACACCAGAGCCCGTATTTCTTTCATTCAACCACGTGGCCTCCTGACTGTAGTTCTAGGTGAATCACATAGGTGGCTCAGATCAAAACATCTGATTCAGATGTGATCCAGATGTGTACCAGATCCGAGTTTAGTTTATTTAATGCATGTACTCACTGACACTCATCCTAATATAGTTCTGCAATGAAGAAATCATACAAACTGCAATGCATCTCAGAAAGCCTGCCCATGCAGGAATGTAGCAAGTGACTGAAGATTAGGCATTTGGTGGCAGTCCAGCAAGAGGATGAGGACTAAAAGTCCTCTCATGGATCGAATAGGGTTGGTGACAGAGAAAAGAACTTAGTCATAGGACAGCACTGAGTGATCATTACTAATGAATTAATTTTAATATGTGCTCAGTATGACCAGTATTAAAATTAAATTGATTTTCAGTTTTTGAACTGCAGGTATAGGGTTGCTCAGACTATTTCTATGTCACTAAGGTGGGACTGAGCTTATAATCATGATTAGCTCATCCATCTTCCAGTATTGGAGCAAGTGGGAGAATATAGAGTTAATTGTGTGTGTGTCTTGGGTGAAGTGGGGGTGGGGATAGTTGAGTTGTCCAAGTGAGCTATTAATGATAACTCTGGAGAATACCTTTGTGAATTAGGAAAACATATTAATTAAAAAATAAAATTAATGTATTTTATGTTCACATTGATATATATTATAAATTAAGATATAAACATGGACTAATAAGTAAAATGAGGAAAGTTAATGAAAAAAGTTGTTTTACAGTAACCCATTAGACCATAAGTTTATAACAATTAGACACACACACACACACACACACACACACACACACATGCAAGGGAATTGAAGGCATACTTAATTTCTTGAGCACTAAGTTTAAAAAACAAAAACTATTTTAGATTAGTTTCTTCTTGCTTATAATTAAGACTGTAAATTCATGCTGAAAACATTTTATCAAGCTTTATTAAAAATGAATCATATGTGCCAATTTTTGAAGGGTTTTGGTTCTGGAATCAGAGGAACACAGACCTGGGTTCAAATCTCAGCTTTACTACTTACTGGCTTTGTGACCTTGGGCAGGTTGCTTAACTTCTCTGAACCTCATTCTCCTCATCTGTGAAGTAGGATTATAGAGAGAATTATATTAAAGCGTGTGTGAAAAGTGACTGTTACAAACTAGGTGATTAAAATATAATCCCTTTCCTTGTGCATATTTGACTCAGCTTTCTTATATGTAAAATGGGGATGATGATGCCTCTTACCTATTTCAGGGCTGTTGAGGAAATTAAATAGGATAATTATATGAAATCACTTTGCGATCTGTAAATCACTGTACATATGTTAGGTTAATAAAACCATGGGTTATATTTCAGGGGCAAGAAGATTTGGGGACACATTTTAAATATCACTGTGTAGGTAGCCACCTATTTCACCTACCCATAAGGCTGTTCTTCATTTCCTGAATCATTAAGGTGGGGAGGATTAACCACAGTATTAAAAAAAAAAAACCCACGGTGTAAAATGCTTTAAATGTTTCAGTTGGTGCTACATAAATCTCACCCATTGTTGTTTTTAATGTGGCAGCTGTGTTAGAATAAAGAGTCTGCATTTTTGTATTTGACTATATACTTAATTAGATTTCAGAATCTTGTGTTGCACAGCAAGAATCACTGAAAACCCCTGTGATGATTAGAATGAAAGCCTTTAAAAAAAAGAAAAGAAGAAGGTTGCTTGGTTTCCTGATAGTGCAGATTTGATTTATTGATTCTCTGAATGATTTGCTACTTTAGAGAAAAAATAGGAACCACAGATATAAATAAGTTCATAGGTCACCTGAAATATGCAATAGCCCATATCTCCACTTGCTCTGTTTGGCCATATGCAGAATGACCCAGTGCCTCTGGAAGGGTTCATCACTTTGTTTCAGATAGGACTATAGAGCTGTTGAAACTTTAATGCCTGAGTGAGATTCCTCCATTATCTTCTAGTAATCTTAGAAGAGACACTTTCCCATTGCCTGGCCCTCCAGAGTCTGATCTTTTCTTCTGATGAACTCTTCCCCTGAATAAACGCACTTATCAATTCATTTCTCTAAAAGCTGAAAGTGGAGGATCTGGGGATCTTATTGAAATAGCAGGTTTGCAGGCTCCACCTCTAAGATTCTGATTTAGCTGATCTGTAGTGAAGTACAGTTATCTGCAGTTTAAATCCTTAATGATTCTGATGTGGGGTTCTTTGTATCACAGTAGAGAAATATCGACTAGATGGTCTTTTAGCCTTGAAGCCTAGCTTTTTGAGGAAGAATCCAGCCTTCAAGTGGATACTCTTTTTCTATAGGTCTAACCAACTGACTACAGGAGCACTAGAACATAAAACCCTTTTGACCATACCCCATGCCTTCAGTTCCTTTTTGTTTCATAAACCTCCAAATACCATGATTAGTTTTGAACAGATGTGTTGAGTTTAGTTCATCTAGAGCAGCAATTCTGAGTGTGGTCTGGGGAAAACTCGGGTCCCCAAGATCCTTTCCAAAAGTCCACAAGGTCAAAATATTTTCATCATTGTATGAAGGCATTATTTGCTTTTTTCACTCTCATTCTCTCACTAGTGTACAGTGGAGTTTTCCAGAGGCTGCTTGATATGTGATGTCATTGCTTTGAGATTAATGAAACCTGTGGTTCTATATCCTGTGTTTTAAAACTTTTTCAGTTTTAATTTCTAATATGGTAATTATTGATAAATGTAACCCACCAAAACAAAAACTCTTTGGAGTCCTGAATAATTTTTAAGAGTGTGAAGTGGTCCTAGACCAAAAAGTTTTAGGACTTCTGTCCTATGTAACCAAACATAGTTTTAAAATGTGCATCAGTTAATGTAAACTGATGAAGTTGTTACCAAATCTCAAGGAAATCTCAAACCTGATTAAAATATTCAGATTCCTATTTCTTTTGCCTCCTCTTATAAATTCTTAAGGTAGAAATGTTAGGTAGTTAGTCAGACATTAGCAGCAAGGAGGTGACAGTGGTGAGAAAGACAAGAAAGAGCAGTCAAGTTATACCCAACCATCTGGGGACTCTCCCCTGACCCCACCCAGAACAGGTGAAACTATGGTCGTGTGGTGGGCAGCATCTCCTGATAAAGAGGGGCACAGTAACACGAGGGAACCTCCCCAGGATGCACATGCCCAGAACAGAAAGGCGTATAACCTATAGTAAACACAAACTCATTATATAATCATTATAATAAAATCTACATAGAGAAGGATGTGCTCTCACTGCCTCTTGTGAGAGCACTGGAATCACAACTAACTGCTGAACAATCATTGACAGGAAGACACTGGAACTCACCAAAAAAGATACCCTATATCCAAAGACAAAGGAGAAGCGACAAATAGATGGTAAGAGGGGCGCAATCACAATAAAATCAAATCCCATAACTGCTGGGTGGGTGACTCACAAACTGGAGAACACTTATACCACAGAAGTCCACCCACTGGAGTGAAGGTTCTGAGCCCCATGTCAGGCTTCCCAACCTGGGAGTCCAGCAATGGGAGGAGGAATTCCTAGAGAATCAGACTTTGAAGTCTAGCGGGATTTGATTGCTGGACTCTGACAGGACTAGGGAAAACAGATACTCCACTCTAGGAAGGCAAACACAAAGTAGTGTGTGCACTACGACCCAGGGGAAGGAGCAGTGACCCCACAGGAGACTGAACCAGAACTACAGCCTAGTGTTGGAGGGTCTCCTGCAGAGGATGGGGGGGCTGTGACTCACCATGGGGATGAGGACACTGACAGCAGAAGTTCTGGGACGTGCTCCTTGGAATGGGCACTCCCAGGGTCCACAATTCAGCCCACCAAAGAGCTGGTAGTCTCCAGTGCTGGGTGACCTCAGGACAAAAAACTAACAAGGAAGGAACCTAGCCCCACCCATCAGCAGACAAGCAGATTAAAGTTTTACTGAGCTCTGCCCACCACAGCAACAGCCAGCGCTACCCATCACCAGTCCCTCCCATCAGGAAACTCGCACAAGTCTCTTAGATAGCCTCATCCACCAGATGGCAGACAGCAGGAGCAAGAAGAATAACAATTCTTCAGCCTATAGAACAGAAACCACATTCACAGAAAGATAGACAAAATGAAAAGGCAGAGGACTATATACCAGATGAAGGAACAAGATAAAACCCTAGAAGAACAACTAAATGAAGTGGACATAGGCAATCTTCCAGGAAAAGAATTCAGAATAATGATAGTGAAGATGACCCAGGACCTCAGAAAAAGTATGGAGGCAAAGAATAGAAGATGCAAGAAATGTTTAACAAAGACCTAAAAGAATTAAAGAACAAACACCTAGAAGAATTAAAGAACAAACAAACAGAGATGAACAATACAGTTACTGACATGAAAAATACACTAGAAGGAATCAATAGCAGAATAACTGAGGCAGAAGAAAGGATAAGTGACCTGGAAGACAGAATGGTGGAATTCACAGCTGTGGAACAGAATAAAGAAAAAAGAATGAAAAGAAATGAAGACAGCCTAAGAGACCTCTGGGACAACATTAAACACAATAACATTCTCATTATAAGGGTTCCAGAAGGAGAAGGGAGAGAGAAAAGACCTGAGAAAATATTTGAACAGATTATAGTCGAAAACTTCCCTAACATGGGAAAGGAAATAGCCACCCAAGTCCAGGAAGTGCAGAGAGTCCCATATAGGATAAACCCAAGGAGAAACATGCCAAGACACATAGTAATCAAACTGGCAAAAAATTTTAAAGAAGAAAAATTATTGAAAGCAGCAAGGGAAAAATAACAAATAACATACAAGGGCACTCCCATAAGGTTTACTGATGATTTCTTAGCAGAAACTCTACAAACCAGAAGGGAGTGGCATGACATATTTAAAGTGATGATAGGGAAGAACCTACAACAAAGATTACTCTACTTGGCAAGGATCTCATTCAGATTTGATGGAGAAATCAAAAGCTTTACAGACAAGCAAAAGCTAAGAGAATTCCAGACCACCAAACCAGCTCTACAACAAATGCTAAAGGAACTTCACTAAGTGGGAAACACAAGAGAAGAAAAGGACCTATAAAAACAAACCCATAACAATTAAGAAAATGGTAATAGGAACTTACATATTGATAATTACCTTAAAAGTGAATAGATTAAATGCTTCAACAAAAAGACACAGGCTTGCTGAATGGATACAAAAACAAGACCCATATATATGCTGTCTACAAGAGACCCACTTCAGACCTAGGGACACATACAGACTGAAAGTGAGGGGATGGTAAAAGATATTCCATGCAAATAGAAATCAAAAGAAAGCTGGAGTAGCAATAATCATATCAGATAAAATAAACTTTAAAATAAAGAATGTTACAAAAGACAAGGAAGGATGCTACATAATGATCAAGGGATCAATCCAAGAAGAAGATATAACAATTATAAATATATATGCACCCAACATAGGAGCACCTCAATACATAAGGCACTGCTAACAGCTATAAAAGAGGAAATCAAGGGTAAAACAATAATAGTGGGAGACTTTAACACCTCACTTACACCAATCGACAGATGATCCAAACAGAAAATTAATAAGGAAACACAAGCGTTAAATGACACAATAGACCAGATAGATTTAATTGATATTTATAGGGCATTCCCTCCAAAAACAGCTGATTACACTTTGTTCTCAACTGTGCATGGAACATTCTCCAGGGTAGATCACATTTTCGGTCACAAATCAAGCCTCAGTAAATTTAAGAAAACTGAAATCATATCAAGCGTCTTTACTGACCACAACGTTATGAGATTAGAAATCAATTACAGGGAAAAAAACGTAAAAAACACAAACACATGGAGGCTAAACAACATGGTACTAAATAACCAAGAGATCACTGAAGAAATCAAAGAGGAAATCAAAAAATACCTAGACACAACTTACAATGAAAACACGATGATCCAAAACCCAGGGGATGCAACAAAAGCAGTTCTAAGAGGGAAGTTTATAGCAATACAAGCCTACCTCAAGAAACAAGAAGAATCTCAGAGAAACAGTCTAACCTTACACGTAAAGGAACTAGAGAAAGAAGAACAACCAAAACCCAAAGTTAGCAGAAGGAAAGAAATCATAAAGATCAGAGCAGAAATAAATGAAGTAGAAACAAAGAAAACAATAACAAAGATCAATAAAACTAAAAGCTGGTTCTTTGAGAATATATACGAAATTGATAAACTGTTAGACTCATCAAGAAACAGAGGGAGAGGACTCAAATTAATAAAATTAGAAATGAAAAAGGAGAAGTTACAACAGACACGCAGAAATACAAAGCATCCTAAGAGACTACTACAAGCACCTCTATGCCAATAAAATGGACAACCTGGAAGAAATGGACAAATTCTTAGAAAAGTATAACCTTCCAAGATAGAACCGGGAAGAATTAGAAAATATGAACAGGCCAATCACAAGTAATGAAACTGTGATTAAAAATCTTCCAACAGGGCTTCCCTGGTGGCGCAGTGGTTGAGAGTCCGCCTGCCGATGCAGGGGACACGGGTTTGTGCCCCGATCCCGGAAGATCCCACATGCCGCGGAGCGGCTGGGCCCGCGAGCCATGGCCGCGGAGCCTGTGTGTCCGGAGCCTGTGCTCCACAACGGGAGAGGCCACAGCAGTGAGAGGCCCGCGTACAGCAAAAAAAAAAAAAAAAAAAAAAAAAAAATCTTCCAACAGACAAAAGTCTAGGACCAGAGGGCTTCACAGGTGAAGTCTATCAAACATTTAGAGAAGAGCTACCACCCATCTTTCTCAAACTCTTCCAAAAAATTGCAGAGGAAGGAACACTCCCAGACTCATTCTATGAGGCCACCATCACCCTGATACCAAAACCAAAGATACTACCAAAAAAAAAAATTACAGACCAATATCACTGATGAATATAGATACAAAAATCCTCAACAAAATACTAGCAAACAGAATCCAACAACACTTTAAAAGGATCATACACCATAATCAAGTGAGATTTATCCCAGGGATGCCAGGATTCTTCAATATGTGCAAATCAACCAATGTGATATGCCATATTAATAAACTGAAGCAGAAAAACCGTATGATTATATCAATAGATGCAGAAAAGGATTTTGACAAAATTCAACACCCATTTATGATAAAAATTCTCCAGAAAGTCGGCACAGAGGGAACTTACCTCAACATAATAAAGGCCATATATGACAAACCCACAGCAAACATCATTCCCAATGGTGAAAAAATGAAAGCATTTCCTCTAAGACCAGGAACAAGACAAGGATGTCCACTCTCACCAATATTATTCAACATAGTTTTGGAAGTCCTAGCCATTGCCATCAGAGAAGAAAAAGAAATAAAAGGAATACAAATTGGAAAAGAAGAAGTAAACCTGTCACTGTTTGCATATGACAGGATACTATATATAGAGAATCCTAAAGATGTCACCAGAAAACTACTAGAGCTTATCAATGAACTTGGTAAACTTG
This sequence comes from Mesoplodon mirus, assembly GCF_964341445.2. Taxonomy (NCBI): domain Eukaryota; kingdom Metazoa; phylum Chordata; class Mammalia; order Artiodactyla; family Ziphiidae; genus Mesoplodon; species Mesoplodon mirus. Next base: position 108,708,963 of record NC_138981.1, on the reverse strand, counting down.
CAGAATACAAAATTAATGCACAGAAATCTCTTGCATTCCTATACACTAATGATGAAAAATCTGAAAGAGAAAGTAAGGAAACACTCCCATTTACCATTGCAACAAAAAGAATAAAATACCTAGGAATAAACCTACCTAGAGAGACAAAAGACCTGTATGCAGAAAACTATAAGACACAGCTGAAAGAAATTAAAGATTATACAAACAGATGGAGAGATATACCATGTTCTTGGACTGGAAGAATTATTGTGAAAATGACTATACTACCAAAGCGATCTACAGATTCAATGCAATCCCTATCAAATTACCAATGGCATTTGTTACAGAACTACAACAAAAAACATTAAAATTTGTATGGAGACACAAAAGACCCCAAATAGCCAAAGCAGTCTTGAAGGAAAAAAACGGAGCTGGAGGAATCAGACTCCCTGACTTCAGACTATATTACAAAGCTACAGTATTCAAGATGATATGGTACTGGCACAAAAACAGAAATATAGATCAATGGAACAGGATAGAAAGCCCAGAGGTAAACCCACGCACCTATGGTCAAGTAATACATGTTGTATTACATAGTGTAATACAGCACTATTTACAATAGCCAGGTCATGGAAGCAACCTAAATGCCCATCGACAGAAGAATGGATAAAGAAGTTGTGGCACATATATACAATGTAATATTACTCAGCCATAAAAAGGAATGAAATTGGGCCATTTGTTGAGACGTGGATGGATCTAGAGACTGTCATACAGAGTGAAGTAAGTCAGAAAGAGAAAAACAAATATCGTATATTAACGCATATATGTGGAATCTAGAAAAATGGTACAGATGAACTGGTTTGCAGGGCAGAAATAGAGACACAGATGTAGAGAACAAACGTATGGACACCAAGGGGGGAAAGTGACGGGGGTGGTGGTGGTGTGGTGAATTGGGAGATTGGGATTGACACATATACACTTACATGCATAAAATGGATAACTAATAAGAACCTGCTGTATAAATAAATAAATAAAATATAAAAAAATAAAATCTACATGTGGTTTTTCCCCCCAGCACCCCCCCCGGTGGACATTTCTTAGCGAGTCAAGGGTGATAGCATGTGCAGCAGTAAACTTGTTCCAAAACTCAGGAGTGTCAATCAAATAATGATTCCCTGTCACTCCAAAAAGAGTGTTGGTGAATGTGGAGAAATTGGAACCCTTAGAAATTGTTGCTGGGAATGTAAAATGGTGTGGCCACTGTGAAAAACAGTTTGACAGTTCCTAAATAAGCTTAAAATAAAATTACCAAATGACCCAGCATTTTCAACTCTTATGTGTATACCCAAATACTGTATGTAGGTGTTCAAATAAAAACTTGTACACACACACACACAAAGTGCCCTTAAGCCTGTATAAGGATGCGGCTTTCAATTCACAGAAACAGCCTGCTCTCTCTCTCTCTCTCTCTCTCTCTCTCTGAGAGTGTATCTTTGTTTCAATAAATTTTTGCTTTGTGCTTACACTTAAAGGGGATGGTTTGCAATTCTTTGCTTACTATTGAGGGACTGAGGTTGCTGGTCTAGGTCTTCTGCTGACCTCCTCTGTTGAAGCTATTTTGTTAAGAGGCACGTCAACCCAGTGACAGAAAAGAGTAGTACAAAACAAGTAAACAATTATTGACTTATTGAATGTCTCCTGCATTATCACTACTACATAAGATATTGTAAATGAGGTAAAAATATGTTCTGACTTGAGCAGCTTACATTCTTTTAGGGAAAATAGAAATAAATTATATCTAATGAATGTCTAACTGAAGAATGTTTCCATTATTTTTTAGAACTTAATCAAAAGCAAAGACAGGTGAGAGGTAAGCAATCTAATCACAGAGGGTTTCTCAGAAGAGGTAGAACCACAGCTCTACTTTGAAGGATGAAGGAGATTTGAATAGGAAAAGAAACATGCTGTCACATGAAATCCATTCCTAAAAGCTACGACAGTTAGAATTTCAAGGGATTTTTATTGTCATCCCTTATCTTCCTATATTGCTTGATTTCATTTTACAAATAACATGATTTTACTAAGCAATAACATTTTAAAACAATAAAAAATATCTCAGAGATCTAAAGCAATATCCAGACTATTAGAGGCTAAAACAAGCTGAAACCCCTGCCTCAGGGGCTTGGAAATTAAGAAGGAATTGTTTTTCCAGTGGAATTAACTCAGATTAACAGTCATAGACCTTTTATTCACCTTTGGCGATTGGCTAAAGCCATATAGAAAATTGTTACCAAAGCCTGGCTTCAAAATCTTATTTTCCCTGTTTCTACTCTGTATAGCCACCTCATTTTTATATGACTCTGGGTATTTTTTTGTTTGGTTGTTTTCTTTTCTTTCTTCTCTCTCTCTTTTTTTTCTTTTTTTTGGGGGGGCTCTGTTTTATGTATTTTTAACTGGTCAGATTATTTTGGACTGAAGCCTCTGTATTGAGACTCAAACACTCTCTAGGGAGCTTCAGCTGACATTACATATGGAATGTCCAGTTGCTGCATGGCTTGTGCTCAGAGCTATGCAGGACCACTGGGAGCTTTTCAACTGCTGCGAAAGTAGCCAATGTCTATTCTCTATTCAGTGCTAACAATGGCTTGCAATTCACTTTATTTATTTATTTTTAACATCTTTATTGGAGTATAATTGCTTTACAATGGTGTGTTAGTTTCTGCTTTATAACATAGTGAGTCAGCTATACATTTATATATATCCCCATATGTCTTCCCTCTTGTGTCTCCATCCCTCCCACCCTCCCTATCCCACCCCTCTAGGTGGTCACAAAGTACCAAGCTGATCTCCCTGTGCTATGCGGCTGCTTCCCACTAGCTATCTATTTTACATTTGGTAGTATATATAAGTCCATATCACTCTCTCACTTTGTCCCAGGCTACCCTTCCCCCTCTCCATGTCCTCAAGTCCATTATCTACATCTGCAGCTTTATTCCTGTCCTGCTGCTAGGTTCTTCATAACCATATTTTTTTTAGATTCCATATATGTGTGTTAGCACACGGTATTTGTTTTTCTCTTTCTGACTTACTTCACTCTGTATGACAGACTCTAGGTCCATCCACCTCACTACAAATAACTCAATTTCGTTTCTTTTTATGGCTGAGTAAGATTCCACTGTATATATATATGCCACATCTTCTTCATCCATTCATCTGTCAATGGACACTTAGGTTGCTTCTATATCCTGGCTATTGTAAATAGAGCTGCAATGAACATTGTGATACATGACCCTTTTTGAATTATGGTTTTCTCAGGATATATGCCCAGGAGTGGGATTGCTGGGTCATATGGTAGTTCTATTTTTACTTTTTAAAGGAACTTCCATACTGTTCTCCATAGTGACTGTATCAATTTACCTTCCCACCAACAGTGCAAGAGGATTCCCTTTTCTCCACACACTCTCCTGCATTTATTGTTTGTAGATGTTTTGATGATAGCCATTCTGAAAGGTGTGAGGTGATATCTGATTGTAGTTTTGATTTGCATTTCTCTAATGATTACTGATGTTGAGCATTCGTTCATGTGTTTGTTGGCAACCTGTATATCTTCTTTGGAGAAATGTCTGTGTAGGCCTTCTGCCCATTTTTGGATTGGGTTGTTTGTTTTTTGGATATTGAGCTGCATGAGGTACTTGTAAATTTTGGAGATTAATCCTTTGTCAGTTGCTTCACTTGCAAATATTTTCTCCCATTCTGAGGGTTGTCTTTTGGTCTTGTTTATGGTTTCCTTTGCTGTGCAAAAGCTTTTAAGTTTCATTAGGTCCCATTTGTTTATGTTTCTTTTTATTTCCATTTCTCTAGGAGGTGAGTCAAAAAGGATCTTGCTGTGATTTTTGTCATAGAGTGTTCTGCCTAGGTTTTCCTCTAAGAGTTTAATAGTGTCTGGGCTATATTCATGTCTTTAATCCATTTTGTGTTTATTTTTGTGTATGGTGTTAGGGAGTGTTCTAATTTCATTCTTTTACAAGGAGCTGTCCAGTTTTCCCAGCACCACTTATTGAAGAGGCTGCCTTTTCTCCATTGTATATTCTTGCCTCCTTTATCAAAAATAGAGTGACCATATGTGCATGGGTTTAACTCTGGGCTTTCTATCCTGTTCCATTGATCTATATTTTGGTTTTTGTGCCAGTACCATACTGTCTTGATAACTGCAGCTTTGTAGTATAGTGTGAAGTCCAGGAGCCTGATTGCTTCAGCTGTTTTTCTTTCTCAATATTGATTTGCCTACTCAGGGTCTCTTGTATTTACATACAAATTGTGAAATTTTTTGGTCTAGTTCTGTGAAAAATGCCATTGGTACTTTGATAGGGATTGCATTCAATCTGTAGGTTGCTTTGGGTAGTAGAGTCATTTTCACAATGTTGATTCTTCCAATCCAAGAACATGGTATATCTCTCCATCTGTTTGTATCATCTTTAATTTCTTTCATCAGTGTCTTTTTTTTTTTTTTTTTGCGGTACGTGGGCCTCTCACCGCTGCGGCCCCTCCTGTTGCGAAGCACAGGCCCCGGACGCGCAGGCCCAGCAACCATGTCCCACGGGCGCAGCCGCGCCACGGCACGTGGGATCCCCCCGGACCGGGGCACGAACCCACGTGCCCTACGTCGGCAGGCGGACTGCCAACCACTGCGCCACCAGGGAAGCCCCATCAGTGTCTTATAGGTTTCTCCATACAGGGCTTTTGTCTCCTTAGGTAGGTTTATTCCTAGGTATCTTATTCTTTTTGTTGCAGTGGTAAATGTGAGTGTTTTCTTAATTTCTCTTTCAGCTTTTTCATCATTAGTGTATAGGAATGCAAGAGATTTCTGTGAATTAATGTTGTATCCTGCTACTTTACCAAATTCATTGATTAGCTCTAGTACTTTTCTGGTAGCATCTTTAGGATTTTCTTTTTTTTTTTTTTTTTTTGCGGTACACGGGCCTCTCACCACTGTGGCCTCTCCCATTGTGGAGCACAGGCTCCGGACGTGCAGGCTCAGCAACCATGGCTCATGGGCCCAGCCACTCCGTGGCATGTGGGATCCTCCCAGACCGGGGCACGAACCCATGTCCCCTGCATCGGCAGGAGGACTCTCAACCACTGCACCACCAGGGAAGCCCTTAGGATTTTCTATGTATAGGATCATGTCATTTGCAAACAGTGACAGCTTTAGTTCTTCTTTTCATATTTGGATTCCTTTTATTTCTTTTTCTTCTCTGATTGCTGTGGCTAAAACTTCCAAAACTATGTTGAATAAGAGTGGTGAGAGTGGGCAACCTTGTCTTGTTCCTGATCTTAGTTGAAATGGTTTCAGTTTTTCACCATTGAGGATGATGCTGTCTGTGGGTTTGTTATTTATGGTCTTTATTATGTTGTGGTAAGTTCCCTCTATGCCTGCTTTCTGGAGGGTTTTTTAATCATAAATGGGTGTTAAATTTTGTTTTAAGCTTTATCTGCATCTATTGAGATGGTGATATGCTTTTTATCCTTCAATTTGTTAATATAGCTTATCACATTGATTGATTTACATATATTGAAAAATCCTTGCATTCCTGGGATAAACCCCACTTGATCATGGTGCATGATTCTTTTAATGTGCTGTTAGATTCTGTTTGCTAGTATTGTGTTGAGGATTTTTGTGTCTATAGTCATCAGTGATATTGGCCTGTAGTTTTCTTTTTTGGTGACATACTTGTCTGGTTTTAGTATCACGGAGATGGTGGGCTTGTACAATGAGTTTGGGAGTGTTCCTCCCTTGCTATATTTTGGAAGAGTTTGAGAAGGATAGGTGTTAGCTCTTCTCTAAATGTTTGAAAGAATTCGCCTGTGAAGCCATCTGGTCCTGGGCTTTCGTTTGTTGGAAGATTTTTAATCACAGTTTCAATTTCAGTGCTTGTGATTGGTCTGTTTATATTTTCTATTTCTTCCTGGTTCAGTCTCAGAAGGCTGTACTTTTCTAAGAATTTGTCCATTTCTTCCAGGTTGTCCATTTTATTGGCATGTAGTTGCTTATAGTAATCTCTCATGACCCTTTGTATTTCTGCAGTGTCAGTTGTTACTTCTCCTTTTTCATTTCTAATTCTATTGATTTGAGTCTTTTCCCTTTCTTTCTTGATGAGTCTGGCTAACGGTTTATCAATTTTGTTTATCTTCTCAAAGAACCCGGTTTTAGGGGCTTCCCTGGTGGCACAGTGGTTGAGGGTTTGCCTGCCGATGCGGGGGACGTGGGTTCGTGCCCCAGTCGGGGTGGGTCCAGCATGCCACAGAGCAGCGGGCCCGTGAGCCATGGCCACTGGGCCTTCACGTCCAGAGCCTGTGCTCCACATTGGGAGAGGCCGCAGCTGTGAGAGGCCCACGTACCGCAAAAAAAAAAAAAAAAAAAGAAAAGAACCAGCTTTTAGTTTTATTGATCTTTACTATCGTTTCCTTCATTTCTTTTTCATTTATTTCTGATCTGATTTTTATGATTTCTTTCCTTCTGTTAAGTTTGGGGGTTTTTTTGTTCTTCTTTCTCTAATTGCTTTAGGTGTAATTTTTGGTCGTTTATATGAGATTTTTCTTGTTTCCTGAGGTAGCGTTGTATCACTATATACTTCGCTCTTAGAACTGCTTTTGCTGCATCCCATAGGTTTTGGGTCATTGTATTTTCATTGTCATCTGTGTCTAGGTGTTTTTTGAGTTCCTCTTTGATTTCTTCAGTGATCTCTTGGTTGTTTAGTAGCATATTGTTTAGCCTCCATGTGTTTTAATTTTTTAGTTTTTTTTCCCTGTAATTGAAATTTAGTCTCGTAGAGTTGTGGTCAGAAAAGATGATTGATATGATTTCAGTTTTCTTAAATTTACCAAGGCTTGATTTGTGACCCACAATATGTTCTATCCTGGAGAATGTTCCAAGAGCACTTGAGAAGAAAGTGTATTCTGTTGTTTTTGGATGGAATGTCCTATAAATTTCAATTAAGTCCATGTTTTTAATGTATCATTTAAAGTTTGAGTTTCCTTATTTATTTTCATGTTGGATGATCTGTCCATTGGTGAAAGTGTTAAAATCCCCTACTATGATTGTGTTCCTGTCAATTTCCCCTTTTATGGCTGTTAACATTTGCCTTATATATTGAGGGGCTCCTATGCTGGGTGCACAAATATTTACAATTGTTATATCTTCTTCTTGGATTGATCCCTTGGTTATTATGTAGTGTCCTTCTTTGTCTCTTGTAACAGTCTTTGTTTTAAAGTCTATTCTATCTGATATGAGTATTGCTACTCCAGCTTTCTTTTGATTTCCATTTGCATGGAATATCTTTTTCCATCCCCTCACTTTCAGTCTGTATGTGTCCCTAGGTCTGAAGTGGGTCTCTTGTAGACAGCATATATATGGGTCTTGTTTTTTTATCCATTCAGCCAGTCTATGTCTTTTGGTTGGAGCATTTAATCCATTTATATTTAAGGTAAGTATCGATATGTACATTCCTATTACTATTTTCTTAATTGTTTTGGGTTTGTTATTGTAGGTCTTTTCCTTCTTTTGTGTTTCCTGCCTAGAGAAGTTCCTTTAGCATTTGTTGTAAAGCTGGTTTAGTGGTGCTGAATTCTCTTTGCTTTTGCTTGTCTGTAGAGGTTTTAATTTCTCTGTCGAATCTGAATGAGATCCTTTCTGGGTAGAGTAATCTTGGTTGTAGATTTTTTCCTTTCATCACTTTAAATATTTCCTTCCACACCCTTCTGGCTTACAGAGTTTCTGCTGAAAGATCAACTGTTAACTTTATGGGTATTCCCTTGTATGTTATTTGTTGCTTTTACCTTGCTGCTTTTAAGAATTTTTTCTTTGTATTTAATTTTTTGTAGTTTGACTAATATGTGTCTTGGCATGTTTCTCCTTGGATTTCTCCTGCATAGGACTCTCTGTGCTTCCTGGACTTGATTGACTATTTCCTTTCCCATTATTAGGGAAGTTTTCAGCTATAATCTCTTCAAATATTTTCTCAGTCCCTTTCTTTTTCTCTTCTTTTTCTGGGATCCCTATATTTCGAATGTTGGTGCATTTAATGTTGTCCCAGAGGTCTCTGAGACTGTCTTCAATTCTTTTCATTCTTTTTTCTTTATTCTGCTCTGCAGTAGTTATTTCCACTATTTTATCTTCCAGGGCACCTATCCATTCTTCTGGCTCAGTTATTCTGCTATTGATTCCTTCTAGAGAATTTTTAATTTCATTTATTGTGTTGTTCATCATTTTCTGTTTGCTCTTTAGTTCTTCTAGGTTATTGTTAGACATTTCTTGTATTTTCTCCATCCTGTTTCCAAGATTTTGGATCATCTTTACTATAATTACTCTGAATTATTTTTCAGGTAGACTGCCTGTTTCCTCTTCATTTGTTAGGTCTAGTGGGTTTTTACCTTGCTCCTTCATCTGCTGTGTATTTCTGTGTCTTCTCATTTTGCTTAACTTACTGTGTTTGGGGTCTCCTTTTCGCAGGCTGCAGGTTCGTAGTTCCCGCTGTTTTTGGTGTCTGTCCCCAGTGGCTAAGGTTGGTTCAGTGGGTTGTGTAGGCTTCCTGGTGGAGGGGACTAGTACCTGTTCTGGTGGATGAGGCTGGATCTTGTCTTTCTGTTGGGCAGGACCATGTCTGGTGGTGTGTTTTGTGACCTTATTATGATTTTAGGCAGCCTCTCTGCTAATGGGTGGGGTTGTGTTCCTGTCTTGCTAGTTGTTTGGCATAGGGTGTCCAGCACTGGAGCTTGCTGGTCGTTGAGTGGAGCTTGGTCTTAGCGTTGAGATGGAGATCTCTGGGAGAGCTCTTGCTGATTGATATTATGAGGGGCCAGGAGATATTTGATGTACCAATGTGCTGAACTCAGCTCTTCCACATCAGAGATGCAGGCGTGACACCCGGCTGGAGCACCAAACCCCTGCCAGCCACATGGGTTTGACGTTTTTAGCACAGTCAAGGAAGGAACCAATGATCTTGAAGATAGGTGAGTAGAAGCTGCTCAAACAATTGTACATGGGTCGCAGTCCTTCACATGGGGAGTGCACTAGGAATTTAAGAATGTGTAGAGTATAACTTAGCAGTTAAGAAAGCCAAGTTCATTTTGTGAAATTCCTTGGATTCAAATTTCAGCTCTGCCACTTGTTAGCTCCAAAACCTTTAATGAGATTCTAAATCCATCTGTCTCTTCTTGAGGCTGATTTTAGACAGGCAAAGGCGAGTATATCTTCATACCCTCCTGCCAGAATCTTAAGTTTCTATAGACGACTTAAAGGGGTTCACCCACGAATTCAGTTCAGATAGTCTTAACACACTGCTCTCTCAAGGTTGTGTCCTTGAAAATGGCTGGTTACATACTTTATGATTCCCATTATATGACATATAGAGGTAGTAAAAATCAGTGGTTACCAGAGGACTGAAGGGAGGTGAGGAGTATTGAATAGGTGAAGCACAGGGAATTATTGAGAATAGAACTATTGGATATGATACTGTAAGTGTGAATACATGACACTTTTTTTGTCAAAACTCATTGAACTTCTAAGCACAGGAGTTAATCTTTTTTTTTTTTTTTTTTTTGCGGTACGCGGGCCTCTCACTGTTGTGGCCTCTCCCGTTGCGGAGCACAGGCTCCGGATGCGCAGGTTCAGCAGCCATGGCTCACAGGCCCAGCCGCTCTGCGGCATGTGGGATCTTCCCGGACCGGGGCACGAACCCGTGTCCCCTGCCTCGGCAGGTGGACTCTCAACCACTGTGCCACCAGGGAAGCCCAGGAGTTAATCTTAATGTATGCAAATTTAAAAAAACATCCTTTGTGAGCTCAGGGAAATCCCAGGGTGGAAGGCAGAATGTGACAAAACCAGCTAACTATATTACAAATATATAAAACGACCTCACTGAAGGAGGTGGGGGAATAAGTTGCAGAACTAAGTAAATTTGGAAATGAGTGGTATCTGTACGCTAAAGGCAAAAGAAGCTGTACAGAAGCACTAAGCTCTAGTTGATAAAATTCTTTCCTGTGGGGGTATGGGTTAACAACTATGATATTTTTTATACGTGTACACAGGAAATGAACCATTAAATAGAGAGCGAATGGGGAGAGCCAGGATTGTCCCTATTGGAGTGGAAGTTCATAGTTAAGCAAGGGAAGGAAGCCCGAATGATGCATGTGGTGATGGATTAGAGTTGGACACGTCAGTATGAACTCATGTTTAGCTTACTATATAGATACAGATGACTGCATATAGAAATATTTTTAGATATTTGTATACACATTGTTTATTATGCAAATCTACAGCCCTTTGCTTTGTTAACTTAATGATCTCGAGGTGGCAGTGGCTTGAAGCAAGATCTTAGTTCCCTGCCCAGGAATTGAACCTGGGAAGCCTGTGTGAAAACCAGGAACCTTAGCCTCTAGACCACCAGGGCCTAGAGGCTAGCAGCAAAGTTTCCCTGGCTCTTGCCCCCGGTGAAAAATGAATTTCTCAAGGAGGCAAAAACTGTAGAAACAGGTACAAAGTTTATTGTTAGAGACATAGCACAACAAGTGGAAGAGCACAGAGAGAAACTGTTTGTTTATTTAAGACAGAAGCAAGACAGAGATACACACCTGGAGAGAAAGGATGTGGGCTTCCTCCCTAATGAGGAGGAACGCAATAATGAGGTGGTTAAATCATTTATATAGGGCAGTTCTTCTGGGTCTTTGTTTACCTTTGGCTAGTTATCTGGTTTCTTTTTCCACACCTGACCTGTCGTAGGTCCCTCCCGACATGTGTGCACATATTTTAGCCAAGATGGATTCCAGTGCAGAGGCCTATAGGAAGGTCAACAACACATATTATGAGGTGGCGCCCCCTCCCTTTTGACCCCCAAGGAGCTTTCCTGTGCATGTGTAGTCTGGGAGGTCTCCCTGACCTCAAAAATGAGAAATATGTGGTCTCTTTATCTTCTATCCAAGTAGGACTCAGCTCTTCCTTGCTCCTGCCATTATCTTTATCTTGGAGAATCTGTCCACAGGGGACAGATTCCAGCTGCTCAGCCTGGGGCACATCTACCTCCTGCCTCGGGAGGAGGTCAAGAAGCAACAGCACCCTAGTAGCAATGAGCACACGTACTATCCAGATCTTGTTTTCTAACATCATTCTCCAATGAGGGAACCAGGGCCCCTTGAAGATATAGTTGAGCGGAGACTGGGACAAGAAATGTTCAAGATCAGACTGGATCATCTTACAGTGCCATAAATAAAGGAAGGGCCAAAAGTAAAAAGAAGAGAAAACTAAAAACATTACATGATGCCATCATGATAGCTCATGTTTTCCCCACTCAGGGCAACAATAGCAAGATCACAGCTTCAGTCTTAGTTTGCAACAATTAGTTTTGTATTATTTTACTGAGTACTTCTCCATTGCATAAGAAGAATGTGAAGAAGGAACCATGTTGTAACCTTCTACTACAAAAGCAAATCCAACATCTTCCTAAGCACATGTGGGTCAGTGATTTTGTCAAGTAGTATCGTGGGTTTAATATCATGTTAATTATAATTGCATTATTATTATCTTCACTTTAGCATTTATGAATAGATATTGTTCAATATTTTCATTTGGGATGTGAAACACCTTGACTATGAAGAGAAAATCTGAGAAAGGGGAAAATGCCAAAAATATATTTAAATGTAATGTCTTAAGAATACAAAGAATCTCTTCTATCTTACTCTTGGTCCCGGAGGAACAGCAAGAATTGGGAAAGGATGACAAGGCTTAAAGCACATGAGCTGCACAAGCAGGTGGCAATTAGGAACTAGTCCTGTGTCAAGAAGCTGAAAGCCGAAGGCAAAGGTGAGCAGATGTTTGGGAATGGCTATGAGACCTGCCAGAGAAACACTGAGACTTATTCAGGCAAAGTTCTTTGATGCATTCTTCTTAAAGTTTTCATAAGAAATCATTTTTTCTTTGTTTCAAAAATGTCATTTTAAACATACAAATACTACTATAGACATGCTGGCACTTTTAAAGACAGACCTTGGACTAGGGTGAGGCAAATGAGGCAGCTTGGGCACAAAATTTAAGGAGGTTCTTGCTCTCAGGGTCACAAAAGTGTCAAACTTTCACTGAGAATGAGTGTCTCATTGAACATACACCCTGTACACCGCATTGGCCTCACTGTAGTCTGGGTCTGGTTTTAAAAATTGATATTTATGTGCTAGATGTTATCTGACTACTTAAGAGAAGGAATATAACATTATTTGATATTTCTAAGTCGGTTTTTGGTCACTGTGCATTTTTTGTAAAACATTCCACTAGGTGCTTCTGGAGTGTTATAAAAGAAGGCAAATGCATGCATTTGGGGGAACAAAGCATATATATGAAACATAAAGGCAACATGCAAGTAGTAACATCTAAATATCACATGAAACAAATGGAGAACAATAGCAAATTTATGTTTGGATACTGGCAAGCTAAAATTCCACACAGCAGTACTTGATAATAGAGATTCACTGAGCGAATGGCCATTTAAAATTTGTATATCAGCTGAAAATAGTGTGTATTTTATTTCTATATCAGCTCATGAATGTGTATAGAACTTCAAGTGAATTGCTTGCTTTAAGACGGGTGCGGGTTTGTTTGTTTCCTTTTTTGAAATTCCAACTTAAAATTAATACCTTCACAGCTTTGATTTGCTGTAGATAAGGATTGTTATTTAACTATGCCCCCATGAGAAACAGTAATACTACACAGAGTGGAGAAATATTTGTATTCGTTTCACTTGAGATGATACTCCATTATTTGATAAACAAAACTTTAAGCTCCAGTCTTTCTTTGGACATTGCTTACTGAGCATTTGTCACACCATTTTATAGTTTTAAGGCTGAGCTTTTTTTTTTTTAAAATCATTGTTAGAAGTCCAAAAGAATATTAAGAACATTCATAGACATGTTCCTTATAGAATGGTTATAGAAAATCTAGTAACATTAAAAAAAGCAATGAGCAGTTGAACAATAGAAGGAACAGAGAAGTTAAAACTATGTATGTGTGAGAGACAGACAGCCAGAGACACAGAGACAGAAAGAGACAGAGAGAATAAATTTCATTTAAATACATCTGTCTCTTTTCTGAAGTCAGAAACCTCTTATTTTGTAACCTCTTTGGGAGCCCAGGTTTCTGAATGCTCCTTCTTTTTTTGCCTGCCCTTTACTCATGGATAACTTCAAGCAATATTTAGCCCTTGGAGATTTGGAATTGCTCATATTTCTGGGTCTGTTATCACTCTGGTGAAATTCTCTCTCATTAGTCTCTTCTTGTTCTTTCAATGCCGAATCTTCAATTAGGTGTTAACCCTAATGCTATATCTAACACTCTTATCTGGAAGTGCATTATGCTTGTTATGGCAAAGCTTTGCAAGACTATTTCACTTACTAAAGTATCCCTTTTGGATATGGTTGCCAGTTCAAATACAGGGTACCAAGTTTTCTTTGATTTTCAGATAAATTGGTCTCCTTCTGCCCCCAGTATTGCAGGGGACATACTTATATTAAAAATTATTCTTTTGCTGGAATTCTAATTAAACTGGGCATTTTTAATTTTTGTAAAGAAGTTTTGCTAGACCACCAATCTTGCTTGCAGGTAAAAGAAGAGAGCATTTATGCAGGACTTATGTGCACGCCCTACTTTCACAAATCTTCTATTTAATCCTCATAACAACCCTGTGATGTATGAATAATCATCCCCATTTCATAAATGAAATAAGCTCAGAGATTTGCACAAGGCCATAAAGCTAATAGCTGGCACATTCTGGATCAACTCCTGCTCTGATATGAAACACAATCGGCCTTTCCCTCTATAAAGCTGCCTCTCCTTCAGCCTTTCCTGTTTTCCTTGCATAATAGAAAACAGATGAAAGGAAGGTTAGATCTTCTTACCTAATGTGAGTTTCAAATCCTTTTTCCCTATTTAAAATTTAAATTATGAAAAATTTCAAGCATTCACAGAGATAAAGAGAATAGTACAGAGAACTCCCATGAACTCATCACCCAGCCTACACAATTATCAACATTTTTCCCAGTCTTGTTTCATCTGTTCATTGTCCCTCTGTTTTTTTCAAGCCAGTACAAGACATCATGCCACTTAAACTCTTACCCTATTATTTTCAAAAACTTGGTCCATAATCAAATAGTTGACTAAACAACCATTCTTACTCAAGTTATGCTAGCATTGTCTTTACTCCCAATTACTCTGTGTTCCCTTCTGTCAGCCTAATTACTTTCTTAATTTGAGATTGTTTCCCTTCCAAAAGTGGTACTCTTTAGCAATTTGAGCTATCTAATTTAGGATTAGTTCTCCTCCGAAAGTGGTACTCTTTTTTAATTTTATTTTATTTTATTTTTTTATTTTATTATTATTTTTTTATTAGTCTCTGCTTTACAACAAAGTGAATCAGTCATACATATACATCTGTTCCCATATCCCCTCCCTCCTGCGTCTCCCTCCCTCCCACCCTCCCCATCCCACCCCTCCAGGCGGCCACAAAGCACCGAGCCGATCCCCCCACGCCACGCGGCCACCCCCCACCATCCATCCACCCCACGCCCGGCAGTGTATACACGTCCATGCCTCTCCCCCGCCCCGTCACAGCCCCCCCTCCCCATATCCCCAAGCCTAAACATAGCTTTGCTTTCTTAGAATGTAAAAAATATTCTTAAATATACAGAATCACACACACAATAGTACCGTTATTAAGAAATTGTTTCTAAATCATGACAAGATAACTTCTGTAGAAGTTGGTTTAGGGGTACCCAAGCACTTCCAAAACCTATTGAGCACTCTAAGTTTGACAATAAGTTTCTATTTTGGATAAAGTGGTGAAGTGAATTTCTTTCCTTCTACCTTTACAGAAATGAACTCATCAGGGAACTAAATGGTATATGGAATTTTGGCTTTAAATGCAATGTGGAAAAATTTTACCAGAAATACACAGTTAGAAGCAGTGCCTGGAAAAAAACAAAACAAAACTGGTCTCCATCCTTAGTAGAGCATAATTAGAATGATGTTAAAGTGGAATCAAGTTAGCCATCATATAACTCTTGTACTGCATAACCCACCACTGTGCTTAATCAGAAAAAAAAAAGATAGGGGAGGGGGTAAAATGTATGTTTTGCAAAATGCTTAGGCATTCTTTAATAAATAAAGTTAATGCTGTCATTAGTGGCAGCTCTAAGCAAAACTTTTATCTTTTTTTCCTATGGATAAGCACTCTTTGGGGAGATGAATATTGCTGCAGTCATATTGTGCCTTCAGTTAATGAGATGTGGGTTCTATTTTGTTAGAGTTTTATGGTAATGAAGCTTATAATTTACTGACAAACTGGCTTGCTTTCAAAACATTCTCTTATTGCACTTTTTTTTTTCTGTCAGAAACATTGATGTGCTAATTTGTGTGTTTATGGCAGCAGATGTGCACCTTCACTAAAAGGCTGCTGGAGTGAGGGGAAAGGACAGGAGGGAAAGGGAAGAAGGGGAGAGGTGTTCAGAGTTTTCAATTGGTAATAAAATCCATACACAAATGAGAAAATGGCACTGTTTAGTTGAAACATCCATGAGCTCATTATGTTATCTGAAATATCAAATATTTCTCACTAAAATTTGGTTGAGTTATAGATATGCTAAGTGCCAAATCCCTTTATCCAGTGTGAAAACTGAAGGGCAAAATTTGTCATTTAAAATTCAATAGCTGTAACAGGAAGTCATTAAATTTAAACTAGGTGAAAAACACTTTCCTCCCCTAAAAGGGAAGAAGATATTTTCTTTCTAATAAGGCACACTGAAATTATTACCAGTGGCTTTACAGTACAGATTTTCTGAGTTCTGTTTTTTTTTTTTCCTCCAGCTCTGAAATTTTATGACTCGTAGGGGTAAAAACATTACTCCCAACTTCCAACCCCACTTCTGTTACTGCCAGCTAAGTGAGGCGTGTAACAGAAATCATGGCATCTTGAGGTTTCCTTTGGTAGAAAATTGAAATATTCTAATCACATGTTTATAATTTGTAATAGAGGACATAAAACCATGATGATTTTGCAAACACCCTCATTAAACACAAAACGAAGCACAAATCTCTGTGTAATACATGTAATGAGAAACAAATGAAGAGAGAGTAAGCTGTTTATCGTGCTTTCCATCTTCGTGGGGGCTAGGAAACAAGGAAGAAACTGAAGTGGAAAACATGGATTCAGTGAGGGCTAAAAACTACCGGTTGAGAGGTAGTTGTTGAAAATCCCAATCAGTTGAAAAAGTAGCTCCTGAAGGTTCATTATACTTACTTGAGGAAACTGAACACAAGAGTCTCAGAAAAAACACTCACTCTGTTCTACCTTTATGCTAAGATGCTTTTGGGTACATGTGCAACCAAATAATAAACTCTTATTTTCAGTAAATTCCTGAACATTTAAAATCCATAGGAAACAGAGTGGTTGAAAAGTTCCAGAACATTTACAACAGGTAGAGTCCTTGCCCTCAAAGACCTTGTAATCTATCTGGAGAGACAAAATAATTGTATAACAAGTACACATGAGTATAGCAATAAATGTCAAGGATTTGAACAAAGAATTGCTTACGTAAGAATACATATTAACCAAAGTAGGGCATTTAATGATATGAACAGCCCTCATTTTTTTTTCATTCTCAATCATCAACTGCTTATTAAGACCCCATCCAAACATATGTATTTATTCACTGAGCTTTTTTGAGATCCTGTTTTATGTAATCTCCGTCAGAGAGTAAGCACTCAACATTTATTTCTTAAATGCATCACATTATTCCAGAATTTGAGAGCTATTCAAAAGAGCAGGCACCATTTCAACAATTAACACACCTTAGCTCTCTACAAAAATTGAAGGAAAAAATGTTTCTGCCTTCACAAACTCTGGCTAGTTGAAACTCTTTGAATGGGATGCCTCTTTGCAGCTAATGTTGTAAAGGGTTCTCCTCCTCTTTTTACTCCCCCTTTCCTTCCCTCTTCTTTTTCAAAAAGTTCACCTTACCCACTTGAGCAGGAATGAAGATCTTCTCCACTCCCATCCTCCACATTTAAAGCTATTGATTACAAGAGAAAAACAGGCATAAGGAGTAATTAGTTTAATGTTGTTTTTATTATTTTCTTAATTACATATTGAGAATTCAACATATGGCATTTTAGAATTAAGAATAGAAACCTGAACTTAAATGTAATGGGTAAAATAAAAATAAAATCTATCTCTCTGTTCTATATTATGCTCAATTAGGGGTTTCTGGGAAATAATAATCATAGTAATAATAATAATGTTAGTGATGATGGCAAAATGAATAATAGTTCATGTTTATTGAAAACTCACTATATGTCAGGCATTGTTCCATGTGATTTATGTTCAGTCCTCATATCAACTCTATGAATTAGATGTTGTTATTGTCATCCCTGTTTTATAGACGAGAAAGCTGAGGTACAGAGAAGTTAAGTAATATACACAGAATTGTTGAGGAAGACAAAGAAGAGAAGTACTTTAGGGATTGGGTAGTATATGCAAGGAAGAAGGCAGAGAGGAGATCACTGTGGTTTAAGGTGAGTATCGTGGGTGTTTACTTTGAGAGATTCTTAGTGCTTTCACCCAATGACCTGTATTTGTCTTAAAAATATTAAGAACTAGAGATATTCTTTGAATGCTCTTAATGGTTCCCCCCTTAGCTATCTGAGATAGCCTGAGGCCACTTCAGGGATAGCCAGGAAGCCCAATACTCCTTATTTGTGGATACAGGCACCCTCCCCTGGACAGTTCTGGAAATGCACTAGGCTTTATGACCCTCAAGCAGGAGAAAACTGGAGAAGGACAAGTAGAGACAAATTATGGAAGCATTTGAATTTAGGTATTGAGCAGAAATTAAAAGTAGTATCCTAAAAACTGAGCTTTAGACAATTAATCTGACAGCTGACTTCAGAATTAAAAGGGGAGAAATGAGAGGCAGTGAGATTAGTTATAAAACTCTTGGATCACAATGAGAAAAATCTATAAAAGGAGAATAGGAGCAAGAATTTGGGGAATATTTGTGATATTGTCTAGACATCATATCTCATGTTAAATGTCTGAAACCCTGATGTCTCTGTTTTGTAGCCTATGAACAAATGCAAAGTATAAGTGTCAATATTTTTTGTTCTTTTCACTGTGTTGTGTTCTACTACATATAATACTTTTATGAGACGAGAGGTAAGTTAATTATCTTTGATTCATATCATACAGTGTGACTGCGCTAAGAAAACATGAAAATGTTCTACCCAGTCAGAAGATGGGTACCAGTCTTCATTCAGTGCAGAACATCTCATCTTAAAAAAAATAATAGTCTTAAAAAAAGAATAGTCTTAAATGTTAAACTTGTAGGTCATATGTACACAAGATTTTTATTCATGTAATTATTGGGAAATAGCTCCATATTGACATGTTCTGAAAGCCCTGAGGCTTTTATATCAAATACATTAACCTAACACTGATACAGAATTAAAAAACATAATAATGTAATTTGTAATAAAATAATGTTATTTTTACTAGTGGAAAACATAGAGGATTCATATTATTAAACATAAGATAAAGTCATTTTATTTGAGTACTGATTTTTTTCTTTCTTTTTTAATTAATTAATTAATTTATTTATTTTTGGCTGCATTGGTCTCTGCCGCTGTGCACAGGTTTTCTCCAGTTGCGGCGAGTGGGGGCCACCCTTTGCTGCGGTGCCGGGGCTTCTCATTGCAGTGTCTTCCCTTGTTGGAGCACGGGCTATAAACACGGGCTTCAGTAGTTGTGGCTTGTGGGCTCCAGAGCGCAGGCTCAGTAGTTGCGGCACATGGGCCCAGCTGCTCCGTGGCATGTGGGCTTCTCCCTGACCAGGGCTCAAACCCGTGTCCCCTGCATTGGCAGGCAGACTCCCAACCACTGCGCCATCAGGGAAGCTCTGAGTACTGATTTTTATGCAACTACTGTTATACTAATATTAAAAATAATTAATATATATTTTATTCAAACTTACATTTTGCAGTAGAGTGAGGAGAGATTTAGGAGATGTGATGGAAAGAGATTTAAGTGGGACACAAGAAAGCAGGATTGTATTTCCAAATATACCACTAACTGTGAGAACTTGGTTGGGCAAGTCATAACACCTCTGAACCTTATCTTCTTTGCTTGTAAAAGGAAGGGGTTGGAGTAGATGCTGTCTAAGTTTCCTTTCAACCCTAATATTAAATAAGCGTCTTGAAACTCTGCCTGGATGCATTAAATGTTTTTTTTAAAAACACCCTATATAGTTACCCTGAAAGTAGTAAGATTTAAATGGCACTTAAGCTTTGAAACAGAAATGAAAGCTTCAGCATTGATGTATTATGAAATTTTTGAGGGTCCCCATTCCTGTCTGAGCATTGATTCTTGGGATATTTCTTTTTCACTAATAATAATTGTATGGCCACAGTAAAACCTTCTCAAGGTAATTGTTAAAGGTTTATTGACCAACAGGAGTACATGTCTTGGCAGAGAGATGTGAATTATAAATATTTAAATTAAAATGGACTTTTTGTATAATCTGTACAGACCAACCACTCACCTGGGCATTATGATATGCATCGTTAGCCCTTTGAAACTTGTGAAATAAAAAAGGCTAGTAAATAGACCCATGACTGGCCTGCAAAAGAGAATGGGCACCAGTTTCATGGTTTTAACCCCTTTCCACCTTCTTCTTTGGCTCTTTAAATTAGTATTTCTTAATATTGTATAGGAAAACAAGCATTAGACCTGGAGGTTGAAGGCCCAAATTCAAATTCTCTTTCTGGTAACTACTGACTAAGTCTTAATTTTCTCAACTATACAATGGACAGAGATGATGAAACCAGCTTTACCTACTTCACAAGATTGTTGCAAATAAGAAAGTTGATGGAGGAGATCATCAGTGGACACAGCTATCCTTTGACCTGACAGCCGGACCCAGGTAGTCAGATGTTCTTCAACCCCTCCCCTGTCCTTGGAATGTACATTCTGCCCACAGTTTCTTCAGTAGGAGTCACTTCAAGGATGTATCCTTGAGAGAGTGAAGTGTTACTGAGACCATTTGAACTATGTATGTGACTAAACCCCATTAAGTCCTCTATTTAAACTCAAGATTCTGGAGGGCTGATGTGGAGATCTACTTGTCTTGCGGTCACCCAAGATAAGTCTGTATGTAATTTCCCTTGCTTATTAAAACTTCCACCTACCAATCTGAGGTGGGCTGCCTCTTTCTTCCATCTCTCTTAGCCCTCCGTGTATGGGGGCCAGTTTCAGATTTCACCCAAGGAGCTCTTGAAATCTCAAACCAACAGAAGGGTTTTATAAACTGTGAAAAAATATCATAATGCAATATATTAGTAACTCTTTTTTATGTAATAAGGGATTATGCCTTGACTATATGACAGGTCCCAAAGAGCTCCCAACAAAATGCTTTGATTTTCTTGAAAGAAACAAGATGTTGAACTATCACCATTGGATATAAAGCATCTCTGAAATAATCTTTATCTGCCCATGAATTTTCTAACATCCTAATATACCAGACTTCACTTGGAGATTTTAGAGTTTATAAAACATAATCCTGAAACAATGCAGAGTTAAAATTTTCAATCAAATATTTACTTTTTCCAGTCACTCTAGGATCATGTATCCAAGAAAGGCTTCACTTCTCTGGTCAAGGAGCTATCTATGAATGAGCATGCAATAGCACTCATGTTACAAAAAAATATGAGTAGTCAGGATTATTTACATTCTTCGTTAATTTTCCAGCCTCAGGCTAGGTTACAGATGAACAGAACATTATTGGTTTGGAAAAATATATATTGATGCAGTCAAATAAAGACAGAGTGTGTGTTTTTACAAAGCACAATATTATGATATGAGAGAACTTTTTAATTGTAATTACGAACTTAGCACCTCTAGGACAAACATCTCCCAATTATCTCATTTTGTGCTTCATCCATTATGCAACTCTGTCAAAAGAGCTCTCTGTTCCTCCAAGGCAATTGATTAACATTGACCAGTTTTTCCTCACTTTCAGTTCAAGTAATGCAGTGAGATTAACAACACAATTATTTGCAGTGGGTTGAGTCTGTTATTTAATTAAAATAAAAGCTTTCCATGAAAAGCAGCTTGTTTGCACAAAAACAAGAGTAGAACTGATTCTTGCATTTTAATTTATGGAGAAGTGATTTTATTCCTTTTTTTACAAGATAAAAGAATGCTCCTTTTGCCATCAACGTGGGGTTTTTTGTGTGTGTGGTGGTGGAATCAGAGGAAGATAGAGTAGTTTTGCTTCACAAACTTTTTTGTAACAGAGAGAATTTGCTACTTTGACATGGTAGTAAAAGCTTGAAATTGTCCTAAATTATTGTGATGTGAGCCTGCAGTGCCTAATTATTTCTTTAATCATTATGCTAGTAATTTCATTCTGTATTTCTTGAGGAAAAAGAGGGGGCAACATAAAGATCAAATAAGAATGAAATCACTAAAAAGAAATATCTAACAACAACTTCAATTGCCATTCCATTACTCAAGTCAATACAACATTTGTGGAGAGAGTCTTTTCACCCTTACTCTCAAGTCACCATCAAAAATTTGCATGTTAATTGTGTTTGCACATGTTTATCTGTAAATGTTAATAGAAAGTTAGTACGTACAGCTTCTGAAAAGTGAACAGTTTCCAGAAGTTTTGGAGATGCTTTGGTGAGTTTTCCTTCCCAAAATTTAAATTTACACTTTAATTATATTTTTTCTATAAATGCCTCACACACGAACAATGAGAGTCTAGCTGTTTGAGGGGAAATAATGCTTTACAATAACTGCCTTTGGTTGACAAGTTAAGCAATTGATACATTTTTAATTATAACACCTTGGAGCTTTTAAAGAAGTATCATAGCTTTAAGCAATGAGAACCTCTGAAGCAAGACTTTCTATTGCTTTTTGTCAGGTTGATATAAATTTGCCTCAGGCAGTGCTACTGGCCAAAAAACAATTTGAGTAGATTAAAAACCAAGGCAGCTGGGCTTCTATAAATTGAGAGTGATCAATTCATAGATAGTTTTCATTGTAACTAGTTTTGACCATTATTTAAAGTGTAATGTATTATTTAACCAAGCTCTTTTATTAATGGCTCATTTTTATGAATTCCTTATTAATGACTCAGGAAGAGCTGAAAGATCCTATGGAGCAGCTACAATTAACAAGTGAAAATAAATCCTAAATCTCTTTCTCTCTCTCACATATATCATCTATGGTATATTTGTGTATATTATACACATATCTATAGACATAGATATTTAACTGTATTTATAAGGTATGCATGCAGTATGCATCTATTTTTCCACTGGGCAAAGGCCACTTTGTGGCACAATCCTGATTGAATCTATAAACTTTCTTAAAAGCCTTGAAGATTATAAAAACGATGCAGGGAAAAGTAAGAAGCAACCCAGTGCAGTAATGAGGAGGCAGTCATGCTTCAGTGATTTTCTTAAAAGTATGGATACTCCCTGGATATACTAGAAAGAGTAGCTCCTAGAAAATATAAGAGAAAGAAAGCTGTGTCACAAGAAATGGAATTATAATTGGAGTACCATTTATTAAGGCAATAAATCATAATGTACATCTCTGCTCTAATTTAATATCTCAACAGCATCCTCTTCTAGTATCTCTTCCATGTTCTTCAGAACAGCCCTGTTCCCATATCCTCAATGGTTACCTAACATCTTTTACTTTTCAACCAAGTTCAACCCCTATTAAAACTTGCTATGAAGGGAAAAGCTAAGAAACCTTTTTGTCATAAGATGCTTATTCATTCATTTTTATTCTTTCACTCAAAAAATATTTATTAAGGGCTTATGAAGTGTCAGACGCTAGATGCTAAGCAAGGGTTTAGTGAGGTCTAAAAGCTTACACGATTTTGATAGGCCCACTTTGCAAAGAAGACTACAAAATTATAAGTACAAAATTACATGCAGTGCCTTGAAAAGGGCCTATGCAAATGAGAATCCCTGAAGTTTAAGTTTCATTAGCTTCATAGCAGTAATTCCAACTCTCATGCTAGTGATACAAGGGTGACACAATAGACAGAAAGTTCTGCCTTCATGGAACTGGTATTCTAATAGAGGAGGTATAAGATAAATAAATATATTCAACGATGTCAAATATAAAGAAAAATTGATAGCGTTAAGAGGTTTGCAAGTGGTGGGTTGCTGTTTTAGATAAGATTCTCAGAAAATACATCTCAAGAAAGTGACATTTGAGCAGAAACCTTAATGATTTAATGGAATGAGCCTTGGTTTTAGGCAGAGAGTACAGAAAGTGTAAAAGCCCAGATATGAGAGCGAGTTTGGCATGTTCCAAGGAATATCAAAAAGACAGGGTAGGGGTGGGGCAAGTCAAGGTAAGTCTTGTAAGCTATGATAAATTTTAGGTTTGTTTCCAGTGAGGGAAAGTTTCCAGTGATGAAAAACCACTGGAAGTGTGGACCAAGAAATTCCCTGATTTACTTTTACGCTCTGGCTTCATTTTGGTATGAGGCATAAATTCTGATGAGGCTTAAAGTAGTACTTCTTAAGTAGTTATCCCAGTATTACCTGGACCAGAAGCCCTTTAATTATTATAGTTAGAGTCACTTTCTGAGCTGACTAAGAACACAGCACTTCTCCAAACTTGAGACTACCCCTGTTGCCCTATCCACCTCCAGTTGCTACCATGCATTAATTATGGATTTTGTTATCAACTCAGATCTTGGTGTCTCATTTCTGGCTGTCATATCTCATTGTCTACCTATGTGCCAAGACCTTTGAACACTAACTATCCACCTAAATGTACCTCACTTTTCTTCCTGATGCTTGCATCTCCCACGGTTATTTAACTATGTGACTTGTCTTAATATGCATCCCAGTCAGTGCCCCCTTACTGTCTTTAATTCACAGCCTATGAAATTCAAATGCAGTACAGTTGTTTGAAAAACGGAAGATCTAAAAGTGATGCAAGAAACGTGTGTGTGTGTGTTTATCTGTGTATGAGAGAGAGAGAGAAAGAGAAAGATGTGGCTATGTAAACATAATACTAATCAATTAGCATTATATATGCTAACTACTTACAATTTATGTCTATTTATCCTGAAAAAAATTCATGAATGCCATTAAATATACATCAGATTAAGTTGGTTCTAAGTGTCATTTGATTAAAATAGTAACTGGTATATATGTATAGTCAGACTTCTTAGTTTCTTATTCATGTACTAAAGTTGCTTTTCCATGAGTTAAACAAAATAAAGGAATTAATGGTCTAAAATGGTATCAACATATCTGAAGGGCAGCACGTTTTCTTTTGGGAACCCAAACTGGATTATGCTGATTCTTTAAGTGAATAGAGTGAGTTCCTTGATTTGGTTGGTGCTAGTCTATCCTTAGTTCTTACAAAATCTTAAAGAAAACCAGTTGTATAAAAGGTACACTATTTTCTTTTTCTAGGGAGTGGTTTTCGGGAATTTGTTTTGTGATTTTGTTTTGAGCTATTTTACATTTTATGTGGCAATTCTTTACTTTATAAAAACAATAATTAGATAGCTCTGGGGAGCTTGTTATGTTAATTGCATTATTGATTTGTAATGAAAAGAAAATAGAAATGCAGTTATTACCTGAAGTGACAGAACAGAGTACCAGTTTCTACTGTCATCACTGAAGCAAAATCTAAATTACCAAAAAAGGTGAATGTTACCATACAATGGAGTGATAGTCTCCTCAACAAATGGTGCTGAAACAACTAGACATATACATGCAAAAAAATAAAATCTAGATACAGGCCTTAAACATTTCACAAAATTACCTCAAAATGGATCATAAACCTAAATGTACAATACAAAACTATAAAACTCTTGGGAGATATAACATAGGAGAAAACCTAGATGACTGTAGGTATGGTGTTGCCTTTTTAGATACAACACCAAAGGCATGGCCCATGAAATAAATGATTGATGAGCTAGCTGGACTTCATTACAATTAAGAACTTCTGATCTGTGAAAGACAATATCAAGAGAATTAAAGACAACCACAGACTAGGAGAAAATATTTGTAAAAGACACATCTGATAAAGGACTGCTATCCATGATATACAAAGAACACTTAAAACTCAAAAATAAGAAAACAAACAACGTGATTAAAAAATGGTCATAAGCCTTTAACAGACACCTCATGGAAGAAGATACACAGATGGCAAATAAGCACATGAAAAGATGTTCCACATCATTTGTTATTAGGAAAACACAAATTAAAACAATGAAATATCACTACACATCTATTAGAATGGTCGAAGTCCAGAACACTGAGAACACCAAATGCTGGCAAAGACGTGGAGCAACAGGAACATTCCTACATTCCTCCTGGGAGTGCAAAATCATACGGCCACTTTGGAAAACAGTTTAGTGGTTTCTTACAAAACTAAACATACTCTTACTATAAGATCTAGAAATCACAGTCCTTGCTATTTACCCAATGGAGATGAAAACTTATGTCCACAAAAACCCTGCACATGGATGTTTATAGCAGCTTTTCATCATTGCCAAAGCTTGGAAGCAACCAAGATGTCCTCCAGTAGGTGAATGGATAAATAAACTGAGGTGCACTCAGACAATGAAATTTCATTCAGTGCTAAAAAGCAATGAATTATCAAGCCATGAAAAGACATGGAGACATGGAGGAAAGTTAAATTGCATACTACTAAGTGAAAAATGCCAATCTGAAAATGCTACATACTGTGTGATTCCAACAACGTGACATTCTGGAAAAGGCAAAACTATTGAGACAGTAAAATGATCCATTGTTGCCATGGGTTAGGGGGTTGTGAGGGATGAATGGGTGGAGGACAGAGGATTCTTAGGGCAGTGAAAATACTCTGTGTGATATTACTATAATGGATATGTCATAATACTTTTATCAAAGCCCATAGAATGCACAACACCAAGAGTGAACCCTAAGGTAAACTACGGACATTGGGTGATTAGGATGTATCATCCTTAGTAAAAAATGTACTATTTTGGTGAGTAATGTTGATAATGAAGGGAGCTGTGCATGCATGAAGGTAGGGAGTATATGAGAATTCTCTGTACTTTCCTCTCAATTTTGTTCTAAACATAAAACTGCTCTAAAAAAAACTAGTCTTTTTTAAAAAGGTGAATGTTACATTGATTCAAATAATGTGAAATGAATGTGATAGTGTTCTGCTTTCATGCATGATATAGCTACAAAAAATCTTATGGAACCCATTTAAAAATAATTTTTTTTTTACTATTCTAACCTTAAATTATTAAATTGGATAAGTTTCTTTAAATTTTTCTCAATGTGTGGAACAGTTTCAATCAAGTCTCAATCAAGGAAACCAGTGTATTTGTTTCCTGTAGACGTAGACATCAATTTGGTATGCGCCAGGAAGTATGCACTTGGACATATCAGTCTTTTCTAAGTCTGACGGGGGAACAATAGATTGCTTTTCAGATCTAAGCTGTCATAAAATTTAATTAAGAATTGAATCAGTTATATCAAGGTAAGAGCTACAAGTGCTGCCCTGTGAGCTATTTAAAGTTAGAGTATTTAACATAAGATTAGTCAAAGCAGGTAAAAACATTTTGCTAGAAAAACACAATACTAAGGTCTCAGTTCTGGTTTCTAACTCTGAGTTGGCACATGACTTATTCTACTGATAAGCATCTAGATTAAAAAGGCAGTAGGAATGCAAAACTGAGAAACTCAGCCCACCAGTGCATTTAGTTCTATGTATTAAGAATGTGCATAATAATGCCAGAAAGAGTACTATTTATAACACTCACAATTTCAAACTATTGTGATTCCAATAAGTGTTTAATGCTCTATTATCTTAACATTCATACCATCTACACAGATTATTTTAATGTATTGAAATGACAAGTCAGTTCAATTTCTTACATCCCACTCCAAAAGATATTCAATTAAAACATCTGTAAAACCAGTTTGAGGAATATCTCTCTCTGCTATGTAACTTAATTTTATAATTTAATAAAAAATTATCAATTTAGTAGCCCAATATAGAGATAGCTTGAAAAGTGATAACTTAATATAATACTGCCTACTTTCATACAGCATGCATTTCAAGTATATCCAGCTGCTGATACAGTTGTCTCAAATGTTTTTTGCCATCAAAATTCTTCTAAGTAGAAGAGGAGTATTTATATATTCAGTGATCTGGCAGCATAATTAGAACTATCTCTAAGGCAGGCTTCTACGGATGGATTTTTGACAGGATGTCTATTTTCAATCAGTACATACCATATAAACGTAAATGTCTCCTTGTATGCGGCTATATTCATAACTATAGTAATAACACATCTTGGGACTGTAAATTTGAGGTTGAGGTATGGCCAGCTAAGTTTTTATGAGTATCCTTTGTGTTTGGCCATCTAACTCTATTGTCTTGTTATAACCAGTTAGCGACAAAATTGATCATGTGCTAATATAAGAAGTGATTTGTTACGAGAAATGTGAAAAGTAATTTTTCAAGAGAAACCTGAAATTTGATTTTTCAAGGTAAACTAAAAGAGGAATGGTTAAAAGTATTGTGAAGCTCTACTGATTATTCTGTATGTTTGAATCAGAGTTGAGCTTGATTTTATTCAAATTTCTCATTTAAGATAAAGCCACTGTTTGGTGTTGCTTCGTGTTAGTGCCAGTCTAATGAGCAATTATAGAGAATGAAGTGGCAATAGTAGTGCATCCTGTAGGAGACAAGTCAGAGTCTTACACATGAGAACATCAGGCAATGAAACCAAGTGCCTCATTATTAGTAAGCCTGAAGTTTAATACCCAGTACTTTTCCTGATGTTCTGTTTGACCTTTGGCAAGTTGTTTTTATCTCTCTGCCTTATATCCAGTGTTGGAAAACAAGGGCAGCAAATAGTCCCTTCTGATGTGAAGGGCTGAAAAAAAGAAAGATGTCTTTCAAACTTAGCATTATATGCCAAACTAAGCAGCCTGAAAGCTTTGTCATGCTGTTATTAATTATAATGAGTAACTATTTTTACTAACCACTGTCACTAACCCATGGTCATAGGATATGCTTGTGTAGTCAGCATGCCAATGATTGCAGTTCAACTAAAATATGAAGGGGTTTCAAATCTGCCAATAGAAAGTGCATGTATCATAGCTCTTCTATGGGAAATGACCTATTTGTTCACAGACTTGCCTATCAGTCTGGTCTAAATGAAGAGAGAGTTTTAGGGTCACACTAAAGCATTTATTACTGCTGGCTCTAATATCAAATGAGCAAGGAAAACAAACCCCTATCCAGGTGGAAATTAGTTTCACACTCTTCCTCTGCTTTTCAAATCGTCAAAACCAAGTGAGTCCTCAAAGCCTGACTGTTTCACAAGCACTTTCTAATGGATTTCAGTATTTTTTTTTGGTTTTGTTTCTTGGAAGTATAGCTTCACATTTGTAAGACAAAATGTGTTGGCAATTCAGGTGGCTTTAAAATGAGTATTTGCCTATGAGGTGTTTTATTTTTTTTGTCCCCCATCAACCCATGTCATCCTAAAATGCGCAGTAGCAGTCTCAGACACTGACTTTTCCATACTGAGGTTGTTTAAAGATTCTTAGCAAAATGTGTGGTTTTTGCAAATGTATATCATACCAATACATCAAATTTAGCCAGGCTAGAATGCCCTTATGCTTATAACGCTGACTATTTATTCCTACTTTCCCTCCTCTTCTGATCTCACCAACTCTTAGCAATACTCTACATGGGGAGGAAAGAAATTAAAGGACATTTATGTAAATGTGGGGATAGTCATGGAAGGTATTTGAAAAATTTGTACCTCTGGAGTGGCTGCAATGGTACTAAAGCCTTCCAAAAATTCCATTATTATTGCAAGCACTTGTGTAATTTTCATTCCTTGGATGTCATAAATGAACCTTTTCCATATCAGTTTTCACCAAAAGTTAAACTAATTATATCCATCATTGGTAGTTTTACTGGTTTAAGGTCAAAAATGATACAAAGGAAAAGGATGGGATAAGGAGAGCCTTGCATCTAAGTCTAAACTTCCTCAACCAAGAATTTTCTAATGCACCTATATAATGAGAAATAGGAAATAGAAGTTGAGCATGCTATACAATTGGATCTTAAAATGACTAGTCTTCATGGTATTTTTTCTGGAGAAGAAATATTTAATGCATGTTCAAAAATCCTAATTATGTGCTTGGGTTTGGCAAGGACAGATTGACTCTTCGAGCCCTTCCAAATTTGGGGACTTCTGAGAACATTAATATTGAAGCTGAAGGAGATATGCAAGGCAGTCAATTTGATGGAGAGGACTTTGTCATCATTTAAGAAGGGAGGTAAAAATGATATCTCATGGCTGGCTCCCCAAATTTAAAATTTCAAGCATTAAGTATGACAACTAATTCTGTAGTTTCCTTCTGTACTGTGGATTACAGGAAAATATGAATATTTTCAACTTGTTATTCTCACATTTCACAATCAAGTATTAAACACATTTTTAAAATGTTTATTTATTTATTTATTATTTTTGGCTGCGTTGGGTCTTTGTTGCTGCACATGGGCCTCCTCTAGTTGCAGGGAGCGGGGACCACTCTTCATTGCACTGTGCGGACTTCTCATTGTGGTGGCTTCTCTTGTTGCGGAGCGTGGGCTCTCGGCACGCAGGCTTCAGTAGTTGCAGCACTTGGGCTCAGTAGTTGTGGCTCACAGGCTCTAGAGTGTAGGCTCAGCAGTTGTGGAGCACCGGCTTAGTTGCTCCACAGCATGCGGGATCTTCCTGGACCAGGGATTGAATCGGTGTTCCCTGCATTGGCAGGGGGATTCTTAACCACTGTGCCACCAGGGAAGCCCTGTTAAACACATTTTAACTAAAGCTTTTAACTATTTATTCTGTTTTTTAGTTCATACTTACATGGATCCTTAACAAATTGATATTTCTTTTGGCATAGAAAGAAGTTTTATACACAGACTGTGATATTTGACTTCTGAAACCCTTATGGTTTCCATTATCATTTGCCCCGGTATCATCTCATCATCACTATTATAGTTGTTGAGAAGAACACCATGCATTGGTCACCAATGGCAAGGAAGGATTTTGATTACATGAAGGATTAACAGAGGTCATTACAACACCAGCCACCAGGTTATAGAAGCCCAAATGTTTCTGCCCACTGCATCTTGGTATCAGAGTTGCCAAGGAAAACACAACAGTCAAGCACTGGATGAACTAAGCTTTTATTCACCTAGAGAAGAGACAGAGCAAGATCAGCTTAACAGTGGACATCAGTCCCAATGCATAGCATGTGGCCCAGGCAGCCAGTGAAAAGCAATGGATCTACTGGCAACACTCATTCCTCAGCAGAAGGACCTTTCTCCCTCCCAAAGGAGTCTGAAGTACTGAAAGCTGAGAGTGTGCCTGAAGGCCACTGTACTGTACTGTACTCACTTAAGCAGAACAAGGGAACAATTAGGTATTCCCACACAAGGAGATAAGCCCAGCAGAGGCTTTGTGGGCTCTTTATCTGTTGGTTAGGCAGTGTTCCAGGCCAAGGGGTGAAAACACTGTGCACATGAGTCTGCCTTTTCCAACCATAACCTCTCTTCAACATGTGAGATTCAGTGCTGCATATTTGTAGAATCTCACAAATTCAAACACCTCTATTATAAGTTATTAATAACTCACACATAGGTTAGCTAGATTATCTTTTTAGAAAAAATATTTTTCTAAAATATGTAGAAAAAATATTTTCTAAGTAAATTAACTATGTTAATTTCTAAGGTACTTAACTAGATTTACTTGAGTATGTTTAAAATAGTCAAGAAACTTCCCAAATATTCTTGGGTATGTCAATGTGCTTTTGGACACCTAACATATTAACTACAAACAATTCTTATATATTGACTAAAACCCAGCATCCTATGTAAATACCCGTTTTTTTTTACTAGCTTTGAATCCTGAAAATGCAAGTACTTCTTTATTGATTAACATGACAGCTTAATGCCAACAGTTTATGAGACTATGTTAGATTCTCCATAAGAGACTCTAGGGTGACACAAAGATGAGTAACACATAACCTCTAGACTCAAAGAACTTGTGGCCCAAAGTGAGATCATGACAACCAGTAGGCACACCAGGCTTCTTTCAATACAGACTTCATATGTAATCTCCCTCTTGTTGCAGATGCTACATGACCCATTTGTTTTACAGCTGAAGACTAAAATCAATTAATATTTACAATAATGGAAGAACAAAGGACAAGTCCATGCTATTTTCTAGTTTTCTGTTTTCAAACCCTACTTGATTCAATAAGAGCATCTACCCTAAGACCATTAGTGTATGCAGTTGAATATTTTACAATGTTTGCCTTTAGAAGTCTTCTCTGTTCAGGACCATAGTGCCAGGGTAAGCAAATGCACTATTTCTTCTATTTAAGTGCATCCTCTTCCTCTGTGTGAATGACATTCTAATCCTCATCTTACTTTACTGAATTGCTGAATCTCGTCCTATTAACTGTGATTACCAGTTATCGACTGACCACAATACAACAAACTGTGTCTCTTAGTGCATGGAACAGATTACTAAAAATAGAAATCCCGTATTATTTCTTTTTCTTCTTCTTTACACCAGATCAGTTCCTTCCTTGGTGTACCCTTGCACAGGGTGGCAGTGGGGCCCACACGGGCTTCACTTCTTCCCTGGTGTGTGTGTGTGTGTGTGTGTACAAAGCCAGTGGTGATCTCTGTTCTGGCTAGAGGCAGGGCCGGGACCTGAGCTGGATCCACCTTAAGAGGAATGATTACTGGAGCAGGGGCCTGGTGTGGGCTGGCATGCATGCTGGGGTGATCCTGGCAAGCTGGCCAGAGCACCAGGTGGTTTTCAATCTGCTGCCTCTGTGCTGGGACTGGGAACAAACGAGCCTGCGCACACTTTTCAAGAGCAGAGTCTTGGTTTCTTATGCTCTCCGGTAAGCCCCACTGGTTTCAGGCCAGCTAATAGGTCTTGTTTTTTTGGTGTCTGGCCTCAGGGTTGGGGTGCTTAGTTGGGGCTCGAACCCCTCACTCCTTAGGGACTAACCCTGAGCTTGTGATATCCCCCTCCTCTTCTGTGTCCCCCGCTAGGGTGCAGGTTCCAACCAGATGGCTTTTCCTCCCTTCCTACCAAACTTTGTGTGTACCTTTTTTTGCAGCCTTGGTTGTAGAAGAGCTGTTCTGCTAGTCCCCCGCGTCAATTTCAGTGAACATCGCTCTCTACGTCGTTGTAGTTTTGGTTTGTCTTCCTATCCCACCACCGTGATCCCACCCCCTCCGGAGGGCATTTTAGAAAGGTACTGAAAAAAAATATTAAGAGTTTGACAAGAATCTAAGCCGAAGGTAGATGGTATACGGTTTCACTTTTTTGTCCCTTTTATTTACACACCACAGAAATTAGACGTGGTTAGTTCTGTAATTCTGTGCAAAGGGCAATTTAACTTCCTTGCTTATTGCTACCCTAGCTGTTACAAATTCTAATTTCCATAGCCCATTCCATTTTCCTATAAACTGCTACTGATATTATTGTACAGCTCTGGCTGTGCAGTAGGATCCTTGGAAATCTGTTCAATGAACTACTTCCAAATGCAAGTCCAGGGACCTGCCTCCCCTACCAACAGAATTTCTAATGAGCTGTGGCTAATCTTTGAACCACTTAAATTAAAATAGGTGCTTCAAGGCAATGACCCAATTTTTTCATGAGGTATTTTAGGGTCCGATTATGATCATAAAGCCTTTCTTAGATATGCTGTACTAAAATAAAGTCTGCCACTTAACCATCAGAACAGTACAAATTCCTTTCTCAATTACCACCCATTCACCCTTCCCTTCCTCACTACTAGCACTTTCAAATTGTATCCCACACACTACCAAACCTCATTTCACCCAGAAACTCTTCTTTAGATAGCTTTGGGCTGTACTAATATGCATTGTCTGAGAGCCTGCCACTTTGCCATCTTTACTGATATTCTGCTTCCAGGGAAAATCTACTATGAAGTATTTCATTTTGTAATTTTCAAAGTACTAGGAGCTCTTAAGCTCTTTACAACAACAACAAAAATGCCTCAGTGGTTTGTGTAGGGCAAACCAAGAGAACTGCTGACCAATTTTCACACATCTCTATAGAACAGGTAGCTGAACAATATTCTTCTCTGTTGTGCAGGTTGAAAGAATGGGGCTATCAACATTAATGTGAATTATTCTAGTGTCCTAGAGAGAACTAGAGGCCAGCTGGGGAAACGAAATCTTCTGACTTTCCCAAGACTCAGATTAGCCTGGTGTGAGTTTTACCTAAATTAGATATTTCTTGGGATCATCTTTTTGCTATGCTGTACCCTTAATAGACAAGTTAAGGCTTGTCTATCACCCCTTCTGGGTTTGAAATGGAAAATGCAGTGTAAAGATTTCAGTCGTTGAGATCTAGTCATTCTCTCCCTCTCTGTCCCCCTTCCTGACTTGTTTTCCCTTTGGAGAACAAATGAGAAATTTAATGCAGTTGACCAAACAAAGCTGGGCTGAGAAATGAGAGAAAGAATGGAATTGGGAGAGGTTGGGGGTAAATGACATTACAGCCAGAAAAAGTATAGATAAGAAAAGGAAAAGCTCCTCTCGGTCACGAAGGAGGAGGCCTCATGTAGCAATCTAGCTTCCCTAGTCTCTACACTGACATTAGTATCAGGAAGTGTGCTGTAGGACAGGGGTGCTGTGCCTTTATATATGAATTCATAACACTTTTGTGCTCAAGGCTGTGGTCCATATTTAAATCCCTAACATGAATCAAGGATGTAGCATCCTGAGCAAGCTGGAAATTTTACAGAAAAACACAGGCTCAAGTCTTTTATATTAAAGATTTGGTAGTAATCGGCCTTGTATGCAGTTATCATCTCTATAATTTTCAGTTCAGAAGGAAGTATAGGAAATAAATTATCTCTCCTTTTGAGTGATAGATGTATTTAAAAAATTATAGTATACTTAGAGCAAGAAACCTGCTTGGGGGTTTGGAGCTTTAATTCCAGCTCCAACATTTATTAACTAAATGGCCTTGGATAAACCACTTGAGTTTCTGAACCTAAATTTTCTTATTGGTCAAAGGAGAGTCTATTTTGTAGTAATCCATGGGCATGATGTTGCTATGTGAACTGAAAAATAATAGGAAAATAACAGGGATGGTGTATAAAATAGACACCTTTCTGTGACCCTCAAATATTCCACATATATGGTCACTTACTCTGTTGGCTCTGGCAGCACTCAGATGGAAACAACAACAACAACAAAAAAAACATTACCAGAGGTGAGGTTGAATGAACTGGAAATACAGGAAGAGAACCAGGATGTAATTATACCACGAGCAGAGAGATACTCAAAAATTCCTTCACAATAACCTACAGCAGCACTGACTGAGGACTTACTGTGGGAAGTGTACTATATGTAGTGTTCTGCAGAGTAGCATTGGAATCAGGGATTGTGGTCCTAACAAACTTGAAGGGTAATGAAAACAAACAGTAATCCAAATAAGAAAAAAAAACTAAATATAAATAATAGATAACAGTAAATAGAGTAAGAATATGTAATTAATTATTCTGGGAAAGAATAATAGCAAATTTATTGAGCACATACTATAGGCTAGGCACTGAGCTATATTGTTATCTTCCAGATCTCTCTTACATACTTCTAGATAAGACTTTTTAAGGATTCAACCAAAAGCAGTGGACCTAAGCCATCTC
Organism: Mesoplodon mirus; assembly: GCF_964341445.2. Classification (NCBI taxonomy): domain Eukaryota; kingdom Metazoa; phylum Chordata; class Mammalia; order Artiodactyla; family Ziphiidae; genus Mesoplodon; species Mesoplodon mirus. Next base: position 108,674,135 of record NC_138981.1, on the reverse strand, counting down.
TTCTTTTTTGTGTAGGTCCTTTAAAGGCAGCTCTTTTCTTTTCATCTGAGTCCCACTATCAAGTACATGAATAATAAATAAATATTGAATTGGATCATCAGGGACCTTGCCAAATACAAGTCCAAGAGAAGGGGGAAGACATAAAAGTATCAGAGAAGGTCATAACGTAGAAGTAAGAAAGCATACAAGACACTGTCTATGTGGGGAAAGAATGCAATATTGCAGGTGGATGAAAGGAAAGTTTTACAAATGCAAGGATTTTACATTATAGCTGCACTTTTCTTCAAAGTGTTTTAAAAAAAAGGCATAACAGCTCTAGACACAATGACTTTAAAATGCATCACAGTTGTAGAGTAAGATTGGAAGGACGTGATGGAGGGACTCTCACTTGGAGAGTTTCAGATATTAAGACTCACTTTGAAATACAGACCAAACTTAGATAAAAAGCTGCAACCCATATAAATGTAGTCCATTTTTTTACCATATAAAAAGTTCTATGGTAGGTTCCTATCAGTAATGAATATGTGTCAAGATGTGCTGATCATCTGTTGCTGTATATTTTAAAGTATTTTCCTATATGATCTTTGGTAATGTTAAAAACTTCAAGATTTCAATCACTGTATTTTCCTCCTGTGTACTCTCTAGGAAAAGGGCTATTTAAATGCAAAATAGTATCACCAGCATTTTCCTAAACTTTTAAAGGAGAGAAGTAAGGATTTAGGAAATAGCATCCTTGTAGTGACTACAGGCTAAATAACTTATAGAAAATAAGTCACTCATAAAAATAAATCTCAAGTTGGAGGGATTTTAAGAAGGAACTAAGAAACAACATTGCATGAACTCTAATGTGTCATGTAGTGCATTGAACACCTTACATATATTATCTCATGTAATCCTTACACTAACTCTGTGATGTAGATAATATTCCATCCTCCATTATACACATGAAATGGAGCTTAAGTCACTTATCCAAGGTTATAGAGTTGGTTAGTGACCAAACTATACTATGTCTACTACATTTGCTGCTGAAACTCTACAAAAGCAGTTTTGTTAGAATGGATACAGGAGCGCCACATTAATCTCAAAAGGATGCCAGAGTTTCCTCACTCCAGGCTGTTTTTTATACCATCCCTTCCCACAGGCTATACATGAAGAATTCTCACATTATCACACATAAGAGATCCTAACTCCCCTCTCTGTATAAAGTTTTAATCAGAGCTGGATTATAGTTAGTATTTTTTATTGGAATAGTGTCTTTCTTAGGAAGGTTAGTAAGAAATTCTCAGTGATAGAGGTGCCACACATCTACTTAGGCCAACCAAGAGCAGAGAGTTTTTATGGGAGGCACAATAGGAAGATTTCTCAAAAGGACATTTCTGAAGCTAAAAGTCCAGTGCTTACTTTTGCAACTCAAAATTGTTTAGGACCTTTCTATATCACTGGTATTCAACTAGCATAAAATCTCACTTTAGTGAGTAAAGCATTAAAAACCTGCTGGATTATTCTGGAAAGGTTTATATCAATAAAAGATGGCTAGGTTCTTCATATCAATCATATAGTTACCTTAAGACTGGGATGACTTGATGTTGAGGCTCAAAAATAAACTCCCCTTTGAAGTCATAATATTTCTTTTTTATGTAGTTTTTATTTTTTATAAATAATACATGACCATTCCTTAAAAAGTGAAAGAAAGAAAAGAAGCAGTCTACCTTTCCACCCCATCTCCACCCTCAAGTACCATTCCCCAAGCTACTAGCTTTCAACTCTTTTAGATGTTTCTTTTGATATTTATCTTGTTATTTCTAAATAACATGCTAATACTTGCATTTTTTAATTTTTAGTTTTAGATATTATCTCTTGACTTAGTTTGGGATATGACGAATTCTCTTAAGCATCATCTCAAGCATTACTTTTCACTTGTTTGATGCTTTAGTGAGATATAATTCTTAGGTTGAAAATGATTTGTCTTTTGGATTTTGAAAACACTTCTCCAGTATCATCTACCATCCAGAGTTCCTGTTGAGAAAACATATTCTTGTTTCATCCTTTGTATGTTACTTTGTTTTTCTCTTTGTTTGTTTTGTTTCCTCTAGGGGAGCTTTGAGGAGCTTCTCATCACCTCAGCTCTCTGAAATTTCACAGTAATGTGACTTTGTGTAAGTTTTCTTTCATTTATTATATTTGGTTGGCACCTTCATTCTGGAAGCTCATGTCCTTCTGCTATGGGAAATTCCATTTTATTGTTTTATTAATCATTTCCTCCCCTGTGATTACTTTTCAGGCTTTTGTGGAAAGTCAATTATGAAGTAGGACCTCCAGAACTGATCTATTTTTTCATATTTTCTGTTGTTTCCAAAGTCTGACATTTTACTTGCTTTCTGTGCAGTATCAACAACTTCTTCCATCCATTCTATGGATTTTTTTCATTGTTCTGTTCATGGTGATGATGATGATGATGATGATGATGACGACATCCTGTTTTGCTCCCTGTACTATCTCTGTTTCCTCTAAACTCCCTTTTTTTGTTTGTTTTGGTCTATTTTTCATTTTAGAAGTTTTAATTCTAGGAGTTTTCATATTTAGGAGTGAGGCACTGAAAAGCTGATTGCAATGTGTGCGTGCATGTGTTTTATCTTTCCTGGGTCAGTCAACCAGCCCAGGCAGAAATCCACCCACCAATCCCTTTCCTGGTACTTTAGTCTTGGTTGCCAGTGCTCTAGAAGTTGGGAGAGAGAAAGGACTGAGAGCATCCCATCACTCAGGATGTAGATTCCCAGATAATATCCTAGTTTCAGTTGTGGCATCCTCATTCTTGGCTGTGCCATGATCCACAGGTCTAGGATCCCCTCGTTTCAATCTTCCCTGTTTTATGTCAGAATAGGGAATAGATCTGGAAGTCTTAGTGCTCTTTATACAGATTATCAAACACTCTGCTTGTCTTTTTTTTTTTTTTAACCATGACCGCATCCAAACCTTCAGAACTGCCTGTGATTGTAATTTCTGACCATTCTTAGGTTCTGAACACAAATGTACTTGTTTCATTGCTATATTCCATCGCATTCCTTCCCTCCTCTCAGAGACTTAGCTTTTAGCTTTCTAAGTTCTATTATATCTGTTACTATTCCTCTGGGTTATTTGCATTTCTCCTCTATTGTTTTTTTTTTTCTTTTTTCTTTAGTATTATGATTTTTATTTAATTTTCATTATTTTAAAATATTTAATCTGCCATATTTAACCAGAAGTCACCATCTTTATTCTCCACTTTTGTAGAGCAAGTATCGTCACTTAGTTTGTGCTTTTTTAAAGAATAAATGTAAATATTAGAAAAATTAAAAAAATATTGAAATGACTCCACTTCTACCACTTTTAATGTGCTGTATGTTTTGTTTAAACTAAAAGGATCTATATCCCTCTAATGCCATCCATGGGTGCATTTTCTCTCCACATTTCCCAACAAGACTACCAGAGAAAATACTGCTGGCTCATCTGATGTGGTTGTAGAACATGTAAGAAGCAGGTGCCATATAGAGCATGATATGTTTTGTTTTTAACATGCTTCACAGTTGTAGAGTAAGATTGGAGGTGCTTGCTGGAGGGACTCTGACCTAGAGGGTTTTGTTTACTAAGACTCAGTTTGAAATCTCACTATGGTAATTTACATCTGACCTAGGCCAGAGTAACTTAAGAATCACCATGCATTGGCATTTATTCCAAACACGTTCTGTATGAAAGATTTCAAAGCTCTCCTCTAGAAATAGAGGCACACACACAACTGGCCATGAAGGCTCCTGTCCATGTCAAGTTGCAAATCCTTTTCTTATAAGACCTCTACACCTCAGCAAAAACTATCTGGACACTATCCTGTTAGAAGCCTGTAGTATACATAACCGGGGAGGGAACCATAGATGCATTTGGCATTCTTGTTGAGAAGATTGCACATTCAGAACCAAATTCTTGTGGCAGGAAATACTTGCCTCTCAGCAGTAGCAGAGAGGTTCTATTATACAGCTATCTGAAAGATAAGGGAATCACAAGGATATTAATAAAACACATAGAGTTTAGTGTAGCACAAGCAAGGAAGCAATGTTGAAGGACTTTTCAGAACAGGATACTTCATACCTGAGGCCATTCTCTTAGGTACAGAAAGAAGAACGCTGCCAGAAGATGTTAAAAGATATATCTTCTATGCTAAGTATATTAAGTCCTCTATACATATATCTTAAAGTTTAGTAGCACAAGTGAATGAGAATGTATTGGGAAAGCTCACCAACTGTTGAAAAGCTTTTTTAAAAAATTTAGTGTAAGACTATTTCTATTTGTTAATGAACAAAAAACATGATAAGAAATATTGAACTATTTATGCCACTGGCCCCACCCCTTCCTGGGAACACATTTGGCTTAGAATGAAGGGACAGATGAACAGATGAATCCCTTTATGAAAATCAACTGTAGGCCAGAGAAAGCTTTGGTTAGAATAAATACTGACATCTGCAGATGGAATGAACTGCAGAGAGATGTTTAATATATCTCAGCTTTTCTTGTTTAACATGTATTGAGATTCGGCAATGTGCTGGCGGCTGTGCAGAATGTGAAGACAGCAGAGTCTCTTTCTTCAAGAATGGAGCAAAAAAAATTTCCTGGTTAGTTAAGGAGAACTTTCGCATGAACATCATTTGTATGACTTTGCCTGCTGAATTCAAGAAGCCCAGACTTTTAAGATCAAATGAAGTTAACAAGTAGATGAGCGTCCACTGCACTCTTACTGTGATGGTGGGATACAAGAAAAAAAAATTAGTCTTACTAAGGAAACAGTACTGGTTCATATGAAACAATAAGAGACCAATGTATTAAATAAAATGGAAGATGGTATATCAGAGATTAAATAATAAGACAAAGGAGGTCAAAGAAGGGAGAGGTAACAGTGAGCTGGAATATACAAGAGAGAAGAGTTATGATGGAAATGAAACTAGATTGGCCTTCTAATATGCAACATATCATACGCTTAAATTCCAGGATTTATACCATGAAAATATAGCCAAGGTATATTAAGTAAAAAAACAAAAGAAAGAAAAAGAAAAGAGCATATTTACTATGTTCTCATTCCTATAGAAATAAATAATATCTGGGAAAACTATATTCCAAAGTGTTAACAGTGATTACACCCGGAAAAAAGATTGTAAGAGACTGTAACTTTTCAAATCATGTATTTCCCTATCACTTATTTTTTTTTAAACAACCGTGATTTTCTCGAAGAATCAGAAGAGAGTGAGGTCATTTCAGACTTCCTGGTATCTCACTTCTTCCTAAATTTCAAACATATTTTGAAACCGTAACTCCTGGTTACGGTTTTGCCTGGATATATGCTGGAAATCAGAATTCCTGGACCAGGTTTATGTCATTAGAAAATAGGAAAAGGTGTAATGCAGGAGATATTAAAAGATACATGGAGAATATCATGAATAACTTTACCCTAATAATTTTGAAAACATGGGTGAATAAAAGAAATAAAACTACTGAAACTGATGCAAGAAAAAAATAAAACATCTTATTGATCTTATACAATTATTAATAGAATGGAATCAGTATTTAAAAGTCACCACACAAGAACCACTAAACTGAGGCAGTTTTATGAGTATGTTCTACAAACATTCAAGAAATGGGCAGGGGAGGGGGGGTTGGAGGCAGGTGGTCAAAAGGTACAATTCCACTTTTAAGATAAATGCTAAGAGAGTAAATCCTAAGAGTCCACATCACAAAGAGGAAGTTTTTGTTTGTTTGTTTTGTTTTGTTTGTGGTACGTGGGCCTCTCACTGTTGTGGCCTCTCCCGTTGCGGAGCACAGGCTCCAGACACGCAGGCTCAGCGGCCATGGCTCACGGGCCTAGCCACTCTGCGGCATGTGGGATCCTCCCGGACCAGGGCACGAACCCGTGTTCTCTGCATCGGCAGGCGAACTCTCAACCACTGCATCGCCAGGGAAGCCCTACAGTGAAATGTTAAAAGCATGCCTTTTAAAATCAGGAACAAGGTAGCATGCATCTTATCACCACATCAATTTAACATAGTACTGGAAGCCCTAGCCAGTGCATCTGGAAAAGATATAGAAAGAGCATATAAAGTTAAAAGAGAAGAAACAAAGTCTCATTATTGCCAGATACTATGAATGTTTATATGGAAAACTTAAAAGATTCACAATAATAATCAGAAAAATTAAAATTATTAAAATGTAAAGAAAAATGCTCAACAATTGGTGCCAGAACAACTGGACATCCATATGCAAGGAAAAAAAAAAACAGAGAGAAAGAAAGAGAGACAGATAGAAGGAAATGAATCTGAAGACAAACCTTATACCTTTCATAAAAATTAACTCAAAATGAATCATAGGCCTATCTGTAAAATACAAAATGATAAAACTCCAGAAGATGGTGTAGGAGAGAATATAGGTGACCTTGAGTTTGTCAATGACTTTTTAGATACAGTACAAAAGCATGATCCATGAAAGAAAAATAATTGATGATTTGGATTCATCAAAATTAAAAACTTCTGCTCTGCTACAGACAACGTCATGAGAATTAAAAGACAAGCTGCAGACTAGGAGAAAACATTTGAAAAAGACACATATGATAAAGGACTTTTATCCAAAATATAAAATCTCTTAAAATTCAACAATGAAACTAACAACCCAATTTAAAAATGAGCCAAATACCTTAATAGACACCTCACCAAAGAAGAACTACAGATGACAAATAAGTATATGAAAAGATGTTCTATATCATACATCATTAGGGAAATGAAGATTAAACAATGAGATACCACTACATGCCTATTAGAATGGTTATAATCCAAAAATACAAAAACACCAATTGCTGGTAAGGATACAGAGCATCAGGAACTTCCATTTATTGATGGTAGGAATGAAATATGGTACAGCCACTTTGGGAGACAGTTTGGCAATTTCTCACAAAACTAAACATACTCTCACCATAGGATGTAACAATCATACTCCTTTGTATTTACCCAAAGGAGTTGAAAACTTAGGTACACACAAAAACCTGTACATGGATGTTTATAGCAGCTTTATTCATAATTGCTAAATCTTAGAAGCAACCAAGATGTCCGTTAGTAGGTGAATGGATAAATAATCTGTGGTACATCCAGGCAATGGAATACTATTCAGCACTAATGAGAAATGAGCTATCAAGCCACAGAAAGACATGAAGGAAATTTAAATACATATTGCTAAGTGAAAGAAGCCAATTTGAAAAGGCTGTTTACCATGTGATTCCAACTATATGACATTATGGAAAAGACAAAACTGGACATAGTAAAAATATCAGTTGTTACTAGGGCTTCAAGGGAAGGCGGGAAGAATACATGGGGTTCAGGGAATTTTAGGGCAGTGAAACTCTTCTGCATGACTCTGTAATGGTGTATACACGTCATTATACATTTGCCAAAACTCATGTAATGTACAACACATAGTGAATCCTAATGTAAACTATGGCACTTTGTTAATAGTAATGCATCAATGTTGGCTCATCAATTATAATAAGTGTGCCACACTAACGCAAGATGTTAAAAATAGGGGAAACTGTGTGTATGTAATTGGGGGGATGGCAATATGGGAACTCTCTGTACTTTCCACTCAGTTTTTCTGTATATCAAAAACCACTCTAAAAAGAAAGTATATTAAATTTCAAAATGCTCTGGCATTAAAAAAATATATAAAATGTTCTTTCAAGGAACCAGATATAAGACCACTGTAAAAAAATTCAACTGCATTTCTATACATTAACAACAAATATAAAAAAACATTTAGAAAGACACCATTCTCATTTTTAGTAATGCTATTAAAACCCAGGAACAAATATAACAAAAGATATGCACAGCCTTTGCATAGAAATTGATAAATACTTTATTAAAAGCCATTAAGGGTAGAGAATTCAGAGTCTTAAATAGATCAATTTTTAAAAAATATAGATCTAGTAGTGTTTCTCAACTCTGCATACATATTAAGATTCCCTTGGAGATGTGAAAAATCCCTATGCTTGACTACTCCTCAACCTCTTAAGATGAAATAAATCAGATTCTTCCATATATAAAATTTTATTGGAACACAGCATTTCTAATGGACAATCAATTAGAATTCAAAATATGTAAAGAACTTCTCTGATTCTGAAAGAAGACAGTCTGTCTTTTTTTTTAAATTGTTGAAAGACAAAACAGGCAGAAGAAGAAACACAAAGTCCATAAACTTGAAAATATGTTTAATTTTTAATCAGAGGAATTCAGACTAAAACTACAGTGCAATAATTTTTTCCATGTCAACCTGATTGAGCTAAATTTTAATATCTGACCATAGGTAACATTAGCAATGATGTTGAGAAATTGGAATTCTCATACACAGTCGCAATGTAAATTATTACCCACTCTTGAGAATAATTTGGCATTACCTATATGGCATATCCTACAACCTAGGGATTCCACTCCTTAAAATATTTCCTCCCTGGAGAAACTCTTATACATTTCTATTAGGAGTCATGTAGCCGAATGCTAGTAGCAACACTTATGGAAAAAATAAACCCCACAAAGTTCTGTCAATGGTAAAAGAGATATATAAACTGTGGTATTTTCATACACAAGAAAACATTATACAACAGTGACAACAGATGCATTCATCAACATGCATGAATTTCAAAAACATAGCATAATGCCAAGAGACAAAAATAAACCAAAATAATACAAATAATATGATTTCATATATAGAACATTCAAAACATGGGCAAACCTCAATGGTTATTTTTATGTAAGCGTATAAATGTGATAAAATAATAAAGAAAGGCAATGGAATAAGTAGCACGAAACTTAGGATGGTGTTTTCTTCTTGTGGGGAGAGACATTAAAGCAAAGAGGGGACACACAAAGGGTTACAGTGACACTGGTGATACCGTATTTCTTAAGTTGAGTGACAGACAAGCTGTTCATTTTATTATTTTTTAACATATATTTTTAAATTTAACCCTTTGAAACTTAATAAGCCTTTCCTTTTTTCATATGTTTGTACTTCTTTTCGTAAATTCTTCTAACCTACATTCTAGAATCCAGATCATTCTCCCTTTAACTGTGTCTATTTTTCTGTTAACCTCATTCAATAAATTTTTAATTTTCATTATTACATTTTTCAGTTCTGTAATTTCTGTTTGGTTAATTTTCAAATCGGTATTATCTGTTTTATAGTGTCCAGTTCATTGCTACGTTTTTAAAAGTACGGATTTTATTTCCATGACTATAGTAAGCATAGTTGTTTTACAGTCTAAATCCGATAATTACAATGATTGTCATATGCCTCATCATTGATTATTTTCCATGCATTTTATTTGAAAAATACTTTTAGAAATCATCTTATACTTCGAATGACATTATCTATCTCCAGAAAGGAATTACTTTCCTCCTGCCTGACATCTGGAGTCACTAGTACTTCAAGACAAATGTATTAAGGTGGTAAAGTACTATCCACCCACTATCTTAGAGTGCAGCCTTTAGGGGTCCCAGGATAGAGTAGGAAATTTTACATTAGGGTAACTTTTGTGAATAAGTCTCTATTAACAAAGATATTTCCTTACTCAATTATTGTAATGCCTTTCTAACTAGTACCCTTGTCCCCTTTTTGCAGCCATTTTAAACATTGCTGCCTGAATAAACTTTCAAAAAATATTTGATCATGTCTCTTTCTGCTCAAAAATGTCCAAAGCTTCCTTTCATTTGCAGGAAAAATTCTAAACTTTTTAGCAAAGTCACTCATTTTCTGGCTCCAACCTGCCCTTTCAATCTTATTTCTTGCCCTTACTTTCTCATCACCATACTCTACAGCTACAGGGAACTTGTCAACTTTCTCTGAGCACACTATGTTCTTTCAAGTGTCTTCAACTTCATGCTCTTTACCTAGAGTGTCCCTGTGCATATGCTTCACCTGGTGAATTCATTCCTTAATAACCTACTCAAATTCCCTTCCTTTTTTTTTTTTTTTTTTTTTCGGTTCGTGGGCCTCTCACTGCTGTGGCCACTCCCGTTGCAGAGCACAGGCTCCGGACGCGCAGGCTCAGCGGCCATGGCTCACGGGCCCAGCTGCTCCGCGGCATGTGGGATCTTCCCGGACCAGGGCACGAACCCGTGTCCCCTGCATCGGCAGGCGGACTCTCCACCACTGTGCCACCAGGGAAGCCCTCCCTTCCTTTTAAAAATCTTCCCTAGTTTCCAGGAAAAATTAGTTGCTCCCACCTCCAGACATTCCTAGTACTACAATAAAATTAAAGCAAACCATATTTTTGAAAAGCAATTGGGAAATGTGGGTCCAAACATAATAGTCACTTAACCTGTTATACAAAACTTCCACCACCAGGAATGTATTGCACAATGATAAACACAAAGCTTTTTATTAGAGTATTATTTGTTTTGAAGTAGCAACTACCTGAAAATGAGCGAAATGTACATGAGAAGAGACTAAATCTACACAATAAAATACCACCTAGTTATCACAGAGAGTGAGGAGTAGAAAAACCACAAGTCATTCCAAGAGAAAAAAGCAAGATGAAGAGGAATGAACACAATGTGTGTCTGTGTGTGTGTATGTGTGTGTGCATGTGCATACATGCAAAAATTATTTTGGAAAAAATATAAGAAACTGCGAATAGTGTTTACCTTTGGGTAGGGGGACTGTTTGGGGTCATAGTACCACTCTTTATTATAATTCCTTTTGTACTGCCTGGATTTATTTTATTGCATGCATTTTTTTCTTTTTTAATACAAAGGTTTTTAAAATGAGACCTCTCGTGCCCCTTTAAAAATGAAAATCCTACTTTTGTAGCCTGTTACACTTTATCTGCTTATACACCAGTTTTTCCCACTTGACTGTGAGAAACTTAAGATAGAACCCATCTTACTCATCATCATATACTCAATGTCTACCACAGTGCCTGATGGTAATTAGCACTCAGGTAACCAAATAAAAGGATGGTTAGATATTGATTGATGTAATGGGTGGATGAAGGAATGAATGCATGAATAAATGAATGAATAGATGGTAGATAGTAAGGTCAAATTCATTAAAGGATAGCACTTACAGTAGTTCTTCAGACACTCCTCTATGGTTCCTCATGCATGTTTTGAGGAGCCACTGTGAAAGGAAAATCAGGAAAAATACAATTGCTTTATATTCAGAGGTGACCTATCTGATGAAGACTACAGGATGATATTAATTATGCACGGGAGCAATGAGGTACATTTCATCCTAGACTGCATCCAAAGCAAGTCACTGTGAAATGAACTGAATGATTTAACAACACCCAATGCATAAAAGCTCCTCCTCACCTTAAAGGTCTTCAGGACAGCCTCTTAATTTGATTTCTGTTTTGTTGTGCTATCTTCATTTTATGGTCTTTAGTTCTCCTTATTACAAATGTAATTTTTAAGGGTCAAATTAATTTAATTTCACTTTGGCTTTGGGATGCTTGAATGCAAGGTTGTGAAAACCACTAGCTTAAAACAGGTGCTCTGCAAAACTTTCTGCCAAACCTTCCTAAGTCACTGGGACTTCTACAGGAAAACAGTGTGAGCAGGAGAGTTCACAGCTATGCTGGGACAGTAAGGAGAAATGATAGATGTTTCACACACTGTATCAACATTGGAAAGTGACATTGTCTTTGCTCACACTGAATCCCCCTATGTCTCTGCAGCCTGCACGGTTTGTTTTACCCTTTTTTACCTCTCAGAATCTTGCCTATATTTCAAGACACAACTCAAATCCACTTTCCTCTGTGATGTTTTTCCTTACTGCCTTAGCCAGAATTCTCTCTCCCTCCTCAGAATTCTCTCTCCTTCCTCTAAGTCACTTGTTTAGAAGCGAACATATCTTGTCTTGAATCTTATACCATATTTACCTCTTTGACCACCTTACCTCCTCAAGTGAATCAAGAGGTCTTGGAGCACAGGGAACACGTGCCACACTACTTTGTATCCCCATCCTCCTCTGCATCCCATCCTAAGAACTGTTTTTTTTACTTTTATGGAGTCATGGACAACTTTGAGAATTTGACTTTAGGGGAACTATGCCTATGCAGAGAGTAGAACTTTCCATACCATTCCAGGAGGCCAGGAGTATCCGATCTAGCACACGTTCAATTATGTTCATTACAATTAAGGAGGCAACATCAGCTACACTGATGAGCTTAGAGTTAAACTTGTTGGGGTTGTATCTCAGTTCTGCTGCTTTTGAACTGTGTGACCTTGGACAGATTACTTACCCTTTCTGTGTCTTGTTTCTGTGGTATGGGAATAATAATAGCACTTTCCTAATTCACCAGGACACCTACAGGAAACAGTGTGAGCAAGAGAGTTCACAGCTATGGTAGATTAGTAAGGAGAAATTATATGAAAAAAATAAGAGACTAAAAATAAAAGCCACACTGAAGATCTGAAAATAAGTGGCCATCAGTCTCTACTGAATACATAAGGATGTAGTGAAAAGACCAATGGGAATGAGAAACAGAAATGAGAATAGGAATTTAACATGGTGCTTGGCTAGTTAATGAGTTTATCTTTTCCCCACATTCGTACAAATAAATCCACAGTGGAGCAAGGATTCCAGTCTGGGTTTGTCTGACTTCAGAACTAACTGGAACCAGCTAGACCAAGGTACAAATACAGCCTTCACCATTTCCTAGCCATTTAACCTTGGCCAAATAAGTTGGATGGTCTCCAATACCATATACATTTCCTGAACTAGCACATACAGTATTTAGTACCTTCGTTGTCTATAGATAGAATTAGGGAAAGTACCTGAGACAACAAAAAGAGTAGAAGGAAAGCATAGTTTCTGTCCTCAAGGACTTTACAATCTCCTTGGGGAAAGAAGATACTGGAGTGATAAATAATAAGCGAGGCTTAATAAGTGAAGTGTAAATGATATGAGAAGGCTGTAGCACGTGAATGAAAAGAAGCCGGCAAGGCCGTCTGGAAAGGCTACCTGGGCTGATAGGGGCAAGCAAGGCTTTCTGGAATTGGTCTTTGCACTATGTCCTTATGCATTCCGTGGAGAATGCATTACCCACTTATTGTCAGATTCTCAGCGTGCCTTCCATTGTTAGCTTCTTATCATTTTTTCATTTGACTTTACTCATCTTCTGGGACTGCTGCATAGGCTCAAAGCTGAGTAAAGTGCTACCTCAGCATGTTATGACAAGACATAGCTATACATATTGACTCTCTGTCAAACATCAAACTGATCTTTTAAATTGCTTTGCTGACTTATAAAGCTGTGTTTAGTGTAGGTCTAGTCTTGTGGTATGATGACTAGGTCCTGATACCTGGAATGGAATGTACAGATTTTCTAGAATAAGGTGTAACATTTCACCAGTTTCAAAGAATCTGATTCCCCCTTTGACGTCTGTCCTGATTAGAGAAAAAATACACTTTCCACCGCCAGCAAAGACAATGCCCAGTGGCTGAATAGATCGAGGTAACATGGGTAAACCCCCATTTTCTACTCCCATTCATGAAATTGAATTGAGGACATTTCTCGACACAATGGGATAAAAGATTAAAATGGGTAATTGGAAGGATAGACCTTCAGGAAAGGAGGTTGTTATAGGGTGAACATAGTCCAAAAGAAGATTGGGAGCATCTACATAAAATCCTCTGATCTTTACTCAAATAGAGTCTAATTTTGCCTTGCTGAATTTGCTATTCTGTTGGTTTCTCAACCCATGCTAAGGGCTATTAATCCAGTCTGCAAAAGTGTCCTCCTGTGTTATCATCATACATGCTCTTCCTCCTGCCTGGAATGTCTACTCTAAACTCTTTGCTTATTTAACTCCTTATTCCTCAGTTCTTGGCTCAACAGATGCCTCTTCAGGGAAGTCTTCCCTGACTACCATGGCTATGTCAAATACACCTATTATAAACTCAAATAAAACATGTAGCTTTCCTTCACAGCACTTGGAACAGCTGCAAATTTATGTTTCTACAGTTATTTTATTAATGTCTGTCTTCTCCCTCTTACAGTATAAATGCATGAGGGCAAGGACTGGAGCACATAGCATAGTTCCTGCCTCATAGCTGGTGCTCAATAATCATTTGGTGAATGAAGGAATGGATTTCAGTTTTCCCTAATTAGATCGTGTTAAGAGTATTCTAGTAAGATGCAGGTATATGCTATGCTTCAAGGAAACTCAATGTGCACGATTAAAAAGTTTCATTTGTGAAATGAAAAACAAGTTAGGAATGGAGGGTTGTTTACTTGCTTGTGGAAAGGCAGAATTAATCAATTCTCATGGGACCTACTATTCTGGACTGTGCTATGTATGAGAAGTGTTAAATGAGTATTCGGTATTGTAAATCCAAGAGCCCAGTAACTGTAGAAATATAGCTCTCTACTTTTAAGTAAGTTCTTGTCAGTGTTTGGGATCTTAAGTTTAAAAAATTTAGCAGGAGTTAGAGCGAGATAATGAAATACTTTCAGTAGCTCTAGAAATAATTTGGCATCACGGGTGAAATTAATGCCTACATTCAAATATACAAATCAGAGACTGCGTTTTCTTCATATGTTAGTTAGCAGAAGTCATGAGATTTAAGTTGTAATTTGAGTTTAAATTGTCTTTTCTCACTCTGCCTTGAGGACAGAGACAGATTTATTCATAAATGTAACTAAATAACCTTGCACAATCCCTGGCATATAGTAAATGCCCTTTTCTCTCTCTCTTTCTCACTCTCTGCCTCTCTCTCTCTCCATTCATCTATCACTCTAGCCCTAGCTCTAGCTCTATCATCTCTAACTCCATATTGAATTTACATGTCCAAACATATAGACAGTATATACGTTGAAAAGTTCATCAAATGGAAGTCAAGCAACCTGGATTATAGTCATCAAGGCTCAACTCTACCAATAATTAACTATGCGATCTTAGACAAGTTATTTAATCTCACTCTGCCTTATTTTCTTTATCTCTCAAATTTAGCTAATCATACATGACTTGCATACCTAACTGTAGTATGAAGAAGAACAAATGAAATGGCAAATGAGAAAACGTTTTGAAAAGTGAAAAGTGTCATCCAAATGCAAGTGTGATAGAGGGCCTGTGCTATGAGTAGCAGAGTATAGACTAGGCTACAGAGAGCGTTAATTTCAAACGAAATGAAGAGACTGAGGTTCATTCTCTGGAAGTTCAGCCCAGAACGGCTAACTTGCATAATCATCCTCTTAGCCGTCAGCAGGGCTCAAAAAGAACCCAATGAATCTCTCACTTCCCCTCTTGCTCCACTTGCTGAATCAGCCTTTGTGAAAGTATCCCCTCCAGTATATAATATTTTTGTTTTCTTTTGTTTTGCGGTACATGGGCCTCTCACTGTTGCGGCCTCTCCCGTTGCGGAGCACAGGCTCCGGACGCGCAGGCGCAGCAGCCATGACTCAGGGGCCCAGCCGCTCCGCGGCATGTGGGATCCTCCCGGACCGGGGCACGAGAACACGCGTCCCCTGCATGGGCAGGCGGACTCTCAACCACTGCGCCACCAGGGAAGCCCGAGCCCTGAAGTTTTGAGATTGAACTAGATAGAACAACAAACAACAACCCATCCTGTTGATGCTCGTGGGATGGTGAGTTAAGCGGCTTCTCTGAGATTGTGTAACGCGGGGAGGATTACCTTTAAGAACTTATCGAACGTCGACCTGCTTTAGGGTCGAGAGACGCTAAGCGATGCCACATCTTTAGACAGTTTTTAAGTTATTCTTTATGTTGTACTTCCTTTCGTTATTCCCAAACGTTTAGAAGAGGTATATTAGAAGTTACAGCAAAGTGGTGACCACGGGAGGACCCTCAACAACCACAGGTCTGTAGCTTGCTGAAGAGGACACAATAGAAGATAATTAGAGACCTGGTTCAGATCACAAGTGATGATTTGATAGATGTATACTTTTTTTTTTTTTTTTTTTTTTTTTTTTTTTTTTTTGCGGTACGCGGGCCTCTCACTGTCGTGGCCTCTCCCGTTGCGGAGCACAGGCTCCGGACGCGCAGGCTCAGCGGCCATGGCTCACGGGCCCAGCCGCTCCACGGCACGTGGGATCCTCCCGGACCGGGGCATGAACCCGTGTCCCCCTGCATCGGCAGGCAGACTCTCAACCACTGCGCCACCAGGGAAGCCCCAGTGTATAATATTTTGAAGAAACTTCCAAGAAAACTCTGTGCCCAGAGAGTGCTGATTTAGCACAGCAAATGAAGTGACAGAGATGCATTTGGAACATTTCATTGGCAGGTACCTGGTCCGACCAAGCCTACATGAATAAGGGGGTACCTGTTTGGCCAAAGGAAGCATATTTCTTACAAATGACTATATATGTTTCTGAATTTGGAGGCACATGGCAAGTGGAATAAAAAGGTATCACCATGTTCTAAAGGCACCGTCCTGTGCATTCAAATAGTCGATGTTTAATCCATGGCATACAGTAATCCCCTCTCCTTCTTCTTATGCCTCCATACATAATAAAACAGTTTCTAGAAAATGTACCCTATAGTGTTATATGTCACCACACCACAGGACATGAAGTAAGAAGGCGCCCTTTTCTGAGGCATAAAAAATAAATCAAAATTATTCATAAGCATGACTGAAGACAAATAATTCTCTCTGACTTAAAAAAATTATTATTATGCTGCAACTGCTTTGCTCCCATACCTGGAGTTTTGACTAGCAGAGCCTTACATGTGGTGATTCTAATCTTTAGTAGCACAGTGCTTTCCTGAATCATGTTCATACTTATTAGCTTCCACATGAAGAAGGCAGTTTAAAGTATTATTTTCAAAGATATCACAATGTGACAAGAACACATGTGTGCCAGTAATAGGTGGTAGATTGTGGATGATGGTGTTAGGATGCAATCTGAATGACCCTTCTTCAAACAAGCTTGTTAAAAAAAGTCACTTAAACTAATGAGACAACATAAGTAGATTTCTTGCATTTTTCCCGGATACCACAGATATTTATCTTTTTCCAAGCAAATGAATAAAATGCAGTCCAGTTTGTCATTAAATTGAAGTAACAGATCAGCTCTCTGTAAGCATCAAATTTGAAGTTTCCCACTGGTAGCTAGCTGAAGAAAAAAGAAAAAAGAAAGACTTTTTTACTCTAAAATCATATTTCCATGTCTTTCCCATTTGAATGATTCACTTTTTTCATAGCTTGAAGAAAACAGAATTGCTGTATCTAAGGAAAATAAGGAAAAGCTTGAGGAGAATAAAGTTAAATACTTTTGCCAAATATACTTTAACATTCATTGAATACATGTAGTGTTTCTATCAGGTTGATTTTCATACAAGCTTCAAAAGTCAGCCAATATTTAGAATCTGCTAGAACTAAGAGCGCATTTGATTGTCCATCATTCCATCTCTGTTCCCATCTGTCTGTGAAGTCTAATGATTGTTGTGAAAGAGATCACAGCTGTTTTTCATCTTCGTTTTGAGGCATACATTTTTTATTCAGACTTACTGTTATGTATTTTCATTTCCTGAAGTTATAGAAGCAACTTGGATGGACTCATTTCCAGCTGGAAAGGCAGCTCTTCTTCCTTCTGAGGCACAGTTGGACGCTGTGATGCCTATTCCCAAGGTCTTACTTTGACAACTGGCATGTAGATAGGCTATTTTTGACATTCCTACCTTATTTTTCACTATCCATCTTCTCACTCATCCCAACCCTCAATTTTGTTCTTCTCAATTAAGCATCTTTCCCTGATCTGTATCCTTCCTAGCTATAGTCTCCCATCAGAATCTTCTACTCCTACAAATCTTCCCCTCACCTCCCCCTGACTACAACAAGCCATGGGATCTGGGAATTGCCAGATTAAAAATTAACTCTATAAATTGGATAAAGTTTATTAGTACAAGCAGTGGGTTAATGCATTACTCATCTCAGGAATATTGCATGCAAATAAGAATTTCCCAGTGGAATTACTCCTGAATCACAGAATCTTAGGCTTCATTGTCAAGTGTGGAGGATTATGCCACTCAAAAAGAAAACCCCTAAGAGACAAGTTGGGTGAACATCCTTACCAGCAAAAGAAAGAATTTTTTCATAAAAGGCTACTGTGTTCTAAGGATTTGTGACTTCAAAATCAGAATGTCAAAACTAATTTAGAACAAGTAGCCTTATTTAAGAAATTAACACATTTTCTAATGGAGAAGTTTATCTGCTGCCTCATTATTACTCAGATTAAATTCTATCACAATAGTTCTAACAGAATAAAATATGTAAGTACCTCAAAGGCTACTCACCTCTTCTCTTGAGCTGTGCACTCACCCAGTTACAAATTTTTTTTTTCAAGCTAGCAGCATAAAGAATAAAATTTTAATCCTAACAAGAAGCTTCTTGACATACACTTTTTTTCCTTCTTGTATAAATGAGTCCTATGCTTTACTGTTTTTTGTTTTGTTTTTTAAGGTGGAACAAGGGGTATAGGAGTAGTTATCTTAACTTCTGAATAAGAAAACTCAGTTGAACTGGTGTTAGCATTCTGGGATACTTCCAGATTAGGAGATGATCTGGGAAGTATAGTTTGATTGTTAAAATAATGTACTTTTGCAATAGTTACTGTGTAATGGACCTCTGTTTAAATGCAAACTTTTCTATCCAGGACAGATGGTCACCATAGATACAAGGTTAAGCTATTTTCACATCTGATCTAAATTTGTTTTTGTGGAATTTTGATCTGTTAGTGGTTTGTGATTTCTAGAGGCACCAGAGAAGCTAGTTTGAGGCAGGTAGTGAGACAAGCAAGGTGGTAAAATACAAAGCACTGTTGGTTTAGACTCAGACTTTTGCTCAAATCTTAGCTAATATTTTTTATAGTTGTGTGATTTGGGGCAATAATTTCCATTTCTGAGCATGTTTCTTCTTCTTTAAAACAAGAAGGGTTACAACAACCAAATGGCAACCTTTTCATGTGCATTAAATGGGAAAAATATATGAAATATTTGTCATAGAGCGATGAATGTACAATGGGTACTCACAATATAATCATTACTTTCTGTTCCCTCATCTTCATTTTTATGAGCTCATTCAAACTGAGGACTCTTATGTCATTATCTGAGAGCTTTAGGGTCAGCTTTTCATGTTAAGTGCAAGAGAAAATTAGTGTTATTATTAGAGTTAAAGAACAAAATAATCCTCAATACGTTTTTTAGGTAAATACAACGAAGATCAGGTTGGCTTGGGGGTGGGTGGCAGGGGAAGTGTAAGGCACTGTAAATCTCTCACAAGTGTTTCCTGAATGTTGTATCCTTGTTATTATATCCAAAGTGTATTAGCTCCTTATTGAGGTGACATTGCACTGACCTTAAAGAGATGAATCACATGGGTTGGATGGACAGAAGGTAAAGTATAACCAAAATGTGGCCTAGTGATAATTTGGCTCAAGACAGAGGCTCAGCGTGCTTAGAAAAACCACACTGAGAGAGCAATCAAATGAAAGCATAATCTAACACTTGTGAGGTAATTCAGGTTTGTAAAATTGAGTTCACCTTTTATTCATAGACTCTTTTATAGCCTTCTGCTATTTAAAGACATATGTGGCCTGAAATGAGATTTCTAGGCTCAGCCTCCCTGAATTACTGTCCATGGCGTTTATAAAAGAGATAGCAGACTATAGCAGCTTTTCTGTGGTGCTTGATCAAACTTGGATTGACATAGATGCTACTTCCTTCAATGGTATTTCAGCCATTGTGAAGGTGACACAGCCCAGGAGCAGGTTTCTGAAAGGTTATAACCAACTGTCACATACTCAGGGACCAAGCTCCAAAGGAAGTCCTTATTCTGTAGGTCCCATTTGCTGCGGCCAGCTTGTCTATTTACATGGACTGTTTCCCCTTTCAGTGAGTCTATTGTATGTACTGTATGTGCCTGAATAAATAGATACAAAATGTTATGGCATTCAATAGAGGCAATTGTGGGAAATATTGGAATGTGACTAAAAACTATCTCCCCCATCTAATATATCTAACTTTATAATGATGTAATGTCATTATGTAATGTCATAATGATTACTGATGTAGTATCCATAATATATCTGACATTTTTCTTTCACCACCCTCACCAAACCTGACAATCCTCATTGCTTAATGAGCACTTAACTGAGACATAGGCTAATAGGCTATAGGGAGATAGATGCTAGCCTTGGATTAAAAGAATCAATCTTTCTCTAATATCTGTAGCCTTCAGATCAATAGTCCACCTAAATCTGATGATGAATAATAATGAAGCTGATATTTCTTTACTTTCACTAGCTGCTGGGATACCTTAGGATAAAAATATCATTAGTTCAATGCTAGAAATATAAAAATATTCATTTATTTTTAATTTTAAAGGTAGTTTACCATGTGGCTGATGAATGGATTGGCTATTTAAACTTTGTCATAACTCAAGCAGGATGAGAGTAAGAATAAAGCCCCAGGCTTTCATACGAATTAATTTGAAAAGTTTATATGTTTGGTTTCCTACTCAAGATCCTATTGCACCTTCAATCTCTGCTGTGAGATTAGAGTGATTTACAGGCACTGTTAGACCTCAGAGTGATTCCCAGAAGTTAACATTTAGTGTAGTACTTCAATAAACCACTATAATAAGATATTTTATTATTATGGTTCTAAATGTCCTGCAGTGTACGGTAATTCAGATATAAAATAATTAAAGGCAATTAAAGCCCATTATACTAAGGATTACTTTGTGCTAATGACACAGAGGTTTCTTGCCTCAAGAAAGAATTCCCTCTAAAGTCACACAGGAAGGAAGCTGAAGTAGGTGGTGCTAAGAGAAAGAGGCTTTTCGCTTTTTTTTTTTTTTTTTTAGATAAGTGATAGAGAATACATTGACAATTTCTCAGAATAGGGGAAAACAATGACTTTTTCAAATGTTTCCACTGATGGTATCTCAAATTGTTTTTCATTGATGATCTGAATCAAGGGCATCCTGAGGTCAAGGGTGAAATAAGCCGATTCAGAAAAAAATCTTTCCCTAGAGCTCTTGGGTCTAAAGGCGACCTAGAGATGATAAAGACCACCTTTCTCCCTCTCTCAAGGGTCTGGAGCTCAGCCACACCTAGGCAGCCCATAGGAGTGAATCCATCCATTTCTGAATAAACTTTTATTTAAAACTTAGCTGTTCCAAGTCCCCTGTTAAAAGCATTGTAGCATGTCGCTTAGAGGGTGAGCCCTCCAGATAGATAGCCTATGTTTAACTTCTGGCCTATTAATTAGGGAGAGAGCTTAATTCAATAATAATAGTAATAATAATAGGAAACCAGTCTTGGACATTTTATTCTATCAATTTTTTGCCTCGCTTTCCTGAACCTTAAAATGGAGTTGATAGCAAAAACCTCCCTCACAGGATTATTGTGTCATTGAGTTAGTATATGTAAAACACTTATAACAGTGACTGCTGTAATTATATTGTGGACAGAAAATGTTGCCTGCCATTCCATTTTCTCCATTCAGAATGGAGAAAAGCAGGAAGCATTCTGTGCTATGGATACTGGTCCTAGAGAGTTAAGATGCATATCTAAGGAGTCATTTCAGTGAGCCCAGATTCTTGCATCTTTCCATATATAGAAAAGAACTAAAATCATTAGCATGAGATGTCTGTTTTCTGTGATTAGCAGTAATCTTTCGACATTTGACTACATGTTTTTTTCCAGCCAAATACTCCTATATATCCTGACTCTTCCCTTACCTATTCAGAGTTCCTCAGAGCTCTCTGAGAGGGTGACTTTCAGGCTAAAATCCTCAGTAAGATCCCTGAATATAACTTAACTCACAACTTTTAGGTTGTGCATTTTTCTTCGGTCAACAACGTTCTTTATAAATTTCAACTGTTTTTATTACACTGTCCAAATACCTGTTCCTTACCAGGTCCTCAACTGCAGGAACACAGCTATTGAAGAGTGGGAGCCAAAATACATACCTTTTCTTTCTGCAACTTTTCATCAGAACTCATTCATTTAACCACCAGACATTTGTTGTACTCTTACTTATATGTCAATCACTGTTCTAGGTATAGGTATAGGTACTGAATATTCAATGATAAATAAGACAGATAAGACCCTGACTCTCATGGTTTTTCCATTTTAGCCAAAGGAGATAGACAATAAAAAAAAAGGAAACCAATAAATGAATGTGATATTTCCAACCAATGATAAATGCTATAAAGTTATGAAGAAAAAAAAAGACGTGAACACGATAGAGAATGATATGGATGGCATAATATTAAATTAGGAGGTAAAGGAGAGCATATGCTATCCTAATTTCACTCAATCATTGGATGTCTACATTGTGCAAGGCACTGTTCTAGATTCTGGAGATAAAGCAGTGAATGAGGCAGACAAGGTCATTGCTCTCACGCAGCTTACGTTCTCATCTTGGGGCAGGAAATAAAATAAATAAAGCAATAAAGAAATTTTAAAAAATCAGTAACACATGCTATAAAGAGTGGGAGTGGGATGAAGAGTGCCTAGGAGACTATTTAAATTGACCAGTAATGAACTCTCTGATTAGGTGTCACTTACTTGTGATCTTACAGACAAGGAACTATCCTTGCAAAAATTTACATGTTTTATAGGTAGAGAGAATACAAAGAACACAGGTCCTGAGTTGGAAAGGATATTTACATATTCGAGGAATAAAAACACAGAGAGCTTGGGTAGGTCCAACAAGGGTTTAGAGTTTGGAGTTTATTTTTGGTATAATGGGCAGACATTGGAAGATTTTTTTAAGCATAGGCATGAAAGGATCTATTTCACTTAAAAAAAGTCACTCTGGCTGCTGAGTGGAAAATGTACTGTAGAAAGTCAATACTGAGAGCAGGGAAATGTATTAAGATGTGATTGCAAAGGTATAGGTAAAATGTGACAGTGGCTTAGTTTAGGTTGGTGACAGTGGGGTTTCAGATATCTAGGTGGATTTGAGATGTATTTTGCAAGAAGATCTAGCAGCATTTTATGATGAACTAGAAGAAACAGAGTTTCGAAACATAAAGGAATCAAGGATGTTTCCTGCATTATTTAGCCTGAGTAACTGGGTGGAAGGTGGACATATTAAGTTTAAGATCCAAGTAGAGTTTTCAAATAAGGAAAAGACAATTGTAGCATAGATCTGGAGCTTAGGAGCAATGTCAGAGCTAGAGATAGAGATTTGGAAAGTCATTGGCATATAGGCACTATTTTAAATCTTGGCATTGGATATGACCATCCAGGAAGAGAGTTTAGAAAGTATAAACCTATTCCTGTCTTGTATCTCATTCAGAGCATTTGTAATTGACTGGCCATTGAATGTCATAAAACATGTTCATACTAAAGCGTTGATGACCATAAAGCTGTTCATACTAAGGTGTTGATGATTAATTATAGCCCAATCTTTTCATCTTTTCATTTTTGTTGTAGCAAGATGTATCCCAAAGAAGCTACTCCAACGCTGAGAATTTCCAGCCCAGTGTCACACAGATTGGCCTTAAATTTATAGCCCAGATGAGCAAGGTGGTAGTGATAGTGGTGGGTTTGGGATCCCCCTTAAGCTAGCCACCTGTGCTGTTCCACTGATCCATAATGGACGAATCTCAAACAAGACCCACATGACTTGTTCCTAGCTTTATGTAGAATTTGGGACCTTTAAAAAATGCTCCCTGTTTCTATTTGATTTTCATATTTCTGCCTTGATCTTACTCTCTCCTTTGTTCCAAAAGTGAAGCCAGTTGTCAGGCATTGGCATCTTGTCATTATAGCATTTGTCACCTTACTGATTGTCTCCTTTGAAAATGCATCAGTATGTCACTTATTAATTTATTTATTTTCTGATATCTGAACTACTGAGGTTATCTTCAGAATGACTTGAAAGTGGATGGATATATAGCTATTCGCTTCCTCTCACCCTGTGAAATCTCCCAAAATGAGAGGCCCAATTCTCCTTGGGATGGAATACTTTTTATTTATTCTTAATTTGAAAAGTCAGAGTGTGAAGTGTCTAGATGCTCACCTGTATGGATGCTGCTTGAGTTTTATTTTACAATGTGATGTATAATTCAGTGTGATATATAATGTGGTGAAGATTGGGGATCCTATTGAAAAGATAGATATAGATAGATATGTAAATTCAGAATTCTCTTTTAGACACTATATCATAAGAAGAAGGTTCAGCTTATATTTTTAAAATTGCCTGCAGTTTTCATTTTAACTATGTAGTTTTTGCTTTTGGCAGTTTGACTTCCCTGATATTGTTTTTACATAGATTTTATATTTAATGTGATTTTTTTTTCCAGTCAGAGATTTCAGCCAGAATATGAGAAATAACTTCTCTCCTATTTCTTTCTTTTCCTTCTCCCCAAATAGACTTGATTTCATTACCAAATGTGTCTGTAATTGAATTCCTCTTCTTGGGGGAGACGATAGGAAACTTTTCCCTCCTCACTGAAAGCCTGATCCAGTAGGCCCACAGGGTTGTACCTCTGCAGGATTCTCTGCTTCATCTTTCCCAAAGCCTGATCCTTGATACAAAAAAATCCTTATTCTTCCCTGATCTACAGTGATTCTTAGACAAGTGCCACCTCTCATCTCTCTATATCCCACATCTGATACCATCACTGCATTGAAAACCAATGTGAGATACAACCTGAAAATGCAGTGAGATGTGTACTCAAAAGGTGGGCTTTTCAGGGAAGCCCAATGATGCAATCCTTTACCTTTGGTGCCAAACTTCTCTCTGGTAAATGCTCAATTCTGGTATAGTTATAGGGAAATAGGGATGGGATTGGTTAGTGAGGTTTGTAATAGGAGCCCCTATCAACTCAAAAGAAATCTGTCAGCTGCCAGTGTGACAAATGGGGTTCTAGAAGTTGTTACACACTAACTCCAGAGAACTAACATTTCCAGGAAAGTAAATTTTTTTGTCCCCTTGACCCCCATATTTGGAGAAATAATAGAGCTACAAGGCCTAAAAGTGCAAAGACTGTCCTGCTGAGGGCTCAGTGGATAAAGTAGGGAGTCCTAACCCTGTTTTTGCAATGTCTGAAAACATCTACAGGGTTAAGGTGTGTTATGAGGTTTTTAAAACATTTTCAAATCCTTATTCATTCTAGGAATGAGTGAAGAGGACTTTCACAGAGTCAAACAATAACTGGACCCTCTAACTCCAAGAAGATTGGGGTTCAGCAAACTTAATTAATGGTACAATTATCTGTTCATTTCATTACCCATTTTCCCTGCAGCAAGCCCCTAAATATTGTCATATCTGAGCTTTCTTGTTTTTGTGATTAAACTCAGTTTTAAGTCATATCTCCTTCTAGTATAAAGGATTTTACATATTAGAGATAAAAATGACACAAACTACATACCATTATATTTCAGAAAGAACATATATTCTTGAAGAAAGGAATTTAATTTTGTAATAATCTCCCACCTCCAAACCCAGCCAGGCACTAATCTTAATCACTCATTTTATTGAATAATATGTGTGTCATTTTTTTTTTCTCCACAAATCAAAATGCTAGTGAGTTTATCACCTTTTTTGCAGATCTAATTGTCTGCTTGGATAAAAATGTCCCTATGATTATGACACACTTTTTGTTGAGGTCTTTTCATTCCTGTGTTCACCTATAAAGCAGTAGGCTCAACTAATGTTAGCCTATCTGTTTTCATCTCTGATAAGTGTTATCTAAAATTCATTTATGCGTTTAGGAACAAGGTGACAAAATAGTGGTACTCTCTTGATAAATCTCACATACAGTATGGCAGCATATGAGTCATTCTTATAAGTGGTGTAGACTTTATTGTCTTACATGACTTATGCTTATAGCCATACATAAATCACACAGAACCACCAGAGGAATTTTAGTGTTTAGTCATAACAAAAGAAGAGATTTCACAGATTGTCTCCATCAAGTCTGAATGAGGTCAAAGAGGGAAAGGATTCCCAATAAATAATCGGTTTCAACTTCATGTCAGCTAATGATAAATACTTCTATACAAAATTTGAACAAGGAAACTTCATTTTGTTTTAAATATACTCCAAGTTTGTGAAATGGAGCCTTTGAGAAACTTGGAAAGATTTCCCTTATGGTTTAGTATTATAGGCTTTTAGTTTAGGGAAGGGAAATAATCCTTGTCTAGGAGAGCTCATGAGGCTTTAGTTTAGTGTTAATTCAGCTCAATCAAGAGTTCATCAACTCATTTGTTCAACAAACATTTATAGATAAACACTGGTGAATTTTGCTTGCCAAAATACCCTAAACAAAGTAAAAAAGCAAAATAGTAGAAACTTGTTTATTCATTCTTTCATTTAAATCAGTTAAGAGGGAAAAAGAACCTAATTTCTGTCATATGAAAAGAGTTTCTACAAATATCTAAGTAGAAGATAACTCATTTTTTTTAATTGGCAAAGAATTTTAAATTCATATACTATTTGATTTTGCTAATTCCACCTTAGGAATCTATCCTGCCAATATACTTGCAAAAGTTTGAAGAAACTAAGTATTTATTTTCATTATGCCTTTGCTTATATTAGCTGAATAATGAAGCAAACTACATGCCCCTTAAGAAGTGAAAGAGGGGAATTTAAATGATCATGGTACATCCATACAATGGATACAGTAATGTTGTTTTAAAAATTAGTTATATCTATATTTTCTTTTAAAAATAAGTTAAATCTATCTGTGCTGATATGAAAGATCACCAAAATATATTATTAAATGAAAAAGTCAACGTGCAGAACTACCGCTTTAGTATTATCCTGTTTACTTAATATGGATGCAAATGCATAACTCTGGGATATACATTCATAAACTATATCTGAGATTTAGAAGTGAGATTTGGGAAAGAGGGAGAGGTATTTTTAACTTTCATTTTTAACCCTTTAGATTGTTTAAAATGTTTACCTTGTGATAGTAAATAAGACATTTGAGAGGTTAGAATAAAAAGTTGAAAATGGAGAAAATGAACTAACATTTATTGAGCATTCACTATTTCTCATGCATTATGTTTTTTTTTTTTTTTTTTTTTTTTTTTTTTTTGCGGTATGCGGGCCTCTCACTGCTGTGGCCTCTCCCGTTGCGGAGCACAGGCTCCGGATGCGCAGGCCCAGCGGCCATGGCTCACGGGCCCAGCCGCTCCGCGGCATGTGGGATCCTCCCAGACCGGGGCACGAACCCGTATCCCCTGCATCGGCAGGCGGACTCTCAACCACTGCGCCACCAGGGAGGCCCTGCATTATGTTTTTGAAATCTATGTCTCTACTTTTCTCCTTTCAACAACACTTCAAGGTAAATGTTAATTTCCCAATGTCACAAATGAGGAAACTAAAACCTAGGCAGGTTATGTTGTTTGGCTAGTGTCACCTAGCTAGTTAGTGTTAATGAGACTAATGTGGAATGAGAGTAATAAACATAACAACCACTAATTTTCAGCACTAATTATGTCAAAATGTATTACATGTATGTGTTTCCAGTCTCCCAAATTAGCTAACTCCCATTTATAATTAATGAAACTGGAGTTCAAAGAGGTTATGTAATTTATTGAAGGTAACAGGGTTGATATATGAACATAGCTCAGTGTACTTCCAAACCCCAGTCCTTTCCACTGCCCTATATCATTTTCCATACATAAAGTGCTTGGAAAGAGATAGGAGAAACAAGGATACAGATTAGAGGCTCCTGCAATAGTCAATGTGAGAAATTACCAAGAAGAGAAAAAAAAATATCTGAGCAAGGTTCAGAAGGTAAACTCAGACATGGTGAGTAACTGGACATTATGGTCCAGGTAAAAGGAAGAATCAAAGATGGCCCAGAAGTTTCTAGGTAGCTGGTGATGGCTTTTGCCAATATAGGAGATATAAGAGAGGAATATTTTGGGGGAATGACATGGTCATTTTTTCATATGTTTATTTTCTGATGTATGTGGTATATCCAGGTGGAGACGTCTATTAGGCAATAGGATATACAGATTTAATGTTACTCTTTGTTATTGCTATCATCCATGTTTAAATCTCAGAATTATCTTTAATTCCTCCTCCCTCTCCTATCCCTCTATATAAACAAGTCCTATAAAGAAAAATCTACCAGTACAGTGTCTCTTGGATCTATTTCCCATTTCCATTTGCATTGCAACCCCTAATTCTGGCGCTCACTACCTCTTCCTTATAATTTTTCAATAGCATCTAAACTTTCATCTGATATTTAATATCTCTCCTTTCCATCAATGTTACAAACCATGTCATGAATACTCTTCTTAAAGTACAGTGCATCCCCTGATAAAAACAAAACATAAAGAAAAAAAGCAACCAAGGTCTCTTAGTACTTAACAAAATTAAATTCAAACTCAAAAACATAGCACTTAAAGTTCACCATGACCTGAAACCAAACTTACTTTATAGTTTTCTGTTTTATTATCGCACTCGCTGAAACAAACCAGACAATTCAGACTACTACTGAGCCTCCCCCAAAGTCACTTTATGCTTTCATACTTTGTTGTTTTTATTATTAATACATTCATTCATTTCTACATCTAGTCAACAAACATTTAAAAGGATCTATTTTGATGACGGTGGTAGAGATTGAAAGGCATACATGAATTTAAGCTATATTTGGGAGTTAGTATTTACAGAAATTAGGTATTGAGGAAGAGAATTATGAAGATTGATTTCAGTTTTCTGGTTTACCCAACTGGAGATTTCTAGGAGAAACCAGAAGGGAACCAGCTTAGGGTAGGTGGTATATTATGAGTCTGGTTTTGCACATATTCAAATTGAAGTCCTTTTGATATATCAGAGTGGAGAGACCAAGTTGGCAGTTGGATATAGAGATCTGGTCCTTGGTGCCAGAAATCGAAATTGGCAACTTATTTGCATGCAGTTGATAATGGAAGCCACGGGTATAAATTAGATTCACTAAGGAGAGCATATAGAATAAAAGAAAAATTGGCTGAGAATGAGAACTCTAGCGTTTAATAGGAGGGAATAAATTAGATGAGCCTACAAAGGAGACAGAGTTGTCATAGCCAGAGAGGTAGGAGGGAAATTTGGAGAGTGAGTTTTCATGATGCAAAAATAAATAAATAAAAAATAATCAATGATCCCAGAATGAGGGAGTGATTTATAGTACTCAGTAATGCTGGAGGTTGAGTAAAATAAGGACAGAAAGTTTCAACTGAATTTAAGGACCTGAAAATCATTGATGATTTCGAGAACATTTTTAATAGCATGATGGAGGTAGATGCTAACATGAGTTGAGGAGTAATAGAGAAGTGATTAAATGGAGCCAACAAGGTTGGGCACAAGATATGTGACTAAGTTGAGGGAGAGAGAAAACTAAATGGGGTGTGGTATTTTAGCATGCTTAAAATTTAAAAAGTATAGTCGTGTTTGGAGTGAGATGTTAAATAACAGGTAGGAGAAGGAGGGAGAGAGAGGATGAACAACAGTGCAGTATTTTTGTAGTGTCTGGTAATAATTCTAGCAAATGCACAGCAAATTTAGCTATGATTACTATACTTAATTGTTCAAAAAATGAAAAATGAAAATTATCAGTGAAAACATTGGATCCTCAAGCAAAACTACCAGAAATAGATGGTTTAACTTAGGATAATTGCAAAATAAATATCTTTAATGAAGATTCCCTCCTTTTTTCATGGGACTCTCTGAGAAGCACTAGTAACTTTCAAGGATTTTGTACTTATGTCTTCTTTCATAAATGACTGTGTAGCAGTAAAAAGAAAATAAAGATGAGTGTAATATGGAGTAAGATATTTGATGTCTTAATTACTGTCGAGAAATTTTTCTATACACCCCATTCCAGTACTTGGCACTCTTAATTATAATTATTTATCAGTTCTTCCCATTAGACCAGTACTGTCCCATAGAAATATAACACAAGCCACATATGTAATTTAAAATTTTCTTAAATTTACTTAAAAAGTAAAAAAATAATAATAATACAGGTGAAATGATGTTATGTTAATATATTTTATTAAATTATGTCCAAATTATTATTTCAACATGTTATCAGTATATAAAATTAGTAATGAGATATTTAACATTTCTTTTTTTTTTACTAAGTCTTCAAATTCTGTTACGTATTTTTATACCTATAGCACATCTCAATTCAGACTAGCCACATTTTGATTGCTTAGTAGCCACACATATATAGTGGCTACCATATTGAACAGCACAGCACTAGACAGTGAACTTCTAAAATATCCTTGAAAGTTACTGTGTAGGTACTCACAAAACCCCTGTATCCCCAACTCCAGCTCAGAGCCTAGCACATAGCAATTAAATAAATGAATAAAATACATTTTTATGTTAATATAGGATTGCCTTATCAAGTATAAGAAGGTCAGTTTTAGGTATTATGGAAAGGAACAAAAATGAAGAGGAAAGGACAGGAAGTACTATTTTATTTATGTATATGTGTCTACTATAAAGTGTTGAGAGGGCAGTGAGATGTTCACCTTTACCTTGTTTCTGCTATTTTGGCATCTAAAACATCAGATAGGAAAAATTCTTCTGGAATGTTCTCTTTTTATGCATAATATGTTCATGTAGTTTTTGTTTTGTTTGTTTTGTTTTTTGTTTTATTACCCCTGCTAGATAATAGGGGCATTTGAAGACAATATCCCTTTCTGGTTCATCTTCTTGTCCCCTACTATGTGAACAGCAGAATACTCGGTCCACAAAGATTTGTGCCATCCTTTAGAGTAGGTTTCCTTTTACAGCCTTTCTTCTTACAGTTTATTCACTATAACCTATGAGGAATCTGCCTGCTGCTGGCATAGTTCTCAAAGATGGTAGGTAGAGGTGATCTATCTCCCTTAAGATAACATAGGGCCAAAACTGTAATTTTCATGCAGAGTGTATGTGAGCAAAAGTTGCCAAGAGGAGGTTTTGGGGAAACTGTATGGGACAGAAGGGCAAAGTCACTAAAACCAAGGATTCATTTTTCATCAGGGGCCTGCACTATTGTTGGAAATAAGATGATTAGAAATTTTTTTTTCTTTATGTGAATGCCTTTGAGCTAAGTGCATTTTTACATGAAGAGTGAAGACAAGTATAAATAGAATTGTTAAATAGTGATTTACTCTCTTCTCTCCACAGTTAGTAAAAATTCTTTTCTTGGTTTGTGTGTTTATTATTTATTGCCTTTCACCCCCACCAAACTGTAAGGCCCATAAAAGCAGAGATCATATCTTTTTTATTAACCAGTATGTACCCAATGTAGTACAATGTTGGACATATAGAAGCTGCTCAATAAATATATATTGGATTAATGAAGGAATGGGATATTTATCACACTGAAATAAAATTCATAATATTTACAAGTGGATGATCAAAATTTAACTTAGAAGTAGGGAAAAACACAAAGTATGATTTTTGAAGACTTTTTCTTATAAGTGAACATGATTTACTGAATATTTTTCCTCAAATAACTCTAAAGAATCTGCTGAATTTCTGATTATTTTAAGTTCTATTTGCTGTACATCCATGATCTGTGGAACTAAATAAACCCTATCCAACTGTTTTTCATTCATTATATACAATAACGCACTGCTTAAAAAAAAGAGATGAATGATGATGTGACTTCATGTTTTACTTTGGAAGTGTTAAGGCTTGTTACTCTTTTGCATGAGCTAGAACTTCACTGATCTACTTAGATGAAGTTTAGCTAAAATTTAATTATGTAAAAGGAACTGTATTAAGCAAGTTTCTCTAGAGTAGTTGGCAATTGGAGACAGGAGAGCCGATGCTGTAGTTCCAGTCTGAGTCCAAAGGCTTGAGGACCAGGATACCTGATAGTTTAGTTCCAGTTTGATTCCAAAAGCCTAAGAACCAGGTGAACTGATGGTGTGAGTTCCAGTCTGAAAGCTGACAGGCTCAAGACCCACAAAGGGCTGATGTTTCAATTCTAGTCCTCAGGCAGGAAAAGATCCATGTCCCAGATCAAGTGGTCAGGAAAGCTACCTTTTATCCAAGATAGAAGCATGTTCAGCCCTTTTGCATTAGAGAAAGCAATCTGCTTTGCTCGGTCTACTCATTCAAATGTTAGCCTCATCCAAAAACACCCTCACAGACACATCCAGCATAATGTTTTACCAATATCTGAACACCCTATGGCCTGGTCAAGCTGTTTTATAAAATTAGTCATCACAGCTACTCCCAAAAAGGAACTCTTGAGATATTATAAATGGAGAATTTTATTATTGCTGCTTTGCTCTGCTTAGCTCAGTTAAATCTTGGATCTTTGTTAAAACTGTCTTGTAAATCTAATATGTTAAAGTGTACTAGTGGTTCTATAGAGTCCAGCTAAGCTTACCTACAAAGAATTGTGTGATTATGTACTATGATAAATTTTTTTGGTTAGAGAAGAGCCACTGCATAATCACATAATTTCTTAACATCTAGTAAATTATGGAAATTACTTGCCTGAGCCTTCTCTATGAAACCCACAAATAGGATCAATTTAATATCAGAAAGTAGTGGTTGTGATTGACACTAGGAAGAGATACACATAGGCTATAAGAGCAATTGTCTTAACAGTTTTGGGGGCTGACCTTAAAAAAAAAAAGGGTTACTTTGAACTCCAGTATTTAAAACAAACAAAAAAGGAGAAGTGTCTGGTTGAAGCAGGAGCAACGGAGGGATGTGGAGTCCTGCCTCCTCTCTTTACCACCTCTTCTACTCAAGCCAATCCCAAGGCTCCTCCACAGAGGGCTGGGATTACATAAAACACAGTTTGATGATCACTGGGTATTATGGTAATCAAATTGTGACTATTGTAAATATGCTGTAGAAAAGAGATTACACTAGTGGGTTCACTGGACTTTTTCTCACATGGCATCTGAAGTCTAGAGAAGATTTGCTAAAAGCACGAAGCTACGTCTGATATATTAGAGGGTCATGAAATGACACAGTATTTTACTTGCAAAGGATTTTGGGTACGCTACTAATAGAATCTGTACCATCTTTTAAACTGTATTGATGTGTGATGAGAAAATTCATGGGAACAAGGATAAGAAGATTGACCTAGCTGGAAAACCAGGCCTGGATCTTAGTATGGCCTAACTTGTACTAGACTTTTGATTTCTGTCTAGGTATGCCCCTCAAAATAATCTAAGCACATTGCTTATAAAAGTTAAGCTTCCCACTCCTTTGTCCATACTGATTTGCCTCTGTGGGTTTCTTTTTTTTAAAAATAAATTTATTTATTTGTTTATTTATTTATGGCTGCGTTGGGTCTTTGTTGTGGTGCACAAGCTTCTCATTGCGGTGGCTTCTCTTGTTATGGAACATAGGCTCTAGGCACGTGGGCTTCAGTAGTTGTGGCACATGGGCTCAGTAGTTGTGGCTCACGGCCTCTAGAGCGCAGGCTCAGTAGTTGTGGCGCATGGTCTTAGTTGCTCCGCGGCATGTGGGATCTTCCCGGACTGGGGCTCAAACCTGCGTCCTCTGCACTGGCAGGCGGATTCTTATCCACTGCACCACCAGGGAAGTCCTCCTCTATGGGTTTTAACAATTGTTACAGAGTAATGCATGATAACAGAGATTCATATGGATTATTAAGATCAGTCCTGGTGAACTGAATATATCATTTCAACTATGTTGTAGCTGATATACAAATATATGTGCTGTAACTTAATTGCTATAATTTTCCTTTTAAGGAAATTAGAGTTGTATCTTGGACTCCAGATAATGTCTTCTAATATACTATCTTCAGTTTGAAAGTTTTCTTTTTTCCATTCATCATAAATACTGATTGCTATATAGTTGAATTGTTTTAGCCTTAGCCCTGTTACTTAAATATATTGCAGAAAATGAAGAAACAGAGGCTGTAAGGTAAATGAGTTTCACCTTAATTGTACCTAACTAGAGCACTCTGCATATCATGGCACAGAACAAAGGTTGTTCTATTGACTGCAGTAGGGGGTCTATCAACAAATGTTTCCTTTCAGGACAAGGATTTAAACTTTTGCTTTTTATTTGACATAGTCCATCATTCTCTTAAATTCAACATTCTATACCAATGACTATACTTAGAGTTTTTCTGAGGATCTTCTGAATAGTGTAAGAAATGAATTGGATCTGTCTTTCTCTTATGAAAGCTCTTTCAATTCATTTCATTGATTCAGTTTTTATTGGCCTAAGTCTCACCAGGATCTTGCCTGGCTCTAAGCCCTCTAAGGGGAGGTTATAAATACCTAGAAGATATGTTTAATCCTTGGCTATGTTTTTAACTAATTATACAGATGTCAGATACTAATGTTACTGTTGTTGGGAGATGGAACTAACACTTGCTAAATATGCTTCTTATTAAAGCAAGTGTTCTTTTTATGGAGTTGTATTTAAACACATCATGTCTGAGATTGTTAGCACATAGTTTAAGGCAAATCAATGTTATACAGTAGGAAGTGGGCTTTGAAAATAAACAGACCTGGTTTTGAGTCTCAGCTCTATCACATAATGGTTGTGTGGTCATAAGTAAGTTACTTACCCTCCCAAGGTTAATTTTCCTTATTGATATAATCATGGCACCACATGCTCCTTTGTCAGTCCCCCTCCATACAAACATACTCACTCACTTAAAAGAAAACAGATAAATAAGCAAAGAAGTATTAAAAACATAAGACACACTCTACTTTTATTGCTCCTCCATTACTATTTGCCCTTGAACTTTGAAAAAGTTTTATTTTGTTTCTAAATGAAATGTGGGAGAGGCCTTTTAAATGTCCATGTCACTTTATTCATTTACAGATTAAAATTTAAGTATACTTATTAGAACCCAGTTAAGAATATAAAGGAACTTACATTATAGTGCTCAGTATGTGCCAGTAATTTAAGACTATGAATAGCAAGACATTTTAATACAATGGATTAAATAATCTTATTAAATATATTATTGCCATCATACTGTTGGTTGGAAGATAAACCTAGTCCTTACGACTGAAATGCAACTATCCAAAGATTAAAAATGATTGCTTTTTTCCCAGGTGCAGTTTGGAAACATAGTTAATTGCCAAATGCCAGGAAGCACAAACTATTATACATTTTTTTTTTTTTTCTTTTTGCGGTATGCGGGCCTCTCACTGTTGTGGCCTCCCCCGTTGCGGAGCACAGGCTCCGGACGCGCAGGCCCAGCGGCCATGGCTCACGGGCCCAGCCGCTCCGCGGCATATGGGATCCTCCCAGACCGGGGCACGAACCCGTATCCCCTGCATCGGCAGGCGGACTCTCAACCACTGCGCCACCAGGGAGGCCCCTATTATACATTTTAAAAGACTTCTCTTGCCATCAATTTAGAATGTTGCATTTGAATGAAAAACTTGTAATAGAAAATAAAATTAACGTGGGATTTTATTCTCGAAATCTATAAAAACATCTTCTAGTATTCCATTCATACCTTTTCTTCTTGCTGTTCAGGCTGTCCATCTTGAGTCGTTGGTCTGCTATGAGTACATGTCATATACTACTAATAGAAAGCTTAAAGGCTGTTGATTTCTCTACAGTTTCAGACTTATGAATGTGAGGCTGTGTAGAGCTTTAACTTAAAGATAGCTCATTAATCTGAAATTCTTGTCTTAAGCCTGCAAAATAGAAAAGTAGTATTTAAACTGAGTCACAGTTGAATCTTTAAGGGATTGTTGTTTTGGCAAATGGGTTCCTTACAGAATGCAAACCCAAATAAGGTACTTTAAATTTTAACAAAACAATTATTTGATATAATCTTCAACTAGGAGTAAAGTAAAGTAAAGAAATACGTGTAATCAAAAAGATCTCAGCTTTTGTCCTCCATTAAAGAACTTTTAAAGCAACACAGTCATCCCTGGAGAGCCATTTGGTTTAATGAAGGAAATTATTATTAGTTAAGCTAGAATGGTAGAGGAGAAACTGGAGGAAATAATATTTGAGTTAGTCAAATAATAAAGCATTAAAAAAATAATTGTACTGTATCTTCATAGGTGTTTCCAAATAATAATGCCTTATAATTTTTCAGGTGTTTTACAACAAATCCATCAATCACTTGTCAGTGCAGCATGGAGCTACCTCTAAAGATAGAATTTAGGAGGACTTTAGATGTATAAAGCAACTCTATGTAACAATTAGTCAGAAGCAATAAAAGAATGCCATAGGCAATTAGAGCACACTAATGTACAATTCTTGTACACAAGCCAATCCAACATCATTTTCTTTCATCTCTGGAAATACTGCCATTGAAATGCTTACCATTCAACTGCAGATTTATTCATTCTAAAAACTCATCAATTCTAAAGACTATATGATGTTTACAATGTTTTAATGACAAGATTCAAATTTTCAAATGTAAATTCTTCAAATTTTATTTGAAGAAATATCTGTCTTTACACTCAGAATCTTGAATCGGGTCTCATTTTATTTTAATTAGCTAGAACGTCCTCATCTTCAAAATGTGTTCAGATTTGGCTGGATAGAGTGTGGGTGGGGAAACGTGAAAAGTTCCATTAGATTTAATAATATGTTTCAGGTTTATAACGCTAAATTTTTATTTAAAAAATAATCACTACACATATATGTGTATGTGTATATGGGTTTGTGTGATTTTCTTTTAAACTGATGAGCTAGGTTAGTGATAGAAGCTTAAGAAAATATAACTTGACTGCATCCATGAAATTGCTCTATAGTATTACATATGGGGATGAATAGAGTTTGAAATAATTCTTAAATTGCTAACATCAGGGTGTCTAGTCAAATTCTCCAACCTCTACTGGCTTACCCTTGATTTGCTTTAATATGGGTTGTGGGAAAAGAAAAACAATAGTTTTTCATTTAGACTTCATTTAGAACTGCCTGGCAACAGACAGGTAGGAAGGACTTCGAATTACTATTTTTCATTACTGGAGGGTCCCTTAGGACTACATTGGAAAGAATTCTGTCTACCCCAGATAAGAGTCTCCTAGCAGTTTAATGTGCCAATCAGCTGTGCTCAGCAGCCCAGAATCATCACATTGCAGCTATTGAATAGTTCCAGACCATACGTTTCAAAGGATGGAGAATGTGATATGTGACATACTTCCAAAGAATGGTGATGAAAAGGGGGAAACGTAAGAGACTAAATTCTGTGGGATTGACAGTGCCTTAGAATGGGAAAAATTACATAAGCATCAGGTACCTCACAGAGTCTACGATTATGTGTCTGCTCTAGCCATATTGTCCATAGAACATTAAATTGCACAATTTCTCTTCTTTTCACTATTAAACAGAAACCTCTGGAATCATAGGGCACACAAGCACAGTTAAGAGAGACAGTGATAGAGGCTACTTAGCTTCTCTTTCGGCTCAGGGTTAGTATATGCTCTATCCTGAGAAGTCACCTTCAAAATCAATCTAGAATAAGATTAACTAGAGTCTGATTGGCATTTGTGGTTACCATCATAATTTTAAAAAAATAAAACAAGATTCTGAACATGGTATCTTTAAAATAAGGAAGTCAGGGGGGAAAGTGTATTTTATTTTATTTTTTTTCATCTTGAGAGAGGGCGCTCCTCTTATAAGGTAAAGCAACCAGCATATGCTCATTCTTGAAGTGGCTAAATAAGATGTATGACATATGTTAGCTACTTGCTCTTAGCATGGAATATAGTTTGTCAAAGAACGGTGACATAGTTCTAGGGTAAGAGTAAGACCTTTAGGGATCCAAAGAACTAAAAAGAAAATTGTTCCCCATTCCCATCCCCGATATATAATTAAAAATGAGTTTAAGGAAGTCCCATGGTGACTACCTTAATGATACCAAATTATTTTAAAAAGTGTTTTGGTGACCCTGCTTTTCTGGTGCCCTTAGCATGTATATCTGCCTATTAGATAATTCAGCATATAATTCTTAATATTACAGCTCAGTAGACTATGACCAAGCCAGCTGCCCTGGTTAAGAGACAGAGTGAAAGGATGGGGATAGAAGTATTTTCCATCGAATGTGCACGAATGCATCTCTGATGAGGTTAAATGAAGTGAGAGAGTTAGCCATGTGGGTAGCTTGGGAAGGGTTTCCTAAGCCTAGGGAACAGCAACTGTAAATGTTTTAAGCCTGGAGCATATTTGAGATGTTTGAGGAATAGCAAGTGGCTAGAGCACTATGAGCAAGAAGAATGAGGGAGGAAATTTCAGGTAAGAAAAACAATATGAAAAAAGCTCAGGGGTAACAGATGGTTCTCCCACATTAGGATTACTTCACTTCTGAAGCCAGACAGCCGGCCTTAAAGGCCACTCAGAATATCAGCCTGTAGCTAAACCCGTGTCCAGTATTAACTGCATAAACACGACTTTTTGATCTCTCTGAAGGTCACCGAGTAGACTGGGAACACCAGGGAACCCAGATGGCTAACATAAGTAACATAAGGTTTACTTGAAGGAGGCAAATGGACAAAAGCTAGAATTCTGAAAACAACAAGGCAAATAAAAAAAGACACTCTTTTGCTTTTTAAGCACATGGCAGTAAATGTTGTACTATCAATTCAGAAACCTCACAATATGATTATAATTATGCATAAGGTATACAGAAATTGATGGACTCTATTAAAGTACAGAAAGTTGGAGTAGCACACAAAGGAGAATAATGAATAGTAAAATCCGTTGACAACACTGTAGCTAACACATTTTTATTATCTCACAATGTTATTTGAGTGCAATGGCATATGGACATGGTCAGAAGCTATAAGGCCAGAAAATAGCACTGAGTGTATTATAAAATATTAGCAGAATATATTGTCATAGCATAGCCATAGTGGGATAGTGAACTTACCATTTTAAAGCATGATCAGATAATCATTTTGTCCAATTTTTGTCTTCACTTAATTGGGTACTGGATAGACCAAACTAATTGCTTGGATTTGGAAGGCACTATATAGCATTATGTTAGCATTAATCATGCCAGGTTCAAACAACTGGGGAAAATTGGTCAACAGAGTGGTTTTAAAAAGTCAAATTGATTGACATTGTGAAGTTATAACCTAAATATCATCTCCTTCAATAGCTAATATGTTTCAATGAGAATAAGCTTGTAGCTTTTGTTTTCCTTCTTGGATCAAGAATCTAAAACTGTCATATAAAACCATCTTATATTCTCATATAATGCTTTATACATTTCCAACATTTTTATATATATTTACCTTTTCTGTGAGATCTCTGTGACCTTCCTATTTAAATGAAATCCCTATTCCCCTTGTCCTGCTCTGACTTGATTCCACACCTTGAGTCCCCGAACCATGCTCTATTTTTCTGCATACACTTGTAACTTTCTGCCATACTATATCGATTACATATTTAACTTTTATTTTCTGCCTGCCCCCTTTAATATGTAAGCTCCATGGCAACATGGCTGGGTGAGTTGCCAGATGTCACAGGGAAAATTAATGACAGTGAGAGCAAACTAAAGCATAGCATCCTGATTCCCAGACCTATATTCTCTCAACTTCTCTTTTGGCAGTCATTCTCAACTCTGGATGCACATTGGAACCGCCTTTGGTGCTCTAAAAAATTATAATGCCTAGAAACTCCCCCAGAAAATCCTGATGCAGATTGGGCATCAGGAATTTTATCTCATTCTCCTGCCTCAATAAATTCCATTTTTCAAATAAACATTTCAACAGTATAGTGGATGGGATCAGGCAGACCTGGGTTCAAATCCTAGTATCTATTTTATCTTGACCAGTTGCTCAACCCGTAAACCTCAGTTTCCTTGGTTCTCAAATAGGGATAATAATGCCAAATTTGCAGGGGACATGTCAGGATCAAATCAGATAATGGATATGAAAGAGTCTGACAAATAATGTACATTCTCTTTTCTACCAATCTCTCCTTTTTAATTGGAGGATTTTATCAATTTATATTTAAGGTATTACTAACAAGTATCCACTCTTCCCTTTTTCTATTTGTTTTCCATATGTCACACCTTTTTTGTTCCCCAATTCCTCTATTACTGTCTTTCTTGTGTGTCTATTTTTTTCAAATGTGCTGTTTTAATTCCCTTCTCATTTCTGTTACTGTATATTAAAATTTTTTTCCTTACTGGGTACTTTGAGGTTAAAATTAATATCTTAATTTTTAACCTAAATTATTTTATATCTATTTATAATTTGAATTAATAGCAACTAATATACACAAAATTTGCTCATATATAGGTCCATCCCTCCCTTTTTATGTTATTATCACAAATTATTTTATTCTTTGTGTGTCCATTAATATAGATTAATAATTAATTTTATGCATTTGTCTTTTAACTTATATAGAAAAAAAGAGGAGTTACAATCCCAAAATACTATAATAGTAGCTTTTGATATTTACCTATAGCTATCTTTATGAGTGTTCTTTATTTCTTCATATGTCTCCAAGTTACTGTCTAGTGCCATTTCATTTCAGTTTGAAGGACTCTCTATAGCATTTCTTATAGGGTAGGTCTACTAGTGGCAAACTCCCTTGGCTTTGGTTTATCTAGTGATATCTTTATTTCTCCTTCATTTTTGAAGGATAGTTTGTGTATATAGACTTGTTTTGTTGTTGTTGTTGTTTTTCTTTCAACACTTGAAATATATTATTTCACTGCCTTCTGGCCTTCATAGCTTCTGATGAGAAATTAGCTGTTAATCTTGTTAAGGATTATCTGTATAGGGTGAGCTTCTTTTCTCTTGCTACCTGAAAGATTCTCTTTGTCTTTGTCTTTCAACAATTTGCTTTTAATGTGTCTTAGTGTGGATCGCTAAACTTTTCCTAGTTGAATTTCACTGGATGTGTACATTCATGTCTTCCATCAAATTGTGATATTTTGGCCATTGTATCTTTAAATATTCTTTCTCAACTTTTTTCTCTTTCTCCTCTTCTTCTGAGACTCTGTGTATATATTGATATGTTTAATAGTGTCTTACAAGTCTTATAGGCTCAGTTTATTTTTCTTTATTCTTTTATCTTTCTTCTCAGACTGAATAATTTCAATTGACTTACCATTAAGTTCACTGATTTTTTCTTCTGCTTGGTGAAACTTGATGTTGAATCCCTTTAATATATATTTTCTTTTTAATTATTATACTTTTCAGCTCTAGAATTTCTATTTGGTTCCTTAATATAATTTCTACCTCTTTATGGATATTCTCTATTTAGTAAAATATTGTTCTCCTTTTTTATTTATTTTATTTTATTTATTTATTTATTTATTTTGCTGTACGCGGGCCTCTCACTGTTGTGGCCCCTCCCATCGTGGAGCACAGGCTCCAGACACACAGGCTCAGCAGCCATGACTCACGGGCCCAGCCACTCCATGGCATGTGGGATCCTCCCGGACCGGGGCACGAACCCACATCCCCTGCATCGGCAGGCAGACTCTCAACCACTGCGCCACCAGGGAAGCCCTCCTTTTTTATTTTTATTCTTTGTCTATGTCTTCCTTTAGCTCTTTGAATATATTTAAAACAGTTGATTTAATGTCTTTGTGTAGTAATTTCAACACCTGGACTTCCTCAGGGACTGTTTCTATTAATATATTTTTGCCTGTAAGTGGGCCACAAATCATTTTTTCTTTTCATGCGTCAAAAAATTTTCATTAAAAGTGGTCATTTTGAATATTATAATGTGGAAACTCTAGAAATTAAATTCTCCCCTTTCTCCTGGGCTGTTATATGCTGTTTTGTGATTGTTGGGTGTCTGTTTGTTCATTTGTTTAGTGAATTTTCTGTATTAATTTTGTAAAATCTGTAGTCTTTATTGAATGCAGCCACTGAAGGACCTGTCCCATTAGTTTAGTACCAGTTAGTGATTTGACAGATTACTTGATACTCCTGGAAGAAAGAAAAAGAAGAAAGAAATAAAGAAAGGAAGGAAGAAAAGAAGAGAGGAGAAGAGAAGGAAAGAAAAGAAAGAGAGAAGGAAAAGAAAAGGAAAGTTAAAAATAGAACTCTCCTAGTGTTTGCAGATTGGGTCTGTATTGGGGAATTCCTTAATGTTTAACCAAGCAGTTAGCCAGGCAGTTTTCAACTCTGCCTTAGCCATTACTTCCTGCTTGCATGG
This sequence comes from Mesoplodon mirus, assembly GCF_964341445.2. Lineage (NCBI taxonomy): Eukaryota > Metazoa > Chordata > Mammalia > Artiodactyla > Ziphiidae > Mesoplodon > Mesoplodon mirus. The sequence continues at coordinate 108,632,050 of NC_138981.1, read as the reverse complement.
TAAGGTAAGTCAGAGTTGAGTGCTTGGTGTCTTCTCAGGTCTCTTGTGAGCATGTCTCTGTCACTGGACATGCCTATGGCCATCTACATTCCCTGGGATATGCAGGTGTTTTTCAAAGCTCTTATTCCTTGAAGCATGTCTTTTTCTAACCTCTTTCCTCCCAAGCTTTTTGGTCTATTTCCTATTCTGACTGTTATCCTTTGCCCCTAGCAATGGTGGCTAATAAATTTACTTTAATGCTGCCCAGAATGCTGCCTCAGCCTTGGGAGGGCTTTGTGGCTGGAAAAATTAGTTTAAGCCCTTTGGCCCATCTCTTAGGGAGCCACCAGACAGATCAAAACACAGAACCAGAATTCTTTGAGAATAAGTTCTTTATGACTTCCTCTGTTACCTGTATTCTGCAATAGGAATGTAGGTGGTTATCTTCAAAGTAGAATGCAGAATGGGGGATGTTAACAGGGTAAGTTAAAATGTCACAGAATTTTCTTACTTGAAATCATCACGTTCTTTTTCTTCATTAAGCACTGCCCTGGTTGTTGTAAGTTTTTGATTGAATTCCTGAGTTCTGAGTAACTTGATTCTGACAGTTTTCCAGCTTATTCATTGTGTTTGTGAATGGATAGAGTTTTGATTTCCCTACTCTGCTGGTTTCTGTAACTTCATTTGATAAGGATCACTATTAATCTGTAGATTGATTTGAGTAGAATTCCCATTTTCACAATGTGAGCCTCTAAATAAGAAACATGAATTTTCTCTCCTTTTATTGAGATCATCTTTAATTTCTCTCAGCAATGTTTTGTAACTTTAAGCATATAAATCTATCAGCTCTTTTGTTAAGTTTATTTTTAAGTATTTTTTCTTTTTCATGATATTTTGAATGAAATTATTTTCCTATTTTTATTTTCAGATAGTTTATTGCTAGTATATAGAAATATATTTGATTTTTATACATTGTTCTTGTATCCTGAAACTTTTCTAAATGTATGTTTTAGTTCTAATTGTGTGTGTGTGTGTGTGTGTATAAGAGTGTATTTTTTTAGGGTTTTTTATATACAGAATCATCCCAATGAAGTCTTTTTTGTTTTTTTCTTTCTAATCTGCATGCCTTTTATTTTCCTCTCTCTTTTTTTTTCCTTATTGGACTGACCAAAATCACCATTATAATATTGAATAGAAGTGGCAGAAACAGACATCTTTGTCATCTTTGTTTTTTTCTCAACCTTAGACAGCATGCAACCAGTCTTTCACCATTAAGCATGATGTTGGTTTTAAGTTTTTAATAGATGCCTTTTATTGGGTTAACCAAGTTTCCTTTCTTTACTAGTTAGTTGAGGCTTTTTATTATGAATTAGTGTCAGATTTTGTCAAATGCTTTTTTTCTCTTTATTGAGAAAATAATGTGATTTTGTCCTTTTTTTCTATTAATAAAGTATATTACATTAATTTTTTGAGGCTAAAACAACCTCATATTCCAAGGATAACTGGTCATTCTAAGTAATTTTTTTTAAGTTTTGTGGATTCAGCTTGATAGTATTTTGTTGAGAATTTATGTCTATACTTTACTGTTTGTTTTCTATATATTACACATCCTTTTTTTTTGCTACATTTTCTCTTTCACTGACTTCCATTTTGTTGCATAGATTATTTTTGCTGTGATACTTTAATTCCAATTTAATTTGCTATTTGTTTGCTTTTACTATTTTTTTCAGTTATTTTTCTTAAGGTTACTATAGGGTGTATGTTTTAGTTGGCTTAGGCTGTTATAACAAAATACTGCTGAGTAGCTTAAACAATAGAAATCTATTTTCTCATAGTTCTGGAGTGTGGAAGTCTGAGATCAGGATGCCTGCATGTTTGGGTTCTAGGGAGAGCATTCTTCCTGGCTTGCACACGGCCACTCTCTCACTCTGTGTTCACATGGTCTTTCCTCAGTGTGTGCACATGGAGACAGAGAGAAATATCTCTCCCATCTTCTTTTAAGGCCACCAATCCTAGTGGGTTAGGACCCCACTCTTATTATCTCATTTAACCTCAACCATTCCTAAAATCACTTCCCTATCTCCAAATACAGTCAAATTGGTGGTTAGTGCTTTAACACATGAATTTGGGGGGTGGGGCACAGATTAGGACATAGTAGCTTACAATATTCTTTTTTACTTATTACAATCTACTTTAGATTTATGCCAACTTAATTTCAGTAAATGTATATAATTTTCTCCATTGTAGCTCTATTCTCACCACACTCCTCTGTGTTGTTGTCATATATATCTTTATATGTTATAAAGCCAATAATATAGTTTTATAATTATTTCTTCATGCAATTGTCATTACAAATAATTATGAGAAGAAAAAAGTAAAATATACGTTTGCACTCTTTTATATTTACATGTTTACCTTTACCAGTGCTCTTTATGTCTTTGTGTCATGCTGTTTCTTTTCATCTTGAAGGACTTCCTTTAGTATATTTTGCAAAGGAGATCTGGTAGGTACACAGTCTCTCAATCTGTGTTTATGTAGGAATGTCTCTCTTTGCATCTTCATTTTTGAAAGAATATTTTGCTGGATATAGGCAATATTTTTCTTCCTGTACATTGACTATGCCAACCCACTGCTTCCGGCCTCCATTGTTCCTGATTAGAAGTAAGCTGTTAATCTTACTTTGGTATGTAATAAGTTTTTTTTTTTTCTCTTGCCACTTTAAGAGCTTCTCTGTGTCTTTGTCTTTCGTTTTTCTTTCTTTTTTTCTTTTCTTTTTTTTTTTTTTTTTGGCCACATGGCATGTGGGATCTTACTTCCCTGACCAGGGATCAAACCTATGCCCCCTTCAGTCAAAGCGTGGAGTCTTAACCACTGGACCACCAGGGAAGTCCTTGTGTCTATTTTTTTAAAAATTTTTATTGGAGTATAGTTGTTTTACAAGGTCCCTGTGTCTTTGTCTTTCAACCCCTTACTTACATGTCTCTAGGCATGAGTCTCTTTATGTTTATACTATTTTGATTCAGTTGAGTTTCTTGGATGTGTAGTTTAATATTTCTCCTCAAATTTGTAAATATTTTGGTTGTTATTTTTTCAAATATTCTTTCTGCCATTCTTCTCATTCTAAGAATTTCATTATGCATATGATGATATGGTTTGTGTTGTCCGCAGGTCTCTGAGGCTCTGTTCATGTCTCTGTTTTTTCTGTTCCTTAGATTAGATACTCTTCATTGATTTATCATCAACTCCAGTGATTCTTTACACTGTCAGCTCAAATATGCTATTGAGCCATTCTAGTGAACTTCTCATTTCAGTTATTGTACTATTCAAATATAAAATTTCCATTTGGTATTTTTAAAATAAATTTTGTCTTTATATTCATATTCTTTATTGAGTCATTGTCAAAACATGTTCCCTTAATTTTTAAAGCATAGTTTTCTTTATTTCTTTGAATACATTTATAATAGATGCTTTGAAGTCTTTTTCTACTAAGTTCAACATCTGGACACCATTAGAGACAGTTGCTCTTGACTGTTTTTTTTTCCCCCTGAGTATGGGTCATATTTTCCTATTTCTTTGCATGTCATGTAAATTTTTGTTGGAAGTTGATTATCTTAGAAAATTTAGCTTAGTATCTATGCATTTGGATCCCTTCTATGGACTTTTGGTTGTTGTTACTAGTTTTTCTTTGTTTGATCTATTTGTTTGGTATCTTGCTTAGGCTAATTCTGTATGTCTGTATTCCATGTACTGTGTGGTCATTGATGTCTCTGCTCTATGTTTTAAAAAGTATTTTGTTGCTTTTATTTTTAATACTGTTTTCATAGAGGTTACCTCTGGATCAGAATAACTTAATGGCAAATCAGTGATTGCTCAAACTTTATGTTTAAGCTTTTTAAGTTAATAAGATTTCCACACTTTGTTAATGTATCTGAGTGTTGATGGGGGTACACATTTTAATTTCAGTCAGTGAATCAGTTAGTCCTTGTAAAGTCAGTTCTTTCTGGGTACACAAAGCTTCATGTTCAGCTAGGGATGAATAGCCTTCCCTGATTGTTTGTCAGCAAGATTACAGTTGGCTTTGACAATACCTCTGGGCATGAGTTTTTATTCTCTTTGCTCTAAATCAAGAGAGCTGCCTTCCAGCATGAGACTGCCAAGTCCTCATAGTCTACTTTGCACTTGTAGAGCTATCAAAAATGGATCTGGGGCTTGAAGATTGGTGCAGCCCCAGGTTAAAATGCTATATACTCCCATTGTCCTTATTAAGGTTTAGTTGTTTTTCTTGAATAAACTTTTCTTAATGTGCTATATGCCTTTGGTCAATTTCCAGAGTCAAGAAATATGTGGTTTTGATAAATTTATCCAGTTTCATCACTGCTTTCTGCTGAGCTCCTTATTTTGCCATTCCACAAGTCAAGTAGCATATGTCTTCTTCTTCCTTTTGAAGGACAAAAGTGACGAGTTATTATCAAATGGCTATTTCAATTTAGTGGACATGATTTGATTAACTCATTTGCCGTAGCAATTAAGAGTTAGTATAACAACTGATTTCTATATTCTCCATTTCTGCATATGCATCTCTAAAATCTTGTTGCTGCTTCACACATTTCAGACCTTTATAATGTTATACCCAAAGGATATTTTTATCAACAGGAATAACTTATAGGCCTTTATAAAAATATGTCCTCTTTTCCAGGATTTCTAAGATTTTGTTTGTTTGCTTGTTTTTGATTTTTGCTGTGTCACTACAGGCTTGGAGAAATATCTGACACCCTAAGAATATGCAAGTATGTAGTTGGATCTAAAATATGCAAGCCTTTTAAAAAAGTTTTCCAAATTTTCCTACCTTGATCCATAAATAGCTGAAAATACTAACTAAATAATAATACTAATATAAAGCTAAAAGGAACCCTACTGTATTCATAGCATAGCAAGCATCTTCTGCTAGTAACCCTGTCCAAGAAAAGCTTTTAAAGAACTAGTTAGATTGGTATAGCCTAAAAAACTTTCCACACTACAGTGGGAATAATATGAGAGAAACCTGTAGGTAAATCTGGAAACAAAGATTAAAAGAGTAGACTTATTTAGGCTTTTCAGTTATTGATCCAGTATATTTCCATATAGAAATAGCCTAGTTCTATATAGTTGGATTATTTTTAACATGAGAGTCCAGGCTTGCTATTTATTTCCTGTTGGGCAGTGAAGAAACTGCTCTAGAAACAATGGAACATTTTTTTGTAGGGGAAAATGGCTTGCAGAAAGAAACTTTTAAAATAATAATTCTAAAAAACTCCACAACCAACCAGTTTGTGTTGCCCACTATAACTGGTGAAGCCAAATCAATAAAAATAATGAAGACTTTATTTCAAACTAATTAATGACAGTCCATTTCTGGACCCCTTAATTATACTTTTTATTTTGTATTATCTATGTGGTCATAATTTTCACTACTAGCTGCTATTTTTCTAATTGTGAGTGAATGAATCTTCGAATTTTAGAATTACAGAGCCATCACCATATCCATTTAGTTAGGAAAGCTGACATATGTAAAACTCCATGCCCTCCACTGTTGACAGTTGTAAAGCAATCTTTTTCAGGAGAATGGTTAGAAAACAAGATTTCTACTTCCATTCCAAATGAATGCCTTTTAAGTACAGGGCACCTTGAATAAGCTCTCAAGAAATCATGACTGTAGGTAATTCAGGAGATATTTCAGGTTTATAATTCAAAGTTACCAAACCAAACTACAATATAGGAAATTTTCTCCCTTTTTTCTCTCTCATAACATAAGGTCTAACAATTCTGCCTCTGCCTACTATGTAGTCCTGCCTTTGCCTCTCACTAGCTGTGTGAACTTCTATCTCATTTTTCCTCCTCTGTAAAATGAGGGAAAAAGTACCTAACTCATAGAGTCATTGATTAATATACAAGCAACTTAAAACTGTGTCTGACACATGGTAAGTGCTTTGAGAAGTACATGCTGTTTTTATTTGCACTACAGATGAAGAGCATGCCCTATAGATATTAATCTTAGTAAAACTGTATAAACACCATTTTGACATGGAGTTCAGATATCCGAAGCATTTTAAAACAAAAACAGGCCATTTGAGTTTTCAGTAAATTTGACCAAGCAACATTATCAGGAGTCCACTTTGAGGTGTAGATAACACAGATGGCTTCTCTATGCTGAATATGCTAACTGGAATTTACTAAATGTCTATTTGACATTATGCTTTGTGATTTAGATACAGCTCTGTTTGCAAAGATACTTGAATAATATTTAAATGGTCAATTTAATCAACCTTCAATTTGTTTATTACATAGACCTTAAACCAGCAACTCAACCTGGCTTTTTTTCCCTGGTACCTGGAAGAGTACCTAACAGATAGTAGGCACTTAATAGTTACTGAATGGATGGAAGGATGGAAGGATGGATTCAATTTGAAGTCATGTAGACAAATTCAAAGTTTTATTTATGTCAGCATGTTATTGTAAATTCAAAGCTGGTTTTATATGTATAAGTTAAACCAGTGTTAATTCATTTCCATAGAAGTTAGGTCATAGAAAAATGTATAAAACATATACTTTTATCAGTTCAGTCCTGTTTTTTGGCAAAGATGATATGAGGGAGATGAGAAACAAGACCCTGTGATTTGACAGAATACTTTTCTAAAATTTGTACAGTATAGTCATCTTATAGATGTAGTTGAGGGAACATACTACAACTCTTTTTATTCTGCATTATCCATCTCCTTTGAAACTGAATGTCCCTAAATATTCCCATTTTGGCACTGGTCCCAAAAGAGAGCTGTCATGTCAACTTTAAGCCAATATACTATGTTAAGAATGTCATCAGATATTTGACCACAATTTCGTGTGTCTATAGTGATGTGAATGTGACACCTCTTAACTTACTTGCAATCATCTATTACTCTGGAACACGCAGCTTCATAAAGTCCTGAATTAATCTTCAGGGAGAAGAATGCCTAATAAAGAACACAATAATGTGCAGCAGCTCTGGCAATAAATTTGATGAAGGGTTTCCTGAAAGCCACAGCAAAGGGTAAATGAGTCCACTTACTAGTTCTGTGTTGGTGTTATTTATGTTCTGTGACCCACAGGGAGATGAGAGATTTTATTTTGCTGCTGGGGCAGCCTTCCCAGGGCTTCAGCATGCTGGTGCTTTGGGACCAATGTTTGTATACTGAGTGGGAAAATTTTTTTGTCTTGGGGAATGTCCTTTCTTCAAAAAAAAAGAATTTTGCAGAGTGTTTTGTTGTTGTTGTTATTGTTGTTTTGATTTGGTTTGTTTTTTTAATTTTAATCTTAGGCTCTTAGAGTTTGGGAACCATGGTGTATTTTGGTGGCTTGGGGGTTTTGGACAGAGTTATAAGGGAAAATGAGCTTATCACACATGGAACTTGTAATGATTCTCTGTGAAGCATATTTGAGGAGTAGAGAATCAAAGTGTATAAAGTGTTAGTTTTGTTAGATATCTTTCCTAGAATATTCTGTCTCGTTTTATATCACTTCAATGATGATGACTGTAGAAAGTATGCCATTTATTTTTACTAATGTCTGTTGGGTATTGTGTATTCAAAATTTGAATTTATGTTTTACAGTTAATTTTTTTTGTATAGTTTGTGCCTCTGAGTGCTTGTGGTATTTTTTTAATTCAATCAGAAAGTCACAAAAATTATAATCATCCTCATCAGTTCACTCAGTCCCATGTAATTAGTTTTTTTTTAATCTTGATCCTTTGTTAGCACTTTTATGAATTCATCAGGTTTCCATTAGAGTTCTGAAAATGCTTATTCATTCAGTTCACCAGTATAGTCAGTTACCAGAAACCTGTACTTGTCAGAGTCTTTTCCATGAATTCCTTGAAGATGAAACCCTTTTATAGGAACATTTTTGCAAAAGCATCAGAGTACACCCAGAACTGTCTATAAATGACAAAAGACTTAAAAATGACCACAGTTAAAGATTTGATGAAAGTGCATAATAATGCAATTGACAAGGAAATTTAGTTATTTCTGAGATATACATTTTAAAGTAATAACTAGAATTATGACTTATAGCATTATACCAGAACATATAAGATTTTTAAAATTTCATGTAATGTCTGAAACATTTATATTAACATATTTCCATACAACTAACCCAAAGAAAGTTTAGTATTAGTTGTTTATTTGTGTTTGCTTTTTATACTGCAGGTTCTTGTTAGTCATCAATTTTATACACATCAGTGTATACATGTCAATCCCAATCGCCCAATTCAGCACACCACCATCCCCACCCCACCGCGGTTTTCTCCCCTTGGTGTCCATACATTTGTTCTCTACATCTGTGTCTCAACTTCTGCCCTGCAAACCGGTTCACCTGTACCATGTTTCTAGGTTCCACACACATGCGTTAATATACGGTATTTGTTTTTCTCTTTCTGACTTACTTCACTCGGTATGACAGTCTTTAGATCCATCCACGTCTCAACAAATGACCCAATTTCGTTCTTTCTTATGGCTGAGTAATATTCCACTGTATATATATATATATGTACCACATCTTCTTTATCCATTCGTCTGCCAATGGGCATTTAGGTTGTTTCCATGACCTGGCTATTGTAAATAGGGCTGCAATGAACATTGGGGTGCATGTGTCTTTTTGAATTATGGTTTTCTCTGAGTATATGCCCAGTAGTGGGATTGCTGGGTCATATGGTAATTCTATTTTTAGTTTTTTAAGGAACCTCCATACAGTTCTCCATAGTGGCTGTATCAATTTACATTCTCACCAACAGTGCAAGAGGGTTCGCTTTTCTCCACACCCTCTCCAGCATTTATTGTTGGTAGATTTTCTGATGATGCCCATTCTACCTGGTGTGAGGTGATACCTCATGGTAGATTTTATTTGCATTTCTCTAATAATTAGTGATGTTGAGCAGATTTTCATGTGCTTCTTGGCCATCTGTATGTCTTCTTTGGAGAAATGTCTGTTTAGGTCTTCTGCCCATTTTTGGATTGGGTTGTTTGTTTCTTTAATATTGAGCTGCATGAGCTGTTTATATATTTTGGAGATTAATCCTTTGTCCGTTGATTCATTTGTAAATATTTTCTCCCATTCTGAGGGTTGTCTTTTCGTCTTGTTTACAGTTTCCTTTGCTGTGCAAAAGCTTTGAAGTTTCATTAGGTCCCATCTATTTACTTTTGTTTTTATTTCCATTACTCTAGGAGGTGGATCAAAAAAGATCTTGCTGTGATTTATGTCAAAGAGTGTTCTTTCTCTGTTTTCCTCTAAGAGTTTGATAGTGTCTGGTCTTACATTTAGGTCTCTAATTCATTTTGAGTTTATTTTTGTGTATGGTGCTAGGGAGTGTTCTAATTTCATTCTTTTACATGTAGCTGTCCAGTTTTCCCAGCACCACTTATTGAAGAGGCTGTCTTTTCTCCATTGTATATCTTTGCCTCCTTTGTCATAGATTAGTTGACCATAGGTGCATGGGTTTATCTCTGGGCTTTCTATCTTGTTCAATTGATCTATGTTTCTGTTTTTGTGCCAGTACCATATTTTCTTGATTACTGTAGCTTTGTAGTATAGTCTGAAGTCAGGGAATCTGATTCCTCCAGCTCCGTTTTTTTCCCTCAAGACTGCTTTGGGTATTCGGGGTCTTTTGTGTCTCCATACAAATTTTAAGATGATTTGTTCTAGTTCCATAAAAAATGCCATTGGTAATTTGATAGGGATTGCATTGAATCTGTAGATTGCTTTGGGTAGTATAGTCATTTTCACAATATTGATTCTTCCAATCCAAGAACGTGATTACCTCTCCATCTGTTGGTATCATCTTTAATTTTCTTCATCAGTGTCTTATGGTTTTCTGCATACAGGTTTTTTGTCTCCCTAGGTAGGTTTATTCCTAGGGATTTTATTCTTTTGGTTGCAGTGGTAAATGGGAGTGTTTCCATAATTTCTCTCTCAGATTTTTCATCATTAGTGTATAGGAATGCAAGAGATTTCTGTTCATTAATTTTGTATCCTACAACTTTACCAAATTCATTGATTAGCTCTAGTAGTTTTCTGGGGGGCATTTTTACAATTCTCTCTGTATAGTATCATGTCATCTGCAAACAGTGGCAGTTTTACTTCTTCTTTTCCAATTTGTATTCCTTTTATTTTTTTTTATTCTCTGATTGCCGTGGCTAGGACTTCCAAAACTATGTTGATTAATAGTGGTGAGAGTGGACATCCTTGTCTCATTCCTGATCTTAGAGGAAATGCTTTCAGTTTTTCACCATTGAGAATGATGTTTGCTGTGTGTTTGTCATATATGGGCTTTAGTGTGTTGAGGTAGGTTCCCTCTATGCCCACTTTTCTGGAGAGTTTTTTCATAAATGGGTGTTGAATTTTGTCAAAAGCTTTTTCTGCATCTATTGAGATGATCATATGGTTTTTATTCTTCAATTTGTTAATATGGTGTACCACATTGATTGATTTGCATATATTGAAGAAACCTTGCATCCCTGGGATAAATCCTACTTGATCATGGTGTATGATCCTTTCAATGTGTTGTTGGATTCTGTTTGCTAGTATTTTGTTGAGGATTTTTGCATCTATATTCATCAGTGATATTGGTCTGTAATTTTCTTTTTTTGTAGTATCTTTGTCTAGTTTTGGTATCAGGATGATGGTGGCCTCACAGAATGAGTTTGGGAGTGTAACTCCCTCTGCAATTTTTGGGAAGAGTTTGAGAAGAATGGGTGTTAGCTCTTCTCTAAATGTTTGATAGAATTCACCTGAGAAACCATCTGGTCCTGGACTTTTGTTTGTTGGAAGATTTTTTATCAGTTTCTATTTCATTACTTGTGATTGATCTGTTCATATTTTCTGTTTCTTCCTGGTTCAGTCTTGGAAGGTTATACCTTTCTAAGAATTTGTCCATTTCTTCCAGGTTGTCCATTTTATTGGCATAGAGTTGCTTGTAGTAGTCTCTTAGGATGTGTTGTATTTCTCCGGTGTCTGTTGTAACTTCTCCTTTCTCATTTCTAATTTTATTGAGTTGAGTCCTCTCCCTATTTTTCTTGATGAGTCTGGCTAATGGTTTATCAATTTTGTTTATCTTCTCAAAGAACTAGCTTTTAGTTCTATTGATCTTTGCTATTGTTTTCTTTGTTTCTATTTCATTTATTTCTGCTCTGATCTTTATGATTTCTTTCCTTCTGCTAACTTTGGGTTTTGTTTGTTCTTCTTTCTCTAGTCCCTTTAGGTGTAAGGTTAGATTGTTTATGTGAGATTTTTCTTGTTTCTTGAAGTAGGCTTTGTATAGCTATAAACTTCCCTCTTAGAACTGCCTTTGCTGCGTCCCATAGGTTTTGGATCGTCGTGTTTTCATTCTCATTTTTCTCCAGGTTTTTAAAAATTTCCTCTTTAATTTTTCAGTAGTCTCTTTGTTATTTAGTAACGTATTGTTTAGCCTCCATGTGTTTGTGTTTTTTACTTTTTTTTTAACCTGTAATTCACTTCTAATCTCATAGTGTTGTCGTCAGAAAAGATATTTGATATGATTTCAATTTTCTTAAATTTACCGAGGCTTGATTTGTGACCCAAGGTGTGATCTACCCTGGAGAATGTTCCGTGCGCACTTGACAAGAAAGTGTAATCTGCTTTTTTTGGATAGAATGTCCTATAAATATCCATTAAATCTATCTGGTCTATTGTGTCATTTAAAGCTTCTGTTTCCTTATTTATTTTCATTTTGGAAGATCTGTCCATTGGTGTAAGTGAGGTGTTAAAATCCCCCACTATTATTGTGTTACTGTCAATTTCCTCTTTTATAGCTCATAGCAGTTGCCTTATGTATTGAGGTGCTCCTATGTTGGGTGCATATATATTTATAATTGCTATATCTTCTTCTTGGATTGATACCTTGATCATTATGTAGTGTCCTTCCTTGTCTCCTGTAACATTCTTTATTTTAAAGTCTATTTTATCTGATATGAGTATAGGTACTCCAGTTTTCTTTTGATTTCCATTTGCATGGAATATCTTTTTCCATCCCCTCACTTTCAGTCTGTATGTGTCCCTAGGTCTGAAGTGGGTCTCTTGTAGACAGCATATATATGGGTCTTATTTTTGTGTCCATTCAGCATGCCTGTGTCTTTTGGTTGGAGCATTTAATCCATTCACGTTTAAGGTAATTATGGATATGTATGTTCCTATGACCATTTTCTTAATTGTTTTGGGTTTGCTTTTGTAGGTCCTTTTCTTCTCTTGTGTTTCCCACTTAGAGAAGTTCCTTTACATTTGTTGTAGAGCTGGTTTGGTGGTGCTGAATTCTCTTAGCTTTTGCTTGTCTGTAAAGCTTTTGATTTCTCCATCGAATCTGAATGAGATCCTTGCCGGCTAGAGTAATCTTGGTTGTAGGTTCTTCCCTTTCATCACTTTAAGTATATCATGCCACTCCCTTCTGGCTTGTAGAGTTTCTCCTGAGCACTCAGCTGTTAACCTTATGGGAGTTCCCTCTTATGTTGTGTGCCATTTTTCCCGCGCTGCTTTCAATAATTTTTTTTTGTCTTTAATTTTTGCCAATTTGATTACTATGTGTCTCAGAATGTTTCTCCTTTGGTTTATCCTGTATGGGACTCGCTGCGCTTCCTGGACTTGGGTGCCTATTTCCTTTCCCATGCTAGTGAAGTTTTCAACTGTAGTCTCTTCAAATATTTTCTCTGGTCCTTTCTCTCTCTCTTCTCCTTCTGGGATCCCTATAATGTGAATGTTGTTGCATTTAATGTTGTCCCAGAGGTCTCTTAGGCTGTCTTCATTTCTTTTCATTCTTTTTTCTTTATTCTGTTCCACGGCAGTGATTTCCACCATTCTGTCTTCCAGGTCACTTATCCGTTCTTCTGCCTCAGTTATTCTGCTATTGACTCCTTCTAGTGTAGTTTTCATTTCAGTTATTGTATTGTTCATCTCTGTTTGTTTGTTCTTTAATTCTTCTAGGTCTTTGTTTATCATTTCTTGCATCTTCTCGATCTTTGCCTCCATCCTTTTCCTGAGGTCCTGGATCATCTTCACTATCATTCTGAATTCTTTTTCTGGAAGGTTGCCTATCTCCACTTCATTTATTTGTTTTTCTGGGGTTTTATCTTTTTCCTTCATCTGGTATATAGCCCTCTGCCCTTTCATCTTGTCTATCTTTCTGTGAATGTGGTTTTTGTTCCACAGGCTGCAGAATTGTAGTTCTTCTTGCTTCTGCTGTCTGTGCTCTGGTGGATGAGGCTATCTAATACAATTAATTTTTGATTGGATTCTTTTCAGAGTTGAGTAGAAGGAATGACTATGGTTTATTGCTCTTTATGTTCATAATTGAATTCTTTTCATGGGACAGTTGAAAAAGGACAAAATGACCTAGGAAAACTTTGGCTTTACATCCCTTATCCCTTTAAGAATTTTGCATTGATCATTTTTCTTCATCCCCAAGCCCATAAATACCTAGGGTCCTTAATACCACTCCCTGAACATTGTGTTCTTTCTTTTCATTATTGTCAGCACTGCCTTCAGCTGATCTTTTTGGGTTTCTTTTATTGACGTTGTTCTTGTTGTTAGCACTTTTGACAAAATAAAGAAGATGATGCCCACTGGGGCTTTTCCTGAGTATTTGAACTTGTATTTTATGATATTATTTTTCTGTTTTGATATTACATTTAATTATGTAGCATTCTGAACTCCAGAGTTGGGGGTGGGGGGAGAAGAGACAGAGTGATGAAGAGCATATGGTTATTACTGTTTAATCATTATGGGTCAAGTTTCCATTTTTCGTTAATCCCCTATATCTCCTATATGTCCCTGTATTAACTTAACATGGTGAAATCACAGAAGCTAATCACATAACTCAGACAAGAAATATTTAGTGCTATTTAATTCAAAATATAATTCAAGTGAAAGATCATTCATGGAAAGTTTGAAAATGAAATGTATTCTCCTACTCTAGAATAAACACTTGGGGTTGTGAGAATTAAAAAAATTAAAGAAAGAAGGGTGTACAACCTAAAGAAAGAATTTTCTCAGGCTCTGAGTAAATTCAGTGTTTTATTATTACAAAATTGTAGAATTTAAATGTGTTTCTCTCCATGGAAGTAAATAAAGCTCTCTTCAAACTTAAATTTATTGACATTTACTGACTCAATTAGCAAATGTATATTTAATGCCAGTTTGTATAAGGCACTGTTCTAAATAATACAGAGGAGAATAATTCATGGCCTTCTGCTCTCAGGTTTACAGTCTGTAAACATAGGAAAAAACAATCTTAATATGAAGTAAAATTAAATATAAGTTTAAACAGGATTAGTTGCATAAGCAATTTTCTATGAAAAATGCAAGGAAATGAGGAATTCATTATGAAAGTAGAGACTAGTAAAGACATTCAGGAGCAGTTATGTATGAAACTGAAAAATAGTTTGTTAATTCAACAAGTGAAAAGATGAAAGAAGATCATTTCTTTCTGGAGTGAATAGAAGAGGCACAGAGGTGAAAATACATATCATGTTTGAGTAGATACAAGTGGATCCTTTGAGACAGATTTGATGGGACTAGCAACAAGTTAGCACTTTGGCAGTGAAAGGAAAGTGAGAGATAAAACCTTGTTTTGAGGATAGAAATTGAGTCAAGAGAAGGATTTTCAGAGTAAATGAAAGAATTGACTATTAATTGGTGTACTGGGAAGAGGGAACCAGCTGTTTACTGTTGTAATATCACTTTGTGTTTTATTGCATTGACATAAATGTTCAGTATTGAAGGGAGACAGCACTTCAATAATATCACAGTTCTTAAGAAAAATTATCTGAAGAATAAATTAGTTGGGGAATATGGAAAAGACTGAGTCTTTGAAATGGACAATGGTCTCCTATCTGGTTTAGGAAAGAAATTGTTTTATCGATATTTTCTATAGCAAGTTCTTCATAGGAATCACATGGGGTGGGTGGGAGGAATATTAGGTTAAGGAAATGCATTTGTAGATCTCTGGATTCAGATTAAGTGTCTTATTACTGCTGCTCATGGCCCTGTCTTTAATATATAGTAGCACTGAATCTCCTAGAGATGTATGTTCAGTGCAGGATCCTCTAAGTAGAATTTCAGTAGACATTGTTTTCTCTATAGCATCTCACAGAACAAGTGTTCCACAAAAGAATATTTCTGGGAAACATGGCCTTGTATAAACAATTAAAGAAAAAAAACCTACCTAAGAGATTTACTAACTCTATGATAATCTCCAGCTTGAAAGTTTCATTCAAAAAACATAATGTGCACAATACTTTAATTCATACCCTGAAGTTAACAGATTATCTTTTGCATGGCCCATTTTATGGTTAACAGGTGTTAACACTTTTACTATATTCATGCAGCTTAAAGCTCTTGAAGAAGAGTTGGAAGTAAAATGATTAAAGTTTTCAGTTCTGCAAAATTGGATGGCTCCCTGGTGGGACTCATTTCCAAAGAGACTGAGTATATAGTATGTTATATTTCTAGCAAATTAGAAACATCCAGGCAAAAGCTCATGAAAATGAAAAACTGTAGGAGGAAGAGGATGGAGAATGTTTACTTAGAATTCGTATTTCTAAGTCTGTTGTGTGCAGCAAAGGGAACTGTGCTTTTTTTTTTTAACATCCTTATTGGAGTATAATTGCTTTACAGTGGTGTGTTACTTTCTGCTTTATAAACAAAGTGAATCAGCTATACATATACATATATCCCCATATCTCCTCCCTCTTGCATCTCTCTCCTGGCCTCCTTATCCCACCCCTCTAGGTGGACACAAAGCATGGAGCTGATCTCCCTGTGCTATGTGGCTGTTTCCCACTAGCTATCTATTTTTACACTTGGTAGTATATATAACTCCATGCCACTCTCTCACTTTGTCTCAGCTTACCTTCCCCTTCCCCATGTCCTCAAGTCCATTCTCTACGTCAGCGACTTTATTCCTGTCCTGCCCCTAGGTTCTTCATAACCATTTTTATTTTAGATTCCATATATATGTGTTAGCATATGGTATTTGTTTTTCTCTTTCCGAATTACTTCACTCTGTATGACAGAATTTAGGTCCATCCACCTCACTACAAATAACTCAATTTTGTTTCTTTTTATGGCTCAGTAATATTCCATTGTGTATATGTGCCACATCTTATTTACCCATTCATCTGTCAATGGACACTTAGGTTGCTTCCATGTCCTGGCTATTGTAAATAGAGATGAAATGAACATTGTGGTACATGATTCTTTTTGAATTATGGTTTTCTCAGGGTATATGCACAGTAGTGGGATTGCTGGGTCATATGGTAGTTCTATTTTTAGTTTTTTAAGGAACCTCCATACTGTTTTCCATAGTGGCTGTATCAATTTACATTGCCACCAACAGTGCAAGAGGGTTCTCTTTTCTCCACACCCTCTCCAGCATTTATTATTGGTAGATTTTTTGATGATGGCCATTCTGACTGGTGTGAGGTGATACCTCACTGTAGTTTTGTTGCATTTCTCTAAATGATTAGTGATGTTCATTATCCTTTCATGTGTTTGTTGGCAATCTGTATATCTTCTTGAGAGAAATGTCTATTTAGGTATTCTGCCCATTTTTGGATTGGGTTGTTTGATTTTTTGATATGGAGCTGCATGAGCTGCTTGTAAATTTTGGAGATTAATCCTTTGTCAGTTGCTTCATTTGCAAATATTTTCTCCCATTCTGATGGTTGTCTTTTTGTCTTATTTATGGTTTCCTTTGATGTGCAAAAGCTTTGAAGTTTCATTAGGTCCCATTTGTTTATTTTTCTTTTTACTTCCATTTCTCTAGGAGGTGGGTCAAAAAGGATCTTGCTGTGATTTATGTCATAGAGTGTTCTGCCTATATTTTCCTCTAAGAGTTTAAGAGTGTCTGGGTTTATATTTAGATCTTTAATCCATTTTGAGTTTATTTTTGTGAATGGTGTTAGGGAGTGTTTTAATTTCATTCTTTTCCATGTAGCTGTCCAGTTTACCCAGCACCACTTATTGAAGAGGCTGTCTTTTCTCTATTGTATATTCTTGCCTCCTTTATCAAAAATAAGGTGACCATATGTGTGTGGGTTTATCTCTGGGCTTTCTATCCTATTCCATTGATCTATATTTCTGTTCTTGTGCCAGTACCATACTGTCTTGATGGCTGTAGCTTTGTAGTATAGTCTGAAGTCAGGGAGCCTAATTCCTCCAGCTCCATTTTTCTTTCTCAAGATTGTTTTGGCTATTAGGGGTCTTTTGTGTTTCCATACAAATTGTGAAATTTTTTGTTCTAGTTCTGTGAAAAATGCCAGTGGTAGTTTCATAGGGATTGCATTGAATTTGTAGATTGCTTTGGGTAGTATAATCATTTCCACAATGCTGATTCTTAAAATCCAAGAACATTGTATATCTCTCCATCTGCTTGGATCATCTTTAATTTCCTTCATCAGTGTCTTATAGTTTTCTGCGTACAGGTCTTTTGTCTCCTTAGGTAGGTTTATTCCTAGGTATTTTATTCTTTTTGTTGCAATGGTAAATGGGAGTATTTCCTTAATTTCTCTTTCATATTTTCATCATTAGTGTATAGGAATGCAAGAGATTTCTGTGCATTAATTTTGTATCCTGCTACTTTACCAAATTCATTGATTAGCTCTAGTAGTTTCCTGGTAGCATCTTTAGGATCCTCTATATATAGTATCATGTCGTCTGCAAACAGTGACAGCTTTACTTCTTCTTTTCCAATTTGGATTCCATTTATTTCTTTTTCTTCTCTGATTGCTGTGGCTAAAACTTTCAAAACTATGTTGAATAATAGTGTTGAGAGTGGGCAACCTTGTCTTGTTCTTGATCTTAGTGGAAATGGTTTCACTTTTTCACCATTGATGACAATGTTGGCTGTGGATTTTTCATATATGGCCTTTGTTATGTTGAGGTAAGTTCCCTCTATGCCTACTTTCTGGAGGGTTTTTATCATAAATGGGTGTTGAATTTTGTCAAAAGCTTTTTCTGCATCTATTGAGATGATCATATGGATTTTCCCCTTCAATTTGTTACTATGGTTTATCACTTTGATTTGCGTATATTGAAGAATCCTTGCATTCCTGGAATAAACCTCACTTGATCATAGTGTATGATCCTTTTAATGTGCTGTTGGATTCTGTTTGCTAGTATTTTGTTGAGGATTTTTGCATCTATGTTCATGAGTGATATTGGCCTGTACTTTTCTTTCTTTGTGACATCTTTGTCTGGTTTGGGTATCAGGGTGATGGTGGCCTCATAGAATGAGTTTGGGAGTATTCCTCCTTGTGCTATATTTTGGAAGATTTTGAGAAGGATAGGTGTTAGCTCTTCTCTCAATGTTTGATAGAATTCGCCTGTGAAGCCATCTGGTCCTGGGCTTTTGTTTGTTAGAAGATTTTTAGTCACAGTCTCAATTTCAGTGCTATGTTTGGTGTGTCTGTATTTTCTATTTCTTCCTGGTTCAGTCTCGGAAGGTTTTGCTTTCCTAAGTATGTGTCCATTTCTTCCAGGTTGTCCATTTTATTAGCATATAGTTGCTTGTAGTGATCTCATGATCCTGTGTATTTCTGCAGTGTCAGTTGTTACTTCTCCTTTTTCATTTCTAATTCTATTGATCTGAGCCATCTCACTTTGTTTCTTGATGAGTCTGGCTAAAGGTTTATCAATTTTGTTTATCTTCTCAAAGAAACAGCTTTTAATTTTATTGATCTTTGGTATCGCTTCCTTCATTTCTTTTTCATTTATTTCTGATCTGACCTTTATGATTTCTTTCCTTCTGCTAACTTGGGGTTTGTTAATTCTTCTTTCTCTAATTGCTTTAGGTGTAAGCTTAGGTTGTTTCTTTGAGATGTTTCTTGTTTCTTGAGGTAGGATTGTATTGCTATAAACTTCCCTCTTAGAACTGCTTTTGCTGCATCCCATAGGTTTTCAATTGTCCTGTTTTCATTGTCATTTGTCTCTAGGTATTTTTTGATTTCCTCTTTGATTTCTTCAGTGATCTCTTGGTTATTAAGTAGTGTATTTTTTAGTCTCCATGTGTTTGTATTTTTTACAGATATTTTTCCTGTAGTTGATATCTAGTCTCATAGTGTTGTGGTCGGAATAGCCTGAGGCATGATGTGTGTTCTCCCAGGGACGCTGTCCCTGGATCTCGAGACCCTGGCAGTAGCGGGCTGCACAGGCTCCCAGGAGGGCAGGTGTGGATAGTGACCTGTGCTTTCTCACAGGCTTCTTGGTGGCTGCAGCAGCAGCCTTAGCATCTCATGCCCGCCTCTGGTGTCTGCGCTGATAGCCGTGGCTCACGCCCGTCTCTGGAGCTCCTTTAAGCAGCGCTCTGAATCCCCTTTCCTCACAAACCAGGAAACAAAGAGGCAAGAAAAAGTGTCTTGCCTCTTCCGCAGCTCCATACTTTTTCCCGGGCTCCCTCCCGGCTAGCCGTGGTGCATTAACCCCTGCAGGCTGTGTTCACGCCGCCAACCCCAGTCCTCTCCCTGCGCTCCGACTGAAGCCTGAGCCTCAGCTCCCAGCTCCACCTGCCCTGGCGGGTGAGCAGACAAGCCTCTCGGGCTGGTGAGTGCCCGTCGGCACTGATCCTCTGTGCGGGAATCTCTCCGCTCTGCCCTCCGCACCTCTGTTGCTGCGCTCTCCTCCGTTGCCCCGAAGCTTACCCCCTCCACCACCCGCAGTCTCTGCCCACCAAGGGGCTTCCTAGTGTGTGGAAACCTTTCTTCCTTCAAGGCTCCCTCCCACTGGGTCAGGTCCCGTTCCTATTCTTTTGTCTCTGTTTATTCTTTTTTCTTTTGCCCTACCCAGGTACGTGGGGAGTTTCTTGCCTTTTGGGAGGTCTGAGGTCTTCTGCCAGTGTTCAGTAGGTGTTCTGTAGGAGTTGTTTCGCGTGTAGATGTATTTCTGATGTATTTGTGGGGAGGAAGGTGATCTCCATGTCTTACTCTTCTGCCATATTGAAGGTCTCCGGAACTGTGCTTTTTAAAAAGTCTCTACTTGTGCTGTCCTTGAGTTCTGGTTAGTGTTTAATTTTCTTTAGATCTCTGTAGTTTTCAGCTGCTGTACTTTTGGTTAGGTTTAGTAGAGAGTAGTGTGTCATCAAAATGATAGACTCTTTAGTTAAGTTATTGCTTTTGATGTATGTTAATCTGTGTAAGATTTCTTTAACAAGAAAATGGTATAACAGAAGACAATGTATGTCTACTCTCAATGCTCCAAGCAAACAGTTGGATAGGAAGTCCACCACGGAAACTGAGGTCACAGGGTATTTTAAATGACTGCTTTTTGGCATGTTGAAGAGTTTGATATCAGTCAATCTGCCTAGTGGGGCTCATATACTAAAAATTTAACTTTATCTTGAAACCAAAAAGCCTAGCCATAGCTACTTTCTGGGGTGCTAATATATGTAATAATAAGGCCTTGCACACCATCCTTGCTGCAAATAAATTAAGATAATGGATGAAAATTTGCTCATTAAAACCGTAGCTCACCAATATCATCACTCATTGTTCAGAGATGTTAAGTTACACAAGTGAAGATGCTCCTCTTAATGGCTTAGGACTGTGCTATCTTCTTCAGCACTACAATAGAAAGTATTGTTTAGACAATGATACCTCATACAGAGTAAATATTCATTCCTGAATATATGAAGAAAGAAAGGGAGGAAATAAGGGAAGGAGGAAGGGGTAGTGAGGAGGGAGGATAAAGAGAGAAACAGAGACACACAGAGACAAAGAGAGAGAATGCATGAGATTAATTTTGCACAGTTCATGCAATGACCCTTCAATGATGGTTCTATGTGATTAAACCAGATTTAACTTTCCTAGTTGTATAAGAAAATGTATGTCATTAAATTCAAGCAACATAGTTTCCATTATAAAAGAAGGACATGAGGACAGAGAGCCCTTGACAACATGTTAGCATAACACAGGAAAGTAAGATTCAAAATATTTTCAGAATAATTCACTACATAAACCATGGTACCAATCAAGATTAATGCTCTGGAAGATTAATATTCTTGTACATATACATACAAGAGTGGCCCTGCTCAGAGCAACTTGCATTTAGAGATATAAGGGCTTAAATTAGAAACATTTTGGGTAGAAAATGGTTAGTAACTCTTGGAATCATGGTCTAATAAATTCATAAAAATATCTAGTTACAGATTTCCAATGTATTATTTGGGAATGGAGATATTATAAGGCAGAATTAGCATCATTCCAACTAAGTTTGTCTACTCACTTGTAAATAAGAGATATGCCAGTTTCTCCAAAGAAGAAAAAAAAATTGAGAGTTTGAAGAACCCAAATGGGCTCTTGCAGGAAATCGTACTGATTGTGCAATATTTGGTTGAGAAATTTGGTGCCCTGTTAACAATATGAGAAATGGTGCTATAAATGAGTAAACATCCCTCCTATTGAGAGGGTTATTTGATGTTATCTGTCAATTCAAAATTAATTTTCCCCCTGTAATGTTCCATAATTTGGTGGAAATAATTCTTTTAGAATTCAGTGTGTTGTGTCCTTATCATTGAATCAACAACATATAAATTTACTGAAATACTTGTTATTCCTCACCTTCTTCTTCCCATGCCCTCCCTCTATTTTTCTTTATCCCTCCCCATCCTCCTTTTCCTCTTCCCTCCTCCTTTTATCTTCATTTTCTTCATTTTATAGTAACTATAGCTACCTTTTTTTGAACATAGACTTTGTTCTAAGTGTTTATAGATATTCTTCATTGATTCCACAAATACATATTGAGCACTTTTAAGACACGGAATCCTTTCTAGGAAACAACATCCTTGCTTTCATAGAGCTTACACTGTACTTGAGGAAAGGGATAAACATGTAAAGGAACAAGATAATTATAGATTATATTAGATGCTGTAAAGGATGTAAACAGGGTGATGAGATAGTATACCTGGGGAGAAGTTAAGAAAGATGATCTTGAGGAGGTGACGTTTGGACTGAGATGAAAAAAAAGCCATACAAAAATCTGGGGTCAAAGCATTGCAGACATAAGGTACAATGGAGTTTAGGTTGTTAGAGAGGGAGGCCTGTTTGGTTAGAGCTCACTGAGGAAGAATGACATGAGATGATGGAGACGTAGTCAGGAGCTTGATCATTTAGTAATCCTGTAAGCTGAAGTAAGAAATGATCCTCACAGCAATGGGACTCCATTGAAGTATTCTATGTAGGGAGGAGATGTGATCTGGTTTGCATTTTAAAATTTGTGGGGAGAATGGATAGTGACGGTCAAGAATGGAATCAGGGAGACCTATTAGGAGGCTGTTGAATTCTTTCAGAGTGCTGTATTGGATTACGATGGTATTAGTACTAGAGATATTGAGAAGTGAACTGATTAGAGACTTGTTTTGGAGCTAAAGCCACAGGATTTGGTACTGCATGGGATGTGGAGAATAAAGGAAAGCAAGGTATTTTAATAGAGAAGGACAAATTTGACTCCATATTAGATCTGTTTCTTTTACTTTAACCTTTGTGCCCTGTTGCCTGTGCTTAGCCATGATGGCTCTATACTTTTTGCAAAGAATGTTGCCTATAGCCTGAAACAGGGGTCCCCAACCCCCAGGCCACGGACTGCTACCGGTCCGTGGCCTGTTAAGAACCGGGCTGCACAGCAGGAGGTGAGCGGTGGGTGAGCAAGCGAAGCTTCATCTGTATTTACAGCCATTCCCCATCGCTCGCATTACCACCTGAGCTCCACCTCCTGTCAGATCAGCAGCGGCATTAGATTCCTCACAGTAGGAACCTACTGTGAACTGTGCATGTGAGGGACCTAGGCTGTGTGCTCCTTATGAGAATCTAATGCCTGATGATTTGAGGTGGAGCTGAGGCAGTGATGCTAGTGCTGGGGAGCGGCTGCAAATACAGATTATCATCAGCAGAGAGGTTTGACTGCACAGAGACCATAATAAATCCATTGCTTACAGACTCATATCAAAACCCTATCAGCGAGTGGCAAGTGAAAACAAGCTCAGGGCTCCTGCTGATTCTGCATTGTGGTGAATTATATAATTATTTCATTATATATTACAATGTAATAATAATAGAAATAAAGTGCACAATAAATGTAATGCACTTGAATCATCCCCAAACCACCCTCCCTTCCAGTCCTGGTCTAGGGAAAAATTGTCTTCCACAAAACTGGTCCCTGGTACCAAAAAGGTTGGGGACTGCTGGCCTGAAATATACAGGATAGCCTATTTTCAAGACTCAGACCTATAAGAGTCCATTCATATAGAGATAAAAAGTTGCAGAACACAGAATAACATTTGTCCTGTTGGAGGTTTACAGGAACATCATGACCTGACCTACATGGATAGATATAAGAACAAAAGGATTCCTACACCAAGAAGTTTGCAACAACTAACCACGCCCCTTCTTCACTTTGCCTTTAAAAGTGCTTTGCTGAAACCCTTCAAGGAGTTCAGGGTTTTGGGGCATGACTCACCCATCTCCTTGCATGGCCCTGGCATAAATCTTTCTGCACTCCAAACTATGACGTTTCAGTGTTATTTGGCCCACTCTGTGTCAGGCACACAAACTTGCATTTGGTAACAGTATTGATGATGAATTCTAGGTTTTCAGTTTGAGGAACTGAAGTTTATGGTGGTATATTTAGTAAACTGTGGGTAACAGTGAGCAAAAAGTTGTTATTGTTGTTTTTGGATGAAAATCAAGAGGACTTCTTTTGACATATTAGTTTTGGATGGCTATTAAATATCTAAGTGGTGATGTCAAGGAAGCTGTAGTATACAAATCTGGATTCAGGATAAAGGTCTGGGTTTTAGATAGAAGTTTGAAATCATCAAAATACTAATACTATTTAAAGCCATAATGCTAGGTTTGAAGTACCTAGAAAGCGATTAACGAGGAAAAAGAAGAGAGGAAAATAAAAGAGAAGTATTCGAACTACACCAAGGTTCAAGATTACACAGAGAAATTTGAGCTCTCAAAGAAGCCTGAGAAGTGTCAAGGAGCTTAATAGCTAGTCAAGAAAATGTGGTGTCCCAGAAGTTAAGAGAGGAGAATGCTTCTGGAGGACATGGTCAGCTGGGTTGAATGCTGCTGACAGGGCAATGTGGAGGTCATTGATAACCTTGACAGTTGTTATTTTAGTGAAGTTCTGAGTGCAGAATATTGAAATAGATTGACTAGTAAATTAGAGATGATGATGTGAACACATTTAATCCTTGTAACAAACCTGGGGACTATTACCATTTAACAGATGAGAAAATTGAGGCTCAGAGAGATTAAGCAATTCATTAAATGTCACAAGAAATTGAAAGAGGAAGGATCAAAACCAGGGTCTCCCTGACATCAAAGATTCCTGCCCTTAATCACTGCATATCAAGAATTTAGACTTAGAGAAGAAAAAGACTCAGGATTTGAATAATTTAGTCTATTGCATCCATGCTGCTAACGTTCACTTAATAGAACTCACAAGATACCTACTCCAAAACCAAAACAGGTCATTAAGCTGTCTTTAGGAATTGGTACGCTTCAAGGGGATGCTGGCATTATTCAATGTATCAACTTTTATTTCACAAAAGGCAACTTCTGCTGAGTTGCATTCCCTGCTTGGATGGTGGAAGTAGGCCTGACATTCTATGGTATTGAATTTCCAGTTTTACGTTCTTTTTGAGACTAGCAAACAGTTATTGACTTCAAGCCTGTGCTAGTACATTACAGAGAATATAAACCTCTGTTTTTTACAGTTGATATTTCACCTTATGATTTTGGAGATGTGCCTGCCTATCCACAAAGTGCCAGATGGCATTGAAGCACTGATTACTAACTACTCAAGGGGAATTCCATGCACAGAATAGAAACAAACAGAAATTGACAAAAGGAGTCCTTCCTATCATTATAAATTGCAAGACATTCTAATGTCCTTAATTGATGTGTGTTCACAATTATATTAATTCAAGTCTCTTTTGAGATTCTTCACAGAGTAAACCTGTAATGTTAATTATGCCACCATAGTGGCAGTACCCCAGTATTTTAGGCAAAAATAAATTGCTATGTTTTGAACAGTCACCTGCCATTTCACAACTCAGATGATCATATGTCATCTCTATAGAAGCATTGGTGGTAAAAGAACTCCATAACTCACATCTTTAGGATAACTCACACATAATGGAATTTTAGACTGGACGTGATTTTAAGTTCAGCAAAGAGTGGATGTCTCTTAGAGGAACTTCCTGAGATAATCAAGTCATTTGTGCACCATATAGAAAATTGACATTGAAGATATATCTTACAGATTGTCCCATGGTTATCGCAAAAAAATTTTGATACAATTGTGTTTTGGCCACACAACCTAAGTATATCTGGGAATTGTCTATATGAAAACACTGGCAAGAAGATGTATTTAATGGCCTGGACCTGATTCCTATATTAAATCACAACTGTACTGGAAGGTAGTACATGTCAGACTACTTGGTCTAACTTGTTAAAGGTGAGTTAGGGTGATGGTAACTAATATTAATTGATTGCCTATTGTATGCCAGCCACCAGGCAGGGAGGAGCCTTCCATGTTTATCCAAACTAATCATCACCATAACCATACAAGTTCAGTATTATTATCCTCATTTTACACAGAGAGATTAAATAACATGTATAGACTCCCACAGCTGGTCACTGTCAGAAATATAATGAAAGGGCTATGGACATTAAAATGTAGATTGTATATACATTCTTTGTCTAGAATCCAGATTGATTTCACTGGATTACAAAATAAATGGCTAATAGTGTGTTCTCATCTCAAACTTATCCAAATCCAAAATTGCAAGATATACAAAATAAAGTGTGTATATATATATATATATATATATATATACACACACACACACACATATATATATATAATTTAATAGTGTTGTATGTTTTTAAAATATTTTCCTAAAAATAAAGGAATATAGGTTTATTGTAGAAAATTCTGAAATTTTTAAAGAAAATAATAGCTAACAGTGTAACAGGGGCTGGGCACTTATTATGGATAAGATACTCTGATAATATTTTCCACGGATTATTTTGTTTAATGCTCATGACAACCAGAAGCAGAAGATATTACCGTTATTTCCTTTTTACAAATGAAGCAACAAAGGTACAGAGAACTTAAATCTTTTTCCTAAGGTGCCACACTTGTAAATGTAAGTCAAGATTCAAACCCAAGCAGTCTAGCTTGAGTCCACACTCTTCACCACTACAGTACTACTCATTTTATCCAATTTTATCCAATAGCCATAGAAAACTACTGACAATATTTTGACCCATTCCCTTCTAAGTGCTTATGCTTTAAAGGTAGAATAGGCTACTAATTTCCTATTCCCAACGCTGTATTAAAAAGCATAAATCTCTCTCAAATCTCATTTTTTCTAAGGTCAAATGTATACCCCAATATACATAAGGATATCATATCACCAGATACTCATCTATAGAACTTAGAAAAACAAAAGTAAAATTTTAAAAGTCATCATATATCCTACATTTCTATATTATGATCAGGGTGCCTGACATTTGTAAAAGGCAAAAGTTCATGGCCCTGAATTTCCCAAGTTTCCAATCCTCTGCTCTTCTCTCTGTATTTTTGTTATCCTGTAGAGCTCTCAAGGCTTTCATGAGCCCCGTGCTGCCCCTCTGCTTATGCTTCACAAGCTTTTGCCTTTAGGGAGCCATTCAAAATGATATACATTCTGCCAGAAATCAGAATATAACTAACAAGAATCACTGATCAAAAATGCTTTCCCATTGCAGGAGCCTTGATCCCCATATGGGACTTTGTCTACAAAAATGCAACTTCACTAACAGTTTGAAGTCACAAATGAGTTCACCCTGGCCTATGTTCACTGATATTAGATTTTCTGGCTCCATGTGAGAAGTTACTTACAGCAACTATAAGATGTGTTTTCGGTTTTAAATAGTAACTCTTTAATCTAAATTGAATTATTCTCCAGTGTAGAAGTGTATGTTTTGTTTTGTTTTCTCCAGGCAGAACATGATACTCCAAATCCTAGTGTTTATCCATTGAATACTAATTGTGGTGGAAATTTGAATTTTTGTGTATCTCAACATCTAAGGAAGCGATAGCCCTAACCCTTCTATATGCTTGTCATCCCCCTGTATTAGTCAGCTTGGGCTGCCATAACAAAATACTATGCACTGGGTGGCTTAAACAACAGAAATTTATTTCTCACAGCTCTGTAGTCTGGGAAGTCCAAGATCATGGAACTAGCTGGTTTTATTACTTGTAGAGAAATTCCTTCTCACTATGTCCTCACATGGTGGGGATATATCTATATCTATATCTATATCTAGATACAGATACATACACACACACATATGAGAGAGAGAAAGAGAAAGAGAGAGACCTCTCATGTCTTATAAGAAGACTTATAAAGACACTAATCCTACAGGATCAGGGCCCCACCTTTATGACCTCATTTAACCTTAATAACCTTTTATAGGCGCTGTCTCCAAATACAGTTACATTAGGGGGTTAAGACTTCAACATGAGAATTTTGAGGGAGCCGTAATTCAGTTTGTAGCATCCCACTCCTGACCCTCCAAAGTGCATGTCCTTCTCATATGCAAAATACATTCATTCCACCCCAATAGCCCCAAAGGTCTTAACTCATTCCAGCATCAACTCTAAAGTCTGAAGTCCAAAGTCCCACCTAAATATCATCTAAATCAAATATGGGTAAGATTCAAGATATGATTCATATTAAGGCAAAATTCCTCTCCATCTGTGAACCTGAGAAACCAAACAAGTTATGTGCTTCCAAAATACACTGATGGGACAGGCATAAAATAGACATTCCCATTGCAAAAGGGAGGAATAGGAAAGAAGGAAGGGGCAGTGGATCCCAAGCAAGCTCAAAACTTAGCAAGGCAAATTCTATTAAATTTTAAAGTTTGAGAATAATCCTGTTTGTCTTTTTGCTCTGCCCTTCAAGCCCACAGGAGTGGCAATGCCACCCACAGGGCTTTTCAGGGTGGCCCCGCCTATTCAGCTCAGAGGGAATCCTTGCCACTTTGGGTCTCTCTTCAAAGGTCCCACCCTCTGAAATTGAAGCCTTGGACTGTAAGCCTGTGGTGTGAGTGGCAGCCTGAGTGGCAGCCCTGATGATCTGTGAATCGCCTTTGGGGTGATTCCTCCCTTTTCTGGAAGGATAGCTTATGTTAGCAGACTTCGTTCATTTGGTCTCATTTTCTCTTTTTTCTTTTAGACCCACCTGGCAGTATTTCTGCTGGTATAATCCCATTTCTGTTGCTGGCTTCTGTTGTGGTGACTGATTAAATTGGTGCATACCCATACTAATATCCTTATCAAATGGTTGTTCAGTCACATCCTTACTGTTCTTTTCAGAACAAGCCTTCTCATTTTTTGCCATACGGTTAGGCTGAAAATTTTCCAAATCTTCAAGTTCTGTGCCTTTATGCTTAATAACTCTTTCAATTTATTTATCTCCTCCTGCATTTTATTATAAGTAGTAAAAAAGCAGCAAGGCCACATCTTTAACACTTTGCTTAGGAATCTCCTCAGCTAAATATCTAATTTCATCACTCAAAATTTCTATCTTCCACCAAACACTAGAACACAATTCAGCCAAGTTCTTTGTCACTTATAACAAGGATTGCCTTTCCTCCAGTTTCTAATAACTTATTCTTCATTTCCATCTGAGATTTCATCAGAATGACATTTAATGTCCATATTTCTCCCAACAGTCTTTTCATGGCTATATGTTTTCTAAGAAGAGAAAGACTTTCTCTACATCTCTCCTCTTTTCTTTCTGAGCTCTCACCAGAATTGCTTTTAATATCCATATTTCTACCAACAGTCCCTTCATGGCAATCTAGGCTTTTTCTAGCACACACCTTAAAATTCCTCCTGTCTCCACTCATTATTCAATTCCTACACCATTTCCACATTTTTAAGTATTTGTTACAACAGCACTCCAGCACTCCACTTCTCAGTACCAAAATCTATATTAGTCTGCTTGGGGTGACATAACAAAGAACCACAGACTGGGTGGCTTAAACAACAGAAATTTGTTTCTCACAGTTCTGGAGGCTGGGGAGTCCAAGAACAAGGTGCTGGCTAATTTGGTTTCTGGTGAAAGTTCTCTTCTTGGCTTGTTGATGCTGCCTTCTTTTTGTGTCCTTACATGGGAGAGAGCGAGAGAGAGAGGAGGTGGTGGGGAGAGCGCTTTCCAGTGGTCTTTCCATATCAGGACCCCACCCTTATGACTTCATTTAACCTTAATTACTTCCTTAGAGTCCCTATCTCCAAATAAAATCGCATTAGGAGCTGAGTTTCAGCATATGAATTGGGGGCGGGGGGATGGACACAGTTCAGTCCACAGCATCCCCCTCAATCCCACCATCTCAAACCATTTACTAATAAGAGTTTACACCTGTGTATTCCAGAATACGTTTTTCAGGTATTTCTGCCCTGTCTTCTTATCTTGCTCTTCCCTGAAGCTTCTACTTGTCTGAACCCCAAATATCTTTATTTTACTGGACACAGATATCATTACAAGTGACCACTACTGATGCTAACATCAGCCTTATCGAGGGGGCATATTTATCTTCATGTCTAAGATAAGCTCTGGTATCTCTTACAGCTTGCAAGTATGGTCAGAACTCAGATATAACTCCTTGAAGCTAGATTTCTCCACAACTGCTTCCCAAGATATTGGCTACCCCAGAAACTGTCCACGTCCTTATACTGCGGGTGCTGCCACTGATTTTGCTGCTTCCATTGACCCTCATATTAAAAAGTCTGGGCTTGGGAATGACAACTATATCTTCCATGACTGCACATGATCAGAGGCAGCTACCTTGAAGTCTAGGTTCTGAGAGGTGAGAAGGTCCAGTCAATAAGTCGAAAGGCCTATTTCATTTCATCCTCCAGGATTACCCTATCCTTTTTAAAGGAAAAGAGCTGCTCACTCCTCAGGGTGTGGTTTTGCTCCTGTGAATAAAAATACACAAACACAAAATATTACATTGGTATATAGCCAAGAGTTGAGATTCTCTGTTTTGTTCAAGGTCACTGTTATACGTGAATCCTTTATTAGCTGTCTATAATGGCTGCAGCCAAACTAGAGAAATTGGCCCAAGGCTCAGGAAGGAAGAAATGTCAATATTAGTATAGTATATTGACTAAAATTGCTCTAATGCTTTGGACCTTTCCCCCTACATATATCCCAGGCCTGCAGTGAGTTGCAACACATGATAGCTGTTGAAGACTCCTTTTCCTAGACAGAGCAGTGCTAAGAGGTCTAGAAGATGCCCCTTAACACCTTGAATTCACCCTGGTTTCAGTTTGACCTATACAGGGAAGGTGAATGGCACCAAACATGGAAGTAATCAGGCCTGATTCATTGTGGCAGCTCATAGAGCATAATTCTAAAATAGGAACCAAAAAGGTAAGTAAAGAAAGCAATATAGAGTAGGCTACGAAGAAGCCTGAGCTTTTAAACTGTTCACTCATTATACCAAAAACTCTAATTGCCAGCATTGTACTCCAGTAATGTCCTTGCACTTGATTAATTATTTTTTCCACAGCTTTATTGAGGTATAATTGACAAATAAAATTATATATATTTAAGTGTACAGCATGATGATTTGATATATGTCTACATTGTGACAATCAAGTTAATTAACATATCCATCACCTGACATAGTACATTATTTCTCCACAGAAGTGTGGGGAAGGGAGAGAGCAAAGAATCACACTGGAAGTTTAAATGGACTACTAAAAACCTTCTTTAACATTGTATAGATGTTTGTTTTTATATATTTGCACACATTTCATGTTAAGGTTTTTTTCAATAAATTTAATATTGCTGCTACTATTAATGAAACTTTACCCCCATTATGGCTTCCAAATGCTTATTGTTGGCATGCATGAATTATAATGATTTTTTGGTAAATATATCATTTTTTTCTGGCCACATTTTAGAATGTTCATAATTCCAGGAGATTTTTAGTTATCGTATTCAGTTTTCAAGGCATAAAATTATTCTATCTGTAAAAAAATGATATGTTTGTTGCTTCAGTTCCAAAAGTTGTATCTCTTAATTCTTAGCTAGAGTGTCTGGAATCATATCAAATAATAAGAGTGATAGAAAGCACCTCGATTGCTGATACATAGGAAGGCTGGTTTTAATGGGAATTTGTTACCTGTTTCTTTTTTTAACATCTTTATTGGAGTATAATTGCTTTACAATGGTGTGTTAGTTTCTGTTTTATAACAAAGTGAATCAGCTATACATATACATATATCCCCATATCTCCTCCCTCTTGCGTCTCCCTCCCACCCTCCCTATCCCACCCCTCTAGGTGGTCACAAAGCACTGAGCTGATCTCCCCGTGTTATGCGGCTGCTTCCCACTAGCTATCTATTTTACATTTGGTAGCATATATATGTCCATGCCACTCTCTCACTTCGTGTTTCCTGTTTCTATGTTAAGTATAACATTGGCAGTTAGTTTATTATAGATGTTTCATTTAGGAAGCAAGTAATAGAAAACTCAGCTCAAATTGAGATTTAAAAATAAGGCTATTTAAAAAATATTTTCATTTTTCACATAAATGAAAAATTAGAGGTGGGGCAGGCAAAATCCAGTCATGGTATAATAATATCCTTAAGGACCAATTTTTCTGGCATTGTCCTTGAACTTGGCTTGAAATAAGATGGCTATAGCAGTTTAGGTTGCTACATCCAGACAGTGAAATATCCAAAAGGAAAAAGACTGTAGATTCTTGAGTCTCTTTCTTAGGAGTAAAGACTTTTCATCGAAGTCCTCCAAAAGAATTTCCCTCATATTTTATTGGATAGAATTGGGTTGAATGTTGATTTTTAAGAAGAGTGGGATTACCCTACCAGGCTTAGAGTAATATTTTAGAGTTGGAATAGATATTGGGGAATCAACCACACTGGTCATGAAAATATATTATATTTTCATTATATATCATTTTTTCTAGGTAACACCCTTCTACTTCTTTTTGGTATTGTAATAGTCTTAATCTATAAATAATGATAGCCTGTGGGAAGAGCACTAGATTTGGAGTCAGAAATAAATACTATAGATAGATAGATAGACAGACAGACAGATAGAGATATACAGATATATTAATTCTAAGAGAGTTTTGGTGGAGTTTTTAGGGTTTTCTATACATACAATCACAAAATTGGCAAACAGAGAAATTTTACACCTTCCTTTCCAATTTGGATGCTTTTATTTTCATTTCTTGCCTAACTGCTCTGGCAAGGATTTCCAGTTCTATGTTGAATAAGAAAGAGTGGGTACCCTTGTCTTGTTCCTGATTTTAACATGAAAGCTTTCAGCTTTTCACCATCAAGTATGAGGTTAGCTGTGGGATTTTCATATATATGGCCTTTATTATGTTGAGGAACACTCCGCCTAACCAGTTTGTTAAGAGTTTTATTATGAAGGGATGTTGAATTTTTCAAATGCTTTTTTTCTGTGTCTATTGAGATGGTTGTATGATTTTTATTTTTTGTTCTATTTAATGTGGTGTATCACATTTATTGATTTGTGTATGTTGAGCCATCCTTGTATCCCAGGGATAAATCCCACATGATCTTGGTGTATTACTCTTTTAATATAATTTTGAATTCTGTTTGCCAGTATTTTGTTGAGAATTTTGCATCTATATTCATCAGGGATACTGACCAGCAGTTTTATTTTCTTGTAGTGTCCTTATCTGGCTGTGGTATCATGGTAATGTTGGCCATGTAAAATGAGTTTGGAAGTGCTCTCTCCTTTTCAATTTTCTGGAAATATTTGAGAAGGATTGGCCTTAATTCTTCTTTAAATATTTGGTAGAATTCACCAGTGAAATCATCTGATCCTGGGCTTTTCATTGTTGGGAGGTTTTTGATTACTGTTTCAATATCCTGACTTATTACTTGTCTATTTAAATTTTATATTTCTTCATGATTCAGTCTTGGTCTGAAATGTATTTCTTCTAGGCTATCCAATTTGTTGGCTTATAATTGTTCATAGTAGTCTCTTATGATACTTTGCGTATGTGTAGTTTCAGTTGCAATATTTCCTTTTTCATTTATAAATTTATTTTTTCCTTCCTTCTGCTAACTTTGGGCTTTGTTTATTCTTTATTTTCTGGTTCCTTGAGGTGTAAAGGTAGTTTATTTGTTATCTTTCTTTTTTCTTAATGTAGATTTTTACTGCTATACACTTCCCTCTTAGAACTGCTTTTGCTGCATCCTTTAAGTTTTAGTACATTCTTTTTCCATTTTCATTTGTTTTAAGATATTTTTAAATTTCAATTTTGATTTCTTCTTTGTCCCATTGGTTGCTCAGGAGTGTGTTGTTTAATTTCCACTCATTTGTGAATTTTTAAGTTTTCCTTCTGTTATTGATTTCTAGTTTCATACCATTGTGGTCAGAAAAGATACTTGGTGTGATTTCTATCTTCTTACATTTGCTAAGGCTGTTTCATGATCTAATATATGACCTATCTTAGAGAATGTTGCATGTATGCTTGAGAAGAATGTATTTTTGCTGCTGTTGGGTGAAATGTTCTGTATATGTCTGTTAGGTCCAGTGTTTCCTTAATGATTTTCTGTCTGGATGATCTATCCATTGTTGAAAGTGGGATATTGAAATCCCTTACTACTATCATACTGTTGTCTATTTCTCCCTTCATATCTGTTAGTATCTGCTTAGTGTGTTTAGAGGTGCTCATATGTGGGGTGTTTATACATTTACAATTGTTATATTCTCTGGCTGGATTGACCCCTTTATCATTATATAATGGCCTTCTTTGTCTCTTGTGATAGCTTTTTACTTAAAGTCTATTTCATCTAATATAAGTATAGGTGCCCACACTCTCTTTTTTTTTTCCTCTTGCATGAAATATCTTTTTACATCCCTTCACTTTGGCTCTAGGTGTGTCCTTAAAGCGTAAGTGAGTTTCTTGAAGGTAGCACATAGTTAGATCCTGTTTTACTTTAATCCATTCAGTCACTCTATGCCTTTGGATTGGACAATTTAATCTATTTACATTTATAGTGATTGTTGATAGGTAAGAGCACCAACTTATTGTTTTCTGCTTGTTTTGTAGTTCCCTTGTTTCTTTCTTCCACTTTTGCTGTCTTTCTCATTGAATTGATTTAACATAGTGGTGTGTTTTGATTCTCTTCTCCTTATTTTTTTTTTAAATTTATTTACTTATTTTTGGCTGTGTTGGGTCTTCGTTGCTATGCGTGGGCTTTCTCTAGTTGTGAGTGGGGGCTACTCTTCATTGTGGTGTGTGAGCTTCTCATTGAGGTGGCTTCATTTGTTTCAGAGCATGGGCTCTAGGCACGCAGGCTTCAGTAGTTGTGGCACATGGGCTCAGTAGTTGTGGCTCATGAGCTCTAGAGTGCAGGCTCAGTAGTTGTGGCATATGGGCTTAGTTGCTCCGTGACATGTGGGATCTTCCAGGACCAGGGCATGAACCCATTTCCCCTGCATTGGCAGGCAGATTCTTAACCACTGTGCTACCAGGGAAGTCCCTGATTCTCTTCTCTTCATCTTTTGTGTATCCACCATAGGTTTTTGCTTTGTGGTTACCATGAGGCTTGCACAAAACATCTCAAGATATAGCTAACTATTTTACATTGATAATTTATCTTTTTACTTTCCCCCTCTTTTATGTTTGTTGTGTCACAATTTATAGTTTTTTAAATTGTGTATCCTTTAACAAATTATTGTAGCTATAGTATTTTTAATACTTTTTTCTTTCATCCTTTATCCTAGAGTTAGGTGATTAAAACTCTACCATATTACAGTATTAGAGTATTCTGAATTTGACTGTGTACTTAACTTTACCAGTATGTTTTATGTTTTCATACATTTTCATGTTACTAATTAGTGCCCTTTTATTTCAGCTTCAGGAATTCTTTTCAGCATTCCTTGTAAGTCAGGTGTAGTGGTTACAATCTCCTTCAGCTTTTGTTTGTTTGCAAAATTCTTTTTTTTTTTTTGGTATATCTTATTTTTTAAAATAGATCTTTATTGGAGTATAACTGCTTCAGAATACCGTGTTAATTTCTGTTGCACAACAAAGCAAATCAACCACATGCATACACTTGTCCCCATATCCACTCCCCTTGAGCTTCCCTCCCATCCTCCCTATCCCACTCCTCTAGGTCGTCACAAAGCACCGAGCCTATCTTCCTGTGCCATGCTTGTTTGCAAAATTCTTTATCTCTCCATTTCTGAAAGATAACTTTTCTGGGTAAAGTATTCTTAATTGGCATTTTTTTTTAGCACTTTGAATATATCATCCCACTCTTTCCGGGCTTGCAAGGTGTCCACTGAAATACCCACTAATAGCCTTATGAGGATTCCCTTTTATTTGAGAATTATTTTTCTCTGTTTCTTTTAAAATTCTCTTTTTGTCTTTGATTTTATACAGTTTTATTATAATGTGCCTTTGAAAAATATTAGTTGGGGTTGACATTTTGGAGTAATCTATTCATTAACCTGGATGTCTAAATTTCACCTCAGATTTGGAGAATTCTTAGCCATTATTTCTTTAAATGAGCTTTCAGCTCATGAACCCCTTTTTCCTTCCAGGACTCCAAAAGTGCATATATTGTTTCTTTTAATGTTGTTTCATAATTAGGCTTTCTTCACTCTTTTTTAAAATTCTTTTTTCTTCATGCTTCTCTGAATGAATGATTATAAATGACCTATCCTGAAGTTCACTAATTCTTTCTTCTGATTGGTCAAATCTACAGTTGAAAGTCTTTATTAAATTTTCAGTTCAATCAATGTATTCTTTAACTCCAGGATTTCTGATTTTTAAAAAAATGTTTTCTATTTCTTTGTTGAACGTATCTTGTTAATGAATTGTTTTCCTAATTTCATTTGTTATCTATTTGTCTTTTCTTATAAATCACTGAATTTCCTTAAGAGGATAATTCTGAATTCTTTGTCAGAGTGTTCATAGAGCTCCATTTTTTTTTATGGTCAATCATTGGAGTTTTATTAGTTCCTTTAGGTGGAGTCATGTTTCCTTGATTATTTATAATCCTTGTGGCTTTGTGTTGATGCCTGTGCATTTGAGGAAGTAGGCACCTCTTCCAGTCTTTGCAGACTGGCTATGGCAGGCAAAGTACTTCACCAGTCAGCCTGTCCAGAGATTCTGGCTGGGCCATCTGGTGGTGTCAGTAGGCAGGCTTGCTGTTGGAGTCCATGGGTGGGCAGGTCTGGTGCCTGGGTAAGCAGGTGGGCAGGCCTGGTGTTTGTGTACACAGGAATCAACCTGGTGCCTAGATTCATGATGGCAACCTAGGTTCACTGGGGTAGGCCTGGCACTTTGGTCTATGTTGATGGGCCTGGGACCTGAGTCTGTTTGGGCAGACCTGGATCCTGGTTCCACAGGGGCCACCAAGTACCAGGGACTTCATCCATTTCCTATATTGATTTTTAAGGACACTTTATACATAATGGATATTAAAGTATATTGAAAACATTTATCTAACCTTCTGGTTTATATCCTCGTTCATTTGTATTGTGTATATTGACATATAGAAATTTAAATTTTATTTTATTTTAAATTTTTTCTCTAATTGTATATAGTTCTTGCAATTGTTTCTTTCTTTTTTTTAAATATTTTTGGCTGCACAGCATGTGGGATCTTAGTTCCCCAACCAGGGATCAAACCCATGCCTCCTGCATTGGAAGCACAGAGTCTTAACCACTGGACCACCAGGGAAGTCCCAGAAATTCTAGTTTTAGTATCTAAGTATATTCAAAACTATGGCTCTTTTCCTGTCTTTTTTTAAGAAGCATTGCTTTCCTGCCATCCATGGAAAACTTCACTACACCAAGATCAAATCTTTCACCTATATTTCTTTCTCTTTGAGTAGTTTAATTTTTTACATATTTTTTCCATTCGGGAATTTATTTTGGGGTATCATGTGAGAAAATGAGTTAACTTTTCCAATTGTGAACCAATTTCATGAAGACCATTTGTTGACTAATAAATCTTTTACCTTCTTATTTGAAATGGTGCCTTTATGAGTTGTAGGTACTTAACTATGTGTGTTTATTTCTAATGTATTCCACTGATCTTCATATCTATTCTTTTGCTAGTAAAATATTTTATGAGCTACAGAATACAATGAACCTCTGTTATTTATTGTCTCCTATGGCAGTTTTTAATTCTGCTGTTGCAATTTTAATTTTCTTGAAAAACTTCCTTACTTTGGCTGGCATTCTTTTATATATACCTGTCTCTGCAACCCTTTTTAAAAAATATCACATTCTTATACTCCCTAATGACTTGTATCTCATCTTTGTATACCATATTAACCCATTAATGATACCAAACATTATTCTAATATATTTTTTTAGTTTCTTTAAGAAATTACTTTAAACGTATGCTCTTCTGCAACTCCCAAATGTTATTTTACATGAGCTAAACTATTGTTTAATAGTTTCCAAATTAAATTACCCTTTTTCCTTTCTTAAGTAAGGAAAGTTTGCCCAAATTCAGTGTTTACCAACAGACAACACACATGGATTGCCCTTTGTCCTGCAAGCTTCCCATATAAGGATGAGTGAAATCACTTCTCAGTTGTGTTGCTGGAAAATAAATGAATGGTATTTAGCCTACTCTAATTTCTGGCGACTAGCAAGCTTTCCCTTAGTGCAGTTCTAGTCTACTCACTTGTAATTATTTCCTACCCCTAATGGCTTGACACTTTGGCAATCCAAACTACCAGTATTCAAAGTATGAACTCTGGACCAACAGCATCAGCATCACCTGTGGACTCGTTAGAAAGGCAAATGATCAGATTCTACCTTAAACCTACTACATACACCTATTATCCACCTTGCTACACTATCTGTGCTCTTTCCATCTCTGCCCTTAGCTACAGGTTTTTCTTATAAGAAGAGCAATTTCCTGTCACACTATTGCCAACCCTATACATACAGAACTCACCAGCAACCATCCTATCACACGTCTTTCCCAGCTGTTTTCTGGGAATCATAGTCTCCAAAAGGTATAGTTGGGAGATGTATTGATGAAGGTATGGGGAGTACAGTTCTTGTGCTTCTTCAAGAAATGAGTATCTCCTTAATATTGGTAGTTAAAAAAAATGCTGCCCAGTTTTCTCCTTCTTATTAACTCTAGGAGATGTCCTAAGGTGTTCCCTACTTTATTACTGGCTTAATAAATTTGTTCTTAAATTTGTTCTCATTTAAGTGTCAAAGTATACATGGGCCATTGACAGTGTTTTTAATTCAGTTCCAGATTACATTTTTGTGAAATGTACTTCTAAACTATAAAATTAGGTTAACTTTCAGTCTTACTTTTGGTGTTAACTTAGTTTCCTCAAAAACTTACTTGTACTTTTATAGGTGTTTTGTGTCAGAGTTGGTATTTCTGTATTCAGTGTTTGTGCATATTCCTAGGCCTTACCCAAGACCTACAGCATCTGGGTCTTTGTTGAATCGAATTTGGGGAGCTACATTTTACCATGATCCACAAATATGCCTTATGTACACTCAAGTTGCATAAACCCTTGGCCTAGAAGTATTTCACAGACAGAACCTGGGAATTCTAGTGCTTCCTGGCTGAACATGCTTGTTAATAATGGAGGCTATTTTAGTTTTATTTTTCCTTTTCACTGTATGCCTGGAAGTCAAATGACATATTATTAGAGGTTTATTTATTTTAAGTTTCTTATGATATATACTTTTTGTGTTTTGATATCTTCCATAGGTTCATGTTACAGTGATTTATGGAAAGGTTAGTTCTCTCTGTGTGTATGTGTATGTGTACCTGCACCTTCAAGCAGGTTTTATTTCCCACTGTTCAAGTACAATAAACAATGGGCTAGGATCCAAGAGAATGCCATTTGATCCTGAATATCTCTTGAGTTTTCTCAATTATGGTCTTGACCCAGTTTGTTTTCTACCTCTTATGGCATTGATAGGATTGGGAATTGTTGAAATTGCAGAAGAAAAAGGTTAAGACCTAAAAGCTGATCTACATACAGAACATAGTGTCTAGAGAGAATGACGATAGACTATATGTGGTATTAGTATTTGTCCACATGGAGAATCTGAGGTGTAGATGAAAGGGGCATGGCAACAAATCTGGTTTCTAGAAATGAGGTACAAATCTGGTTTCTAGAAATGAAGTTGAAAATAAAGGAAGGCAGAAGCCCGGTTATCAAAACCAGGCTTGAATTAGCATAGGATCATGTGATACTGATTCATACTGAAATAGAGCTCCCTAAATCTTTTTTGCTTAAATTCAGGGTTAGTTCATATCTGTGAGTTTTTGACCAAGGACCAAGAGATATACATGATGGCTGTTGATACAGGGAACCTGGCAGAGCCTAACAGATTTAAGCTTTCTAGGGTGAGGCTCTATTTTGGCCCATGTTCAACAGAAAACAGATCTGATGCAGAAAGCTTCCATGCTATTGTTTTATTAGAGAGTCCAAACTCAGGGAGCAGGAGTGAGGGACAAGGAGAGAAAATCAGGGAAAGAGGAAAAGCTAATATGAGAAGGTATTATTGAGCTGACCACATGCTAAATGTGATTGTCTGATTCTTAGAACTGATTACATGGGCCACTCTAAGTTATACAGACTATGTATAGACTATCCCTGCAGGGGAAGGGAGTGGGGAGAAAGCAGAAGGGATAATTTGTTTCCTTGCTCCTCCCATTGGTCAAAGGTTTACTCATGGGGCTATAATTCCTCAGTATTTCTAAGTTGGTCATACATGGGCAAGGGCACTGATCCCATGGCAGTGTTTATGGCAGTGTTAACAGGAAACCCTGGGGCAGGATGCAAGAGGCATGCTGTGAGGGCAGGATGCCAGAGACTCTGAGGCTGCATCTGTCAAAAGTTGGTCAGAGCCAAGATGACCATATAACTTAGAGTCCACATTGGAACACTTGTGAGAGTGAAAAGGGGACAATGATAATAATTAAATGAGACAACAGGTTTTCAAACTCTCCCAGTGAAACCAAGATGAGATATGGTCATTTAATCAGATCCCAGGCAGAGGTGAGAGAAAAGACAAAAAAAGAGAGAGAGAGAGAGAGAGAGAGAGATATGACCATAGGTGATTCATAAGACATTTGAGACAGTTTCTCTCATTCATAAATATGAAAAATTTTACGTAATGAATAAGAAAGCTTTCTTTGTTTTCTTTATCAAACTTTTTCCCCACACACAGTCTTAAGCAGAAGGCAACTATGTGGAACAAATTAAATCAGAGCTGTTCTTGTTGACAAGGAAAGTAGGACTCAAAGATCTGCCTTTGGGCTTCCCTGGTGGCGCAGTGGTTGAGAGTCCGCCTGCTGATGCAGGGGACACAGGTTTGTGCCCCGGTCCGGGAGGATCCCACATGCCATGGAGCGGCTGGGCCCGTGAGCCATGGCCACTGAGCCTGCGCATCCAGAGCCTGTGCTCCGCAATGGGAGAGGCCACAACAGTGAGAGGCCCGCGTACCGCAAAAAAAAAAAAAAAAAAAATGATCTGCCTTTTTGTTTCCTCTCAACAATCTATCCTCTATTTTGGAGAAACCTTTAGAGCAGTGCAGTCCTGTGGAAATGTAACGTGAGCTACAAGTGTGAGAAACATAAACGATTTTAAATTTTCTAGTAGCCACATTAAAAACATCAGAAGAAAAAGGTGCAGTGATATATTTAATTAACACACTATATAAAAAATGTTAGCTTCAATATATAAAAATGATTAATATTTATATTTTGAACTAAATCTTCAAATACAATTTGGACTTGCCACATTTCAAGTGCTCAGTAGCCACATGTGGCCAATGGTGACCTTGGCCAGTAAGATAGCAGCACAAGTGCTCATGAGAACACAGTTTGAAACCTTTTGTGGCAAAGGGATGTTTTACCAAGGACAGCTCATTTCTTCCCAATGTACGACTAACCATGAAAAGAAAGTTTTCAAGTGTTGCTTATCAGTTCCAAATGGATATTGAGAAAAGATATAGGAGAGAAAAAGGTTAATTTTTTCACTAAGTCAGTTTTCATATTTGGGAAGAATTGACCATTTTGACCTCCTTACCCAATGAGATTCTCAGGGGAAAAGAAAGACATATTTGTTTAATGGAGTCAAATAGTCTTTAATTTTAATGCCATTAAATAAAATGAAAGAGCACTGATTATGACCTCAATCTGATTGAGTTAAATCCTTTTTGATATGATAGTTCTAGCTCTTAAAGCTTCAATACATAATAGGATGTACTTTTTATGACTGTTCTAAAAATCCATATTTTCACAGGTGGGGGAGAGGGAATTGGATGAAGGGGGTTAAAAGTTACAGAATTCCAGTTATAAGATAAATAAGTACTAGGGATGTAATGTACAACAAGATGACTATAGTTAACACTGCTGTATGGTATATTTGAAAATTAAAAGAGTAAATCCTAATAGCTCTCATGACGAGGAAAAAACCATTTTTTTCTTTTCTTGTGTGTCTATATGAAATGATGCATGTTAACTAGACTTATTGTGGTGATCTTTTTACAATATATAGAGTCAAATCATTATGCTGTACACCTTAAACTTATACAGTGCTATGTGTCAATTATATCTCAATAAACTGAGGGAAAAAACAAATCTACACTTTCATTTTCCGCATCTGTCTGGCAAAAGCTGAATGAAATACTTCTCATAGTGAGGGAACCCCCCAAAATCAAGTAAAAGTCTTCCCCTTTGTGTTGCTATGCACCTTAGCATTAAATGGCAAACTCTAGTCTATTCTGTTTATTCTTCGGAGGGTTTTATTTCCAGTTATTTTGTTATTTTAACAATCATAGGGATAAGTCGGTCTAGACCAGTGGTTTCCAACTTTTTTTAAATCTCAGGAACACTTTAGAGAAATAAAATCTTATAAGTGTATTATGTTCAAGAGATAAAAGCAGATCTTTCCAGGAGGGGTCACTTTCTGGTTTAATTTTCCTTCTCAAGGACACTGCATAACCCTAGGTTTTCCTGAGCACGGTTTGACAAACACTGCTTTAAACCATGAACATTTTCTCACCCATTCCTTTTAAAATCAATAGCACACTTTTTCCAGGAGGTTGACATAAATAATGTTTAGAGAACCAGCCTATGAATACAGTGTGTGTGAATCCAAACTGCATGGCTCAAAGATGGGACAAATTGCCTTGGTCACATTAATACCTTTCTCAGTGCCATTCAGTT
Source organism: Mesoplodon mirus (assembly GCF_964341445.2). NCBI lineage: Eukaryota > Metazoa > Chordata > Mammalia > Artiodactyla > Ziphiidae > Mesoplodon > Mesoplodon mirus. The sequence continues at coordinate 108,589,745 of NC_138981.1, read as the reverse complement.
CAATTCAAGAATGTTTTATTGGATGCAGTCATGTTCAACAAACTGTGTGAAGTCTTTAAGAAAAATTAAGAAGAATTAGACAAGGCCTGTCTTCAAAGAAAATATCATCTTCTGAACAGTTCAGTAACTGATTACATAGCTAAATTTCAAGGTATGGATAATCTAGATAGTCATTTAACAAACATTCACTGACGCCTAGTATAGAGAAAATTCACTGTGTGAGGCTGGAAATGAAAGGATGGAAAGTTGAATAAGTGCATGTTCATCCTCAAAGAACCCATATCAAGGAAGAGAGAGTAAAAACCTATACCTTGGTGCTGATTCATGCCTTAGGTAATTGCTATTATTGTGTAAAATATAAGTATACTGTTTTATATATGTGTGGGTTACTTCCTCAGCATTGTTTAATTTTATGCTCTGGAAGCAACAATAGCTTATTATTGCAGTTTGCTTTGTGGTATTAGCGGTGGAAGCAGTGATTATTAATTTTTTTATACCTGGGACATTGGAATGGCAAAAAACCTATAATATTAAGATTCTGTTGTTGACTTATTATATTAATGGCCCAAATCTAATGAGTTAACACCTCCATTTATCAGTTTTCACATTTCAGCTATGTGTTTCCCAGGAATCAGAATAAACAAAACAATCACTGAGCACTGAAAAACGTCATGAACTTGATCCAAAACACCTCTTTCAAGCCGTCATGGAACAGCCAATTGACTTAACATTATTCTTAAAAGTTTTATTTTTATTCTTAAAAATTCTTTTAAGAATTATTATTTTTGTTAACTGTTTTATGACAGCTGATACTGTAGTATATATGAAGCTGCAGCTAATGAGAAGGTGTATTAGAAGAGGTTGATAGACTGAGCAATGAGAAGGGAGAAGATAGAGATAGCAGAATCAACAACTTTTAAAAATTAATTTGTTTATTTTTAAACTTTTATACTGGAGTATGTGATAGCAAACATCCCTCAGCAGCTAAGTAAGTCCAGATAAGCCTCAAGAAACAACAACAAAAGAAGAGCATAAAAATTGAAGCTCATACAGTTGATCTTGCTTCTACAGGAGTAGATCCTTAAATAGAGCACTAGTTGATGGCACATTTTAGTGCGTATAGGAAAAGTCTGAAGGGGAAACCAGTCCTTTATCTACTGAATTGGCCTTCTCCCCCAATCCTCCCCACTCACCTTGCAGTAAGAAGCAGGTTCATTGGGTTAGGCACTTCAAAAAATCTCCAACTCCTCTGCTACATTTTTCAGAATGAAGGACATCTGGCAGTTGCAGCTAACATTAATATTTAATTTAGGAAGAAAGTGAGAGAATGTCTAAGAGTGTAGTTTGATAAATTGTTATCCAACAATGTGAGGGAATGAAGTGTTTTGAGGAATCGAAAGTCTGCCTAGTAGATATTTATCATAGACCATACATATATTATTCATAGAATTAGAATACAAATAAAATAGATTTAGTACAGACTACGGGCTGGGCATAATGTAATCTTCCCTTGTTGGCTGAGGGAACACTTCAGTATAGTGTATATCTTTCAGGCTATAATTATTAATATAAGTTCTCCCAAAATAGAGCATTCCAGTTGGATTTTCTCAATTTAGACAGTTTTATTTGGTTTATGAGACACAGCCAAATGAATAGGAACAAAATTTACTGAGCATAATCCATCATAATTTGTCATCTGAATACTGGGTTTCTGTCCTCATGGCTATGAAACAATGAAAAGATAATTTATGTCAAAATGAATAGGTATACATGTATTCCTTACTGAATTAAGATTTGTCTGTACTTTTCATCATTTATAATTTAATTCTAAAATATTGTAATAATAACATATTTTCATTCTACTATTGACCTCATACACAAGGAGACAGTTTGCCAGTATTATGATTCACTATGCATAAAACTCAGAAGGCTGTCGTAAAATCTTTAAATCACAAATCATCATGGATAAGAATGAATAGTAGAACCAAAATGCAAGGTTATAAAAACTACTATCAACAAGTAAATGTCATGAACATATAAATTATTTTTCACTGAGCAGGGTAACAACAAGAATAGAGAACATGTAATAAATAACTTGTTATGATAAATTCAGTACAATAAAATAATTCATTGAAAGCTTGTGATAAAATATTCAGTGTACAACATACATAAATATACCCTAGCACTGTTTAAAAGGCCCCTTTACTTTAATAACAAGTCATGTAAATTGTCAACAGCGATTTAAATAACTATAAGGAAAACTGAGTCTGATACTTATCCCTTTATCATGATCTTTTTTTAATTTAAAAGACTAGAAAGGCTTACATTTTAAGATCATATGAATGTTTGGAAGTCACCAACGTATTTCTGAGTTGATACTTAATACTACTTTGGTTATGATGGTCTTTATTGATAAACAGCAGTACTTCAAAAATCATAGCTCCATGACTTTTTCTCTTATTTAGGGGGAACCTACAAGGAGCAATAAAGTCTTCAACTTCACCATCTGCCTTCTTTACTTTGTTAATTTGTTTAGATGAATATTAACACCAAATCAGTACTTGGATGATATAAGCCAAGTATTTCCCAGCCTGGCCTTATCATAAAAAGCACGTGGGGGGCTTCCCTGGTGGCGCAGTGGTTGAGAGTCCGCCTGCTGATGCAGGGGACACAGGTTCGTGCCCCAGTCCGGGAAGATCCCACATGCCGTGGAGTGGCTGGGTCCATGAGCCATGGCTGCTGGGCCTGCGTGTCCGGAGCCTGTGCTCCGCAATGGGAGAGGCCACAGCAGTGAGAGGCCCGCGTACCGCAAAAAAAAAAAAAAAGCACCTGGGGCTTTAAAGATGCAGACTTCCCAGTCCCTTCCCAAGCCTACTCAATCCAAATATCTAGGTAAGGAGCCTGGAGCAAATTTGAGACACTGCTCAAAACAATTGCCTAAACGGACCTTTATTTTGAATACCTGGCCTTCCTCCTAAAGGAGGAAGTAGTTTCCTTGAAGCTAATTCAACAAATGATTTAATATACTTTTATTGAGTGTTTATTCAATAGACCATGAAGCATAGTGGTTCTCAGTGTTGCACAGATTCTGGAACTAAACTTCCTGGATTCAAAATTCTGGCACTGCCACTTACTAGCTGTTTGACTTTGCCTTTGTTACTTAAACCTCAGTTTCCTTCTCTGTAAAATGGCGATAGAAATTTACCTATTTCATAATGTGAGGATTAAAAATGTGTTCTTATGTGTAAGAAGTGTAATATCTGGCACAGAAAATGCTGGATAAATGCTAGCCACTAATATATTGACTACTACTAGTGACTGCTAGTAATGTATGCCATATGCTGTGGTTTGGTTTGGGGTGGGGTGGTTAAAAATAAATAGCAACATTTTAGTAACTCCTAATTTACTGCAGGATACAAGTAAATAGATGTACTAGTTATCTTTTGCTGCCATGGCAAATTGCCAGAAATTTAAAAGCTTTAAACAACATCCTTTTTTTCCTCATAATTTCTGTGGTTCAGAAGTATAGGCACAGTGTGACTAAGCTGGGTTGCCTCCTTAGGGTCTTACACGGCCAAAGTCAAGGTAGTCAACCAGATTGGGCTTTTATCTGCAAGCTCTGAAAAAGAATCTTGCTTTCAAGTTCCATCTGCAAACCAGAAATGATGTGTTGAGTCTTTCTCATTCCTGTAATCTCTCTGAGCTCCCCTTCTACTTTTCTTTTCTGTTTTTAAGACCTAATGTGATTATATTGGACCCATACTGATAATAATGGACCCAGGATAATCTACCTATGTTAAAGTCAGATGATTAGTAATAATTACATCTGCAAAGTCCCTTTTCCCATGTAACTTACCATATTCAGGGGAGTAGCACCAGGCAGTGGAGATCATGGGGGCCCAAATTCTGTCTACCTCAGTGAGTAATTACCATACATAATATTTAGTCTAAATGGCATATAACTTTTTGTTGAATGGATTGGATTAACATCCCATTTCCCTCATGCTTACTAGTGATCCGTTAGTTCCCCTCATCTATACTGAGAGATTGAGAAAATAGCAACTTCACATGACTTACGAAGATGTACAAGTAGTATACAAGTTCAACGGGAACAGAAAAGAGTGGTTAATTCTGCCTGGAAGAGTAAAGGAACACTTTATAGAGGAAATACCATTTAAGTCAGATGATAAAGAAAATATAGGTGTACAAGCCTGCCTGTTTTATAGCAGCCAATAACATGAATTTAAGACATATTATATGTCAGAGGCTGTGCTAAATGATCAATGAGTTTTACTAACCCTAAAAGGTACATAGATAGGTTTTATTAACTCCACTGTAAAACATGATTTTGATCAATAGTGTTCAAATAAGGAGTGGGGGCACATGTTAGAATCACTTGGGACACTTTCAAACAACTGTGCAAAAATATATATATATATCTGGAGGTGTACACACAAAAAATTACACTGTGTTTGCATTCTCTCTAGAAGATCTAGGGCAGAGACTTTCCCTTTTCACTTTGTGGCAAACACTGCTTTCTTGTCTCCCCCAAAGCCATTCTCCTCTTCAGTAACACCGTCCCACAATTTTAGCTGGACACATAGCAGTCCGGACTAAAGACTCTATTTCTTAGCCTCCTTGAAGCTAGATTTGGCCATGGGACTGAGTTTCATCTACCTATATGATGTAAGCAGAAGGGTTTTGTGTAATTTGCTAGTTTGTTAGGGCTGCCATTACAAAGTGCCACAAACCGAGTAGCTCAAACAATAGAAATTTTCTGTCTCACAGTTCTGGAGGCTAGAAGCCCAAAGTCAAAGTGTTAGCAGGGTTTGTTCCTTTTGAGGAAAGCGGGAGAAGTATCTGTTCCAAACCTCTCCCCTTGGCTTATAGAGGACCACGTTCTCCCTGTGTGCATGTAAGTCTCTTGTCCAAATTTCCCCTTTATATAAGGACACTGGCCATTTTGAATTAGGGGTACGTTAAGGACCTCATCTTAACTAATACATCTGCAAATACCCTATTTCCAAATAAGGTCACATTCTGAGGTCCTGGGGTTAGGACTTCAACTTATGAATTTAGTACATACATTAACCAATAATGTGATTTTTCACAAGTCTTTAAATGGGACGTGAAAGTAAGTGCTTTTCTTCAGCATTTCCTTCCTCCTCTACGACAGAATACAAACATGATGTCTACAGCTCTAGATGAGGCGTTAATGGAAGTCACACATGGCAGAGCAACCAGATAGAAAAGGGCCTAGGTCCTTGAAAATGTAGAGACAGCCTAACCATCCCTGAACTACTAACCTCCAGATTTGGTTTACAAGAGAAAGAAATAAATTTCTATCTTCTTTCAGTGACTGTTACTTTAAATTTTCTTTTACATGCAAATGAACAAATCCTAGTGCATATTTTAAACCCCTCATTACGTTTTGAATTATTTTCCCACATGCATTTAATTTAATTAAAAGTATTTTTATTTTCCTTCATTTAGTGAGCTCTCCTGGTGTATTAAAAACATGATTTAAAAAAATTCAACTGACATTTATTAGTTTTTGGTGAGATATGCCATGGCTTCATATCAAGACTTTTTACGCAAACAGTTTTAAAAAAATCAAATTTTCAAGAAAGTTTTTGTCTTCCTTATGTAACTGATATGTAAATATTTCCCCTTTTTTCTTTTGGTGATTTCTTATATTCATCTCATGAAAGATAGCACTTATCCATGTCATTGACCCTTTATTAGAGAAACATTTATTTTGCAGTTTGAGACTCTTTGTAGAATGGAAAAGAAGCTCGCTCTCAGCTACCTTTTCTCCTTGCCTTTGTTTTCAATTAATATGGTAAGTCGAAAATAGCACCCAGTAATAGGTTAAGATACTGGCTTGTGACAGATAAGCAGTGGGCCCTCAGTGACGTGGGTAACATCACACATGGGCTGTGGGATACTTTTTACTCTTGCAACCTTTAGCTGCTTATATAAGAAACATTTTAATTCTATATGCCAGTGGTTCTTATCATCTTTTGGGTCATGAACCTATTTAAGAACCTGTTCAAAGCTATGGATTCTCTCCCCCCAAAATGCACATACCTGCAAAAAGTTGCATACAATTTCCAGAGGTTTACCTACTCTGAACATTCATCCAAGGACACCAGTACCCTTGCTCTGTACAATCCTGAAACATATTTCCAGTACTCATTTCTTTGTTTCATTGCTAACCTAACCTTAAAAAGTACATTTTGAAATGCAGTGGAATTGTGCCAAACATAGGAAAAATTTTAAATTAGTGGAGTTTTTTTTTTTCTGGAAACCACGACTTCCCTTTTCTGATCCTTCCTTTCCATCCAGTATTTCTCTCACCTCACCTTCTCAACGTATTGGTACTTTCCTATAGGAATCAAGAATATTTATTTATTTTCTTATTAAAATATATTTCCTAGAAAGGACATGATAAAGCATTTGTACTAAAAATATAAATGTATAATGAGAATTAAAGTGACATCCCTCCCAAAGGTGTTTGCCCCTTAGCAGAAGACGAGGAGTATGGTGCGAGTAAATTCTTCTCTAATAGTAGATATGGGCATCTGGGTGCAGGTGGGTGAGGTACATCATTGGAGTGGGAAGACTTCGGGGAGCCCATTAATCTTACAGTGAATGCAGTTGACCATTCTTTAATATGAAAACCTGGCTATGAGCTAGAATAGTACTTTATAATGCAGGTTTTACTTCATATGTAGTGCTGTGATGTTTTTTCAATTATTTTGAGCAGTTATTCCTCTAATTTAACTCATTTTTTTTTTTTTTTTTTTTTTTTTTTTTTGCGGTACGCGGGCCTCTCACTGTTGTGGCCTCTCCCGTTGCGGAACACAGGCTCCGGATGCGCAGGCTCAGCGGCCATGGCTCACGGGCCCAGCCGCTCCGTGGCATGTGGGATCTTCCCAGACCGGGACACGAACCCGCGTCCCCTGCATCAGCAGGCAGACTCTCAACCACTGCGCCACCAGGGAAGCCCGAATTTATCTAAATTTTTATAATAATTAAGCCATGCCCTAATGATGTTCTAGTGTACTTTCATTGTAGAGATTATAAAGTCAGTACATTTTTCATCTCAATAACATTTGCATTCAATGATTTGTACTTCAGAGTCATTGAATGCAAGATTATGTGTTTACTTACTAGGAAGAGTTTTATTATAGAATTTCTTTTGCATAAAATTATGATCAACTCCTCCAGGAGTCAAAATATAATAGTACTAGTCCTGTTAGCTTAAAGAGAAAGCATAATGATGACATTTGGTTCAATATGTAAATGCAAAAATATTCAATATACCATAGTATTTCAAGAATGCTCATTTGCTTTACTGATGAAAATCATTCCACTTAGAATATTCCATTTAGATTATTTTTATGATTGTTCCATTGTCATGATGCAGTAAAATGCAAAGTGAATAAGTAGCATGTAAATTCTTAAACATTAGACTTTAAAATTCAGCAGATCACCCTTATTTACAAATGGACGTCTAACCAATAAGAAAGGCTCTTCTTTCGTGTTCTTCTTAAGGGCAGAGCCTTTAAAATATCTGCTTGGAATGTTATGTCAGTCAAGATAGGGTAGGTGATGCAAAAGAAACAAGCAGCACCAAAATCTAAATGGCTTATATATTAGTTTTCTATCCCCGCAAAACAAATTACCCCAAACTTGGAGATTTAAACAATTCCCATTTATTGTCTCACTGTTTCTGTAGATCTGAAGTTCTGGTATAACGTAGCTGGTTTCACCACGGTCTCACCAGGTTGAAATCAAGGTGTCAGCTGGGTCTGTGACCTCATCTGAGACTTGAAATCATTTTCCAGGCTCATTCAAATCGTTGGCTGAATTCAGTTCCTAGCATTGTTAATCTGAGGTCTCAATTTTCTTGCTGGCTGCCAGCTAGTGACTCTGAACTCCTAGAGATTACCTTCAGGTCCTAGCATGTGGCCCTCTAACAACATAGTAGCTTGTTTCTTCAATGTCAGCAGGAAAATGTCACTCCAGTCTGCTATAGGGGTGTCTGTGTAATGTAATAAATGTAATTATCCCATCACCTTTGCCATATAAGGCAACTAATCAAAGTAGTGACTATCCCATCATAGTCATAGGTCCTCTCACACTCCAGGGACAGGATTAAGCAGGGCATGTACACTAGGGAGCAAGATTATTGAGAGCCAGTTTAGAATTCTGCTAAACAGTTTATCATGACAAATGGTGATTTTTTTGCTTCCTCCAAGTCTGTTGCAGTTATGTGTGACTCTCCAGGGCAGCCATCCTTCATAGTTAACAATCCTGACTGCTTCAATCTTTTGGCACTGCTACATCTACATGACATTTCTTCCTCAACTGCCTTAGAAGGGGAAGAAGCACTGGAGAGATAAGAACCAGCAATTAACTATTTCCAGCTTGAAGTGATATATATCACTTCCTCTCACATTTTATCAGCCAGTGAGAGTCAAATGGCTCTGCCTAACTTCAAGAGAGAAGGGAAATGGAATCTGCCCACACACCTGGAAGTAGATAATAATCAGATATTAGTAAACAGTAGAAATGTCTACCACAAAATTTTGATATCTGTCTCAGCCTCCTTTCTCATAGGAGGGTCATATATCAGTGTAGGACAAGTTATTTTTATTCTTAAAGAACTTTTTTGAGTTAGAATCTACACATCATAAAGTTCACCCATTTAAAGTATACATTTAATTATTTTTAGTATATTTACCCGATGAGTTCTTGAATGTGTAACTTTAATAAACATTTCTTAAGTGTCTACTGTGTATGTAACAATATTAAATCTAATATAGAAAAAGAGAAAAAAGAAAATAAACAATGTTTTTACATTGAGATCACAGTCTAGTTGGGAAGGAGAAAATGAACATATGGGAAATCGGTAGGGAACAATCTCAAGTATTTATATATGAAAATACCCAGAACATGATTCCAAAGTGGGAAGGGAAATTACATTTATTGAATGTTTATAATTTGACAGCCACCATGCCAGATGTCTTATGTATACTATCTCATGTAAGCTTCATAATAATACCACTTTCTCCATTTTTACAATTGTGGAAGATAAGGCTCAGAGAAGTTAAATGTCTTGCTCAATTTCATGAAGCTAGAAATTGAGTCAGTATTCACTCTCAGTTCATTCTTAATCTAAAACCCAGGTTTGTTATACTATACAGCATTGTCATAGCAAAAGATATACTCCCTATCTGGGAGTATACTGGTAGAACATCTTTTTGAAAAAAGGCTAGACATAGGTTGGTAAAATGGTGGTTCGTGTGTGTGTGTGTGTGTGTGTGTGCACGCACATGCATGCACACATTTGTGCCTGTGTGTACGTATATTGACCGCACTTCACGTACCTTCAAATAAGTAAACATTAGGACTTCAAACAACTTCTGGACACTCTCAAGAGTCCTTCCATTTACCTTTCTGTTATAAAGTATTGTTGTATTTATTTGTTCAATCAGAAAACATTTATAGAGAACTGGTTATGTCCCCAGTACCTACTCTGCTAAATACTGAAATAAATACAATTTGAATTTTTTATCAAGAAATTGCTACAATAAAGATCATATAAGATGAATAAAGGAAGTACATAGTGCTATTGAAGCTAAGTAGTTAGAGGTAGTTGGTACTTAACGGCAGATCAAGGAATGCTTCATGGAAAAATAATGTGAGAAGTGGAACCTGAAAAGTAAGTAAAATTTTTTGGACAGAGAAGGGGATAGAAAGTGCCGTTTGTGTAGCAAAAATGGCATGATCAAAGTAGCAGAAACAGGAAAGCAAAGATAGTATTGGGGAAAATATAAGCTATCCCAGTTTCTGGAACACAGGGAATATAAACCAGAGTGATGGAAGATCATAGAAGGCTTTGGATGAAATGTTAAAGTTACACTTGGCAAGGGGTTTATAACTTTCTATTGATGGCAAGACACTTTTAATAACCTCTGAGGAGGAAAGAAGAGATCCAGAAATTGGGGAAGTGAATTGGACTCAGCATCCTTCAGGGTGAAGCTAATAGAATATGGCTTTGTAATGTAACCCTGCGTCATGAGGAGGGAAGGTATTCCTCCAGCATTATAGGCTTAGTGTTATATTGACCAGATCATGTGCCTCTGATATAGAGCTGTTGAGGGATTTTGGCAAGAAATTAATCCTCATAATGTGAAATGTGTCTAAATTTTTAGGTACTTGGGGAGATGCAAATTGCAATCTGAAATGTGAGAACTTCTCTTACTCCCAAGGTTTACCCCTTTCATGTAGCTAGCAGCAGAAACCTTGTTGAGGAGAATACACTTTTGACTCACAGTAGATATCTGAAAGTGTGCATTCTACAAGACATATAAAGAAACTTGGGACTTGTTTCTTGAGGAAGAAGTAGCATATCCTGGGGAAAAAAGGCAGGAGAAGGGACTTTTTCAAAGAAGACGTTCATCAAGATGGGGACTACTGTATGACAGTCTCTAGGTCCATCCATGTTGCTGCAAATGGCATTATTTAGTTCTTTTTTATGGCCAAGTAGTATTCCATTGTATATATGTACCACATCTTTATCCATTCATCTGTTGATGGACATTTAGATTGCTTTCATGTCCTGGCTATTGTAAATAGTGCTGCAATGAACATTGGGGTGCATGCATGTTTTCGAATTATGGTTTTCTCTGGATATATAAAATAGATAACTAGTAAGGACCTACTGTATAGCACAGGGAACTCTACTCCATACTCTGTAATGGCCTATATGGGAAAAGGGTCTAAAAAAGGGTGGATATAGGTATATGTATAACTGATCCACTTCGCTGTACAGCAGAAACTAACACAACATTGTAAATCAACTATACTCCAATAAAAATTTTAAAAAAAGATAGGGACTACGGGAAGAAGGACAAAGGGCTAACATGAGGAAGGAGACGGTGGCCATGTGGGATACCCCTAATATCCAGGCAGTAAAGTCTCAAGCATTTTCGCCTGATACAAAGGGAAGAGGTGGCTACACTAGATGTATAATACCCACATTTCCATCCCCTTTTCTCTGTATAGTTTGAATATAGTCTTTCTTTTTACCGAGGGTGTGTGTATTTGGAAGAGGAAGCAAAGGGGCCTGCTTCCCTCTCTGCCACAGTCACTGGCAGGTATCAGAAACAGCATCATTGAGTACTGGAGGGTGATAAGCATATCCATCTTCAAACAACATCCCTGTTAGACAACAGCTCCTCCCAATCCTGGTTTCAAGTTTAGGTAAAGATAGCTTAGACACCTTATGTGACAGAACAGAACTTATCACATTGGTTAAATTTGTGGTAGCTCTTGTACTATCTGTGAACTTTGGCACATTTCCTGGCTAATTCTGAACCAAATGATACCCTAGAAGTGAGCCAGGAGTACCTCCCACCCTGGTCACCAAACTCTTATCAGCATGCTGCCAGAAGACAAAATGGACCCACCAAAAACAATAAAGGTGCTTGTATTACCTTTCATAGTAAGAGGGATGTGGTAAAAAGGAACCCTCACATTGGCAGTAGAACTGGAGCTCTGAGCTGTACCATTTGAGAGTACATTTGAGATATTCCATGTAGAAGTCTGGGATTTTATAATATCACCTACATTTCTCAGGCCAATTCCTTTCTTCAGAAGAAGGCAGACCATAAGCATTTGTGATCACTCATATTCTGACAAATAATTTTGGGGTTTTTTGTCTGTTTGTTTTAAGAAATTCAGATCAGTCCTTGATAGAAAAGTCAAATCTTTTTCCAAGATGTTGAGATTGATTTAGAGACCCAGGCAAGCACAGCCAGGCTGGTAGCTATTTCTGTATCTTAGATTGATGGTCTATGATAGACAGCAGGGGAAGACAGTATGACCTGTGGTTGACACAACTATTAGATATAGAGGATGAGGAGTGTTTCCGGAGAAGTTTAAACTATAACTTGATGACATTAAGGGGGTGTGGCAGGAATGGAATTCTTCACAATTTGAGAAATGAAGAAGGGTCGCAGAATGTTTGAAACAACATACCCTCTAGGTGGTATTAGTGTAAATGTGTATACTCTTTTTTGATAAATTGTTTTATTGTCTTAGAATAAATCTTTGACAATGTAGAAAACTCCAAGGAAGTGCTTATTACTTTTTTGACAACCCAGCAGGAGTTAAGAGGAAAAGACCTCTTAATATGCAATAAGATGGTGGACATTATTATGGAAGAATGTAGAAAAGAGCACTGTAGCCTCAGGGTTTTTTGGGTTTTTTTTTTTTTTTTTTTTCGGTACGCGGGCCTCTCACTGTTGTGGCCTCTCCCGTTGTGGAGCACAGGCTCCGGATGCGCAGGCTCAGCAGCCATGGCTCACGGACCCAGCCGCTCCGCGGCATGTGGGATCTTCCTGGACTGGGGCACGAACCTGTGTCCCCTGCATTGGCAGGCGGACTCTCAACCACTGCGCCACCAGGGAAGCCCTAACCTCAGGTTTTATGAACATCCTGAGACTCCTTTCAGAAATTTTACTACTAGTTCAAGTATATTCAACTGATTCAGGTAGAAGAGAAAAAAGATTACGATAAGTTTAAGTCCAAAGGTACTTGCAGGCCAAATAAGTTGGCCAATAGGGTATCTTAGACTGAGATCAATCTTGGTGGCTGAGAGAGCCATGAAAAGACTGATTGGGGTGTTGGTGGTGAATGCAAAGGTAAGGCATCTTGATCTTCGGTTCCAGAGAATGCCATGGTGAGCTTGTCTTTTTTGTTTGTTTTTGTTTTCCCACCAGCAAATGGGTATTTAATGGTAAGCTGTGTGCTCCTGGAAGATTACTCCCTAATATGAATTGGATTTTGATGTATTAATTATTGAATACTGGGCAGATTTTGAGTGTATGGTTTTGCTGTCTAATATGGCTAATGGGTTCATTTGCCTGATAACCCTTCAAGTAGCAGGCCCTTGTTGTGTTCTTTTCTTTCATTTTGTTTTAACATAAGAAGTTGTGGTTAAGGTGGGTCAAAAAAGATGTTGCTGCAATTTATGTCAAAGAGTGTTCTTATGTCTTCCTCTAAGAGTTTTATAGTGTCTGGCCTTACATTTAGGTCTTTAATCCATTTTGAGTTTATTTTTGCGTATAGTGTTAGGGAGTGTTCTAATTTCATTCTTTTACATGTAGCTGTCCAGTTTTCCCAGCACCACTTATTGAAGAGGCTGTCTTTGCTCCATTGTATATTCTGGCCTCCTCTGTCATAGATTTGGTGACCATAGGTGCATCTCTGGGCTTTCTATCCTATTCCATTGATCTATATTTCTGTTTTGGTGCCAGTACCATACTGTCTTGATTACTGCAGCCCTGTAGGGACCTAATTAAAATTAAAAGCTTTTGCACAGCAAAGGAAACTATAAACAAGACGAAAAGACAACCCTCAGAATGGGAGAAAATATTTGCAAACAAAGCAACTGACAAAGGCTTAATCTCCAAAATATACAAACAGCACATGCAGCTCAATATCAAAAAAAACAAACAACCCAATCAAAAAATGGGTGGAAGACCCAAATAGACATTTCTTCAAAGGAGACATACAGATGGCCAAGAGGCACATGAAAATCTGCTCAACCTCACTAATTATTAGAGAAATGCAAATCAAAGCTACAATGAGGTATCACCTCACACCGGTTAGAATGGGCATCATCAGAAAATCTACAAATAATAAATGCTGGAGAGGGTGTGGAGAAAAGGGAACCCTCTTGCACTGTTGGTGGGAATGTAAATTGATACAGCCACTATGGAGATCAGTATGGATGTTCTTTAAAAACCGAAAAAGAGAACTACCATATGACCCCACAATCCCACTACTGGGCATATATCCAGACAAAACTAATCCATCCCTTTCTTCTCTTCCTTTTCTGAACTAAATAGTCACTTCAAATGCACATCAATTTAGCAGTCACACTTTCTGTGGCATATCTACATCTATATCATCTATATCTATATCTCTGTATCTCTCTATATATAAAACTGCTTATATTCTAAGGTAGGATATAAGAAATAATTAATTCTGAAGTAAATAATGTGTGCTTAAGAAATAATTAATTTAAAATCATTTAATTGCCTCAAAAAGACATATGTTATTCTTGTCTTTTTTTCTTTTTTCTTTTTGAGAACTCTGGGTGCTATGCTCTATTCTTCTTCTCTTTACCAACTTTGATTCTCCCTGTTTTACTAATGGGAGGAATTGACTTCCACAAAGATTGAAAAGGTGCTGGCAGCCAGATGGTGACCAAGAGAGAAAGTGACATGATTCCCTGAACTAAATTTCACTTATTACCAAGTTCCAAAAAAGAAAGAATAAATGTGTTTTTAAAGAGAATCAAAGAATGAAAATGTATCTTTATATCTCACATGAAGAGGAATTCTGTGTCTGCCTATGCTAATGCCATCAAAGTGAAACCTTTTGATTGATGAAACACATGGTGCAGCTCTGTATTTACACATATAATAAAAGTCAAAACGGTAACTTATTATCAGATGTCATTTTATTTGAACAGCCAGAGGAGAGACTGTTTATCTTATTGAGCCTTTCTACTAATTTGCTTTCCTGAATGTGGAACGTGTGATGTGCTATGTAATTTCATTTGAGCAGTTGCAGGGGAAAACCAACCCACCAAACAAACTTGGGCCATATATTGGCAACTGAGTATGCACCTTGCTTGGAGAGGCATTAAGGTTTTCAAGCCAGAGGAGTAACTGAGTGAGTTTTCAGTAATCTGTGAGAGGCAGCTGATTTCTTGGAAAGAGAATGGGCTTTGGGGTTCGAAAGATATGGATTCAAATCTTTACTCTGTCGTTTACAGAGTGAATGAGCTTAAGAAAATTAATTAACCCAGTGATTCTAAAACTTTCAGGTTTCAAGAAATAGTAACATAAAAAAATAGAGTGACTGGGCTTCCCTTGTGGCGCAGTGGTTGAGAGTCCGCCGGCCTATGCAGGGGACACGGGTTCATGCGCCGGTCCGGGAAGATCCCACATGCCATGGAGCGGCTGGGTCCGTGAGCCATGGCCGCTGGGCCTGCGTGTCCGGAGCCTGTGCTCTGCAGCAGGAGGGGCCACAGCAGTGAGAGGCCCGCGTACCACAAAAAAAAAAAAAAAAAAAAAAAATAGTGTGACTGACTAACATGTGGTCCCAACTTTTTACTTCACTATGTAAAGTTACAATAAAACGCCACAAATAAACACATGAAGAATTATCAGTTATCATCACCGTCTATGGCAGATGCCTACCCAATACCCATTTCCTTTTCTTCCTCATCTATAGAATCTCAATTTTGTTCAGGGAAGCAACACACTCAGCTAAAATACTACATTTAACAGTCTCCTTTGTACCTAGGAAGAGTCATAAGACACAGTTCTGAGCAATGAGACATAAAGTGGAGTCTCCTGGGATTTCTGGAAGACTTCTGCATTCCTGTTATAGGGGCCACTGATTCTTCCTTGTTTGTTTTCTGCCTTTTTTTTTTTTCCTTACTTGGACATGAGGCTGGGGGTGGAGCAGCCAGCCATCTTGTAACCATGCAATAGACATAAGAATAAACGTTATATGCTAAGGAAGTCAGAGGATGAGGAGAAGATGAAAAGGAGCCTGGATTCCTAATGGCATTGTGGAGCCACCTTATCAGATTTGGATTTCCCACCGCAGGTCTTCTCATGAGAGAAAAATACTTCCTACTTTTTAAACCGTTATTTTCTAGGTTTCTGTTACTAATGATGAAATATAATCCTAATGGGCATATTACCATTTTGTAAAATAAAGGATATTTTAATACTCAAAATTTCTTGCCTTCCTTTCTCCATAAAAGATCTCTTCCTTTCTTTATATTTTTCCATCTCCAGAATCCTATCAGGGCATTTTTAGTCCTGTGCCACCTTGGTTTATGTATTCTATCTCCTTGATGAGTCTTCCCCTACTTCAAGATATTTCTCTCACCTGGGCAATCCCCCTCAGGAATTTTCTAAATAGATGTTCCTGTTGATGCTTCCAAAGCTGTATTCTCATGGGCTAAGAAATAATGAATATGTCCTCTGCCATTTGTTCCTTGAAACTTTGCTTTTCCTTTGCTTGAGAATTTTCTAGGTTTTGTGTAACTTGTGAAACAGAATGGAAGAAAGCATCCTTTTTACTACTTCTTTCCCTGAAGCATTAGTATCTGCCTTGAAAGTTGAATGCTTCTCTCTTATTTCACTTCGCCTTTGAAGCAGCCCCAGATGAGTTGTATTTCAAAGAGCATTTTATTTTTATATTTTGATGGTATGTTATTTAGAGAATGAAAATTTATGACTATTATAGCTTCATTGTGGATTGTATCCTTTGTCTAAGAGTTTAAAATATATTCATTGTCTGGGTTCATCTTTTTACCTTGAATTCTAATTTTTAAATAATAATATTGTGAATCTCTTATTATTATATATGGCTGATATATCTGTGCCTAACATCTAATTTTAACTTTCTCATACTGTTTACTTTAGAAATGTATCTTATAAATACCATATAGATAAATTTATCTCAATTCAATCTGAGGGTCTTTTTAATAAGGTGATTCATTTAAAACTTATTTTTGGAACTGAAAAGCTTATTCTTATTTGATCATTTTATGCTTTCTCTCATATCTAATTTTTTACTAGAAAATATTTGCTTTATATTCTATTCCTTTATCATCTGAAAAGTATGCATTTTGTTTTTATTTATATTCATGGTAAACATTGATCATTTTAAAACATACTTGAACCTATCAGTATTTAATTATCAATGCCATAAATGATATATTATTTGTTGAGGTCACCCACTTGTTAATTATTTTCATATGTATCTTTTCTTCTCCCTTCTGGAATAACATCTTTCTTCTCTATTTTCCTGATTATTTACTTATCTCATCCGGTATTTAAAATTTTTTTTCTACCTCTTAGGCAGCTCCAGCTTCATGTCAAACTAACCCAATTTCATCTCGTCATACATATGATGCATTTCTTACAGAATTTTACAAACCAGAAACAACAACCCAGAAATACAAACCAGAAGTAGGTTTACAGAGGAGGAATCTCTTAAATCCATTGCCTGTTATTCTTAAGTACCGAATAATTCATTTCATTGTCCCAACTCACAGGGGGCTTCAAGGCTTTGTCTGCTAAACTCCTTCTAAAGGTTATTGGGTGAAATCTTGCCTGATGTTGAACTAGGAAAGAAACATCCCTGGGTGAATATCAGCTGAGCTCTTAAACCAAGTGTGGTAATATAATAGTAATCAGGGTCTTTAAACTTGCTCTTCCTTCCTTCTACAATGCTCATTCCCCAGATACTTGCATGTTCACTCCCTCACTTTATTCATATGTCCACTTAAATGTCACCTCCTCGGCAAGATCTTCCCTATGCCTTTATCATTCTCTACCCGTTAACCTCATTATTCCATAGCTCTTATCATTGCCTGAATTTCTGTTAATTATCTATGAATTTATTAATTGTCCATCTTCCCCCATTTCACCTTTCCTTTTTGATGGCTATATTTGCAAAATCTAGAACAATGACTGGTGCATACAAAGTACTCAAAAATATGTGTTGAACAAATTAATTTTCACTTGTCACCTGAAGCGGCAAGCCCATAAATAAAGGTTTGAATAGAGTAAGTGTGGTAGCGGGAAAAAAATGGATGAAATACCAGGAAAAAAAATTCAAATAAAGTGCCTTGGCACACTTAAATACTCTAAATCAGTCTATAGGTGTCAAATTGTTGGAAATAATTAATTTAAAAACTATAATGCCCAGGGTGCACTACTCTCATAGCTCTTCCATGCTTAGTCTTCTCCTGTGTTTATTTAACATTCTCAGATACAAAGTACCACCTCCTAGCTCCTTTACTAAAGTCACATTACATATATTAGAGCTCAGGATAGATAAGAATTAGAGAATGGAGTATGGTTGCTGTTGGATACATTATCTATGACCTCCCTAGAAAGAAGCTACTGTGAAATAGAGGATGTTTTCCCTTTTTAAGGGCAGTTAAATTTCCATCATTCTCTGCCTCAGGGCCTCATTTAAACTTTCCTTAATTAGAAACTACTCCTATTGTGTGACAGAACTTTGACTAGCATTTCAGATCTGTTGATATTTTGCATCACTTACCATACCTTTATTACTTATTCAATGGGAAGCTTGGAGAATGTGAACATGGAAGTCCACTAAAACTGTTAAATGAAGGAAATTATTTTGTCAGATTTTCGATTTATAAAGAACAAGACTGTCACACAGAGTGAAGTAAGTCAGAAAGAGAAAAACAAATATCGTATATTAACGCATATATGTGGAATCTAGGAAAATGGTATAGATGATCTTATTTGCAAAACAGAAATAGAGACAAAGACATAGAGAATAAACGTATGGACACCAAAGTGGAGGGGGGGGGTGAGATGAATTGTGAGATTGGGATTGACATATATACACCATTGATATTAGATTGGCCAAAAAGTTCATTTGGATTTTTCCTTAACATCTTATGGAAAAACCCAAACGAACTTTTTGGCCAACCCAATACTATGTATAAAATAGATAACTAATGAGAACCTACTGTATAGCTCAGGGAACTCTACTCAGTGCTTTGTGGTGACCTAAATGGGAAGGAAATCCAAAAAAGAGGGGATATAGGTATATGTATAGCTGATTCACTTTGCTATACAGTAGAAATTAACACAACATTGTAAAGCAACTATACTCTAATAAAAATTAATTAAAAAACAAAAGAACACTCTGGCAGTAGTGTAGAAGATAAATCCAAGAAATTGAGATTAGAGGGAAGATTGGTTAGGAGGCTTTTGCAGTATAACAAAGATGATTAAATTGTGAATTAATGATACAGTAGTGAAGGTGGGAAGGAGAGGGCAGATTTGAGAAATATTTAGAGGGAAAATCAACAAAAAGTTGTAATTGATTGAATATATTGAGGAGTAAAGACAGATTGGTACTAAGGATGACTCCAGATTCTTTCTCTTGAAACACAGGGAAGCTAGAAGGGCCAGTGACCAAGGTACGGAATACATAAGGAAGGGTAGGCTTAAGATGAAAATAATCAATGCCATTTCAGATATATAGTGAGTTTGAAGTGCGTTTGAAATTGAATTGGATATAGTTAATACATAATTGGACTATAAGAGTCTGAAGATCATGGAATAAGTTAGGTATAGAGACAAAGAACTTAGGTGTGATCACCTTTTATGTGACAGCTAAAATCATATAAGTGGGTGAGATCAGATAGTGAGATTTTGTAAAAATGACAAATGGTTAAGAGAAATCCCTATAAAATATCCTTATTTAAAGAAATGGGTGGAGATGCTAAGAAATAATAGAAGGAGTGTAGAAAATAGCCCAAGGTGTTGAAGAGAAAAGTGCATGTCATTATGGGAAGAGAAAGGTGCAGGGAGGGAGTAGTCAACAGTTAGTTACACAAATGCAGTAAGTTTGTGAAAATTCACAGAGCTGAGCACTTATGATTTTGCATTCTGCTGTATTGATATAAATATACATTTAAATTTGATATAAATATAAATTTATATTAAAATTGTTTCATCCCCTATGGGTCTTGATGAGAGGGAAAGGGTTAGCCTTGCTGAAGCCAGTGGTCACTAGAACTAAAATTTGGGTTATTATTATCAAGGAAGAAAGTGAGGAATGGTTATAAGGTAGCTAACCAATAGCATCTGTTATTCACCCAGGTAAATAATAGAATTTGGTTTAAATATCTTGTGAGACATAACAAAAGAAAAAATAAAATTAAGTAAATTTTAAAAACAACAGAATTTTCTTATTTAGTAGCACTACGTACCTAGTAGCACTACAGTTGAATTAGACTTCTAACATTTTTACTGCATGTAAGGGAAATTAAGATAATTAGGCTACAATAAGGAAGATGTCATTTAATTCACCATGACACTGATTCTCCACCCTATCAGACTCAACAACTCCTAGAACTAACATTTTACAATGACCCTTATACTATCCTGAAATGGAATTTATGATGTAACATACTTTCACACATAACTTTTAAAATGCAATGCCCCAATTGTAATACAAAGGAGAAATAAAAGTAAACTAATTTCTGAAAATATAATATGCATTTTAATATATAAATGCTAAGGCATGACTACCTAGAAGGTCTAATAAAGGAGTAAGTTACTTGCATGTACTTATAATGAATACATTTGGTTTTAAAAGTAGGAGAAGGAAAAGAAGTTAGTCCTTATAAAAAGTACAGAAAAATGATAACAAGGAAGTTTATGCAGATGCTAAATTAAAAACTAGTATTAGGATAAACAGTAACAGAGCACAGTTACTGGTATATGATGAAAGAAAGGAAGAAATAATCTTAATTAAAATAAAGATAACATATTCCCCCAAATTACATACTGTGGAAGTAAAGAAAACTAGGAATTATGTTATTCTTGAAAATAGGCTGAACATCATAGATGAGGCATAGTAACCTTTTACATTATGACATGGCAAGTGGTAGGCATGAGGTAGCAACAAAACAATATCCCCTTTTAGAAAATCTTATCACACGTCAAGGCACATGTTCTCTCTCTAGTACTTAAAGAAACTTTGGAGATGTTGACTGGTAGATCTCTGTGAACAGTATCATAGTAAAATTTAAAAAAAGAATGTAGAAATAAGTTAATGATTTTAATATTTATTTTTCATATTATAGATTTTATATCCTTGTGTTAGGAAAATCAAAAATGTATAGATGGGGCTTCCCTGGTGGCGCAGCCGTTGAGAGTCCACCTGCCGATGCAGGGGACGCGGGTTTGTGCCCCGGTCTGGGAGGATCCCACATGCCGCAGAGCGACTGGGCCCGTGAGCCGTGGCCACTAAACCTGCACGTCCGGAGCCTGTGCTCTGCAACGGGAGAGGCCACAACAGTGAGAGGCCCGCGTAACGCAAAAAAAAAAAAAAAAAAAAAAATGTATAGATGGATTTCCAACCTCTGGTCCAGTGGGTAACGATTTTAGAAGACATTCCTTTCTTCACAACAAAGAAAAAGCTGAACAAACTGAACATCAACAAATTTTCTTAGATCCATCAGAGAATTGAGAATTGAGGTCACAGGGCAAACTGTTGCCCCCCAAACTGGAGAAACAGAGGAAGACACAGAGAATCACAACTCACAGGACAGGGGCCCAGATTGGAAACCTCTGCAGGGAACAGTACCATAGCACTAATTTAGTGCACTAAATTTTACTTTAAAAACCTAGTAAAATAAAATTAGCATCTTCAAGAAATCTGAAAATAAAGCAAGAGTTCCTGGAGAACAATAAAACAGATTTAATCACAAAATAAGCCAAATGTGTTTTTTTTTCCTCTTGCTCTACTAATTGAAATTTTTAAAAGCATTTCAAGGTGGTACTTATAGCTACCATCTAATGAGAGATTGCAAATCTTCTCTACAAAAAGCAACTACAGAGCTGGAGAAAATTGACAGAATAACCATTTCAGTGCTTTGTAAATCTACCAGTGGTTTACAATTTAAGAAGCATGTATGGTTGGAAAACTGATGAAAATTGAGTAAGAGCAGTGGGAATCTGTGGTGTTCTGGCCCACACCTGTATTCAGTTAAGGCAGGGGTTCTGCCAGGACAGGGCAAGCCATAAGGACCAGCATTTTCTTTTCTCTGATAGTAGGGGTAGGAATGATATTTTCAGAGACAGGTGAACAGAGCAGGATCACTGGCTCTACTATGCTGAGGTTACTGTAGTATGTGGGGCAGGTGTACTCCTGGCTAAGGATGCATGCATGAGAAGTAGAGATCAGACTTCTCTGATAATCCCACATAATCCTGGTCAACTTTGAGGCTGCCCATAGGAGACCCAAAAGAGCCAGTGGAATCTAAGTGACCAGGAGGGCTTAGGAATGGTCTGAACTTTGAATGTGCTCACCTACCCATACACAGAGTCATTGGCAGAAGATGGAATTTTGCTGTTTCAAGGTAGTCATTATAACCTCTGTAGAATCATTATCTAACCATTAAGCTATTCAGGTACAGGAAGTCTCCTAGGAAGTCAGAATTTAAAATAAAAACAAGAATATAAGTAAATAAATAAACACATTTATTTTAAAAATTGAGCTGAACAACAGTATCAATAAATGGCAGGGAATACAGATTTCATAGATTTAACATAGGCAAGTTATTAAACAAGTAAATGGTAACAACAAAAATCTTTAGAGGGAAAATCAAGATCCAGATTTCTTATGTTATCTAAAATGTCTACTTCTCAACAAAAAATTTGAGACATTCAAAGAAACAAAAAATAATGTACCCCAGATTCAGGAAAAAAAAATCAATCAATAGAAAATTGTCTCTGAATGTACCAGGATGTTGGATTTGGCAGACAAGTATCTTAAGACAGCAATTATCAATATGTTAACTATGTTAAAACATCTTTAAAACATATTTAAATAATTAAAGGAAAATATGGCAACAGTGATTCTACAAATAGAAATTCTCAAGGAGAATTTAGTGAAATTGAGGATAGATCAAGAGATATTATCCAATATGAAAAACGGAGGTAAAGATTATTCAAAAAAAATAGAGCCTCCAAGACCTGTGGGACAGCATCAGTTGTAGCAAAATGTGAGTCCCAGAAGGATAGGAGAGAGCAAAATATTTTTTAAAAATTAAAAAAAAAAAACTTTATGCACACAAATCATATCAATTAGATGACAAGGAAAAAGTCCTAGAAAGACATCAATTACCAATACTGACTCAGGAAGAAATAGAAAATATGAACAGACTAATAACAAGTAAAAAAATTAAAGTCGTGATTAAAAATCTTCCCCGAGGGCTTCCCTGGTGGTGCAGTGGTTGAGAGTCCACCTGCCAATGCAGGGGACACGGGTTCGTGCCCCGGTCCAGAAAGATCCCACATGCTGCGGAGCGGCTGGGCCCGTGAGCCATGGCTGCTGAGCCTGCGCATCCGGAGCCTGTGCTCTGCAACGGGAGAGGCCACAACAGTGAGAGGCCTGCATACCGCAAAAAAAAAAAAAATCTTCCCTGAAAAAAATGTCCAGGACAAGATGGCTTCACTGGTGAATTCTATCAAATAAAGAAGGAAAATAACCAATTTTCTATAATCTCTTTCAGAAAACAGAGAAAGAAACACTCTATAACTCATTCTATAGACACAAAAATCCTTAAGAAAATTTTAGCAAACCAAAGTCAGCAACATATAAAAAAAAAGGTTTGCACACTGTGACCAGGTGGAATTTATCCCAAGAAGGCAAAGTTTAGCCAAAAAAAAAAGAAAAAAAAGGGACTTCCCCAGTGGCGCAGTGGTTATGAATCCACTTGCCAATGCAGGAGACACAGGTTAGATCCCTGGTCAGGGAAGATCCCACTTGCTGCAGAGCAACTAAGCCCGTGAGCCACAACTACTGAGCCCACACGCCTAGAGCCTGCACTCCTCAACAAGAGAAGCCACCGCAATGAGAAGCCTGTGCACTGCAATGAAGAGTAGCCCCCGCTCACTGCAACCAGAGAAAGCCCATGCACAGCAATGAAGACCCAACGCAGCCCCCCCCAAAAAAAAACAAAAAAAAAACAGGTGAAGAAGGCAAAGTTGATTTAACATCTCAAAATCAATGAATGTAATATAAAATATTAATAGAATAAAGGACAAAAAATACACTACCATCTCAATAGACACAGAAAATCATTTAATAAAGTCCAAAATACTTTCATTATAAAAACACTCAAACAACTAGAAGTAGGAGAATACTTCCTCAACCTGATAAATGATATCTATGAAAAACCCATAGCTAGCATCATACCTCATAGTGAAAGACAGAGTGCTTTCCCACTACAATTGAGAAAGAGACCAGGATATATGCTTTTGCCAGTTCTATTCTACATTATATTGGAGATACTGCCAGTAAAATAATGTAAGAAAAAAATTAAAAGCATCCAGATTAGAAAATAAGCAATAAAACTGTCTTTATTCATAGATAACATGATAACATGATCCTGTATGTAGGAAGTCCCAAGGAACCCCCCCAAAACTAGGACTAAGAGACAATTTCAACAAAATCAGAGAATACAACATCCCTTTACAAAATCAATTGCATTTCTATATACCTGCAACAAACAGTCATAAAATCTAGTTAAGAAAACAATTCCATTTGCAATAGTCTCAAGAGACTAAAATACTTAGGAATAAATTTAACATGAACATTTCAGTTTCATGGATTGAGAGATTCAAGATCATCTGAAGGGAAATTCTGTCCAGGTTGATCTAGAAACGCAACAAAAATTCAAAATCTTAGCAGGCTTTTTTGTAGAAATTGACAAGCTGATCTTAAAATTCAGATGGAAATGCAAGAAACCAGAATAGCCAGTACAACCTTGAAGAAGAGCAAAGTTTGAAGATTTACACTTTTTTATTTCAAAACTTCCTCCATAACTATAATAATACATACAATATGGTACTGTGAAAATTACATACATGCAACAGAATTGAAAGTCCAGAAGCAAATCCTTATATTTATGAACAATGGATACTGGACTAAGGTGCTGAAGCAATAAAATGGGAAAAGGATAGGCTTTTTAACAAATAATTCCCGGACAAAAACCACATACAAAAATGTGAACTTAGACCCTTACCTCACACTATACACAAAAGTTAACTCAACATGAGTAATACATCTAAATGTGAATGCTAAAACTATGTAACATAAAGCAAAATATTCATAATCTTGGTCTGGCCAAAAATGTTTTAGATGCAACACCAAAATCATGGTCCATAAAATTTTTTTAAATTATAAATTAGACTTCACAAAAATGAAAAATGTTTGTCCTTCAAAAGAAACCATTAAGAAAATGAAAAGAGTAGTCAAAAACTGGTTAAAAAATTTTCAAATAATATGTCTGATAATAAAAATTTTCAAATAATATATCTGATAATATTCAGAATACATAAAGAACCCTTAACACTCAATACAAACAATACAATTCAAAAATTGACAAATGATTTGAATAGACATTTTACTATGAAGATAAACTAATGGCTAATAAGCATATTTTAAAATGCTTGGCATCACTAGCTATCAGAAAAAGCAAAATACAACCACAGTGAGATACCATTTCAGACTCCCTAGAATGGCCATAATAAAAATATAGACACTATCAAGAGTTGGCAAGGATATGGAAAAACTGGATCTCTCATGTATTGTTGGTGGGAAGGTAAAATGGTGCAGCCACTTTTGGAAATAGTTTGATAGTTCCTTAAAAAGTTATACATAAATTTACTGATAACCTCCTAATTCCATACCTAGGTATCTACCCAAGATAAATTAAAACCTGTGTATATGCAAAAAATATGTATGCACATTTTCATAGCATTATTATTTATAATAGCCCCCAAATGGACACAGTCTTAATCTGGTGAATAGGTAAAATGCTGACACATGCTATAACATGGATGGACCTGTAAAACATCATGTAACAGTAAAAGAAGCACAATGCAAAAGAGCACATTCAATGACTCCATTTGTTTTAAATGTCAAGGCACTGATGTCTGAGTTCTCATCAAAAGGAAAAACTTGTTTCTTCTTTTTCTTTAATTTCATATCTGTATGAGGTCATGGATGTTCACTGAACTTATTGTGGTAATCATTTCATGATGTATGTAAGTCAAATCATTATGCTGTACACCTTAAACTTTTACAGTGCTGTATGTTAATTATATCTCAACAAAACTAGAAGGAAAAAATGTCAAGACAGGGAAATTTTATAGATATAAAAAGCAGATCAGTAGTTGCCTAAAGGTGGAGATGAACACAGATTTTAACTCTAAGTGGTAATAAGGGAACTTGATGAAATATTCAAAACTGGATTGTGGCGATTGTTGCACAACTCTGAAAATTTATAAATTTATTAAAAATAATTTAATCATATCCTTATTATAGGTAAATTTTATGATATATAAATTATACCTAAATAAAGCTGTTGAAAAGTGGATAAGGATTATGTATAAGGACTAACAGTTTGAAATGCAAGCCGAATATATTATTAAGCACCAATGACTATTCAAGGCATTAAAATAGGAAGTCAGAGGATATGTTGTTAGACCCTTACTAAGTCATTGCTTTATGTAAACCTAGTTTATTCACCTAGCTATACTTAAATGTGTTTCTAGTTTTCATGACCTTCTCTACCTTGCCATAAGGGGATCCACACAATGTTAGATAGGGGAGGAAAAAGCAAGGTCACTCACAGTGAAGCAGCTCAGAGGGAAGAAGGAGGAAGGGAGGGAGGGAGGAAGAGACCAGTATGTTTCAGTCAAATACTTAGAAGCTTTTCATTTTAACAAGAGGTAGCAAATTATGGTGGCCAGGTATGTGGACTCTGGAGCCAGTCTGTTGAATTCATAACACTGCCTCTCACATTTACTAGTGATATGACCTTGGATAAGTCACTAAATTTCTCTGCACCTCAATTTCGTTACCAATAAAATGAGAAAATAATATATTAAATTATTCCTAGGGTGGTTGACAGGATGAGTTAACATGTGCATAGAACCTACAACACTAGGTAACCTAGCATAGAGTAAACACCATACTCTAGTTAGCTGTCATTACTATCTCTAGAGAATAAGACTACTTTAGACAATCCCTGGAAGTTCATCCTGGGACCTATAGGTCTCAGTATAAAGGGTCAACTTTTGGTTAGACAATGGTAGACCCATTCCTCTAATAAGCTTTTCCTCAGAATTAGAAAAGCTCCAAAAATAATTTTCAAGTACCTATTACCTAATACCAGCTTACTGCATAATCATTTGTAGTTAGCTTATGTGTCAACAAGACGGTATGCAAAAAATAATGAATGAGGAGGATTCAGAATCAAATTTCTTAAAATCATATTACCACTTTCTACAGATATTCATTTTTATGTAACTCTACATTCAATACCCTACAATAAAACCAATATTTAAAATAGACACAGGGAAAGAGCCATCAAAGTCCTATGATATACATCTTTCCCCTAAAAGCCTTTCAGTGTCTTGTGAACACTTATTCATAGCTGGACTCATTCATAAACTTAATTCATTCTCTTCTTTTTACATTTAGTAGTAATAATTTTTTCAATTATTTCTATAGCTTAGGAAGGTGTGAGGTGAAAAATAAACTTTGATGATTAATTTGGTGCTTGACAGAGTATAAATTGTGATGGTTAAAGATTACACTCATTAAAGTAAGACTGGGAAGCTAATTGTGGTCTGTGTTGTCAACTTCCTGTGGTTTTGATATTTTGCAGCTTCTATTTTGTAAATGTTGTGGAAGATAACAAAGCCCTAAGTAAATGACTATAAATTTTTTTACGCTCTTTTTCAAATAATCAATTAGATGTCCCAACATTTTATACTGAGTAATTCTTTCTTTTACTGCTGTTTTGTGATAGAAATTTTATTATACACTAAAGGTTTATACTTTATTCTAAGCTATATATATAAATATAATATTTCTAGTTATAGAAATATTCAATAAATTATTAAAAATTATATTATTTTAAAAGATCAATAACAATTAAAAGATATCTGATGAATAATCCTTCACCGATACCCTTCATTTATAAATTGGTTAATCTTATGTTTTTATTCCTTCAGTTGAACTTGACAATTTAAAATCATTTTTTAAAAATGCATAATGGTGGGCTTCCCTGGTGGCACAGTGGTTGAGAGTCCGCCTGCCGATGCAGGGGACACGGGTTTGTGCCCCGGTCCGGGAGGATCCCACGTGCCGTGGAGCAGCTGGGCCCGTGAGCCATGGCTGCTGAGCATGCGCGTCTGGAGCCTGTGCTCCGCAACGGGAGAGGCCACGACAGTGAGAGGCCCGCGTACCGCAAAAAAAAAAAAAAAAAAAATTCTAATCAGAATCCTTAGCCATTATGCTTTTTTTTTTTTTTTTTTTTTTTTTTTTTGTGGTACGCGGGCCTCTCCCGTTGCAGAGCACAGGCTCCGGACGCACAGGCTCAGCGGCCATGGCTCACGGGCCCAGCCGCTCTGCAGCACGCGGGATCCTCCAGGACCGGGGCACGAACCCCTGTCCCCTGCATCGGCAGGAGGACTCTCAACCACTGCGCCACCAGGGAAGCCCTCTGATTAGAATTCAGTTAAACTTAAATTGTGGAAAAATAGTCATTTTTGCACATGTATGTATGGGTTTTCCCATATAAAACTTGGTAGATGTGTTTATTTACATTTGTCTTCACGTAGGTCCTCTTCGTTTCTTGTTAAACTTACATTCCTTGATATTTTGTAATTTTTCTTCTAATGTAGAATATCGTTTTCCAGTCCATCTTCTAATTGGTATTTGCTACAATTTCAGGAAACTGCTCTATTACTGAACTCTTTCATTATGTTAATAGAGGTTGTACAGTGTAGGGGCTCACAATACAGATTCTAGAACCCCACTTTAGTGTGACACAAAGAGAGTCACCTAACTTTGTGGTGCCCCAGTTTCCTTATTTGTAAACTGGGAATGATAATAATAGTACCTATTTCATAGTTTTGTTATGAGGTTAAATAATTTATGTAAAGTTTTTAGAGTGTCTTGCACACATTAGTGATTGTTACTTCTATTCTCAGAGAGCTTCTAGGTACAAAATCTACCTGTAAGTATTTTAACTTTATCTTTCCAATAGTTCTACCTTTTATTTATTTAGTTTGCATCTTATCATATTGGACAGAATTTCCTAGCCAATGTTAACTAACTTTTCTTGTTCCTAATGTAATACAATTACTTTATTGTTTCATAGAAAGTGTGGTGCTGTCCATTGACTTAAGAGCTATTACCTGTTATAGAATATTATAAGTATTCTTTCTTCAGTATTGGATATGGAATGGAATTTATCAACTACTTGTTAATTGTCTCTAATACTACCATACCAAATTTGACCTACTAACATGACACACTGAGAGATTTCTTTACATTAAGTCATCCTTAGATTTGTTAGGGGAAGCATTTTGATAAATTATATTTTCCAGAAATAAACATTTCTTTAAATGAAATTGTTAAATTTGTGGCCTAAGGTGAAAGTATAACTCTGGAGTCAGATGCTTGTATTTTGTGGAGCTTTGTTTTCTTTTGTTTTTGTTTTTTTACTTTAGGGAAGGTACTTAACCTAGCTTTGCTTCCGTTGCCTAACATCTGAAATGTTGCCTATTTTATAGAATGCTTGTGAAGATTAAATAAGCTAACGACATACCACAACACCTGGCACATAATAAAAAGTGTGTTCAGGTTATCCATTCCCGTCTCATATCTTCATTGTTCTATGTATGCTTAACCTGTATAAAATGAATCTGTTTTTCCCATTCAGTGATTTGTTGTTTTAAATTCATCTTCATCTAATATTAATATTTCTTCTGCTTTGAGTTTGAAATTTTCCAAAAATAATATTTTCTACTTTTATGCTTAGCTTTTTATATGTAGTCTTTACAAATAGTCTTCTGTATACTTGATGTCATTAAGTCTTATTTTCTACACTTCTATAAGACATACTTTCAGACTAAAGGCAAATGAAATGATTTATTCAATACATATTTTCTGAATTGTTCCAGACTGCCTCTGCCATCCTAGACTTTGAGACTAAGGGGTAATTAATACTATTGAAACATATAAATTCTGTCCTCAAGGAGCTTACACTTTGAAATATATTGAGCTTACATATATCTACTAACAGTATTTTTTTTGTTTAATCTGCCCAACATAAGGCAGCTGCTTTATGATATGAATATGTATTAAAGTAAGAAAATAAGAACCTTTACTTAGTGTATATGTTCATAAATCGTGTGCATTGAGAACATAAATACTTTCTGTATTAAGGGGTCTTCATTTAGTCATATCTAAAAGTTCTGCTGCTCTGCCAACTTTCGTGACTTATGTGTGGTGGTTGGAAAATATTATATCTTACTGTAACTACTCAAATGGAAGCTTAGTTAGATATTTCTGTATGAGTGTATATAAACATCCTAAGTTTAAAAAGAAAGACAATTTCTTTCTCAGTGACCCTGGAGATTCTGTAAATCTGTTTGACCTCAAAAATTTAAAATGTTCTCACAGGTCCTAATGAATTAACATGCTAGAATTTCAATTTTGACTACAATAACTGTCTTTGCTTAAGCCCCTACATCGTTACTGAAATTTAGACATTAGCCGCCTCCAGTTTCTTTAGAATAAATACATCTAGTCATTATTTTTTCCAAAGAAATATCAGTTTCTCTCTAAAATATGACCTTTTACTCTCACTTTTCTGATTTCACACTAAAGAAATATGTATTCTCTTCAGGAAGGGAAAGACAATCATGACTTATTAAAAATATATAGAAAAAAGGGGAAGCAGGATTTCTAACTTGTATTAAGTAGTTTACTTATATTACTGTTACTTTATGTTCAACCTATCCTGCCATTTGGATAAGTTACTAGCACAGGAAGTAAGTTAGTAAATTCATGCTTAAATTAAGTCTGAAGCACATATAATTATAGGGTGGCATTTCAGAATGACAGAATTTCATTTTCTAAGTTGGTTATGCAAGTGGCTTTCTAGGGAAGTTTTCCTCATTGCTTCTAAAAAATCAAGTTGAGGAGAAGGTAAAATTTTCCACTTTTTATTTTTCAGTATTACTTTGTTATATTCATTAAGTATAACAGATCCCTAATAGCCTAGCAACTAAGCCTAATGAGATTTCTCTCTCCTTTATTTTCTTCCTTCCTTCTTTTCATCTGTCCATCCTCACTTCCTTCCTCTACTTATTTTGCTCTTTTTTATTCTTTTATTAGGATGATTTTGTATTAAAGTATACTGTTTTATTTTTCTTGCTTTTGTTTCTAAATTATATGTAAGTTTGATATTCAGTTCATGAAATTTCATGACAGCCCACATTTCTCACCATCAACAGATAAAACGTTTTAGAATAAAACACAGGTAACTTGATAGCCAAATAGCCAAGCTCTTCTTTCTTCTTTGGTGTCAAGGTAATAATGACTTCATGAGCTGGGAAATGTTTCCTCTTCATTCTTCTAGAAGAGTATGTGTAAAGTTAGCATTATTTCTTCCTTAAAAGTTTGGCAGAGTTGCTAATAGTGCTATTTTCTCCAGGAGGTTTTCAGTTGTTTGGAAATTAAATAACACATTTTTAAATATCCATGGGCCAAAGAAGAAATAATAAAATAATTAGAAATCATTTTTATCTGAATGACAATGAAAACAATAAATCTAGTTTTGTAGGCTGCAATTAAAGGAGTACTTAAAGGGAAACGTGTAGCACTAAATATTTACATTACAAAGAAAGAAAGTTTCAAATCAACAACCTTTAAGAGTCCACCTTAAAAAATTAGAAAAGAACAAAATAATTAAGTAGTACAAAATACTGCATTATGTCCTTCACCCAAATTCCTCAAATGCTAATTCTTTACCATACTTGCTTAGCCATTGGTTCTTTCTTCTCTCCTTCTCTCTGCAACATTTCGGAGTAAATTGAATATATTATGCCCCTTTACCTTTAAATATTTCAGTGATAACTCCCTACTCCTCTCAAAGAGAGAGAGAAACAGAGAGAGAGAGAGAGAGAGAGAGAGAGAGGATTGTCTTCTATAACCATAGTACAATTATGAAAATCTGGAAATTACCATTCACCTTGTTCAGTTGTTGCCATTGTCCTCCTGATGTCCAGGAACCACACAAATATTATACATTACATTTAGTTGCATATGTCTTTAGTTTCCTTTAATATGGAAAAGATTATTTCTGATTATTTTCTCATTTTTTTGTGAAGGCAGAAACTGAAAGCTCAGCAGAATGTTTAAGTGATTTGCCAAGGTCACAGTTGATAAGTGCTACAGCCAGGGTTGAATTATCTTTTGACTCCTTTCTAGTACTATTTTTCCCCTGAGATATATTGGGATGTGTGTGTGTGTGTGTGTGTGTGTGTGTGTGATTGTGTTTCACAGGTTTCTCACCTATGTGCCCAATGTCAGCTACCGTATCTTACCAACCCCATCACCTAATGCAGTGCAGTAAAAACAGTGGTCACTCACTTGTTGTCCACATTTGATTATAGGTTAACAATGTGACCTACATGCTTGCAATATGACCAAATTTTAATTAGAATTCTTTTCTTGTGGCTGATGAGAGTTAGCTTCCTTTACTTTGAGTGTAATCAATTTTTAACAGAAAGGGTCCTTGGTAAAATAACTTCATATGTGTATCAAAACAGTTTGTTAACAAAGGGAACATTATGGATGTGTGTCCAATGCCTTGTTCCCTGACTTAAAATAATTAGGCTTCATCGAAGAAAAATTATTTGCTTTAAGGAACTCTCCTGAGTGAGAAATTGTCCCTATGAGATTTAAGAGGTGTGATTGATTTCATTGACATTTCAGGTGTTATTTTTTCAAATGAACTTGACTTTTCTATTATTGAAATGAAGATTTTTTTTCCCCCAGCTGAGTAATGCAATGGACAAAAGATGTTTGAAATTAAGTGGTAATAAGCAATTTATTATTGAGAAAGAAAAATAAGGTGCTTAAAGTGCTTCAAATCATTCTCCACACAAATACATGACCCATGCAAATTCAAACTTTCTTGCAATTCGAGTAAGTTCTACAATGGAGGAATAAGCCTCTTAACAAGATTGAATTTGCTATTGTGCATGTTACAAGCTGAACAAACAGAGATTGGGGAAGGCTCTGTTCATTCATGTGCCTCCTTTAAAAAACAAATACCAGTTTAATATAAATGGAAATGAGGGCAACATTAGTGTGAACACAAATCTTGATCCATTGTAACCTAATAATGAAAGCCATATTTTTTTGAGGTTGGATAAATGGATAACGTCAGACATTTTAGAATCTGAATGATCACCGTTTTGTTAAGATTTTCTTTTCTGAATTTTACTTTGCATGCTGGGATAATGATAAGCTCTAGCACTAAAAGTCTTGAATGCTGATATGCAAAACTAAAATAGGATGATTAGAAATAATGATGAAAAAAAGTACAAATATTACAAAACAAAACTTGAAAGCCAGCTTTGTAAAATTCTGTCTTTATAATCTTTATATTATCAAAATGCCATACCCAGTGGTTGTACTCAAACATTTGCCCTGCTTCAAAGGTATGATCATAGCAGTATTATTACAGAACTTTTCTTTTGTGAACAGGCAGAACTGAAATGTTTCCCTTAATCTGGGAGATGACAATTTCTGAAGAGTACAGGGAGAAGGTTTGTTTCTAACTCCAAAAGAAGGACTTCATATTACTCTGTGTCTTAACAGCTTTTAAAAGTTATAAATCAAACTTAACTTCTCTGAATTGTAAAAAGTAAAACTTTCATTTCTAAAGGATACTTTCTTATCTTTTATAACCCATAAATAACTTCATTAAGTCGTTATTTAAAATATAGATGTGCCTCAACTTTCTGATTTGACTGTATAAGTAGTCTTTGGAAATGACTGGGGGTGGAACACGGGGATAATCTAAAATGTAACAAGGAGGATTTGCTAATGAGTTTGGTCCTCTGTAAATGTGGGCAATAGGCTTATCTCAAGGAATTATTTTGAAAATTAGATTAGATTATATATGTAAAATACTCAATATAATGCTTGCGAAGCCAGAGTGAACATTTGGAAATAATAGCTGTCCTTGTTATTACTATTTTGTTAAATGGGCAAATTCCTTCCTAATTTTCCTCTTTCCTAGACTTAAATTCAATAAATAATTTTGCATTATACAGGGTTGGCCAAAAGGTCCGTTCGGTTTTTTCCATAAGATGGCTCTAGTAGCACTTAGTTGTCTTTAACTTCATTCAAAACGATTTTGTTAAATTGTATGTGACAGCTGTCATATCAGCATGCATTTAAAAAAAGACATCAAAATTAGTGAATTTTTGTGTGGCCATTTTAATATTGAGGATGAAAGAAAAAAAAGCAGCATTTTCGGCATATTATGCTTTATTATTTCAAGAAAGGTAAAAACGCAACTGGAACGCAAAAAAAGATTTGTGCAGTGTCTGGAGAAGGTGCTGTGACTGATCGAACATGTCAAAAGTGGTTTGTGAAGGTTCGTGCTGGAGATTCCTCACAGGACGATGCGCCACGGTCAGGTAGACCAGTTGAAGTTGACAGCGATCAAATCGAGACATTGAGAACAATCAACGTTATACCACACGGGAGATAGCCGACATACTCAAAATATCCAAATCAAGCGTTGAAAATCATTTGCACCAGCTTGGTTATGTGAATCGCTTTGATGTTTGGGTTCCACATAAGTTAAGAGAAAAAAACCTTCTTGACTGTATTTCCACATGCGATTCTCTACTTAAACATAATGAAAAAGTTTTGTTTTTAAAACAAATTGTGACAGGTGATAAAAAGTGGACACTGTACAATAATGTGGAATGGAAGAGATCGTGGGGCAACCGAAATGAACCACCACCAACCACACCAAAGGCCGGTCTTCATCCAAAGAAGGTGATGTTGTGTATATGGTGGGATTGGAAGGGAGTCCTCTATTATGAGCTCCTTCCAGAAAACCAAACGATTAATTCCAACAAGTACTGCTCCTAATTAGACCAACTGAAAGCAGCACTCCATAAAAAGCATCTGGAATTAGTCAACAGAGAATGCATAATCTTCCATCAGGATAACGCAAGACCGCATATTTATTTGATGACCAGGCAAAAACAGTTACAGCTTGTCTGGGAAGTTCTGATTCATCCGCCATATTCACCAGACATTGTACCTTCGGATTTCCATTTATTTCAGTCTTTACAAAATTCTCTTAATGGAAAAAATTTTAATTCCTTGGAAGTCTGTAAAAGGCACCTGGAATAGTTCTTTGCATAAAAAGATAAAAAGTTTTGGGAAGATGGAATTATGAAGTCGCCTGAAAAATGGCAGAAGGTAGTGGAACAAAAGGGTGAATATGTTGTTCAATAAAGTTCTTGGTGAAAATGAAAAATATGTCTTTTATTTTTACTTAAAATACAGATTATTACTTTGAGTGTAATATTCTAGAGAAGGAGAAGCCAACTCAATATTTGGCCAACCCAATATTTGGAAACATACCATAATTCCTAATTTTAAAAACTAGAAAAAGATTTGAAGCAACTAAAATTATACTTGGGTTTTTAATGTTTTTATTGGTTTTTATAACATTATATGTTTCATATATACAGTATTATATTTTGACTTCAGTATACACTACAGTGTGCTCACCACCAGAATTTCAGTTTCCATCTGTCACCATACTGTTGACCCTCTTGACCCATTTTGCCCTCCCCACCCCCTTCCCCTCTGGTAACTACTACTGTTCTCTGTATCTATGTGTTTGATTTTGTTTGGTTTGGTTTGTTGGTTTGTTTTTCCATACGAGTGAAATCATATGGTATTTATCTTTCTTTCTTTGACTTATTTCACTCAGCATAATACCCTCAAGTTCCATCCATGTTGAAGCAAATGGCAAGGTTTCATCTTTTTTATGGCTGAGTGTACACTTGGTTTTATAGAGACTGAGAAAGAGTTTCTTTTTTCCCTTATCTATATATACATCATTTAGTTTGTAGCACATTATGTATGCTAATATACACTGGAGAAATATTTAACAGTTTGGGGAAGCCATATTATTTAAGGTAGGATTTATTGCTCTAAATTAGCATAGTAATTTATGAAATGATAACAGTCAATAAAAGAACTATATAACGAATGCTGAAGGGGCAAAGTTCTAATAGGATACTTAGTCAAAATGCTTGTCAAATACTGAAATTTTTACTATATTTCCAAGTGTTACAAACATTGTATATTCTTATTTGTATGTACTATTTTATTTATTTTACCTTGTATCTTTCCTCAAAGCTTTGAGATAATTTGAAGATACTTGTAAATGATTTGGCCCATACTTCTCTTGGATTCAGACAGCCACATCCACAAAAGTGGCCCCTTGAGAAATGATCTTCTCAATATAATTTGTCTAAGAAAATAATTTGGCAGATTCATTGTCCATCTTAGTATTCACAAGTTTGTTATAATTTTGTCAATGATTGGTTTATACAATATACAGAATTTTATGTTTGTAAAATTAAGCTCAGAAAAATTCACGAGTTGGCTTCTCCTCTATAATATTACACTCAAAGTAATATCTGTCTAATCACAATACATTTTCTAAATGTATTGATGAAGGTGCTAAAACAATTAACAATCTAATGGCTATGTAATGTTTGCTTCTGATCAAAAGAAATTTTCCAAAATAATTGAGAGAAAGTCCATTTTTGAAAATTTACTATTCTTGAAATAATTTTTATTATGGTTGAAAACAAAGATTTCCCTCAACTTTTATAATCCAGGGATAGACAGAGCTCCTAAATTTTAGGGTTTTAGATTACCCTTCTCTTCCTCTTCCTCACCCCAAAACTTTGACACACTATTGATAAATACTGTTGAACACTTAAATGCAAAGAAGGACCTTGGCATTTAAAGAAATAACCTATTGATTTACCAAGTGGTATTTGAGAATTTTTACTTCTGACATCAAAGTGTTAACTTTTTGCAGGGTATAACTTCTTATACTTATTTGAGTTGAATGTTAGTTTACTCTACAAGTCTCAAGAAAGGTCGTCAAAGAACTGATTAAGTCAAAGTCTTTGGGGATTCCTGGCTGCTGTGTTGTTGCTTGCTAGGAACCATAATAAAACAACTTGGATTAATTAAAACTCTGTCTGATTGATTAGGATATATGAACTAGTATGTGATTGTCACAGCTAATATTTTGGGCCTGCCAGTGCCACCTCTGATCAGCACATGCCCTCATGATACAACTTGACAATTTCAAAGCATTGCTGAAGTTATGATACTACAGCATGCATTTCCTAATGGGCTTTTCTGACGCTCAGGTTCCCTGCTTTGCCTCAGGGGCTGAAATAGCGGTGCATTTCTGTGCTCCTTATTACCTGAGATAAATTTCAATGCTACAACAAGGCACTCTGGTAACATGTTTTCATTAGGCTACAGAGAAACGTTCATGCACCAATACATTTGAACTTCATTTAAAATGTAGACTGGCTACCAAAGAGAACTTAAAAGTAAAACCCCAGTTGAACCAAACAAAAGAAAACAAGAAATCACACTAAACCATAAACATTAGCCACCGGCGATTTGGTAGTCTTTTTCACTCAGATCCTGACATTTTAAATGATTAATCCATATACATCTAGATCTAGGACAAGAAGCTGTAACTAACCTCATGGCTCTTATTTTTCCAGGACCAATAAACAACAGATATATTCTTAATAGTTTCTCTACTTTCAGAGTTCTTTTCTGAGAACAAGCCAAGGGCCATTTTTGAAAAAACGACACAGGAGTCAAAGTTTGATTTCAGGGGTTCTCCATTTCATTGGTAGTTAAGCTCTTCTTCTAACCTTCTTTCAGCAATTCCTTGTCTGAAGTCTCAACTTTTCTCAGTCCATTGTATCCTGGCCCCTAATGGTACCCTTAGTTGGGTACCCTCCAAATGTAACTGTAAATTTAACCTCTGACCTGATGTAGGAGTAATTAAAGGAACATAACACTTTAGTCCTATAAAACTTGGCATTCAAGATAAATAGAAAAATAATAATGAAGAACACAAAGTCCTAACACACCATTTTCACTCATGCAGATTGTCTTCCATGCTGACACATTTTTACGTCAATTTACTCGTAGTTTACATATCAGTTTCTGTGTTATATGATAATTATTTTCATACTTTCACAGTCTTGATGATTAGTATTTTAATGTACTTTGTCTTTTGACATGCTGATCTACCAAAATTTATTAAGTCATTTCACTAAAGATAAATAATTAATTATGACCTGTATTTTCTTCTCTAGGTAAACATTTCAATGGAGGTATTCATGCAAACATTTTTTCTACTGTTTTTCTGAAAAGAATACATAGTAGTGGAATTACTGAGTCAAAGGATGTGTATATTTTGTGGTGCACAGCTCACATTGCTATATTTCTTTCTAAAAGGCTTATTCCAATTTGTAATGCCACTCCAGTTGAAATACATTAATACCTTACCAATATTGTTTATTATTATTATGAATGTGTTTGTGCTTTCATAAAATACCAAGATGACTCCAGTTTGATTACACTTAGTGAGAATTCACGTTTTCCAGCATGTTCAATCATTAATTTTCCATTATGGGAAATATCTATTCAATTTTTTGGTCTCTTTTTCTATTGAGAACTTGATGTTGTTCCTATAAATCTGAATACATTCTTGATATATCATAAATGCAAACACCATGTTGGAAGCAGTGCAAATATTTTCAAAAATTTCTAGCTGATTTATATATCATTTAATTTTTATTTTATAATTTAAAATTTTTATATTCAAACATGGCAGTTTTATCCTCTGTAATGTCTATCACTTCAAAGATAAAATAGTTTTCCACAAAAAGGATTAATATTCTAATCTAATTTCTGTTTGATTTCCTATAATTTGCTGGGTTGTGTCTAATCCATATAGGGTATATGTTGTTGCATTTACAAAGCATATTTACAATATTTAGTTACCTACTAGTAATTTTTAAAATCCTTAAAGATCACAAGTTTTACAATTGTATAGACTTGGTTTCAAATTCATGTTTTGTTACTTATAAGCTTTGCCATGTTGTCCAGGTTATTTAACCTCAGTGAACCAAAACCTCCTCGCCTGTAAATTGTGACCTTGTAATACTTGACTTACAGGGTCATGTTGAGGACTGAGAATTATATAAATAAAATGTCTGACATATGAAGGACACCCAATCAATGGTCATTTTTATTATGAGATGCATCACTATTATTTGGAATTGGGTTTATTTCTGGACTTGATGTTTTACATATCTGTGTTTTTGTGTCTATACTAGTAAAAAATTA
Organism: Mesoplodon mirus; assembly: GCF_964341445.2. Classification (NCBI taxonomy): domain Eukaryota; kingdom Metazoa; phylum Chordata; class Mammalia; order Artiodactyla; family Ziphiidae; genus Mesoplodon; species Mesoplodon mirus. The sequence continues at coordinate 108,550,754 of NC_138981.1, read as the reverse complement.
TTTTGCTTTAGATTTTCCACACCCTCTCCCATTGTACTAATCTTTCTTTAAAAAATAAATTCATTATTTCTCAACAATTTTAGATTTACAGAAAAATTGCAAAGATAGTTCAGACAGTTCCTATATACACTTCCTCCAGTTTCCCTTATTATTATCATCTAACATTAGCATTGTTCATTTGTCACAAGTAATTAAAATTAACTGGGGTCCATATTTTCTTTAGGTTTCCTTAATTTCTACTTAATGTGCTTCTCCCCCATAACTCTAATTAAATTTTTATGGATTTTATATATATAAATAAATATAATCCATAAAAATCTATATATCATCAAATTTGCCATTTTAGCCACTTTTAGTGTACAGTTCAGTGTCATTAATTATATTTAATGTTGTGTCACCATCAACACTATTTCCAAATATTCAATCACCACAAACAGAAACTCTGTAACTATTAAGCAATAACTTTCCATTCTTCCTCCTCTGTAGCCGCTGGTAACCACTAATCTACTTCCTGTCTCTATAAATTTGCCCATTCTAGATATTTCATATAAGTGAAATCATAAAATATTTGGCCTTTTTGTGTCTGGTTTATTTCACTTAGCATGTTTTCAAGGTTTATCCATGTTGTTGCGTGTATCAGAACTTCATTCCATTTGATGGCTGAATAATATCCATTGTATGCATCTACTCAGTTTTGTTCTTCATCTGTTGATGGAATCCTGGGTTGTTTCCAACTGGTGGCTATTGTGAATAATGTTGCAGTAAACATTGGTGTACAAGTAAGTATCGGATTCCTTGCTTAAGATTCTTTGGGGTATATACTAAAGAATGGAATTGCTGGATCATATGGTAATTGTATGCTTAGCTTTTCAAAGAACTGCCAAACTGTTTTCCACAGCAGCTGCACCATTTTACATTCTCATCAGAAATGCACGAGAATTCCAATTTCTCCACATCCTCACTAACACTTAATTTTTAAAAATTATAGCCATGCTGGTGGGGGTGAAAGGATATCCTAATGACTAATCAGGTTGAGTACCTTTTCATGTGCTTATTGGTCATTTGTACATTTTCTTCAGAGAAAGATCTATTCAAGTACTTTGTTCACTTTTTTTTTTAATAAATTTATTTTATTTATTTATTTTTCGCTGTGTTGGGTCTTCGCTGCTGCACGTGGGCTTTCTCTATTTGTAGCGAGTGGGGGCTACTCTTCGCTGCGGTGTGCGGGCCCCTCATGGCGGCGGCCCCTCCCGTTGTGGAGCATGGGCTGTAGGTGCGAGGGCCTCAGCAGTTGCAGCACAAGGGCTCAGCAGTTGTGGCTCACGGGCTCTAGAGTGCAGGCTCAGCAGTTTTGGCACACAGGCTCAGTTGCTCCATGGCATGCGGGATCTTCCTGGACGAGGGCTCGAACCCATGTCCCCTGCATTGGCAGGCGGACTCTCAACCCCTGCACCACCAGGGAAGTCCCTTTGTTCACTTTTTAATTGGATTGTCCTCTGTTGTTGAGTTATAGGAGTTCTATGTATATTATGGCTATTGAACTCTCATCAGACATATAATTTGCAAATAATTTATCCAATTCTCTATACTGTTTTTTCACTTTCTTGATAACGTCCTTTGAGGCATAAAAGTTCTTAATTTTGTTGGAGTCCGATATATCTATTTTATTATTTTGTTTTCCATGCTTTTAGTGTCATATTTAAGAATCCATTGCTAAATTCAAAGTCATGAAAATTTAACCCTATTTTCTTGTAATCTTTATAGTTTTATGTCTTATATTTAGGACGCTGATGCATTTTGAGTTAATTTTTGCACATCATGAGAGTTAGTGGTCCAATTTCATTCTTTTGCACATGGATATCCAGTTGTTCCAGTACCAACTATTGAAGACATTATTCTTTCTCCATTGGATGGACTTGGCAAACTTGTCAAAAATCAATTGACCATAGATTTATGGATTTATATCCGGGCTCTCAATTCTGTTCCACAGGTCTGTATGTATATACTTATATAAGTACCACACTGTCTTGATTACCACAGCTTTATAGTGAGTCCTCTAAATTTATTCTTCTTTTTCAGGGTTGTTTTTGCTATTCAGGGGCCCTTGCAACTCCAAATGAATTTGAGAATAAGCTTTTATTTCTGTAGAAACAAGGCTGCTAGAATTTTGGTAAGGATTGCACTGAATCTGTAGAACATTTTGGGTAGTATTGATATCTTAACAGTATCAAGTTTTCTTATGATTAACACAGGATGTCTTTCCACTTATTTTGGTCTTCTTCAATTTCTTTCAGCAATGTTTTGTACTTTTCAATGTAAAACTCATTCATCATTCCGGTTATATTTGTACCTAGGTATTTTATTCTTCTAGCTGCTATTGTAAATGTAATTGCTTTCTTAATTTCCTTTTTGGATATCTTTTTTTTACCTTTTTTGTTTTTTTGGCTGCACCGTGCTGCGCAGCAGGTGGAATCTTAGTTCCCAGACCAGGGATCAAACCCGTGTCCCCTGCAGTGGAAGTGTGGCGGCTTAACAACTGGACTGCCAGGGAAGTCCCCTTTTTGGATTGCTTATTGCTGGTTTATAGAGCCACAACTGATTTTTAAATGTTCATTGTATACCATGTAAATTTACTGAATTAATTTATTAGTTTTAATAGCTTTCTTGTGGATTCTTTGGAATTTTCTGTATTTTTTTCACCATATCATCTGTGAATAGAGATACTTAAATTCTTCCTTTTCAATTTGGACACCTTTTATTTGTTTTTATTGTCTAATTGCTCTGGCTAGAACTTCCAGTACAATGCTGAGTAACAATGGTCAAACAGGTATTTATGTCTTGTGGCTGACTTAGGGGAAAAGTTTTAATCCTTTCATCACTGAATGTGATGTTAGCTGTGGGTTTTTCAGGAATGTTCTTTATCATGTTGGGAAAGTTCCGTTCTATTCCTACTTTTCTGATTTTTTTTTTATCATGAAAGCATGTTGGGTTTCTCAATTATCTTTTCTGCATCAATTGATATGATCATGTTTTATTGTTGTTCTATTGATGTGATGCATTATATTGATTGATTTTCTTAAGTTGAGCCACTCTTACATTCCTGGGATAAATCCCACTTTTCATGGAATGTAATTCTTTTGGTATTATGTTGATTTGGTCTGCTAGTAAAATGTTTAAGTTTTTTTGCATTTATATTCATAAGGTATTTTGGTCTGTATCTGACTTTGTTATTATGGTAAGGCTGTGCTCACAGAATGAGTTAGGAAGTGTTCTATCCTCTTCAATTTTTGGAAAGGTTTCAGACGAATTGGTATTAACTCTTTAAATATTTAGAAGAATTCACCAGTTTAATCATCTGGTCATTGATTTTCTTTATTGGGAAGATTTGATTCAGTCTCGTAGTTATTATAGGTTTATTGAGATTTTCTATTTCAGTTTGAGTCAGTTTAGGTAATTTATGTGTTTCTAGGAATTTGTCTGTTTCATCTAGGTTATCTGTTAATGTACAATTGTTCGTAGTCTTCTAGTATGTCCTTTTTATTTGTGTAATGTTGGTAGGAAGGTCCTCACTTTCCTCCCTGGGGTTTCACAACCCCTCCTGCCTAATTCTCAAAGCTCCCACAAAGACACTTTTGTCTATGGCTGACTGCCCAATTATTGTTTCTGTGGGAGTATATGACAGAGGACCTCCTATTTCACCATCTTGCTGGTGTCATTCCCTCTGGGCTTTTTTTGTTTTCATTTTGACTTCTTTATTTTATTTTAGAGACTTTCTGGAAATATCTGGTGATTTTTAGTGGTCATTAAAAGTGCACCCTAGGGCTTCCCTGGTGGCGCAGTGGTTGAGAGTCCGCCTGCCGATGCAGGGGACACGGGTTCGTGCCCCGGTCCGGGAAGATCCCACATGCCGCAGAGCGGCTGGGCCCGTGAGCCATGGCCGCTGAGCCTGCGTGTCTGGAGCCTGTGCTCCACAGCGGGAGAGGCCACAACAGTGAGAGGCCCATGTACTGCAAAAAAAAAAAAAAAAGTTATATGTAAGAGTAACTACATTTATACTAAACACCTACATGATCTTTTGTCTATAGTTTTTCATTACAGTATAGTTTATTACCTAATAAACACGTCAGTTGATTAGTTTGATTTAATAATAGCATGACTTTATTGGTCATTTTCACGTTAAAATGTTATTTCCTCTTTAAAAAGGTCATTTTTGCTATAGCAAACCTGGTGATATTAGGGAAAATGCCCACAAATATTTACTTGGAAATGATTCCTAATTAAGTTAGCGTCCTTGAATAGCCATTACTTCGAATATTTCTTTGAATTTTTCACAGCACCTAGTACTATTTTAGGCACATAGTAGGCACTCATTAATTGAATATTTACTTAATAACTCATATTTGCCTGTAGCTGGGATCAGTGCTGAAACTATAGAGATGGAATGAACTGTGCAGATTTCAGCATGACTGGTTGGGAGGGAAGGAGAGACAAGAGATGAGACCTGAAAAGTAGGCAGGTGCCAGATCTTGATGGGCCCTTTATGTTTTATTTAAGAGATTGAACTTTATTCTAATTGCTATGGGGTATTATTAAACAGCTTTAAGCAAAACATTAATGTGGTCATACCTGAATATTAGAACTGTCACCCTGCCAACAACACCAGCAGTAGTTTTGAACACTTGGAAAAGACTGGAAAGTCACCACTGGATTTGGCGTCTGGAAGGTCATTGTTTACTATGACCAAAAACAGTTGTTTCAGTGTAATGGTAGGGTTTGAAGGAAAATGTGGGAAAAGTGAATAGACTAATCTTTCAAGAAGGTTAGCTTTGAAATATAGAAATAATAAGGAATATGTAGCACCATGGAAGTTTTATTTGGTTGCACATTTATTTGTTTCTTTTAAGGTTAGAGAGACTTGAATATGTTTAAATATTATGGGGGGAAATCTCCTTAGAAGAAGTTGAAAAGACAGAATATTTGATTCAGTGAGATTCCTAAAGAAGCAGGAGGGGATGAAATCTAGATGCATTCAAGTACTAGATAAATGCTCATTATTTAATGAATGATCCACAATTATACTGGAAATGTTCATATTTTTAGAAATATTTTCAGACTTAAAAAAACATACAAGAAGAATAAAAGCTTTTTTCCTGAATCAATAAAGAGAAAATTGATGCCATGTTACCCAGGAATACTTTGATACCTATTTTCTACAGACACTCTCTTATATAACCATAGTACAACCACCAAAATTAATAAATAAGCATTAATTGGTTACAACTTATCCACATAGCCCATTCAAATTCCATCAATTATTCCAATAATATCCTTTGCAGATAAAGGATCCAAGTGGGGATAAGTCATTGCAATAAAGATATGATTTCCTTTAGTCTCCTTCAACCTGGAACCATTCCTTAGTCTTTCCTGACTTTCTTAACTTTGACACTTTTGAAAATTGCAGGCCAGTTATTTGGTAGAATATGCCTCCATTTGTGTTTGTGTCATGTTCCTTTCTGGTTAGATTCAGGTTCTGCATTTTGGGCACAAGTATTACAGAAAGGAAGCTGTGTTTTTCTCAGTATATCTTAACGTATAAGGTGGTAGAAGATTTCAATTTATCCATTTATTGGTGATATTAACTATAATCAATTGATTAAAGTAGTGTCTGTCAGATCTCTTTGTTGTAAAGTTACTTGTTCCTTTTATATTTAGCATGTATTTTTGAGGCAATACTTTGACACCATGTGCACATCTCTCTTCTCATCAAACATTCACCCAGAAGTTTTAGCATCACTAATGGTTCTTGACTAGATTATCACTTTTATGATTGCCAAATGGTGGCTTTCTAATTCCATCCTTCCTTCTATATTTATTAGTTGGCATTTCAGTCTATGGTAGAGCTTTTTCCTCCCTTCCTTCATTCTTTATAAATTTCCTTGTTTCCCTTTTATTTCTTCCTTTCTATGTCAATATGGATCATTGATTATTTTATTTATTTTGCTTTATCTATTTATTTATTTATTATTGCTAATTTTGAAGCTAACATTGCCCCATTTCTGGCCAGTAGGAGTTCCTGCAAGATAGCATCTGTGTCCTTTTGAAATGCAAACATCATTCTTTGAATTTTCTTACTTTCTGACACAACGGGATGATCCATGCTCATCTTGTACTTTCTTCTGACCCACCAACCCCTCCATTTCCCCAAGATGCCCTGCTTTTTTATTCCCACTGGAGAGTAACATTAGAGACCAAGATATGGGCCATGGATAGCTCATTGCTCCCAGAACTTCTCACTGGGTAAAATTTTATCTATCTATCCATTTATCTATATTTATTTCTATACCCATTTATTTGTATATTTAAAATTTTAAAACCATGGATTCTTTCCAATACATCCAGTTCTAAAACCTAACCACAGTGTTCATTTTTAGCTCTTCCTTCCTTTTATTTTCTTATATTTATAACCCCCTTCTCTGACAGTGAGAAATCTGGGTTCTGTTATCCTCTATATATTTACATGTTTTCCTAGTCTACTTGTATGAAACCAATCTCCCAACTCTGCTAATCTTCAGGCTTGTTTCCTTGTGTTGGCCCTCATACCCTCTGGAAGAGTCCCCCCTCACCGGGCATGCCTTCTTCATGCAAACCCCAAGAGGTTTTTTTACTGCATTTTTAAGGAAGGAATGAAGGAAGAAAATCAGGCTACAGATGATTCTGAGTAGAGAAGAATTAACTTACAGACCTAGGATATTTCTCTAGGATTTTAGGGAATGTAAATCAATCACAAAGTAGGTCAAATGGACATGATCCCAGGAACCCCACAATCCATTACCCAAAATTATAAAAATAAAGCAGTTAAATCCCACAACATTGTTGAACCTGTGTTCTTTTCTAGGCACTTTTGTTTGGAGCTAGTAATAAACAGAAGGATTTCAAATTAAGGCACATGCCCTAGTTTAGAGAAAAAAATAGGACAAAGATAAAAACATTTATTCATCAAATACTTATCAATAGACTACTGTGTGTCAGGCAGTTTTCTCGACTCTGAGGAAACAGTGGTAGATAAGGCAAACATAGATTCACTGTTGTCTGGGGTTATATTCTAATGGGGGGAGACAGGCAGTAACCAAAGTAGTTATACCTCAAGATGAGTGCTGTGAAGAAAATGAAAGAATGATATGTTAATGACTGGGTAACTATTTAAGCTGGAGTGGTCAAGAAAGCTCTCCCAGAAGATGACATTTAACCAGGGAACTCAATAGCAAGAAGGAGCAGGTCATGTAAAGATTAGAGAAAATAACATCTCTGACACAGGAGACAGCTAAAGCAAAAAGTCCCCAAGAGATGAATGACCTTGGTGGGAACATAATTAAAGAACATAAAGAAGGAAGTGCAGATAAACTATGATACATTCTTTTTTTTTTTTTTTTTTTTTTTTTTTTTTTTTTTGCTGTACGCGGGCCTCTCACTGCTGTGGCCTCTCCCGTTGCGGAGCACAGGCTCCGGACACACAGGCTCCGCGGCCATGGCTCGCGGGCCCAGCCGCTGCGCGGCATGTGGGATCTTCCGGGATAGGGACACGAACCCGTGTCCCCTGCATCGGCAGGCGGACTCCCAACCACTGCGCCACCAGGGAAGCCCTAAACTATGATACATTCTAAAGAGATAGGTAAAGGTCAGATTGCGTAGGGCTTTGTAAACCAGAGTAAGTTTACATTTTATTCTAAACATAATGGAAAGTCACTGGAAGTCTTTAAGCATAGTATAGTAAATGTTCTAATAGAGGTATCTGGAGGGAGGGTGATTTGAAAACACAGCCTTGGGTGGGAGTGTAAGGGAAAGCCAAGCCTGAAAATGTGATGAGCTAAAAAGGTCAGTCAGAGAGCCAAAGTGTGGAGAAGGGGTGCAAGGGGATCTGTGTATATGATTGGAAGAGGGCCCTGGCTTGTTAGACTCAGAAATAATATTTCAGGGAACAAGAATACAATTAAGCAAACTCATTAGAACATAAAACACTGTGGTGTATGTTGGGAAGAATAAGTCTGGTTGGAAGGCCTAAAGCAAGGAGGAATGAAATAATAGCCAATGAGTTGGAAAATTACTAAAACTACAGACGTCATAAATGAAGCAAGATATAATGAGGGCTTGAATTAGGTTCACAGAAATGGGGATAACTTTGGAAGAAGGAATGTGTTTAAGAAACATTAAGTGTACAATATATTGTCAACAGTTGCTAGTTTATTGGATGCGGGAGTGAGGGAGACAGAAAAGGAGCACTCAAGAATAATGTATGGGTTTTTAGGCTCAGGTGATATACAAAGACCATACAAAAGTTAAATTAGCTTATGTCTGATTGATGGGATTATGAGAGATTTTGCCTTCTTTTTTTTTTCACTGACAATCCTTGTCCCTTTTATTGAATACATACACATATATATATATTTAACATCTTTATTGGAGTATAACTGCTTTACAGTGGTGTGTTAATCTCTGCTTTATAACAAAGTGAATCAGTTATACATATATATATATCCCCATATCTCTTCCCTCTTGCGTCTCCCTCCCTCCCACCCTCCCTATCCCACCCCCTAGGTGGTCACAAAGCACCGAGCTGATCTCCCTGTGCTATGCTGCTGCTTCCCACTAGCTATCTACCTTAAGTTTGGTAGTGTATATATGTCCATGCCACTCTCTCACTTTGTCCCAACGTACCCTTCCCCCTCCCCGTATCCTCAAGTCCATTCTCTAGTAGGTCTGCGTCTTTATTCCCGTCTTGCCCCTAGGTTCTTCATGACCATTTTTTTGGGTTGTTTTTTAGATTCCATATTATGTGTTAGCATGTGGTATTTATTTTTCTCTTTCTGACTTACTTCACTCTGTATGACAGACTCTAGGTCCATCCACCTCACTGCAAATAACTCAATTTCGTTTCTTTTTATGGCTGAGTAATATTACATTGTATATATGTGCCACATCTTCTTTATCCATTCATCTGTTGATGGACAATTAGGTTGCTTCCATGTCCTGGCTATTGTAAATAGAGCTGCAATGAACATTATGATACATGACTCTTTTTGAATTATGGTTTTCTCAGAGTATGTGCCCATTACTGGGATTGCTGGGTCATATGGTAGTTCTATTTATAGTTTTTTAAGGAACCTCCATACTGTTCTCCATAGTGGCTGTATCAATTTACATTCCCACCAACATTGCAAGAGGGCTCCCTTTTCTCCACACCCTCTCCAGCATTTATTGTTTCTAGATTTCTTGATGATGGGCATTCTGACTGGTGTGAGATGATATCTCATTGTAGTCTTGATTTGCATTTCTCTAATGATTAAAGATGTTGAGCATTCTTTCATGTGTTTGTTGGCAATCTGTATACCTTCTGTGGAGAAATGTCTATTTAGGTTTTCTGCCCATTTTTGGATTGGGTTGTTTGTTTTTTTGATATTGAGCTGCATGAGCTGCTTGTAAATCTTGGAGATTAATCATTTGTCAGTTGCTTCATTTGCAAATATTTTCTCCCATTCTGAGGGTTGTCTTTTCGTCTTCTTTATGGTTTCCTTTGCTGTGCAAAAGCTTTTAACTTTCATTAGGTCCCATTTGTTTATTTTTGTTTTTATCTCCATTTCTCTAGGAGATGGGTCAAAAAGGATCTTGCTGTGATTTACATAATAGAGTGTTATGCCTATGTTTTCCTCTAAGAGTTTGATAGTGTCTGGCCTTACATTTAGGTCTTTAATCCATTTGGAGTTTATTTTTGTATATGGTGTTAGGGAGTGTTCTGATTTCATTCTTTTACATGTAGCTGTCCAGTTTTCCCAGCACCACTTATTGAAGAGGCTGTCTTTTCTCCACTGTATATTCTTGCCTCCTTTATCAAAGATAAGGTGACCATATGTGTGTGGGTTTATCTCTGGGCTTTCTATCCTGTTCCATTGATCTACGTTTCTGTTTTTGTGCCAGTACCATACTCTCTTGATTACTGTAGCTTTGTAGTATGGAATGAAGTCCAGGAGCCTGATTCCTCCAGCTCCTTTTTTCTTTCTCAAGATTGCTTTGACTATTCACGATCTTTTGTGTCTCCATACAAATTGTGAATTTTTTTGTTCTAGTTCTGTGAAAAATGCCATTGGTAGTTTGATAGGGATTGCATTGAATCTGTAGATTGCTTTGGGTAGTATAATCATTTTCACAACATTGATTCTTCCAATCCAAGAACATGGTATATCTCTCCATCTATTTGTTTCATCTTTAATTTCTTTCATCAGTGTCTCATAATTTTCTGCATACAGGTCTTTTGTCTCCTTAGGTAGGTTTATTCCTAGATATTTTATTCTTTTTGTTGCAGTGGTAAATGGGAGTGTTTTCTTAATTTCACTTTCAGATTTTTCATCATTAGTGTATAGGAATGGAAGAGATTTCAGTGCATTAATTTTGTATCGTGCTACTTTACCAAATTCCTTGATTAGCTCTAGTAGTTTTCTGGTAGCATCTTAAGGACTCTCTATGTATAGTATCATGTTGCCTGCAAACAGTGACAGCTTTACTTCTTTTCGGATTTGGATTCCTTTTATTTCTTTTTCTTCTCTGATTGCTGTGGCTAAAACTTCCAAAACTATGGTGAATAATACTGGTGAGAGTGGGCAACCTTGTCTTGTTCCTGATCTTAGTGGAAATGGTTTCAGTTTTTCACCATTGAGAACGATGTCGGCTGTGGGTTTGTCATATATGGCTTTTATTATGTTGAGGTAAGTTCCCTCTGTGCCTACTTCCTGGAGGGTTTTTATCATAAATGGGTGTTGAATTTTGTCGAAAGCTTTCTCTGCATCTATTGAGATGATCATATGGTTTTTCTCCTTCAATTTGCTACTATGGTGTATCACATTGATTGATTTGCATATATTGAAGAATCCTTGCATTCCTGGGATAAACCCCACTTGGTCATGGTGTATGATCCTTTTAATGTGCTGTTGGATTCTGTTTGCTAGTATTTTGTTGAGGATTTTTGCATCTATGTTCATCAGTGATATTGGCCTGTACTTTTCTGTCTTTTTGACATCTTTGTCTGGTTTTGGTATCAGGGTGATGGTGGCCTCGTAGAATGAGTTTGTGAGTGTTCCTCCCTCTGCTATATTTTGGAAGAGTTTGAGAAGGATAGGTGTTAGCTCTTCTCTAAATGTTTGATAGAATTCCCCTGTGAAGCCATCTGGTCCTGGGCTTTTGTTTGTTGGAAGATTTTTAATCACAGTTTCAATTTCAGTGCTTGTGATTGGCCTGTTCATATTTTCTGTTTCTTCCTGGTTCAGTCTGGGAGCATTGTTCATTTCTAAGAATTTGTCGATTTCTTCCAGGTTGTCCATTTACTTGGCATAGAGTTGCTTGTAGTAGTCTCTTAGGATGCGTTGTATTTCTGTGCTGTCTGTTGTCACTTCTCTTTTCTCATTTCTAATTTTATTGAGTTGAGTACTCTCCCTCTTTTTCTTGATGAGTCTGGCTAATGGTTTATCAATTTTGTTTATCTTCTCAAAGAACGAGCTTTTAGTTTTATTGATCTTTGCTATTGTTTTCTTTGTTTCTATTTCATTTATTTCTGCTCTGATCTTTATGATTTCTTTCCTTCTGCTAAGTTTGGGGGTTTTTTTGTTCTTCTGACTTTCTTCTTTACATCTTCTAATACTGTGTGCAATTTTTACTAGTTGTAGTGGATTCTGTGACAAAACTTCCAGAGTCTCCCCCTCTTCAGGCCTGCAGCATTATTCACCCAGCTGCATTGTAGTCAGCTTAAAGGAGCTGCTTTTCCCAAGGTTACACTCTTTTTTTTTCTGGAGGTAACCTGCATCCAATGACTAGTTGATGAAGCGGTTACCAAGGCTAGGCTGCCTTGCCTCCTTTTGGGATACATGTTAGGACCATCCCAGCTCCAGAGCTCCCTGTGAGGTCTGTTATGGCCTCTGGTGCAATTGCATGACAGTTCAACTACTCCCTCTGTCCAACCTCTTTCCTTCATTCACTCATAGATGTTCTTCCCAATAATCATCTGCATGTAAATAACTATCTGAGTCAGTTTCCCACACTACAGCAAACCATGACTTTCTAATCTGAAAAACAATTCAAAAACAATGAATCCATTGTTATTTTAGACAATGAAGATGCTTAACACCGGATGAAAGAAACTGATTTTCTCAGTCACTATAAATAATAGCTACTTCTTATAAGTATCCCTTAAAAATGGTGGACATTTTGTAGAGACACTCTATAAATGACAGAATATGCTTAAAATTGTTTGTAAATGAAATGGGATTTTGTACTGCCGTATGTGTCTAAATGCCTACTAAAATCTGTGGGTAAGTTTGCATGTATGTAAGAGTAAGTTTAGATTTCTCCGAATACGCTAAAGATCATCATTTTCATTTATTACATATTGTCTATGGTAATTAACAACTGTTAGGCATAAGATTTATTAAAAATAATCATTATCCATAATACTATACAGTGTCTCTACCTCTATTCACAGTTCTTCGTGCCTATTATTCATTACCCTTAAGCACACTGGAGTAAAGGAATTTTAGAATAAACTTCCTTGTATTATAACAAAAGGCTCTTGAGGATGCACATTGCACATTTCCGCTAATAAGGATTTAATCAACCTTTAAACTTTTTTTTTCCTGCTTATTATAACATCAAGCAACCTGTGAGAGTGCCAAAAAGAATAGGAGATGTTAGTTGAATTTCATCAGCTAGTCGGCCAATTCGAAAGTTGATAGCTTACCTCAAGTGACATCTGTAAAGTGAAAGCAAAATTAATTAGAAATCTTCACTTCTGGAAGGTAGACAAAACATGTCTTATCTTGTCTCTTTGACAACCATCTGTGTTCTGTATATGAACACTGAATATAAGAGAATGCTATTTAAAACTAAAATTATATACAGACATATATACATACCATGAAAAGACAGATAATTAGAATACACTTACTTTGTATATTTTAAGAATTTTTAATTAATGCCAGAAATGGAAAAAAAATCTTGTCACTGACAGAAAATAAATGGCAGAGAATACAGAAATTGTTGTTAATCTGTTTTTCTACATAATTAATCATTTCTTAATAGTATTTAATTACCTTGGAGAAGAAATTATGTATTTCTTCACATTAATTTCAAAAGAAATTACTTTTTAAAGTAACTTGTTTTCTATTTTCCAGAATGAAAATAGCTTTATATTTTCTTTGCTTATATAAATAACATAGGCTTATTATGAAATGTTTTGATATAGAAAATGTATAAATATTAAAGTAAAATTTACTTTGAATTCTAACTCCTAGAAATAAACAGTGTTAACTGTTTTGTGTCTATCCTCTCATGAATATGTTTTATTTATGTATCTATCTACCTACTTACCTATACACAAATAATATTTAGATGTAATTAGTAATACTACATTACTATTTTAAATATTTTTTTTGTAATCAAAAAAAAAATCATGGACATCTTTTCCTGTCAATAAACGTAGATCTACAATCTAATTTGGAATGGCTGCCTACTTTTCTATTATATGACCATATCATATTTTATTCAAATGATCCCCAAATAAAAGACTTGAAGATTACTGTAATTTTTATAATGTACAAGAAACTTCATAAAAGTACAATATGATAACTATATAGATGACAGATGGATTGATAGATATATAAATAGCTAGACAGATGCATGTCTGAACATCTATTCACTCACCTCCTTAGAACACTTTGTTATGTGTGGAATTTTAGGGTCAAAGGATACACATTTTTTTTAACTAGAGCAGCTTGCATTCATCCATTCATTCATTTGTTCACTTACTTTGTTTACAGATCTAGTATTTTATGTAAAAATTACCTACAGTGAAATGTAGAAATCCAAAGTGTACAATGCAGAGTTTTGACGAATACACATACCCACACAGCTCATATCCTTACAAAGACATAGAACATTTCCTCACCCCAGAAAGTTCCCACATGTCCCTCCAAGTCAATCTTATCACACAATGCAGGCAACAGCTTTTCTTTTTTTTTACTGTAGATTACTTTTGCCTCTTCTAGAACTTCATATAAACAAATCATATTATATGTTCTTTTTGTTCCCAGCTTCTTTCTTTCAGCATAATGTCAATGAGAATCATGCTTATTGCTGTGTACATCAGTAGCTTTTCCTTTTCATTGTGGAATAGTATGCCATTTTGTGAACAAGTCAAAATTTGCTTATCCATCCTCTGAGTGATGGACATTTGGGATGTTTCCCTGAGATTTTGAAATAGATAATCTAAATATTTCTTTTAATTGTAGTATGGCATCTATATGAAGAAAAATTACTCAAATCATCAGGTTTTGAACTTAATGTAAATAGTTTCATGCATATTCTTTTGTTTCTGGTTTACTTTGCTAAACATAATTACTTGTGAGATTCATCCATGCTTCTGCGCAAAGTTGTAGTTTATACATTTTCTTTAGTATTGGTCTTTTGATTTTATTTGCACTTTAATAAAAAAATTTTCCTTTGTGGATATTTGCTCCTAGGTTCTGCTTTTTAGTACTTTTCAGCAGGTCATATAAACATTCGGCCAATGTTACTAGACATCCTATATAATACCACTGGAAAAATTCCTGTTTAGTCTTTCTAAAAGAAATACCATCACCCTCATTTTCATACACAAAATATAGCACACTTTATTTTATCTGGTACGTTCATAGAAGCCATTCTCTATGATAATTGTAGTTAACCAAGTATTTTGGTTAAAAGAAAGTTGCCATGTGTTTAATATGTGAATCATTAATTTTTTAATTTGTATTTTTATTGTGGTAAAATACATATAAAATTTAGCATTTTAACCATTTGTCAGTGTACAATTCAGTGACATTAAGTACATTCACATTGTTGTGCAACCATTGTTATCATCCACCTCCAGAACTTTTTTAATCTTCTCAAACGGGAATTCTGTACTTAATAAATAAGAACTCTCCACTCTCTTCTTTCCTCCCAGCCCCTGGCAACCATTATTCTACTTTGTGTCTCTATGAATTTGGCTGTTTTAGATACTTCATATAAGTAGAATCATACAGTATTTGTTCCTTTGTGACTGACTTACTTCATTTAGCATAATGCCCTCAGGGTTCATCCTATGTTGTAGCATTGCATATTTATGCCATATTTTATCCATTGATGGACTTTTGGGTTGTTTCTGCCTTTTATCTATTTGAACAGTGCTGCAACGAACATGGATATACAAATATCTGTTCAAATCCCTGATTTCAATTCTTCTGGATATATACCCAGGAGTAGAATTGATGTGTCATGTGATAATTCTACCTTTCACTTTTTGGGGAGCCATGATACTGTTTTCCACAGTGGCTGAACCATTTTATATTCCCACCGACAATGAACAAGCGTTTCAGTTTCTCCACGTCCTGGCCAACACTTGTTACTTTCTGTTTATGTGTCAGGCAAACCCCTGATAAGTTGGAACTCCCTCTGTTCCCTTTGGTTCAAGAGAGGGAATTGAAAACTGGGATGCTGCTGCTTCCAAGTCAAGACCTTGCAGCACCAGGGAAGGAATAGGGTAACGGTGAGTAAAAATGTCAGGACATTTTGTACCATTCGATTTCTGCTTTTTCTTGATTGGGCATTTACTTGGTTGCTATAGATCTTTAATTGTTTTACAGAGTTCCTATAAAGTTACTTTAGCCAGTCTCTAGTTTTGTTTGCTTGTTTCTGTTTTGTTTTCTTTTATTTTGTTTTTAATGTTTCCAAGGGGAGTGGAGGACCTGGAGCTTCCTAGTCCACCATTTGGCTGATGTCACCTCTGAATCATTAATTTTTAGACAGATTCCATCTAAATTTGAAGTTTCACTACATTGATGATGATTTGATTATTCTTTAATTATTCAAAAGATGCTTCTGAATCTTTCTGAACCTGAAAGGCATCACTGTCAACATCAGCCCATTATCAACATCAACAGGCTCCTTGATAGGTCAGACTCATTTTAGGCTAATATGTCTTCCCTACCACTTTCATGCTTTTAAAGTAACTACAATAAAAACTTTAAGAAAGGATCTACTATAAGTCATTTGTATCTCTGTGTTAATTTAAGATCGTTTTCTAATTGTTGAATGCAAGGTTTTTATTCCTTGTTAAAAGAACATCAAATATTGGTGAGTTGGTGAGACAGGTAGATGAAATCACACCATTTAGGTGATTGTCCTCTTTCCTAAATACAAGGTATAGCTACAAACACTCACAACTTACCAGCACATGAGCTGGTTCATGAATTATATGTTTTATCCATGTACAGAAGAAAATAAAATTATTGATGAAATTATGGCTCTTTGAAAATTGATATTTCTCTCTCGATCAAGGTCAGGTGAACTACTGCTACAGTCCACATCATTCTACCAAATTCTTCCATATTTTCCAGTATCTATATTCATATAACCAAATAGACTAAGTCAATTTGCCACATGAACTGTACCATTTATTAACATGCCTGTGTTGGAAGTTCACCAACTGGGCCCAGAAATAAGAATGTGCATATAGCCTCTCTCCATATTTCACCCAACTCTATTCTAGAAATGACTTCTCCATACACTATGTTCGTTCCTTTGGCAGGCCTCCAAGGACCTCACAATCTTATGCTATCTCCTAAATTCCATAGAGGATCTCATATGCCCAGCTCTCCAGTTCTATCAGCAGTCTTTCACCAGGGGTAATTTTCCCTAGAAATCAAACAGTACAATAAAAATAAACATACAAATTAAGTCATTTAAAATTAATTTGGAGCTATATCTTAAATACAGGTGCCACCTTAATAGTGTTCCTTTCTCAACCTATGGAATATGGCTAGCTAGCCTTTGTACAATCATAGTAATAGAGCTAATGTTCTGGATTAGTTCTGAATTTTTGTATACTTGATATGTTCTGAGAGCATTATGTTGTACCTTATTATTAATCTCACATCTAAAACTAAAGATTTTTCTGCAAGTTTCCTGGCCAATAGCATAATATTATCTAATGGAGATCCAGTACTCAGCTTGTCCAATCTAAGTATTTCAGGTCTGCTAGAGTGAGTTTTAGTTTGGGCTAAATTACACTATCGATTTAGTAATTTGGTTTTAATTAGTTATATTCACCTAATTGTTTCTAGGTCTGTCATGACACTTTAAAACGGGGCTGTGGAAATTTATTTCACACTTTGAAGGCTTTAGTATGTCTTTTTTTTAAATTCATCACTTCTACTCTGAAACTTTGTGTAGAAGCTTTAGTCAAAAGAGTCTCTTTCAATTGATTTTTACATGCAAGTTTGTTTTAAAGAGTGAGTGCCCTCAACAAATTTCTTTAGCCACCAACATAAAAACTGTCATGTGCTGTAGTACAAGAATAGAGTCATGTCAACTGTGTACAGTGATCAGTTTTCTAGATTTTTAAAAGGCACCTATGATGAGTGTGATGGTTAATATTATGTGTCAACTTAACTGGATCATAGTAAGCTCAGAAGTTTGGTTAGGCATTATTTCTGGGTGTATTTGTGAGGGTGTTTCCTGAAGAGATGAGTATTTGAATTTGTAGACTGTTTTGCATTGCTCTTCCCTGTGTGGGTGGGGTTGTGCAATCTCTTGAGTGTCTAAATAGAATAAAAAGGGGAAGAATGGGAGATTACCTCTTTTCCTGCCTGTGTACTTGAGCTACAACATTAGTCTTCTTCCTGCCCTTGGACTGGGATTTACACCATCAGCTCTCCAGATTCTCAGGCCTTTGGACTCAGATTGTAATTACACCACTGGCTTTCCTGGGGTTCCAGCTTACAGATGGCAGATGGCAAATCATGGGACTTCTCAGCCTTCAAAATCATGTGAGCCAATTCCTTGGTAATAAGTCCCTCTCTCTCTCTCTCTCTCTCTCTCTCTCCACACACACACACACACACTATTGGCTCTATTTCTTGGGAGAACCCTGAATAAGACAATGAGGGAGCAGTATTTCAATTAATTAGCCTTTGCCTCATATAATAATAATAATAATAATAATAATAATTTCTTATCACCGACACCTTTATTATTCATCTATGCAAGATATTGAATATTAAACATATAAAATTTAAGTATGATACATAATACAGTTTCATACTGCCCCTGACATTTGTCTTTGCTTTTTTTCATCTACTGGCAGGACCACAAATGTCATGCAATTAAGCTTTCTGCTTCTTTGTGTTCACTCCTGCTAGCCTTGTAACATGATGTGTTTTACTTAAATTCCCAAAATCTATGGTCATAATCTTACCCAGGAAGAATGTTGGAAGGCCAGACCATGACGGACAGAAACTAATATTTCTCAAACTGTGTTCTGTGGAAAAGTGTTTAATAAAAAACCAACTTTGGAAAACACTGATTAAAGTAAAACAGATTTCTATTGCGCAAGACTTGTCAGGGACTTCACTCAGACAGCATGCATTGTGAATTTCTCCAAATTGAATATAGTGTATATCTACTTGCTGTAGATATACACTACAGCAATGTGTTTCACTGTAGGACACATGTATACAATTTGTTTACAAAGCATCTCACAAATGATTGTTCATAATACACTTTAGAAATCCTTGCACAGAAAAATTGAATGCTTTTTTTAGTGGACTGAATGTTTGTGTTCCCCCCAAATTTATATTTTGAAGACCTATCTCCTAATATAATGGTATTTGGAGGTGGGGAGGTGGAGCCTTTGGGAGGTAATTAGGTATAGATGAAATCCTGACAGTGGAGCCCCCATGATGGAATTAGTGCCCTTATAAGGACAGGAAGTGACAGGAGAGGTTCCTCTCCCTACCACATGATAACACAGAGAGAAAACCACTGTCTGTGAGCCAGAAAGAGAGCCTACACCAGAACCTGACAGTGCTGGTACCCTAATCTCATACTTGCAGGCTCCAGAATGTGAGAAATAAATTTCTGTTGTTCAAGCCACCCAGGCTATGGTATTTTGCTATTTTGTTATGACAGCCTGAACTGACTGAGATAGTGCATTTGAGGGGATTGAGACAAAACTGAATTTTCAGTTCATCTCTGACCCTTACTGGTAGTCTTACACTATTTCTAAGTCTGTCACCTCATCTGTAGAGTAGGGACAAAAATATTCATGCTGCAGGATTGTTGTGAGGATTGTATATACATAGCTTATATCAAGCTATCAATAAATGGCAGCCATGATTATGATTATTATTCTTCCCTATTATTATGGGTTTCTCTTACTCAAAGTTTAAAGAGAATTGAAAATCTTGAAATTTATGAATTAGGCTACTCAAACTGGAAAATTCTGGTCAAAAGACCATATCCCTGTGGATCCTTTTGGAGAGGGCAATTACTCAAAATCTGTTGCTGTTAAAGATGGGTCCAGCATAGTTAACCTTGGAGCGTCCAGCGTGGTAATAGATCAGCTGTTTAAGTATGATCAACATCTAGTGATAAGCCTAGGTTAGAGCTTGCTCTCCTGAGCTTACTGATTTTCAATTAACATTTGCTGCTTAGCAGGCCCAGCTAGATCATGTGATGTGTTAGATGCATTAAGAAAGCACTCCACTGAGCTCTAACACTCCAAGAAAGTTTCTTGCACTGGACCCCAAGGACCATTTCTGAGCTATGAATATAATTTTTATACTCATACCTCCAGATGGGCCTCACAATATCCTACTTCTGGTCCTAGTTGAAAATAATGCTCGTAATCCAACTAACTTTTCTTTTTTTTTTTTCTTTTTTTTGCTGGAGAACTGTATTCATGTCTGGTTAGTCATTTTGTTTCATAAGAATTATGGAAAATGTTTTCAGATCTGGATAACTATACCTCTTTGTCTAATTGCTTTGGTAGGTCTACCTGACAATTTAGCCTAGTACCTTAACTCTAAGAAATAAATATATCAATGTTAACTTTTTCAGACATTAAATAGAGTGATAAAACCATGATTTAAGCATTTATTCTACAACATACTTTCCTTCTAAAATATCATTTTTTGAAAACCTAGTCTTACAAGTTAAAAGCATTTGTGCTAGGCATGGTGAGAAAAAAATTTTAATGAGTAAATTGGGTAAGGATTCTGTCTTTGGAGAACCTGTAACTTACTACTTTCCATGTTTCCATATGTAGGTAACATTGCTATTGAAAGACACAGAGTATATTGTGCCTGATATCTTTATTATGTTTTCCAGATTTGCATTCATTCTGTCCTAACGCCTTTTTGGATCACTATTTATATATATATGAAATTTGTATGTGTGTGTGTGTGTGTGCGTGCACAGAGAGAGAAAGATAGATGATAGATAGATAGATAGATTCATAGCCAGATAGATTCCTGTTTATTGTTTTCAATTCATTTCTCCACAGGACAGCCTTTTGCTATGAAGGTAATTAGATTCTCTTAACCACAAAGTTAATGTGAGAAAATACTACTGATTGGGTCTCCTTTCATTTTTCAGTGGAATAACAATGCTTAGAGGACATTTAGACAAGTGATGATGGGAAAATGTACATGTATTCACAAGAAATTAAAAGTGACTAAATTGAAACATACACTAAATGCCAGTCTGCTCCTCCAAAATATGATAGATTAAAGAATTTGGAGATAAATGTATCAAGCTTTTAGAAAAAGTATAGTGACCAGGAGTTTCATTGTTCATTTCCCAATCAGCAATAGTCTGAGTTCCTTTGGGTACATTTATTGCAGTACACTGCAGTGTTACTTAATTCAACTCCATCTGCCACTTTTTCCCACAAATAAGGGTTTTAAAAATTCCATTCTAGACTAGCTATAGTAAATGCTTATTAAGTTCATGGTAGTTGGTATTTATTACATAAAATTATTGAAACTGAGACTCTCATTGTCCCAGCTCATTCTCTGATCTGTAATACCCGTCTTTCTATGGATCGACTTATCCTCATCATTGTACCTTCTATTGGTCCAATCAGCTGAGACCAGGCGTACAGGGTCATGTGATATAAAGCATGCTCAGCAAAAGGCTTCTTCTAGAACAAGAGCTATGGGTGATGCAGGTTGCCATTAAAGGTGCTGTGGGAAGGCAGGGGCCATACACCATTTCCTACTCCTCTCTTCAGGATAATTAAGAGAACACTAACCAGGAATGAAAGGAATGGTCCCTCTGCTGATGTGTATGGTCCTATAATTCTATGAGGTAGGAATTAAGGAAAGTACAGTAGTCAGTAGTCCCCCCCCTTATCCACTGTTTTGCTTTCCACAGGTTCAGTTACCCATGGTCAACTGTGGTCCAAAAACATTAAATGGAAAATTCCAGAAATAAACAATTCATAAATTTTAAATTGCATGCCATTCTGAGTAGTGTAATGAAATCTTGTGCTATCTAGCCATATCCTGCCTTTTGTCTGTTATCCCATCTGTTGCTTAGTAGCCATCTAGGTTATCAGATCAACTGTCACAGTATTGCAGTGCTTGTGTTCAAGTAACCCTTATTTTACTTAATAATGGCCCCAAAGTGCAAGAGTAGTGATGTTGGCAATTCGGATATTCTCTTATTGTGCCTAATTTATAAATTAAACTTTATCATAGGTATGTATGTATAGGAAAACATAATATATAGAGAGTTCGTACTATCGGTAGTTTCAGGCATCCACTGGGGGCTCTTGGAATGTATCTCCTGTGCATAAGGGGAGACTGCTGTATAAGGAAAATAATACTGAAATATTACATATTTCCTTTTGCTTCTTACATATTTGAAACTGTGCATTATGCTCTTATAGATTTTTGAAATGACCGAGACTGATTTGACATGTCCGAAAAAACTCTCAGCAAGGGAAACCGGACACTTGGGTAAGAATTCAATATGTTTTAACTTTATCCTAACAGTTCTCAATAGTTGATTCAAGTTTTTTGGCTGAGTTGTACATTTAGCATTTTATTCTTATGTTCTACCTTAAAAATAAAAGCGGTATTTCTTAATCTTCAAAGACATAAAACAAAACCTCACTGTATCAATTGTTTTTATAAACAGAAGTTCAATACAGAATACATACTATAGCCTATGCATGGTCTTGCGAAGCAAGCCAAGATGCATTTCAATCCGGGCTCTTTCACTTACTAGCTGTATGGATTTGCTGAGCTGTCTTAAATTTGCTATACCTTCACTCCTGATATGTTCAATGGGAGAAATAATCCAGGGCTCCAGTCGTTGTGGTAGGTATTAAATGAAATAATTGATGTAAAGCACTTAGCATAGTATCTGTCTTATTAATAAGCACTCAATAAATAACAGTCCACTAGATGACATCTCCAAAGCAGTGAGTACAAGACTATCCACTGAGGTACCAAAGAAAATATTAAACACTGAATTTGTCTATTATTTAAAAATTATGTTTATACATATATAAAATTTTAAATAAATGTAAACATGTAATCATGTCATATACTCTGAGTGTGGGGGACATTTATACATCTTTCCTTTTTGCTTGCCTCATCCCTATCTCTTTCTCTCTCTTTCCGCCAGATCATCTCCCTCTCCCCAACACAAGCAAACATACTCCATGTACCTCATGTTAGAATCCTAGTATACATCTGCATTGCATTAATTCATTAAATCTCTTTTATGTCTTCTCAAGAAAGTATAAAATATATAGGTATAGTATTTTGTGTATATCATATTTAAATAAACAGACAAAAATCAAGAATGCCTTCTTAGATTTTTTTTTTTAACTCTGTGGAGTCCTCTACCTACTCTTGGGAGTTCTGTGAGAATGTGAAGGCACTCTTTTAAACACTTCATTTGGACCTACTAAAGAGGCAGCTGGCCAGTACAGTAAGTCCCCTACATACGAACCTTCAAGTTGAGAACTTTCAAAGATGTGAACGTGCGTTCCGTCAACGTCAGGCATAAGTGGAACTGCAGCTTGCCCTCTGTCTCCTACTGCTGACGATCCTTCAGCTCTATCATCTCCCACCTCCTCTCCCTCCTCCGGTCAGTAACTCTTCTTGCCTGTTCACTCGATGCCAGCCCCTGTATGCCAGCGGTTGTACTGTACTACCGTACTTTACAAGGTACTGTACTGTAAGATTTAAAATGTTTTCTTTGTTTTTTGTGTTTGTTTGTTTTTTATGTATTATTTGTGTGAAAAGTATTATAAACCTATTACAGTACAGTACTATATAGTTGATAGTGTTATTTGGGTACCTAGGCTAACTTTGTGGGACTTATGAACAAATTGGACTTACGAATGCACTCTCAGAATGGAACTTGTTCATATGTAGGGGACTTACTGTATATTAACCTCAATCATCTAACCTGCACAGTTAGAAAGAAGTATGACCACTCTCTGCCTAATGAATCCTCATTCCAGGACCTCATTGAGGTTATTAGGTTGCAGCCTCCTTGGTTACACTTATGGGGTGGCTGCAATACTAATGTACTTTTTCTGCTCGATTCAATTAGGTGCCTGACAGTTGTGTACAGTGGAGTGAGGGATGCCAAGGAGAGAAAGTGGCACCTCACTATGTTCTTCCCTGCCCTAACCCTCAAGTGTTCCAATGGCTTCTGTCAAGTCAAGAGGCAAGGCTGCACAATTAGAGGCATGGAGTCCAATGTGCTAGTGTTAGACCTACTGATGAAAGGGTGCTTATGGTTTCTCTCATTTTAAAATTTTCTATCTTGACAGATTTTCAATGTCTTTATATGTTCCATGATTTCTTTCTTAATGATTTTTAAATTTTTATTTTGAGACAATTGGAGATTCACATGCAGTGGTACAAAATACTGCAGAGAGATTCAGTGTGCACTTTACCCAGTTTCCTCCAATGAAAAACTATAGTAAAGTATCGGGACCAGGATATTGGCATTGATACAGTGACCATTTAGAACCTTTCCATCACTACAATGATACCTACTCTTGCCCTTTTATGGCCACAGCCACTTCCCTCCCAACTCCCACTCCCCTATTTAAACCCCAGAAATCCCTAACTTGTCTATTTCTATAAATTGGCCATTTCAAAAATGTTATATAAATGGAATCATACAGTTTGTAACCTTTTGATATTGGCTTGTTTCATTCAACATAATTCCCTCAAGATTTATCCAAGTTGGAGCATGTATCAATAGCATGTTCCTTTTGTATTGCTAAGTCATCATCCATGATATGGATGTACTACAGTTTGTTTAACTTTCCATCTGATGAAGGACATCCATGTTGTTTCCAGACTTTGGCTATTACAAATAGAGCTGCTGTGAACAGTAATGTGCAGGATTTTGTGTGAATATATGTTTTAATTTCTCTAGAATAAATGCCCGGGAGTGCAATTTCTTGGTAATATGGTGAGCACATGTGTACTTTTGTAAGAAACTGCCAAACTGTGTTTCCAAGTGGCTGCACCATTTTACATTCCCACCATTCTGGCCAGAAATTTGTGGTGTCATTTTTTATTTTAGCCATTCTGATAGGTGTGTAGTAGTACCTCTTTGTGATTTTAATTTGCATTTTCCTGATAGCAGTATTATTATTATTATTATTATTTTTTTGCGGTACACGGGCCTCTCACTGTTGTGGCCTCTCCCGTTGCGGAGCACAGGCTCTGGACGTGCAGGCCCAGCGGCCATGGCTCACGGGCCCAGCCGCTCCGCGGCATGTGGGATCTTCCCAGACCGGGGCACGAACCCGTGTTCCCTGCATCAGCAGACGGACTCTCAACCACTGCGCCACCAGGGAAGCCCAGCAGTATTATTGAACATCTTTTTAAGTATTTATTTGCCATATGTATATCCTCTTCAATTAAATGTCTAGTCATGTCTTTTGCCCATTTTCTAATTGGATTCTTATTTAACTGTTGAGTTTTGAGTGTTCTTTATGCATTCAAGATTCTAGTTCTTTGTTGGGTATACAGTTTTCAAATGTTTTCTCCCAGTCTGCAGTTTTTCTTTTATTCCTCTTAACAGAGGCTTTCACAGAGTAAAACCTTGTAATTTTGATGAAGTTCAGTTTATCAATTTTTCCTTTTATGAATTGTGCTTTTGATGTTAATTCTAAGGATTCTTTGCTTAGCCCTAGATCTCAAAGATTTTCTTCTATTTTTTTCTAAAAGTTTTATAATTTTATGTTTTAAATTTAAGTCCATGATCCATTTTAAGATAATTGTTGTATAAGGAGTGAGATTTAGGTCAAGGTTCATCTCTTACCTATACATGTCCAATTTCTCCAGCATCGTTTGTTGAAAAAGTCATCCCTCCTCTATTGAATTGTCTTTGTACCTGTCTCAAAACTCAGCTAGGCATATTTGGTTGGTCTATTTCTGGGTTCTTTATTCTGTTCTGTTTGCTAATGTATCTATCACTCTGCTAATACCACACTATCTTGATTACTGTAGATATATAGATTGATTCCTCCCTCTTTGCTCTTTATTCAAGATTGTTTTAGCTATTCTAGGGACTGTGCCTTTCTATACAAATTTTAGAACAAGCTTATGTCTCAAAAAATACCTTGCTGCTATTTTGATAGAAACTGCATTAAAACTACAGATCAACTTCTGGAGTATTGACATCTTTACTAATGCTGTGTCTTCAAATATATGAATGTATCATGTACCTAGATCTTAACTGATTTCATGCAAAAGTATTTTGTCCTTTTCACCATACAGATCCTGTAAAAATTTTGGTAAGTTTATATGTAAATATTTCATTTTATTTGTATGATTTTAAATTGTATTGTGTTCTTGATTTTGGTTTCTGTAATGTTAGTTTGTGGTATATAGAAATGTAACTGATTGCTGAGCATCCTATGACCTTGCTTAATTCAATTATTAGTTCCAGGAATTTCTTCTTGTAGATTCCTTGGAATTTTCTACATAGACAATCATTTCATCTGCAAATAGGTACACATTTGTTTACTTATTTCCAATTTTTAGGCCTTTTATTTCTTTATCCTTATTAAACTGGGTAGAAATTCTAATACTACACTGGATTAAAGTGGTGAAACCAGAAACCCTTGCCTTGTTCCTTCTCTTAGAGGTAAAGCACCTAGTTTCTCACCTTTAAATAGGTGTTTGCTGTAGGCTTTTATAAATGTTCTTTACCAAGTTGAGGAAGTTCTCCTCAATTCTGAGTTTTCTTCGAGTTTTTATGATGAATGGGGGTTGGATTTTGTCAACTACTTTTTCTGTCAGTTGATATGCTTATATGATTTCTTTCATTATACTTTTGACATGTTGGTTTACACTAATTTTCAAATGTTGAACCAACCTTGCACACCTGGAATAAATCCAACTTGACCATACAGTCTCTCTTGTTTGGCACTTACAAATTTAGGATTTAATGCCTTCTTTGTGGATTGATCCTTCTAGCTTTATGTAATGACTCTCTTTGTCTTTAGTAATTTTCTTCACTCTGAAGTTCACTTTTTCTGATATTAATATGGCTTCTCCTATTTTTTTATGATTAATGTTTGCATCATTTTTCTATCCTTTTTCTATCCTTTTACTTTCAATCTATCGATGTCATTTGAAGAGAGTTACTTGTAGAAAACATATTTTCGGATCATGTTTGCTTTTTAATCCACTCTGCCAATCTTTGTCATTTGATTAACGTATTTAGAACATTTATATTTAAGGTATTCATTGATATGTTTGGGCTTAAGTCTGCCACTTATCTGTTTCCTGCTGTTTCCTCTTTTTTTTGTTCCTCTGTTTCTCCTTTCCCACCTTCCCATGGGTTATTTGAACTTTTTTCTTTTTTTCTTTTTGTAGGATTCCATCTTCATTTATTTATATTATTTTTGAATATATCAGTTTGTAAAGTTTCTTAGAAGTTAACTCTAGGTATTATAATATGCATATGTCATTTATCATAGTATACTGTTATCAGTGTTTTACTACCTTGAGTGAAGTATAAAACACCTCACTTCCTTTAAGTTCCCTTTACCTTACCTACTTTTAAATATCATTGTCTTAAGTATTCCCCCTACATACATTGAATTCCACATCAGATAGTGTAATTTTTGCTTCAAACATCAAATTTTATTTAAGAAACTCCTGGGAATTGGGGTAGTCTATTATATATTATCATATTTGTAGTCATTTTTGATATTCTTTCTAAAATTCCAGGTCTTCTTTTATGATTACCAATCTGCCTAGAAAATTTTCTTTAGCCATCCTTCAAGTGTAGGTTTTCTCTACCAACAAATTCTCTTAGTTTTCCTTCATCTGAGAATATCTTTATGTCCCCTTCAGTCCTGAGTTGTTTTTGTTTTGTTTTGTTTTGTTTTGTTACTGGATATAGAACTTTCAGTTAACATATTTTTTCTTTCATCACTTCCTCTGGCCTCATTTCAGATAAGAAGTCTGCTGTCGTTCAATTTGGTTTTCCCCTCCAAGTAATGTGTCACTTCTGTCTGCTTGCTTTGAAAATTTTTTCTTTGTTTTCCGTTTTCATAAGTTTAACTATAATGTGCCTTGGTGTGGACTTATTTGGATTTATGCTGTTTGGGTTCACAGTTTCTTGAATCTATAGGTGTACATATTTCACTGTTTCTTGGGGAACAGAACTACCCTGTTTCCCAGTCCCTTGCTCTTTGCTGCTGGGTGGGTGTGGAGGTTCAGCTCCCTGCTGATTCCAGGGGTGAGGGGAGTGCTCAGTCTGAAGCTCAGCTCCTCACTGAACCCTGCTGATAACTGGTGAAGTGGAGGGGGGTGGGTGAAGCAGAGTGGTGATTAGTTTCTCATCGAATCATCTCATTAGGTCTCCGAGTTTGTGGGTGCAGGTGGAGGCACAGCTCATCCCGGGACCACACTGACACTACTGCTGCAGGGGAATCAAGGTATAGCACCTGCTTCTGCCAGACTGAGAATGGAAGATCAGCTTCCCACTTGGCCGCACTGAAACAGTGGGGGTGGGGAGAGGTGGGATGGTTTTTCTCTTGGCGTTTGGCTGAAATAGGGTGTGTATTGAGAGAAAGGTTTTCTGTTGTTTGGCCTCCCTTCTCCAGATCCTTTGCCTAGAGGGGACAGGCTTTTCTTGGAGCTCTTATTTTCTGAGCCTATTTGAAGGCTCCTTGTTGGAGCTTCTGCAGTTTCTTGTCTGGAATATATGGGACACAATAAGGAAACTCAGGGAACTCACCACCCTGTCTTTCCTCAAATTCTGAGATCCTTAGTCCTTCCAACTTCTTTCCATCTTTCAGAGACTTCCTTTACTTGTTTCTTGTGCTATGTTCGAGGGCTTTTTAGTTCTAAGAGTTAAGGGCCTGCAAGGAATAGGGGTGTTCTCTCTTTGCCAGAACTGAAAGTCTTCCTTCCTGTATCTCCATGATGTTTTGCACAGTTACAATACTCATCCTCCACTACTGCAGACATAAGGGCATTGCGTTATGACTTGGGGTGATAGTAAGTGATTAAGGGATTACCACTCTCCTGTCTGTGGTACCACTTTCCCCAGAGCATACAAAGCCCTCTCCTTGTTCTTGTGAGGTATGGGTAATGAGTATTATCTTCTCACATGAAACATAGGAGGAAGATATAGCACATGTCCTTGTTTTTCTAAACCAAATTGCATTTGAATCCAAACTGCGTACACCTGGCTGGTAGAAAGTCCAACATCAGTAATTTCAAGGATTCTTTCCCCTTTCCATGAGATAGTATTAGATTTCAATGCATACTTGGTTCCAGGAAAAAAGAGATGGATGTAGTCTTTAGCTTTTGTTTGCTATGCATACCCCCATTGTTCATTCTATGACAGGATGACATCAGGATGACCTACACTGGTCCTTGTTAATCTGTCTGGCTGTTGTGCCAGAAGAGCTATAGAACTGCCCCTTTCAGCAAGCCTTGCCACTGATCATAGGCTGAATCCTAGAATCTTTCACAGGTGCTCTTAGCATCTTTACCCACGGCGTCCAACTTCACAGATGTCCACAGCCATGTCCCACCATATTTGGTGATGCAAAGAAATAAGGCTTAAATCTCTATCACTAGCAGACCCTTTCACTCAATCCCTGACATATCCCTAATCTCTGAGAAGTGGATAAGAGCATGGAATATGGATTGAGACTACTTGGGTTCAAATCCTGCATCCATCACTTACTACTTCATTGACTTTAGACAAAATTATAACTCTCCAAGCCGTTTTCCCTCATCTACAAAATAGTAGCTACCCTATTATAACAGTGGATTAAACAAGATAATATTTGTAAAATTACTGCAGCGATGCTTGCTAGTATAATAATATAAGTAAAGGTGTAAGCTTATATAGTAAAAGTTCTATATACTTACTAGGTACAATTTCTCTGGGTAGGCCATGCTGCTTTGGCATCGAGCTGATCATAGCCTCTTTAATTGCCAAGGCTTTCACAATATTCGCCTGGATAGGGGTCCATTTTCAGGGTAACCCTGAAGTACACCAAAGATGTTACTCTCCTACCTGCAATACACCCTGCCCTGTGCTGGGTGAGAAGAGCCTAGACCAGTGCTTCTCAAAGAGTGGTCCCCAACCATCTGCATCAACTCTTTAGGGATACAGCCAAGGTATATGTATATTTATTAAGCTGCCCCTGTCATTTTAATATACACTAAAGTTTGCGAACCACTTCTCTACACTCTCTGTGCCATTTCACACATCGTTGCCTCTTTCTGAACTGTCCATGCCCCCCACCCCAACTTGTGGGAGTAAAATGCAGCTGTCTCCATGAAGCTGTCCCTCATTTCATTTTCATCACCACCAGCCCATGCAACCGTCTTCTGTTGCTATGAGATGAATGATATGGGGAAGAATCAGAACTGGGGTGCAGGGGAGTGTTGGGGAACACTGGAATGCAGCACCGGGACTAGAGTGGTGGAAATGACCCATGGTTTGTACTTGGAATTTGTGCAATTTGAGGTGACATTGCAAAAAGGGTGAGGGAAGCAGGAAGAAAAATCAGCAAATAGGGCAGGGGAAGGGAGGAGGAAGCAGCAACAAAGCAGCTCCCATGGGCTCCCCTGATTGGTCAGAAAAGTAAATGCATTTTCCCATGCATCCACCCACCAAGCATCATGTATATTTCTGTTAGGAGGAGGGGTGTGTGTGCAGAATGGGTATCAACCACCAGCCTCATAGCGCCACATTATCACTGTGTAACTGAGCATGCCTGGCTACGAGCCTGTCACTGGACTGGCTACCCTGACACAGCAGAGCAAAGTATGAAACACCCACTTGCGGAGATTAAGCCCTCCCTCTGAACGCTTATACTTTTTCATCATTTGTCCTTGTGGTTGCCTCCTTCTGGAAAGTTCTTTATCTCCATGTCTGCTTGTGAAAGTCTTGCCCATCCCTCAGGACCTCTCCCTAAAGCCCCAGGGGACTATGCCCAAGCACCTGAGACTCTGGGACTGAGAGCTGAGGACAGTGCCTAGGAGCAGGGAGGAAGCTGCCCCTCCCCTTGACACTTCCTCTCCACCTTCTTAGGGCTCTGAGTTACAATGGAAGCGAACACCTCCAAGGAACACCCCTTCTCCCATGTCAGCTCAGCCTGCCATGTTCTCAAGGCAGTACCTGATCAAGGTGTCCCAGACATCTCCCTGACCAGAGTGTGGGGCCCCGGGGATCTGCATTCGGAAGGCATCCTTCAGGCCACTGCACTGCAGGAGCTCAGAGACCTCAATTTGAGGAGAAAAAATATATGTACATCTATTTGGTTGAAACTGTTTAGGTTCCAGCAGAGGGGCTGCCCGGCTGCTGTCCTAAGAGTGGCAAAATATCCCGAGTCATTTAGTGGGGATCTAGGTCAGGAGCACATGGCCAGCTCGGGGTCCTGGAGCGAGGCCCCCAGCACAACCCAGGCCCAACAAATCCATCCCCGCAGCCGGCGTGTCCTCCCTCCCACCAGCTCACCGCCCGCTCCTCCCGCCGCCTCCGCACCCTCACACTCGCCCCCCGCGTCGTCCTCGTCCCACACCGACTTTGCTCCCGCCGCGCCGCCGGCCGCGCTTCCCGCCCTCGCTTCGATTCGCGCCGCCGCCGCGCGCCGCCTGCGCTCCGCTCCCCCCGGCCACCTCTCCTTGCCCGGCCCGGCCGCACTCGCCTCCGTCGCCGCCGCGCGCCGGACTCTGTTGGCTCCGCGCCCCGCGGCCGCCCCGGTCCCCCGCCGCCGACGCCGCTCGCCCGCCGCCCACCATGGCCCCGAGGCAAACAGGTAGCAGGAAGCGGAAAGCGCCGGCGCTCGAGGCGGCCGTCGCGGGCTCGTCGTCGCTGGGCTCGGCGGTGGCGGCGGTGGACGGGGACGGGCAGCTGCCTCCCAAGAAGCCCAAGCGGCCGGCGGCGCGGCGCTCGCTGCTGCACTACCTGAAGGGCCGCGAGGTGGGCGCGCGGGGCCGCGCCAGGCTCCCGGGCTTCGAGGGCGAGCTGCGCGGCTACGCGGTGCAGAAGCTGCCCGAGCTGCTGAGGGAGCGCGAGCTGGCGCTGGGCACCCTCAACAAGGTGTTCGCGTCGCAGTGGCTGAACGCCAGGCAGGTGGTGTGCGGCTCCAAGTGCAACACGCTCTTCGTGGTGGACGTGCAGTCGGGCCAGATCACGCGCATCCCCCTGATGCGGGACCGCGGGCCCGGGTCGGCCCGCGCCCAGCCGAGCTGCGGCATCCACGCCATCCAGCTGAATCCCTCCAAGACGCTTCTGGCCACCGGGGGCGAGAACCCCAACAGCCTGGCCGTCTACCAGCTGCCCACGCTGGACCCCGTGTGCCTGGGCGACCGCCACGGCCACAAGGACTGGATCTTCGCCATCGCCTGGATGAGCGACACGGTGGCCGTGAGCGGCTCCCGCGACGGCACCGTGGCGCTCTGGAGGATGGACCCCGACATGTTCCACGGCAGCATCGCCTGGCACAACGACGCGGGCCTCCCCCTGTACGCCCACATCCGTCCCAGGGACGTGGAGACCATCCCCAGGGCCAGCACCAACCCCAGTAACCGCAAGGTGCGGGCCCTGGCCTTCAGCGACCAGAACCAGGAGCTGGGAGCCGTGTCCCTGGACGGCTACTTCCACCTGTGGAAAGCCCGGAGCAACCTGTCCAGGCTGCTGTCCATCAGGCTGCCCTACTGCCGAGAGAACGTGTGCCTGACCTACTGCGACGAGTTGTCCCTGTACGCGGTGGGCTCCCAGTCCCACGTCTCCTTCCTGGATCCGCGGCAGCGCCAGCAGAACATCCGGCCCCTGTGCTCCCGAGAGGGCGGCACGGGTGTGCGCTCGCTGAGCTTCTACCAGCACATCGTCACCGTGGGCACGGGCCACGGCTCCCTGCTCTTCTATGACGTCCGCGCGCAGAAGTTTCTGGAGGAGAGGGCCTCGGCCGGCCCGCACTTCTCTCCGGGGCCCGCAGGGAGGAAGCTCAAGCTCACCTGTGGCAGAGGCTGGCTCAACCACGATGACCTGTGGGTGAACTACTTCGGTGGCATCGGCGAGTTCCCCAACGCGCTCTACACTCACTGCTACAACTGGCCCGAGATGAAGCTCTTCGTCGCTGGGGGGCCTCTCCCTTCCGGCCTCCACGGGAACTATGCCGGCCTCTGGAGCTAAGGATGGCCTCCGCGTCCTCAAAGTGCCCAGATACACCTTCCAGTCCCCTCTCGCTTTCCTCCTTCACTCTGTGTTTGTGCTATTACTCTGTGTGGCTTTTATCTTCCAGGTGGAAAGGGCCCAACTTACCTCTGCTCAGTGTGTTAGGTAAAGAGAGAGAGAAAGAAAGAGAGAGGGCGGGCTAGAGAGTGAGGTGTCCTTCAGTCAGTCAAAACTTTGCTTTAATAGTTTTCTACACCTGTCCAACACTATTGTTTTGAATTATACAAAAATTTTTGACTAATTCTTAGATCTGTTCACTCTGAGTCATTTACATATTCTCTCTCTTGAAGGCCAGGCAGTCATGGTTTTACAATTATGTATATTTTCTTTTTCTTTTATTATTTTTTTGTTACTAGTATTACGATGATGCTGTTTTGGTTATTTTTCATTGCAGATAGATGGTATATTAAGAACACTCTTTTTTTTTTTTGCGGTATGCGGGCCTCTCACTGTTGTGGCCTCTCCCGTTGCGGAGCACAGGCTCCGGACGCACAGGCTCAGCGGCCATGGCTCACTGGCCCAGCCGCTCCGCGGCATGTGGGATCCTCCCGGACCGGGGCATGAACCCGTGTCCCCTGCATGGGCAGGCGGACTCTCAACCACCGCACCACCAGGGAAGCCCTTAAGAACACTCTTAAAAACAGTTTGTACATGTGTTCTGGAAAGTTAGCTGTTGTTTTATAGCATTGTTCCAGTGGGAGGATACATTCCAAGTTCTAGATTACCGGCTTTTGGAAGCATTCCATTTGTAAATTGTAGTCTTCATGTTTGTAGTTTGTAAGTTGTTGGTGCTAAACACGCTTTTTAAAAACTTCATTCACTTTGAAAAAAAAGTTGTTATACAATCTTGTTTTTTGTACCAGAATCTCATTTGGTCAGAACACTTTAGGAACGCAGGGGTTCTGCTGATTGAATGTTCAGAGTTAATCTGAAAACCTAATCAATCTTTTTCTCCTTAAACCCTTATTTAAGTTTTCCTGACCTGTTGTTAAATAGATAAGTGAATATGTATTTTTTCACTTCTTGCCTTAGTACTATTAAGACTTGTGAGTATATTTGAATGTTTGTTAAGGAACTTGCACAGAGTTTCAGTGCCATCATTCAAAACAGGGATTCCAAGTGTGAAAATGTAGAACGTATTGCAGGCTGGGCAGAATGTATACTGCTGCAGGGTATAGACTGGATATTTTTGCTGTTGCTGTTTTCAATACCAAATATTATATTTGAACATACTTAAATTTTCTAATTCTGCTTAACAGTTAAAGTCACAGGAAAAAAACTGCAAAAAAGGAAAATGAGCTCGTCCCAACTCCTTCTGATAAGATTCTTAATTTGTAAAGTCCAATTTATTAAGATTTAATTTTGTCAATCTCAAAGATTCTTACCTAAAGTAGAAAAAATATATTCTTAAAAAGTAGTGATATTGGGCTTCCCTGGTGGCACAGTGGTTGAGAGTCCGCCTGCCGATGCAGGGGACACAGGTTCGTGCCCGGGTCCGGGAAGATCCCACATGCCACGGAGTGGCTGAGCCCATGAGTCACGGCCGCTGAGCCTGCGCGTCCGGAGCCTGTGCTCCGCAACGGGAGAGGCCACAACAGTGAGAGGCCCGCGTACCGGAAAAAAAAAAAAAAGTAGTGATGTTATGACCCTCAATATAATAATATACGATTATCAAGGACACAGGAAGTTTATTTCAAGAAGATGGGGCGGAAAATAAAAGTAAATGGGATTAGGTTGAAGAAAAGTATCGATACTTTGGAGCATAGACAAATACAAAGCATGGATTGTTAGGAAAACAGGTTGTGCTTCTCCATATGTGAGAATATTGGAAGTGAGAAAGGAGACTGGCCCTTCCTCACAACTGGCCAGGTTGTGCTGACCTTGCATTAGTATTGTGGCATGTCTGTTTTTCCTTAAATGTTTTGGCACTCGGATGCTGGCTTGGTGTCCACTACATGCTGTTCAGTTGCAAATCTGAACCAACTGAGTAATATACTGAGTGGTACTAAAAGGGAGTTAAGAAATACAGGAAAAAAAGCAGTTTTTGTTTACAGAGATTGTTTTAACAGGTTTATATAGTTGTTGTTATATAGCAGTAAAATGTATTTGTGTGCATGTATGTGTCTCCAACTCAGTTATAAGTGTCTTAAGAGCAGAGAATGTAAGTGTCATCTTTATATTCTCACATTTCTCCACTAATGCCTAGCAAATCATAGGCAATCAGTAAATATTTACTGAATGAATGTATTTGCCTCTGGAGACCTAAAGTTCAAGGCTATGAAAAAATAAGTAAATGCATAAATAAGAGTAAAAATTTTACTCTTAAATAGTATGGAATATTGTTGTTTTCCTGCCTTTTTACCATAAAATTTGCCCTAATTCATTTCTAGGTCAGGCCATGGTGCTTATCCATTCATAAACTTTCCATATGTGATACCAGAAGATAAAGGAAAATGTATACATTTTAGATGGCACTGGAATTTAGTATTTCCACCTGCAAATACTTAAATTTGAAGATTCTTTTAAAATATTTTGTTTTTTACAAAATTAGTTTTGAAAGATCTTTTTTGTAGGCAGTTTCTCTTTTTACTTTGTGTGTGTGTGTGTGTGTGTGTGTGTATTTGCTGAAAACTTTTTCAAACATTACCCAAGAACTTCACCAAAGTATTCACTGCCTGTCTTCTTGTGGGTTATAGGGTATTTTTATGGTACTTTGTCATCGTTTTGGGACATTGGGAGAACATTTTCAGAGGAAATGATGCTTTCTACGTGACGTATTTTCAAGAAATAGAAGGAACATCTCTACCCTGATTTGTTCTCTGGCTTAGCCCTTAACTTCATCACTGACTCACTGTTAACTTTCTCGTAATTTAGGGTGTATCTCCTTGATGCCAAATCACATGGCTAGCCTTTTAAAAAACTAGATAGCCTAACTCTGTACGTATTTATATTAGTAGAAGTTTAATTATTTTGAAATATTTTCTAGTTCTGGGTCAAAGTGATCTACAGAAGTACAATTAATTGTGTAACCTGTGAGTGTGAAATAATTGAAAATGTAATTGTAATTGAAAAAGTAACCATGCCAGCATTTCAGTGAACCCATGCATATAGTTCACTTAAAATAAACAATGGAATACATGTCTCTAAGTACAAATAACCTATCACCGTTGCCTGAAAAACGTTAGTTACTTATAACAATGCATAAAAAAAGATTAATTCCATTTATCTCTAACTACATATTCATATATTCCTCCCCAAGTTTGTTCCTCCCCTTTACTATATGGATGAGATAATTTCTAAATTTTCTTTAAAGGGAGGAGAAAGAATTTACTAATCAAGGATATCCACTGAAATAAATTGAGATGACTACTCTGGAAAAAATTTATCTGTTAAATATACTCTAGCATTAATGATAAACAGTGTTGAATTCTCCAGAGGTTGATTTTTATCCGACTGTACTCCGTGTTGAACAAGTTGTCAAAAATTTTCCATTAATTGCTAATTTAAAGTGATTTTAGAAAGCAATTCACAGAGCCCTCCCGAATGTTTTACTGACAGCTGCCTAATCTCTGCAAGTCTTGGGTAACCCAGCTACATTAAACATGTCACCATATGAGCTGCTCAGGGATGCAGTTCAGTGAGAACGACATGTACTAAAGTCAAAGAAAGGCTGCATAGGCCATAGGTGTTTGCTTTAAAGGGTGTTATTTTAAGAGCTGCTGAAAGGGCTGCCAAAAGTATTTCCCACTACTGGCCTGCTGCAAACCCAGGGACATCTATCATTGGAGTGTGGTATCATCGAAAGGGCAGTGTGGCTACAGGACGTTGCCATGACCCTCAAGTCTCAGCTCAGACCTACTGAAACAGAATTTCCTTGTAAAAACACCATTTTATTTGAGTGTTTTAAAATTAATCCATTCAGACACAAAAATGAGACAGCAACAATGAAACAGGACATCTGCCATAAAGGTTTATGATGTAGCAAAGGCAAAAGATACCTAATTAATTACTTATAAAAATTCACTAATGACAAGAAAAAGTAAATATTGTATTAAGGATATATAGTAGGTACAACGAGAATATGGAGAGAGTAACAATTAATTCTGCTAGAAAGGTCATGGAGAGCTCCCAGAAGAGTCAATACTTGAGCTGGGTCTGGCAAGTAAAATAAAAGTGGGCAGAGTTAATACTGGTTTGAAAGTACATTGTGAGTGCCTGGCATGTATGAGCATGGACATGCATACATACAGGACTGTTACAATTTGACCTTGTGAAATTTGAAGTGCCTGTGGGATTTCTAGATAGAAATGTCTGGGTTGGTAGTTAGAAATATGATTCTGAAGCTCATAAGAGAAGTTAGGGCTACAGCTACAGATGTGGGAATCATCGCTATAGAAATGGTACTTGGGAGAGGCTGGGAGGGGTGTACTATCTCAGAAGCAAGGTCTTCTGGTTCTCATTCCAAAACCCACCTATATTTAATAGGTCTGCACATATATATATACATATGCATTACTATATGTCTGGCACATAGTAGGAAATTAATGACTTGTAGGCGGATGACCAAATGAATGTTTGTTTAGTGAATATTAAACACTACTTAGTGGCTACCCAAAAGTAATATTTCATCTTTTCATTTGGTAATGATCAACTTTTATTATAAATTTTCCTAATGAATCATATTAACCAAAAGAAGATTAGGGAAATCTACCAAATGTTGCTGTTGTAAATAAAGAAAAATCTATATTTCGGTTAGATGTTTTTGTATCCTTTGTAGCACGTAGGTCATTCTGCAGTTGGGCAAGAAGAAAGCGAAGTATTGATGATAATTTCCTTACAAATGAATTTTTTGTTTTTCCATCTTGGAGGTACAGTTCACTGAAGCAAACACGTTGATGATGTCAATGAGAGTAATGGTGCTATTTTCACCCTTTCTAATGCCATTATTGTGCCATTCTCTGTTTCAACCTAAGGCATTAATGTTTCATGTTGATTAAATTTTAACATCTAAATTGCTCTTTTACGTTACACACAAATGATAAACTTGAATGTTCCTGTCAGAGGGCAGCAACTTGAGTTTCCTCTAGGCTCCTAGTTAATTCATCAAATAACATCCCCCAGCACCTGAGATATGGCTCATTTTTGTTCCTCCTGCCTTACTAACCCAGAGATATAGGGTTCAGTGTGTTTTTGTTTTTGAATTATGCCATATATGACTAAAACTAGATGCCGTTTTACACAATAGATGCATTCCTGGACATTTGTACATGAAGCACATTTTTGAAAATGGAATCATATATTCCCTCATTGATTTACATTATAATTTTACAAGTGTCATCTTTATTATGGATTGATTTCCAATGGACAGTGGTTTCTAACACGTTGCTACTGCCTCCACCTCTTGAGACAAGTACTTTAGTCTTCACATATAAGCTAAGTGATGTAATGGAATCCATTATTTCAAAGAATATTAAAGGATACTTTCAGAATGTGATAAATTAAGCCCTATTTCATTTGTGTAGAAAATGGGATTTCTTAAAATAGGACATCCTGTAATTTGATTTGCTCTGTATATATTTATCACGAGCCAGAGCAAATTCTACGATATCCTCATATGTCATGTGTAAAGAGCTCTCTTCTTTCTTTTTCTCTGGTCTTTCTTTATGAATATTGCCCTAAGCAAAGGTGTTTGGCTTATGGATACTCCCAAGGGATGATAAATAATGCTTTGTTTTTCCTCACTAATTTAGCCTTTTAAAAACTTGGGGTATTTGAATCCGTTTTTAAAAAGATGGTTTCAGCCTAATCATGCTAGACGAACCATGGCTCCAGAAATAATAAGAATGTAAAATGTTTCCTTAGTTGCTTTCTTAAAGATCAGGGACTTTTTTTAATTTAATTTTTTTTCCATTGTGGTAAAACACACACACACAATTTACCATCTTACGCATTTTTAAGTGTACAGTTCAATAGTGTTAAGTATACTCACGCTGTGGAACTAATCTCCATGACTTTGTCATCTCGCAAAACTGAAACCCTACACACATTAAACAAGAATTTTCCATTCCTCCCTCCCCATCAGCCCCTGGCAACCACCATTCTACTTTCTTTCTCTGAGTTTGACTACTCTAGGTACCTCATATAAATAGAATCATACAATATTTATCTTTTTTTAACTAGCTTAATTCACTTAGTGTAAGTTCCTTAAGGTTCATTCATGTTGTATCATGTCAAAACTTCTTCCTTTTAAATACTGAATAGTATTCCATTGTCTGTATATACGACATTTTTTATCCATCCATCTGTTGAGGGACACTTGGGTTGCTTTTACCTTTTGGCTATTGTGAATAATGCTGCTATGAACATATGTGTGCAATTATCTCTTCCAGACTCTGCTTTCAATTATTTTGGATATATACCCAGAAATGCAAATGCTGAATCTCATGGTAATTCTGTTTTTGATTTCTGTTTTCCATAGTGGCTATACCATTTTACATTCCCACCAACAGTACACAAGTGTTCCAATTTCTCTATATCTTCAACAACATTTGTTATTTTCTGGTTTTTTGACAGTGACATCCTCATGGGCTATGAGGTGTCAGGGGCTGTTTTTAAACTTGTTTCAATTTATAATTGATTGATACAAACATTCCAGCCCAATCCTTAAGTATTACTAGTACACTACATGTGGAACAGAACATATACCTATGATTACTGTGGGGAGAAATCATGATGATTTAAGTATGGGCAAGGAAGTTTTGAAATATATCAAACATATAGAGAATCTGTTTTCTTTATATGTTTTTCTTTAAAAGGTACCAAGTTGGATAATTTGAAAATTCGAGTTTGAACTATCCCTTTTTAAAAATTCTCAATATATTTAACCTCTAATTTATTTATTTGAACACATCTAGTGTTCCTAACTAGATGTAAGGAAAAAGTTATATCTTAAATGCTATCCTTGGTGTGTTTTGAGGTGAAATACCTATAGTAAAAAATTAATTTTAGAAATAACTAGTAATTATATTCTGCCCAAGGTTATGTTTCTCACAATTGACCTTAGCCTGAAGTTTCTTAGGAGTGTCTTGGGAAATAAAGTGAGTTATAAATAGAGGCTATGCCACTTTCAGTGGCAGTTGATGGAGCAAAACGTCATAGAAAGCTTCAACACCTGAAACTAATTTTAAACTCAGTGTTAGAGTGTGCTGCTAGAAAATCTGTTTTAAATAATAGATGAAACAAACTACCTCTTGCTATCCAGTCTGTTTTACAGGTCAGATTACATAACCAACAAGAAGCTATTTAACCTCTCAGTAAATAACTGAATATTTCAGAAAGGAACTATTCTAAAATAGGCAGGTTCAAAATCTGTGTATCTGGAAAGATCTACTCTCATTCTAGACCCTTAAAATTTTTGGTGTGTTTATAATCAGAAAAAAAATACAGGAATGTATAAAGGTGGGATGCCAAGAAATTTTTAATCTTTTTGATTTACCATCTATATTTACAAGTTTTGCAACATTTTATAATGGCTAGCATTTTTTCCTGTTTTAAAGATCTCTTTGAAGCCAATTATGAATGAAGTGCTAAATCCCAAAATTTTATATTTTTATCACACTTTACTGTCATTAGAGATTTACTTATATATTTCTAATATTGTAAGCAGCTTGCAAGACCATGTTTTTTTTTGAATTTTTACTCCTCAATAAAGTGCATGGCATAATAAATGCCTAATATATTTTGAACAAATTGATTTTCTGATTTTTTAAGTAAAAATGAGATTTACTTGGCTTTCTTGATGGTTAGGACCATCTCACTTCATTGTAAATGAGAACTGTAACATCTTTATATATATAATGGAATTGGATATTTTTCATATACCCTCTTCTAGATATTCTCGTTAACATTCTTTTTACCTTCAAGAGTTGGTATATTGGATTAAGAGAAGGGATACGCCTTAGTATATTCTAATTTATGGGTGCTAGTAACATGTTGTTTGCTCCAAAAATTCCAGAAGTTCACACACACCTCCACTCACCTTCAGTAATATTAGTTCAGTCAAATTCGATATTTGCCGTATTAATTTCCCAATTTGTTGTTCAGCATCATATTGTGTAAAATACTGAGAATAGCACTGATACCCTGGCCTAAAAAGATGCTTTGTTTTTTCCACTTTTATTGGCCCATTTTTGAGAAAATTTTGATTAGAAGTAACCCAGAGAACTAACATTCCATTGAGTTTGACCCTTTTTAAATGCATGCTTGCATTCTGCAGAAAGTAGTTGCTATGGTTTTTTGTTTTGTTTTGTTTTGTTTTTGGTTTAAGTATGAGACAAACAGGAAGTGACTGAATCCCCAGAAGAAAAATCTATTTTAAACCCAAACTAGTATGGCAATTGGGAAAGTGGTATTTTCACAACACTTGGTTTTGGTATTTCTACAAATTTAAAAACATTATGGGGAATTCCCTGGCGGTCCAGTGATTAGGACTCCACGCTCTCACTGCTGAGGGCCCAGCTTCAATCCCACATCTGGGAACTAAGATCCCACAAGCCGCGTGGCCTGGCAAATGAATGAATGAATGATTGAATGCATAAATAAATAAATAAATAAAATAAAAACATTATGAATCATTGTAACAGATCCTACCAGGTGATCAGTTTATTCCTTGAGTATTAGTTGTAACTGCTTTGAAATAAATGGGATCTTGTTTTGATTCAAGGTTCTAAATAGTATCTCAGTGGCAACTTTGGGAAATGTTGGCTTAGATTAAGATTATCTTCAAGACCCTTCTATGTAATGCAGCCGCTACTAATCCATTTACAAATGTCCATACATTCATATAGCATCTCATCTCTCAAATTTCTAATATCACTCACTGTGACATCACTCAGGCTTTGAGATATGGCTTTACATAGGAATTCCCTGGGTATTTCTGTCCACCATGCTACAATGCATCACCAAACATCTGACATCTAGGAGTGGCTTACTCCCCCAAGTGAATTGAAAACATTTTTTCATATCCTACAACTCAGCATTAAATAGCCCCCATTGCGTAACTATTATCTACTAGGCTTGTTTTATATTAGCTATTAAATAAAGGTGTTATTCACTTTTCTATGTCAGTTGTACTTTCAACATCTTCCTGGAATCATATTTTCCAAAAAATAAGTTGACATTTTTTAATGAGATATAGAGTTATTAAAATTGTAAAGCCTATTTGTTAATGGGAGCCGGAAGTTAGTGTAAAATAAGAATGCTTATGTATGTAACTGCATTTAGACTTGAGATGATTATGTAAAACTTTTTTTTGGTCTTTATGTTGATCTTTATTTAGCCTGTCCAAAGTGGACATATTTTATAAACTATTAAAGGTATAAGAGTTGAATCCATATAGAAAATATTTACGTACTCAACAGGGCAACAAAAATGATATAGCACTTTACTGTTAAACTAGTTCTGTTCTCAACAACCTCAGAATTCAAAAGATGAGGACTGTAGCAAGAAAATAACAGTTGAAAAAGGAAGGATCATTCAAAGAGCAAATATTATGATCATATCTAAGTAAAAAATTATTAAAATAATTTATTGAAGTATACTTTTGAAACATAAAATACCGGTCATGGTCCCATGGATTTGGAGATAATAGAAAACTTGCTAAAACATGGTAGTAAATAAAAATGTTTCTCATCTTCCAACAGGTCATTGCTAGTCATGGCTTTTTTTCCCAGACATTCCTTCTTTGTATGTGTCTTTAGTTTCTCTTAAGAGGGTAAATGAGGATGATTTTTTAAGTATCTTAAAAAAACATGCCTCAGGCAAATATACAAACTAATTTTACTTCTCTCTGTTTTATTCTTTGCAAATATCTTTAAAATATTGTCTGTGATCCTATCAGATGAGAAACTTATTTGTTCCCTGTGTGTTTTTAACTGCAAATGGAAATAAAAGCCACAATAAATTTTCAATCACGCATATTTTCCTACAAGTTAGAAGTAAAAATGGATGGAGAAAATGGAGTTTAAGTTTGGTCAGTCTTTGAACACTTGCTTCCTTTGCAGAGGTCAGCATATCTTCAAATGTGGTCCTGGAACTAGCTGCACTAAATTTATCCAGGATCTTAACAAACCAAACCAAACCAAACCAGAGAAAATGCAGATTCCTGGCTGGGCCCAGAGTACGCATTTACACAATGGTTGTCAGAGATTTGGATACCCTTTAAAATTTGAGACGAACTGCTTTTAGCTGTTGAGTTTTCAGTGATCTGGTCTCTCTCAGAGCTCACTTTGCTTATTGCTTTTTAACCTGAGCAAATTGCATGGAAGAAAACCAGGTATGATTTAAATGCTTAACTTCATTTGAGACTCAGGCTTTGGCTGTGATGTTCTTATTCCTACTTGCTAGTGAACAGTCTAGGGAATTTTTCTCAGCTAAAGTTGCTTATGCATCCTCAGAACCTGGAAAAGTACATGGAACATAGTATATGTTCAATTAATTTTAACTGAAAGAATAAGAAAACTCAGCATTTAAATGATAAATTTCATCTAAAATATAATGTAATGTGGCTCCATCACACTGTATATTTCACTTCACTTACAAATATTATTTGATTGGATGAGTATCAATTTTTATTCAATAATGTAAAATCTTAGCATCTCACATATATTTCTCTTTATGTGTATCAGGATTGATTTATAAAATGCTCTGCTATACATTTACACTTAGAGAGGTTTTAAAAAAATTTTGCTTTGTTTTCTTTGCATTTGAATTTCTTAAGGCAATTATGCTTTATTTAAAAGCCAGTTTTACATTTTAGGAGCTGTATAAAATTTTACACATTTATTTCTATCATCCCATGATACTCATTTTAAAATGTATATCTCCAGAAACATAATAGGCCCCTTGCAATTAGAAAAGCATCTGAACTTTGAAGAATGCTTTAGAAAAACTCTCCAACCCCTTTATACCTAGCAGTGGAGTAAGAGTATGTTCCCATAAGTAGTACTTCATGATTGACAAATTGGTATGCATTGACCTTTTATCTTCTTAACATGCTTCAAAGTCTATAGCTGGGATATATGACAACAGAAGGATTATTTTCAATACGGGGTACCTGTTTTATGCTGTTTTTTTTAGAATCATCTCACACATTTATATTTTCCTTTAGCAATATAAGGTACTAAAAATGTTTTTTACTGAAATATAACACAGAAAAATGTTCACAAATCACAAGTCATAGCTCAAAGAATTCTCGCAAATTCAATGCATCCTGATAACCAACCAACAACCAGTTCAGCAAGCAGAACAATACAGGCACATCGCTACCTGCTCATGCCTCCTCCTAGTCGCTACCGCCTTCCTGTTACCAAAAGGGACTGTGATGATGACTTCTAACACCACCAGTTTTACCTGTTTTGAATTTGATAAAAATGGGATAGTGTGTGCTCTTTTGTGTCTGGCTTCTTTCACTCAGTGTTATGTCCTTGAGGTCTTGAATTTTATCAGATGTTATTGTCTGAATCTATTTTGAAAT
Source organism: Mesoplodon mirus (assembly GCF_964341445.2). Taxonomy (NCBI): domain Eukaryota; kingdom Metazoa; phylum Chordata; class Mammalia; order Artiodactyla; family Ziphiidae; genus Mesoplodon; species Mesoplodon mirus. Next base: position 108,506,617 of record NC_138981.1, on the reverse strand, counting down.
AATCATGTAATTCTGTCTTTTATTCTGTTAGTATTTTACATTACATGAAATTATTTATTCTTTAGTACTAAACCAATTTTCCTTTCCTGAAATAATCCCCTCTCGGTCCTTTTGCATTATCTTTCCATATGTTACTGGTTTGGATGTATTACTATTTTATTTATAATATCTATGTTATCGAGAGATAAAAGTCAGTAATATTTTTGTTATTATTATTATCAGTTTGGGTATCAAGTCATGCTAGCCTCAAAAAAGTGAGGGAGTTGTTCCTTTTTTCCTATTCTCTGGGAGATACTGGGTAAATTTGTTTAAGTACTTGGAAGAATTCACCAGCACGGCTCTCTGGCACAGAGTATCTTTGTAGGAAGGTTTATAACAACAGATTCAATTTATTTATGGAATCTAAGATGGTTAGGATTTTCTAGTTCTTCTTGTGTCAGTTTTACTTGACTGCAGCTTCCAAGTATAGTTTGTCCTTTTCATCTACACTGAGAAATGTATAAAATTATTTATAATAGTCTCATATATCTTAAATTGTATTTAAGGTGTAAATTATATACAGTAAAGTACTCCAAACAAAATAACAGTATACTAATAATACACTCACACACACACATATGTGTGCGTGCATATATATATGTATATGCATATATACACACATACACATGCACACACATTTATTATAATACAGATTATTTCCAACAGATTATTGCCAGAATGCTCCTTTCCCTGCTATTTGATTTTTATCATCACATGTTAGTTTTGCCTGTTTTTAAATTTCATGTAGATAGAATCATATGGAATGTATTCTTGCCTCTCACTTTTTTCACTCAACATTATATCTGTGAGATCCATCCCTATAGTTGCATGCATCACTAGGGTTTTTTTAATAATTGCTTTGGTATTATTCCATTGTAGTAATATAGCACATTATCCTTATCCATTTACTGTTGATGGATATTTTTTCTAGTTTTTGACTATTTTGTATAAAGCTGCTATGAACATCCTTGCACATATTTTATGGTGGACATCAACTCATTTATGTTGGATATATACTCAAGAATGGAATTGCTGTATTGTAAAGTAGGCTTATGATTAGCTACAATAGTACTAACCTTTTTTTAGAAGTTGTACTATTTTACAGTTCCATCAATGGACTTGTAAGAGAGTCCTTGTTGCTCCAAATTCTTGCCAAGTGTTGGTACTGTTGGCCTTCTTTTCCAACTGGTATGTGCGCAATGGTATGTCATTGTGGTTTTCATTTGCACTACCCCTAACAATGAGGATGCTTATCACCTTTTCACCTGCTTATTGTCATTTTTATTTCCTCTTATGTCGTGTCTCTTCAATTCTTTACCCATTTTTAAAGTGGGGTTTCCCTTTTTCTCATTTATTTATAGAGGCACTTAATTTTTTCTAGACATGAGAACTTTGCAAATATGTGTATTCTGAAAAATCTCTTAGTTCATAGCTTGCCTTTTCTTTATTTTCTTAGTAGTGTTTCACAATAAACAGAAGTTCTAACTTTTAATGAAGTGAAATTTAGCAATTAAAAAATTTTATAATTAGTGATTTTGGTATGCTGATAAAGAATTCTTTCCTTATTCCAAGTTCATTAAGATATTCTTCTGTGTTTTCCTCTAGAAGTTTTATTCTTTCAGCTCTCATATTTAGATATATGATCAATCTCCAATTATGGTATCAAGTTTATTTTCTTCCATGTAGATATTCAATATACAAAGTACATTTTCTTTCTTTTATTAATTGCAGTGGAGTCTTTGATGAAAATCATGTGTGGGGCTCCAGTTTGTGGACTCTATTCCATAATTTATTAGCTACCTTTGCACCATAACAAACTGTCTTTTTTTTTTGAATTTTTGAATTTTATTTATTTTTTATACAGCAGGTTCTTATTAGTTATCTATCTTATACATATTAGTGCATATATGTCAATCCCAATCTCCCAATTCATCCCACCACCACCATCGCCCCCGCCACTTTCCCCCCTTACGTTTGTTCTCTACATCTGTGTCTCTATTTCTGCCCTGCAAACCAGTTCATCTATACCATTTTTCTAGGTTCCACATATATGCATTAATATATGATATTTGTTTTTCTCTTTCTGACTTACTTTACTCTGTATGACAGTCTCTAGGTCCATCCACATCTCTACAAATGACCCAATTTCATTCCTTTTCATGGCTGAGTAATATTCCATTGTATATATGTACCACATCTTTATTCATTCGTCTGTTGATGGGCATTTAGGTTGCTTCCATGACCTGGCTATTGTAAATAGTGCTGCAATGAACATTGGGGTGCATGTGTCTTTTTGAATTATGGTTTTCTCTGGGTATATGCCCAGTAGTGGGATTGCTAGGTCATATGGTCAAAATGTCTTAATTACTTTTTGCATCGTAAATCTTGAAATTTGATAGTGTAAATCCTCCAGGTTTATTCTTTTCTGCAATACAAACTTGAATATTCTTTGAACTTTTCATATCCGTATTTTGAGAAACAATTTATCGATTTAAAAAGAAATCTGGGGAGGGGGATGGAATTCCCTGGTGGTCCAGTGGTTAGGACTCAGCGCTTTCACTGCTGAGGGCCTGAGTTTGATCCCTGGTCAGGGAACTAAGATCCCACAAGCCATACAGTGCAGCCTAAATAAATAAATAAATATTTAAAAAAAGAAATCTGGGGGTTAATTTGAATTGTGTTAAATCCATGAAATACTTGGAGAGATTTCACATATTTACAATTGTGAGTTTTTTATTCCAGGAGCATAGTATATTCCTCTATTTGTTTAAGACTTTATTTCAGTCAGTAATAGTTTACAGTTTTTAGTGCAATGCACAACTTCCCTTAAATTTCTTCCTAGGTAATTGATATTTTAATAGTATTATAAATGAAACTGTAAAACTTTTACCTTCCATTTCTTTAATGCTAGTATTTAGAAATACAGTCAAAAGTTGTGCATTGGCCTTGTATCCATTGAAATTGCCAATCTCTCTTCTCATTTCTAATATTTAGTTTTTATGTAGGAGCTTGTGGATTATCTTCATACTCAATGATATCATCTGAGAATAAAGACAAGTTTCATTATTCTTTTTCAATCTCAATCAATACCTTTTATTTCTTTGTCTGGCTTATTTGCATTAGGTAATACCTCCAATACAATGTTGACTAGAATGGTGATAGTAAATACACTCCTCTTGTTCCCAAATTCAGAGGAAAGTTTACAATACTTCATTAAAGTATGATTCTTACTATACTTTTTGAAGATACCCCTTTTCCAATTAAGAAAATTCCCTTATATTCCTATTGCTAAGATTTTTTTAAAATCTTGGCTGAGTATTGAATTTTGTCAAATGTATTTTAGTCATCTATCTAGAATTATCATATGAGTTTTTGCAGTGAATTTTATTGGTTTTCAAACATTAAACTTACCTTGCATTTCTGAAATAAATCATTGGGCTTGATTTGCTAATGTTTATTAGGATTTTTATTTTTCTGATACATATTTCAATTAGTTAATTTTGTTGTTCAGATTGTTCATATTCTTATTGATTTACTATCTGCTCATACTGTTGGTTATTGTGAAAGGTGTGTTCATATCTTACAGTGCAATACTAGATATATCTGGCTTTCCTTTTGAGCATTATCCATTTTTTTCTTTATAAGTATTTAAATTTATGTTATCAGAGGCATATACATTTGAATTTTTATATTTTTCTGGTAAATTGACCATTTTACCATTTTTAAAATTTCCTTTTTCTCCAGTTTTATTAAGAAATAATTGACAAACATCACTGTATAAGTTGTCAGCATGATGCTTGGTTTAAATGTGGTATAAAATGATTATCATAATAGGTTTAGTTAACATCCATCATCTCATGTAGATACAATAAAAATAAAAGAAAAAAATATTCTCCTCATGATGAGAACTCTAAAGACCTACTCTCTTAACATTTTTCCTATATATTGTACCATACAGCTATGTTGACTATAGTCTTCATGTTATACTTTACATCCTTCGTACTTATTTACCTTATAACTGGAAGTTTGTAGGTTTTTACCTCTTTTCTCCAATTCCCCATCCCCCCATCCCCCACCTCTGGTGACCACAAATCTGATCTTCTTCTGAGTTTAGTGGGGTTTTTTTGTTTTTTTGTTTTGTTTTCAGATTCCACATGTAAGTGAGAGCATATAGTATTTGTCTTTCTCTGTCTTATTTCACTTAGCATAATGCCTTCAAGATCCATCCATGTTGTCACAAATGGTAGGATTGCATGGTTCTTTATGGGTGAATTATATGTGTATATATAATTTCTTTCTCACAACTTCTTTATTCATTCTTCTATCAATGGACACAGGTTGTTTCCATATTTAGCTATTGTAAATAATGCTGCTATGAACATGGGGGTACAGATATCTTTTCAAGTTAGTGTTTTTGTTTCCTTCAGATATATTCTCAGAAGTGGAATTGCTGAATCATATGGTAGTTCTGTTTCTAATTTTTTGAGGAACCTCCATACTATTTTCCACAGTGGCTGCAACCAATTTACATTCTCACCAACAGTGCACAAAGGTTCCCTTTTCTCCACATCCATGCCAGCATTTGTTATTACTTGTCTTTTTGATAAAAGCCATTCTAACAGGTGTGAGGTGATATCTCATTGTAGTTTTGATCTTCATTTCCCTGATGACTAGTGATATTGAGCACCTTTTCATGTACCTGTTAGCCACTGGAATATCTTCTTTGGAAAAATGTGCGTTCAGGTCCTTTGCTCATTTTTGAATTGGATTCTTTGTTTTTTTGCTATTGAGTTGTATGAGTTCTTCATATATTTTGGATAGTAACCCCTTATCATATAGATGATTTGCAAATATTTTTCCCATTCTGTAGGTTGTTGCTTCACTTTGTTGATGGATTCTTTTGCTATGCAAAAACTTTTAAATTTGATGTAGTCCCACTTGTTTATTTTTTATTTTGCTGCTTGTGCTTTAGGTGTGATTTCCAAAAAATTGTTACCAAGACCCATGTCAAGGAACTTTTTTCCTTCATTTTCTTCTAGGAGTTTCATGGGTTTCAAGTCTTACATTTAAGTCTTTAATCCATTTGAGTTAATTTTTTGTTAATGGTGCAAGAGAGGAGTCAAAGTTCATTCTTTTACATGGAATATCTGATTTCTGTTTCCAAAAACACTAACTTGAAAAGATATCTGTACCCCACAGCACCATTTTGAAATATCCCTTTTTTATCTCTAAAAATTCTTCTTGTCTTCTCTAATATTATTATGGACACACCAGATTTTTTTCAGTTAGCATATGCATGGCATATTATCTTCAATCTTCTATTTTTCTGCTTTAAAATTTATTAACAGCATATAATTGCTTTATATTTAACCTTCCACCTTTAGGTTTTTAATGGAGAATTTAATCCATTATATATAATGCAATTACTCATATCTTTTTATTTATACCCACCACCTTGCTATTTCTTTTTCATTATATCTTCCTGTTCTATTTTTCTCTCCTTTCTTAACTTCTTTTGAATGACTCAAATAATTTTATAAGATATATATATCTTCCACTACTCCCCCAATAATACTAAAATCTTCCAGTCTATTAATCCACTTTATTCCCTACCACATTTTCCAATATTGTTGTCATGTATTTTAATTCTATACAAATTTTAAATGGAAGATATTTGTATTATAATTCTATTCAGTTTTTAAATTTATGCACATATTTACCCTTTCATGTGTTCTTCATTCTATTACATATTTTTTTGTTTCCATCTAGAATAATTTTATTTCTACGTCAAGTCCTTCATTGTGCATTTTTTTAGGATAAGTGTACTGGTGACAACATCTCTTATTGTTCATGTGACAATATCTTTATTTCACTTGCATTTTTGAAAAGTATTTTCACTGAGTATGGAGGTCAAGGTTGGCCAGTATTTTATTTCAGTTTCAATATGTCATCCATTTAGTTTTCATTTCCACTGAGAAACCAGTTGCCAAGTCATATTATTGTTCCTTTGGTTGTAATGTACCCTTTGCCCTCTAACCTGCTTTTAAGATTTTATTTTTTTGTCTTTGGTTTTTGTCAGTGTAATCTTGATATGTCTAGGTGTGATTTTATTGAATGTATCTTTATTGGGGTTCTCAGAAATTCTTGAATCTGTGGGTTTATCAATTTTGAGAAATTCCAGATATAATCTCTTCACATATTGTTTCTGTCTCATTTTCTCTTCTTTCCTTACAGATAACAAATTACTGGTATGTTAGAACTTTTTAATGTGCCCAGTGTGTCCCTTATTCCCTTTTCTATATTTTACATCTTTTTCATTCTCACTTTGCACTGTTTAATTTACTGTTAAAGCCATGTATTTGACATTTTAAGGCAGTCATTTTATTTTTATTGTATATTCTATATTTTCTATTTTGTATACTTTCTATATATTCTATTTTTATGGTAAAATTCTTAAACTATTATTTTATTGAACATATTACAGTGTCCCTCAGGGGATTGGTTCCAGGACCTGCCGAGGATACCAAAATACATGGATACTCAAGTCCCATAATCAGCATTCCACATCCTGTGCTCCTCATCTGTGGATTCAGACAACTGCAAATCACGTAGTACTGTATTTACTGCAAAAAATCCCAGTGCAAACCCATGTTGTTCAAGGGTCAATAGTAGTTATATCAAAAAACTCCATGTTTACTAATTGCAATATTTTGATCATCTGTATGTCAGTTCTAGTGTTTGATTTTTGCCTTGTTTTGGGGCCTCTGGTCCTAACCCTTAGGATGTTTAATAATTATCATCAAATTTTGGAACTTTTGTTTAAAATTGTACAGGCTCCAGATGACATTCTATTCAATCAGAAATGATTTAAACTTTCCTCTTTTGGACAGCATAATGCGAGCTGATCACCTTTATCCACTGAGAGACCAAGATGACACAAGTCTAGGTTGCGGTTTTGGTAAGGCTAAGATTCTACTTCTGAGTCATTCCTGTTCCTAGGGCATAACCCTCCAGAGATTTCACCTGATAGCTTGCTGTTTTACCAGGGCTTCATCCCTTGGCAGGTCCTAACCTCTTACCTTTTTCTCCTAAGCACAGCAAGACCGCCGAAAACTCTGTTCTTATCAGAGGATTTCAGCTTCACACCTTTATCTCCTGACCTGTGCAGCTTCACAATTCAGCAAATGTTTTGAGAAGAAAACTGGTCACATGCTTGACTCTTCATGTCTCTAATTTTGTCACTCTAGCCTTGTGAGACTATCAAAAACTATGCTAGATTCTCTCCTTCCCCTCCTCCCTCTGCTCACAGCCATTTGTCCAGGATAAACTCAGATTATTAGCCTCTGGCTTATACTCAGAAATGACAAATTGGGGAAGGCAACTACATAAGATCTGCTCACCTCTGCAAGATTCTACTGTCTAAAATATTTGCCCTTCTTCACCTTGTAGCTTCTACAAGCTCTAACATATTTAAACTGATGATTTATGTTGTTTCTTTTTTAAATCCTACTTTTCTAGGTGTCCTTGGTAGTACCACTGTTCTATTAAAACATACTCCATCTCACCTGGGAAGTAAGAGTCTCTGCATTTTACTTTTTTTTTTTTTTTTTCCCCGCGCCACACAGGCCTCTCACTGTCGTGGCCTCTCCTGTGGCGGAGCACAGGCTCTGGACACGCAGGCTCAGCGGCCATGGCTCACGGGCCCAGCTGCGGCATGCAGGATCCTCCTGGACTGGGGCACGAACCCGTGTCCCCTGCACCAGCAGGCGGACTCCCAACCACTGCGCCACCAGGGAAGCCCTGCATTTTACTTTTTTGATGTATTAGTAGTATCTAATATGCTTGTAATCCTCAGAACAGTCCTGTGACTTAGGTGCTATTATTATTCCCCTTTTTCAGATGAGAAAAATGATGCAAAGAGAGGTTAAGTAAGTTCCCAAAGTCACACAGCTAGTAAGTAACATACATGTAGCCAGAATTTGAACTCAGGTAGCAAGGTCTGAAGTCCATAGTCTTAACCACAGTGTTATTAAGAATATACCTTTGAGATCTCTTCAGAAAATGATGACATCATATGCAAGTATATGAATTTACTGTAATTCATATGGCAATTCTTTTATGAATAGATATTTATATTGCCTTTGGTTTCTGAAAGATAACCATTTGGTTTTAAACTAGCTTAATCTTTCTTAAGTTTTCCATTACGAGACACAATCTTAGTGTGCTTAGAAGCTTAGAGTATTAAAGAGAAGAACTACTGATGTTCTTTTGAACATTTTCATTATAATTATAATCATTTTCTATTCTCACAATTTCCCCACAGTTTAAAAATAAGGTATAATTTACCAAGAGTAAAATCACTGTTGTGTTGTAACAAAGATATGTATACTTTTGTTTCCATATAGCATATATGCATACTGTAAATTCCTGGCAGTGGATCTTTTTGGTCAATCAATATACAGATTTTATCTTTTATTTTTTATTATTTTTTTTAATTCCTGAAATATTTTTTTATTGAAGTACAGTTGCTTTACAATGTTGTGTTAGTTTCTGCTGTACAACGAAGTGAATCAGCTATATGTATACATATGTCCCCTCCCTCTTGGACCTCCCTCCCACCCCACCAATCCCACCCATCTAGGTCATCACAGAGCACTGAGCTGAGCTCCCTGTGCTATGTAGCAGGTTCCCACTCGCTATCAGTTTTACACATGGTAGTGTGTATATGCAATATACACATTTTAAATGTTAGTATATATAGCTAAATTTCACTCTAAAAATATCATACCACTTTATACTTTCTCCTAATTGTATGAGAATTCTTATTTCCTACAATCTCACCAATACTCACTATAATTAAATTCAAAAATTTTAATATGCATAGAATTTAATTTTAAATGGAAATAAAAATTTAGAGATTGTATGCTTTCTTATCTTTCCACCATAAAGATATTTGCTGAACCTTATTAATTTGACTTTTTCAGTCTTATTGTGAATTAGCTTGAGAAAAATCATTTAGATCATATTTCATGTTTACACATGGATTTCAATCATTCTTCTAAAGTTCTTTTTTATTTCTAAGTACCTAATAAATTCTTTATTATGTTATTGGGTTTCCTGATACATAATTTTACCATGATGTGTATATTTCAGTACTAGTAAGATTTAATCAATATTTAATAGTTCCTTCTGAGAATTTCTCAACCCAACATTTATTAATTTTTATCATGTTCCCTTGGGATGTAAATATGTATTCCATAAGAAATGGTTTTCTGTGGACAAACTTATTTGTGAAATACTGGGTTAAACGATATCAAACTACCCCTTTCCTTTCAGAGGTTTTCACGTGGTCATGTGCATTGTAAATCTCCAAGAGGTGGGTATGGTTTGTAGCATTTCTAAAACATACTTCACCAGAAAGAACTTGGTTTTTCTTCTTACAGAGAAACTCATTGAATCAGTATTCTAAGAAACATGGTTGAGGAAACGTTGTCTAACAATTGTCTTGTACGTGGAAGAATTATGTACACATTGCAAATGCTAAGAGTGGCTCAAGAGGCATAAGTGGAGATAATGGTCATCTATTTTTAGAGGAAAGGTCTCCAGATGAAAACTTTTGGATAGGTTAATGGTATTTGGCCATGTATTAATATGAACTGATATCAACCAGTCATGTGACTAGAAATCATCTGAAACTACTTACCACATTTCAAAAAGGGTTGTTGTCTAAAATTTTTATGTGAATAACAAATCATCTCTGTTGAATTGTATCTCGATGTGATATTTCTCAAGTCTTCATCCAGTGTATAATTTATGTTTCAACTGAAATCAGAACCCAGAGAAAGGAAATCAATACTGAATTGCTACCTGTTATCACTTAGCTAAGAATATTTTCAGTGTAATTGATAGGAAGACAGTGATTTTACTCTTGGTAAATCATACCTTATTTGCAAACTGTGGGGAAATTGTGAGAATAGGAAATGGTTATAATTATAATAAAAGTGTTCAAGAGAGCATCATTAATTCTTCTCTATAATACTCTAAACTTCTAAGCACATTGAGTCTCATTGTAATGGAAAACTTAAGAAAGATTAAGCCAATTTAAAACCAAATGGTTATCTTTCAAACATATTTGATAGTATTTTACAAAAATATTGACAAACTCAAACATGTTCACTTACCTGCAGTAATATTTGATATTATGACATTTTAGTTTCAGTGAAAGAATTTGGATGATCTTTTAATGGTGTGAAATCTGAAAATCTGGAATACCTTACTTTTTTTTTTTTTTGCTTCCTCCTGAATAAACTGCCTTCATTCTCCTACTGCTCCATTTATGATAAATATATTTGGTTTTGTCAAAATAAGAATGTTTGTGTTGCCCCCCCATTCATATGTTGAAATTCTAACCCCCAAGGTGATGGTATTTGGAGGTGATTATGTCCTGAGGATGTAGCTGTCATGAATGGGATTAGTGCTCCTATAAAAGAGGCTCCAGAGAGATCCCCAGCCCCTTCATGTGAGGACACAGTCAAAATATGCCACTATCTATGAACTAATGTATTATCCCCACCAGACATTGAATCTTCCAGTTCTTTGATCTTGGACTTCCAACCTCTAGAATCATGAGAAATATAAGTTTATTGTTTATAAGCCATCCAGTTTATAGTATCTTTGTCATAGCAGCTCAAACAGACTAAGATGGAAAATTGGTACCAAGAGTGGTATACTGCTATGACAAATACCTAAAAATGTGAAAGTAGCTTTGGAAATGGGTATTGGTTAGAGGCTGGAAGAGTTTTGAAGTGTATGCTAGGAAAGGCCTACATTGCCACGAAGGGACTCTTAAGGACGATTCTGGAGAGGGCTCAAGGAAAAGAAGAGATCTGTATAGAAAGCCTCAATTTTTTTAGAGAGTACCTAAGAGGTCACAAATAGAATGTTGGCAGAAATATGGAAAGTAAAGGCCATGCTGATGAGGTCTCAGAGGGAAATGAGGAACATATTGGAAACTGGTTTACCTCAGGTGGTAAACCTGGGCAGCGTCAGCCAGGTACTGTCCTTGCCTGCCAGCAGAGTGCACAAGACATGGGGTTGTGGCTGCCTCCATGTTTCAAAACATGTCCCAGAGATCTTCAGGGCCCAGGCAGAGAATGGCCAAGGGGGTGGAGCCACCTGAGAAAGAGTCCCAACTAGGGCAATGCCCAGCTGAGCCCTGAGGGTAGGGCTATCCTCCTGACTCCAGACCAGAACCATAGGCACACTATTCCAACCCACTAGCTGCTGGTTGAGCTGCATCCAACAAAGTCATCATGGTGAACCCAGGCTCCAATGTGTCCAGAAAGCGAGACATCAAGCCTTGGCATATAGTGTTATTTGCCCCACTAGGTTTTGGACTTATCTTGGACCTCCTTTTTTCTTTCTTATTTCTCCCTTTTGAAATTGGAATGTGTACCCTATGCCTGTCCCACCATTTGTTTTGTAAGCCCATAACATCTTTGTTTTCACAGGTTCACAGAAAGCAATTTGCCTCGGATGAATCATATTTTGACTCTTGCCCATATCTAATTTTGATGAAACTTAGATCGGACTTTGGACTTGGACTTTTGAGTTGATGACATGCGAGGACATGAATTTGGGGTGCTCAGAGGCAGAATGCTATGGACCGAATGTATTGCCTAAAATTCATATGTTGAAACCTCATGCCCCAACTGATGGTATTATGAGATGGGGCCTTTGAGAGGTGCTTAGGTCATGAAAGTGGAACCCTCATGAATTATAAGGGATTCATGCCCTACAAAAGAGGCCTAATAAAGCTCCCTTGCCCCTTCTGCCATGTGAGGTTATAGTGAAAAGACGGGCATCTATGAGGAAATTGGCTATGAGGAAACTGGCTCTCATCAGGCATTGAATCTGCTGGTGCCATGATCCTGGACTTCTCAGCTTCCAGAACTGTGAGAAATAAGTGCTTATTGTTTATAAGCCATGCAGTTTATAGTATTTTTGTTATAGGAGCCAAAATGGACTAAGACAATTACTATCAAAATATTTGTGAGATGTATAATTGTATGCATAGCTCAGAATTGCATGCCTATGGCAAGAACACAAGACATCAATGGGAAAGAACTAGCTACGATCCATTTGTTAGGGTCTTGTTTACAGTTCCATCCAATGGTTTCTCACCTCTTAGCTTAAGTATTTGTACCTTGTAAGTACATACATTCCATGAATAAAAACATTATTAATAAAAACATAATTAAGAAGGTCCAAGCTAGGAAAGTAAGCCTGCACACTTAATATAAACTAGTGTAATGCATATATACATTACCAACCAACGGGTAGTACCAGCTATAATAAAATAAGAGAACTTCTGTTTAAACAAAATTTTATTATGGTTTTATGATACACTCAGACACAAACTAATTTACCCATAGTTGAATAGCTGTTCACTGTACATTTACATCAGCTCACATTTAGGGCTAAATCCTGCCTAATTCAGAATAACAATTTGCCTGAAGCTCTCTGAACACTTGCTTGCTCAGAGCCACCCGTACAGAAGGAAATATAAAAATAGGGCAGAGAGAAAATAAATCCTTGTATCCTAAAATCAGACATTATAACCTTGTTTCCTAAAGTAAATACTTGTAAATTTCTACTCTTTTTTTTTTCTGATCTGTCAGACTGTTTATATTTCTTTGTTTTAAACTACTTTCATGAGGCTGTAAAAAGCTAATATACAGAAACCACAATTAAATAGAGAGCTCCCAGAAGGGTGAGCTCTCGTGCCCTGTGAAGATAGCAGAGCCCAACAGGAGGAAGAATGACTCTTCTTTCCTGGCAAGGACTCAGTCAGTGAAAAGCCATGGACTCCTGGTTTACTCTAGCCCTGCCAACTTCCCTTTCCTCTCTAGAGAAGCCTTCTCCTTCCCTTGCCACGTGGGGGACTTGCACATGGCTTGCCATCGTTTCAGACCCCGAATTGCAATTCTCTGCTGATCCCAAATAAGCCCGTCTTTGCTGGAGAAATAACTGGCAGTCTATTTGTTTCTGGTCAACAAGGTACACCTCAACTCTGATTCCAGCCCCTTGCTTGCTTAGATATCTGCTTGCCATCAGACCTATAGTTCATTTAGTAGGGCTTCTAGTCAGATATTTGCTTGGTCCAGGTACGTGTATGTCTCTAAGTAACAGAGGTGGACTTGAAGGCTTCCCTTCAAGTGCATGTGTGTGTATGATAATCTGCACACAAATTTCATAGAGTAACTAACATGATTTCATGGATAAATAAAAATGAGGGACTTTGGAACGTGGTTCCTGGTGGAGCTACTTGATTTTCTTGCACCCATATGCTATCATTTATAAAATATTGTCCATATTAACTCTTTTTTAAAATGTCCAAGAAGAATTAATTTATATGCAGAGTACTTTAAGATAATATTTTAAGGTTTATAAGATATTTGCTTACATGTGCATAAAGATAAACTGAGAATTGTTTTTCTCTTTCAAGTAAAACTTGCACCTGAATATGTATACAATGTAATTTGCCTTACTCTTAAATACCTGTAATATCAGAAAGTCTTTCACTGCTAGGGAACAAAGAGAAACAAAGGGAAGAAAAACCACTTTCTTAAGGAGACTTGCTGAGAGGAAGTGCTCTGTCACTGTCTCTGGAGCATCATTTTCACCCAATTTTAGCTAAAACAAGGATAGTATTGTTCAATAATTGCCAATGTCAGGACATAACAATTTGACCTAAGACTTAAGAAAAGGTTAAACTAAATAAAGGCAAAGTGTCATTTAAAGCAGCAATAAATTGTAGTGGCGAGGAAAACAATTTGTTATACACTAAGATGAACATAAAGCATATTTTTTCTTCCGGAATTTTAGTATAAGTAGCAATTTATAATGTTCACTTGTCATCACAGTAGTGCTTAATAAATCTACGAAATGAGGCTATATTTGAATTCAGGGTGAGTAAGAGTTCTTCAGTAAACTAGCCTTCTTTTAAATGAAAGCTGTGCATTTGTATTGAAAAGCAATTATTAGAATTTAATTTTATCAGCAAGGAGGATTAATCACCTGCTTAAAATGATAATATTGGGTAATGAAGTTACTAAGAAAAATATTTCTTTTATAAAGTGCATTTCCTGATTTTATTATGATTTTAGTCAGGAGCTGTTGTTCTAACTTTGCCAGAATTATTAATCATTATTCATAACTTTAGTGTTGTCATTATCATTTATTTATTGACTGTTGAGAGAAAACCCAATTCTACAAACCCTGTAGTTCAAACTCATATAGGTATATTTACCATTTTATTCCACATAATTCAGTTAAAATGAATAACATGAAGTGAAATTTTTCTTTTAACATTAACTACATTCAGAATGCATCATTGATAGTTGAAAACATATTTACCACTGAAAATGCAGGTTTTTCATTACTAGAGGTTAATCCAATCTGCCTATTACACATGTATTTGTGACCTAATTAAAATATGAAAGAAACATTTACCACAAGTACCTACAGGAGATGTGAAAATTAAATTGTAAAAGAATACCCACAGGTCTTAACATCTTATTTTTGATCACGTCGATTTTTTTTTTTTTTTTTTTTGTGGTACGCGGGCCTCTCACTGCTGTGGCCTCTCCCGTTGCAGAGCACAGGCTCCAGACGCGCAGACTCAGCGGCCATGGCTCACGGGCCCAGCCGCTCCGCGGCATGTGGGATCCTCCCGGACCGGGGCACGAACCCGTGTCCCCTGCATCGGCAGGCAGACTCTCAACCACTGCGCCACCAGGGAAGCCCGATCACGTCGATTTTTGTGAAAAAAGTGTATTTAATAGCTAGAGTTGTAAATAAGAATATAACCTTATTTTTTTAATCTAACTTTTGTTGATAAATTTAAAATATGTACCATGGAGAAGCACATTATAATACTGCCATATAAAATCCAGACTTTGCAGAAGGTCATTTTTACTCAATTAATGTGTATTTCATGCCTGCTAGATGATGATTGATTACTTCTTTGTATTTTGGTAATGCTCTTTAAAATTATCTTGCTAGCTGATATAACAAGGGTGAAGAATATGTTAAATTTAAGAGAAAGACATCTTTAAAACAATCTCATACAGCTTTATATGATTGCTATGGCATCAGGTTGATATATAAATTTAGTAATAAATCTGCACAAGGAAAAATATGACTTTGACAAAAAAAAAGCCATTATAAGTAGTAATTATATTTTAGTGTTTTTATGAATATTACCAGATACAGAAAAGCCACAAGATTTCTGAGTATTCAAGACAAAATGCAGACCTCTTTACAGACTTTAAACTACTTGATACATTTGTGTGAAATTTAAATGTTTGTGGTATATTGTAGAAACGGAGGCACTCAATTGATAATAGATGTAAGAAAATCCCCTCAGTATTATAATTTAGCTCTGGAGTGACAATCTTATCAAAATGCATAGTCTAATTACCAAAATAATTTTACAGAATTTGTCTATTTGCAAGTAAATTTATGTCATTTTTCGTGAGAGAAGATAAAGAGAAATTTAAAACTGTGTCACAAGTTGAAGCAAAAACTTCAAAAGGTGAAGCAACCATTGTTTAAAATCTGAGAAGCAACCTACTGTTGAACGTTCATTCTCACGCTTAAATTCTGCCTATTACACATGTAGTTATACGTCAGATACAGTCTCTGCCTTCCTGCCTCCCAGACATTCATGATCTTTCAGAGAAACCCACCTGTAGACACATACTTACATTGTGGCTTTATAAGTGCTATTACAGAAGTATGTAAAAGCTATGGTGGTGGCACAAAACATGGAATAATCACTTCTCTTTGAGGGGTGTAGTAAGAAAGAATAATCAATTCTTCTGAGGCTTAGGGGATCACAGATATTAGAGAAGACTTTGATGAGGAGGAATTATCCAGATGGTTCTTGAAGAATGAGTGAGACTATCTTAGACGATAAGGAAGGTCATTCTAGGCCTAAAGAGCAAAGTATACAAAGGCAGAGATGTGAGAAAAACCAGCATTTGGCATTCAGATAAAGCTGTAATGAGGAGATAACAGAGAGAGGTGGAAATGGGGAAGATTATGGGGTGCTCACTATGGAGGGCTTGTACACCATCAAATGAGTTTCATACTATAGTCATGCAGAGCTAAGGATTAATATAACTTCCAGCCATAGTCCTAAAAACTGCTAAAATTCTAAGTTGGCAAATACCTTGTGTATAGATTTCTGAAATTTTAGTGGATACCAAATAGCAAAACTTTATACATGTTTTATTGCATATTAAAATTCAACATTTCTCTTCAAGGATTGATCTGAAAAATTTTAAAAGAGCAACTAAAACATTTTTTTTGGCTAGCATGGAAAGAGTGACATTAGAATTTCTGGGGTGTTAAGATTTTCTAAACAAATACTTAATGACGTCTGACCTCCCTAGCTAAAATGGATAATCCAATTTAACTCACAATTCTCAGAGAGTCTTCCCATCCTTAGTGATTATTGTACAATATCCTCCATCATATCAACTTCTTGCAGTCACAAAGTGAGTTAAATAATGAATGGGAGACAAGATTGAAATATTCTGTCAAATTCAAAAGCTTGCAAAGTCGAGAATGAGGATGGAGAATGAGGAAACCACGGAGTCTTCTCTTCAGACTCTAATATTCTCTTTTTTTCCAGCTTTATTGAGGTATAATTGGCAAATAAAAATTGTATCTATTTAAGATGTATAACTTGATGTTTGATATACATTGTGAAATAGTAATCACAATCAAGGTAATTAACATCCATCACCACACAGTTAATTTGTGTGTGTGTGTGTGTGTGTGAACACTTATGACCTACCCTCTTAACAAATTTCAAGTATACAATACAGTATTGTTAACTATAGCTACATTGCTGTACATCAGATCCCCAGAACTTATTTCATCTTGCACAACTGAAACTCTAATCCTTACAGGATTCAAGTCTAGAGTGCTGCCCATCTATGTTCTAATATTCTACGTTATTATGACATTTCCATATGCTCATTTAAATTCATTCCCCAGTTAATAACCCACATATTGAAGCAATGCTACACATTACAGGGTTTAGAAAAAGAGCCTTATTTGAAGGCTGTTAGTTTCATCTGTGATGGAAATGAAGGGTGAATTTCTGGGCCTACCCTACTTTCGTGTCAGTAATGTAAGAGACACAATACACTCACCCTTCCCAAATAAACATTCATTAGTAGACATTTGTTAGCTACCTGTCCTATGCTCATTTGTATATACTAGGGTTAGCAAAAAGCTCAATGCAAGAAGAAAACACAGCACAAACCTTGATAAACAGGAGGAGTTTATGCACTAGCTGTGAAGACAATAGGCATATTCATGAAAAAGCTGGACAACAGCAGAAGATATTGTATGTGAGGTGATTTAATACAGATGATCTTATGGAAATTTATACAGCTTAATAATTTCATCCATGAACCATCACTTTTCCTCTATTGTTCATCTTTCCATGGCGATAATGATAATAACCTACTATCTTCCTTAAGGAGACATTATAAAGATAAATGAACTAACCTTTGTAAAGGGGTTTGAACTCAGAAGAAGATATTAGAAAAGTACAATGAAAAGGAACTTATCATATATCGGGGCTTATTTGGTTATAATGGGAAGAATAATAAATCATTCCTTTGTTTACTTTCATCTTCTTCTGTATTTAACATTTAAGCCTTTAAAAATAACTGGTGTTTAAGCTGGCAAGAATAATAGTAAATTGCCTGAAACATCCTAATGCTTAAGCTTTTTAAACAAACACAGGGCCTATTTTTAGCCAGGCCTTTATTTTAAAAGGTTCTTTAAAAAATAGCTTTAGCACTAGTCTGAAATAATAGAGGAAAGCACTGAATGTATCTATTTGTCAGTAATTGCAAAGCATTATTTTGTGGGGGGAAGGAGAGGACGAAAATGGCTTGGTTTTACATTTTTTGAAATTTCTAAAATAACTTTTCCATCAGGATTCAGTATAAGAGTATTTATCTATTTTAAATTAATTATACACTGATTTTTTCCCCAGAGTGATATTCAAGGACCTAAGCCCAATATCTCTAACAGTTCTTTTGAATACTGAGGGAGAATGATTCATTTGAACAGGTGTGGCGTTCTGAACTTGATTTTTTTTTTTTTTTTTGGCAGTGTATGCTGTGTGTTCCACAGACATATCAACTTCAGGACTCTAAATGGTGTCTTTGAGCTGTATATTTTTAAACCCAAGGCTTCAATGTATGTATGTGGGACTGAGCATTTCTTTCTTTAATCATTCCTTCCCTCCCTCCCTCCCATCCTTCCTTCCTTTTCCTTTTGCAACTCAGCTGAAGAATGTTGATTTATTCATACTCCTTTGTTCACAGCACATAATCAGTCACCAACCTGTGTAAGGCCCCTTTCCTGTCTGTTTGTACATTGATTCATTCATTCATGTATTCACTTCATTCATTCATTCTTTTTTCTTTTCTTTTTTTTTTTTTTTGCGGTACGCAGGCCTCTCACTCTTGTGGCCTCTCCCGTTGCGGAGCACAGGCTCCGGACGCGCAGGCTCAGCGGCCATGGCTCACGGGCCCAGCCGCTCCGCGGCATGTGGGATCCTCCTGGACTGGGGCACGAACCCATGTCCCCTGCATCGGCAGGCGGACTCTCAACCACTGCACCACCAGGGAAGCCCCATTCATTCTTACATTCCTTTTTAACTTCATTTTGCACTTCCCTTCCTCCTTATTTACAGATAAGCATTATAATGTATTTAATGTGTATTTTTTGTTTAGAGGTATGCCTTGAAAATGTGTGGTGTTATTTTGTATGCGTGTGTTTATAACCTATGTAAATGGCACTAATTCTAAATAATTGTTGTTAACACTGACATAGCACTTTCCATGCATCAGACACTGTTCTAAGCAGCTTTACATGTACTAAGTCATTTAATCATCACGACAACATTATGGTATAAGTACTATTATTATCCTCATAAATAGAGGAGGAAACTAAGGCACAGAGAATTTAAGTATCTTGGCCAAGGTCATACACACAACTAGAAAGTAGAAGCGCTGGGATAAAAACCCATATGTCTGGCTGTCAAATCCATACTCTTAACAACTGTGTCAAACTGTGTCTTGTCATGTAATATTACAGTATGTTTACACTGGTTTTTTTTTTTTTTTAGAATTTCTATATGTTGCTATGTATACATCTAATCCATTGTGTCTAACTGCATTAGTCTAAGAGCCACTTTTATAGGTTTAGGCAACTTTTTTGCCTTAACTCTCATCCATGGTTCCAAGCTGACCTTGAGTACACTAGCATGTATGGACCAGGACAGAGATGGCGATCCAGATGGGTGTAGCAAAAGGGGTCCTGAGAAATAGTCTACAGGAATGTGTTAGTTCTTAGCTCAGTGATATTTCTTAAATTTACCTAAATATGATTATGCCTAATAACAAAGTCATTTTGAACTATTCCAAAATAGGAAATTTCTGGTGATTTATGCACAACTGAAAAAATATTTGTATTAGTTTGCTAGGGTTGCCATAACAAAGTACCACAGACTAGGTAGCTTAATAACAGAAATTTATTTTCTCACAACTCTGGAGGCTAGAAGTCGAAGATCAAAGTTCCAGCAGGGGTTGGTATCTTCTGAGGGCCTCAAGGGAAGGATTTGTTCCAAGCCTCTCTTCTTGGCTTATAGAAAACTGTCTTCTCTGTCTTCACATGGTCTTCACTCTGTACATGTCTGTGTCCAAATTTCATCTTTTTATAAGGACTCCAGTCATATTGGATTATGGCCTAGCCTAATGACCTCATTTTAACTTAATTACCCCTTTAAAGATTCTGTCTTCAAATATGATCACATTGTTAAAGTACTTCCAGTTAAGACTTTCAACATATGAATTTTGGTGGGGACAGAGTCCAGCTCATAACAACATGTAAGGGACATAGCTAGACCATGGCTTGACTATGCATTAAAGCTAATGTTGCTCTTATGAAAACATTATAAGATGATTCTTTCAACAAATGTACACCGGAAATCTGTTATGTGTCAAGAACTAGAATAAGAAACCACAGAATGAGAATTTGGTGAATAAGTAATTTCCAGATGATGAGGGCGCCGTTATTACCATTATTTCCTAGGAAGATTTCAGAATCAAATTGGATAGCATTTTCAAGGCAGAATGGATTTTCATTCGGCTAGACATACTTATTGTAGATATCCTAAAACCAGTGTTTTTTCTCCATGATGCTATATTTCCTTGAAATCATGTTTTCTCTCTCCTCCTGGATCTTTTTAAACTTAAATTCCTCATGCACTCTGTTCACCACAATAATCCTGATCCTCAGTCAAATGTCATTCCTTTTTAAACCACTTACTCCTGCACTCTTCTTTTACCAGTACACCTGGTGGTTGATTAATTCATAAACACCCAGATTATACTTAAGCTCTGTACCAACAGAAGCACATTGTGTCCAGCCTTGTAAGGTAAAGATGCAAACATGCACCTTAGATCCAAAAGAGCAAAGAGCGAGAGTAAAAGGTTAAACTTATTTAATATTCCAAGGCAATGAATTTTCACAGCATTTAAACTCTAATCTGTTTCATGATTCAGTATATCTGAGGTTAATCAGAGCCATAATCAACAAAGAAGGTCTGTTTGTGCAAGTTGGAGGAAGGTTTAGAAATAATGTAAACAAAGATAGAACCACATAATTGTATATCCCATAAATAACAGCCAACCTGCTACTGGCCTAGCTGATTGACTGAGTGGCAAGGTGGTTCCAGAGTTACACTAGCAAATGCCTGGATTTAGAGACAAATTTATCCATTTCCCACAGGATGGACTCCCCATGGGTTTTACCTATCACAAATGGAATGATCGTTGAAAAGTACATGGAGTATCCCAGGAATGCAAGGATACTTCAATACATGCAAATCAATCAATGTGATACACCATATTAACAAGTTGAAGGAGAAAAACCATATGATCATCTTAATAGATGCAGAAAAAGCTTTGGACAAAATTCAACACCCATTTATGATAAAAACCCTCCAGAAAGTAGGCATAGAGGGAACTTACCTCAATATAATAAAGGCCATATATGACAAACCCACAGCCAACATCGTTCTCAATGGTGAAAAACTGAAACCATTTCCACTAAGATCAGGAACAAGACAAGGTTGTCCACTCTCACCAGTATTATTCACCATAGTTTTGGAAGTTTTAGCCACAGCAGTCAGAGAAGAAAAAGAAATAAAAGGAATCCAAATGAGAAAAGAAGAAGTAAAACTGTCACTGTTTGCAGATGACATGATACTATACGTGAAGAATCCTAAAGATGCTACCAGAAAACTACTAGAGCTTATCAATGAATTTGGTAAAGTAGCAGGATACAAAATTAATGGACAGAAATCTCTTGCATTCCTCTACACTAATGAAGAAAAATCTGAAAGAGAAATTAAGGAAACACTCCCATTTACCATTGCAACAAAAACAATAAAATACCTAGGAATAAACCTACCTGAGGAGACAAAAGGCCTGTATGCAGAAAACTGTAAGACACTGATGAAAGAAATTAAAGATGATGCAAACAGATAGAGACATATACCATGTTCTTGGATTGGAAGAATCAACATTGTGAAAATGACTCTACTACCCAAAGCAATCTACAGATTCAATGCAATCCCTATCACACTACCAATGGCATTTTTCACAGAACTAGAACAAAAAATTTCACAATTTGTATGGAAACACAAAAGACTCTGAATAGCCAAAGCAATCCTGAGAAAGAAAGATGGAGCTGGAGAAATCAGGCTCCCTGACTTCAGACTATACTACAAAGCTACAATTCAAGACAGTATGGTACTGGCACAAAAACAGAAATAAACATCAGTGGAACAGGATAGAAAGCCCAGAGGTAAACCCACTCACTTATGGTCACATTATCCTTGATAAAGGAGGTAAGAATATACAATGGAGAAAAGACAGCCTCTTCAATAAGTTGTGCTGGGAAAACTGGACAGCTACATGTAAAACAATGAAATTAGAACACTCCCTAACACCATATACAAAAATAAATTCAAAATGGATTAAAGACCTAAATGTAAGGCCAGACACTATCAAACTCTTAGAGGGAAACAGGTAGAACACTCTATGACATAAATCACAGCAAGACCCTTTTTGACCCATCTCCTAGAGAAATGGAAATAAAAACAAAAATAAACAAATGGGACCTAATGAAACTTAAAAGATTTTGCAGAGCAAAGGAAACCATAAACAAGAAGAAAAGACAACCCTCAGAATGGGAGAAAATATTTGCAAATGAAGCAACTGGCAAAGGATTAATCTCCAAAATTTACAAGCAGTTCATGCAGCTCAATATCAAAAAATCAAACAACCCAATACAAAAATGAGTAGAAGACCTAAATAGACATTTCTCCAAAGAAGACATACAGATGGCCAAGAAGCACATGAAAAGATGTTCAACATTACTAATCATTAGAGAAATGCAAATCAAAACTACAATGGGTGATCACCTCACACTCATCAGAATGACCATCATCAAAAACTCGACAAACAATAAATGCCTGAGAGGGTGTGGAGAAAAGGGAACCCTCCTACACTGTTGGTCGGAATGTAAATTGATACAGCCACTATGGAGAACAGTATGGAGGGTCCTCAAAAAACTAAAAATAGAACTACCATATGACCCAGTGATCCCATTACTGGGCATATACCCTGAGAAAACCATAATTCAAAAAGAGTCATGTACCACAATGTTCATAGCAGCTCTATTTACCATAGCCAGGACATGGAAGCAACCTAAGTGTCCATGGACAGATGAATGGATAAAGAAAATGTGGCACATATATACAATGGACTATTACTCAGCCATAAAAAGAAACGAAATTGAGTTATTTGTAGTGAGGTGGATGGACCTAGAGACTGTCATACAGAGTGAAGTAAATCAAAGAGAAAAACAAATACCGTATGCTAACACATATATATGGAAGCTAAAAAAAAAAAAAAAAAAAAAAAAGGTTCTGAAGATCCTAGGGGTAGGATAGGAACAAAGATGCCAACATAGAGAATGGACTTGAGGACACGGGGAGGGGGGAGGGTAAGCTGGGACAAAGTAAGAGTGTGGCGTGGACATATATACACTACCAAATGTAAAATAGATAGCTAGTGGGAAGCAGCCGCATAGCACAGGGAGATCAGCTCGGTGCTTTGTGTCCACCTAGAGGGGTGGGATAGGGAGGGTGGGAGGGAGACGCAAGACAGAGGGGATATGGTGATATACGTATATGTATATACATATACATAGCTATTACTATAACAAAGTAATAGCTGATTTACTTTGTTATACAGAAGAAACTAACACACCATTGGAAAGCAATTATATTCCAATAAAGATGTTAAAAAAAAAAAGAAAAGTCCATGGAGTCCAGATTTTTTTAATTGAAAATATATATATACCCATATATGACAATACCAATGCCAAGTTAAATCCTTGAGATTAAACCTATTAAACAGATTATCCTCAGCCAGAGTAGTGTATTATTTTTTGGCTTTGATATTTCCTGTCAGCTTACAAAGAATCCATTGTGAATGTCCTGCTTCTAACTTCTCTCAGAGAGAATTTGCTGTTTGAGCACTTTTTGCTGACACTTAGTGTAACTATATTCCATTTAAAGAAAGGGGAATGGAAGAAAAGTTTTCTAGCTAAGCAATATTTATAATATGATATGATTTCAAATACACACAGTACATTATCTATTTTTTTTAACTCCTTAAAACCTCCTTAGTTATTAATGTGTTATGCATCTCACGATTGGCTTGATTTTAAACCCAACCATCTGCATACTGCCTTTCATGACACAAAAATGTTGATTATGTAATATTATTTTTAGGTATCCTTTGATTTCAAATAATTGTATTAAAAATATTTGAGCTATTTGGAAGGATATTTTCAGACTCTAAGAAGAAAACTTATATTGGGCCAGAGCAGGGGGATGCTGTAATTAAAGGAGCATTTGAATAAAAATTAATTTTCTAGTCAGACTTGTTATACTTTATATTGCAATCTTTATCAGCAATACCTTATGGGTATGAGATAAGATAAAAATGATTTGCACTAGGAATATTAAACAGTATCAAAAATTACTTTAAATAGCTGTATTTAGTTAAAAAAATATTAAACTACATCTAAAAATATAAGAGCAATGAAGAAGTTTGTAAATATTCTCTTTCTAGCCTTTAACACTTATTTTAATATCTAGCATACCCACTCTCTAGAGTTGGTAATACCTGCTAGAATGGATTAACTTATGATTGTTTAAATTGATTTTGCTGTTTATCAGCTCTTATTCAGCAAATGGCAAGTTTGCTGACACAGCACTGTACCGTAGATTCGTCCTCCCAGATTCTATCAGTCCTTCAATTCAGTGCAGGTCTATCACGGGTGTTTTAATGGGAAGACCTTTAATGCAGCACTGTAAAACTTCTAGAAATTACATTAGGGACTTTCTGTTGTTTCGGGGGCTTTGAAAGAAACAACCAGATAAGAATAAAATGCAAATAGCCTCACTTAGTCTTTGAAGAAATTTTTACTTGATTTTTATCAGTGCACAAAATATATTAGGAGTTGGAGTACTAAGGCACACTTATATAACTTTAATACTTCTGAAGGATTTCCTTTTTTTACAAAGGTTAACTTCTGCATATAGTTTGTTATTCTAAGTTTCTTAATTCAAAGCAATCAATTCCTTGTCATCTCTTTTAAAAGCCTGCTCTCATTTATAAAGGCTACTCATTTTTTCTACTCTATGGATTATTCTTCACCACTATTCTACCATAGCCATCTTCTCAGCCTTACAGTTTGATCAAGTGGAACACAGATCTTTTGTTTATGTTCAAATTGGGATTTGCCCTTTTTCTGTCCTTTGTATGTTATAACAGAGAATTGAAAATTGGCAGTTAATAACATGATAGAGTGGACTAAGTGTAACAAAATTTTTAAATAGCTTTACTTTCATCCAGAGTATAAAGCTGTTGTCTTTTCTACGGCTAACTCTTCCTAATGTGTTCTTTTCCAATTCCCTCAAGCCTACTCCAGAACATTTACTGAATTGTTATGCCTTCTTAATTTCGATTTCTTCCTTTCCACTGATTTCCTCTCTTTGGCATGTAGGAATACATAGGATTGTCCATTTTAAAAACACCTTCTCCAAGCTGGTAATTCCTCAAGCTAGTGTGCTGTTTTCCTCTTTTCTTTCAAACTTTTTGAAAGACTATTCAGTTCTGGAACATTCTCCACTTGCTTTCACTTTCCAATCCACCACAATAGTTTTTGTCTCAACTACTTTACTGAAACTGTTAGTTGTCATTGACCTCCTTTTTAGTTTTAAACCAAAGACCCCTTGATTGCTAAATCCAGTGGCCCCTTAAGTGCCTCCCCTACTTGGTCTATCTTCAGCACTTGATAAGAAAGTCCTCCAATATATTTCTTTCAGAAATTCCTTCTCATATATTTTTTTCCAGGTTACTACTTTCAAACTCACTCTCCTACCATTCCATCTTATCAATTTTCTTTGCTGAATTCTTTTCTTCCAACTTCTAAATATCAATGTTTGCCAAAAGTTTTATCTTTAGCCATCCATTCTTGCTCTATATGTTTTTCCAAAGAAATTATGCAACCAAATCACATTATATGCAATTTATGTACAGATAGCTTGAAAATCTATCTCTGCACACTTGATCTATATTTCAGACATAAATGGACTTACTAGAAGTATCCACCAGGTGCTTCAAATATAGCATATCCCAAATCAAACCCATATTTACAATCAAAACCCATTCTTACTCCTGTATTCCACATCTTATATACTGTCATCTATTTCTTCCCCTCTCAAGCGCTTAGATTTATCATTGACTCTTCACTCCCCTTTAATATCCACATCTAATATGTCATCTAACTCAACCAATTTTACCTCTTAAATACCCTTCAAATATGTTTATCCTCTCCATTCCTACTTTTACTATTGAAGGAATTCCTACTTTTGCCACTCAAAATATGCTGCTTTGCCATATTGATTATTTTGAGTTGAAGGCATTTGAGAAAGGGTAAATGCAGAAAGGGGTCTTTGACCTCGCCCTTTTTACAGAAAAGCAGGTCATAAAATACTTCATGAGAAAGGCACCCTCACTGTACCAGGAAGAGAAGAATATCTTATCACCCAAGACTGAGAGTTGATGCCAAAATGGATCTGTACAAACAAAACTACTAAAATAATCCTTATCTTCTGTAAATTTCCCCCATACATTTTTTACTCACTGTCCCCAAATTTACTGCCCTTAGCTCAAACCACTGTCCCCAAACTTACTGCCCTTAGCACATGAGTAGGTAAAATAGAAGGTGGAGAAAAGACGTTTCTGGGACTCTGTGATGTGGGAGCCTCATGCACTGTGGTTCCAAAATCCGTTGGATAAATCCTAATGTGGGCTACAATTAGATTGAGAGAATATAGAAATGCAAAAATTGATAGGATTAAGGTGGAAGTTTGGATGAAAATTGGAATGTTTAAACAGACTTCATGAAAAGGAGTCTTGTCTCCTTTACTTGAATGTTTTATGGGAAAGGATATTGTGTCTGACTGGGGAGCACTTATTCTACCTAGTACTATAAAACCAAAACCTGTTGATGAAGTACAAACAGAGGCTACAGTTAGAAATATAAGGATTGATGGGATTAAAGTGAAAGTCTGGACAAAAATTGGTATGTTTGAATAGGCTTTATGTGAAGTGGTTGCGTTTCTTTCACCTGAATATAATATGTAATACAGGGATGGATACTGTGGCTGACTGGAGAACAGTTCCTCTACCTAGCACTGTAAAACAGAAGGCATGCAAATCTGCCCTTCAAACAATATTAATTGGACATGCTAAATAAGAATGAATAAAGTTACCTGAGCCCACAGAGTACAGAATAGAACTTGAAGTGCTGGGACAGACAAGTTCTCTGTACAAGAGCCATACATGGAGCCTAGACTGGGGCTCATGGCAGAAGTGCTTCCCAACAATGATTACTGGAACTTTGGACTGGAGAATTTCCATTTGAGGGGCAATTACTAGCTTGTAATCTGACATTAATTGAAACTGCCCTTATGATTGAAGGACACAAATAATTTTGAAACTGGAAATATCCATAATGTCATGGGTGATATTGGAGAAATGTTTTTAATGGGAGGGCGGTGCCCAGAAAAATTCCATAATAAAATGGTAATGATTTATATAGGAACATACTACTGAGGAAACACAGGGAGTTTACTCAGTGTATCAAGCAGGTAAACTCTTTTCCCCCCCAAGACTGACTCTGGAACCATGTGAGGATCTGCCGGATTTTATTGTCAGTTGGAGGAGGCCTTTAAGCAGCTCTTAACTGAACAACAAAGAGCTATTTGGTTTATGGATGACAGTTCCAAAGTGAGTGAACAACAATCTGTTTGATATGCCACCACTGTGATCAAAGAAGAGAAAACCAAAACAGCACAATGGGCTGAGTTTTATGCTGTTGTCGTGATGTTTTGGATTTTACTGAGTCACAGGCACTGGTCAGTGGCCTGGCTATTTGGTCAAGAAGAGCGCAATGGAAAACTGTGCTAGGAAAGCTATGCCTGTATGAGGCATGGCCCTATGGAAAGCACTATGAGAATCTGAGGGGTGCATTAAAATAGGATATGTCAATGCCCATCTGAAGAATCCTCTTCTAAGTTTGGAAGGTGATTGGAATCAACTAGTAGATATTTGGTCTGCTTACCTAAGGTCTTTTTTGAGTCCATGAAATGAATGGATATAAAGCAATTGCAGCAACACAGAGATAGACTGAATCTAGACATGTTCCTCTTGCAGCCTTTGAGGCCGAAAATGCAAATAAGAGCTGTTCTGTTTGCCAGAAAGAGAGACACACTGCAGATTCTGGGGGTGGGGGGGAGGGGGCTTAAAGTAGCTGTCAATTCAGACGGGGTCCTGACAGAAATAGACCTTGAGTCCAGACTGGGCTTTGCTCACCCAGTATTAGATGCACATGCTTAGAGTACTATAAAAGAGCTGAAACAGAAGATATTGCAACAATTTGGACCTCTGAGTCACATTTCTTCAGACAAAGAACACACTTTAGAGCCCATAATGTCCAAAAATGGGCAAAGAGATAGTCTCCTGAGAGTAACAGTTTGATAAAGATTTGGAGCTGGCAACTGAAACATCGGTTCCCTAAAACAGGAGGAGATACAGGCATGAAAGGCTGGCTTATGTGCTTTATGAGTGTGTGTTCACCCTCAACATGAGGGGTGCTAAGGGAATGTCCCCATTAGATATTCATCTGTTTCTCTGGATCTGTGGAAGAAGGGAAAGGGGAGGATGCTGGTATGACTATGCAATTCTTCTCAAAAGGGGAGGATGCTGGTATGATGACTACACTTTTTCTTCCCCACATCAGTTCAGCTCTCTTTTTCCTACCCAATACAGTGGTCACAGGGCCAGAGCTGAAACTGCAAGTGCCAGGAACAGGGATGATTTCCTAAGAAAAAAAAAAAATTATATATATATATATATATATATATATATATATATATATATATATATATATATATGTAACTATATATTCAAACCTTCATGTCAAAATCCCTAAGCAGGTTATTAATTTACCCCATCTGGCAAAATTGGATTTTATAATTAATGCAGCTATATTGCCTAGTGATATAAATAGCCCATTAGTTCTGTACCTATGTAACCCTACCCTATATGAATGGGAATGGACTGAGGGGGAGGTACTTGCTACACTAGTACTGCTGCCTGTAATCTAGACCAGCACAGTGGCTGAACTTAATGTCCCTTCGAAAAGTGGAAAACTTTGGGTATAAATAGAGATAAGTAGGAATAGTAGCTAATGATAAAGGATTGAATAAATGTGTTAAGTAAGAGGGAGGTTCAATATTAGATTAATACCTTGAAAGAGGCTCAGAGCAAGAGATGACATTGACTCTTAGCTCAAATATACCAGATGCTTGAAAAGGTAAAAATATAAATTACTGAGTCTACGCTTGCGTTTGGAACTTGACAAGATCAAATGGAAGCCTGCAAATCTGACTGGCCCACCCTGGGAGACATTTTCATAGGATATGATGAGCTGAATTAATTATTAATGAGTGAATGGACTCCAGTAATGTGCCAGTATCTTCTGACTTTGATGATACTTTTACCATATGGGCACTGTGGGAAAAGATCAGCGGGTTGCCTGTGGTATGATAATATATATATATATATATTTGGTCTATTGTCCCTGGCCCTTGAACAGAACTCCTCAAACACTTGGAATTTCCTGAGTGATCCAGTGTCTTTTGTTATTTATAACAAGCTACTTTCCACCATACCGGAGGAGTTTATGCTAATGAAGTGACTCTTGGCAGCCCTTAGATAGTTTCAGGATGGGGGCTAGCTGCCAGAGAAATGAAGCACATGATTACAGGTTAACTTTCAGCTCCACTCCTCAACCTCCACATAAGATGAAGGGCTAGAGATTGAGTTTAATCATTAACGGCCAATGATTTCATTAAACATGCTTACATAATAAAACTTCATTAAATACTCTTGAACAATGAAGTTCAGGGAACTTCTGGGTTGGTGAGCATCTCAGTGTTCTGGGAGGGTGGTGTGCCTGGAGAGGTCAAGGAAGCTATGTGCCCCTCATCCCCATCTCTCCATACCTTACCCTGTGCATCTCTTCCGTTTGTTTATTCCTCAGTCGTACCCTTTATAATAAAACTGTAATCATAAGTACAGTTGACCTTTGAACTGCATGGGTCAACTTATACATAGATTT
Source organism: Mesoplodon mirus (assembly GCF_964341445.2). Taxonomy (NCBI): domain Eukaryota; kingdom Metazoa; phylum Chordata; class Mammalia; order Artiodactyla; family Ziphiidae; genus Mesoplodon; species Mesoplodon mirus. Next base: position 108,476,647 of record NC_138981.1, on the reverse strand, counting down.
TTTTTCAAAAGTAAAGCCTACAGTACTGCATGATCTACAGTTGGTTGAATCCACCGTTGGAGCCATGAATGTGGAAGAACCATGGATACAGAGGACTGACTATAAGTCATTCAAGGAATTTTGACTGTGCAAAGAGTTGGTGCCTCCAACCCTTGTGCTGTTCAAGGGTCAACTGTATAGTGCTTTCCTGAATTCTGTGGGTTGTTCTAGTGAATTATTAAACCTGAGGGGTGGGTTGTAGGAATTTCCAAATTTATGGCTGGTTGACCATAAGTTAGGTGGCCCAAAGGACTTATGAGTGGCATCTGAAGTTAGGGCAGTATTCTGGAACTTGAGCCTTAATTTATGGGGTCTGCATTAACACTGGTTAATGTCAGATTTCCATTGACTTCTGGGACACACAGATAGTGTTACAGAATTGAGAGCTGTTGGAATGACAAGGTATTTGGTGTGAGATAAAAACAAATAATACTAAACGAGGGACCTCTATGTGGCACTGTGTCCTCAGTAGAAAGAATACATATGGGTCCAGGAATGAAGGAGTAGAAGCAGGACTGGACCTGCGTATCATCATTGCCAATGACACACTAGAGGACTTTGTGCTTTCTGTCCCTGCAACTCTGGGATCTTCAGAGATAGAGGTCCCAAAATGGGTGCATTTTTGCTCTGTGCCAATAAATTATAATCTACAACTGCCACCAGGGCACTTTGGACTCTGTGTTGAGGGAACAACAAGCCAGAAGAAGAGTTATTATTTGGGGCAGAAGTAATTGACACTGATAACGAGAGAGGAAATAGGTTCACTCTTACACAATGGGGACAGGAAGGAATATATGTGGACTCCAGATGATCCACTTGGGTTCCTATTGGTATTTCCTTGCCTCATTGTAACTAAATGGACACATGCAGCAACTCCTACCAGGCAAGGATCTGATTACTAGGGCTTAGACTCTTCAGGCATGAAGTTTTGAGTCACACCTCATTGACCCCAAGACCTTTGAGATGATAGCTAAGGATGAAGGCAATTTAGAAGGAATAGTGGAGGAGGGAGAGGATGAGAATCTCAGACCAACTACAATAGGAGCTCTAGTTTGTCCCACTAGTATCTCTCTTCTAAGTATCTCATCAGGAATAGAGGTTCAAGACAACTGTGGAGGAGCTGTTTCCCTGAACTTGCATGGAGAAGTGCATCTGCGCAGTATAAGTGGTGGACTGTGGCCTTGCAGGAGGTGCAGTGGTCACACTGTCCCTTCAAGAGAACCTGCTGCAGGATAGTGACCTCAGCATCATGGCAGCATAAGATGCTCCCTCTTTTAATCTCTCCTTTTTAAACAACAAATCATACATCCATCCACAAACAAAAGTGCCTTTGTGAAAGCTGTTGGATCTAGTACATATGCCAAGGGACCTAGAAAGTGTTTCATCCACCTGTGCATCAGGTAATAGGCATACAGACATTGGTGAGGACTGTGGAACCAGCAGAGCCAATGAACCAGCCCAGACCCCTCTCAGGAAAAAAAAAAAACAACACCTCCACAGTAAAAGAAACAATCAAAAATTAAAATGGTAACCTATGGAATGGGAGGAAATATTTGCAAACCATATATTAAATAAGGGGTTAGTATCCACAATACATAAAGAACACATACAACTCAGTAACAAAGAACACAAACAATCCTGGATGTGGAGAAAAGGGAACCCTTATACACTGTTGGTAATGCAAATTGGTTCAGCCACTATGGTTGACATTCCTCAAAATATTAGAAATAAAACTACCATATGATCCAGCAATTCCACTCTGGGGTATATCCCAAAGTAGGATATTGAAGAGATACATACACTTCTATGTTTACTGCAGCCTTATTTACAACAGCCAAGATATAGAAACAACCTGTGTCTGTCAATGAATGAATGTATAAAAATGTGGTGTATATATATATATATTCAATGGAATATTATTCAGCTATGAGAAAGAAGGAAATCCTGCCATTTGCAATAACATGGGTGGACCTTGAGGGCATAATGCTAAGTGAGATAACTAAGACAGAGAAAGACAAATACTGTATGATATTTATATATAGAATCTTAAAAAGCTGAACTTGTAAAAACATAGAATGGTAGTTACCAGGGGGTGGTGGGTAGGAGAATTTGGGAGACGTAGTTTAAGGGTACAAATTTGTAACCAGTAGATAAATAAGTCCTGGACATCTAATGCACAGCATAATGATTATAGATGACAATACTGCATTGTAAACTTCAAAGTTGCTAAGAGACTAGATCTTAATTATTCCCACCACCAAAAAGAAATGATAATTATATGACATGATGAAGGTTTTAGCTAATGCTATGGTGGTAATCATATTGTAATATATAAATGTATCAAATCAGCATGATGGACACCTTAAACTTATTCAATGTTATATGGCAATTATAGCCAATACAAATTTTAAAAAAGAAACAAGCTAAGAAGCCATAAAAAACACAAATGAGGGGCTTCCCTGGTGGCACAGTTGTTGAGAGTCCTGCTGCCGATGCAGGGGACACGGGTTCGTGCCCCGGTCCGGGAAGATCCCACATGCCATGGAGCGGCTGGGCCCGTGAGCCATGGCCACTGAGCCTGCGCGTCCGAGCCTGTGCTCCACAACGGGAGAGGCCACAACAGTGAGAGGCCCGCATACCACAAAAAAAAAAAACAAAAAAAACCCACAAATTATCTTAATGTATATTGTTAAGTGAAAGAAGCCAGTCACAAAAGGGTACATACTGTATGATTCCAATTACATGACATTCTAGAAAAGGCAAAGTTATAGAGGTATTAAAAAACCAGTGGTTGCCATGAGTTGGGGTTGGGGGCGGGGATTTGAAAAAGGGAAGTACAAGAAATTGTTAGTACAGTGAAACTCTTCTGTATGATACAATAATGGTGAAAACATATCACCATACATTTGTCAAAACCCACAGAACATTACAGTACAAAGTGCAAACCTTAACGTATGCACTCTTTAAAAAATAATTTAGGAGTTCATGAGGATGAAATGAAAAATGTGACAAATAATATTAGTTTATTACAAATGTATGAAACTAATTCACTGAAGGAGGTGGGGAAATAAGATACTGACCTAAGTAATTTTAGAAATGACTGGAGTCTGTAGGATTAAAGGCAAAAGGAAATGTTCATAATCAGTGTACTCTAGTTGATAACGATTTCCCCCACAGGGGTATGGAATAACAATGCTGGTATGTGTGTGTGTGTGTGTGTGTATATATATATATATATATATATATATATATGAATTAGACAAGTAAACTCATGGATGTTGAATGGTGGGAGCCAGGTTTCTCACAATTGAAATGGGAGGTTACAGATAAGCAAGAGGAGAAGGAATGATAGATATGGTCACAAACTAGTGTTAGAGACATCTGTATGAACCCATGTTTAGCATAATATAGTTATAGATGGGTTACACACAGAAATATTTACAGTTATGTGTGTATATAAAATATAGTATACACACATATATTTCCTCTCTCTTTCAGCTAAGAAGGCCCAGAAGCAATGACAGCCTAGAAACAATGAGTACACCTAGTACCCAGATCTTGGTTTCTTGGAGAAAGGGCTGAAACTTGGGCTTGGGCAGGAAATGTACAACATGAGTTGGAGCACCTTGTACTGCAAGAAATGAAGAAAGGAAGTTGTCAAAAAAATCTACATTGATGAGTGTATATTAAATGGACAGAGGAGTCTCCTGAAATGGCTCCTGAAATGGTCAAACTGGATGAATTTGAGCAAAAAAATAAATTAGTGTTGGGTTATAACCCAAAGTATAAAATTAATAGCCATGAGTTCATACTAATATAAATAAATGGGGGAAGACATCGATCTTCTCTGAAGTATTCCAAGTAATTTATGCAGAAAGTATCCCCTCAAGGAAGTACAGAGGTCCCTACTCCTTAAGTATGGGCCACAGAGAGTGACTTCCTTCCAAAGAGTACAGTATGGAAAGAGGTTTTATTTATTTATTTTTTTGGAAAGAGGTTTTAAAAAGAAACTTTACAGAGCAGAAATCGAGACACAGAAGTAGAGAACAAACATATGGACACCAAGGGGGGAAAGCGGCAGGAGGTCGGGGTGGTGGTGTGATGGATTGGGAGATTGGGACTGACATGTATACACTGATGTGTATAAAATGGATGACTAATAAGAAAATAAATAAATAAACATTAAAAAATAATAATTAAAAAAAATAACTTTACAGTGGAAAACTCTGATAAACACCACCTCAGCTAGATAATCAAGACTACTGTAACAATTTACCATCAACTAGGCAGCTTCAAACAAGAGAAGTGTATTCTCTTTCAGTTCTTGGAACCAGAGTCCAAACTGAGTCTTATGGGGCTACAGTCAAGTGTTCAACAGTGTTGGTTCCTTCTGGAGGCTCCATGGGATAATTTGTTCCTTATCTTTTCCAGCTACTTGTTCTGTTGTCACATTGCCTTCTCTTCTGTAGTCAAATCTCCCTCTGCCTCCCTCTTATAAGGGCATTTGTGGTTACATTTAGGGCTCATCAGGTAAGAGAGATAATCTCCCCATTTCAGAATTAACTTAATGACATCTGCACATTACTTTTTGCCATATAAGATTAACTTTTCAGGTTCCAGGGACTAGGACATGGATATCTTTGGGGCAATTATTCAACCCAGCACACTAACCATGCGAAAAGACATCAGATACGTCCCAGCTGACAGATATTCTACAAAATACCTGGCCAGTACTCCTCAAAACTGTCAAGGTCATCAAAAACAAGCAAAGTCTGAGAAACACAGCCAAGAGGAGTCTTAAGAGATGATAACATGTAGTAAAATATCCTAGATGGGATCTCAAAGAGAAAAAAACTATTAGCTAAAAGCTAACGAATCTGAATAAAGTGAGATTCTGTTAATAATAATGGTTGATATAGGCTCATTAATTATAAAAATATACTATCAATAGATTAATGTAAAATGTTAATAATAAGGGAAATTGGATGTATTGTACATGAGAACTCTGTACCATCTTTGCCATTTTTAATACATCTAAATATATTCTAAAATAAAAAGTTTACTTTAAAAGTTAAAAATGTTTTATTTATAGTCATTTCAATTATGCCAAAAACAATGTAAGTCTAAACGAAGTCCAGAAGGAAGCACATAAAATATCCAAAGTCAATTTTAATGACGGTTACTGGTCTGAGACATGATTTTCATATTAAAAGCGAACATAATTATTATTAATGTAAATTAAAATTGCTCGAATTTTCAAGCTAAAAATGAGATTCCAATATTGATGGTCATTGTGGATCTGTTTGTGATCATAAGTGATATTGCAACTGGCCACCTTGTGCTTAAATCTTTGTTGCACTTCAAATTGTTTCTTTAGGACAGATCCTAAGAAGCAGATAGAATTACTAGTAGATATGATACTTTAAAAAAAGATTATATATATTTATTCTCCCATAAGCCAGTCCTTTGCAATTTATTCACCGCTTTTCTGTCTAGCAAGTTTTTCCAAATCGAGAGATTAGTTAAATATGTGCCTATATTTTTTCTGATATTTAAGTCTTATATATTAAACTTTCCCATCTTGTACTCATACAGAAGAATTTAAAATTTCTGGTTGTTAAAAAGGATGGAATTTAGGAGAGTAAAATTATCTTTCCATAATGTTTTGGTTATTGATTCTTAAGTATATTTAGTTGCATCGAAAATCTGAAATCACGAGTAGCTTATTTTTCTTGATCTTCAAGCTGAAGAGAGATTCCCAAAAGAGTACTTGCAGAGATTAAAGGCTATTTCTGATTTAGGTAACCTCCTCCAGCTTCAGGTTGAAGTACTCATCGGCTGGGAACTAAAGAAAATATGTCCTTACGGGAAGCGAGGTTAGGTTCTTATGATAGCTCTGGCAATACCTTGATTACGTCCCCAGTGAATATGTACCCAAGACACAGGAAAATATTCTTTTAAAAGAACAATATTTGATCTACTACAGTTTATGATATAAACATCTTATAACCTATTTATTTTCAATTTATATTTATTTAAGAAAAATTTAGATGTTTGACTAGATCTTTATTGTATTTATTAACAACTCTTGACCACATGAAATAATTATTTTAGTAAGTGGCCTTGCACAGCTAGAGGACTAGATGATTACTCATGCTACTGGAAGAGATTGATTTGAATAACAACAGACCATCTCTAAATAACTTTTTTTGTTGTTTTCACTTCTTGTTGTGGTAACAGTAAGAGGTGAAGGTCTCAAGAATCTATTAAAAGTGTTACATTTGTTAAGGCTTAATGGAACACTTTTTAATCATGATACAAATAAGCAAATTACAGAATCATACAGTGAGAATGGGATTCTCCTTTGACAATGTTAATTACATCTGTTTTAAAAGATTTTATGCAGAAGTTTAAAAAATAATTCTATTTTGGAAAATTTATCTCATATACTTGAGGGATAAGAGCAAAGATTATTTGCATGTAAAATAAAGGGTAGCTTAATGGCTGGTGAGAATTCTACCACTGAACCACCCAGGCACCAAAATGGTAGCTTAATGATCTATCATATAACAGTATCAAAATATTCCATTCCCACATTATCTTTATTCTTTTAATTTAAGTCATAAAAGACTAGGTTCTGTTTTCTCAGGATGGAGAGTGGGGAAGGCATTATTTAAGAAGAAAACTCAATGTATTTTTAAAGTTATATTTAATTTTCAAGCATGCTAGCTTTCCTCAGTGTGAATAGGATCAAGCCCACTAATTCTGAACTAATTTGTGCCGATATTTCAAGTAAGGTAGCACTGCATTAATATCCAGTGACTATTTTTTCATACAGATTATATGTTAAAAAATTTTCCTTTTGCTTTCTTTAATTCTAAATCATTGAGTGTATTAAATATTTCTAGTAAGAGAACATTTTTTAAAAAATATTTTAATTTAATGGGAGTATAGTTGATTTAAAATGTTGTGTTAGTTTCAGGTGTTCAGCAAAGTGATTCAGTTATACATATACATATATTCATTCTTTTTTAGATTCTTTTCTCATATAGGTTATCACAGAATATTGGGTAGAGTTCCCTGTGCTATACAGTAGGTCCTTTTTGGTTATCTATCTATGTATAGTAGTGTGCGTGTGTTCATCCCAAGCTCCTGATTTATCCCTCCCCCCACCTTTCCCAGAGAACATTTTCTTTTCTGTATATTCTTAAAAACAATATGCCAACATATCACTGAACTCAGATTTTGTGTTCACTCCCAAAGGAATGGTTGTAATTTGTAAAGGGAATAAGACACTGGGAGACAGAATTATTGTTATAAGAGTCAGGAGATCTGGACTTTAGTCTTATGTCTGCTACTAATTCTCTGGTTGACTTTGGGAAGGTCACTTATTCATCTGATGCTTGTCTCTTCTTTTGGAAAAAATAATACAAGAATTATTTTTTAAGTTTCGTTATACCTTAAATACTATATTAACCAGATGTTTAAGTTGTCGCTAAGACCAATACATTCTCACGTTTCATGTGGACTACAACAGTGATCTTCTAACTGGTCCCTGCTTGGTATGCTGGTCCCTCCATTCCTTTATTTCCATATCGCAATAAAATGATGTTTCAAATATACATTGGATATATTTATATCTGCTTTCCATTGCGTTTAGAATAAAATCCTAACTCTTTTATCATAGCCCATGAAACCCTATAGGAACTGTCCCGCAAACTTTGACTTGTATCCCACTCTCCATTTCAGATACATATACCTCTGCCAGTTCTTCACACATAATAAGCTAAGTCCTGCTTATGGCCTTGGCAAATGCTCTTCCCTCAACCTGAAACACTTTCCTGAAATCTTTACATGATTGACTTGTAGTTATTCACATCTCAGTTCAAATATCACCTACCCAGAGAGTCCTTCTCTAATGTCCCCTCAAGAAAATACCACCACCTGACCCTAAACCTCTTTATCACAGAACCCTGTTGTTCACCTCCTTCTGAGCACTTTGCCACACTCTATAATTAAGGCATTAGTTTAATTACTTGAATTATGCCTGTCTTCCCCCACGAAAATGTACAACCTGGCTTGTACACTAATGTATGAACAGTGCCTAGAAGGGTGCTTGGCACAGAGTTTTAAGTGCTCAATAAATGTTTGTTGAACTAATGGATTTAACCTTTTTAGTATTGCCTTTTGTATAAAAAAGAATGTAAGTCAGATTTATTCCAAATTAAAAAAATACATTTCTTATCGTTAAAAAAATCTACACTTCAAAATTAATATTCATAGTAATAATGTTCACTCTTGATATCTTTACCGGCAAGTCCTATCACTTGAATGCTGCTTATTTCAAACTGCCATTCAGAAAATATGAACACTTTGCATTATAAACTAGTAGAGATTTAAAGCATATACTAAAATGCTGTAAACTTTAGTACAGCAAATCTCTCATTTATTTATAGGAAGTCACTGATGATATGCCACGTGTTTTTTCCCAACTGTACCCATAATTCACTGTTTGTAAAATATTTACACTTTGCTAATCTCTCAATAATATTTCATTTTGGCATGATAAGAAAAAATGTCATTGAAATTGAATACCTTCCCATAGTCAATGTGCTCTGATGAACCTGACAAAATATTTTAACCCTGCTTTTCAACTCCTCTAAAAATAAACTCTAGATATGCCTTAATTTCTAAGTACTTCTTATAACTATATTAAATATAACATAGAACCATATTATATATACAACAAAACTTAGATATATTTTATTATATATAATGCATAGCTATAAATATATACAATAAAACATATGCAGTTCTAAAATAACATTTTTTTAAACAATCTAAATTTATATTAATGTAAAAAACTTATTTTTTGTTGGGGTTTTATTGTTATCTTTTAACTATCTATTTCTAATTTACTGAAATGTGGTGAGAGAATGTGATCTCGTGATATGGATTTTTGAAATCTATTGAAAATTGCATTTCTCAAACATTATATATACACACTTGAAAATAATGGGTATGCTTTGCTTGCTGGGGTTTATCAATGCTTATTAGATTAAGCAGATTAAGCTTATTCATTGTATTTTGAATTCTATATCTTTACTGATATTTTAAAGTTTTTTGATCTATCTTTTATTATCAAGGTTATATTATATTCATGCATTTTTAAGCCAATTTCTCCTTGAAGAGACAAAGCATTTTACTTCAAAACACTCTAATATAGTGGTTCTCAAATGTTAGTGTACACCAGCATCATCTGGGGCTTCTGGTAAACCATGATTGGTGGTCCCACTCCCAGAGTTTCTGATTCAGTAGGTCTGGGGTGGGGCCCAAGAATTTGCATTTCTTACAAATTCTCAGGTGATGCTGATGCTGCTGATCCGAGACCACATTTTGAGAACCATTATCCTAAAAGTGGATTTTCATCCTGGCTGCTAATTATAATCAACTGACGGGACTAAAAAGTAAAAATACCAGTGTTTGGACACCAAATATGACCAGAAAATTTAAGGGTAGGACCCAGGCTCCAGAAACTTTTTAAGGTTCCCCAGGTTAATTCATTATGTAGCAGGAGTTGAGAACCATTAATCTAAAACATGTTTGAATCAATCTGACTTCACAATGTGTGATTAATATTCATCAAAGAGTAGTTTCTCCACACTTGGTTACCTCTAATTTGTCTAGAAATGTCCCCTTACTAGGTTCCTTATACCACTTTCCAATCTCCTTAGATTTTTCACTTACACAGACTTCACTGAATGACCATTACATGTAAAACACTATACCAGCTTGCTTTGTTTATACCTATATTTGTGCTCCTTTTTTGTGTAGTTCTTTATCCTTATTTCAATTCATTATCATCTGAATAATAATAATCATCACAACAACAATAATAATGATAGTATTAACTATGTATCAGGCACTGTTCTAAGTGCTTTCCATGTTTTAACTCATTTACTCCTCATACAACCTTATGAGGTAGGAATTATTATTTCTATCAAACAAATGAGGAAATTGAGGCAAACAGAGCTTAAGTTAACCAAGGTCACCATAGTATTATAATAAGTGGCTGGAATATGAACTTAGATATGCAGTCTGCTTTGAGCTACTAACAATCAGAAATTAAAGTATCTGTAAAATTAGAGACACTGGAAAAATATTGTTTATCCAAAAATTGATTTGCAGCTTTGCTTAAAAATTGTATCTCCCATTGTTTGTTTTAGTATGAATGCTTAGTAGAGTTTTTCATTCCAAAAAAAATTTTTTTTATTCCAAAATGGAGACCATTCTCAATCATAAACTGCATAAATCATATTCTTTGATTCTATACATTTGAACAGGAGACATAATTTTTTATATTAATATGCAGAAATCAATGCAACACTATCATATATTTTTTTTTTAAATTTTATTTTATTTTATTTTTTTGCTTTATAACAAATTTAATCAGTTATACATATACATATGTTTCCATATCCCCTCCCTTTTGCGTCTCCCTCCCACCCTCCCTATCCCACCCCTCCAGGCGGTCACAAAGCACCGAGCTGATCTCCCTGTGCTATGCGGCTGCTTCCCACTAGCTATCTACCTCACGTTTGGTAGTGTATATATGTCCATGCCGCTCTTTCACTTTGTCACAGCTTACCCTTCCCCCTCCCCATATCCTCAAGTCCATTCTCTAGTAGGTCTGTGTCTTTATTCCTGTCTTACCCCTATGTTCTTCATGACATTTTTTTTTCTTAAATTCCATATATATGTGTTAGCATACAGTATTTGTCTTTCTCTTTCTGACTTACTTCACTCTGTATGACAGACTCTAGGTCTATCCACCTCATTACAAATAGCTCAATTTCATTTCTTTTTATGGCTGAGTAATATTCCATTGTATATATGTGCCACATCTTCTTTATCCATTCATCCGATGATGGACACTTAGGTTGTTTCCATCTCCGGGCTATTGTAAATAGGGCTGCTATGAACATTTTGGTACATGACTCTTTTTGAATTATGGTTTTCTCAGGGTATCATATATTTTTATACTGCAATTTTCAAAATTCTTTGTATGACAAATAATTATTGTACACATAGAACACAGGTTGTGTAGGAAACCTTTTAACCTAAGTCTTTGATTTATATAAAATGCCCAGAATATTGCTAATCAGTACCTGTATTAGTCAGCTTGGGATGTTGTAACAGAATACCACAGACTGGGTGGCTTAAACAACAGAAGTTTATTTTCTCACAGTTGTGGAGGCTAGAAGTCCAAGATCAATGTGTGGCAAATTCAGTTTCTGGTGACAGCTCTCTTCCTGACTTTCAGAAGGAAAGCCACTATGTGCTCACATGATCTTTCCCCTGATTTCTGCAGAGGGGAGAGGGGCTTGAGGTTGAAGCAATTGCCATTGGCCAATGATTTAATCAATTATGACTATGTAATGAAGCCTCCATAAAAACCCCACATGACAGCTTTTTGGCCCTTTTTGAAGAGCTTTCATGTGGGGGAACCAGAAGCTCCTTTGTTCCAGACCTCAGCTCTGTGTATCTCTTCATCTGACTATTGATTTGTATCTAGTAATCTAGTGAGTAAACTGGTTTTCCTGAGTTCTGTGAGCAGTTCTAGCAAATTAATCAAACCTAAGGAGGGAGTCATGGGAACCTGTCTTATAATCAGTAGGTCAGGTACCAACCATTGGAATTGAGTCCAGGAACGCTTTTCAGGTATCTTTAAATTCTGTCTTAATTAAATATAAATAACAGGCTGTAGTCATTAAGGATGTGATATATTTTGATATTGCTAGAAACGTGTCATGTATAGATTGACAACATGCAATAAATCAGTCGAAATAATTCCAAACCAAGCAATTTATTTGTTGAATGAATCTCTGTCAGGGTTGAAATTAGGAAGGTAAAGATAGAGAGAGGTGATATTCTAGTCACGATAGATTAACGTTCTAAAATTCAAATGAAAACCTCCCATTCAGCTGAGAAATTTGAGCACTTTAATTCCTCCCATTCCAATCTCAAAATTTCCATTCAAATTACCAAAATCATATAGAATATATTAAAAAAGTATCTGTACTCTCTCTGGTACCAATGACATTCATATGTCAGAAATGTCTGAGTCAAGAGAAGCTGGATTGAGAGAAAGGTCCCCCAAAATATGGTTCACTTAATGTAAAGAATAAGATTCACTCTTTGCTCCCACATCTCTATACTTTGGAAATAATTGGAAGAGGCCTCTTAGCTCACAGTGACTAGATTTGGAAGCAGTTATAAGATGGCAGGCCAATCTTGATCATGTCAGCAATTCTGGGAAACAGACCAGGTGCACAGGTAATTCAGAGAAAGCACCCTGCAGCTCTATACACATTGGACCAACTCTGTGCTGTGTAAAAGCAGGGGTACTGCAGACTGGTAAGATGAATCTATTCTGGCTGACCTTTTGCTGTCCTAAGATACACAGATAGCTATAAAGACTATAAGCTCACTTTATACCTGGCTGAGTTTTTACCTAATCCCTTTTTGTTTCTGACTTCTAATATTCCAATGAAAACAATGTTTGTAAGGCTCCGTTTTGTGTGAAAAGAAAAACGAAACCAACTGCAGTGTGTGTGTGTGTGTGTGTGTGTGTGTGTGTGTCTCAAAATAATGAATCCCAAAACGTTCAAAAAAGTTCATTTCCAGGTGTTGGGGAATGGAGGACACAGGGATTGGTGGGGTATTAAGTTTCTATATTTTCTTTTTATATTCCTATATTATTACATTTTAAAAATTGTCTCTTAAAAGGAAAATAATAGATGAAAGTGTATATAAATTTGGAGTAGGGAAATCCTGTTTAAGCCTAACATCTAGGGTAAAAATGGCATTGATATTTAGCATTTGAATAACTTGACATCAAAATATAAAATAATATAAAAGGAAAGAAAAGGAAGGGAAAATATTTTTAAAAAATTGAAAGGCCAATAAAAAATTGGGGAAAAAATTTCCATGATATGATGAAGAAATATTTTCCTTAATACATACAGGTTCTTAAAAATCAATAAAACAGCTTCCCTGGTGGCACAGTGGTTGAGAGTCCGCCTGCCGATGCAGGGGACACGGGTTCGTGCTCCGATCTGGGAAGATCCCACGTGCCACGGAGCGGCTGGGCCCGTGAGCCATGGCCACTGATCCTGCGCGTCCGGAGCCTGTACTCCGCAAGGGGAGAGGCCACAACCGTGAAAAGGCCCACGTAACGCAAAAAAAAAAAAAAAAAAAAAAAAAAAAAAAAAAAAAAAATCAATAAAACAACAAATACCTCAAATCTAGCTCCTAGCAAATAGTATGTATCTAAAAATACTCTTATAAGTGAATTTTTTTAAACAGGTAAAGAAAATGAGCTCATTGACAGAAATATTCAAGCTTAAAAATCAATTAAATAAAAATTCAAAAAATTATTCTTCTGCCTGGATTATCTATCCATCTTTTTGTGTACCTAGAAAATTCCTCAAACCTCAAGATGTATACCAAGTATCATGTCATCTCTGAAGTCTTTCCTATTTCCCTATTCACATCATCTTCAGTGTTATCAGGTCACCGTTTATTTAATCCTGTCATTGAGTTTATTTTATTATAATTTGAGGGCATGTTTGTCTTCTCAGCTGGACTTAATTCTAAAAGACAAGGAAATTTTCTTTTTATTCCTTTTTTTAAAAATTGAGGTATAAGCAACATATAGCACTACATTAGTTTCAGATGTACAACATAGCGATACGATATTTGTATATACTGTGAAAAGATCAGAAAATTTCTCATTGCTAGAGGCAGTTATAATATCTAACAGTTCCTAGATTGTGGTAGGTGCTCAATATTCATTGTACTGAATGAAATTGCTATACGAAAATAAAGTGGAAAACTGAATATTCACTTACATAGAAAAATAGAAAGTGAATTAACTTTTCTTTATCATAGTATTCAAGTTTACTTTAAAAGTATATTTTCGTCTTTGTGATTTTGTTAGTCTTAAAGTTAAGCTTTTAAAATTTATTTTTAATTTAGTATTAAATTTGCCAAACCATTTTCAATAGTGTCATATTAATTACACTAAATATTCTATTCTCACTGTAGTCAATGTAGATTGATCCTATCCCAGAATCCGCTCTGTGGTTTCACTAGAGAGAGTGGTAATGGTAGTGGTACTGGCAAGTTTTATATTTGTACTGACTCACTATGTATATCTGTGACTATTCGTTACAAATTAACATGAGGAAGTCCCCAGTAAAACATTTTAAATTCTTCCGAAAGAATGTCAATAGGGTTTTCCCATCAATAATCAATAATGATATGGGGGATAGCCCTGTGAGTTATCACACACTTGTAAGGAGGTCAAGGTCCTGAATTATGATCCTTTTATTACAACAGTTAACATTTTTCCCCTCAGTGTCAGTCTGTACCCCTAACCTCGGTCTTTTAAAAATGTCTATGGGGCTTCCCTGGTGGCGCAGTGGTTGGGAGTCCGCCTGCTGATGCAGGGGACACAGGTTCGTGCCCCGGTCCGGGAGGGTCCCACATGCCGTGGAGCGGCTGGGCCCGTGGGCCATGGCCACCGGGCCTGCGCGTCTGGAGCCTGTGCTCCCCAGCGGGAGAGGCCACAGCAGTGAGAGGCCCGCATACCGCAAAAAAAAAAATAAAAAAAAATTTTAAAAAGTCTATGATTTTATTGAAAAAATGAGAAAAGATCAGTCCTTTGATAATGAAGAAAAATATAAGGTACATATAAACTGAAGATCAATTCTATTTCTTTTCTACAGAGAATCAGGCATGTTTACTGTAAAATAAACTTTGTTTAATATTTACATAATTTTAAATGTAAAATGCCTATTAAAGTAGGTTATAGATAGTAAAGAATAAAGTAGACACATAGCTCTGTGAGATTTTTTTTCTGGTTACTCATCAGACTTTGGGTTTTTCTATGATTTAGTTGTGGCTTTTGGCTTTTCCTTCACATTTCAGATTAAAGTAGATTTTATATTGGTGTAACTTTAGCATATTTTCAAATCTTCTGTTTATTTTCTCTGCTATTTTTGAATTTTTCTCATCTTTTAAAAACAGAACTTGGCTTTCATCTGGTACATTAGAAGACTTATTTAAATGTTATTAAGTCATTAATATAAATAGTATATTTTAGCCGCTCCAAATAAGAAATTTTCTGCTCAATGTCCATTTAGTGAATTAATGTATGACCTGACAGGGAACTAAAAATAGATGCAAATCGTATTTACCTCAAATCATTTTGGTTTTAACTCAATTTATTAAGCCTTAGAAATGTAAATTATGCATATTTATTAAGTACTTAAATCAATATACCAAGATGATGGGGAAAATGTGTATTTATATTATAGTACAGCTTTCAGCTGTTTGGATGAATTCATGGAAACTTATCAAACCTGCCTCTCACATTTTCCTTTAAAAAACCACAAGTTTAATTTTAGAGGGAAAGAGTGCCTCAGTCAAATGTAAGTTGAATTTGGCCAGAGTGAAAACTCTCGATTACTTCATAGAGGACACTGTTGATTGCAAAACATCCCTAATATCTGAAGCATCAGAGAATAAAATTTAATCATAATGCCATGTATTTGTCCATCTTTTCTCTTGTCACATTTTGGTTCACGTTATGTACAATTGGAATGATTTTCTTGGGAAATTTTGCATTCTGTAAAATGAAACTAATGATTTTTCCAGCCCAAATCAATTTATGGAACAACGGTGAAGCAAAAATGACATGTGCATGAATGCACCTTGAACATTGCTCCATGATTAAAAAGTATTATCAAAGATCAATCAATTAAAAAAATAAAAATAAAAAAATAAAATAAAAAATAAAAATACAGTAATGTAAAGTATCAATCCATCACTTTTTCCTCTTTTGTATCTTAACATTTATTTTTTAATTTTTAATTTCTTTAATTTTTTTAATTGGAATGATTATATACATATATATGACATTCAATTAAAGAAAACTTTCACTTTCTGCAAAAAAAAAATCAGTATGTATAACATAAATTATATTTTGAAATGAGAATGGTTTTATTTTTATGAAAGTAATATAGAATCATTGTTAGAATCAGTTAATAAAGAAGAAAGGCAATCTAACCATAAAACACCTCCCAGAAATAAGCACTGTTAACATCTTGTCACATTCTCTTCTCTCACTATGTTTCTGTGTATGTGTGTGTCTGTATGTGTGTATGCATGTTAAGATGTGTGTGTGTGTGTGTGTGTATGCATGTTAAGAATGGAGAACTGCATAAGCATTTTGGATATTCAAACTGTATAATCTTTGATTTAGGATTATCTAATAAATGCAGAATAATTAGGTTAAATATGTATGTAACTAAATTACCCTACCTAAATTTTTTACCACCTTACTTTCTTAGCAATAATGAATTCCTACTTCCTGCCATCCTTGCTAATATATTAAAAAATTTTTTTGATAGTCTAACAGATTTTTTAAGGTATCTTGTTGTTTTAACTTAATTTACAGTGAGGTGAATTTTTTTCAAATATTTATTGATCATTTGCATTTTTATTTGAAATATTTACTAATTTTTGGTCCATTTTTTTTTCCTCATTGTTTTGTAGGCTTTCACGTACATTTAAAAGATGTTTTCAAACTCTTCCAAAAAATTAAAGAGGAGGGAACACTCCTAAACTCATTTTACAAGGCCAGCATCATCCTGATACCAAAGCCAGACAAGGACATTACAAGAAAAGAAAATTATAGGCCAATATCTCCGATGAACATAGATGCAAAAATCCTGAAAATCTATTAAAAAACTGAATTCAACAGCACATTAAAAGGATCATACACCATGATCAACTGGAATTATCCCTGATATGCAAGGATGGTTTAACATAAACAAATCAACAAATATGATACACCACATTAGCAGAATGAAGGATAAAAACATAGGATCATCTCAATAGATGCAGAAAAATAATTTGACAAAATTCAACATCCTTTTATGATTAAAAAAACTCTCAACAAATTAGTTATAGAAGGGATGAACCTCAACATAATGAAGGCCATATGTGACAAGCCATAACTAACATTATACTCAACAGTGAAAAGCTGAAAGCTTTTTCTTTAAGATCTGGAACGAGACAAAAGTGCCCCCTCTGGACATTTCTATTCAACCTAATATTGGAAGCCTTAACCAGAGGAACTAGGCAAGAAAAAGAAATAAAAAGCATCCAAATGGGAAAGGAAGGAATTAAATTATCTCTGTTTTCAGGGTACATCATATTATATAAAGGAAACCTAAAGACTCCACCAAAAAACTTAGAATAATAAAAAAATTCAGTAAAGTTGCAGGATAAAAAATCAATATACAAAAATGGTTTGTGTTTCTATACACTGACAACAAATTGAAAAATAAATAAAGAAAACAAACCCATTTACAATGGCATAAAAAAGAAAACAATACTTACTAATAAATTTAACCAAGAGGTGAAAGATATGAAGTTGAAAGTTATGACATTGATGAAGGAAGCTGAAGAAGACACAAATAAATGGACAGATGTCCCATGATCCTGGACTGGAAGAATTAATATTGTTAAAATGTCCATGCTACCCCAATGTGATCTACAGATTTAATTCCTATCAAAATTACAATGGAAATTTTCATGGAAATAGAAAAAACAGTGGTAAAATTCATATGGAACCACAAAAAACCCTGAATAGTCAAAGCAATCTTGAGAAAAAAGAATAAAGTTGGAGGCATCACACTTCCTGATTTCAAACTATACTGCAAAGCTAAGTAGTCAAAACAGTATAGTACTGGAATAAAAAGAGACACATAGACCAATGGAAAGAATTGATAGCCCAGAAATAAACTCATGCATTTACAGTAAACTAATATCTGATAAGGGCACCAAGAACACACAATGGGGAAAGGATAGTTTCTTCAATAAATGGTACTGGGAAAACTTGGTATCCACATACAAAAGAATAAAATTGGACCCCTATCTTATACCATATGCAAAAAAATAATGCCAAATTCACTAAAGGCTTAAGATTTGAAACCTAAAATTCCTAGAAAAAAAGGAAAAAAAGTCCTTTAAATTGGTTTTGAAAATGATTCTTTGTATAAGACACCAAAAGCACAGAAAACAAAAGCTAAAATAAACAAACTAAAAAGCTTCTGCACAGCAAAAGGAACAATCAGTAAAATGAAAAGGCAATTTATGGAAACAGAAAATATTTGCAAACCAAATATCAGGTAAAGGGTTAATAACCACAATATGTAAAGAACTCATCAATCATTGCCAAAACAAATGAATAAACAAACAAATAACCCAATTAAAAATGAGCAAAGGATCTAAATACACATTTTTCAAAGAAGACATACAGATAGTCAACAGGTACATGAAAATATGTTCAACATCATTAATCATCACAGAAGTGCAAATGAAGACCATGAGACATCATCTCACACATTTTAGGATGGCTATTATCAAAAAGACAGGACATAAGTGTGGGGGAGGATGTGGAGAAAAGGGAACCCTTGCACACTGTTGTTGGTATTGTAAATTGGTATAGATATTATGGAAAACAGTGTAAAGTTCCCTCAAAACATATAAAATAGACCTACCAGATGATCCATAAATTTCACTCCTGGGTATATATCCAAAGGAAATTAAATGAGTATCTCTAAGAGATATCTGCAATCCCATGTTCATTGTAATATTATTCACAGTAGCCAAGATATGGATACAATCTTAGTGTCCATGGAGAGACAAATGGTTAAAGAAAATGTGGTATATGTATACAATGGAATAATATTCTGCCATACAGAAAAGGAGATCTTTCCATTTGCAACAACATGGATGAACATGGAGGACATTAGACTAAGTGAGATAAGCCAGACACAAGAAAGATAAATACTGTGTGATCTCACACATATTAAAAAAGTTGAACTCACTGAAGCAGAGAGTAGAATGATGGTTGTCATGGGCTGGATGGAGGGAAAATGGGGAGATGCTGGTCAAAGGGTGTAAACTTTCAGTTGCAAAATGAATAAGGTCTGGGGCTCTAATAATAGCATGGTGATTATAGTTAACAATACTGTACTGTATACTTGAAATTTCCTAAGAGAGTAGATCTTAAGTGTTCTCACCATACACACAAAAAAAGGTAACAGTGATGTGGTGGATGTGTAAAACATTAACTTGATTGTGCTAATCATATCACAATGCATACATATATTAAATTATCATGTTGCAAACTTTTTAAAAAGTCACATTGTACAACCTAAATATATGCAATTTTATTTGTCAATCATGTTTCAATAAATCTGGAAATAAATGATTTTCCCTCTGTCTGTCATAGGTATGTATTTTTCCAGTTGTTTGTTTTAAACCTTGTTTTTAAACTTTGTTCTTGGTTGTTTTTAGACATATAGAAGTGTTTTTAAGTTTGTTATATGGTCACTTAATTAATCTATACCTTAATCATTTTTGGTTTTGTTGTCAAGTTTAGGAAGGCCTGTCTCATTCCAATTGAATAAAATACATTCAATATTCTAGTACTTCTTTGGTTTGAAACAACAAAAATTTATTTTTGTTTGAAGAAGGATTTAAGGGTTTTTTTGAATATATCATTAAGTAACATCACTAGTATCATTTATTTAATATTTTTTCCCTAACTGACCTTAAATGCCAGCTAAAGCT
Source organism: Mesoplodon mirus (assembly GCF_964341445.2). NCBI lineage: Eukaryota > Metazoa > Chordata > Mammalia > Artiodactyla > Ziphiidae > Mesoplodon > Mesoplodon mirus. The sequence continues at coordinate 108,456,895 of NC_138981.1, read as the reverse complement.
AAATTATTGTTTATATACTTGGGTTTCTTTCCAGATTTTATATTCCATTCTATGAGTCTCTTTGTTCTGGCAACAATACCATATTGTTGTAATTATAGTAGCTTCATAAAAATGAAGACAAATTTCTCCTCACTACTTTCCTTTGTGCAGATTTTTTTTAACCTGGAGAGCCTCATACATTTATTTATTTTTTTTGATGAACATGGATGAACTTTGAAATTACATTATCATATTTCAAAGTTTTCCATTTTTGCTAATTTATCTTTTCCTAGAAATTTTCATCCAAATTTTCAACTTTATTTGCATAATTATGTTCTTAATTTTTAAGTTCCTCTGTATTTGTGATTATATACTGATCTTGCTCTTACCCTCTGTAGGCTGTTGAATATTGATCTTATAATATAAACACATGACCTGGGTATGATGGGTTCAGGGAATGGATTTTTTGATATGAGCACTTTCAGTTATGTAGCATTTTCTCTTTCTCCTGTCCTTCTTTCCTTCCCCTCTCTCTCATGGTAGGTGCTGTATGGGGGATCATCTTTTATCATCTGATTATCTGTTCCACCTGATCTGTATTCCAGGTATAGACTCTAGCTCTGCTTGATCTCCTTCTTTTAGTTTTTACCTTGTGAGTTGAAGGAGTGTCCTCTTGTTTCATTGTCTGTCTCATTGTGACAGATGCCCCAGAGAATCAAGATTACACCCTTGGTATATGGTGGCCCAGCAATGTTGGTGAACACAAAGATATAACAAATGAAGAACAAACACAACTCACAGTCTTTTTCATTTGTTACTGAAATTGCCCATCCCTATCCCCCAACACCACCACCACCAATTTTTTATCTAAGTGATCATTTTAGTCAGTTCCTTGGAGGTAGGTAAACATCAGCTCTTATACTCTCATCTTTGCCTTATCTATTTGTAGAGATCAGAAAATATTTATTGGATGAGTTAATGAGTGAATCACTTTCTCTTTGGTCTCTGTTATGCTCACTTCTCTTAAGTTTGAAAATGTTCAAGTTAACATAATAACATTTCCTAATATTTCCTAATGTTTTCGTTTATATGTGATGTTAATTTCTGGTGTCATTTCCTACCACTTGTTTTCTTCCCTCTCTTCAACCCCACAACACACACAACACACACACTCACACCCACACTCTTCCTGCTGGTTCCTTCCCGTTGCAGCCAGTACTTACCTTCCCCAAATTTATACTAGTTACGTAATAGGAAGAACATTCAAGCACCCGTCCCTCCCTCCAGCTTTGTTTTTGAATAACAGAATAAAAAATACAGGAAATTTTAAAAATAGAAGGAAGCGAATCAGTATAATCTCAGCCTCCTAACACATCAGCTATTAGATTTGTGAGTTTTCTCCATACATATGTTTACATCATAGTAAAAATACCATTTTTATTAAGCATTAATTATATTTTTAGCAGCTTGTTAATTGTTACCATAATCATTTTGATTTCTGCTTAATGGTCAATCAAGTGAAGATACTATAATTTGCTCAATTGCCTCTTTATCATTGCACGATTTGAAGGCTATTTTCACATGTTCACTATTATTAAAAAATCCAATGGTGATTAACTTTGTGTATTTATCTATATCTAACTTTTGAATTATTTTCTCAACATAAATTCCATCCTTTTATTCTAAAATAGCAGTGCTGTCTTTAATGGTGATTGGATCAATTTAAATATTATGGGGTTAATATTTTCATAATTTATCTCTACAAGTACCATTGAGTTATTGTCTCACATCATTTAATATATTTAGCAGTGAAAATAGATCTCTAAGTTTTCTTCCAGATTTACATATCCATGAGTCTACTGAGTTCCCTTGGTTCTAAGGCAAAACCATTTCTAGACTAAAACTGTAAATTACTACAGTAGGGAACCTTTTAATTATATGAGTTACATCAACAAGAATAAATGGAATTCACCTTACATAAATTCACTACCCATGCTAGAATGTCTTTAAAATGTAAGGCAGCTATATTTTGCAAACAACTTGTGGCAACATGTCCAAATAATTTCCATCTGAAGGAATAATTATAGGGTGTCTCTAGAAACAGTGATAGGAAAACAGAATTTTAAAATTTACTTGTTTCAGAGTAGGATTAGTGGTAATAGCTAAATATGAGGGATGGGACAGATAGTCGAGCTATCTGAAATGTTTCCAATAATAATAATACACCTGCTGTTTACAGCTTAAATCTAGTGCAATTTTAAAATACTGAGAAATTATAAATATTGTAATGCATTTTAGAACTATATATTGTAACATATATCCGGACTAACACTTCTTTCTACCTACTCTTCTGCAAATAGATACAAAAAAATGTTCATATGCCATGTAAGATAACCTAATTAATAACTAGATGAATTTTTAAAGTTAAAGCATTTATTTTACCTGAAAACTTGATCTTATATATCCATTAGTGTTTATAGAATAAGCAGCTATTGGTCCACCCAAGTAATTTTTGATGGAACATGTCTAAGTAGTTACCCCTCAAAAAAAAGAAATAACACCATGAATTTCGCTTTGGCAATCAGCAATGTAAATTATGCTTGATTGAAGGGCACATACTGGGTTCAGTTGTAGACCTTGTTTCCAAGTCTATAGGAGAAGTGCTACTAAAATATTGTATAAGATTAGCCTGATAAAACCCAAATTTATGGTGCTATTCTATTATTTAAGTGATTTTGTATTTAGTAAGAATTTTTAAAAAGAATTGGGGCTGAATGAAGTTGAATCTATTTGCTCTTCCACCATTGAAATGTGACTACACTGTTTTCATGTGTTCATTCATTCATTCAGTAACAACAGCCACAACAAATATATATTTGGAGAGAGAGACAGAGACACAGAGACAGGGAAAGTAATAGAAATTCCGAGGACACACTGGTGAAAAGTGAGGCACAGCCTCTCCTTACATGGAGTTTACAATCTAGTTAGATGAAACAAGTTAAAAATGAGAAAGTTTCCTTTGTTATGAGTGCTACAAGGAAGATAAAGCAAGGCAATATGACAGTGATTATGGCGGGGGTTGACACAGGTAACATAGAATGTTCAGGAATGGCTTGAGGTCTTGGAATTTTATGAGAGGCTGAGTGAAGAGAATAATTCAAGATGAGAACATCTGGAGGGAAAGTGTGCCATAGGAAACATCTAGTGAAAAGATCCTGGGGGCAGAAATGAGCATAGAGTGTGCAAAGAATAGAAAGAAACCTAGTGTCACTAGAGCATAAAGAAGGTGAGGCAGAATGGTAAAAGTAGGGCATCAGATTATGCCAGCCTTTGCATGCTATAATGAGCATTTTGCTTGACCTTCCAAGCATATCAAGGGATACTGCATATCATATTATGTAATTATACATATTATATAAGTGGTTTCCTAACAGATGTATAGTACTGCCTTGTAGTTATTGCAGTGAAGTTTATTATTCTGGTGCATTTTTATTATTATATGTTAATATATTATTATATTACAAGATGACTGAATTAGGATTGCACATATAACTTTTTATTCATTGAGGTCTTACATTGTGCCAGTTACAACACTAAGCATTATGTATAATATTTTATTAAATCCTCACAACAACCTTTCTGTGTAGGAATTTATTATTACTCCCTCCCATTTTTTTCCCCACAGATGAAGAAACTGTGGAAATTTAATGGCTTGCTCAAGTTCATACTAATAAGAATTGGATCCTGGATCTAAGAGTTTTTTACTCCAAGGAACCCACACAATCTGGAGGAGATTTTGCCTCCTGAACATGTCGAGGTCTGGGTAGATTGCAAGTCAGGGTGTTCAGCTGATACATGGGTAGTGGTAATATCGATAACTCAAATTCAGTGAACAAGCCTTGTTCTAAATGCTGTAAATGTATTAACTCATTGAATCCTTACAACAACTTTATGAAGTAGGTGTTACTGTAATTTCCATTTTATAGATGAGGAAACTGAAGCACAGAGAGGTTAAGTGATTCACCTTACATTACAAAACTAGGAGGCGGCAGTGCCAGAGCTTGAAGCCAGGAGTCTGACTCCGGAACTTATGCTCTTAACAATTATTCTTTTTTTTTTTTTTTTTTTTTTTGTGGTACACGGGCCTCTCACTGTTGTGGCCTCTCCCGTTGCGAAACACAGGCTCCGGTCGCGCAGGCTCAGCGACCATGGCTCACGGGCCCAGCCGCTCCGCGGCATGTGGGATCTTCCCGGACCGGGGCACGAACCCGTGTCCCCTGCATCGGCAGGCGGACTCTCAACCACTGCGCCACCAGGGAAGCCCAACAATTATTCTTTAAATGCCTTTCAAATGTAAAATTTAAGAAAGGTAAAATTCAAGGCAGCAAGTGAGGACAACAGACCAAGAACTGCTTTGGCCTTTTGCATCAGTTTTCAGACCAAAGCAAGTAGTGTGCCTGGAAGCTTCTTGCAGGGAATGAAATCTTTCTGAGGGTCACTGCCCTCAGATCACCAGAGCTAAACAAATGCGCCCTCATTGTTTTTCCACAGGCGCATATTTGGCATTTTAGGAGGGTCATTTTCTTTTCTTTTTTCTTTTCTATATTTCCTTCCTTCCTTCCTCTCTCCTTCCCTCCCTCCCTCTCTTCTTTTTTTCAGCTCTTTCTGATATATTGTAGGGTGGCCTCTGGCCACTAAATGACAATAGCACTGTCCCTCTCTGACCCCTCCACTCATCAGGACAAATAAAAAGAGTTCCAGGAAAAGTCCTTAGGTCCACCAAAGTGCTTTTGCATATCTACATCTATAGCTGATGGCAGGCCTTTTTATCTACTAGGGTAGAAGGGAAGTACCAATCCTTGAATGTCAGCTATGTGCCAGACATACATTGTGCAAGACTGTATTTGTACGCGTGTGAATACACATCTTTTAAAAATTTACAGTAATTTTATAAACTTGTGAGGTAGGGATATTATCTCCAACTTGCATATAAGGAATGTGAGAATCAGAGAGATAATTTACCTAGGGTCTTACAGTGGTAGGGAGGGAAATTTAATTGAGGTCTGAATAACAAAGGCACTGCATCACAATGCCTGAACACTTGGGATGTTTACCACACTGCTTCAGCTGTCTTGGTCTTTTGATATTTACCCTAGGCATGGTTTTCCCTTTCAGATGAGTTCCAAGAATGGAGAATATGGGGTCTACCTTCTTAACTCATGATAAAGAGTTTCATCTGAGAGATGTCTTTAGAAGATCCCAGCTGGTCAGGGATTATCTTTTCTTCTTTAGTATGTGACTGATTCTTAAAGTTCCCATCTCTTCCAGAGCAAGAATTCAATTTAGGACTAAGGGCTCTGAAGTGCTAGTCTCAAAAAAGGCTATGAAACATAATCTCTAGAAATTTTAGATAATAGGATTGTTTGCTATTTTTCCAGATGGAGTAACATTCTGAAGCAAGGCATGGAACCAGATTAACTAAAAAGAAATAATTTTTTGACCATGTGATTAGCTAAAAAATGTATAAAGTAAATTGCTATGTGTTAATAAAATCGTTAATTTTTTATCCTATATATTTCCCCGATAACAACCTTTCTGTTAAATGTCAATTGAACATATTTTCAACTTCATTAATTAGGAACTAGAAATGGACTATGATACAAGAAGAAATTTATTTTCAAAAGTAGAGTGCTGACTAACATGATTTGAAGATTATTGTGGCAATAAAGTGATTTTTTTGTGTGCATGTGGTATGTGGGCCTCTCACTGCTGTGGCCTCTCCAGTTGCGGAGCACAGGCTCCGGACGTGCAGGCTCAGCGACCATGGCTCACGGGCCTAGCCGCTCCATGGCATGTGGGATCTTCCCGGACCGGGGCACGAACCCGTGTCCCCTGCATCGGCAGGCGGACTCTCAACCACTGCGCCACCAGGGAAGCCCTAAAATGATTTTTTTGAGAAGGTCTAAAAGTGGAAAGCCAAAAGTCTAGCATTTCAAAAATAATCAATTACAGAAAACAATCTAATTTTGTTTGCAATTTCCTTCCATGCTGACATCATAGTATTAGTTTGCAAATAATAATTTTTTTATATCAATATTGTTTTTATGTTGGTTAAGAACCAGTTATTAGTTAGTCCTCTACATTTTGAAGTGGGTACTATTTCATATATTTCTCATTGATAAGTTTGCTCCTTTAATGTTCTGCCCATGAAACTCAGTCTTATTTGAGCAACAATGATAATGATGTCAGGATAATTATGACAATGCTGTAGGTTATTTATGTTGCATAACTCTTTTATAATGTTTATAAAATACTTCCAGATTGAATTCCAGAAAAGTACCAATTTATCCTCCATTTCTCCTCACTCTTGCTAACATTACTATTATATATTTAAAAAAATAACCTCTGCCAGGGTGTGGAGAAAAGGGAGCCCTCTTGCACTGTGGATGGGAATGTAAATTGATACAGCCAATATGGAGAACAGTATGGAGGTTCCTTAAAAAACTACAAATAGAACTACCATATGACCCAGCAATCCCACTACTGGGCATATACCCTGAGAAAACCATAATTCAAAAAGAGTCTCACTGCAGCCCTATTTACAATAGCCAGGAAATGGAAGCAACCTAAGTGTCCATTGACAGATGAATGGATAAAGAAGATGTGACACATATATACAATGGAATATTACTCAGTCATAAAAAGAAACGAAATTGAATTCTTTGTAGTGAGGTGGGTGGACCTAGAGTCTGTCATACAGAGTGAAGTAAGTCAGAAAGAGAAAAACAAATACCATATGTTAACACATATATATGGTACCTAAAAAAAAAAAAAAGGCTCTGAAGAACCTAGGGGCAGGACAGGAATAAAGACGCAGATGTAGTGAATGGACTTGAGGACATGGGGAGGGGGAAGGGTAAGCTGGGACGAAGTGAGAGAGTGGCATGGACATATATACACTACCAAATGTAAAATAGCTAGTGGGAAGCAGCTGCATAGCACAGGGAGATCAGCTCGGTGCTTTGTGACCACCTAGAGGTGTCAGATAGGGAGGGTGGGAGGGAGATGAAAGAGTGAGGAGATATGGGGATATATGTATATGTATAGCTGATTCACTTTGTTATAAAGCAGAAACTAACACACCATTGTAAAGCAATTATACTCCAATAAAGATGTTAAAAAAATTTTAATAAAAAATTAAAAAAAGAAAACCTCTGCCAATGCAATAGAGAAAATTGTATTTTATATAAATATTTGCATTTCTTTGATCCTTTGTCATCTTTGTATAGTGGAATATTTTAAGTATGCTCAATAGTCATTTATTTTAGGAATTGCATTTTCCCCTCTCTTGCCTGTTTTTGTCCTATTTTGGATTTTTTTTCTAATTCAGTATAAAACTTTTATTTATAGTAAATGTATTAACTTATTGACCATCATATGCAATGCAAATTATTTCCTAATTTAGTTCTTTGACTTTATTTTTGTTAATAGTGGGTGTTTAAAACAATTTGCATGTAGTTAAATATATCAACGTTTCACATGTTGATATCCTTGTATCTTCACATCATTTCATTTTAATTATTGTAGCTGAATTTTATTAACTGATGGTAAAATCTGATCATAACTCTACTTTCTGGCTAAATGTACTTATGTTTTCTTGCTTATTGATTCCTTTATCTAAATTATGGCATTGCTTTGCCATTTTTTTTTAGAGGGAAGAAGGGAGGGAAGAGATTTTTGACTTGAATTTTATTATATGTGTAATTTTGAGGAGAGTTTGTGTAACTACAATGTCCACTCTTACCACTTTTCTCTCAATTTATTTACATCACTTTTTAAATCTATTCCATTATTAAAACTATTTTTAAGGTCATGCAAATATAGGTACTTTACATTTTCAGTTACAATTATTCCAAGATATTTTACATTTATAGTAATGTTGCTATTATCAATAAAATATATATGTGTGGTAGTTTACTTTCCACTTTTTACACCTTTTAAAAATTGTATTGTCATGCAACTAGGTCTACAGTACAGTGTTGTGCTGAGGAAAAGTGTTGATAGTGGCCTTCCATGTCTTGTTCCTAATTTTAATGAAAACTTTTTTTTTTTTTTGTGGTAGGGGGGCCTCTCACTGTTGTGGCCTCTTCCGTTGCGGAGCACAGGCTCTGGACATGCAGGCTCAGCGGCCATGGCTCACGGGCCCAGCTGCTCCGCGACATATGGGATCTTCCCGTACCGGGGCACGAACCTGCGTCCCCTGCATCGGCAGGAGGACTCTCAACCACTACGCCACCAGGGAAGCCCTAATGAAAACATTTTTAACATTTGACCATTATGTACTATATTATATTTGTTGTAATTTTTTAAAAACTGTGTTCTGAGGTATAATTTACATATCATACAAGTTACTTATTTCAATTGTATAAGTCAATGCTATTTAGTAAGTTTACTGATTTGTGCAACCAATCACCCCAATCTGATTTTAAAATGTTTCGATCACCCCACAAAGATCCCTCATGTCCATTTTCAGTCATTCACTGAACACTATTCAGCCATGAGAAAAAGGTAATCCTGCCGTTTACAGAAATATGGATTAAATTTTAAATTATAAGGTAGTATATTAAGTGAAACTAGCTAAACTACTATATGATCTCATTTATATGTGGAATCTTAAAAATAGTCAAACTTGTAAAAACACAAAGTAGAATGGTGGTACTAGGTGGCATTTGGTGGGAAAGATAGGGAGATTCTGTTCAATGAATACATGTCTTCAGTTATAAAATTAATAAGCTCCAGGGATCTAATGGTGACCATAGTTAATAATACTGTATTGTGTTGTTGAAATTTGCTGAGAGTAGACCTTAAGCATTCTCATCAGAAAAATTAAAAAGATAAGTATCTGAGGTGATGGATGTGTGAATTAATCAGATTTTGGTAATCATTTCACTAAGTATATTTATATCTAATTGCCGCTTTAAATATATACAATTTTATTTGTCAATTATACCTCCATAAAGCTGGGGGAAAAGAAAGATTGCAACATAGAAACGCTGCCTTGACTTTCCGGCCTGCTAGCGTGCCCTGTGGATTTCGGACTCAAGACTGTGTCATCAGCTCTTCCCTGAATTTCCAGCTTCTCAGCCAGCTCTACAAATTTCAGACTTGCTAGATTCCATAACTGTGTGAACAAAGTCATCAAAATCAATGCCTCACTCCCTCTGTCTCTGTATCTGTCTCTGTCTCTCTTATGCATATATATGTGTATTTTTATATATGATATTTTTGAGTAAACTTGTCTTATTGTTGCCCTTTGGGTGTATTTTTCCGTCTAAATATTTCATATTTAAAAACTTTTTTAATATACTTCTTTATTTTTAAACGTTTTTATTAAGCCATTTTCTCTGCATTCCTGTTATTTTTCTAAGTTTTTAGTTAAATAACTCATTTGTTTCTTTAAAAGTAATTTAATATTTGCTTGATTTTAAACTTTATATGTTTAAAATGTATAGAATCCCATTCTCATCCATGTTGAGTTGGCTGCTACTCTTTCAGCTTTCATTAAGCTCTCTGTATTTATTCTTTCCATGCCTTAAAATTCAACTATTACTGAGTTCTTTGCTGTCATGAGCTATGACCAAACATTAATAATATTTCATATTCTAAATACTTTGTTCACTAAAGTTGCACATGAAGAAAAAAATTGGTTTTGAAATATTATTTTGGTCCTAACTCAAATGCAAGTGAAGTGGTATGAAAACTATAGACACGACAAAGAAAATATAGTCAATGTAATTGCCCTCCTCTCGTTTACCATCTTTTTCCCCCCCTGGATTTAATTTACTCATCATTTTCACTTTGTTTTTATACCTCACTTACAAACTGTAATAGTTATAAAAGAAATAAAAGACTTACATATTTCCAGGAGCTTTAATTTTGGAGTGTTTGCACACAAGTTCCTTTTGACCGTTCTAGAAAACAGTGGAATATTCAACTGATCTAGTTTAGCTTTCTCCTAAAATCTATTAATACCAAATGTCAAAAGATTTAAAGACACTAGGTTGTGTATGCCCTTGGGTATGTAGGGGAGAAAAAAATCTTTTACCTCTACATATCTTGTATTCCTGGTTGGGGCCCTATAACTTTAATAAAAGACCAATAAACAAGAGAAAAACAAACAGAAGTTCATTAACGTGCGCATTGTGCATATGCATGGATAACTCAAAGAGGTAGTTAGAACTTGGGTTTGTCTAACAACAAAAGAACAATAAATTTTCAGAGATGTGACAAGACAAAGGAAAAGGACTGAGTTTCTAGGGGTAGCAAATTATGGGAAGGCAAGTATATGGGGAAATTAATAGTAGATAAGGGTAGCTTTAGCAAGGTTTGTTACGTAGATTCCTCTGGTATGCTCTCTGGGGCTGATAAGGGTCTAGAGTTGTCTCTAGTGATTAACTTTTGTCCCTCCTGGTAGAGAGGAGAGTGCAGAGACTTTTACAAATTTATGTCCTGGTTTCAGGCAAATAGGAGGAGAGCAGAGGACTTTTCTTCTATCTGCTTCTTCTCAATTGCCTTTGGCTCAAATAATCCTTATGCCAAAGTGGCACATTTCGGGGTGGCATGTTTTGCTACCTTTCACTCATGTCTATCAAAGAGAGTCTGGGTGGCATGGGAGGATCTTATCTTTTAGAAACTGCCTTTCTGATGAAGAATTTTTTTCACCTCCAGATGTAATTCTTCTCTTTGTCATACATGATGCTGTATAGTGTATATGGCATAGGACTTCTGGGTTTTCTGAGGAAGGATGTAACTCTAGATTGACTTTAAGGCTTCTAGCTTTAAAGCAAATGGGTAGATGGTGATTATACAAATTACAGAAGAAGCAGATTGTGCGAGGAATGTGATGAGTTCAGACACACACATTCACATTTTCAGTTTGAGTTTAATATGGGATGTTCAAGTGGCAATATTGAGTATGCAGCTGAAGTTTGTAGTTCAAGGAAAAAACTTGGAGATGCAGCATTGGGAAAGATTAGCTTATAGGTAGAAATTGAAGCCATGAATATAAAAGATATTTTTCCAGGGAGACAGTGTAGAAGATGTGCAAAATAGTACATGAGGAAAATCCACATTTACTGGTTACGTGTTATTTAGTAATTCAATTAAAAATAGTTAATATTTCTTGAATGCTCATTATGTCCAAATTTTGCTGCTAAGTATTTAACAATGAAAATCTCATTTAATCTTCATAATAATCATACGAGATAGATACTATTATTATTATAATTTTCATTTTACAGGTGAAGAACATAGGTTAAGTGACTTGGCCAAATCACACATTCAGTAAGTGGTACAACCAGGAATTTGACTTAGTCCATGCTCTTGACCATTGTCATATGCTCTTCAAATATTTATTTAACAGCCAAGCACAATACAAGGCAGTTGAAATACAGCAGTGAAAAGGACAGATAATCCTGCTTTCATGGGGCTTACTTCCTTGTGGTGAGAAAAGCCTTAAACTTATAAAACCATAAGTAAAAACATAAGCTAAAATTGTGTTAAGGGCTATAAAGAAATAATTGGAGTAATATGACGATGGGTGTAGAGATGGGGCGAGAGACACTAGATAAGTTATTTGAGGAAGACAGCTTTAAACAGTATTTAATCTGAGACTTGAATAATGAAGCCAGGGAAAGAGCTTTACAGGAATAGAGAACAGCAAGTGAAAAGACCTTGAGATGAGATAGGATGAACAAAGGGAAAAGTGGCATCAGAGGAGACTGGAGCAGGCAGGAGTCAAACCACATAAAGCCTTGCAGGCTGCAGGGAATAGTTTAGACTTTATTCTAAGAATAATGGGAAGGCAATAAGGGGTTTTAAGGAGAGGGGTCATATGACCTAATTTATACATAAAAATAGCACCTTGGTTGCTCTCTGAATAATAGATTGGAGGGAGATAAAAGTGAAAGTAACAGGAAGACCAAGAGGAAGCTATTACAATAGTCCGTGCAAGACATGATGGTGCCTCAATTTAAGGTAGTATCAGTGGAGATGAAAGGTAGACATGTTTGAGATATATTCTGGATATAGATACTACAGAACATGCTGATTGATATGGAAGGTAAGAAAAAGGGGGAAATAAGTTATTTGCAGTTTTTGGGTCTGAGCAACTATGAGGATGGTGATTCCATTTACTGAGATGGAGAACATTGGGCAAGGAACATGTTGGTGGCTGGGAAATCAGTAATGTTGTTTTGGCAACGGCTGAATTAGACTTGTCCAACTCAGTGGAGAGGTCAAGAAGAAAGTTGTAAATATGTCTGTAGCTCTGGAGTAAATTCTAGATTATAGTTTTAAATTTAGAAGTCATCAACAGACAAATAAAGTCATGGATAAATAAGTTCACTTAAAAGGAGGAGAGATTTAAAATGAGAAGAGAAGAAGGTACTGAAGTCCCTGGAACTCAAGGTTAGGGTACATCACTGTTTGGGGATTGGATACATAGGAAGAGCTAGCAAAGAAAACCGTAAAGGAGTAACAGGTGCAATAAAAATGCTTGACAATTTAACAACTCTCTTCTTCTTAGGATACACCTCTCTATTGGCTTTAATGACGATGTACATTTCTGGTTTTCCTTCATTGCACAAAGTAAGTGATTGGCTTTCAATATGAAAAGGTGAACTTAATCTATGATAAGAAGAAGAAAATAGAAATATGAATACTGACACAGGTAAGTTTGTAGATTTGGTTGTAAGAAGATGATGCAGTTCTCTTCTGATGACTCTTATGATCTCAGTGAAGCATAAGGTGATGCAATAAACTAAGGGTAGAGATGGAACAGGCTGGGGGAGAGAATCACTGAATACTATCAAGCAGGAATGATATGAGAAGGAAGGTAAGAACCAAGACAGAATGATATTATGGAAACTTGAGGAAAGAAGAGTTTCAGACAGATGGGAAAAATCTGTGTTATCAATTTTTTTCTGTAAGTTCATTAAGGTAAAGAAAAGGCTTTACATCAGAAAGTTATTCTTAATGAAAGCAGATTCAGCAGAGTGGTAAAGTTAGAAGCCAGAGTACAGTGCATGGGGAAGTGTGCAACACGAGGGTATAGAAAATGTGATGGAGGACAGACTTTTAAAGATCAGTCAAGAAAAGAAGAAAAGTGAAAATAGCAAGAAAAAGTGACTTCTTTGAAGGGGGCTTTATTTCATATTATTGTTTATATTTAGCTTTTTTTCTAGTTTTATTGGAAAATAATTGACATGTTTGAGTATGTGAGTACAGGTCATAGGAAATTATCCAGTAAAGAAGAAGAAAGTGAAGAGAGAGAAACGAGAGCGGATAATTGATGGAGAGAAGTCCTGGGGGAAACTACCTGGGACGAGGTCAAGAACACAGGTGGATGTGACTGTAAATTTGACCGTGTGGTTACAGACTATTCTAAGAACATTTATGAAAGAAGGTTGACCTCTTGACATTTTCTGACATTCCCCACTGAATAGAACCATAATGTATTTTGCATGCTTAAAGATATTCATTAATATTTCAATGCAACTGAATGCTTTTTATGTTTTAGGTTGTCTTACAGAAAATTACTCAAGTAGCTCCTTATCCCCCCAAATTTATTCATAAAGGCATATATGTGACTCTTCTTTAAAGAGCTCTCCTTTAATTAGTATTTCTTTCTTATTTCTTATTTATGTCACGATGAATTAAATATTAACATATTGTCTTTGATTTAACCTAGAGTGAATATAAATGGTATTCTGGAAAAAGAAAAAAAAAAACTGACTTCAATTTTACTCGCTACGCCTCTGCTGAATACCTCATTAGTGCTTTAATTCATGCAGAAAAGGTTAAAATGTACTGAAAGTGACAATTCCTAAATGGAAAGCACTGTGCTTCTGGTTCACTCTCGCAGTAAAGTACAATCATTCTGGGGAAAGGAAAGTGCTAGAGAAGAGTTGTCAGAGTTGGTAGCTGAGTTGAATTACCATGTGACCCTCTGAGAGGCAGGGACATTAGAAGAAAAGGGACCTGAATGAATATGATCACATCACTTCTTTGGGAAATAGATGAATCGGGCAGGAGAGGATATTATAATGTCCACTATCACAGGCTCCTTTAGAACTTCCGTACAACTGAAATATCACTTCTTGAGAGACTGTAATATGGTATGGGCTTATGAATGCAAAGTAAAATGAAAAATTGAGAGGGTAGCTGTTTTCATTCCTCACATCATTTGTTCTTTGGTTAGTTGCCTGTGTTGGCAACAGGGGATCCTCTGAAGAGATAATCAGAACTGATGATGTGTGAATAACCCCATCTGTATATTTAAGAAACCAAAACCCTTCCCTTTACAGTCACATTTTTGCAGCTGTCATATGAGGATTATACACATATATATGGAAACAAGAGAATCCAATCCTCCAAGATATTTTCAAGTTCAATTATCTCTACCTGGCCCATGGACATGGAGCCATTGTATTTCTCTCTTAGAATTGTTTGTCATTGACTCCTCACTATAAATGAACTAATTCAGTTAAATGTCAGTGTTATAATAAATTTCATATTACTATACATTTCAAATCCCAAAGGAGTATCCCTTCTCCAGGTAGTTTCTCCAAATATTTTATTTTCTCTAGTATTTGAGTAACTAGAAATTTACCTTTCAAGCCTGGGACTATGGGTCCAAGTGAGTTTTCTTGTCTGCCTTGAGGTGGAATAAGCAATGAGACAGATGAGCAGAGGCCTTGGGAAGTTACATTGGGAACACTTGTCTTCCTGCTTGCTGTTTATAGTGTTTGGCCAAGCTGATAATATTCTGTTTTAGGCAGCTCAATTGATGTGAATTATACACTGATTTTACCATATGGATAGCTACGCCATGAAACATATTACATTATTTCAACAACAGTATCATAATATGTTTTAATAAGAAAATCATGCTAGCTTCTGGATAAAAGGAAATTATGCAGATGCAGTTACTGTCCTCATGTGCAAAGACTTCATTTAATTAACAAAAGTCTACGTTATATTGATAGAGAACTTTGCAGTTTTCAAAGCACTTCACATACATCTGTTTGATGTTTACCACACCTGTATGCTGTAGGGATATGGGCATTAAAAAATAGTAAGCCAAGGAGCTTCCCTGGTGGCACAGTGGTTGAGAGTCCGCCTGCCGATGCAGGAGACATGGATTCGTGCCCCGGTCCGGGAGGATCCCACATGTCACGGAGCGGCTGGGCCCGTGAGCCATGGCCGCTGAGCCTGCGCGTCCGGAGCCTGTGCTCCGCAACGGAAGAGGCCACAACAGTGAGAGGCCCGCATACCGCAAAAAAAAAAAAAAAAAAAAAAAAATAGTAAGCCAAGTCAGAATCTAGAAAGTAAAGTAAATGTCCAGTAGAGATGGTCCATATCCAAGTAAGAAAGCTGAGGTAATTAAGTACAAATTCCTTGGTTCAAGCAATTTTACTTCTAGGAATTTCTCTTATGGAAATAGTTATTGTTTTGGGGAGATCATTGACCAAAGTTCAAGTAAGATCCTTCTTTTTTTTTTGCCAGGCCACAAATTAAGTAGTAGGTTATGTTTATAAGACAGTGAGTCAAAGATTCAAAACTTGAAGAAGCAGACTTTAGTTGGATATTTTTCCCAAATGAGTAATTTTAATATACACTCAGGAACACCTTAAGTAATAACCAGATATTGTCCTCAATGTTTTTCAGACCTCTGCTGATGTGACTTTTTTTTTCTTCTTGAACAGTTTCAAATGTCCAAGCCCAAATGTAATCATTGTATTTTTACATTCTCAGTCTTATGAGAAGCAGACAAAAAGATGTTTTTCTATATGTGAGCAATGGGACACAACTTGTTCAGTGTGTCCCCTTCTTTCAATGCCCTGAAAAACTTCCTTATATGCAGGATGATTAAGAAAACATTCAATGAAAACTTCATTCCAGCAGTGGGAGCACTGAGGGACAAACTTCTTATGTTTGATAACAGAAATATTACAAAGTTTTAAGGATGTGAAAAATTTCAAACATCTAGTGCTGTCTTTCCTTCTCTTTTTATAAATTATCTCATAGGACATATAAACATCTAAATTTTGCTATACTAAGCTCTACTGACAATTTACTAAGTCTGTATGTTCACAGATAAAAGAACCATTGTCACATGGGTAAGAGCCAAGGTTTGGCCTACAGAGGCAGTATTGTCCAGTTTGATCCCCTTGACGCTCATACAGCTACGCAAGGATTACACACACACACACATGCATGTGCACACACACACACAATTACAAACACTGCAATTAATATCCTTATTTATCCAGATGCCAAATTCAGTCTGATTTGTAATAATAAACATTGATATCACTCTAAATATTTGTAAATAGAGAATTCAATAAATGTGATAGGGCATATAGGTAAATGGAACACTATGACCCCCTCAAAATAAAAGAGATCTACATTTACTGAAATGAAAAGATGTCCACAATGAGCTAAATATGATATTTTATAAGAAAAATATATACATATGCATCCATATATTTATGGAAAAATGTAAAATATGCTGTTAAAAGTAGTTATCTTGAGATTATGGGACAAATTTCAAAGTCATGTAATAGAATTTTTACAAATGTTTTATAACACACGTGAATTATTTACTTAATGAGAAAAAAGTAAATATATAAAATAAAATGAGTAAATTAAAGAACAGATATGCATGGTATAATTTTACCTACATAAAATATATACATATATGTTTATATATGAATGAAAATGCTAGGAGGATACATAGCTAGTTCTTAATAGTGATTCTCTATCACTATTAAGTGATGGAGTTATGGTAGAAATTCCACTTTCTTCATACCATTTGAATGTTTTACAACCACTGTATATTACAGATTAATCTGTACATAGTGATGCTAGCTATAACATGGATTCAGTCATTTTTATTATATAGTAGTATTCTCTAGGCAATGGCAACTCTTTCCCCCATCAATTTATAATCATTAGAGAAATATGATGCTTTAATATTCTAAGGACTTGATAACCTTCTAAAATAATACAATTACTAATTAAAATGTATTACCACTTCTGAGAAATAGTAAAGCAGTGTTCATTATTTTGAAATTTGCTTCAGAGCATATAATTTGTCCTTTAACAGTTAATATAATTTTTATTTTCTTATTATTTTGGTCATAAAAGTGATTCATAGAGAACGATTAAAATAATGTGCTTCAGTAAATAATCAAGAAGACATTGGATGAATGAATATGATGTATTTTAATAGGAGTCACTTCTGATAACTAAAATCCTGATTCTCACATTTAAAATAAACTTGATAAAACACTACCCTTACAAATTTCAGTATCTTAATTCTATTTACTTTAATTTCATATTTACTCTAAAACCTGAAATGTTTGATAAACAGCAAGGACCTACTTTATAGTACAGGGAACTATATCCAATATCTTGTAATAACCTATAATGGAAAGAATCTGAAAAAGATTATATATATATACACACACACACACACACACACACACACACACACATATATGACTGAATCGCTTTGCCATACACCTGAAATGTGAATCAACTATACTTCAATAAAAAATAAAAATTAAAAAAACTAAAATATTTGATTTAAATTGGAAAAACTGTAAAAGAATGACTGAATAGACAATATAGTTAAATACTTCACTTTATCCAAAACTTGGAAGCAATTATGGAATATTAAACTTGTACACACAGATGAAACAAAACAAGTGCATCTCATTTTTAGGGCAAGTAAGAAATAATCAGCTCTATTTTTTTGCTTTTCAACTCTTTGTTCTGTGTTCTGTGGTCCTTTCGAACAGCCCACTGATGCTACCTAGGGCTATAAGGGGAAAAAAAATGACTATGGAAAGATAAATCCTACTTTATACCTGTGAAAAATAAAAGGATATTTTTGATTTACCAAAAAGGAAAATGCATTTTCTTCATGATATCTTTATTTAAACTTTGTCACATGAGCACATATCATCACAGTTGTAATGAATGAAACCAGGTTAAAGCTTAGTTGATGAACTAAAGAAAGAAATATATATCATATAATTCCTTGTTGTGTAATTAAATAGGCATTTCCATATAAATAACGTGAAGGGTGCCCTTTAGGTAAAGTTTAATTATCTGAAAAATAACTGCAGTTACTGTCATTAGATTTTTTTAAGTAAAAAAGAAATTTATGGTAAATCATAAGACTACCGTCATTAAGCATGATCAACCTATCAGAAAATGTTTTCAAAATGATACCTAAGATTAGTGATGTTGGGCATCTTTTCATGTGTTTGTAGTGGGAAGGTGCTGCATAACACAGGGAGATCAGCTTGATGCTTTGTGATGACCTAGAGGGGTGGGATATGTAGGATGGGAGGGAGGCTCAAGAGGGAGGGGAAATGAGGATATATGTATACTTACTTCTAGAGAGGGGCTTGCAAACAATGAATTAAAAGGTGGTAGCTTGCTGAGTAGAGTAATCTTGGTTGTAGGTTTTTCTCCTTCATCACTTTAAATATGTCCTGCCATTCCCTTCTGGCTTGTAGAATTTCTGCTGGAAGATCAGCTGTTAACCTTATGGGGATTCCCTTGTATGTTATTTGTTGCTTTTCCATTGCTGCTTTTAAGATTTTTTCTTTGTATTTAATTTTTGATAGTTTGATTAATATGTGTCTTGGCAGGTTTCTCCTTTGATTTATCCTGTATGGGACTCTGCGCTTCCTGGACTTGATTGACTATTTCCTTTCCCATATTAGGGAAGTTTTCAACTATAATCTCTTCAAAAATTTTTTCAGTCCCTTTCTTTTTCTCTTCTTCTTCTGGGACCCCTATAATTCGAATATTGGTGCATTTAATGTGTCCCAGAGGTCTCTGAGACTGTCCTCAATTCTTTTCATTCTTTTTTCTTTATTCTGCTCTGCAGTAGTTATTTTCTCTATTTTATCTTCCAGGTCACTTATCCGTTCTTCTGCCTCAGTTATTCTGCTATTGATTCCTTCTAGAGAATGTTTAATATCATCTGTTGTGTTGTTCATCATTGTTTGTTCATAATTGCTCTTACGTTCTTCTAGGTCCTTGTTAAACATTTCTGGTATTTTCTCCATTCTATTTCCAAGATTTTGGATCATCTTTACTATCATTATTCTCAATTCTTTTTCAGGGAGACTGCCTATTTCCTTTTCATTTGTTAGGTCTGGTGGGTTTTTACCTTGCTCCTTCATCTGCTGCTTATTGCTCTGTCTTCTCATTTTGTTTAACTTACTGTGTTTAGGGTCTTCTTTTCACAGCCTGCAGGTCTGTAGTTCCCATTGTTTTTGGTGTCTGCCCCCCAGTGGTTGAGGTTGGTTCAGTGGCTTGTGTAGGCTTCCTGATGGAAGGGTCTGGTACCTGTGTTCTGGTGGGTGGGGCTGGATTTTGTCTTTCTGGTGGGCAGGGCCATGTCCGGTGGTGTGTTTTGGGGTGTCTGTGAATTTATTATGATTTTAGGCAGCCTCTCTGCTAATGGGTGGTTTGGTGGTCCAATGTCCTTAACTTGGCTCTCCCACCTCAGAGGCTCAGGCCTGGCACCAGGTTGGAGCACCGAGACCCTGTCAGCCACTTGGCTCAGAAGAAAAGTGAGAGAAAAAAAGAAAAAAAATAATATAATAATAAATTTTAAAAATTATTAAAATAACAAATATTAAAAAAAATAATAATAAAAAAGAAGAGAGCAACCAAACCAATAAACAAATACACCAATGATAATAAGCACTAAAAACTAAACTAAGATAAACATAAAAAGCAGAAACAAATCAGTTGCAGACAGCAAACCTTAAGTCTATAGTTGCTCCCAAATTCCACTGCCTCAGTTTTGGGAACATTCGTTGTCTACTCAGGTATTCCACAGATGCAGGGTACATCAAGTTGACTGTGGAGATTTAAACCGCTGCTCCTGAAGATGCACAGAGAGATTTCCCTTTCTCTTCTTTGTTCGCACAGCTCCTGGGGTTCAGCTTTGGCTCTGGCCCCACCTCTGCATGTAGGTCGCCTTCTGGCATCTGTTCCTGCCCAGGCAGGATGGGGTTAAAGCAGTGGTGATTAGGGGGCTCTTGCTCATTCAGGCCAGGGGAAGGGAGGGATATGGTAGTTATAATTGGAATGTGGGGTGAGCCTGTGGCGGCAGAAGCCAGTGTGACTTTGCAACAGCCTGAGGTGCACCATGTGTTCTCCTGGGGAACTTTTCCCTGGATCATGGGCCTCTGGCAGTGGTGGGCTGCACAGGCTCCCAGTGGGGTGTGGATAGTGACCTGTGCTTGCGCACAGGCTTCTTGGTGGCTGCAGCGGCATTAGCATTTCATGCCCATCTCTGGTGTGTGAGCTGATAGCCGCGGCTCATGCCTGTCTCTGGAGCTCGTTTAGGAGGTGCTCTGCCTTCTGTGGGCAGACAGGGAAAGAATCCCCTCTCCTTGCACACCCCAAAACAGTGGCCTCTTGCCTCTTAGGCAGTTCCAGGCTTTTTCCCAGACACCCTCTGGGCTAGCTGTGGCACACTAGCCCCCTTCAGGCTGTGTTCATGCAGTCAACCCCAGTCCTCTCCCTGGGATCTGACCTCTGAAGCCCGAGCCTCAGCTCCCAGCCCCCACTGCCCTGGGGTGTGAACAGACAAGCCTCTCAGGCTGGTGAGTGCTGGTCGGCATGACCCTCTGTGCGGGAATCTCTCCACTTTGCCCTCTGCAACCCTGTTGCTGTGCTCTCCTCCGTGGCTCCGAATCTTCCCCCATGCCCACACCCTGTCTCTGCCAGTGAAGGAACTTCCTAGTGTGTGGAAACTTTTCCTCCTTCACAGCTCCCTCCCAGAGGTGAAGGTTCCATCCTTATTCTTTTGTCTCTGTCTTTTCTTTTTTTCTTTTGCCCTACCCAGGTACGTGGGGATTTTCTTGCCTTTTGGTAAGTCTGAGGTCTTCTGCCAGCGTTCAGTTTTTCCACATGTGGGTGTATTTTTGATGTATTTGCAGGGAGGAAGGTGATCTCCATGTCTTACTCCTCCGCCATCTTGGAGTTCCCCCTCAGCTGATTCACTTTATTGTACAACAGAAACTAACACAACATTATAAAGCAATTATACTCCAATAAAGATTTTAAAAAATGATACCTGAGAATTAATCACTTAAATCTAAGGGAACTTAGCATATATACACTATGCTGTTTTCTGATAAGTGGGTCTTTTGTTTGTCTTTAGTGTTTTTCTATTTTTTATTTTTGTAAACCGTGTGTAGGAAATGTCTTTAGTGTTTTTCTATTTTTTTTTTTTTTGTAAACCGTGTGTAGGAAAATAAGTTGAAATGCTTTACAGTCTTTGATGGCTTATCAAAACTGTTGTTTTTCATAGAAACTCACATGATAAAAGAATCATATTTCATTTTCTTTGATTCAGTTAACTAAATCATAAGACAAGCACATCACTCTTGGTTGGGAAAATCAAGTAACTTTCAAAATTAATGGACATGTACTAGTTTTTTGTTCATTGTCATTTTACTGAAGGCTAGGCTAGGGTCGTGTTGAAATAGTCTCTAAAACCAAGATCTTACACATTGTTTATAAAATTTTTCTCCTCTAGCATACCTAATAACAAAGAAGTGGATACACATCCCCTAAGAGTCTGGGGGAAACTATGCCAAAACAGCTCAAAACAAATTCATTGTTTTCTTGAATCTTTGGTGTCCTCTTAAAAATGCACATGGATTTTGCATCCTATTCCATAGTATACATTTGTTTAAATAAAAATAGATGAAGATTTCTTTCAACTAAATTTTGGGGGTAAAATTGATATTACAGAAAGATGCATCATATTTATATTTTGACTTTGCATAACTTTGTGCAGAAGTTAAGTTTGAGAAACACAGTGCTTAAGAATGTCAGAGCCTGTATCTGAGACTGAAAAGATGGGATACCATGTAATTTCTCTTTAGAAATACTGGAACAAGAAATGTATGTAACATTTAATTTGAGCCTGTTTCGCTACCAGTGTGAAACACTTACATTGAGGCAACCTATTCATTTTTGGTCATTTTTGAAATTGTCATAAAGTATTTATTGTTATTTTTAACCAAACCCGAATCCTTATAATTTTGACTTATTAATCTTATTTCTGCTCTCAATGTAGTCATAAGTCAATTCTCCTAAAAGCATAAACTCCAGTTAGACTACATATGAGTATTTTTCTTAAAGATCAAAACAAATTTTAATATATGTGAAATATGAGTGTGCCCTTTGCCCTTCTGTAATGTGTATGTGTGGCTGGGAGGGGAGAATGGGAGTGAGAATTATCTGGATCTACTTTTGAGGTGAACAGAATGAATACATGACCAAGCAAAAAGTACATTAACTCCCTCATATGGCAATGATGTAATATATTCAATGTCAAATGAACACTGTTAAATTGTTAAAAACAAATAAACACAAAATCATCCACCTACTTGGGGATGCATATTTTGTAGCTAATTTATCTTAATGGACTCAAGTAGTTCTACCTAATCAAACATTCTATAAGAACTGTACAGATATTCTGTCATTGTCAGAATTGGTGCCTGGCAATCTCTCCATTATAAATTTCCTAGTCAAAATTGGCTCTTTTTGAGCAATAACATAACAGAGCATACAAAAGAAACACAAGAAAAATGTTCAGATAACAGTAACAGTAACAACAATAAATAACAAACTGTCATTTATTTAGTACTTAATATGTGTCAAATGTAGTGCTAGGGGCTTTAGATAAATTATTTTATTTAATCATCACAACACCCACAGACTGAGTATTTTTGTTTCAGTGGAACAGACGAGAAATTGAAATGTAAAGAGAATAACAGGCTTATCTAAGGTCATATAACTAGGTGATACTTGATGAAACCAAGGTTGAAACTAAACTTGGCTTCTAAAATTCTTTATCTCAGTAATTAAACTCCCTTAATATTAATAGTTCTTTCATTGATTGAAAAGATTAAAGCTACCTCTTATCTCCCTTATTCTTTTCTGCATTTTCCAAGTTTTCTTAAGTCTGTATTACGTGCATAAATATCAAAATTATCTAAAATATTGTATTGTTTACTTTATTGTATATAACATGAGAGTCTTGTAATAGTTGTATATTGTTTTAGTCTCTTCCATAATATTTTTTGAAAATAACCTCTTCTCCATTCCATGTACATCTTACAGAACTATCATTTATGGTACCATGGTTTCTTTGCCTCAGGAATAAACTTTTCACTAAAGCCTAGTCAATCAAGATATTCCACCTCACAGATAAAAGCAATTGGTCCAGGAGTTGGTCATGTTGCCCAGAGTCCTTCCCTGGAATTTATAATATGACTCTAGAATAAAGAAGCTTCTCTCCACTGTGGTGTTTGGAGAATATGAATATGAGCCTACTGGTGGCTATCTTCCCTGTAATATGCAGAAGACCTGTCTATAAACGGAAGCCAAGTAGAGGGAAGCAGAGATGGGAAATAGCTATCTTAATAGTAGTAAACCCTAGTTTCAGCCCCTAAAGTTCTTGCTGTTTCCCCTTGTTCATTGTTCTTGTTATTTTCCCCTTGCCTTATTCTGGGGTTGAGTCTAAGAATGTATTATTATTAATTTTAAAGATCCTCAGTTGATTATGATGATTGGCTATGCATGGCAATCATGGGACATGTTAATAATTCATCCCTTTTGGTTTTTGATCTATGTCAGTTTTTCACTAAAATTTTTTTCTGAAACACCAGTCACTCAAATACACCACAGCAAAAAAGAGTTTTTCAGTGCTCATTAAAGGGTCTGAAAAGTCCTTCAGTAAAACTGATTAATTGCTGAACCCAGCATTTCTCAATTGCCATTTTTTAGTTAGGTAGTTATTAACATCTTAAAAAACACAGTTTTGGAAATGCTGAGAGATATACTATATTTATATATAATAATTTGCCAAGATTACATTCATTTTAGCAGCTTAGTATAATTGAAAATTTATCTCTTTTACATGAACTTTTCCCCAATTAACTTTGTGATTGATTAAATCTAAATTCATTTCACTGGACTATCCTGCAATTTCCAGCTAGTCAAGATGATTTTTAATTTCAACTGGAATCCAACATATTTCTCTGCCAGCTTTGGGTCATTTGAAGATTTGATAAGAAGGACTTCTAAAGCTACATTAATGTCTTTGTTCACTATGTTGAATCAGAAAGGGTTAATGATAGAGTCTCAAGTTATTCTGCCAGAAACTATTTTTCAAGTTAACACTGGTTAATTATTTGATATATTTGATATGTAATTCAACTGCTAATCCACCTAACACTTTTATCCTTCAGGCCACATTTTTCTTTCAACTACAAGTATGCCACAAGAGATTTTGTCATTTGGTTTCCTGAAATCAAACTTGATCTTCATACACAGTTTGTTGTGGTCTTTAAGTTGAATACCAAAAATATTTGCCCAAAATATCTCAGAAATTTTCTGTGGGAGTACAGCCCAAGGACCCTTATCTTTAAGTCGGCCAAGACCAAACCAGATTGAAATGGAATATATTAAATTTTATAGAAAAATAAAACAACTCTGAATCAAGAAAACTGATGATTAAAACTTTCTGTTATGCTGTATGTTTTTAAAATTGGTGGCCCGTTACCCAGAATTCCCTCTTATCAAGATATTTAAAATTTCAAAATTAGAAATATAATTTTTGTCACCTGCAAATATTCCTGGAAAATGTCACTGAAAATAAGGTTTAAAGTATGTTTTTAATTTTTAAATTTTAATTTGATATATATAAAAGAACACATATCATAGCTGTATACCTTGAATTATTCTCACAAAGCTGACATAACTCATACCCAGATAAACAGAACCCCATACCCAGAAGCCTTTTGCAGGCTCCCTTGCACTTACTACCCCTCCAAGAATAACCACTATCCTAACTTCTAACTCCATAGATTAATTCTGCCTCCTGGAATAGAGCACAGGTCCAGGTTCATTAGATAAATTATAGTTCACAGAATTATTCTAAATGTTCAAGTTGAAGAAACTCAATGTTTTTCTTTAGAGTTTCTTGAACTTTCTGGTTGTACAGTCTTGGCCAAATTGTTTAACCTCTCTGAACCTCAGCTTCTTCAACTTTACAATAGAAATAATTATAGTACCTTATCTCACAGGCTTGTGAATAGTAAATATTTTATACATATATATGTATATGTATTTACATCTATCTATACAAATATTGTGTAGTAAATTTGTATGGATACATAGATTTTGTAAAGTGTAGCACCTGGCACACAGTAAACACTCAAATTGTAATTATTGTTGGAGTGTTTAGAATACCCTAATACATATTTTAAATTATTATTAGTGTTAATTAAAACCATTGCTAATTAAATCAACTTTGCTTTTTGGGTTATGTTTTTCTTTCTTTTTTTTTTTTTTTTTGCTTACCACCAAAAATATATCTTCCATTAGTTACCATACAGCTGATCCCCTTTACCCATTTTGAGCCTCTCACACATACCTCTTCCTCTCTTATAACCACTGCTCTGTTCTCTGTATCTGTGTGTTTGTTTTTGTTTGGTCTGTTCACTTATTTTGTTTTTGTTTGTTTATCAACTTTTTATATTCCACATGAGTCTTTCTCCATTTGACTTATTTCATTTAGCATAATACCCTAAATATCTATCCATGTTGTCACAAATAACAAGATTTCAACTTTTTTATCGCTGAGTAATATTCTATTGTGTATATATAATTTCTTCCTTTAGGTATGCTAATAATTGTTTTATATATATTGGTGCTCCTCTGTTAGGTACATGTATATTAATCATGGTTATGTCTTCTTAATAAATTGCCCCTTTAATATTATATACTGTCCATCTTTGTGTCTTGTTACCTTTTTTGTCTTGAAATCTATTTTGTCTGATATGAATATGGCTACACCTACTTTCTTTTGGCTACCATTTGCTTGGAGCATCATTTTTCATCCCTTCACTTTTAACCTTTGTTTGTCTTTAGAGCTAAGGGGTGTCTCTTGGAGGCAGCATATATTTGCATCTTGTTTCTTAATCCATGTAGCCACTCTGTGTTTTTTGATTGGTGAATGCAATCCATTTATATTTAGGGTGACTACTGACAGATGAGGGTATGGTATTGCCATTTTATTTCTTCTTTTCTGGTTGTTCTATATTTCCATTGTTTATTTTTCCTTGTATTTCTGTATGCCATTTTGTTATTTATTTATTTATTTATTTATTTTGGGGGGCTGTTTTGGGTCTTTGTTGTTGTGTGTGGGCTTTCTCTAGTTGTGGTGAGCAGGGGCTACTCTTCATTGTGGTGCGGGGACTTCTCACTGTGGTGGCTTCTCTTGTTGCAGAGCACAGGCTCTAGGCATGCAGGCTCAGTAGTTGTGGCACATGAGCTTAGTTGCTCCGCAGCATGTGGGATCTTCCTGGACCAGGGATCAAACGTGTGTCCCCTGCATTGGCAAGTGGATTCTTAACCACTGTGCCACCAGGGAAGTCCCCTGTGTGCCATTTTGGTTTGGTCATTTTCTATGATATTATTCTGCTTTTCCTCATTTTTATGTTTTGTGTCTCTGCTGTATGTTTATGTTTTGTGGTTACTCTGAAGTTTGTATAAAGCACCTCATAGATAAAATAGTCCTTTTTCTGCTGATAGCATCTCATCTTCATTTACCTATACAAGTTCCATCCTTTTCCTCTTTCCCTTTTATGTTTTTGTTGTCTCAAATTATCTTTTTCTATGCTGTGAGTTTGTTACCTGAGATAGCTATAGTTTTTTTTTTTAACCTATTCTGATAAAGAGTTGCAATTTTCTAGTTCTATTTATCACCTAGCTCAAAGTTTTGTGTATTTTTGCTGTGCTGTTTGTGGTAGAAGAGGTCCTTTTAATGTCTCTCATAAGGCAGATCTAGTGTTAATGAGCTTCCTCAGCTTTTGTTTTTTTGTAGTCTTTATTTCTCCTTCATATCTGAATGATAACTTTGTTTGATAGAGTATTCTTGGGTGGCAGTTTTTATCTTAGTATTTTTCAGAATGTCATTCCACTTCCTTCTGGCCTATAGAGTTTCTGCTGAGAAGTCAGCTGATACCCCAGTGGGGATTCCTTTGTAGGTTACCACCTTTTTTCCCCTAGCTGCCTTTAAAATTCTTTCTCTGTTATTGACTTTTGACAATTTTAATATTATGTGCCTTAGAGAAGGTCTTTTTGCATTGAGACAATTAGGTGTTCGGTGTTCTCTTAGCTTCATGGACTTGTATATCCAGTTCTTCCCCCAAATTTGGGAAGTTCTCAGCTTTTATTTCTTTAAAAAATCTCTCTGCTCTGTTCGCTCTTTCTTCTCCTACCAGAACACCCATTATCTTAAAGTTGCCCTTCCTGAAAGAATCAGATAGTTCTCATAGAATTTCCTCATTTTTCTATATCTTATTTGTCTTTCTTCTACTTACATCATGTCTAGATTTCTATCTTCGTGCTCACTAATTCTTTCTTCCATATGGTCTGCTATATTTCCAGTGCTTTTGGATACATTTTTCATCTCAGTTATTGAATTCTTCAGCTCCACAATTGTGGTTTGGTTCTTTTTTAGAGTTTCAATCTCTTTGGCGAAATATTCCTTCTATTCATTAATTTTATTGCTAGCCTCATTAAATTGCCTTTCTGAGTTTTCTTGTATCTCATTGAGTTTCTTCATGACACCTACTTTGAATTCTCTATCAGTTAAATCACAATATTCTCTGACTTCTGGAAAACTATCTTTGTGTGTGCGTGTGTGGTGCTTTAGTATAACTGTGGTTCTTCATGGTGCTTGATGAATTGTTCCCCAGTTGGCGTATTTGAAGTTAAATGACAGGTTAGAAGTTAGTCTTTCTTTTCTTTTGTAGAACGTGCTGTAACACAAGTTTTTGGTTTCTTTTACCTGAGCTACCTCTGTTTATATTTAAGAGTTGGCACTTTCCAGCCTCCATCTTCTCTGTAAAATGTGTGGCTGCATGCCTTCTTTGTCTCTTCTTGTGCCTCTGGGGTCCTTGCTGCCTTGCTTCTGCCACAATCACTGTTAGTACTGGGCTCTTCCCTTGTGTTGGGGATCCCCTGAGACAATGGGTCTACCATGGCAGGAGGGGGCAGTGGGGGGGAGGGAGCTGGTGTCATGCAAGTGCCTCTACCATGTCTGGTGTTATAAGGTTCACGGCTCCACCACTGCCAATGGGGGTGGGGTGGGGCCTGGGGTCGTAAGTGCTTTAGTGGCCAGAGGGATGGGATTCTAGGCTGCAGAGGCTGGTGTGTTTCAGAGGCCAGGATCATGTACGTGGCTTCCCCTGCTGCTACTGGGGTCCCTAAGGCTGTGGTCTCATCTGCTGTAGTCAGAAGATCAGGATTGCAGGCAGCAGTCCACCCATCTTTAGATGTACAGATTTGTGAAATTCTCAAGCATCCTTCTGTGTTGAGCAGAGGCACTTTTGTTGAGTTGTGGATATTTTACACATTGCAAGATTGAAAGGAGGAGATAAAGGTAGCTTTTCACTCTGCCATGTTTCTGGCATAACCCCAAATCTACTTTGTTAAGAAACAGAATGTTTTAAATTTTTTTCAAATAAAAAAATAATGTTTTTATTAAACCTCATTATGAACACTAACATAATGAATATCATGTTCTTGAATGATTGATTCACCTGTCATACGTTTCATTTTGTGGTAACAGTGATTAACTCTAGAGTGTTTGCAAGTTTATCTTCTGTATTATGGTGATTTTAAAATTCCTCACACTGACATTGAAATATGTCAATAATCTGTCAGCACATTCATGACTCACATAAAGTTCTACATGAAAACTCATTGGTAATTTTCAAACATTTTAGAAAAGGTCTGAATAAAGCAATTAACCATGAAAATTGCTTTCGATTTTTTAGTAGTTTTAATATTTTCTGATTACATCAGAATATGACTCTTTTATCATTTTTAAGTCATGGTTATTGAGAATTCATGTAGGAGTCTAATTCAATAGGTATGGAATTATAAAATGAGGATGTGTCACAATTACATAAATATATGCTTAAAAGCATGTGGTTTTTGTTTGGTCATTGTTGTTATTGTTTGTTTTTCTGTGTTCCTGATATAACAGGTTTATTATCTCAAAGCTCTATCACTGAAATACTGGGAGTCCATACTCATTGACATGGACATTTAAAAAAAAATTATTTCATTGAAGTATAATTTACATACAATGCATTTCACTCATTTTAAGTGTGTATCTCAGTGGTTTCTCATACATTTAGAGAGTTATGCAAATATCACTACAATCCAATTTTAGAACATTTTCCTCAGCCCCAAGAGATCCATCATAACTTTGCAGTCAATTCTTGTCTGCCACCTCCAGGTGCAGGCAACAACTAATTTACTTTTTATTTCTATAGATTTGCCTGTCCTGGACTTTCCATATAAATGGTATAATACAGTAGTATATTTTAGGTAAAGTTGTTTTACAGTGTTGTTTAAGTCTCCTATGCTCTTGCTGATTTTCTATCTAGATATTCTATCCATTAGTGAAAGTGGGGCATTGAAGTTTCCTAGTATGATTATTAAACTGTTTATTTCTCCTTTAGTTTCTGTTGCTTTTTGCTTTATGTTTTTGGGGGCAGTGTTGTTATTATGAACATAGGCTTTAAAAATTATATTTTATGCAATAAGCACTTCCAGAAGTTTAGAGTAATGACCACAAAAACACTCCTCAATGAAGGCAACAAAATGACAGCAAAAATTGTCAAAATAAATTTTTCATGACTTTGGAAATTAACCAAAATCTTGGGAAAATCTGAAGAGCATTTATTTAGGAAAAATGGCTAAATCTCAATAAGAACAGTGAGAAGTTTTACATTTAACTTGCCTTATTTCTATCCCTTTCTCTTTCGTTTTGTGGTAGACTTAAAATCCAACAGCATCACAATGAGCTTATCTGTGAAAACCAGCACACTGTTGGATATAACTGGTTTAGAGTTCCCCAATACACCATCCATTGAGAACTGTCACTATTCAATCTGTTTGGCAGCTCCCTAAAAAGCTCCATGGCCAGTGTTTGCTTTTATTTGACCTGACTCAGAGATAATTTTGCATGAGCATCCCTAAGTTGTGGAAAACAATCAGCAGCAACTATTTAACATGTCAACTGACTGAAGTAACAATACTACCTAAGACTAACTAGAGGCTAATCAAAAAAAATTTTTTTAAACTGAAGAATAAGATATTCATAAAGGATTTTTTAAAGTCTGAAACATTCCTGGGAATCTAGAAGGTCACATGCATGTGTTAAGATGTTTGCATGTCGAGGAAAGATCTGAGAGGACCTTAATCTCTTACCTCTGGTTGACTTTGTGTCACTATACAATCAGGAAATAAAGGCTAAGGCAGAGTTGTAAATTTTCTACCTAAGCATTAGAAACATGTCTCATCAAACATACAGACGCTCTTGGTAAGGACAGAAGAATTATTGGTTCAATGAGTTTAAGTATATCTCTGTCCAACCATTAGCTGTCAACTAAGATACATCAATGACCACACACAACAATGAATACATATTTTACAGAATGATTCAAGGACATCACAGAAGAAATAAAAAGGAGAGGAACAACAATAACTGATTTTCAGTTTGTCCACATCATTGTATTTAAAATGTCCAGTTTTAAAGAAAAAAATTGAGACATGAAAAGAAACAGGAAAATATGTCCCATAAAAAGGAAAAGCAAATGAACACAAATTATCCCTGAGGAAGCAGAAATTTTGGACTTACTAGATAAAGACTTTAAAATCAGTTGTTACAAATTAGTTCAAAGACTAAAGAGAACAATGTCTAGACAAATAAAAGATATTATGAGAATGATGTTTCACCAGATATAGCATGTCAATAAAGGCATAGAAAGTATATAAAAAATAAATAAAATGCTGTAGTTGAAAAGTACAATAACTGAAATGAAAAATGCACTAAAGGGGCTCAATATCAGATTTGAGCAGGCATAAGAAAGAATCAGTGAATTTGAGATAGGTCAAATGAAACTATCCAGTCTGAGGAAGAGCAAGATAACAGCATGAAGAAAAATCAACAGAGCCTAAGAAACTTTTAGAATACCATCAAAAATATCATATAGGCATCATGGGAATCTGAGGAGAGAAGGGAGAAGAGGCATGATGAATATTTGAATAAATAATGGCTGTAAAGTTTCCAAGCTTGATGAAAAAATTAATCTAAAAGTCCAATAAGTTCAATGAACTCCAACCTGGATAAATTCACAGCGAAGCAAACCTGAACACATGATATCAAACTGTTGAAAGACAAAACCAAAAAGATAATCTTTAGAGCAGCAAGAGGAAAGCAACTCATCATATACAAGGGATCTTCAGTAAACTTAACAGTAGACTTCCTGTCAGAAACCGTGGAGACCAGGGGACTTCCCTGGTGGTCCAGCTGTTAAGACTCCTTGCTTCTACTGCAGGGGGCAGGGGGCATGAGTTCAATCTCAGGTTGGGGAAGTAAGGTCCCACATGCCACATGGTGCAGCCAAAAAGTAAAAAAAAAAAAAAAAGAAAAGAAAAGAAAAGAAAAGAAACCATGGAGACCAGAAGGAAGTGGAATGACATATTCAAACTGCTGAAAGAGACTGAATTCTATGTCCAGAGAATTAGCCATCAAAAAATGAAAGAGAAATTAAGACATTCCTTGATATACCAAAACTGAAGGAATTTTTTTACTCATAAACCTTCCCTACCACAAAGACTAAAGGTAGTCCTTTAGGGTGAGATGAAAGGCCTCTAGAGAGTAATTCAAAGCCACACAAAGAAATGAAAAGCCTAGTATAAGTAAGTACATTGTTACCTCCTGGCACAAATAAAGAAACATTATAAATACCTTTCTTTTTGTAAATCTTTTCTTCCAAAATCTACTTTAAAAGACAAATACCTAAAACAATAATTTAAAAATCTGTGTTGATGGGTTTAAAAAATATATATGTATATATAAATGTAATTTGTTTTACAATAATACCATAAAACATACCATGTTTTACAAAAATACCATATTTTACATAAATACCATACCATTGTATAATACCAAATAATTACATAAATTACCATGTAATTTGTTTTACATAATACCATAAAGACCAAGGGTATTATACAATGCCATTTATTTTAGCAAAGTTTTTTTATGATATTGAAGTTATGTTGATATCAATCCAAACTTATTTTTTTTAAGTTAAAATGTTAGTTGTAATTGTAGGGCAACCACTAAGAAAGTAACTCCATAAAATATGGTAAAAGAGACAATAAGGGACTTAAAATGGGTTGCTAGATAATATAAATTTAACACACAAAAATCAATAATGGAGGAATGAAGGACCAGAAAGATATAGAACATATAGACAACAAATAGAAAAATGGCAGAAACTAATCTTACTTTATCAATAATTACATTTAATGCAAATGGCCTAAATACTGCAAGCAAAAGGCAGAGACTAGAAGAGTGGATAAAAAATAATCATGATTCAACTATATACTGTGTAAAAGAGACACTTTAGATTCAAAGGCACAAATAGGTTAAAACTAAAGGATAGAAAAAAAAAGAAATAAGATGAAAACTCTAACTCAAGAAAGCTGGAGTGGCTATACTAATAATAAAGATAAAAGACAATAAAATAAGAATCTGTACTAGAAACAAAAAGGATATTGTGATGATAAGAGTAAATCCATTGATAAGACATAACAATTACAAATTTACATGCATTTAATAGAGCTCCAAAATATATGAAACAAATGTAACAGAATTAAATGGAGAAATAGACAATTCAACAATAACTGGTGATTTCAACATTCCATTTTAAATAATGGATAAGACAAATAGGCAAAATATCAACAAGAAAACATAAGATTTGAAGAACATTACAAACCAATTAGACCTAACAAACATCTGTAGAACATTCCACCCAACCATAGCAGAACACACATTTTTCTTAAGGGCACATGGAACATTTTCCTGGATAGACCATATTTTAGGTCATAAAATAAGCCTCAATGAATTCAAAAGGATAAGATTATACAAGTTGTATTCTCCAATTACATGGAATAAAACTAGAAATCATTAATTGAGGAAATTTGGGAATTCACAAATATGTGGAAATTAAAAAGCACATTCTTAGATAACCAGTGTATCAAAAAATAAATCACAAGGGAAATGGAAAAAACTAAGATGAATGAAAATGAAAAGATTACATAGCAAAACATGGTATATAGCAAAAGCAAAGCTTAGAAGGATATTTGTAACTATAAACCCCAATGGTAGGAAAGATGAAAGATATCAATTCAGTAATTTCAGTATTCATGTTAAGAAACTAAAAACAAAACAGCACACAAAATCCAAGCAAGAGGAAAGAAGGAATAAAGATCTGAAATTAATGAAATAGAAAACAAATAATAGAGATTTATCAATGAAAGCAAAAGTTGGTTCTTTGAAGAAAGCAACAAAATGGATAAACTTTTAGCTATAATGAACAAGAAAGAAAGAGGCTAATTTCAAATTACTTAAATCAAGTATGAAAAATGAAACATCAATACAGACCTTACAGAAATAAAAATGATTATGAGGGAATATTATGGTCAACTGAATGCCAAATAATTAGATAACTGAGACGAGATGGACATCTTCCCAAAAAGACACAAAATCCTGAGAGTGACATAAGAAAAAATATAAAATCTAAATAGATATATAACAAGTAAGGAGATAGAATTAGCAATAAAAAACAAACAAAAATAGGAAAACTTTACAGCAAAGAAAATCCCAGGCCCAATGAGTTCACTGGCAAATTCTGCCAAACATTTGAAGAATTAACACCAATCTTTCACAGATTTTCCAAAAATTAGAATAGGAGAAGGACTTCCCTGCTGGCACAGTGGTTAAGAATCTGCCTGCTAATGCAGGGGACACAGGTTCGAGCCCTGGTCCAGGAGGATCCCACATGCCACGGAGCAACTAAGCCCATGTGACACAACTACTGAGCCTGCACTCTAGAGACCACGTGCCACAACTACTGAGCCTGTACTCTAGAGACCACATGCCACAACTACTGAGCCTGTGTGCCACAACTACTGAAACCCATGTGCCTAGAGCCCCTGCTCCACAAGAGAAACCACCACAATGAGAAGCCCACGCACTGCAACGAAGAGTAGCTCCCACTCGCTGCAACTAGAGAAAGCCTGCATGCAGCAACGAAGACCCAACGCAGCCAAAAATAAATAAATAAATTTATTAAAAAAAAAGAATAGGAGAGTACACATCTCAGCTCATTCTCTGAGGCCAGTGTTAATCCTGATACTAAAACCAGACAAAGACATCACATGAAAAGAAAACTGCAGACCAATATCCCTTATGAATATAGATGCAAAAATCCACAACAAAATATTAGCAAGCTGAATCCAGTAACATATAAATAGGATTGTACACCATGATCATTTGAGATTTATCATAGGAGAATGCAAGGTTAGTTCAACATAAAAAAAATCAATGTAAGTGTCATATTAATAGAATGAAGGAAAAACATCAGAGGATCATCTCAATAGGTGTAGAAAGAGCACTTGACACAATCCAACATCCTTTCATGATAAAAACAATCAAGCTAAGAATAGAAGTAAACTTCCTCAACCTGATAAATGCCATCTAAGAAAAACCCATAGTTACCATCATACTTAATTGTGAAAGATTAAATGTTTTTCTCCTAAGATGAGGATCCAAATAAAAGTGTCCACTCTCACTGCTTTCTTGTCAAAATTGTGCTTGAGGCTCCAATCAGAGCTATAAGCAACAAAAAGTTATAAAAGGGGTCATTGGATACAATGAGACTGGTATAGGTAAGTCAGAGTGACAGCATATTGGATCTTGAAGGTCATATTAAGAACATTTGGATTTATTCTAAGAACAATGAGAATACAGAAGAAAGTAATGATATTTAATGGAGAAGACATTCTTTTGCACTTTACTGTTCAAAAATATTATGCATTCTTTTTAATTGTAGTTAACCACATGTTTAAATTTTTAAATATTGAAATAATTTAAATTTTAAACTGACATTTCTGATTATATGTCCATCCTAATATAGGTTTAAAATCTGACTTGAATCAAAAACATTCAAAATAGATTTCTCTTTTTGTCACTCTTAGAAACATATTGAAACATGAAAGAAAAGTCCCTGGGAAATTCTTACCTCTTCATTTTAATTTAAATTGAAAATGCAATGCATAGTCAAAGAATATCTGCTGTGATTATTTTTTCATCATGTGCCCAGAATTCTCCATTGAATACTATGCTGTGAAGGTTAATACCAGCAGGCTTAGTATTGGCTTGGGCTTTATTATTGAAATAAGAAATACCTGCCCAGGGCCTCCCTGGTGGCGCAGTGGTTGAGAGTCCTCCTGCCGATGCAGGGGATACGGGTTCGTGCCCCGGTCTGGGAGGATCCCATATGCCGCGGAGCGGCTGGGCCCGTGAGCCATGGCCGCTAGGCCTGCACGTCCAGAGCCTGTGCTCCGCAACGGGAGAGGCCACAACAGTGAGAGGCCCGCATACCGCAAAAAAAAAAAAAAAAAAAAAAAAGAAATACCTGTCTGGCACTGATCCCTGGTCAAGGCATGTATTTCTTTCTTTTTTTTTTTTTTGTCACTGTGGGTCCAAGGAGTTTCAGGGAGCTTTGTTTCTGATTTTCAGCATTGTTTATTGTTAACACTGAGATTGATGACTTGCACCTGGTCTCAGTGAGGACCCCAGGGTCTGTGACACTGGGGTTGATTACACAGCAAAAATGGGTCTTAAAAGGGAGCATAGTTGAAACCTGTGTCCAGCCATTTCAGACAAAATGCTGTGAGACAATCTTTGATTGTCATTCATTTATTAACTTTAATGTGGTTTGTATGTTGTATCATACTTCTGCAATAAGCCACACGTTTGTAAGCATTGTCATTTTGGATCCTGCTAGCATTCATTAGCAATGGAACCCTATCTAACTGCCACTTTCAGTGCAGATACCTATTTTCTATTGCCTGATTTCAAACTCTTCAGTACAATTAACAGACCCTTCCCAAATGGCCTAATTTATCTCTCCAAACGTGTATGTGTCCCTCCTGCTGAATATAATTTTATTACCCAATATAATTTTATTTTTTCCTTTGTATTTTCATAGAAAGTGGTTCATCCTGTCATTGTAATACTACTGGATTGAATCATGACTACCTGTTAATACTTTTGTATCCACCCATCCTTAACACACTGTCTGAAGCACAGTAAGTGCTCAAGAAACTTTGGATGGATGGATGCATGCATGTATGCATGAAAGATTGTCCTTAGGTTTAGCCACACTGCTCTTGAAGTAACATTTCTCTAACAACAAATGGCACAAAGTGACAAAAACAGTGTGTTTGTAGAAATATATGAAAGCATAAAATCAAATAATATTCCTGACTATCTACTTGACCTTGCCAGTGTTTATAACTGGTTCTATTACCAGCTAATTCTATCCCATTTTTCATTTATTACCATAATCTAACTTGGTCATCACATATAGGAGAAGGCTTCATTGAGCTGCAGTGAAAGTATGGCTCTAAATGTGCCAGGGCTAGTTAAATGAATTATAATGTGATATTGGCCAGGGGCTCAGCCTAAAAAATAATGAATGGACAGTTAGCTGATCTGAAAGGAGAGTGCAATGGAAATTTTAAACAATTCAGTGATAATCACCCAGGAGGGCTTTGGAAAGTATGCTTTTATAGATAACATTCACAAAAAATATTTAAAATTAATGCTTGAAAATCTTCAGCCAAATTTGTTTTAATCCCTATAATATGCAGAGTATTACGATTTGCTTTACCAGTTAGGCTTTGCATCAGACTTTCATGTTCATGTAAAATACTAAAATGGAACGGAAATTTATAGTCACTTTTGTAAGAATAACTTCAAGACATTAACCTGGCCAAGAAATGACTGCATTCAGCCAATGAATACACTCTTGAAGTTATGATTTGATACAATCATTGACCAAGAAGCCAGGCTCCATTAAAAAAAAATGTCTTTTCTTCCCATCCCACAGCAATCTGATTTTTAAGCTAATGGAGCTATTGACAGTAAAAGAGTTTTAACCCTCTGCAAAACAACAGCAACAACAACAAAAATGTTTGCAAACAAACTCCTGTGTTATTATAACAGAGGAGTTTAAAATTAAAAGTGTTGTTGCAGAAAAGCATAATAGGCAACTGTGCCGGTAAAATTGAACAAGTTCTGTCCGTAAATCAAGAACTTGCGGATAAAACGTTACTTTTTAAGCTCTTGAGTTTACTCAGGTGTATTTATTGCATTAACATGACATTTTGAAAACTACAGTTCAATTTTTACTAAGTAGAGTTCTTGCGGTTTTCACAATGTATT
Organism: Mesoplodon mirus; assembly: GCF_964341445.2. Lineage (NCBI taxonomy): Eukaryota > Metazoa > Chordata > Mammalia > Artiodactyla > Ziphiidae > Mesoplodon > Mesoplodon mirus. The sequence goes on along the minus strand of NC_138981.1, from coordinate 108,419,409 downwards.
CCACAGAAATATGCACATACTTTTTCCCTCTGAATCCCTGAAATACAAAAGTTTAATTTCAACTTTATCTTCAGTAATTTAATGACGTTATTACTCAATACATAGGAGAATAATGTGTGTGTGGGTTTTGGGGGGCATGGTGCCAGTTCTCTTCCTTGCAAGTAATAGGGAATAACATATCAAACTACTGAATATTCATTCTTTAATACATGCATCATACATCAATATGTACTATCCAATATTTGAATACAAATATAGTTAGCCCTGGTTATTTTACTTCTCCTATGTAAACAGCCTGCCTAAAAATCTAACTACTGTTTATAACAGCATATTTCACCTCTGCCATTTAAAATTTCCTGATCTCCCACTGAGAAGCTGGGTCACCCCCCTGTGCTCCTACTACTCTACCAGCATCTATAACACACTGAATCCAATGACCTCTTTACTCATCTGCCCCCCATACTGAGGAAGTTTCTACAGGGAAAAGGACATGCCTTATCTGTTTTATTGTTAAATTCCCATCACTTAGAGAAAGCCTCACAAATGATAGCTACTTTCTAACTGCTTGAATGGAGTTGGTCATTAAATCAATTATTCATTTGCAAAACTTTATACATTTATTCTAAGTTCATCTTAAATACATTTTAAGAGTTATGCCTACAATAATCAATGTCTGATTTGTAGAGCTGGGTAGAAAATTAAATATGAAAGATGAAATAAGCTTCATGTTACAACTACAAATTTAGAGAATTTTTGCTCATAGTGTAGAGAAATTGTTTTTATTTCAACTACACTGGACTTATTTTTCCAATAATAGTAGATTATAGCCATTCTTTCATTACATGTAACTTTTTGAGAAGTATAAATAAATTTAAGAAAACGAATTCTCTCAATGTGTCAATAGCTCTCACTATTTATACATTCACTATGATTGTTCAAAGTAAAGGATCAATACCTTTTATTATTGTCTTAAGTAACGGAGGCACACCTTTACTTCTTTGCAACAATCAAAAAGTTTTATTTTTAAGTACCGATTGCATGTGCATAAAATTCTGAATTGATTATTGTAAGTACACTTTTCAGAGAGAACTGGAAGAGGTAGCCTTGTGGTGTGATAGGCAGAATAATACCCCCCTCACCCCAAATATGTCCGTATCTTAACCCCCCATCTGTGAATATTTTATGTTACATGGCAAGTGAAACTTTGAAGATGGAATTTAGGCTAAGAACTTTAAATATAGGGGGATTATCCTGGATTGTACATGTGGACCCAATGTAGTCACACTGGGCTTTAAAAGTAGAAAGGGGAGGCCAAGGAGTCAATCAGAGAGATGTAATTGAAGGACAGAAGGAGAGATCCAAAGTATGAGAGGGACACAACCGACTACTGCTGACCTTGAAGATGGAGGAAGGAAGCCACAAGCCAAGGAATACCAGTGATCTCTGGAGGGAGAAATGGCCCTCAGCTGACAGGCAGTGAGGAAACAGTATCCTCAGCCTTTTAACCACAGTGAACTGAATTTGCCAATAATATAGATAAAATTGGAAGAGGATTCTCCCATAGAACCTCCAGAAAGGAAGAAAGCCTTACCAAAGCCTTGATTTTAGCCCATGTCAGACCACAGAGCCATAAGAAAGTAAATTTGTGTTATTTTAACCACTCAATTTGTGGCAATTTTTTTCAGAAGCAATAGGAAACTAATACAGATGGCCTATGTTGAAGGAAGAATAGCAATAGCTACTACTTATTGAGCACTTACTATAAGCAAGAGCATTATACATATTATTTCACTTAATAGTAATAATAATATCCTCATTTGTTAAAATGAGGAAATCAAAGTACATAAGGTCTAAATAACTGTCTAAATTCAGCCAGCTAGTAAGTAGTAGATTTTAGGTTATTCAAGAGTCTACCTCTGGGCCTTCTTTTAACCAGTAAGCTACTCTGCTTTTCAACAGGACTACAGGAACTATCTAAGGAAGGCATGCTGGGTTAATGCTAAAATTATAAACAATAGTCATTTACTGAAACTATAATCTATAATTAAATATATACATATGCTCACAGAACCTACTATGTAGTTCTCTACTGAAGTTGGTACATTTTATGGAAATAAGCTTAGAAATAATACTGTATATACAAGTTTTGGTAAAAATATATTATTTTTCAGGGCATAAGACACTATCTAACATGTATCGAGCACTTATTATGAGCAAGGTGCTATATTTCATATGTTATGTACATCATCTCCTTTATTCCTGACAACTCTGTGATATAGGCTTTATTATATATCTCTATTTTGAAGATTAAGAATCTGAGTTTCAGAAAAGTTTTTTTAAACCCATGGCTGATTTGTGGCAGAAGAGGGCCTAGTATCCATGAATGTGACACTCCAAAGTATACTAGCTCCTCATGGGTGAGTCGGTGTGAAATGTCACCTACTAGCAGTTTACTTGTTCTACAGAATGGGATAATAATGCAATAGTTGCCTAGTGTGGCTTCAGAGATGATTAAGGAGATAGTAGACATCATATACAATGTCCTTAACATAGTAGTGATTTATGGTTCTCAGCCCAGAGGCCCTAATGTGCTAAGACTACCATTCCTGCCCTGGTGACCTCTGTTTCATTTTGGGCTATCTCTAGACAGGCTGTGATCCCAAGAAATTGTGGAGCTTGAAGTTGAAGGTGGAAGGTAAGTGTGGCAGGGATCCAATCAATCATTAACTGCAATATTCACTGAACCCCCATCATTGTTAACTCCCTTAGGTGTGTTTGCAAACTTTTATGTGGCTCCCTTTGGCAATATTTCTACCTACTTATTGCCATTCCTAACATTTACCCTCTTGGCTTTGAGTGCCAATTGTTTCTACCCATTCATAACCAATAAGTTGTATCCCCAACCTTGGCTCCTGACTGAACTTTAAATCAAATCTTAGTTCCCTTCCCTGCTCTGGCTTCATTATATTACCTTATGAAAAATAGGCAAATAGATCATTTTATGCTGTACAGTTCAGCTGTAGGGTAGCTAACAATGCACTCTCCATGCAAATCATTTATTTTTAAAAAGATCTTTGTCAGGTCATTGGATGAACTGCATATCTAGCTTACTTAAAACACTGAATATTATAGTAACCATATGTGTTTCAAAGGCACTCTGAAAAGCTTTTCTTGAAGTTGTTAAGAATTCTCAAAATCATTAACACATACCCAGCTTAAAAGATTCTTAAAAGCATATGCTTGACAAAGTAGAAAGTTTTAAATGAGAGGTTTCCTTGATCATGAATACCTTTGTTAGATTTGTTTGAAGATATGCTCTATGAATTTCCTCAGGAAAATTAAAACAACAACTAATTATCTTGCTTGTAACCTTGCTTACCCCCAAATTTAAAAAACTCTAAAAGCTTTATATATCTCACATGTGGAGTTTTCTGAATTAAGTTCTTTACCATCATTCTTTACTTCTTGGTCTCCCACTGGTAAAAGTGGAATTCTGTCAGTGTATACATTACTTTTCCTCATGGAAGTAACTCCCATTTAGTACAAGCTGAAAGAAGAAGCGATTTCAGAAGTATTCCTCAAGTACTGAGAATTTGGCGTACATTTGCCAGGTTGGAAGTATGTAAAAACAAAAGAAAACAAACAAAAAACACAATAGTTTCCTTTGTATCCAGAATTACAAGATATAGTCTTAGTTCTGTTTCCCAGTATAGATCAAGGCATAACGTTAAGCAACACCTAGATCTGAATGGTACATATCAATTAGTGTATGCTAATAGCCGTGATATTACACATATTAATATTATATATTACTTGTGATTCATTTTTATGTTCTTTACTAATATTTCAACATACATTTATTTTACTTACACTAATACTAAATTGAGCCAACATACTCATTGGAAAAGTGAGAACATTAGTTATGTCAGCCTAATATCAAACAACTTGGTTAGACATCCACATTTCCTATCCACCCCTCAAGAATTAGCTGATTCCCTTGGTATTGTGTAAAAATAGTTCAGATATTAGTCTATAATTAGATATGTTACTTACTTCCTTTCACCTAATGAGTTAGGCTAATTGTCTCTAATCGTTGTAGAAGAAAGCTTATAGAAAGTGTTTCACTTGGAGATTAGGAAACTATTTCTCACTAAGTTTATTGTATGAGTTCATTATTTTAGCCATGAATTAAGATAAGTATCTGATGCATTGGTTTTGACTTGTAAAAGGAGGAATACAATTGTCCTAAGCAGCCATTTGCATCATTTATGAAAACAAAAGATATAAATAATAATTTCTGTTTGTTTCTTAAAAATCAATATCATTTAATTTTTTGTAATAATAACTATATTCAGCAAAATTTTGGTGTGATTTAATAGGTTGATTTTATATTTTCTCCTGCTTTGAGATATAATTCACAAATAAAAATTATTTATATTCAGGGTGTACAACATGATGATTTAATATACATATACATTGTGAAATAATTACTACAATCAAGCTAATTAACACATCAATCATCTTACACAGTTACCTTTTTTTTGTGGTGAGAACACAAGATCTATGCTCTTAGCAAATTTCAATTATAAAATACAGTATAATTAACTATACTCACCATGCTGTACATTAGATCCCCAGAATTCATCATCTTATAATCAAAAATTTGTACCCTTTGACTAGCATCTCTCCATTTCCCCCAACCCTCAGCCACTGGCAACCACCATTTTACACTCTGCTTCTATGAGTTTGACTTTTTTAGATTTCACATATTAGTGAGATCATAACAGTATTTATCTTTCTCTGAAGATTTCCTTACTTCTTATGGCTTAATATATAATGTATATATTACATTTTCTTTATCCATTCATCTGTCAGTGGACACTTAGGTTGTTACCATATCTTGGGTATTGTGAACAGTGCTGCAATAAACATGAGAGTGCAGATATCTCTTCAAGATATTGATTTCATTTCCTTCAGACAAGTACTCAGAAGTGGGATTGCTGGATTATATGGTAGCTCTATTTTTAAATTTTTGAGGAACCTCCATATTGTTTTCTATAGTGGCCGCACCAATTTACATTAGCGTCAACAGTGCACAAGTGTTCCCTTTTCTCCACATCCTTGACAACACATTTTATCTTGGCTTTTTAATAATAGCCATCCTAACAAATGTGAGGTGATATCTCATTATGGTTTTGGTTTGCATTTCCCTGTTGATTGTGGAATAAGGAACTCATACAACTCCATAGCAAAACACCCCAAATATCCTGATTAAAAAATGGGCAAAGGACTTGAATAGACATTTTTCCAAAAAAGAAATACAAATGACCAACAGGTAGATGAAAAAGTGATCAACATCACTAATGTTAAATTTAATAATGTTAAGCTTAGTATGCCTGTTTATTTAGTTTTTAAAAAACATTGTGTGTGTGTGTGTGTGTATATATATATAAAATTATTTAAATGTGTCTTCTTCAGAATAATCTACATGTTCTTCAAGAAAAACAATGGTTACGAAAGACCAAAGATGTATAGAATTAATCAAATCCCATATTTGATCTCCTTTTCATTAACCCATCTGGCATTTTAAAGTGATGACATTACAAATACCTGAAAAATTACATTATTAAAAATGAGTTACATATTACTGCAAAGGGTTGGGCAAGCAATCTAGTTCTGGGATAAGCAGGACAACTTAATGAGCTAGGCCAGCATTTCTTAAAGCATGCTGCCTGGATCACTAATTTCATGGGATGCTAATAGGTATTACATGGGAAAAAATAGTTATACAGGGTTATCTTCTGTTTTAAACAGACTTCATTCCTGAAAGATTGTTCAAAGTTTTTAGTATGCTAATGTTCATTGTGAATCCCTGAGAATGTGGTATACCTTGCAGCATTTCTCAAACTTATCTGGCTATAGGACCTTTTGTTTCACAGAGCATTTTAAAAAATAAGTGACCCATGAATCACCCATTGCGAAATACTGTTTTATGCATAGTTGAAAGAGAAGCCAGAGTGGAAAGGGAAAAGCATAAGAGAATACAAAAATGGAGCTGTAAATAAGCAACCAACAAGCATCCTAGGAATAACGTGGTGCCTAGCACAGTGCTTGATATATAGAATATGTGTTTGTAAATATTCATAAAGTAAATGGAAGGGTGACTATGTGACTTTAACCCTATAATCACTCTTCTTTTGTGATTAGAGCATTACATTTAAGAAATCAAAGTCTAGTATTATAGTGAAAAAAGCATTGGTTTTTCAGTTAGACATACCCAAACTTAAGTCTACAATCAGATGTCTCAGGCAAATTATTTCACGAACCCAGTTAATCATCCCAAGCCTTAGTTTATCTGTGAATTACAATTAATACTATCTAATTTTCAAATTTCATAAGGATTAAAATTACTATTATACTTTAAAGTTGCTTGGCACAGAGTAGGTATTTAACAAACAAATGTTGCTTTCCTTCCCTCCCAAGTGAATTGAACTTTGGTTCCAAATTATCATGGAGGAAATCTTACATGAATGGGAGCCACAGTGAATCTGATTCCAATCCCCACTCATGTATACTTGCCAGCTATGTAGGCTTGTGCAGTCCTTAATTTCTCTAAGCCTTGCTTATTTTTACATAAAAATGAGAATAAAAAATGCCAAGCTTGAGGGATTATTTTGATGCTGAAAATGTAAGTGCTTAGCAAGCAGCTTGCACAAAAGTAGGCCCTCATAATTAATAGCCATTATTCCTGATTTCTGAGAGACTCTGCAGTAGAAACCCTATTTCATAAGCAGCGAACCCATTGTAAAAATCTTTGAGGACTGTTGTAGCTCATGATTTGTAGACAACAGGTTTTCAACCCACAGAGTATAGTCAAAAAAAAAAAAAAAAAAGAAAAAGAAAGAAAATACAAAGATTATAACCACATAAGCAAAGAGGTATTTTGTAGACCTTGCGGGAAATTCACTACCATTCAGAATGTAGTCAAATTAGAATTCCATTTCTCTTTTTTTCCAACCCAAATAACAATATTAAGTTTAGAAAATATAGTAATCATAATTAGATTATCTGGGACTAGAAATGAGGACTGTTGGTAAAAGGCAAGCAAAGAAATGTGACGATGATTATAAAGCTATAACTCTGACTTAGATCATGATTTTTCTCTATCTTTTCTTCTTTGTTTCCTAAACTTTCATGTTTTTTGTTTTTGTTTTTGTTTTTGTTTTTGTTTTTTTCCGTACGCGGGCCTCTCACTGTTGTGGCCTCTCCCGTTGCGGAGCACAGGCTCCGGATGCGCAGGCTCAGCGGCCATGGCTCACGGGCCCAGCCGCTCCGCGGCATATGGGATCCTCCCAGACCGGGGCACGAACCCGTATCCCCTGCATCGGCAGGCGGACTCTCAACCACTGCGTCACCAGGGAGGCCCTACTTTCATGTTTTTAAACATAATTCATTATTATCTTCCCCTTCAAACCAAGTCCTATAAGATCACATTACAACTCTCCCTAAACACACACACACACACACACACACACACACACACACACACACACAAAATCTTTCACTGTAGCATAATAGCCAAAAAGATTTTATTTAGTATCTATCAGGTTAAAAAAAAATCTTTGAAAGACTGACACTTTCTCAGCTACTCTATTGACTGCAAGGCAAATTCTCTCGGTTGAGTTATAAAGTGTCGGAAATAGACATTTATAATGGCAAAGATGACAGACTTTTAACTAGAATGGCACTAGCACACCACTATAATTTTACTTTTTGTCTAATTCCGACAAGAGCCTCAGTAGATCATGGTTAACAGCGCTCTGGGGGCTTCAACATTTCCGAGAGGGGCCACATAATTCAGTGAGTGTCTGGTGAGTATCCAGTATACATGTCAGGGAAGGAGGAAAGGAAGGAGTTGGCATTTTCCTCAAATGCCACCAGTCAGAGCTGTACTGAGAACAAGATGAAAACACTGAGAACAAAATAATGGCCAGTGGCACAGCACTCTGTACGGAAAATTTTTCTGGCAGCCTTGTAAGTTTAGCTGCAATGTCAATTGTGGGTTGTGATTGATTTATCTAAATTTTTTTCCGATTAATCCTTTCAACATTTTTGGTCATGCAGTTTTCCTGAATACAGAGGACAATGGGCTCTAGGTGATAAAAGAAAATACTGACTGTTGATATTTGAGGTGTTGGATTCATTAGCATCGTTCCTCCAAGCTGTCCTAACCTCACCAATTTAGAGCTGTCTCATCCTTCTCCAAGAGAGGTTAAAAATAAAGCATATTATGAGGAAACTGAATAGTTATCTATGCCTATGTTATTTTTTTTCCCCTTGTCTCTCAAAGTAGAAAAGATCTTCAAGTGAGTCCGTAAACTTAGTTGGCATTTTGTCCCCAAGAAGGATAAGCAAAACTTTGAAGGTGAGAAGTTTGGAAGCTTGGTATTCAGAAGGAATAAAGTTTGTTGGTAAGGAACAATTGCAAAGTGGGTATGTTAGGGTTCTGTAAATTCAATAATAAATGATTTTGGGACTTTGATTCTTGGTTTATGAAGTGCAATACATGACTTTTTTTTTAACCTCTTTATTGGAGTATAATTGCTTTACAATGGTGTGTTAGTTTCTGCTGTATAACAAAGTGAATCAGCTATACATATATATATACCCCCATATCTCCTCCCTCTTGCATCTCCCTCCCACCCTACCTATCCCATCCCTCTAGCTGGACATGGAGCACAGAGCTGACATGACTTTTTAGAAATAGTTTCCTTTCATGAAATTCAGATCTTATTCAAAGAAGTGATGCGATATTTTAAATTTTTATAGGACCGAAGGATGATGATTAGGAGAGGGTATGAAGGAATGAGACGCTGATAATGTTCTATTTCTTAATTTGGATGATAATAGCATGAGCAGGCTCACTTTGTGATCATTAGTTGAACTGTACATGTATGATTTAGGCACTTTTATGAATATGTATTATATGTCAAAAAAAGCTAATAATTTATTTGCATTGTAGGATAACAATGGAAGTTTAGACTACAAATTGTGCAAGGGAAAACTTAAAAGCACAGCCGATTGATAATACAAACGGAACTTTATTTCCTACATATTAATAGGAGATAAGTTAGTTTTAATTTGAGTTGCACTTTATAAGATAAATGAAAATTACTTCTTTCCTGATAGACTGGTATTCATATCTCTTTAATAACTAGCTATGTTTAAATTCTATAACTTAGTCTCATGAGTTGTGTGAATTTCTCAGGTAAGGTGTTACTGAATGCCAGGGTTTTGTGTTGCTGTTCCCTGTAATAGCTACAAGGAGTAGGACATATAATTTAGGTTAGCATGTCTCAACCTCTATATCATGACATAGTTGTGTGTTACAAGTAATCTGTAACTGAGCAAAGTTAAAATATAAAGTTTACAAATATTTTACCTTATATAGTATTCAGTCTTATGGTTATGTTATCCTCTTTAGTGTATATTCTTTTATCATTTTTTGAGTGGAAGAGAAAGGGATAGAATACACTAGGAAGAACACATGACTGAAATACATACAATCTTATGTATTTCATTGTCCATAACTGAAATTAGAATCCATCTATGGGAATGTGTTGGGTATGCAATTTTTATCCATCCTGTGAGACACAGCAAAAACAAAAAAACAACAAAATTTGATAACTACTGCTTTAAATCACAACCAGAGAATGTATTTGGTGCCTGGCCTTGGGAAACAGAACTGAGAGCTATCTTAGAGTGCTGGCTCCAATCTCTGATTTCCTTATTCATATTATTGCTAAAGCCAAAACCCAACTATGTTTTCATGTCATTAATGAAGCCACATACAGATTCATTCCATAGTGACCTTTCATTCAAAATCTTTGAGATATCAGAAGAGAAAGAATCAGTTAGGAGACTGTAGGAAAAAGTTATGACACTCTAAGCATATGTGTATGCCCAACTAATATAGACAAATTCAATCAATGATAGAGAGAAGAACAGAACAGTCAGTATTATGTCTATATTTCTATGATGAAAGATAATAACTTTTAACTTATATAATATAGGCTTGACTTGCATCTGGAATTGATTGTGTCTGATGCCTGCTCTGAAATCAAATGCATGCAAAAATCAGACATACTCACAGACATTTAAAAGTAGTTTGACTTTTCACAGGCCTCACCAGTTTCTGAGAATAGATGAGGTCACATATTAGGTAAACATTCACATTCCACTGGCCCTTGTCCACACCTGCTTACAAGATCTCAGCCTTCTTTCTGTAGAGTCCCTTAAGTATTTCTGGGAATCCTTGGGAAATGCCTCACATGTAGTTACAGAAAAAAAAAAAAAAGTCTGATCCTGCTGGACTGACAGATTCAGAAGTCTCTGCTAGCTTCATTACTTCTTACTGGGCAAAACAGACTCCTGCTGCTTCTCACTGCTTCTCCAGTCTCTTATTAACTCTGCCACTGCTCCATCAGGAACCAGCTTCCGCTAGAGTCATTACCAATTTATTGGCATTCTCAGCATGCCAACGTTGACTACTATTTTGTGGTGATGTATGGGAGAAAACTTCCCCCAGCCTCATATGTCATCTTTTGTTAGGAGTAGACTGTAAGTCCTATGAAGGTAGGTACTATATCTCTTTTCTTTTTTTTTTTTTTTTTTTTGTGGTACATGGGCCTCTCACTGCTGCGGCCTCTCCCGTTGCGGAGCACAGGCTCCGGACGCGCAGGCTCTGCAGCCATGGCTCACGGGCCCAGACGCTACGCGCCATATGGGATCTTCCCGGACCAGGGCACGAACCCGCGTCCCCTGCATCAGCAGGCGGACTCTCAACGACTGCACCACCAGGGAAGCCCTATCTCTTTTTTTAAACAGAGATTTTAGCAGACAGCAATTTCAAGTTTTAATTATAATCCTTGTAGAGGACACTGACACGATCCAAAGTAGACCAAAAGCATCATGAGGGAAGAAACTATCTCTTTCATTCATCGTATTGTTCATTAAATATTTGCTTAAACAATGAATGAAGGCTAGAACATGGGATGAAACACTACACTGTACTTGGAATTGCTCTTCCTTACAATAGCCAAGGTTTTAGCACAATGTCAGTTTCATGCTGGACTCTTTCTTGCCTTACCTAAGTTCTCTCCCAGAAAGCTTCACAGTTGTCATGCCAGTAGATTTTGTCAAGTTTGTTTCATTTTTTTTACCATATATTTCTGATTCCCACATAGACTCAAGCTGGGCTGTGTCTTTATACCTACATAATTTTAATAGAATGTCAGAATATCACAGTTATGAGAAACAGATGTTTACTTTTATATCGCTTTATCTATAGTGTAAGAACATTACAATAGTGTGCTTCAATATCTCTCCTCCTGGCCTTTAAGTTATTGTTTTCAGTCATTTGATTATGGTGTGCCTTGGCATTTTAAAAACATTTTATTCTTTTGCAGTTCACTGAGTAAAACCTGTACATTTTTGTCTTTCACTAAATTTGAGAAATTTTCAGACATTATTTCTGTATCAATATTTTTCTCCCTCTTTCAGGGACATCAATGACATAAATGTTAGAGTATCTGATATTATTTAGAGGATCTGTTCATTTGTTTCGATCTTTTATTTCTGTTCTTCAAATTGGATACTTTCTCTTGATCTATGTTCGATTTACTGCTCTATCAACACCATTCTCATAATGAGCTCATCCAGCTAATATTTTTATTTCAGGTATCACATCTTTCAGTTCTAAAATTTCCAGTTGGTTCATTTTCATAATTTCTGTTTTCTGCTAAGACCTTCTATCTTGACTTAATTTCAAGGTATTTACCTCATAGAGGATAATTATATTAGCTGCTTTAAAGATTTTGCCTGGTTAATTCCAACATATTGGCATTGGCATCTGTTTATTGGTTTCTGTGTTTTTTCCCTTAAGAATTAGTCATATTTCCCTTTTTTAAAAATTCTAGTATTTAAAATTTTTTCTCATGGGTAGTTTAAATTTTGTGTTGTGGGACTCTGGTTCCTGTTAAATTCCTCTGGAGAAATTTTATTTGCTTTTGTTTTAGCAAACATTCGACCAAGTTAAGTTTATACCACAAGCGCTGTCTGTCTTTGTGCAGGTGGTGATACCAATGCCCTTTGCCATGCTCTTTGGGTCTAACTCCCATATAAGCCACTGGTAGGGTTAATCTGGGACTTGGGTGGTGGTTTACATTACATACCCGATGGCAAAGTCTTTACTATGCTTCTTTGGGTGTGTTCCACACACCTGCAGCTTGAGGCTGAGCCTGGGATTTGTGTCGGTTCGTACAAAGGATTAGGGGATTCACTTTTCCAACTCTGTGAACTCCCCACACTCCAAGTGTCCCAGGGGCCCTTTGTTCCTCTGGCTGAAAAAACGGAATTCTCTCAGAGTTGTAGCCACCTGCACAGGTCCGCAGTTCAATGTGAATGGGCCTGCTTTCAGGGAGAAGCAGCAAGAGGATAGAGAGAAAAAAAGCAGTCACGGGATAACTGGCACTCTTTGCAGAACAGAGCCTCCTTTTCCTGGTCCCTTTATCCAGAGAGATGGGTTTTCTCTTGGAGTTTTAGATACCTCTGCTTCTGTTGCAGCAGTGCAGTTCAGCAGCTGATGCTGGCCTCAGATTGGGTAGGAGAGAAAAAAGAAAACATTGGAATTTTCCCCCTACTCTGTGGCTTGATGGGTTCCTTTGTGGACTGTGGTCAGAAGGAGAGATTCCTCTCGAAGTTTTGGCTGCCTGTGCCCGCTGCACAATTCCCCAAGACGGCTTTGTGTTCTGATAAAAACCCCGGAGGTAAAGAAAAAAAAAGAAGCAAAATAAGAAAATTATTACTGGTCTTTCTACAGATTTTGACTTCCCTCCCCAATGTCTCTATTATTTACATCTCGGAGATCTCATATCTTTGTTTTTCATATTTTGTCCATGGTTTTTAGTTGTAATCAACTGGAGAGTTAAGTTGTAGCAAGCGTATTTCACCTCAGCCAGCAACGGAAGTCTTCCCATTCTCTCTTCAAAAAGAAATAATCAGATAACAGTTGCTCAAAAGCTAATGTTTATCGGGTACTTTTGCATGCAACCTAGGCGCTACGATTCTGGTTTTACAGGCTTGGAGACATTAGGATCTTTAAGAAGATCTCACAGTTGGTCAGGAAAGCAACTAGGGTTTTAAAAAACACAGGTCATTTGAATTCAAATGACTTTCCCGTTTGCTCTTAGAGCGAAAAAAAATCTCATAATTGTAAGCAGAATAAAATACATCAAATTCACAGTTTCTTGTAACTTAAGTGAGCAAAATGTTGGTTTTCTGAATTGGAAGTGACAAATCACAGTACTTGGTGTCTCGCTGCACTTCATCGATTCCGAAATACTCTAGTACATAAGATGCCACTAAATTCTGAGTTTTTTATTTAATAATCTCACCAACTATCTTTCTGTCCTCACCCAAATTATGGTTTCGGGGAAAATCTGCTTTGATTTTCTCTTCTCATGAAGTTAAGTTTACTTCTCAACTTCATCTCCTCCTCCTCCGCTCCAGCCTCCTCCTCCCTTCCTGCCTCCCCGCTTCCACTGACCTAAATTCAGCCCACAGGGAAATATAAGAATCCTTAAGTTTCTTTCCAACATTTAGAGTACATTTTCTTGGCAGAAAACTGCAATTCTTGTTTATACGGAAAATCATTTAGCCTAATGAATATTCCTGACCCATTCTATAAAAACAAGATTCTTTTTTGCTTATATTTTTGAAGGACTAATTTCTGTATGTTAAAATTGAGGAACAGGTCCTGAAAGGGTCTCATAATGATAAATTTAAATTTATACAATTACAATCTTAGTAAGTTGACTCATTTTTAAAAATGAAGTATGAGACTTACGGAAAAAGACACAAAATGTTGTACAGTTCAATGAATTATCACATTAGTTAACACCCATGTAGCTACTACTCAAGTTAAGAAATAGAACGTTGCCAGGACATTGAGTGACTTGGCTTTTTATGTTTCTTTAGAGATTTTTCTAGTATTTCAGTAGTCATCTAGTAGCGGAACCTCAGTTAAATTAAGTGCATTCAATTTACACGCTTAAAAAAATTTTGTGTCTTTACAGAAGGAGATGGAGTATCTATATGTGTTTGTCCTTCATAGCTTTTATATTTATAGTGTAAGTAAATGCATGGGTAACTTGCTTTACCCCATAAATGTCTTCCTAAATATTGTATGGAAGTGAATTTTACCTAATATAAAGCATTTAAATGCAATAAGCAAGGAAACGGGATGATTTTAAAGCTGTAGTGAATCTTTTGTAATAAAGCAGTTCTCTTTACAAAATAACCACCCCTAAGTTATCTGTTTTAAAACTGGATTTGTGTACTCTAAATTTCCTTAAAATGGGGTGTATATATTTCTACGAAGGCAGATCTAAGAAACTTTTGGTAGCTTTGATGGAACTGGGTGTTCCATATTATTAAGACCGGAGCTTGTAGGATGTAATGGGATATAGAACAGATGTACTGGATTAAAAAAAGAAAAAAATCTTGTCTATGACAATCAAGAAGCAATTATAGTTATCCTCCCTTTCAGCCCATCTAAACAAAGTGTCAAATATAAATGCTATAGCACCCTTATTTTTTCTAAGTTTATCTTTATATAGCTCAGTTAAGATTTGAACATGTAGTGTAACTTTGAATAGAAGTACTTTTGAGCATTTCATTTTAACTAACCTAAGTCCTCGAGTATCCTGAAGTTTGACTAATGCTTTTATTACTACTGAAAATGAAACAAATCACTGTATGAGAAATGTATTTAATCGCCTCATGCTTTAGTAGGCTCACATGTAAATCTGAATAAACAAAATTCATCTCTGAGAATCACGGCAGTACACTGTATGCTGCAAAATCATTTTTTAAACACCTAAAATTCTTACCTGGTCTGAAAACTTTGGATATTAAATATCCAGCAAAGTACTCTAGTGTGAAAAAAAGTCTTAAGTTCTCTCTCTAAAGTTATATACAGCTTTACTTAATGTTCTTTTCTTTTTTGTGTGTGTGATGTGAAGATTTTTTTCCCCTCAAAGGATTTTTAATTAGGCATTTATCTAAGACAAGATAAGCATAATTTTATACATCCATTAGCTAATATGCATTTAGAAATCTGTGATTAACAGCTTGAAATTGTGCCAGTACTCTGTGCATCAATTAAATATTCACAAATAAATGTGAATAGCCTTCTTTAATTTTGATAACTTTTCCCCGAGTTAAATTGTTCCCACATACTGAAACTAAAATTAGATCACCCTTTTTTCATTAAAGATAGCAATCACCCACTTTTCTTTTTTCTTTTAAAACTCTTAGTCTAGCTAGAATTCTCATTAGTCTAGATTATACAGTGCAAATTCGGTTAGTGTTAGGCTAATGTCAGTATGTGTCATGTGGTTAAGATGATCTTAACAGAATTGTAAAGGCTATCCTAAAATAAAATAAAAGGTGTTTTAGTATTGTTAAAATGTACATTTTTTACCAGGAATACTAAAATCTGTGAAATGAAATTTATAGTGTGCTTATAACAAAATAATGTGAACATGAATTTTTGAAACGTATCTCTCTGCTCATTCTATGAATTAGATGTTTTCTCTCATACAAGTAATTCAGTTGTCGTTTTCCATCTTTGTCTTGACACTAATATCGAATTACGCATTTTTTTCATGATTTTAAAATAATTTCTTATGGGATCTTTGTATCTTTTGCATTAAATTATTTGTGTTTTCCTTGATATCTGAATGTATTATCCTGTGACATGGTAACTTGTATCAAGTATATTAGTGTGCTAGATTTCAGAAACAATAATACCTTGCAGAAATATACTACTTTAAAATTGTCGAAGTGTTTTTACATCCATTATTCATTTGATAATCATAATAACACTGTGGAATAGCGATGGCACATGTTACTTCTTACATTTAAAAGATGAGAAAACAAACGTCTAAGATTACTTGACAAGTTAATGTCAGAATTTAGGACTTCTAATCCTCATGGTCTACCATGGAAATGTTGGAGTTCCTCCAGTGACTTGGGGGAAGCAATAGAGACCAACTCTTTTAGCTTACTTGCCCTGGAATTGCTTTTTTTAATGTATTGAATCTTTTCGATTAGGACTACACTTTGTTTTATATTCTGCTAAATTACTGATCAGTAAAGTTGAAGTCCTAATCTGCACATGTAAAGTATGTATACACATAATTATTAGCGATGTTTCAATTATCATAAAACAGTGATTTGGGTTTATAAAAAGTCTCTTAGATGAGTCATTTAATTCCCCAATCATCATTTTCCAAATTAATATATTTTATCAAACATGAATAACCAGCGTAAAAAATTACACAGCAAAGCCGTTAAGAACAAAATTACCTTACTAAAATAAGCTCTAAATGATCACGATTGCCAACTCAAATTTTTAGTAATCCTTTTCAAATTTATTTTTAGACTACTAATTTAACAATCTCCGGTGCTACTGTATTTAAGACTCATCTGTCAATGGAAATTTTTATTTTGTCCCTATGAATGTTTTTATTTAGGCTGGGGGAACCAAGTCTTAAATTACATAAAATAAGAACCCATAATATGTTGGAAACTGTGTAGTATCTTAATGGCCTTGGGGCAGGAACATTACAAAAAATTGATTAGAATAAAAGACAACTGAAATAATGAGCTCCTCTAGAAACAGAATTCCTTCAGGTCTTTGTCCTTGCATACTCTTGTTCTCATTATCTGTTCCTCACTCTTGTATCTTCCCTTGTTTCTATATTCATTCAGCCTGGCTTGGATCATTTAAGCTTACATGGAACTCACACTATACATCAACTCTGTGCCAATGTTTACTTGAGATGACTGAATTTATTACCCTTAACGACTGACAGTAACCCTTATATTTACCATTTATCCCTGTTATTCATTACCAATCTTACTCATCCTGGCCTCCCAAGTTTTATTTCTTACCATTCTCCCAGGGCCTCAAAGTCGACTAAAGAGGTGCTTTACTCCTTTTCTCTGCCCACAATCTCTAAGAGATCCCTGACCTACTTATAACCTAAAATAATGCTTACATTTAACTTTTCCTGCATTCCTTTATGGAAGAGTCTAAACCATGATTTTTTAACCTAAATGAGGTTAGTTTTTTATTAGAGTAAGTTGCTGATGAGGTCCATGTGGCAGGTGAAATCCTCATGTAGTCCTGTTAATGTCTTTCTTGGAAAAATTATTTGTATTTGCTTATGTACTATTGATCTCAGTTCTCTATCTTTTCATTAGAAAGAGAAACAGGGGCTTCCCTGGTGGTGCAGTGGTTAAGAATCTGCCTGCCAATGGAGGGAACACGGGTTCGAGCCCTGGTCTGGGAAGATCTCACATGCCGCGGAGCAACTAAGCCCATGCACCACAACTACTGAGCCTGCACTCTAGAGCCCATGAGCCACAACTGCTGAGCCCATGTGCCACAACTACTGAAGCCGTGCTCTGCAACAAGAGAAGCCACGGCAATGAGAAGCCGGCACACCACGACGAAGAGTAGCCCCCGCTCGCCACAACCAGAGAAAGCCCGCGCGCAGCAACGAAGACCCAACGCAGCCAAAAATAAATACATAAATTTTAAAAAAAGAAAGAAAGAGAAACAGAATAAAATTAAACCAATAAGATCTACCTCAATTTATAAAATTCAAGGTGTCATCTTTGTATTGTTGGGTAGGAAATTTAAAACCTCTACATGAGTTTTTAAGGTAGAATAAATCAGATATGAGGTACTATTCAAACTGAACACTTTATGTAAAGGAATAAGAGTGATAAGGTTACTAGCCTGAGACCTGCAAAACAAATATGAAAAAGAAGATGAAGCCTAGAATTCATACCAAGAATTTACTGCCATAAAACAGAGGCAGAATACTTTGGAAGGTACCGATGAGAAACGCACAACCCAAAATAATATCATAGCTAGAGAAATGGAACACTTATGGAGAGAAAAGAATATACAGCCTTTTAAATACTGTCATATATGGTAAGTTGGTAACCTTTCTGGAAAGACATTTGGCAAGAGCCACAAAATTTTTAAATGCTTTGATCCAATAATCCTATTTCCAGAAATTTACTACAAGGAAATAATGCACAAAGATGCTCTATTATTATTGTTTATATTTATGAAAAAATAATAAAAAATTTTCAATATAGGAACGGATAGGTAAGTGATGTTACACATATGTTATATAATCATTAAAATAACATTATGGCTGTTTAATAACAGAGGAAAGTGTTAAAGGAAAAACATGCAAAAAATGATGCACACTATGTTTGCCACCAGGCAAATACATATGATTATGAAAACTGGATCAGAATATCCCCAAACAATAGTCATTTCATTAGCGCTCTTCAGCAGTGTCATAGAAGAGAAAATATTGGAACTAATGAATTATCATAAAAATGCATTGGTATTATATAAGAATTATGATACAGTCTATATGTAATCTTTTATTCTTGCCAGAATCCTCCCAACATCTAATTTGCCCATTGACTCTGCTTGACTATGGTAAGGAAGCCTGTCATACTAAAAGTCACATCCTTTCCTTCAGTTATCCAATAAGGCAGTTGAACTCCTGTCTCTTAGTTGTTTATAGGGCCTTCATCATCCAACTCCTTGAAAAACTCGACTTTGTACAGAATGCTGTTAGGTATTTTACATTCATTATCATTTAACCCTCATAAGAACCCTATGAAAAATATATTCTTGTCATTAATAGAAAGAAGCTAAAGTTCAAGTATGTAAAACAACTTATTTAAAATTACATAGTCTGGTAGAACTATTTCTTAAAACCCAGAACTGCCTGAGTTCCAAATCAGTATTCTTTCTAATGCATCATGCTGGCTTTTTCTTCATAATTATCCCTTAAATCCCCTCCTCATTTTCATTCATTTAACTGAGCACCTACTATGTGATAGACACTGTGTGAAATTCAAGGATACATGGATAAATGAAACAGTCCCTCTCTCAAAGAGGTTGTCTATTCTATCCTTCACCATTCATTCATTCACAATTTATGTAATGAGCACTTACTATGTGACAGGGACTTTTGATAGGAAAGATAAAAATGTAACATAACCTAAAATATTGCTTAATTATAAGATAAGACAGTAAAAAGTATACGGTCATAATAAAGACATAAACATGTGGCTAAAGCTGTCATAATGCCAGACAAGTTCTTTCAAATAAATTAGAAATGCCTAAAAACAATAAAACATGTCCTTGCAGAGAAACATTCTTAAAAGGAAATATGAGGTAAGATTCCCTTAACATTGATAATAATCCCAAGTAGGAAAGCCTAAGGACAGAAAGCCCTACAACTCACACCACTGATATGGGACTTCATAAATGTTTATTACGACAAAACACAGCCAACCAATTAGACACAGCGACTTTAACTCCACCTTTATTCTCCATTCTTTATTCTCCTTTCCTCACCTTCCTCAAACATTTATCTTAGCCTTTAAACCTTACTTTTAGTGAAATAATTAGAGTATTATACCTTATAAAACATAAGTCTAACTTTCCAACACATACTATCCTCTTACTGTATTTCCTGATGGCTAGAGAAAATTTATACACTTTTTCATCTCCAGAAAAAAAATAAACAACAATTTTTCATGAGTTGTTGTGATTTTTGTGTTTCTCGTCTGCTTACAAGTAAAAAGAAAAATAGACTGAACAGTATGAGTTAAAAATCTATCATTTGCACACAGCTGGCTATAGGTGGAAAACCTCACCAGGAGCAGCAGGCCATAATGCTTTTTATTATGATATAGGAAACATAAAATTTTTAAATTTCTTCAGAAGTATTCCAACAACAAATGTATTGTCCAGGTGCTGAATAACATAAGCCATATACTAATCTGTCTCTCCTGCACGTGAATATTCCAAAAATGCATCTGACTTGCTGTCTCTTGCTCACTTGCTCTAGCTCTCTTGCTTTCCAATATTATGGCTAATTTAGCAGACAAGATCAAAATGAACTGTTATATTCCATTGTATATAGGTGGCACATCTTCTTTATCCATTCATCTGTCGATGGACACTTAGGTTACTTCCTTGTCCTGGCTATTGCAAATGGTGCTGCAATGAACATTGTGGTACATGACTCTTTTTGAATTATGGTTTTCTCAGGGTATATGCCCAGTAGTGGGATTGCTGGGCCATATGGTAGTTCTATATTTAGCTTTTTAAGGAACCCCCATACTGTTCTCCATAGTGGCTGTATCAATTTACATTCCCACTTGTAGTAAGGTGGATGGACCTAGAGTCTGTCATACAGAGTGAAGTCAGAAAGAGAAAAACAAATACCGTATGCTAACACATATATATGGAATCTAAAAAAATGATTCTGATGAACCTAGGGGCAAGATGGGAATAAAGACACAGACCTACTAGAGAATGGACTTGAGGACACGGGGAGGGGGAGGGGTAAGCTGGGACGAAGTGAGAGAGTGGCATGGACATATATACACTGCCAGGTGTAAAATAGATAGCTAGTGGGAAGCTGCTGCATAGCACAGGGAGATCAGCTCAGTGCTTTGCGACAATGACCTGGAGAGGTGGGATAGGGAGGGTGGGAGGGAGGCTCAAGAGCGAGGGGATATGGGGATATATGTATGCATACGGCTGATTCACTTTGTTGTACAACAGAAACTAACACAGTACTGTGAAGCAATTATACTCCAATAAAGATCTATTAAAACAAACAACAACAACAACAAAAAAAAACCCACAAAAAACTAGTGTGGTTTTTGTCCCCTGGCTGGACCCTGACTGTTAGAGCAAGCTATTATATTTCCCTGAAATTCACTTTCCTCATCTAAACATAGGGACAACAATGCAGGAAGTTCTCATTTTCCAAGAGTAAATAGCACCAGAAAAGTCCACTTATGTGAATGTACTTTAAAAGAGGACTGAAAATACTTTGTAAATTGTGAATGAAAGGTTTGATTGGGACAAAAGCTTGAAAAAATAATCAAAATTATATAAAGCATTTATCTTACATTTAACAAATTTTTATTTATAATTAGAACTATGCATTACTTCTCAGAACAAAGATTGATTTGATGTTGATTTTGATTTTTCTTGTATGTGTGTGTAATTTTTCCTGAAAAATTGTATAAGAACATAATATTATATGCCAAACTTTATTTTTTATTTTGTCTGCATAGTAATTAATAGGGTCGCTTCTGGAAAAATATACAAGGGCTTCATCAGTTTTCTGAAGGACTCTGTCTTCATCATTCCGGTCAATGTTCTCTATTCAAGTACTAACTGATGTGTCTCTGCATGATTCCCATTTGTCATTGGTTTCACAGGTAATTTCCAGTATCATTTTTATTCATTTCATAAAATTTTGCATCTTTTGTAAAATTTACAATTTTATATTGTGATGAACTTGAATATGTCTGCATTAAAACACTGGATTATGACTAGGATATAATGGAAAGAGAGGGAAAGTAGTATTTACCATGATGGAATAATTAAGTGGGTATTAACTTTATGTAGTTTATTAGTGAATAATTTTGTACTTTGATTATGTTTGCTTCTCAAGAAAACTTATAACTACCAGTAGTAACATTATCAATGCCTGGCTAGCAAGGATCTTCTACATATACACTTGGTGGAATAGTTGTGTCAAAAAAAATCATTATAAAAAGTGTTTATCACAATGCCTGGACCACTGTTAGTCATAATAGTTACCATTGTTAAATTTTAACAATTTAGTTCAATAAATGTGTACTTCATGATATTCTTTTAATCTTTACACCTTAGTATACATAACTTGATCTGATTCTTTAATAAGAATAGGTTTAGATAAGAAGACACAATAGAACATTGGTACACCATCCTCAATCAAGGAATAGAAAGTACACTTTTCACTGGAGGTACGATATGGTTGCTACTCCACCTTTAAAATAAAATAAGACCTTTATTGAAAAGCAGGTTTTAAAGAGAAACAGTGTCAGAGTACTTAGCTATAAAGATGCATCAGTTTTTGGAAACAAACTCCTATAAGGGCATTTAAGATTATGTTTTCAATTCATGGATAGAGATAAAGAGAAGTAGCAAGGTAATAAAATGGAGTTAGAAACATATTGCCCAATGTCCTATCTAACAGAAACTAAAATGAGCCATAATGTTTTGATTTTCTTTTAAATGGAAACAGCTCTGCTTGAACTTTGACATAAAAACACTTACTAATATTTACCTCAATTGTAGGGTTCACTCATGGCAGGCTGCTATCTAACAAGAAGAGGTTGAAGAAAATTTAAACATGAATCTATGGTTTCTCAGGAGACGAGTATATATGCCAGATGTGTTGACTTGGATGTGTATTTCCTGTCAATAAAAATGCATTAGGACATGCAAATGATTTCTTATATCTAAAATTTTTCTTTACTTTTTTAAAAACACTGATTTGATTTCTATGAGTAACTGCTTAAGCTTGATTTTTTTTAAAAAATTGTGATTATAAACTGTTACTAATGCCAGTTTGTAATCACAGTGGTTTGGTTTGCTTCCATTTTATAATAGAAACTGTGTAGATCAGGTCTACCAGTGACACACATGAAGAATATGTTCTTAACAACATGAAACTTTGACAACATAACATATATATCATTTATTATATTCTAAATATACATATTATTCCTAATTTTAAATGGCTAGTTATCAAGGTCAGACTTAGCAGCTCAGGTCGTATCTACGTGGTTAAATACCACATGACAAATAAATTTGGTCAAATATGTTATATATACTCCAAGAACATAAAATAATAAACCATAGGTTGAACTACATTTAATATTATAAAAGTATCAACACAATACCAAAGACATTCCACGAAACCTCTGCATAATGAAAATATAATGAATTTGTTTCTTCAAAATATTTCCCCTTTTCATATATGTATTTTTTAATGAAATTATCCTTTTCTCTGTCCTCAGGCTTACATTTTCAAATCATTCTTGATTCTTTTCTTTCTGGAGAGACTTAAAAATTTGGTTACAAAATTCATTACCCTGCTTATCACAAATGTTGGTTCATCCCTCCCTCCCTTGCATCTCATCAATCGCCAAGCCCAGTGTGTTCTTTTTCTTTTGTAATAGTCTTTCCTTTCATTCCCCCATCACAACCCTTGTTCAGACCCTCATCACTGCTTCCCTGGATGGTTGTCATGATCTCTTAACTAGTTTCCTTGCCTTCAGTCTTTCCCCACTTACTGACAAGTAAATCTTCATAAAACACTATTTTGTACACATTAACCTCTGTTTAAATCCTTCAATGGCCCATTAATTGCCTAACAAATAAACCTATAATTCCTCAGTTTCACATTTAAAGTTCCCCACAATCTGGTCAAAATCTTTATATCTCTCTGCTTTGCACAAATGCTCTTCCCCTCTCTCTCCGCTGATTTAACTTCTACCCTATCATCAAACCCCTACCGAAACCACAAAGACTGTGAAGACTTACCAGTTTGCATCACTCCATAGTGTTCTCCCCAGTTACCTCTTAGCAACTGTAGGTGGTACTGTCAAATCCTTTTGTAAAATTACATTTCCTACCTAGCACATTTGTGGAACTTTGTCTGATACTTAACTCAATATATCATTTTAATACAAGTACTTATTATAGAAGCACAAGTAGTTTAGAGAATGTACTTGTCAATTACAACTGTCACACTGCTGATTATTTTGATCTCTGTAAAACCCTGATACAGTGGGTGCCCTTCGATTTAAGGAAATATACTGAAGTTCAGAAATGTTTTTCATGGCACTGTGTCAAATGCATTTCATGGCACTGTGTCAAATGTATCTCTTTTCTGTTTTGTTCTCTGTCATTTCTAGTGCCAAGTTGGAAAGCGAAAACATTATTTTATAGATTTCTTCCTACCAAGCAGTGCCATAACCTTCTTTCTTTATATCTTATGCTGCATCTTTCTTGCAGGCAAAATTAGCATGGGTTTGTTGCTTATCGATAGTATCAGTACAGTCTAACCAAAATTATACTTCCTCTGATGCATAGTGGTCTTTATAGCAACCCAGCTCTGCAACAGTCTTATAAATAGTAGTGACTGAGTTTTATTATAAGTTCTTCAGTCCAGATTGATTATTTAATATCCAAAATCTACAATGAAAGTGAATCACTTAAAAGGAAGCTGACTGTTCAATGCATGTTCACCATTTTCTTTAAATATAGCTTGGTGCAATTTTTTTCATGAACTGTCAAATATACAATATCACAGTAAAAAAAAAATCATTTTCTCTGTGCTGTTAAGATATTGTTTCCTCAAACTGGAACACTAGAAGCCTGACTTTTTTCTTCTTTTATTTCATAAAACAGTGAGAACAAAAACAGGATAAAGCCCATAGCAACAAGATATTTCTTTTACCATCTGTTTGATTTATGTCGAATTTAAACTGCTTGTATTTTAGAAAGGAATCTGTTTCCTATCTTCAAAAGGATGCAGTCCAACATCTCTCAGCTGCTAATTTTTAGCACTTAGAGGTTCCCTTGGGCTGCTGTCAACAACAACTTATTGCATAGGTACTTTTCACTAAACTCATTATAAAGTGATTAGCCTCCAGCAAGATAGTGCAATGCTACAGCCTGCTTGCATTCTATGTGGCTTTGCAACTGAATTTTGTGCTGTCAGATGTCATCAGGTAGTGAGTATAGAATGAATCCTGGGATTCAACACGTAGAATGTTGAGAGGGATCTTGTCACTTCTCTCTTAAACCATATCTTTCAAGAAAATATATGCACTCACATATACAAATAAACACACGTGCACATGTGTGCACATGTAACACATGTACAAAATGGGTCATTCGTTTAAACTGGATGCCATCCTCAGCTAGAGTCAAACACATTTTTAAAATCCATAATTATTTTTCAGATTATGCTTTAAATCCAAAAGCTAATTAAGTAGCTCTACCTTGATTCTATGAATAGTTATCATTTATATATATAAGAGGACTGCTTTTTTATTAGCACATTTAATTTAACAATGCTTCTTGCCTTAGGGTACCAGTGTTAGTCAATACTTTTGGGTCTAATAGGCTGTCTCAGTTTCTCCAATGAAACTAAAATTAGACTGACTATGTAGAGGCACTGATTATTAGAAGTAGAAGGTTTTTTTGGTTATTTATTTGCAAGCCTCCCTAACAAGGTATGTATTATCCCGGCTCACATATTCACTACTGCCTGAAACTAGCGCTACAATGTGACACTGAATAGTCTACACCAGGGATCCCCAACTCCCGGGACCACAGACTGGTACAGGTCCGTGGCCTGTTAGGAAGCGGGCAGCACATTAGGAGGTGAGGGCGGGCGAGTGTGCGAAGTTTCATCTGCCGCTCCCCATCGCTCGCATTACTGCCTGAACCACCTCCACCCCCACCCCCGCACCCCCCCACCCCCCACTCCCGTCCATGGAAAAATTGTCTTCCACGAAACTGGTCCCTGGCACCAAAATGGTTGGGGACCGCTGCTCTACACTAGAAGCTACCTCAGCTACATGGTCCTCCTTCACTGGTCTCTACTTATTGTAAGGCTCACTCATTGTCTAGCTCATATTCTCAAACTATTACGACAGGGTTAATCCCATGACACACCTGTAGAAGTTTTCAAATGTGAAAGAGCAAAGTGCACAGTCCCTGGGAACAAACACAGAACTTCACATTCCAAAATTTTTCATGTTATGACTACTTCAAGTCTAAAGGCTAATTAAAAACAAATGTTCTACTTCGAGTAAAAAGTCTGAATAAAGTTATTTCATTATTTGCTACTTTTTCTGTTGTTTAAACTGAACTTTATTCTTTAGATGGGATTGATAGTTTTTGAATGTGTAGATTATTTGCATATGGGTTTCATTTTGCAGATTATTCCTGGGCAATTTTTCACTCTTGTTCAAAGATTCTGGCTCACTAGAAAGTTCCTAAACATTGTCTTTCCACAGTGTACTATGCAGGGATAGCAGGATGTGGTGGATTAAACACAGAGATTTTAGTATCAGAAAGCTTCCTGTGGGCCTTTGTTTCCCTATCTCTAATATGAGGATAATGCAATTAATTCATTGCTGTTGTGAGGCTTCATTATATATACATTTATTTAAACATATATACTTACATGTGTACATTTTTTCCTGGCACATAGGGAACACAATAAAAGCTAGCTATTATTACATGTTAATATATAATTATATGATTATTCATTTGTTAATATTTATATTTTTATATAAAATATGATATTAATCTAAGAAAAAATTAATGATGTGATTTTTGTGTAAAACATCTAAAAATGCATACTGGATACAATGTATATACTTTTTATTCCATAAACTTATTATATATATTCAGATATATGCCGCTAATAATGTTTTTTTTTTTTTTTTTTTTTTTTTTTTGCGGTACGCAGGCCTCTGACTGCTGTGGCCTCTCCCGTTGTGGACCACAGGCTCCGGACACGCAGGCTCAGCAGCCATGGCTCATGGGCCCAGCCGCTCCACAGCATGTGGGATCTTCCTGGACCGGGGCACGAACCCATGTCCCCTGCATCGGCAGGCGGACTCTCAACCACTGCGCCACCAGGGAAGCCCGCTAATAATGTTTTGATGCTTATAAAAAGTGAGTTATGGGAATAACTGTTTTATCAAACTAAACAGAATTTTTACTACTTTCCTTGTACAAAAACTGAAAAAAAATATTATTTAACTCTCCTTCTCCTGTTGGTTAGAATCACAGATATTTTTCACACTGTATATAAATTACTTCATGATCCATTTCCCAATCTATCTTGCCAACTTTATCATCTTCAATCTCCCAATGAACTCTAGGCTCCAATCACACTTTTATTACCATTCTCTGTATACTCTTTATAATAAATTATTTTAGGTATTTCTTTATACTGAACCATCCTTGCATTCCCAGATTGAACTCTGAATTTTAGGACTAATTCATACTATGCTTAATTTGATTTTTAGTTACTGCTTGTGCTTCAATATTCATAAGTCAGATGAAGCTGTAGTTTTCTTTTTTTGATTTAATTTTATTTATAGTTGATTTACAATACTGTATTAGTTTTAGGTGTATAGTTTCAGATTCTTTCCCATTATAGATTATTACAAGATATTGAATATAGTTCCATGTGCTATAAAGCTGTAGTTTTCTTTACCAAGCTCTCTTTGTGAGTTCTCAAGCATTAATGTGTGTTGTTTGAAAGAAGAATAAAACATGAAAGCTTTCCTTCTAACTTTATTCTTTGGGACAGTTTAGTAACATTGGGATCATCTTTTGCTTATAGTGTTAATAGAATTCACTCTGTGAGGCTACTTTGGCTGACTTTGCTTTTAGAGGATAGGTAATCTGACAATTTTCTCCATTTATAACATCCTTACACCTCATCTTTTTTAGCGGGGATTCAGTAGGAAATGGATTTATAGGTATATTATTTGCAGTTAAGATGGAAAGCTTAAAAGTATTAAAAGCCAGAAATTATTAACAATTTTGTCCCTACCAAGTGGAATTGGAGGTAGAGATCTGCACAGTAGAATGGATTTTTACTTTTTATTTAAATTCTTCCCTATACTTTACATTTTTAATATAAAGTAAAAATACCATTTTAATTTTAATAAAACTGGTTTAAATGTCATTAAAGGCACACTCATCAGTCATATGAATATACTTACGAAGTTGGAGGTCCTCACTTTTTACTTTCTACACGACTGTATTATTTGAATGTTTATGGTGAATTTGCATTACTTTTGCTGTTACAAAAATCTGCAATGACTTTCCCATAACCTAGGTGATAAAATGCAAGCTGTTTAGTTTAGAATACAAAGTTCTTTATTATCTAGCATTTCTCTGCCTCTATTATTTCTGTCTCTTGCCTATATCCATCCTCATTCTGGTCATATTTACCTTCATGCATGAAGTTTGACATAGCAAACCTTAAAAACCTCGCACAATATGCTTATTTTGCCTGTAACATCTTCGCTGATCTCCCTGTTCCATATTCTAGCTAACTCTTTCTCCTTCTTGAGACCTCAGCTCTAGAGATACCTCTAGAAACCGGGCTGCTGTTCATCCCTTTCTCTGTGTTCCCATAGAATCTTATGCTCCTGTGTTATAAAAAAAAAATCATCAGGCTCTACTGAAATTGTCTATTTATTTGTCTGACACCCATTTGATTTTGAGTTGTATGCAGTCAGGCTCTGGAAAATGGAGATAAAGTTTGTTTAATCAGTGATACATGCTTTTTTATATATGTATAGCTGTACCTTACTTCAGTAGAATCTTTATTTTTTATTTATTTATTTATTTTATTTATTTATTTTTTTGCGGTATGCGGGCCTCTCACTGTTGTGGCCTCTCCCCGTTGCGGAGCGCAGGCTCCGGACGCGCAGGCTCAGCGGCCATGGCTCACGGGCCCAGCCGCTCCGCGGCATGTGGGATCTTCCCGGCCCAGGGCACGAACCCGTGTCCCCTGCATCGGCAGGCGGACTCTCAACCACTGCGCCACCGGGTAAGCCCGAATCTTTATTTTTAAATTGTTATGCATTTTTGTATCTTATATACTCCTTGATAACAAAAGCGATGTCTTATGTAGCCTTACATTTTCTCAGCACATAACACAGTTACTCTCACATACTAAAAAATTTGTTGAGGGCTTCCCTGGTGGCGCAGTGGTTGAGAGTCCGCCTGCCAATGCAGGGGACATTGGTTCAAGCCCTGGTCTGGGAGGATCCCACATGCCGCGGAACAACTGGGCCCGTGGGCCACAACTACTGAGCCTGCGCGTCTGGAGCCTGTGCTCCGCAACAAGAGAGGCTGCGATAGTGAGAGGCCTGCACACCGCGATGAAGAGTAGCCCCCGTGTGCCATAACTAGAGAAAGCCCTCGCACAGAAATGAAGACCCAACACAGCCACAAATAAATAAATAAATAATTAAATAAATAAAAAGCCAAGCATTTGAAGCCCTTTAAAAAAAAATTTTGTTGAAATAAATATGTATAGTATTTTTAACCATCATTTCATACCCTGATTCCCCAGTCTATATATTCATATCTCATAAGTGATGAAAAATTTACCATTTTATTATGAAACAGAACCTAATATTCATCATTAATATTTTGCTAGTCCTTATAGGAATGCTACAGTATTAGAAATTATCCCTTGGTTATCACTCAGAAAACAATTATAGAGGGAGTTTTGAGAAGGTTCAATGTTTCCCTGGAGAGAAAAAAATACATAATGACTCTAATTCTGTGAATTGAGTCCTCAGAAGTGGGGACTAGTTTCCAATGAATTCTCTACATTTTCCTATCCTGTGTCTCATGTAATAAACAAAGGACACATTCATTCACTCAGTTTACATTGAGCGTCAACTGTGTGTCAGGCAGGCTACATTAGGCCCTGGGAATATGACTTTGAACACTGAAAATCATTTATGAAGTACAGATCAGCATTATTGACACAATCTTTAGCTGTAAGTAGCATAGCAACAGCAGCAGAAGAAACATTAGTAGCTAAAACATATTGAGTAATTAACTACATGCAAGACACCATTTATAGCAGTCTACAGATAAAGTTAGAACTGCTTTCAGTGAGACATGGGTGTGGGAGTTCAGAGTCTCTTCCATCTTCCCCGCCTCACACAAACTTTGACATCTTTAGACTCCATAGAGTTAAAACAAGATTATAATCCTGCTTTCTCAAATCACTTAATTTTGAATGAATAGTTTCCTTGATAAGTACTAGAAATATTAGGACTAAGAGATGGGGATAAGGCTTAAATACCCCAATTATATGAGATAAGCCAAAGAGAACTCAGACGTTTATACAAGACTAGCTTCCTATTTCAATCTCAAGCAACATATTGCTCAAGGCAAGGCAAGTTTTGCAAATATTTACTGTGATCTGTATAACAGAAGATACCCCATTTGAAGAGAGAACAAGAAAATGGAAAACAAAATTACAGTGGAAGGTAAAATAGACTCTCCTCAACCTAACGCTTGGTGGACCCTAGAAGCCATCTGTAGAATGTGGAAAGGGAGAGGCAATGTTCAAAATGATTTCAGTAGTCACTCTTTAACCTTGTAATAATCAAGAATATGTGACTGACAATTTAAAATATTTAAAGAACTAATCTCTTTCCATTTAAATTTATTTTTGTTGTTCAGAAGTCTCCAGGTTCTCTGAAATTCCATTAAGAATTTTGAATATGTGTGTGTGTGTGTGTGTGTGTGTGTATGCATACATTTTTTTTTTTTTAAGAAAATGGTTCCTCCACAGCCCCATGGACCAGAGCAGGCTGTGGATCAGCACTTGGTCTAGGGTTCCAAGCAGTTTGCTTTCAGCATTTTTTTTTTTTTTTTTTTTTTTTGTGGTACACGGGCCTCCTCACTGTTGTGGCCTCTCCCGTTGCGGAGAACAGGCTCCAGACGCGCAGGCTCAGTGGCCATGGCTCACGGGCCTAGCTGCTCCGCGGCATGTGGGATCTTCCCATACCGGTGCACAAACCCGTGTTCCCTCCATCGGCAGGCGGACTCTCAACCACTGCGCCACCAGGGAAGCCCTGCTTTCAGCATTTTTGATGACAACTTCAAGATTTCAACAGTCACTTCCACCAGTCACCTATAGACACCATGCAGTACTGGCGACCCAGGCCCACAAAGTCCCAATGTTGTGAGGTCTCACCCAGCAGCAGTCAGCCCTAGGCGTCCACCCTGCCATGGCCCCAACAAAGTCTGGGCCCTGGGGAGGCCTGCTCACAAAGCCAATGGACTTGGCCTGGCGCTGTAGGCTGGAGGCCCGAACTTGAGACCTTCACTCACAATCCTGGTAAAACCTGAGCCTCTCTAGCCTACCTGGAGCAAATGAGACCCTCCTCCAGTGGTGGGTCACCTTGCTGTGATCTAGAAAAAGGGCTCTGGACCAGTCTTCTATTCCACTCTGTATCTGGCAGGCCCCCTAAGAATTTTGAACATTTTGCTAACAATATGCAAATTACAAAGTTCCCAGAAGCATGAGGTTGTGAATAGCTACTTCACGAAGATTGAAAAGATAGAAAGAAATATTTTCCCATAAGATAGAATTACAGATTCAGCACTGGACTGTACCAAACACAACGAGTAAAGGCATATCTTGCTTTATTGATTTTTGCAGATATTGTGTTTTTTACAAATTGAAGGGTTGTGGTAGCCCTGTGTCAAGCAAGTGTATTAGCTCCAGTTTTCCAACAGCATTTGCTCACTTTGTGTCTCTGTGTCACATTTTGGTAATTCTCACAATATTTCAAACTTTTAAATTATTATTATATTTGTTATGGTGATCTGTGATTAGTGATCTTTGAGGCTACTATTGTAATTTTTGGGAGACACCACAAACTGTCCCATATAAGACGTGGAATTAAATCAATAAATGTTATGTGTGTTCTGACTGCTCCATCCACCGGCTGTTCCCACCTCTCTCTCTTTCGGGGCCTCCCTATTCCCTGAGACACATCAGTATTGAAATTAGGCCAGTCAATAACCCTACAATGGCCTCTAGGTGTTCAAGTGAAAGGAAGAATCACACATCTCTCACTTTAAATCAAAAGCTAGAAATGATTAAGCTTAGTGAGAAAGGCATGTGGAAAAGCTAGATAGGCCTAAAACTAGGCATCTTGCACCAAAAAGGCAAGCTGTGAATGCAAAGGAAAAATCCTTGAAGGAAATTAAAAGTGCTACTCCCATGAACACCTGAGTAATAAGCGAAACAGCCTTATTGCTGACATGAAGAAAGTTTTAGTGATCTGGATAGAAGATCGAACCAGCCACAACGTTCCTTAAGCCAAAGCTTAATCTAGAGCAAGGTCCTAACTGTTCAATTCCATGACAGCTGAGAGAAGTGAGGAAGCTGCAGAAAAAAAGTTTGAAGGCAGCAGAGGTTGCTATCTAGGACTTTCACAGCTAGAGAGAAGAACTTGATGGCTTCAAAACTTCTAAGGACAGGCTGACTCTCTTGTTAGGGGCCAGTGGAGCTGGTGACTTTAGGTTGAAGTCAATGCTCATTTACCATTCCAAAAATCCTAGGGCCCTTAAGAATTATGCTAAATAAACTCTGCCTGTGCTCTATAAATGGAACAACAAAGCTTGGATGACAGCACATCTGAATACTTTAAGCCCACTATTAAGACTTATTTCTCAGGAAAAGAAGATTTCTTTCAAAATATTACTGCTCATTGACAATGCACCTGGTCACCTAAGAGCTCTGATGGAGATAGACAATGAGATTCATGTTGTTTTCATGCCTGCTAACACAACATCCATTCTGCAGTCCATGGATCCAAGGAGTAATTTCAACTTTCAAGTCTTATTGTTTAAGAAACACATTTCATGAAGCTATGCTGCTCTAGATAGTGATTCCTCTGATGGACCTGGGCAAAGTATAGGTGACCCTCAAATAACATGAGTTTAAACTGGGCAAGTCCACTTATACGTGATTATTTTCAATAAATATGTACTACAGTACTACATGATCCAAAGCTGTTTGTGTGGATGTGGAACAGCAGATAGAGAGGGCTGACCCTAAAGTTATACTTGGATTTTTGACTGCGTGGAGGGTCAGTGCCCCTAACTGCCACTTTGTTCAAGGGCTGACTGATTCCAGCCCTCATGGATGACTTTGAGGGGTTCAAGCTTCAGTGGAAGAAGTCACTGCAGATGTGGTCAAAATAGCAAAAGAACTAGAATTAGAAGTGGAGCCCAAAGATGTGAATTAATTGCTGCAATCTCATGATAAACTTGAACAGATGAGGAGTTGCTTCTTATGGATAAGAAAGGAAAGTGAAGACGTTATGAAGATTGTTCAAAAGACAACAAGGGACTTAGAATATTACACAAACTTAGTTGACAAAGCAGAGATAGGTTTTGAGAGGACTGGCTCCAATCTCAAAAGAAGTTCTACTGTGGGTAAAATGCTGTCAAACAGTGCTACATCCTGAAAGGAATAGTCAGCCGATGTGGTAAACTTCATTGCTGTCTTATTTTAAGAAACTGCCCTGGCCACCCCAACCTTCAGAAACCACCGGCCTGATCAGTCAGCAGCTGTCAACATGGCAAGACCCTCCACCAGCAAAAGATTATGAATTGCTGAAGGCTCAGATGGTGGTTAGCATTTTTTAGCAATGAAGTATTTTTAAATTAAGGCATGTACATTGTTTTTTGGACATAATACTCTTGCATATTGAATAGGCTAGAGTATAGTGTAAATATAACTTTTATATGCACTGGGGAACCAAAAAATTCATGTGACTCACTTTATTTCTATAGATGCTTTATTTTGGTGGTCTGGAACCGAACCCACAATATCTCAAAGGTGTGCCTGTAGTAACATTTCAGTACAGAGGGATGTCATTAAAACACACACACACACACACACACACACACAAACACAACAATAACCTTGGATTGAAAAAGAAAAAAAATTTTTTTCTTCAAACTTGAGCTTTCTGCTGGGCTACAGTGATTTCATTAGCTTAGCACTAGCACTTTAAAGTAGATGAAAATGCAAAAAGTCTACAATCTGGTTACTTGCTGACTGAGAAATACCACTGATATTTGAAGACAATTGAATTGACATACATATGTAATTTTATTTAAATAATGATAAGGCTGGTAATTCCCAGGGAACCCATTTTGTCTGGGTAAAAAAGTTGCTGTTCTGGGATTAATGAAAGCAAAAGTGTCTGAGTCCGGAGACAGAGAGAGAGAGAGAGAGAGAGAACTTTGTTTTCATGAGACAGAGAGAAGGGAAAATTCTGCACCAGAGGATCAAACAGGGTTGTGATTTTTATTTTTTATCAGACAGGATTCCCACAGTAAGCCTGGGAAAACAATGATAAAATATGTGTTATCAGGTCTCTTTTGGACTCTTTAGTCCGGGGGGAAGATCCCAAGTTCATCTCCTATCAGATCTTTGCGGTAAGATCAATATTTGGCTGTGTTTTTAAAGCAAGAGACTAAAAGGCTAAAATAATTTTGCACAATCCATCCCCTGAAAATTAAAGAATAAGAAACAACACAACAGCAGTTGTTGTCTAAAAATTTTAAGAGTAACGCTGGGTTACCAAATAAACAGAGAAGGTGACTTTCCTCAGGCATGGTTTTAGAGGCACCAGGTACACCTCTTTTGTAAAACAATCCCTCAATTTTCTTTTTTTAAAAAAATTTATTTAATTTATTTTATTTTTGGCTGCATTGGGTCTTCGGTGCTGCATGCGGGTTTTCTCTAGTTGCGGTGAACAGGGGCTACTATTCGTTGCAGTGCGTGGGCTTCTCATCGCGGTGGCTTCCCTTGTTGTGGAGCATGGGCTCTAGAGCGCAGGCTCAGTAGTTGTGGCGCACGGGCTTAGTTGCTCCACGGCCTGTTGGATTTTCCCAGACCAGGGCTCGAACCCATGTCCCCTGCATTGGCAGGCCGATTCTTAACCACTGTGCCACCAGGGAAGCCCCCTCAATTTTCTTTTGAAGCAATTGTTTTGGATTTTTTCTAAAATAAGCATTAGTTTTCTGATTCTAAAATTAAAACCTTCTCAATATAGATGACTTAGAAAATGCAAAATATTTTAAAAGGCAAGCAATCATTCATCACCAAATGCAATATGCTTTTTTCTTTAAGATTTCCTTCATTGTTGCTTCAAGATGTCTTCCTCACTCCAACATTGCACAAGTAATTACTTATGCTTTGTTTTAAGATTTAATTATTTATTAAACATTTAACTCTCTAATCCATGTTTTGGTGAGTGCTGATAAGTGACTATTTAAAATCTGGTAGGGCTTCCCTGGTGGCACAGTGGTTGAGAGTCCGCCTGCTGATGCAGGGGACACGGGTTCGTGCCCCAGTCCGGGAAGATCCCACATGCCGCGGAGCAGCTGGGCCCATGAGCCATGGCCACTGAGCCTGCACGTCCGGAGCCTGGGCTCCACAATGGGAGAGGCCACAACAGTGAG
The DNA here is from genome assembly GCF_964341445.2 of Mesoplodon mirus. Classification (NCBI taxonomy): domain Eukaryota; kingdom Metazoa; phylum Chordata; class Mammalia; order Artiodactyla; family Ziphiidae; genus Mesoplodon; species Mesoplodon mirus. Next base: position 108,384,320 of record NC_138981.1, on the reverse strand, counting down.
AGGCCCGCGTACCGCAAAAAAAAAAAAAAAAAAAAAAAAAAAATCTGGTAAACAGCTAACCAATTGCCCTAGCACTGTTTATTGGCTAACTGCTTCTTTCCCTAATATAATGCCACCTTTATAAATTGCTAAATTTGTAGTTACATTGGTGGCTATTTGGGAACTATTTTTTCCCATGTCTCTATATTCTTGCATTAGTAATAAACTAATTTTCATTGTAGCGTATTTCCTCAGCTATTCTAACAGTTTATTCTTCTACATAGTCATTAATATCACAGTCTCACATCTCCTTCACCCCCCAAAATAATCATTGTTATTTTCCCAGCAATTATCCATCAACTAATTTTGGAAGTATTGATATCTTTACCATAGTGAGGAGTATTGTTTTTGCCATCTATGTAAGCCTACCCACCACCACCACCACCCCGCCCTCCCCCAAGTCTTTGTTTATGCTATTGCTTCGGCTTAAAGCACCTTTTCTCCTTCTCTTCAATGGCTCATTTTAAAGTCTCAGTTTAAATGTCTCAGTGTAAATGTTCAGATCTCAGTTTATATGTGACTTCTTCAGAGAAAAAACCTTTCTTTGATCACCCAATCTAAAGTAACTCCTACTTCCAGCACCTACAAACTCTGGATCACATTGCCCTGGGTTGTTTCTTTTGCAGCACATATAACTTTTTTGAAATTATTTTATTTTATATTTGTTTATGTCTCCCCGGTCAGAATAGAAAAATCATGAAGGAAAGAATATTATCTGTCTTTTTCAGTGCTTTTTCCCCATCATCTAACACAATCCTTGGTACACATCGATGTTCTAGAATTTTTTGCTGAATGAACAATGGATGAGTGAATAAAGTCAGCTCAGAGAAAATCTCTTCTGCTTCGTGCTTGATGTAATGCTATACCAGTCCTGAAACTGCAGCCTTGATTGTTGTGTAGAGTCACATGTGGTATCTAGTGGTATCCAGATTCCCAATGGCTCCCCACTCCCAAGCCAGACTCCACTATTGACACTATCAATTGTAATCGTGTTCGGGACCTTTGTGACTTCTTTCAATTTTTTCCCACTGTAAGTTAGGTCACAGAAATCTCTCAGAGTTTGTACAGTGGTTGGCCCCTTGGATGCAAGGGATCCCCCCACCATTTTTATTTTTCTTTCAGTTCAATTAGATCCTGGAAAAGGGATCAAGACATTAGTTCTTGGGTCATCTTTCTATCAAGATCACTTATTAATTATAACATTAAATTCCTCTATATCATGATTTATTTATTTTTTCTGTTAATGTGATCTATAAAATACTTGCAGGACATTTTTAAGTATCCTGCTACGACTGTGTTCCTCTTGATTTTTCTTATAGCTGTATTTATTTAAAAATACATTGCAAGGTTATTTCATTTGGTACATTACAGCTTTTGAGTCCTGAACTCTAACATTTGTTTTGAAATTTACTATATTTTTCTGGTTTAATGCAATCATTGTCCTTGAAATTCAAAATTTTTACCAAAATATGTCTAGGTGTTACACTTCTCCCTCCTCTCTCCCCTCATCCCCTCCTCTACACACATACACAGAGTAAATTTGACTATTAGCCATCCCTTTCAAATTAAAAAGTCAAATATTTGTTCAGCTCAGGAAAATTTCTCTCCACTGTTCTTTGCTTTTATTACATCATGTCTGTTCTCTTCTTCTAAAATTCCTACTTTCTGTGTATTGGATTCCTTGAATTTGTCCACAATGTCTCTCATATTTTCTTTTACTGTGTTTCACCAATTTACCATTTCCTCAGAGTTCCAAATGCATTTCTTGAATCCATATGCAACTTTTTAAATTCAATTATTAGCTTATTATATGGTACTTCTTTGAAGTGTTAAATTTAACAATCCTACTTAAAAAAAATCTGTGTGTGTGTGTGTGTGTGTGTTTGTAATTGCTATTCATCTCTCATAATTACTCGTTCTAGTGTTGTTTTATTTATTTTTTGGATCCATTATATTCTTAAATCCTGTTGAAAAAAATCTTAAAACTTCCATAATGCTCTTCTGTTACTTGAATACTCTTCTGGCTCTTGATAATTTCCTTTGTTGGAACTGCAGCATATTTTCATATATTGGGTGATGTTTTTCCATTTCTCTTTAAAATTTTTCACAACAGAATATCTATGGTGTTCATTATTTTGCCAAAGTTCAGTAGAAATTGAGATAGATTCTATAAGAAATTGGTATAGATCTTTGCATAAATTTTTCAGATCTAGATGCAAAGAAGAGGGAATTTTTATAATTATTGTAAATTTATATTGTTAGTGACTTCATAATCTGGAGGGATTGAGAAAGGATCCAGGGCCCTGAACAGACAAAGTAGGAAACTTTGCCACTGTGCTATTTTCTTCATTTGCAAGAGCAAATTCAGTGCAAACAAGCACTAGAAGCAAGCCCACAATAATCAGCTTCCCTGTACCAAGAATAAGTCATGGCAGTCTCCAGCTTCTTAGTGATGCTGCCTGTAGCATTGACTTTTGGCTTCTAGTAGGCTTTCACTGTCAGTTCAGTTAATCTCACTTTCCCCCAGGTCTAATTATAGGTCTAGATGCTGTGTATGAACACAGGTCAGGTAGCATTAATGTGGTATGCCCCTCAATGTTCTTTGGCCCATTCTAGCAATCAGCCTTCTTCTTTAAACTTTAAGAAGTACCACTGAAATTGGCTCACTTTACTTCTCAGACTTTTTTTTTTATAGGAAACATTTTTCTGTTCAGGGTTCTATTCTTTCCTTCTTCCTTCACCTGGTCCCCTCTTATTTTAACTAACAGGAGATCCTAAAAGTTTGTGGTACATCAATTGGCAGTTTTCCACCTTGTTTTCTCAGGGGGGATGTGAAGAATTACTGTGCTACTGCTACAGTTTCAATGGAAGGCATTCCTTTTCCTTCTTCTAGGCTTCCCCTCCACTTAATTTCCTTTGAAATATTAGAATTACTAGGAAAAACTTGGAATTATTCAGCAAATACTTATAGTACAGTATTGACATTCTGGTTTGTTATTAAGATAAAATTATCCTGTTAAGGTGATCCATTAAGGCATTATTAGACATTATACTCTTTTCAAAATTCAACAAATATTTAATCATAAAAGTAAATGAGATACAATCATAAAAATGAGTATATTTGTTGTCATTTAACAGAAAGAGGGAATTAGGAAGGAAAATTTAGTTTTATTTAAGGATTATTAATAAGAAGCATGTGATATTATGAGCACCTGTATAAGCAAAAACAAACTCAGTGGAACTCTAGTGAGAGACTTCTTACCAAGGTGCAGAATGAGGATTCTGAGTCCCTAAGTCAAGACACAGAAGGCAAAAATAAGGTTACCAAAATGGGGACCGGGAAAATGGGGATTGGAAAGCAACTGGGAATATACTGTGCTGACTCACAGTATTACCTACGGTTGGATGTACCTTTTTCTTTTTCCTTTTGGCATCATCGTTATATTATAGTATTCCCAGTACTCGAAGATTAAGATATTTTCTTAAAGGTTTTCCAGTTAGTATTTGTGCATGTACACAAAGGTGAATGTTTGAATGACAAGAAGTTGATGCTGGTCAAAGCTAGTTATTTAACTGCTGAATAAGGATTTTCTATTGCTTTCCATGTGGCCACCCTCCAGCAATGGTGGGTCAAGTCCTTCTCACACTTTGAATTTCTCTTATTTCAATTTCTGCCCCATCTTTCTGACTTCATCCTTTCCTTCTGCTTTTCAGGGCCCACCTGGATATTTCAAAATCCATGATAATCTCCCTATGTTAAAGTCAGCTGATTACCAACCTTAATTATATCAGCAAAGTCCCTACTCAACAGTACCTAGGATTGAAAAACCTGGTCATGGGTATCTTGGGGTAAGGAAATCTGTTTACTTTCAAAGGTATACAGGGCAGATTATCGTAAGGGAGAGAACTATGCGTCACAGCTTTGCTAGCTTTCTTCTTTACTTGCTGCTATTTTCTTTTACACATTCTTTTTTGCATTTATAAATATTATAGATTTGCAAGGCTGACTTCTTAAACTTGACCTGGCTATACAAAAAGAGAGAAATTCAAAAAGTTCCAAAAATTTGTATCACTGACCAAAATAGAGTCCAGGAAGTTACTAGCCGTTGAGTTTTACATAATTTCGTATGATATAAAGTGCACAAAAAGCCCTATTAAAATACCACTGCAAGTTAATCATGAAAAGACCCTTTAGAATTCTTAGAGATGCTCATGTTGTAGAGAAATGGGGAAACAGAAATGTCAGCACTGGAAGCTGAAAGGGTACAGATCTCCTGGTAATGAGAGAGGCAGCTGTTTCAATACAAATTTATTTTTAAAGTAAAATGTCCCATTGTGCCCTGGAATCCCTAATTAATTATGGTGAAGAACCAGAGTTTACTGCTTTTTAACCATCCAGAAAAAAAAAATGATCTTCAACAACTAGGTATGATCTAAGGAAACTTTAAAGATTTATAAGTGATCTAAGACATAGAGCAAACTACATTGTCAATTAGCAGTTCCCCAAATGGACAGAAAGTCAGACAAATGAGTTTATTTTTTATTTAAATCTCTAGAAATGTTAGTAAGTCATTGAAACTGTCTCTCTTTAAAATGTTTAAGATTCAAAATAGGTACCTGGCTTCTTTAGACAGTATGATATAATTAACAGAGTATAACCTTTGAAGACAGACAAAACTGGGCCCAAACCTTGGCTTTCTCACTTAGTAAAATGTATATGTATGAGAAACCACAACAAGATGGGTAGGAGGGGCAGAGACCCAGTATAGTCAAGACCCACACCCCTAGGAAGGTGACCCACAAACGGGAAGATAATCACAACTGCAGAGATTCTCCCCAAGGAGAGAGGAATCTGAGCCCCACATCAGGCTCCCTATCCCTGGGGTTCTACATCGGGAAGATGAGCCCCTGAACATCTGGCTTTGTAGGCCAGTGGGGCTTGCACACGGGAAAGCCATATGGCTGTAGGAAACAGAGACTCTACTCATAAGATGGTGCATGGAAAATCTCACACACTCCAAGACCTAGTGCAGAAGGAGTAATTTGAAAGGAACCTGGTCTGACCCACTAACTGGTCTTGGAGAGCCTTCCAGAGAGGCAGGAGGCAAGTGGAGCTCACCCTGGGGACACAGATGCTGGTGGCAGCCATTTTGGGGAGCTCCTACTACCATGAGAACCCTGGTGCTGACAAGAGACATTTTGGAGTCCTCCCTCTAGCCTGTTAGCGCTGGGAGCTTAGCCACCCACCGGGGGGCTGACAACAGCCCCAGGCCCCCCGGGCCCCACAGCCAGCTGTTCTGGGACTCTGCTCCACCTACCAGAAGGCCCAGGAATCAGCCTCACCTGCCAGTAGGCCAGCACCAGGCCTAGGAATGCCCGGGGCCTACTAATACCCCACCAGGACCTGGCCTCACCCAACAACAGGCCAGGACCAGCCCCAGGAACCCCCAGGCCCTACTGCTAGCCACTTCAGGACACAGCCCTGCCCACCAGTAAGCCAACAATAGGACTAGGATACCCTGGGCACCACACCTAGCATGCTAGGACATGGCTCTGCCCACCAGTAGCCAACAGCATCCACATGAGGCAGGGCTGGGTAACTATCTGGGCTGGGGCCAGTCCAGCCTACCAGTGCATCTGCAGTAGTCAGCCCCACCACAGCAGAAGGGCCCATGCAGCCCACATGGGGATACCCCTAGAGAAACAGCTCCAGTGACCAGAGGAGAGTGTGCTACTGGGTTGCACAGGACATCTCCTACATAAAGCTACTTCTCCAAAGTCATAAATGTAAACCACCTACCTAACACATCGAAATAAAAACAGAGAATTAGGTGAAATGAGGCAACAGAGGAATATGTTCTAAATAAAGGAACCAGATAAAATCCCAGAAGAACTAAGCAAAGTAGTGATAAGCAATCAACCAGATAAAGAGTTCAAGGTAATGATCATAAAGATGCTCAAAGAGCTTGAAGAAGAACGGATGAAAACAATGAGAAGTTTAACAAAGAGTTAGAAAATATAAAGAACCAAACAGAGCTGAAGAATATAATAATTGAACTAAAAGATACACTAGAAGGAATAAAGAGTAGATTAGTATACACACACACACACACACACACACACATATTTCTAAAGATGCCACCAAAAAACTACTAGAAGTAATAAAAGAATTGAGCAAAGAAGCTGCAGGATACAAAAGTAATATGCAGAAATATGTTGTGTTTCCATACAGTAGCAACAGCCTATCAGAAAGAGAAATTAAGGAAACAATCCCATTTACAATTTCATCAAAACAAATGAACTAACAAAACAAAAGAGAAACAGACTTATAGATACAGAGAATAAACAGATGATTGCCAGTTGGGAGTTAGGATAAGTAAACTAGGTGAGGGAGACTAAGAGGTAAAAACTTCCACTTACAAAATAAATGATTCATGAGGGTGAAATGTACAGCATGGATAATTTAGTCAATAATATTGTAATAACTTTGATGACATATGGTAATTATACTTATCATGGAAATCATTTTCTAATGTATAAAAATACCAAATCACTATGTTGTGCACCTGGAACTAACATAGTATTGTAGGTCAACTATACCTAAAGAAAGAAGGAAAGAAAGAAAGAAAGAAAGAAAGAAAGAAAGAAAGAAAGGAAGGAAGGAAGGAAGGAAGGAAGGAAGGAAGGAAGGAAGGGAAGAAGGAAGAAAGGGTGAGGCAATGATGGACTAGGCAATATCAGTTATCATTTACTCTTTATTGTAGCAAACTACAAGATTCAACTAAGGAGTTGGGAGAAATTCATGTCTAAGTAGATATTTAATCAACTGGGTCAAAACTTCTGCATAACTTTATCTGTATTAGAGGATACTAAAAAAAAACCTCCAAATATTATTACTGCATCAAAGAAAAAGGGGAAATTTTCAAGGAGAGACCTTCTCAGACTCTTCTTAAAGTTGTCACTGATTAGCAAATTCAGAGTTCCACTTTAATATTTTCTCACAAGCAGGAAGAAAATTGTGCCCTTCTGATGCTGCCTGACTCCAGATCTGTTTGGCTCACAAAATGTATTTCTGTACAATTAAGAATTCTTACTTGTATAAGTATATGAAGCTACAGAATGTTGTGATACTTGTAAACTTCTTCCTCTTTCTTTTTGTTTGCTTTTATAAATGTGTTTACATATACTTAACAACTAACTTAAAAATCACAGTTCAGCTTAATGCAAAAGTATCTATTTAACACGACTAAGCCACTTGGCACATAAGTAGTATGGACCAGGTTTTATAAAATTGTTCAACTTCCTTTAAACTCCAAATGGGTCATATGCATTTAGAGAAAATTAATCTAAACCACATTTAAATGACTGGCTCTGAAATATCCATCAAATCCCAGAATGGGGATTTGGAAGTCATTGTTAACTGTTTCTTATGCAGAGGAGACCAACACATATCCTAGGTTGCAAAACCACAGAACATCTGTACCTGGAACTACGTGCAATTACAATCACTGGATCACAAGGAAGACCCCACAGAATGGGGTAGGAGAAACTTAAATAATCACAGAATAGGAGATGTTGCCATAGAAGAACAACCTTAAACTAGGATTTTCCAGTGAAGTGTTACTCTCTAGGTTCTTGTTTTATAAAACTAGGGGCAATGTTGAAAGCGTGAAACAGGTATTTTTAGGACCATGAGAAAGAAAAATTATTTTCCACAGGAGATTGAACGGCTGACCAAAGAGAGCATGGATGTTGAAGTAAAACAGGTTTGAGTGAGAGTGAGTTCCAACACTTACCCGTTGTGTGGCTCTAGGCAAGTTATTTTGTCTCTGAATCCCATCTCTTCACCTAAAGAATAAGGATAATGACAATAACTTGTTTTGGGAGCTAAATGAGATACTATTTTTATTCTAGACATTTAATGGGAATTTATTAAATGTTACTTCACCATTTTACACATAAAAAATAAAGCAGAATTACTAATAAAAAAGGCATATGCTAATGATACAAATAGTTTAAAGAAACATAATTACAAGAGTGATACATCCATAGTAGATTTTTAAACAGAAATTAGGAATATTAGACGCAGATGTAGAGAACGGACATGTGGACACAGGGGGAGGAGAAGGGGAGGTGGGATGAACTGGGAGATTGGGATTGACATATGTACACTACCATGTGTAAAATAGATAGCTAGTGGGAACCTGCTGTATAGCACAGGGAGCTCAGAGGTGACCTAGATGGGTGGGATGGGGGGACAGTGGGAGGTCGGTCCAAGAGGGAGCAGATATATGTATACATATAGCTGATTCACTTCGCTGTACAGCAGAAACTAACACAACATTGTAAGGCAACTATACCCCCAATTTAAAAAATAAAAAAATAAAAAGAAATATCAAAAAAAAGAAAGAATAAAAATTGTCAGAAGAATCATAAGTTCTGAGGATCTAATATATAGCATGGTGACTAAAGTTAAAAATATGGTTTTGTATACATGAAAGTTGCTGAGAGCAGGTCATAAGCATTCTCACCACACACACAAAAGAAGAGTTTACGTGAGGTGATGGATGTGTTTATTATCTTGACCTTGGTAATCACTTCATAATGTATATGTATACCAAATCATCACACTGCATATTTTAAACATATAATTACAATTGCCAATTAGTCCTCAATAAAGTTAAAAAAAGAAAGATATCCCAAGCCTTTTGAGGTAAATATTTAAGAAGATATTTTAGAGGAAATATTGGCCCAAATGTCAGGGAAAGAGACTTTTTCTCTCTCCACAGCTGGATCCAAATAAACAGATTCTTTCTATAAGGCAGTGAATGACAATTTCTGAGCTCTCAGAGATAAACATTGCTCCAACGAGATTTCCATAAAGTTTCTTTATTTTCTATTTAGGATAATATTAAACAACAACCAGTTATTATCCACCCTGGCTTCTCAGCCCTCCTCCAGTGATGAGGTTTCCCTACCCAATGTTTAACTGTTTCAAATGTCCAAGTAGAGAATCAAAACAGTCTCCTGCCTTAGCCTAAAAGTGGTTTGTCTGTGGTCAGTCATTACGGGCATGGTCTGCTCCCTGATCCTCTCCTTTCACAAAATCTACCTCCCTTTTTTATGCCTAAATTGACTGCTAGTCAAGACACTCAATTATAATTTTTCCTCAATTAAGCATTGAGACAAGAGCTTCCTACAATTACAGAGATGTTTACAAATTAGCATGTATACAGAACTTCTCATGGTATTTATAACATAACCCATAAAGGCTAGGGAACACCCCATGATCTCTTCCATTCCTCATTTATAACATAAAGAAATTATTTCTTGGGGATGAAAAGCCTAAATTTTGCTATACTATGACATCCTAGTAATATTTCCAAATCCTTATGCTCCCAGATGAAGAATTCACTGTCCGGTGGAAAATAGCCAAGAAAGCATTTGATTCTGCAGGATTGTCCTAGAGTCCCTGGAACAAAGGGAAGTCAGTCATGCTTCTCTTTGGACTTCTTGTGTTTTACTGGGCTGTATGAAATATGATTCTGACCCAGTCTGCTATTTGTTTTTCTTAGAAAATTATTTCAGTTAGTTTGCTCTCTTACAGGGCAAATAAACCCTGAGTATTCCATTCAAGAGTGGTTGTAGTGAACAAAAACAGAGCAGCTTATTAGTAATTTTGGTTCTCTTTCTACTTGTAACTTTAGATGAGAAATAGTTTGCATATACTTCTAAGTAAAGAAAGAACAATATACAAAATTGAATGAATAGCATGATCACAACCTTTTAAATTCCGTAAGAAAATGTAATAAAGAAAATATCCTCAAGTACATTGATTTGAGGGGTAGGCTTATGTGTTATTTTAACATTTTTTTAGGACACAATCCATTTAAAATTAAAAAATAAGTTAGATACACATTTAAGAAAAAAGCTCTACATCAATTCCAAGAATTGTGAAACATTTTGGATGCCATGACATCTGATATGTTTGGAAGTGGCTGTATGGAAAGTAAGCCACCTCTAATTGTGATTTGAAAGTAAGTAATGTGGAAATATCCCTTTGCCTCAGATTAGTTTCTCCACAAACTTTCATACAAATGCTTGAATCCCTGAAATTACAGTATTACTTTTCTGGACTATAGAAAATGTCTTTTAAAAAAAAGTGCATACTTTAGAAGGGGAAAACTATCCAACATTTCTTCATAAAGGTTTATAGTTGAAATCTTAAAAACAAAACCACGAGGCTGGTATACAAGATGATTTAGTCAAGGTTCTTAATTGCAGGCAACCAAAACTACTTTAGGATCACTTAGGGAAAAAACATATTTTATTGAAATCTATTTGATAGCTCGTGCAATCACAAAGAAGATGAAAAACGAGGTCTGGGAAATGAGCAGGACAAAGGGAGCAAGGGTACAATGGAGAATACATTCTATTGTAAGTGACAGAAGCAGTGGCAGTAACATCAAATTCAATATTTAAGTGGGTGACAAACTTAGTCAAATGACTATCTACTAGCTAAAAGGTAGGTTGGAGAAGTGGGTATCTTTTTTTTTTTTCAGTTTCTATCGTGTAAAGTGGGCTCTCTCTCCTGCCAAAATTCATGACGTAAAAAGTTCATCCACATGGGAGTTCAGATGATAAGCACCCAAATATTCACAGCAAATATGATGGGTCAGATAATAACACAGTGATTTAAGAGGGAGTTTTATGTGGGAGGGTACAATATATTACATGTCTTGTATTTGGAATCAAAGGAAATGGAGGTAATAGATATGGCATACAGGGGAAATTTAAGTCAAGCTTGAAGAATTTAGTATAAGGTTCATCTGTAAGATATTTATGCAAGTAATGTTTGAAAAGATTATCCTTGTGGCAGTGAGAAAAAGTTAGACCTAGGAAATAGAGACAGGAAGTAGGATATCAAAGTCTGGCAATTATCAATGTTCTGTCAACATTTCACCAGGCTCTTCCTAATCATTCTTACCTTATTGCTTCCCTCACTTGTTATGTCATTCCAAAAAGGTCTACTTCCTGCCTCCATATGATTAGCGGTAAACTAATAAACCTTCTAGAATTTATACCATTTCACATGGTTCTAAATTCTCAATATGTGTAGCTGCTGAATAAAGTACATATTATTGATATATATATATATATAGAGAGAGAGGGAGACACACCCACCTTTCTGAAAAAAATAAATTTCATTTTCCCTTGACCTACTTTAAATATTGGTTGCACCTCATTTTATACCAGAAGAATCTTCAACGAACTATTGATTTTAACTTCATTCTATAAGCATATCTCTAAGCAATGCCTTATATAAATTCATTTCACTATTAGAAAAGAGCTTTGCAGCAAATCCTTATGTATTTACTACTCCATTTATATATTTTATAAACTCTTATTTTATATTACATCTGTAATATCAAAGCTTGTACTCTTAGCACACTTATATGGGACATTTAATCCTTGACATGTTTCTATGTGTCATATTAACTTCAATATGCCAGACCCAGTGTATTATGGGAGGATTTGGGGATAAAGAGGTTAAAACTTTTGATCAAACACCACTTTCCCATATACTCCAATAACAGATCCTTTCATTTTACCAGCTCAATATTTTGCTCAATCAAAACTATCATACCATTTTATTGTTTTGCACAGGTAAAACATCAATTTCACCTGTAGAAAACCTAGGTTGGCATGCCTTAACATGTCAGTGTGCCTTTTAGAAATAGTATTTTAGACACCAGATTAAAATACATGCATTAAAAACTTAATTTGTGGATAATACAAATTGCACTGGCCAGGAATACCAAAAATATTTAAAAACCAAAGACCAAAAACATTTAAAAAAAGCAAAAAAATAGTACTATAATTTGTCAGAAAAGTCATGTTCTATGGACAATTTTTTATGGTACAGTAAAATATGTGTGTTGACTAGAGTCTTTGCCCATAAACGTTAGTTTAGCTTATCTCAGTATGGAAATGTTTTTAAATAGAGCTTTCTCAGCTACAGAGCTAAGGGGATGCAAGGTAGAGAGCAAGGGTATTGCTTTGTGTGGAATATACTTTTGAACTATAGACAATTTGGCATATAGACATGTTAGCCTCTGGTCTATTCTGTGTATTAGTGAACAATGGCTTTATCATCCAACAGCTGGGACACATTCTGGGCAGAGCAAAATTCTGTAAGCTTGTGGTGTAGATTTATTTCATGTATACATTATTGGTGATATCGGTGTAGGTCAAATGTCCAACAAAGGTCAGAGAGTTGTTTCATTGTTAATCTGGTTTAATGTTGAAACAGTTAGAAATAATACCCAGGGGGAAAAAAGGAGGATGAAATATCCTTCTGACCATGAGGAAGATCTGTTCTTTCATTCTTAGTGAATTAGAATTACCCATGCTTAGAGAAAGGGAAAACATCTCATCCAAAGCTAACAAATTACAGTAGATGCCAAAAGGGGCCTTTTCCAACTGCTACCATTACCTATTGATGAGATCAGTCATAGAAGAATTTACAAAATGAGAGAGATAAGCTGTGGCATTATCTGACCTAATCCCTTTTTCTTTAGGCTAAACCATTCAGGATGGATGATTGTCTATTGTCTTGCAGATCTCAAGAAGCCTATAGTGCACTTCAGTATCTTATCAATATTTTCTGTTTCTCTAAAAATCATACTTCTCATTTCCACTTAAGGGAATCTCTTCTTGTTTAATAGCACATGCACATTTATTCTTTAATATTTCTTCTTACAAGCTTCTTATAATATTAGGGATAGTAATCTAATTAGTCCTTAACCCTTAATTCTGTAAGCTAAACAACCTTAATTCCTTTAACATTCTAAAAATAATATATTGCCTATTATACCAATTATTTCTCTTATTCTCTGAAAAAAAACACCAGTTTCTTCATATTCTTTAAAAATGTGCAACCAAAGTTTCACATAACATATAGAGAAACTACAATATCCAAAGCAAAGAATGGATCTGGAACATGCATTTACAAGGATAAAGAAGTGGTAGGTCTGGTCACCAGAGACATGAAATAACCTAGCAAGAATTTTAATAAAAATTTTATAAATTATAAATTAAAATTCAACAATAGCATATATACTGAAGAACATCTTTCTTGAGGTGAAATCAAATTAACAAACTGTCATCTATGTCTTACTTGATGTGGAAATATTTTCTATAATGCAATTGCATCATTCAAGCATCAATTCTTACATAGTGGCCCTCAGTGTCAGGCCACCAAAGTTTTCTTCCTTCATGGTAATAAAGGTTGGAAAATGAGCATACCATACTTATTGTGTAGTTAATGGCTAAGACAGAGAAATATATAACAGCTCTGAGGTATAGTTAGCATTAAAGTAATGACAATGTTAAATCCACAAATAGCAAAGATGAATTAAGTCAACTGAATCAAGGTTTATTTTGAAGCTAAACAGCCAAAAATAAAATTCTGATGAAATTTACATCATCATCTGTAGAAGTCTAAACGTGTTGCAATGGTATCTTGAAACATTATAAAATAATTTTAACAGTAGACATACTTTGTTCCTGTTTTCAGGAGAATATATCTAGTGTTTCACCAATAAATAATCTGCGTTTTTTTCTGGTGTGTGTGTGTGTGTGTGAACATACATATTTTCATTTGGAGCAGGCATAGCACTGTAACAAGATTTTGATATCAAAATCATGAAATCTTTGGGGAATAAATTGTATTGGTTTCCATTATATGTAATAATGTATATATGTATGTATTATAAAATAAACATGAGTACAAAATACAAAAAAATTCAAACAGTACATGCGGGCATTAAATTAAAAACATACGGGAGAGGGGGAAGATGCCGGAAGAGTAAGACGCGGAGATCACTTTCCTCCCCACAGATATATCAGAAATACATCTACACGTGGAACAACTCCTAGAGAACACCTACTGAACGCTGGCAGAAGACCTCAGACCTCCCAAAAGGCAAGAAACTCCCCCACGTACCTGGGTAGGGCAAAAGAAAAAAGAAGAAACAGAGACAAAAGAATAGGGACGGTGCCTGCACCAGTGGGAGGGAGCCATGAAGGAGGAAAGGTTTCCACACACTAGAAGCCCCTTCGCGGGTGGAGACTGCGGGTGGCGGAGGGGGGAAGCTTGGAGCCGCGGAGGAGAGCACAGCAACAGGGGTGCGGAGGACAAAGTGGAGAGATTCCCGCACAGAGGATCGGTGCCGACCGGCACTCACCAGAGAGGCTTGTCTGCTCACCCGCCGGGGTGGGCGGGGCTGGGAGCTGAGGCTCGGGCTTCAGTCGGAGCGCAGGGAGAGGACTGGGGTTGGCGGCGTGAACACAGCCTGCAGGGGCTAGTGCACCACGGCTAGCCGGGAGGGAGACCGGGGAAAAGCCTGGAGCTGCTGAAGAGGCAAGAGACTTTTTCTTGCCTCTTTGTTTCCTGGTGCGCGAGGAGAGGGGATTAAGAGCGCTGCTTAAAGGAGCTCCAGAGACGGGCATGAGCCGCGGCTATCAGCGCTGACCACAGAGACGGGCATGAGACGCTAAGGCTGCTGCTGCCGCCACCAAGAAGCCTGTGTGCGAGCGCAGGTCACTGTCCATGCCCCCTTTCTGGGGAGCCTGTGCAGCCCGCCACTGCCAGGGTCCCCTGATCCAGGGACGACTTCCCCAGGAGAACGCACGGCGCCTCAGGCTGGTGCAACGTCACGCCGCCTTCTGCCGCCGCAGGCTCGCCCCGCCTCCGTGCCCCTCCCTCCCCCCAACCTGAGTGAGCCAGAGCCCCTGAAGCAGCGGCTCCTTTAACCCCGTCCTGTCTGAGCGGGAAGAGACGCCCTCAGGCGACCTACACGCAGAAGCGGGGCCAAATCCAAAGCTGAACCCCGGGAGCTGTGCGAACAAAGAAGAGAAAGGTAAATTTCTCCTAGCAGCCTCAGGAGCAGCGGATTAAATCCCCACAATCAACTTGATGTACCCTGCATCTGTGGAACACCTGAATAGACAACGAATCATCCCAAATTGAGGAGGTGGACTTTGAGAGCAAGATATATTATTTTTCCCCTTTTCCTCTTTTTGTGAGTGTGTATGTGTATGCTTCTGTGTGAGATTTTGTCTGTATAGCTTTGCTTTCAGCATTTGTCCTAGGGTTATGTCCATCCGTTTTTTTAGTTGTTTTTTTTTTTTTTACTTAAAAATTTTTTTTATTTAATAATTAATTTTATTTTAATAACTTTATTTTATTTTATCTTACTTTATTTTATTTTATCCTCTTTCTTTCTTTCTTTCTTTTCTTTCTTTCTACTTTTTCTCCCTTTTATTCTGAGCCGTGTGGATGAAAGGCTCTTGGTGCTGCAGCCAGGAGTCAGTGCTGTGCCTCTGAGGTGGGAGAGCCAACTTCAGGACACTGGTCCTCAAGAGACCTCCCAGCTCCACATAATATCAAACGGCGAAAATCTTCCAGAGATCTCCATCTCAACACCAGCACCCAGCTTCACTCAACAACCAGCAAGCTACAGTGCTGGACATCCTATGCCAAACAACTAGCAAGAGGGGAACACCACCCCACCCATTAGCAGAGAGGCTGCCTAAAATCCTAATAAGTCCACAGACACCCCAAAACACACCACCAGACGTGGACCTGCCCACCAGAAAGACAAGATCCAGCCTCATCCACCAGAACACAGGCACTAGTCCCCTCCACCAGGAAGCCTACACAACCCGCTGAACCAACCTTACCCACTGGGGGCAGACACCAAAAACAACGGGAACTACGAACCTGCAGCCTGCAAAAAGGAGACCCCAAACACAGTAAGATAAGCATAATGAGAAGACAGAAAAACACGCAGCACATGAAGGATCAAGATAAAAACCCACCAGACCTAACAAATGGAGAGGAAATAGGCAGTCTACCTGAAAAAGAATTTAGAATAATGATAGTAAAGATGGTCCAAAATCTTGGAAATAGAATAGAGAAAATGCAAGAAACATTTAACAAGGACCTAGAAGAACTAAAGATGAAACAAGCAATGATGAACAACACAATAAATGAAATTAAAAATACTCTAGAAGGGATCAATAGCAGAATAACTGAGGCAGAAGAACGGATAAGTGACCTGGAAGATAAAATAGTGGAAATAACTACTGCAGAGCAGAATAAAGAAAAATGAATGAAAAGAACTGAGGACAGTCTCAGAGACCTCTGGGACAACATTAAATGCACCAACATTCAAATTATAGGGGTCCCAGAAGAAGAAGAGAAAAAGAAAGGGACTGAGAAAATATTTGAAGAGATTATAGTTGAAAACTTCCCTAACATGGGAAAGGAAATAGTTAATCAAGTCCAGGAAGCACAGAGAGTCCCATACAGGATAAATCCAAGAAGAAACACGCCAAGACACATATTAATCAAACTATCAAAAATTAAATACAAAGAAAATATATTACAAGAAAATATATTAAAAGCAGCAAGGGAAAACAACAAATAACACACAAGGGAATCCCCATAAGGTTAACAGCTGATCTTTCAGCAGAAACTCTGCAAGCCAGAAGGGAGTGGCAGGACATATTTAAAGTGATGAAGGAGAAAAACCTACAACCAAGATTACTCTACCCAGCAAGGATCTCATTCAGATTCGATGGAGAAATTAAAACCTTTACAGACAAGGAAAAGCTGAGGGAAGAGATATGGAAACATATGTATATGTATAACTGATTCACTTTGTTATAAAGCAGAAACTAACACACCATTGTAAAGCAATTATACTCCAATAAAGATGTTAAAAAAATTAAAAACATAAATAAAAGTCCATATTTCTGCTCACCATAGAACAGTGAACTAGACATCCTGAAGAAAAAAAAGGAAAATTCCAGTGTAAAACACATAGATGCTGTTTAAAGTATAAAAAATGTACTTTAAGTATATTGGTGATGTCTTAAGAAAGAGAAATGCCCAAGGCTGCAAAAATGACATAGGGTGTTAAAACAAGTGTGCTAAATGAAATATGGGCTGGAATATGAAGCTGGAGCTTCATGGATAAGTGGCCTATCCCATAAAAAAATGAGAAATTAGACCTTAGGCTTGTGCAAGGTGAGGCAATCCCGAACTGGAAATCTCAGCAAAAGTCCAGATCTCTGAATAGGACACATCCTCAGTGAAATGGTTTTGTGTAACTTTTGTTTTATTTTCTTCAACAAGAAGATAAGATAATTATTGAACAAGAAGGTAAGATAAGAGGGTAATAATTATTTCAAAGGGAGGAAGTAAAATACTAACTCAACCTAAAATACATGAGACATGAAAGAATCTACCACTTGACAAAAATTCCAGAGAAGTGGCATCTTATGGAGATGGTCAAGTTTATATCAGCAAGCCAGGAAAAGGAATGCCCAGAGAAAACGTTGAAGATATGTGTTGACTGGTAGAGGCAGAGTGAGAGATATGTGTATTTCATCTTAACAGTCTCTTTCATAGGGAAATATCTATGATTTTAAAACTAGCTGAATAATAATAAGTATAAATATATAAATTTAACAATAAAATACTATTGTGGAAACAATTTTTTGCCTTTATATACATAATGTACAAATATTCCAATGAGAGGTAAATGGCATAGTATTATAGAGTAACAGTTAATCCCAAATAAATTATATTTCACTTTAGGATGTTGTTCGAATATCATATTTAGACATTCCATCCAGAGTTTTCCTCCCTAGTGTTAGTAAATCAAGAGAACAAGGAGAGATATGGAGGCAAAATACAAGGAAAGTAAGGCCATGTATGGATTATCCACACAGAAATAATTTAAAGTCAATTGTCTGCCTTAATTTCAGTCACCACGTATTGATTAACCTATTTATTTACTTATTTATTTCCTAAAAGGTGAAAACACATTTGGAAAATCTATTTATTATTCTCTGTAGAACTGTGATTTTTAATATAGAAGATACAGCTATGTTAAAAAATATGAGTAATTCTAACTTGTCTTTTTCTATGCTGTTGACATGAGGTATTTCTTCTCTTTTATTATTTCTTGTTATAGTTACTCTATGATTTTGCCCAGCTAGCAATCTTAGTAATTCTTTTATCCAGTGATGGAATTCTTTTAGAGACAATGAGGAAGACTGGATATTTTTGTTCAAAAGAAAAACTACTGTGAGGATTTCTTTGATATATTTTGTAAGAACAATAGCTAAAATGTCACTCAACTGCTACTATATACAATCAAGAAACTTTCAGAGGTTGTAAATAAAATGCAGTTTTAAAGATTGATTTTGACATATATACATAATGAGGGTCTGAATAGGGAGCAAGGTCACTGTTGAAGTAGACTAAAGGGATCTTTATTCTCCAAGCCATTTTCTACTAAAGACAGTCCTTGAAAATCTTTGGCTATATTATTTAGCAGCATATTACCTCAGTACACATGTAATAATAAAAATAAAAGCAATAATTGGGATCTATTGGAATTAATATAAAAATCTTATTGGGAATTCCCTGGTGGTCCAGTGGTTAGGACTCTGTGCTTCCACTGCAGTGGACCCCGGTTCAATCCCTGGTTGGGGAACTAAGATCCTACAAGTTATGTGGTGTGGCCGAAAAAAAAAAAATCTTATCAAATGTAAATACGGGATGAAAACCAGCATAAAGTAATGTCAGCAAAAATGACAGAGTAGGGACCTTCTAAAATTCTATCCTCCCTAAAGGCAATAGAAAAACTGGCAAAAATTATCAGAAACAAATTTTTTAGATATCTGGAAATCGACCAAAGGCTTGCAGCAATTCAGGGAGAAGTTATTCAAGAAAAACAGGGGAATCTCAGTAACAGCAACAAGTTTTGTGGCATTTTAATTTGCCCTATTCCAATCTCCACCTCCAGATTCTCCATAGCTTTGAGAACCAACCAGCCCACATTCACCATGAAATCACCATGAAAACTCAGGCCTTGTGATTGCCAGAAGGAGCAGAATGGAGCTGGAGCTCCTTCAGAGCCTCATTCCCGAAGAATTCACATCATTTGACCTGTCTGGTATTTCCCTGGAAGACCATACTTGTAAGGCTGTCTTATTTGATCTGATTTGGAGGTCACCAGGAGTAAAAAAACTTTTCCCAATGGGTGTTTGTCAAAAATGGTTACAGGCAATTGATTAAATTCATGGCTGTCTGAAGCAGTAGGTAACAGTTGGGACACACAACAGGCTAATCACACTGAGACTCTGTACAAGCAGGAAGTGAGGGCTAAAGTGCAGTTGTCAGTTTCATGGCAGAATATTAAGTGTCCACCAACATGCACACAGAGTCCCTAGGTAAAAAAATGGAAGACTTATAATATTATGAAATCTCTGTATAAATAAATAGCTGACCACTAAGCTAAGGTTGAAGATATTTCCCTGGCTACATATGACAAATAATACCTCAATTTAAGGTGCAGATCTACCAAATCCATGATTCCCCTTGCATTATTTATTTCTGTTAATAAAATGATCAATCAAATGCTTGTGGAGAAATCTAGGACTCATCTTTATCTTCTCTTAGTTACTTGTTCCCCCTGAAATCCAATATATCTATAAGTTCTATCTTCTAAATATACAAGATATGCTCCCTTGCTACAGACTTTTTTCATTCTCCTATCATTTCTGACCTGGTCCATTAACAATAAATGCCCTCCTTAATTCTTATCCTATCTTCAGCCTTTCTTCTTTTATTCCATTCCTCACTTTCCTACTAGTGGTTAAACATATATAATTGACTAATACAGGTATATAATGTTATATTTTAGTTTCCTAGGGCTGCTGTAACAAACTACCACAAATTAAGTGGTTTTAAACAACAGAAATCTATTTTCTTACATTTCTAGAGGCCCGAAGACCAAAATCAATGTGTTGGCAGGGCCACGCTTCCTCTGAAGGTTTTAGGGAAGAATAATCCCTTAATTTTTCCAGGCTGTGGTGCCTCCTTGGTTAGTGAAAGCATAACTCCAATTTCTGCCTCCATCTTCATGTGGCTTTCACCCTTGTGGGTCTGTGTATCAAATTTCCCTCTCCTTTCTCTTATAAAGGAACCTGTCTTTGAAGTTAGGGCCCACCCTACATCTAGTATGATCTCATCTTGAGATCCTTAAGTACATCTGCAAATACCCTATTTCCAAATAAGGTCACTGGAGGTTCACTGGAGCTGTAGGGTTAGGACTTAGACATAACTTTTCGGAGGCCACTCTTCAACCCACCATGATATTTATATAAATATAATTTATTTATAACAAATTTTATATATATTCTTTTGTTTAACAAATCCTTGATGCCTATGTTATAAAGTTCATTCATCCATTTATTTATTCATCCGTCACTGTGCTAGGAATTAGAGATATGAAGGTGAGTCTGACAGGTACACTCCCTGCCATGATGGATGTCAGAGTCTAAAGACAGTGAAACTAATAAGTAATTAAAACATGGTGTGTTATGAGAAGATGTTCATGATACTATGGAAATATATAGTAGAAACATTTTCACTAGTTAAAATGTTATGTTGAAGGTCAGAGACTGATCCTTCACTATCAGACTACAGTTCACTTTTCTTTCATTTCTCACTCACCAAAATGAACTCCATACTCTAATCACACTAACCTCTTTGCAGTTCTGTAAACACACCATTTCTTTCATACTTCCTGAATTTATACATTCTCTTCTTTATTCTTTTTTTTTTTTTTTTTTTTTGTGGTATGCAGGCCTCTCACCGCTGCGGCCTCTCCCATTGCGGAGCACAGGCTCAGTGGCCATGGCTCATGGGCCTAGCCGCTCCATGGTATGCGGGATCTTCCCAGACCAGGGCACGAACCCGTGTCCCCTGCATCAGCAGGTGGACTCTCAACCACTGTGCCACCAGGGAAGCCCTCTTCTTTATTCTGAAACACCCTTCCCCTCCTGCATTTGTACATCAAGCAATCTCAATCACCAAAATTAAACTCAAATGCTACTATTTCTGTGAAGCTTAGTCTCTCCATCATCTGTCCCCAGTTATTCTTTTCTTCCTAAAGAGCTTTCTACAATTAGTTTTTGGAAGTTACCTCAATATGCTATAACTATTCGTTTATACACCTATTCCTACAAATACACTATGAGTTTCTTAAAGACTAACAGAGGATGATTCACATATACTGATTCAAGATCCAAAAAAGTGATATAGAAGTTCAATAAATACATGATAAATCAATGATGAATATACAGAGCTAAAACAAAATATGCACACTTATCCTACATTTTATCCTATTCTATTTTACATCCTTTTGTTATATCCTCAATCATAAAGTAGATACAAATAGAAATAACTTTTTGCCTATCAAATTAACAATAATGAAAAAGTGTAAAATAGTATTTTACAAGAAAAATGGAGCTGGAGGAATCATGCGCCTTGACTTCAGACTATACTACAAAGCTACAGTAATAAAAACAGTATGCTACTGGCACAAAAACAGACATACAGATCAATGAAACAGGGTAGAAAGCCCAGAAATAAACCCACACATCTGTGGTCAATTAGTCTACGATAAAGGAAGCAAGAATATACAATAGAGAAAAGACAGTCTCTTCAATAAGTGGTGCTGGGAAAACTGGACAGCTACATGTAGAAGAATAAATTCGAACACTCCCCAACACCATACACAAAAATAAACTCAAAATGGATCAAAGACCTAAATGTAAAGCCAGATACTATAAAACTCCTAGAGGAAAACATAGGCAGAACATTCTTTGACATAAATCACAGCAATGTTTTTTTGGATCTGTCTCCTAGAGTAATGGAACAAAATCAAAAATAAACAAACGGGATCTAATTAAACTTAAAAGCTTTTACACAGCAAAAGAAACCATAAACAAAACGAAAAGACAACCTATGGACTGAGAGAAAATATTTGCAAATGATGCTACCGACAAGGGATTAATTTTCCTTGTTTTACTTTATTTTATATAAAATATAAAAACTGCTCATACAGTTTAATATAAAAAGAAATACAAACAACCCAATCAAAAAAATGGGCAGAAGATCTAAACAGACATTTCTCCAGAGAAGACATATGGATGGCCAACAGGCACATGAAAAGATGCTCAGTATACTAATTATTAGAGAGATGCAAATCAAAACTGCAATGAGGTATCACCTCACACCAGTCAGAATGACCATCATTAAAAAGTCTACAAATAATAAATGCAGGAGAGGGTGTGGAGAAAAAGAAACCCTCCTATACTGTTGGTGGGAATGTAAATTGTTGCAGCCACTATGGAGAACAGTTTGGAGGTTCCTTAAAAAACTAAAAATACAGTTACCATATGATCCTGCAATCCCACTCCTGGACATATATCTGGAGAAAACAATAATTTGAAAAGATACATGCACCCTAATGTTCATAGCAACACTATTTACAATAGCCAAGACATGGAAGCAACCTAAATGTCCATCAACAGATGGAGAAAGATGATATGGTATATATACACAGTGGAATATTAGCCACAAAAAAGAATGAAATAATGCCGTTTGCAGCAACATGGACGGACCTAGAGATTATCATATTAAGTGAAGTTGGTCAGACAGAGAAAGGCAAATATCATATAATATCACTTATATGTGGAATCTAAAAAATGATATAAATGAACTTATTTTTAAAAAGCAGAAATAAACCCACAGACATAGGAAACAAACTTCTGGTTACTGGGACTTCCCTGGTGGTCCAGTAAGTAAGACTCCATGCTCCCAAAGCAGGGAGCTGGGGTTTGACCCCTGGTCAGGGAAGTAGATCCCACATGCATGCCACAACTAAGAGTCCGCATGCTGCAATTAAGAAGTCCGCATACTGCAACTAAGACCCGGCACAGCCAAAACAAACAAACAAACAAACAAATATTTTTTAAAAAAACTTGTGGTTACCAAAGGGGATAGCGAGGGGAGTTGCAGAGGGAGAGATAAATTAGGAGTTTGCGACTAACATATACACAGTACAATATATAAAACATATAAACAACAAGGACCTACTGTATAGCACAGGGAACTATATTCAGTATCTTGTAATAACCTATAATGGAAAAGAATCTGAAAGAAAAAATATATATATTCAGTTATGCATATATATATATAGCTGAATCAATTGCTGTACAGTTGAAACTAACACACATTGTAAATTAACTATACTTCAATTTAAAAAATAAAGAATTTAAAAAGAATTTTTAAAAATTTAAAAAATAAAAATAAATTAAAAGTAAAGAATGGTTAAAAGAAAGGAGACAACCTCATCTCCTGAGGGGGTGATTTGTTACTTGTGAGTTAAGTGTACCTTTATTATTTATGATAACAGCCATCTGAAATACCTTTGCTGGTAACTTAAATTATACTGTATTTTTAACAAATCCTGAAATTTAACTAAAAAAAGAAATAACTTTTTGCCTATCAAATTAACAATAATTGCAAAGTGTAATATACAGTATTTTGCTCAAAGTGATGAGCACTTTCATGCTATGTTGGTGAAAATGTAAATTAACAAACTCTTCAAGAATTTTAGAACATTCCTTGCCTTCGTCTAGCATCTAAAGTTTTAGAAATCAAACTTTAGTAAATTATCAATATGTGGGCAAAGATTAGTGAACAAAACTGTTCATTACGGTGATATGTGAAAAAGCACAAATGTCCAACAATAGTGAAATGGTTAAGTAAATTATGATATATTCCTACTGTGGAATATTAAACAATATTTAAATATCATGTTTTTGAAGAATATTAATGAAATTTGTTAAATAGTGCAGTGAGAGAAGAGTTGTTTATGAGTCACTATCTAACTCTAATATTCATATTTTTCTAAGAGCAATTGATGTGATAGAGTAGTCCTTTTCATGGGACCATGT
This sequence comes from Mesoplodon mirus, assembly GCF_964341445.2. Classification (NCBI taxonomy): domain Eukaryota; kingdom Metazoa; phylum Chordata; class Mammalia; order Artiodactyla; family Ziphiidae; genus Mesoplodon; species Mesoplodon mirus. The sequence continues at coordinate 108,360,389 of NC_138981.1, read as the reverse complement.
TCATTTCCCAAATCCTCTTGGATTTCTTCTCCAAACAAAGATGATTTTGCTTTTCCTTTTGCTTTTTTTTTTTTTTTTGTAAAGGCAGCATACTCCAAATTTCAGTTTAATGATTTCTGTTTAATGGAAAGAAAATAATTGTTGGCATTTAAATTTTACTTCACAGCTCTCTCATCACCTACACCTGAAGTTTAGGAAGCTGTGAGGACTGTAAGCTTAAAGAGTCATTTATTCAACAGCTCCATAGATATTCTTTTCCATCAGCCCAGTCTTACTCGGAGGAGAATGAACTTTTCCCTGCTTTATCTAAAAATTAACTTTGACTTACTACTATGGCTTTTCTATTAGCATTTGTCGGCTGCTTCCAAAGCTTAGCACTCCAGTCTCTTGACTATCTTCTTTACACTGATGCATAGATGGAATTCACCAATTTCACTACAAAAAGAACACTGTGGTCAGCTTATTCAGAACCATCCTTCCTGCAGGTATGTCTCTTTGGGAGATTTTCAAGTTAAACCTTCGGGCCTCTGAGTTTTTCCAATGTTAGTAAAACATTTATTAATAGCAATGAAGGCTCATCTCACTAAAACATTTTTAATAAGTGAGGAGTGAAACAGAACTTTAAGTGAATCCAAAAGATTATAACCAGTTCACTTAAAAAAATGTCTAATACTTGACTTGTGCTATTTCTAGCATAACTGATTCAGATAAAACTGTTACTACCTCTGTTTTAAGCATAGAAGATTTTGAAAAGAAAAACTTGAAAGATTTAATTAAAAAATCTGTTCTTTCACATTTAATACCTCCTAATGCTTTTAATTAATCTGAATATCCGTAATTACTTCTGTAATTTTTTCATGTGTAAATAGCTAATCCAAGTATTAAACTATCCTCAAATGTTTCATAGAATTAAATATATTTATTCCCAGGCTGATTAAAGGATTACATGGAAAGGGAGTAAGGCTTCAGGTAAAGTTTTTTGTTGTTTCATTTTAAAATTCTGAATATATTCTTTAAAGGTCTGATGCATGCATCTGACCATTAATTAAAAGTTTACTGGCTCTCAAAAAAATAAAATAAAATTCTGAATACTTTTAAATACATTTTTTCCAACGTAATTGTTCTCAGAGTACAATCTGTCATAGAGATGAGTGGGAAAAGAGGCTTCTTTAGACCAGTAACTTTATTTTTTTTATTTTTTATTTATTTATTTATTTTACATCTTTATTGGAAGGGGCTTCTAGTGTGTGGAAACCTTTCCTCCTTCACAGCTCCCTCCCACTGGTGCAGGTCCCGTCCCTATTCTTTTGTCTCTGTTTATTCTTTTTTCTTTTGTCCTACCCAGGTACGTGGGGAGTTTTTTGCCTTTTGGGAGGTCTGAGGTCTTCTGTCAGCGTTCAGTAATTGTTCTGTAGGAGTTGTTCCACGTGTAGATGTATTTCTGATGTATCTGTGGGGAGGAAGGTGATCTCCTCGTTTTACTCTTCTGCCATCTTCCCCCCCTCTCTCTAGACCAGTAACTTTAGATGTGTGAAACCATTAAAGGATCTAAATGCAATTCAGGTAAATATGAGTCATAAACTGCCTGTTGAAGAAGTGAAAAAAGTCAAGATGGAGGAAGTGGTTTCCCAGACTCAGGATATCATCAGCCTAAGAACATTTATATCGATGCTATACTTATTTTAACTTGTCTTCTAGTGGCTTAGAGTTGCCTATCAAATTACATCCTTCTGGCAAACAGCTTGGATGAGATTTTGCTGCAAGGTCAAAGTTCCCTCAGTTTACTGACACAAATCAATTAAATCTCATAATGAGCTCAGTTAATTTTTGAACTTGCCTCCAGTGTCATCTGAGACATTACACCAAACCTAATACAATAAACAGTAACCTAAAAACTACAAGCTTCACTCATGTAATTAGCATTTCTTCATTTTCAATAATTCTGTGAACAGTAATTAAACCAAATAATGTGCCAATGTGTAATATTAGCTTTAGTTTAGGAATGAAAATAACAGTTATAATACTTTTAGCAAAATCACCAAGAGATCCTCGGAAGATTATTCTTTCTTTCTATTTAGTAGTAGTAAACTTCCATGTATAAGGTCATTTTTCATTGCAATGGAACAACTAGAGCAATATTTACTAAACAAAATATGATTGGCTCTTTTGTACATATTCCCCTCCAAAGTGCTGATTTTTCTTACTCTAGGGGCTAGTGTCCTCACTAACATGATCTGCCTTATTATACAAAGATATCCTGGGCTTCACAAAATTCAAGTCAGTTAACATTGGGTTGAAAAGTTGGTGAAAGGCAGCCTCCCAGGTGCTGACTGGAATATGAATTTACACTCACTAAATCATATTTACAGTACAATTAACTATGTTTTCAAAACTGTTCCTAATACAAACTTTGATGACCAAAATCAGTCTATTCCACATGGGGTAGTTTACCTAAATATTTCAGGAAATGAGAAATTTATGTGGTTTAGATTTTGTAGTATCTCAGTGGCCACTTTGATTACCTTTGTTATCTCACTATCACCATGTGAATATTTGACTACCCAAATTTCCTATAAACCAGTGATGTTCTACTCTGCCTCCTAAGGTTTCGCATTTGGGGGCCTGCTAATTAAACCAACAAAAGATAGATTAACAAGTAAAAAAAAAAATAGTTCTTTCCTATGTGTATGGTAGCTAACAAAAGAAGTAGCCAGCTTGTTAATTGGCTAAAGTTAAGGGTTTATATACCTAACTTAGTAGGGAAAAGGGAGGGAAAAGAAAAGGCTTCTCTTCTATGGGAAGAACAAATAAGATTTCTTCAGGAAAGACAAATTAAGTTTTAGGAGAGCAAATGGGAGAAATTTTGTAATAATGTTTGTTTATGCAGGTGCAAGAGGTCTTTCTGACTTCTTCTTGGCCTTGAAACTTCCCCAAGAGGGTATTTATGATAGGTTTGCCACTGTTCTCTCTCCTGGGAGTAGAGGTACCCCCAAAATGGAATTTATGGCAGCCCCATTTCCCACAAGTTTCTGTTTTTAGTCAGATAAGGAAAGTTTTCAGAAGGCTTCTTTCTACATCTGTTGATTCTCAAATGTCTTCAGTTTAATCTAATCTTCATACCAACTCTGGGGTTCCAAGTGGGTCCCCACAGTGGTTACTGAGAGTGTGAGTCCTACAGTTGAGAAAATATATTACAGGTAGTTTGTTATTCAATGCATCAGTCATCTTTGATATAAATTGAGAGGAAAGACAAAATCTCAAAGGATCTGATATTTTTGGGGACCTGAGTTTTAAAGAACCCTAAAGTCATTGCATTCTTCAATGGAATTTGAAATTCTCTACATCCGTTTTATTTTAGAATTTGCTTCTTATTATTTCACCCTTTGTTTTTTCCCCAGTTCACTCCATGATGCAGTTTTAAGTCACAGCCTTTAAAAAATATATTATCTGTCATTTGTCTGGGTTCTGGAACAAATGATTTGCTCTAGATGATGACATAGTGGTACCAATATCATTATGGCAAGTTCTTTCTCCTCCAAAAGCTCATCAAGCTAATATGGAAGACAAATACAGGTAAACAGATAGTGACTACATAATAAAGATGTGAATAATGGCTAAGGGGGAGGATGCCATGATAGACTTTAGAGAACAGATAGTATTTGACTTTTGTCAAATTAACTGCCATTGCTCTGTCCTAGAATTTCTTTTTTCAGATCTGAATATAATCCCACATGCTTAGCTTGTAATTGCTCTAGCTTTCAAAATGACTGTAAGTGCTTTCTGGGTATAAATGTAATCATTCATATGGATTAAATATGCCATATGCTGGCTTCTTTGTATTATATTCATTGGACTGCATTTGAAAGCCAGCCCAAGAATTTTATTACCAGTGATTTACTTATAAAAAGGTGTCACCACCAATCAGCATAACACGAAATACCATAATAATGACCACACTTACCAATGACAGTTCCTATCTGAAGAAATGACATCACCAAATAAATTAATTTCAGAATAGTGGACTATTTTCAATTAGAATTAATATCATTCAATTTATTTCCAATTTTCTTTCCATAAAACTTAAATTTAATCAATTTCTTATTTAATGAAATTATGCCTATAAAGAATTCAGTTGACTAGGCTGAAAATGCAAAATTCAGTAGTATAAAATAAAATAGATTATAAAAGATTATAGTTTTATGAAGCCAGCTTGCATTCAGAAGCCCATTCAAAATATCACATGGTTATATATAAGCACTGCCTACAAAGAAATATGTCATAGAACCTATAAAACCCAAATGTAACTATATATGTTAACTTATACTGATTAATATAAAGGAACAAATAAAATGTATTTACATTATAAGAAGTAAAGATAACATGTCAGCTCATGCCACCACCAAAAAAAGCAAATTCAATTATGTATAACCAGAGACAAAATGATTAATTACAATTCAAATATATTTTACCCTTTGCCTAAGTGTTTAGTTTAACTTAACTTGCTCTGGGCTGTTATCTTGGTGTGCTTCAGGCTCATACATTTTGCAATCTAGCACAACTCCTCCAGACCAAAGTTAGATGGATTTTAGAGTAATTTATTTTTAGTCTACAATCATACTGTTAAGGAAGCAGGCCAATTTCCCAAACCAGATTAACCTTTAATGTACTAGTAAGTATAGGCAAGAATTCAAATATCAAATTCATATATATTATTTACATTCATAATTTCACAGTCACATCATCTCTAAATACAGATACATTAACATACAACAGACAAATTCATTAAAGGACTGTTTAATTTAAAAAAATTTTAAATGGCAACTCCAAATTCTATGTGTTTCTTATTTTCCTAGACCAGGGTCAAGTACAAAGTCTTTCAGACAAATATAGCCAAGTAACTGTTCCTCACACTGCCAAGCATGGTGAATTTATCTAGCTGTTCCAGATTAGGCATCCATTTTCCTTTTTGTGAGTTGTTACATAAAAGATATCATCACCAGGAAAGCCAAATTTATAAATCCAAAAGTTTGAAAGGTGATTTCCGTCATATTCACTTAAACGTGCATAATTTTCTTTCTAGTATTCCCCTCCCAACCCTAAAAATGGACTTTATTTTAGAGTACAATGTGTTTTTCCGGTAAAGCCAATTTCCCAAATGATGCTACTTATCTTGTTTCATTTATAAAATACAAAATTCCTGTGACAATCCAAATTCCCTACATTTATTTTCAGCCATGTACTGCTTGAGAGAGTGTTTCTGCCTTCAGTTTGAACATTTCCTGGTGAAAAATAATATTATTTCATGGATTTATAACTCTCACACAAATACATAAATGAATAAAATCTAAACCTTTCCTAGCAGTCTTCTGGAATGTGGACAAGAGTAAATAATTTTAAATAAATAGTATGAAGAAATATGGGGAAATAAATTTTAAACTATATATGAATACCATACATTTTTGAAATATATAAATTATTTAGCTAAGATTGAAACTAGATGAAATGGAAAATTTGAAAAGAATAATAGCCATTAAAGAGATCTATAAAGTAGTCCAAACATGACTTTCCTCAAAAGATTACGGATCCAAAAGTTTTATCTACTAATATGTCAAAATCTTAAGGATATAACTCTTATTGAAATGATAATAAATTCTTTACAAATATGGAAAGATCCTTAATTCTTTTATGAAGTTAGAATAATCTAGATAAGAAAACCTGAGAGGTACATGGAACAAAAGAAGAAATATGAAAACTTTTGCCTAATCTTGCTTAATAATATACCTACATTTTACACTCCCACCAACAGTGTACAAAGGTTCCAATTTCTCCACATCTTTACCAATACTTAACCTTTTCTTCTTTTTATCTTTTTATCTTTTTTTGATAATAGGCATCCTAACAGGTGTGTTGGGGATATGTCATTGTGGTTTTGATTTGTATTTCCCTGGTGATTAATGATGTTGAGCATTTTTTTTTTTTTTTTTTTTGTGGTATGCGGGCCTCTCACTGCTGTGGCCTCTCCCGTTGCAGAGCACAGGCTCCGGACGTGCAGACTCAGTGGCCATGGCTCATGGGCCCAGCCGCTCCACGGCATGTGGGATCCTCCCAGACCGGGACACAAACCCATGTCCCCTGCATCGGCAGGCGGACTCTCAACCACTGCACCACCAGGGAAGCCCAAGCATCTTTTCACATAACTGTTGGCTATTGTATGACTTATTCTCTTTTTCTGGGGGGCCGTGCTGTGTGGCATGTGGGATCTTAGTTCCCTGACCAGGGATCAAACCTGTGCCCCGTGCATTGGGGACGTGGAGTCTTAACCAGTGGACCACCAAAGAAGTCCCCTGACTTCTTTAGAGAAGTGTCTATTCAGGTCCTTTGCCCATTTTTAAAATGGATCTTTATTTTTTTTAAACTATTGAGTTGTAAGAGTTCCTTATATATTTTGGAGATTAATTCCTTATCAGATTCATGGTTTGCAAATATTTTCTCTCATTCTGTAGACTGCATGTTAATTCTGTTGATTGTTTCTTTTGGTGTGCAGAAGCTTTTTAGTTTGATGTGGTCCCACTTGTTTATTTTTGCTTTTGTTGCCTGTACATTTGCTGTCATGCCAATGAAATCACTGGCAATGCCAACTTCATGAAACTTTTTTCCTATGTTTTCTTCTAGGAGTTTTAAAGTTTCTGATCTTTTAAGTCTTTTAATCCATTTTGAGTTGATTTTTGTATATGGTTTAAGACAGGGGTCCAATTTCATTTATGTGGCTACATAAATACTAGTTCATTATTACCAATAAAAATCCTCACATCTATAAATCAAAGGAAAACTTTAATCATCTCAATAGATGCTGATAAGCCATTTGATAAAAATAACATGTGCAAAAAAACCTTTCTAGGTAATCTAAAAAACATTTTTGTAGCATGAATGATGTGTTTAACAGTAAACACTGGAAACATTCTGGTTGAAATTAGAAACTGATTTAAAATTGTAATTTAAAATTGTTATAGATTTTCAACCAAGTGCTACAAGATTTTAAACAAAAATAAAAGGAATAATTATTAAAAAGGCAAAATTATCATTATTTATAGGCCATATCACTACCTAGAATACTAATTAGTACTAACAAGAGAAATAAAAGAATTAGCACTATAGGAAAATTAGATTAGAATTCTAATATATCAGACACAATCACTGGAAAATAGGGTATTTACAGAAAAAAAGAGTATTTAAACTAAGAAACAAAAAAGTATAAAATATCTAAGAACAATCCTTTAAGAAGAAATGTGCTGGATCTACATAAAAAGAAGAAAAGATGAAACTTTGCTGAGTGACATAAAATAAAATGAATAAATCAAAGGCTATCTCACATATCTGGATAGAAAGAAGCACTATTGTAAGTGTTATTTCTTCACAAATTAAATTACAAATTTAAAGCAATTCCAATGATAATTTCAGTTACATATTTTAAAATGATAAATGATTCTAAAATACTTCTATAAAAATAAAAAAGTAAGAAAAACTAAGAAAATTGTACAAAGAAGAGTATTGAAAGGGAACTTGCCTTTATATATATATACACATATATATGGTAAGTAAAGTATATATAACGTGTATTTTTTCATATATATATATATATATATATATATATATATATATATATATATATATATATATCGGCATTAGTTTAAGCCATTTGGCACTGGCACAGATTCAACAAATATAGCATTAAAACAAAATAACTAACCAAGAGTGCATATACTTTGACCTAGTAATTGCACATTCGTGGAATTATACTAAATATAGTCAAGATTCCATCAACAATCTTTATAAGAAAGATTTTTTGTTGCAGGTTCACTCATATTAGTGAAAACTTGACCCCTTACGTGACCACCTAAACATAAAAAATTGTGTAAATCAATAAATAAAATACGGTGAGAAAAACACTTTTGTTGAGCTGTTACACAGCTACTTAAAAGTGTGTTAAAATAATATTTAATGTTATAAACATAACCTAAGTTATAGGAATGGGTGAATAAATTATGCTGCAACTCTATGATGGAATGCTATGGACCTGTTTACATTTGTAATTTTGAATTTCATGATATGAGGAAAATTGATACAATTTTTAAAAGCAGGATTTTTATAGTAAAATACAATATGGCTGGTTTATGTGAATTTTATAAATTTGAAAACTTCACACTCAACATGTATACACATGTACACATGCATGCACATATATACATATGCATATACATACACATGAATATATTCCAAAGGAAAATTAAATGAGGATTGGTGGAATTATAAATAGGATATTTTCTTTATACCTCAATCTAATAATTTATTTTTCTACAGTGATCAGCTTCTCTTGACATAATGAAAGACGTTATTAAAAGCAATAACTTTTAAATAGACCCTAATATATTTAATAATTTATAATATTATAAAAGAAGTATCATAAATTACTGGGAAATGGAAGGGCTGCCTAACAAATGGTTATGGAATAATTGTTCAATTATTAAAAAGAAAATAAAGTATACCTTTACAGCAAAATTAATTATAAGTGTTTGAGGAACTAACTATAAAACTATAAAATATAAAAATAGCTGGCAGAGAAAGGGAGGTAAAATATTTATCATATCTCAGATAACAGGTCCAGAGAAAATTTTCTAGATTAAAAACAAATATGTCACAAAGGACAATAAAAGGAAATGTTTTATACATAAACATGTAAAATGTAAAGTTCTGCTGGTCATATACACTAAGGAAATTTAAAAAAAAATACTATTTGAGAAAAACATTCAAACAAAGTAAAAATGTCTTACTATATAAAGATCAATGAAAGCCCTAAATTATTCACAGAATAAGAAACACAGAAAGGCTAGCAAATTGAGAATGTTTGACCTCACTAATAAACTAAGAAATTCTAATTAAAATAGCAATAAGCGACTATGTTGCCATGGTAAAATTTGAAAACCTTTTTTTTAATTATCATAAGTAGTGTTTGAAGTGTAATGAAATAAACACTGTCTTAATCTGCTAATGAAAGTTTAAACTGGTAATATTTTTGGAAGGACACTTTGATAGTTTGCATAAAATATTTTAAAAGAATCATTCTTTTCGACCAAGTTCTCCTCCTTATTTTTGAGTGGGGGAGGGAATCGGTTTTGAGAAGAAAGAGATGCCATTAACTTTATTGGTCCAAAAAACTCATTGAATATTTATATGTAACATGAAAAATTGGAAATTACCCAAATTACCAACAATAACCAGATATTATACCACATTCATCAAATAGGCTATTATATATTTTAAAAGTAATAGTGTGATGAAAGTTTGCAAATTCATTTGAGGTATAGAAAGCAGAATATAAGACTATAACCCAATTGTGTAAAACACAAATAGTGGTTCCTAATAAAAATTTGTATGAAACATAATAATGGAAAGAAATATAACAGTAGCTCTTTCAGCATCATAGGACTATGCTCCTTTACTTTTTAATCTTCATAATTGTCCTATATTTTCCAACTTTCTAAAAAGAGCTTTTATTATCATTATAATCAGAAAAATAAAACAAAAGCTTCATATCTTAGATTTGCTTAAATTATCTATTACTTTTGAGTTTGCAGAGAAATCCCATTCAACTCATCTTTCTTATCAACCTAATAGTTGATTTGTATCTTACAGAAAGTGAATTTCCATTTTCTGAAAATTGTGTGTAAAGCCATTATCACCCTATATCAGATTCCACAGTTGGAATTTAGACATCATAAAGTTTGTCTTTTAAGGGACAAAATAATAAAACTGTGTTTCTTGTTGTAATGCCTTAAATGGGTGAGAGGGGATGTAAACTTGAATACTGAAACATTTATCCATCCCCCTCCATTTGGTATTTTGACAAAAGTATTAATTTATATTCCCAGAACTCTGTTAGGTTATTAAGTCCTGTCACTAATTTAAGACTATGGAGGTACTCTGTCATTTTTTTTTTTTTGTATGGTGTTGACTTGCCATTCCCTGAACACACCATGCACATTCATACCTTCATGCTTTTGTGCACAACTATTTCTTATGCAGGAAATTTCCTTCCCTCTCTTTGCTATCACATGAAACATACATGTCCTTTAGTACACCATCTAAATGTAAATGGCACTTTCTTTGGGACAACTTTCTAGTCGTTCATTTCTTTTTGTCCCTTTCTCATTTTGCACTCTAATTCAATTAGTATTATTTCTGTAGCAAATGACAGAAAATCCAACCCTGGTTTAAAGAAAATAAAAAGCGTTGGGGATTATCATCTTCACAAACAGCTAGAATCAGGGACTAAAATAATCTCATTGGGATCCCACTTTTGGAGTTGCTTACCTTCACAAAGGTTTTACTCTATTGTAGGCCATCTCCTTGCAATGGCAAACTGCAACTTCTGTCTTCTTGGTAGTATGTGAAGAAGGCACAGGATTTATTTTCAGATCAACTTAGCCCTAATGCCCTGAGTCAGTCACTATCGTTAGGTCTAGATTGGCACTATCTAGATCACTGACCCACTCCTGACCCAATCTCTGTGTTTAGGAGTAAGTGTTCTGATAGGCAAGCTTGGAGAGGCCTGAAGAAAGCAATAATTTGAAGAGTAGAAGTCAGAAAAAGGGAGATTTTCCTTTTCATGGGGTGAAGAAATTTTCCTTTAGTGTTAGAGCAGAACTAGGCTTGTAGAAATCTACAAGATTTTCTTGCCCAGGTTAGAAATGAATATTTCAGTTTAAAAATTCTTTATAAATAAAACTCTGAAGTAACTTTTTTTTTTTTTTTTTTTTTTTTTTTTTTGCGTTACGCGGGCCTCTCACGGTTGTGGCCTCTCCCGTTGCGGGGCACAGGCTCCAGACGCGCAGGCCCAGCGGCCATGGCTCACGGGCCCAGCCGCTCCGCGGCATGTGGGATCCTCCCGGACCGGGGCACGAACCCATGTTCCCTGCATTGGCAGGCGGACTCTCAACCACTGCGCCACCAGGGAAGCCCTGAAGTAACTTTTAAATGTACATTTCTTCACTCAAACAAAAGAATAATAATCCAAAATGTTTCTGTAGATTAATTTATCAGCTAAAGACTTTTAAGACAAAAGGAAAGATATACAACAGGGAAAATAAACATACACAATATACTTGGTGAAAAACAGAAAGTTTCATACTGTTTTTCAGATATTATATAAGAATTGTTCCATCTTTGCAATGATGATACTATCCTATGAACCATAAAATTAAATGTATTTATACCTTTCTTCTTCTACAAATATTGTATGACTTACAGTCATAAAAACAGAATATATATGTTGGCAAATGCTGGAGATTTTTTTTTATCATCAAACTGGAATTCTGTGGATCAATAACTTTGCAAGGCAAGATTTACAGTCTCTTCCAAAGAAAGCCATAAATCGACCAGTGGTGCAGTGCTGTAAAGTATATACTGCTAAAAGGATGTATGCGGAAGAGTGCAGTCCTAGAAACCTTCCATAAACAAATACTCCAGGCTACTTAGGTTACAATTAAAAGGTCACGCAACCAATCAACAACGTCAGTGGACCACTGAATCTGCAGGTCTGACACTACTCTATGCCACATTTTCCATCACATAACTACTGTTAATAATCTGGAAAGTTGCCTGATGCAGTAGCCTCAGGTCTTGTTATTTCTGACTGTCCGTACAGTCAGCCATAGTACCACCTGTTGGACCATTTGCAAATCATAATGGTACTGTTGAGATGTCGGTTGCCATGGTTATTTCCCCCAAATAGAAACCACACCCAACAAACTAAGCAAACACCTCACAGTAGATCATAGGGCAGAATTTTCTGGGGTTCACAACAGGTTGCTTCTTTTTTAAGGTGAAATGTTTCAATTTTTCAATAATAATAAAGTTCATTCTAGCTATATTATCAAATTAAAATGCCCATTGTAGAATATCTATAAAATAAACAAAACTTTGAATGAAATACCAATCATCCATAATCCTACCATCTAGAGATAATTTTTTAGCCAATGATATGTATTTCCAGCTAGGCATTTTTCTATGGAGATGTATGGAACAATAATAAAGATGATTATGACAACAGCAACAATAACTGCCATTTCCATGAACTCCAAGTACCCCAGGCTCTGTTTTAAGTGCTTTAAATGGATTGTATCACCAACTCTTGAAACAGCCTAAATACAAATTATAGTAATTTCCCTTTTACATAGGAAAAGGTAGCTTAGAGATGGAAAATAAATTATTCAAGGTCAAAGAGCTTTTAAGTTTTGGAGGTCAGGCTCAAACTAAAGTCTGTCTGATTCCAAAGCCTGTGAACCTAACACCTATGTTATGCTACCTGATAACACAACATAGTTAAAATCATGCCCAATAGAGTTTGTTAAAGTGCACATTTTGATAGCTTTAGTACATTCACAGATTTGTGCAACTATCACCACTGTCTAATTACAAAATATTTTCATCGCCCCCAAAAGAAACCTCATACTCATTAGCAGTCATTCCTCATTTCCACCAGGGCCTGGCTATTGGTAATCTAAAGCATATCTTTATGGAATTGTCTGTGATGGACATTTCATATAAATGAATTATACAATAAGTGGCATTCTGTGCCTGACTTTCACTTTACATTATGTTTTCAAGGTTCATCTATGTTGTATTACCAATGTAATACCTCAGTATTACATTGGTTTTTTTTTCAATTTTTTATTGTGGTAAAATGTACTTAAAAATGTACCATTTAAATTATTTTAGAGTGTAAAATTCAGTGGCATTTTATATAGTCATGATATACTATCATCACCACTATGTTGTTCTAAAATATTTTCATCACCCCAAAAGGAAACTCATTAAGACACTCTCCATTCCCCTGTTCCCAGCTGCTAGCACCCACTAATCTGTTTTCTTTCTCTATAAACTTGCCTATTCTGTATATTTCAAATAAACAGAGTAATGCAATATGTGGTCATTTGTGTCTGGCTTCATTTACTTTGTAAAATGTTTCAAGGTTCATCCATGTTTGTATGTAGCATGTATCAATACTTCATTCCCTTCTATAGCTGAATATTACCTCCTTGATTAAATGTATTCCTAAATATTATTTTTGATGCTACTGTAGATTAATTGTTTTCTCTTTTTTTTTACAAGTCTTTGGTGGACATAAGCTTTTATTTTTTATTATTGTGGTAAAAACATATACCATGAGATCTAACTTCAATGAAGGTACAGTATAGTATTGTTAACTATAAGCACAAGGTTGTGCAGCAAATAACTAGAACTCTTTCATCTTTCATGGCTAAAATTCTATACCCATTGAAAAGCACTCCCCATTGCCCCCTCTTTCCAGCCCTTGACAACCACCACTCTACTTCTTGTTTCAATGAGTCTGACTACTTTAAATACCTCATGTAAATGGAATCACACAGTATTTGTCCTTCTGTGACTGGATTGTTTCACTTAGCATGATGTCGTCAAGGTTCATCCATGTTGTAGCATGTGATTGCATGTCCTTTTTAATAGCTGAATAATAATAGTCTATTTTATATCTATACCACATTTTCTTTTTCCATTCTTCCCTCAGTGGGCACTTAGCTAGTTTCTATGTTGTTATGGACTGAATTTTTGTGCCCCCCCACCACCAAATTCATATGTTGAAATCCTGTGCCCCAAGGTGATGGTATTAGGAGGAAGGGCCTTTGGGAAGTAATTAGGATTAGATTAGGTCATGAGGGTATATGTAGCCTTGCTTGCTTCTTTTCTCTGTTTTCTGCCATGTGAGGATACAAGGAAGAGTCAGCAATCTATTACCCGGAAGAGGCTCTCACCAGAAGTCAGCTATGCTGGCACGCTGACGATCTCAGAATTCTAGCCTCCAGGACTGTGAGAAGTAAATTTCTGTGGTTTATAAGAAACCCAGTTTAAGGTATTTTGTTAGAGCAGCCTGAGCTTAATAAGGTACACTTCTTGGCTATTGTGAATAAAGCTGTAATGAATGTGGAAATGCAAATATCTCTTTGAAATCCTGGTTTAAATTATTTTGGATAAATACTCAGAAGTGAGATTACTGGGTCATATGGTAGTTCTTTTTTTTTTTTCAGGATTTGTCAATTTCGTTTATATTTTCAAAAAGCCAACTCTTTTTTGTGCTGATTTTTTTCTATTTTAAAAAATTCTCTATTTGCTTTATTTCTGCTATAATCTCTATTATTTTTTTTCTTCTGCTAAATTTGGTAATAGTTTGTTCTTCTTTTATTTGGTGTAAGTTTAGGTTGCTTATTTGCTATCTTTTTTCTTTTATAATGTAGGCATTTACTGCTATAAACTTCCTTCTTATAAGATGCCTTTTGTGCAATCCATAAGTTTTATTATATTGGGTTTTGTTTTCATTTGTCTCAAATAGTTTTTAAATTCCTTTTTGATTTCTGCTTTGATCTAATTGTTGTTGAAGGGTGTGTTTTTAAGCTTTGATGTTTTTATGAATTTCCCCATTTTCTTACTGTTTTTGATTTCTAGTTTCATTCCATTGTGGTTGGAAAAAATATTTGGAATTATTTTGATCATCTTAAACTTGTTAAGACTTGTTTTGTGACCTAATATGTAGTTTATCCTGGAAATTATTCTGTATGCACTTGAGAAAAATGTGTATTCTGCTATTGAGTGGAAAGCTCTGAATATGTCTGTTAGGTCCATTTGTTTTGTAGGGTTGTTCAACTCTGTTGTTTCTTTATTAATTTTCTGTCTGGAAGTTCTATACATTGCTGAAAGTGGGGCACTGAAGTCTCCTAATATTAAATTAGTGTCAACTTTTTCCTTTGGATCTGTTAATATTTGTTTTATATATTTAAGTGTTCTGATGTCGGATGCATGTATAATTATAATTGTTATATCTTTCTCTCAATTTGATTCTTGATCATTATATAATTACCTTCTTTGTTTCTAGAGACAGTTTTTGACTTATACTCTATTTTGTCCATTGTAAGTATAGCCACCCTCCCTGGGCATGACACCCTCCCAGCATGCAGGTGTGTTCATGAGCCAGGAATAGCTCTGAACCCCTTCACTAAGGGTTTTTTGGAGGCTTCATTATGCAGGCGTGATTTATTCAATTACTGGCCATTGGTGATTAGTTGGATCTACAGCGTGTCTCTCCTCTCTGGGGGTTACTGAGTGGGACTGAAAATTTCATCACTCTAATCACATGGTTGATTCCCCTGGCAACCAGTCCTCCATCTTTAGGGGCTTTCCAAAAGTCACCTCATTAATATAAACTCAGCTGTGGTTGAAAAGTGTTGGCTATGAATACCTAAAGATGCTTCTTTCACCTTAACCACTGATGTTCCGAAGCGATTTTAGGAACTGGGTACAAAAACTAAATACTAGACCTCAACATAATGAAGGCTGTATATGACAAACCCACAGCTAACATCATACTCAATGGTAAAAAGCTGACAGCATTTCATCTAAGATCAGGAATAAGACAAGGATGCCCACTCTCACCACCTTTATTCAACATAGTATTGGAAGTCCTAGCCACAGCAATTGGAGAAGAAAAAAATAAGTAATCCAAATTGAAAAGGATGAATTAAAACTGTCACTGCTTGCAGATGACATGAAACTATACATAGAAAATACTAAAGACGCCACCAGAACACTACTAGAGCTCATCAATGAATTCGGTAAGGTTGCAGGATACAAAATTAATATACAGAAATCTGTTGCATTTCTACACACTAACAACAAAGTATCAGAAAGAGAAATTAAGAAAACAATCCCATTTACCATCACATCAAAAAGAATAAAATACTTAGGATGTAAACCTACCTAGGGAGGCAAAACACCTGTACTCCAAAAACTATAAGACACTGATGAAAGAAACTGAAGATGACACAAAGAGATGGAAAGATATACTGTGTTCTTAGACTGGAAGAATCAATATTGTTAAAATGACCATATTACCCAAGGCAATCTAGAGATTCATTGCAATCCCTATCAAAATACCAATGGCATTTTTCACAGAACTAGAACAAATAATTTTAACATTTGCATGGAAACAAAAAGAAACACAAATAACCAAAGCAATCTTGAGAAAGAAGAACAGAGCTGGACGAATCATGTTCCTTGATGTCAGACGATACTACAAAGCTTTAGTAATTAAGATAGTACGATACTGGCACAAAAACAGACACATAGATCAATGGACACTTAATCTATGACAAAGAAGGCAAGAATATAAAATGGAGAAAAGACAGTCTCTTCAATAAGTGGTGCTGGGAAAACTGGACAGCTACATGTAAAACAATGGATGCATCTCCTAAAGTAAACGAAATAAAAGCAAAAAAAAAAAAATGGGACCTAATTAAACTTAAAAGCTTTTTCGCAGCAAAGGAAACCATCAACAAAATGAAAAGACAACCTACTGAATGAGAGAAAATCTTTGCAAATGATATGACTGATAAGGAATACAGCTGTTTGTAACATATACAAATAGCTCATACAAATCAACATCAAAAAAACAAACAACTGGATTAAAAAATGGGCAGAAGGACTGAATAGACATTTTTCCAAAGAGGAAATGCAGATGGCCAACTAGCACATGAAAAGATGCTCAACATAACTAATCACCAGGGAAATGCAAATCAAAACCACAATGAGATATCACTTCTCACTTGTCAGAATAGCTAGCATCAAAAAGAACACAAATAACAAATGTTAACAGGGATGTGGAGAAAAGGGAACCTTAGGACACTCTTGGTGGGAATGTAAATTGGTACAGTTACTGTGGAAAACAGTATGGAGGTTTCTCAAAAAACTAAAAATAGAAATACCATATGACCCAGCAATTCCACTCCTGGGTATATATGTGAAAAACACGAAACACTAATTTGAAAAGGTACATACTCCAATGTGCATAGAGGCATTATTTACAACAGCCAAGGTATTGAAACAAACTAAGTGTCCATCAACAGATGAATGGATAAAGAAGATGAGGTATCAATCAAGTCCAGGAAACACAGAGAGTCCCATACAGGATAAATCCAAGGAGAAACACGCCAAGACACATATTAATCAAACTACCAAAAATTAAATGCAAAGAAAAAATATTAAAAGCAGCAAGGGAAAAAAAATAACATACAAGGGAATCCCCATAAGGTTAATAGCTGATCTTTCAGCAGAAACTCTGCAAGCCAGAAGGGAGTGGCAGGGCATATTTAAAGTGATGAAAGGGAAAAAACTACAACCAAGATTACACTACCCAGAAAGGATCTCATTCAGATCTGATGGAGAAATTAAAACCTTTACAGACAAGCAAAAGTTAAGAGAATTCAGCACCACCAAACCAGCTCTACAACAAATGCTAAAGGAACTTCTCTAGTCAGGAAACACAAGAGAAGGAAAAGACTGACAATAACAAACCCAAAACAATTAAGAAAATGGTAATAGGAACATACATATCAATAATTACCTTAAATGTAAATGGATTAAATGCTCCAACCAAAAGACATAGACTGGCTGAATGGATACAAAAACAAGACCCATATATATGCTGTCTACAAGAGACCCACCTCAGACCTAGGGACACATACAGACTGAAAGTGAGGGGATGGAAAAAGATATTCCATGCAAATGGAAATCAAAAGAAAGCTGGAGTAGCAATTCTCATAGCAGACAAAATAGACTTTAAAATAAAGACTATTACAAGAGACAAAGGACACTACATAATGATCAAGGGATCAATCCAAGAAGATATAACAACTGTAAATATTTATGCACCCAGCATAGGAGCACCTCAATACATAAGGCAAATGCTAACAGACATAAAAGGGGATTATTGAATTGTGGATTATTTTAAATACAAAGTAATGGACTTTGAATTCCTTTTACCATTTGAGATGTAGAAAACTGGGAGTGTTGCTCCCAAACTAACAGTAAGAAAGAGCCAGATAAACTAGAAAATCTTAACTTTTCTTGACCTTATCAGAGATCTGAAATTTCAGGCCAAAAAAACAGCTCAAATCTCAGAAAAGGATAAGCCTCTCCAAAGAGAAATAAAATGCATACATAGGCTTACCTGTGGCAGAGCTCAAGAGGAGGACGTGGCTGCCACACAAGCTGGTAAGTAGCTATAAGCTAAAATCTTAACAAGTTGTTACGAAAAAAAGTGGAGGCTGGGGCTTCCCTGGTGGCGCAGTGGTTGAGAGTCCGCCTGCCGATGCAGGGGACACGGGTTTGTGCCCTGGTCCGGGAAGATCCCACATGCCGTGGAGTGGCTGGGCCCGTGAGCCATGGCCGCTGAGCCTGCGCGTCCGGAGCCTGTGCTCTGCAACGGGAGAGGCCACAACAGTGAGAGGCCCGCGTACCGCAAAAGAAAAAACAAAAAAAAAAACAAAAGAAATGTGGAGGCTGGTAAATCAGTCTGTGATAGCTAGGGGGCCGAGACACAGAGGTAGTTTGCACTCAAAGGCATTTTTCATGGGTGTCTGCCAAGTGCTCATGAGAAAGATTGGGGCAGGCTAAGAGAACATACAAAGTCCTGCTTTCTGGTACAGGTGCACAGTAGGTGATCCTTTGTCACATAGTGTCAGTCCTATTAGATTAACCTATTAGAGGTTAATCTAATCTGGGCAGAGGTTAGATTAACCTCTCAAAAGAAGGCAAAGATTTAAGCAACAGGGGAGAGAAACAGCAAACCCTGTTGCCCCTAAACATAGGCAAAAACACATTCTGGCTCATGGGGTTGGTTTTACTATTTTCTCTACTTTTTATTCTCTTTGAATTTTTCTGTAACAAAAAATTAAATTATATTAGTTTGCCATGACTTCTTAGTGAACCTTTAATGGTTAGTGGTGATCATCACATTCTTTTATATTTTAATGTTTATAAACCATATTTAGCTATTTTACAACTTTACTTTCTCTTTACTTTCTCTGGGAATATGTTTCAAACAAGTAAGTGTTTAAATATCAATATCTATCTTTTCCCATTTTAGTGAATTAGTGGATTTGAGCTGTCTCTGACTTCTGTTTTCCAGGATTTCTCCAAGATTATTGATCCTGACCTTGTAATCACATCTAAGCATGATAGTAATAGTTTCTTCCTCAAAGCAGCACACTCAGGTTAAGTTTAAAGGAGATGAATGTTGTCCAGAGTTGAAAACCCCCAATACAGATTCAGGGACATTTTCAAAGCCTCTGGCAAAAAATTTGTTTGTACTATTTTAACAAGCAACATTTATTTATGTTTAAACAACTTTAGTGAAGGGAAAATTGGGTGTCGCTGAATAATAACTGCATTACAGATAGGTTTTCAAAGGATTCTTTGTTTTTTATTCAGTGATCGAATTAAATATCAGATTTATGATTGGATCCAAAATCTTTAAAACCACATGGTTTCTCCCAGACTAACAAATTATGTAAACCATCCTACACACAAATGCTTTATTATACACAAGAGTCTATATATATTCCTTAATGTGACTTTTGGTCAGAGAAAACTGGTAGTTTTTTCATAGATGGTT
Source organism: Mesoplodon mirus (assembly GCF_964341445.2). Taxonomy (NCBI): domain Eukaryota; kingdom Metazoa; phylum Chordata; class Mammalia; order Artiodactyla; family Ziphiidae; genus Mesoplodon; species Mesoplodon mirus. Next base: position 108,340,855 of record NC_138981.1, on the reverse strand, counting down.
TTTCCTCAAAGGTGATTACTACCTACTTTCAGGTGAAAAGTTGCTAGATGAGCACACATAATCTGTTTTCAACCAGACTGGCTACAACATTTCATTTTTGAAGCATTCTCTGCAGGGGTCCCCCAAGTCTTTCTGAATAAGTTCTATTTTCTTTTTCTTTGTCGGCATTTTACTTCATTAGCTAAAATGATAATATCTCCCTAAAGTATGGGTAATTACAATTGGTGTCATTTCGTTGAAGATTTGTTTCCTCTTTTGTATCTGGAAGCATTATTCTGAATACATTTTTTTCACATCGATATTGTCCCTTCCAGAATCTCAAGACATTTTTCACTTTGCACATTTCCATACTAAACAGTTCAATTATGAGAATTGAAATGAAAATTGTGTTATTACCGCTTGCAATTCTTTCCTTCGATGGGGTTAGAATAGTAGATCAACTCTTCCACCTCAACACTTTTTAAGAATCATTCCTGTATATTCTTTTTGTTTCACTCAAGCTGCAATAGATGTGAAATGTAAATACATATGTAAAATCTGTCTATCTTTTGATAGATTACTCTTTACAAAAAGTACATGCTCAAAAATCATGTGGTACATTGGAACTTTATGATTTACTAGATGTTTCTTTATATATCTAGATTTAGTTTCAGTCAGAATTTGAGAAATGTGTCATATTGTGGCAATTATGATCTTTGACAAGAAAATCTACAGCAAATAACATTAAGACGTCTGTTAATGAGTATCTCACATGCAAGCGCTTTTACATTGGTTATAGGATCCTGTTAAGTTTGATGCATGTTTGCTACCCTAAAATACATTTTCCACCATGCGTGAGAGTTATCCAGACCATTATTTCACATGCATTCTTTAATTATTCACTGTATGTCAGTATTATTTTAATGTTAGGGAAATTTTTTTTTTAAGTAATACATTGGAGTCCATGTAATCCAAAAGTCATGGTTTTCTGCAGTATGCTTACCAAACTACTTACTGTTTTCATTTTTTGTTTCACATGTTTAGGAAAACTGTCACCTACATTAGTTAAAAGAATAAAGATTGAAACTGGCTCTGACACTTACTGTTCTCCTCTATGGGGAGATCTTTTTTTTTCTTTCAATTTCATCCACTGACAGTGTCATAATTGTGGGTCTAGGCATTATGCGGTGGTCTCATCAGACCTCCCCCCATCTCCTCTTAAACCTATCCCATTAAAACCCAGTCTCTAGGCAAATGACGTCCTTCATACACCCTCAGGGCAAACACCTGCTCTAGAGTTTGACTACCTCTATGTAATAGAACTATCTTGCCATGTCTAGCCTTCTTAAACTTAGTCATGCTTTTTAATAAAAAGAAACTATCCACAAACACACATACAGAGAGAGAGAGAAAAAAAATTAAGTATTCTATACTAGCAAGGATTTCTCTGCACATCCATCCTATATAGATGAAAATGAAAATTATTTTTGAATTCAAAAAATCCTATATCCATGATACATATGATCGACATTTTGAATTAGCGGTGACAATGGATATACGGCGGGCATGTGTTGTGCTCTCATACTGAGCAATATCACTACGATATTATTAACACTGGTGTTTAAGTATACTTTCAGATGTTTAAATAAACAGCTGAAGATATAAGTATCAAAATATTTTATATATCCATGTTTTCTGTTAAATCTCCCATATCAGTTGAAAATGGTGCATGCAATTATATCATAAGGAAGACTGTGCAAAATGAACTGGAGGAAAAACATAGTCAAGTGTCTTTGGTAGTAAATAAACAGCATTTATAAATTTAGCTTCCTAGTCATTGAAACATTAGGAAACAAGCTCATGCATATGTCTTTGCATAATACCTTGTGTAATACTATTTTGTAACTATCCAAGTCACTATTTTCTGTTTGACAACTAGGGTACTTGCTTAAAGGGTTGACTTCCAGAGCCATGATATTGTGTGACATAGAATGTCTGCAGCGGTTAACAGCAGAGTAGCATTCATTAGATGTAGAAATTAGTGGATGAAAAAGACAAAAGACCCATGCCTGAGCAAGTTCTTTAATCACTGTTATATTATATAGCTATAGTTTCCACAAGGAAAAAGACAATGATTAGCAAATCATTCACTGTTGAAGAAACAGCTATAGTCTGTTATGGTGAAGAAATGTATTTTTCAAGATATATTCTTCATAAAAATATTTGAAGTTTTGTAAAGTATTATAAACTCTATTTGTTGAAAATGCATAAATGAGGAAGTATAATGAGGGACTTTATCCTTGCCCATTTTATTGAAGTATAATATATACCTCATACATAAATATACATACATAAAAGTACATGTAATATAAGCATACCTTTTGCTTAATTTTCACAAACTGAACACAATTATGTAAGCAGCACCCAGATTAAAGAAGCAGAAAATTACTAGTATCACAAAATGACCAATTCCCTTCTAGTCACCAACCTCCTAGAGTAACCACTAATTTGACTTTTAATAGAACAAGTTAGTATTGCCTATTTGGTACTTTATATAAAATGAATCATACAGTATGAATTCTTTTTTTGGTGTGGATTATTTTCTTCAACATTATGAATTTGAGACATCTATCCATATTATTCAGGTTAGTTGTACATTGCTCGTTTTCTTTGCTATATAGCATTCCATTGTGTAAAAATACCACAATTTATCCATTCTACCATTTATGAACATTTGGCTAGTTTCCAGTTTGGGGGTTCTTGTGAATAATGCTGCTATAAACATCCCAGTACATGACTTCTGGTGAGCAAATACACACATCTCTTCTGGGTATATACTTGGAGTGAAATTGTTGGGAAATGGGACTTAATATGTTCTACTTTAGTAGATCATGTCAAACAGATTTCCAAATTGGTGGTAGCAATCTCCACTCCCGCCACCTGCAGTTTATCAGGGTTTCAGTTGTTCTACATCATTATCATAACTTGGTATTTTTAATCTTTTCTGTTTTAATGCCTATTAACATTCACATTTAGATTTGCAACCCATCAGGACTTGATATTTGGATATGGTATGAGGTTCGATTGAGATGCATTGAATAGTTTATGGATTTCTAATAGAACAAACCATTTACTGAAAAGACCATTTCCCCCCACTGAGCAAATTGTCACCTTTGTCATAGTATATATATTTGCCTATATAGTATGTATGTATGTATGTGACATAGCGTGTATGTTTGTCTCTTATTGAACTCTCTATTCTGTTCCATTGTTCATTTTTGTCTATCAATAGACTAATACTAATTACTATAGTCTTGATTTCTGGTCTTTGTCCCCCTTTTTCCCTTGCTATTTAGTGATCCTTTGAAAATTTCAGAAATATGTTCTTCAGTAAATGAAAATGGAGATTGCCCATAATTATAATTTTTAAAGGGGTCTTAAGGATTACTCATAAGTATTGTGCCAAAAACTAACCTGCTGCCTTTCAACCCCACCGTCACCCTACTATACTCAGTTATATAGTGTAAGAGCTATGATTCTGCAGTTTATATTTATCCTTTGCCAGCTGATTCATTGTTAAATTCAAAGAATGGGGTTGGAGGCTGACAGGTAACTAGAGAGAGACTGGAAAGCATGAAAAGGGTAAAGGGGACTTGAACATTCCTGTTTTGCTTGCTGTTTAATACCCTGGGAATAGCACCTCACTATGACAGCAGTTATTCCTTCTAGTTTCCAACTACTGTTTGGCACTTCCAGATCTTACTTCTCACTATTTCTTCTCAAAGACATCAATCAGCTCTAGCTAAGTAGCAGCTGCTCATCAGAGCTCCAAAACCCATACTGAGAGCCCTTTCTCCAAGCTTCTATATTCTAATAACCTAGTCTCTTTCCTTCTTTCTTAGGAATGTAGTTACTTCCTATATTTATTACATCTGTGTTATCTCAATGTTACTTTTTTGCCTATTAAGTCCTCCAATACTTGTGTAATCAACCCCCTATATTAAATTATAACTGTTGAAATCTTTAGTGTGGTTTCTGTTTTCCTGACAGGACTCTAATACAAGTATAGGTATTCCATGATATAAGACATAATTGGTGGCTGGACTATCGTTTTTCAAGTTTAGCTGTCTTAGGTTAAATCTTTATTGTCCATCTCCACAATATTATAAATTATATTCTAATACTGAAAATAAAATGGCATACCATGGAATATAAAAATTAATTATTAATATAATTTAAATAAACCCCAAACATGCAGAAAATATTAAAGAATGTTGCTTTAGATAATCCTTTTGGAGAAAAGACAGTTTGCATGGTAAATGTCATTTAATTGGCTGTGTTACCAAATGTCTGATCCTGATATTATATATCAACATAGTTACCATGTTTCGTTTTTTGGGGGGTAAGATGGTAGGAAGCAAAAATCAAGCATTCTGTCAGGATTTACCTACATTGTTGAATAATAACTTAAAGAAACTGACTTTAATCATATGTGGACCTGAAGATCAACTTTTAGGTATGAATGGAAAAGCAGCAATATGTCAGTCTTAAGATCTTCAATCAAATACACACCTAAAGTTTCATCATTAGAAATGCATTCTCCTTTTCTAAGGTGTTGCCCCTGTTCAAAGACAGATGACCTTGTGATGACAAAATAGTATAGTGAACATGAATAGTTATTTAATCTCACTGGACTCAGTTTCCTCATCAGTAAGACAAGGATAATTGGTACTTATAAAGCTGTTTTGAGGATTAAATTGGAAAATTTAAAACAAAGTGCTCTGTACAGTAGTTTACAAATACGAAACACTCATTAAATCTCAGATATTATGATAGCTATGACTTTCAGGCATTAACTCCTTAATTATAAGATCTGACTCCAAGTTCAAAATTACCAGGTCAGATATTCTGATCATCATAGCACAAGCCAGTGATGGGACCTTACAGATGGGATGGCACTGTTCAAACTTCTTCAAACCGCTCCTGTGGGTGAGTGGGGAAGTTCTCAGAGAGGATAGGATGACTGCTTGGATGAGGCTGGATAGATTGAGAGTGACCTATTCATGAAGCATCATGTTGGTTAAGTCTGTATTTTCCTGTAGGTAATGAAGAGCTTTTGACAAATTTAAATCAGTGTATATGACCAAATTCGACAGTTTAGAAATATCACTCTGATGGTTCTATGAATGATAACAAGGTTTGAGAATAGGGCCTGACTATTACATAGTTTGTAGGAATCTATGGTAATATTGAAATTGCATGATAGACTGAACCAAGAAGTTATGCTTAGGGCTTATTCATAACAAAACTGGCAAGTAGAAAGTGCTAAATAAAATTATTTAATAAATTTTATATTTTTTATTATTTTCAGAGCTTTATGCCATTTGTAATTCCAATTAACATGTTATGTCACAGTCTAGGAGTTATGTAAAAAAGTTTTTTGGATACTCTAAACTCATTTCCATTTCCCTAAACCTTGCCATTTTGTGTCCTAGGCCCCTTATCAATTATAGTACAATAAATTCTAAAAGGTATCATTTTCACATCACTATAGTTCAAATAATAATTTTTAAAACTAAATTGAGGCACTAAAAATATCTTATAAATTTTAAATTAAAAAGTATTGTATTACATAAAATATTTTTAAACTAAATGCTTCTTTTATAGCACAATTTTTAGAACTTGAAAATATGTTATGGTATATGTGGCAAATATTTATTCACTGGAGTACTATCTAGCTTGGTTACCTTGGCAAGTTATTTAACTTTTCTGATTTTAATTTTCCTCAACTATAAAATGAGGGAAATGAACACTTTATTATGTAATCATAGCAAATAGCCATAATCAAACTATGTGACTTGGGGTAATATTTTAATCATCTCTGTATCACAAATATCAAACTATGTGGAACATAATCATGCACAGATGAAAAGGCAACTTACTGAATGGGAAAAGATACCTGCAAATGATATTTCGACATGAGGTTAATATCCAAAATATGTAGATAACTCAAATAACTTAACATCAAAAAAATAAACAATCTAATTAAAAAATGAGCAGAGGACCTGAATAGGACTTTTTCCAAACAAGACATACAGATGGCCAACAGACACTTGAAAAATGCTCTACGTCACTAATCATCAGGGAAATGCAGATCAAAACCACAAGAGGTATCACCTCACACCTGTCAGAATGGCTACCATCAAAAATGGAAGAAATAACAAGTGTTGGTGAGGATGTAGAGAAAAGGGAACACTAGCACACTGTTGATGGGAAGGTAAATTGGTGCAGCCACTATGGAAAACAGTGTGGAAGTTCCTCAGAAAATTAAAACTACCATACAATCCAGCAACTCCACTCCTGGATATTTATCCAAAAGAAAATGAAAACCCTAATTAGAAAAGATATATGCACCCCAGTGTTCATAGTAGCATTATTTACAATTGTCAAGATATGGATGCAACCTAAGTGTCCATAACAGATGAATGGGTAATTAAGATATTATATATATATCATATGTATGTATGTTTGTATATATACAAACATACATACATACAATGGAATATTACCTGATCATGAAAAAGATTAAAATCTTGCTATCCTTCAACATGGATGGACCTGGAGGATATTATGCTTAGTGAAATAAGTCAGACAAAGACAAATACTGTATATTTTCACTTGTATGTGGAATCTAAAAAACAAAAGAGTCAATATAACAAAACAGAAACAGACTCACAAAGAACAAGCTGGTGGTTGCCAGAGGGAAGAGGGGTGAGGGAAGGAGCAAAATATGTAAAGGGGATTATGAGGTAAAAACTATCAGTTATAAAATAAATAAGTCACAGGAATATAATATACAGCACATATAAGAAATATAGTCAATAACAGCAATGTATTGAGAGATTATAGAGTATGGATAACTGAAATAAATGACAGCAAAGTCATAAGAAATGAGAAAGAAGAATTAGGAAAACCCTTTTATGAGGTAGCTGCAATACCATGGGATGGAATAGTGTTATTTGAAAGTGGACATAGATTGGTTATAAAAGTATATTGTAAATTTTATGGAAAACACTAACTTAGTTTTAGTAAGAGAAGTGTTCTTTTACTAAATTCATATGGTAAGAGAGGAAATCCCTAAAAATAATAAAAACCAAACTATAAAAATGTTCAATTAAAACCACAGAAGGCAGAAAAAAGAGGGGTGAAAAAAATGAAGAACAGTGCAATGGATAGAAAACATACCAGTATGGTAGATATTCATCTAACTATATTAATAATAATTTTAACTGTGAATGGTCTAAATACAATAAGAAAAACAAAAATTATGGGAGTTCATTAAAAAACAACATCTAACTATATGCTGTCTATAAGAAATCTACTTTAAATATAAAAACACATATAGGTTAAAAGTAAAGAGATGAATGAAAATATACCTTTTTAATGCTAATCAAAAGAAACTGGAGTAACTATTAATAATTTCAGACAAACCTGATTTCAGAGGAAGGATGATTTTTAGGGATAAAAAAGGAATACACATAATGTTAAAGGGGTGCAATTCTCAAAGAATATACAACAATCCTAAACGTGTAAGCACCTAACAATAGGGTGCCGAATTAGATGAGGCAAAAGCAAATAGAACTGAAAGGAGAGATGGAAAAATCCACTATTGTAATTGAAGACTTCAACACCCCTCCATAATTAATTGGTACATCAAATTCGCAGAAAATCAGTAAAGATACAGATGACCAAACAGCAGTATCTATCAACTTGATCTTAATAACATTTATTGAATATGCCATTCAACAACAGTAGAATACACATTTTTCTTAATCTCACATGGGACATTCAAGACAGACCACATATTGGGCCATGAAACACACTCTAACAAATTTAAAGGAAAATAAATCATACAAAGTATTTTCTGAGATCACAATGGGATTAAGTTAGAAATCAGTAATAGAAAGTTAGCTGAATAATATACAACTATTTGGTAACTAACACACACACACACTTATAAGTAATCCATGGGCCAAAGAGGAAATCTCAAGAGAAATTTTTAAAAAATATTTTGAACTAAAGCAAAATGAAAATACAACTACTCAAAATTTGTGAGATGCAGCAAAAGCAGAACTTGGAGGGAAGTTTATAGAATTAAGTGTATATATGTGAAAAGAAGAAAGATCTAAACTCAATAACCTAAGTACCACTCTAAAAATGAGAGAAGAGCAATTCAAGTATAAAGTAAGCAGAAGAAAAGAAATAATAAGAATTATAGCAGAAGATGACATGATACTATACATAGAGAATCCTAAAGATGCTACCAGAAAACTACTAGAGCTAATCAATGAATTTGGTAAAGTAGCAGGATACAAAATTAATGCACAGAAATCCCTTGCATTCCTATACACTAATAATGAAAAAGCTGAAAGAAAAATTAAGGAAAAAGTCCCATTTACTATTGTAACAAAAAGAATAAAATGTCTAGGAATAAACTTCCCTAAGGAGACAAAACAGCTGTATGCAGAAAACTATAAGACACTGATGAAAGAAACTAAAGATGATACAAATAGATGGAGAGATATACCATGTTCTTGGATTGGAAGAATCAACATTGTGAAAATGACAATAGCACTCAAAGCAATCTACAGATTCAATGCAATCCCTAACAAACTACCAATGGCATTTTTCACAGAACTAGAACAAACAATTTCACAATTTGTATGGAAACACAAAAGACCCCGAATAGCCAAAGCAATCTTGAGAACGAAAAATGGAGCTGGAGGAATCAGGCTCCCTGACTTCAGACTATACTACAAAGCTACAGTAATCAAGACAGTATGGTACTGGCACAAAAACAGAAATATAGATCAATGGAACAAGATAGAAAGCCCAGAGTTAAACCCACGGACATATGGTCACCTTATCTTTGATAAAGGAGGCAGGAATGTACAGTGGAGAAAGGACAGTCTCTTCAATAAGTGGTGCTGGGAAAACTGGATAGGGACATGTAAAAGTATGAGATTAGATCACTCCCTAACACCATACACAAAAATAAGCTCAAAATGGATTAAAGACCTAAATGTAAGGCCAGACACTATCAAACTCTTAGAGGAAAACATAGGCAGAACACTCTATGACATAAATCACAGCAAGATCCTTTTTGACCCACCTCCTAGAGAAATGGAACTAAAGACAAAAATAAACACATGGGACCTAATGAAACTTAAAAGCTTTTGCACAGCAAAGGAAACCATAAACAAGACAAAAAGACAACCCTCAGAATGGGAGAAAATATTTGCAAATGAAGCAACTGACAAAGGATTAATCTCCAAAATTTATAAGCAGCTCATGCAGCTCAATAACAAAAAAAACAAACAACCCAATCCAAAAATGGGCAGAAGACCTAAATAGACATTTCTCCGCAGAAGATATACAGACTGCCAACAAACACATGAAAGGATGCTCAACATCTTTACTCATTAGAGAAATGCAAATCAAAACTACAATGAGATATCATCTCACACCAGTCAGAATGGCCATCATCAAAAAATCTAGAAACAATAAATGCTGGAGAGGGTGTGGAAAAAAGGGAACACTCTTGCACTGCTGGTGGGAATGTGAATTGGTACAGCCGCTATGGAGAACGGTATGGAGGTTCCTTAAAAAACTACAAATAGAACTACCATATGACCCAGCAATCCCACTACTGGGCATATACCCTGAGAAAACCATAATTCAAAAAAAGACATGTACCAAAATGTTCATAGCAGCCCTATTTACAATAGCCCGGAGATGGAAACAACCTAAGTGTCCATCATCGGATGAATGGATAAAGAAGATGTGGCACATATATACAATGGAATATTACTCAGCCATAAAAAGAAATGAAATTGAGCTATTTGTAATGAGGTGGATAGACCTAGAGTCTGTCATACAGAGTGAAGTAAGTCAGAAAGAGAAAGACAAATACTGTATGCTAACACATATATATGGAATTTAAGAAAAAAAGATGTCATGAAGAACATAGGGGTAAGACAGGAATAAAGACACAGACCTACTAGAGAATGGACTTGAGGATATGGGGAGGGGGAAGGGTAAGCTGTGACAAAGTGAAAGAGCAGCATGGACATATATACACTACCAAACGTAAGGTAGATAGCTAGTGGGAAGCAGCCGCATAGCACAGGGAGATCAGCTCGGTGCTTTGTGAGCGCCTGGAGGGGTGGGATAGGGAGGGTGGAAGGGAGACGCAAAAGGGAGGGGATATGGAAACATATGTATATGTATAACTGATTAAATTTGTTATAAGGCAAAAAATTTTAAAAAAATTAAAAACAAATAAATAAATAAATATATATTAAAAAAAAAAGAAATCCCTTGCATTCCTATACACTAATAATGAAAAAGCTGAAAGAAAAATTAAGGAAAAACTCCCATTTACTATTGTAACAAAAAGAATAAAATGTCTAGGAATAAACTTCCCTAAGGAGACAAAACAGCTGTATGCAGAAAACTATAAGACACTGATGAAAGAAATTAAAGATGATACAAATAGATGGAGAGGTATACCATGTTCTTGGATTGGAAGAATCAACATTGTGAAAATGACAATAGCACTCAAAGCAATCTACAGATTCAATGCAATCCCTAACAAACTACCAATGGCATTTTTCACAGAACTAGAACAAACAATTTCACAATTTGTATGGAAACACAAAAGACCCCGAATAGCCAAAGCAATCTTGAGAAAGAAAAATGGAGTTGGAGGAATCAGGCTCCCTGACTTTAGACTATACTACAGAGCTACAGTAATCAAGACAGTATGGCACTGGCACAGAAACAGAAATATAGATCAACGGAACAAGATAGAAACCCATAGATAAACCGAAGCACATATGGTCACCTTATCTTTGATAAAGGAGGCAAGAGTATACAATGGGGAAAAGACAGCCTCTTCAATAATTGGTGTTGGGAATACTGAACAGCTACATGTAAAAGAATGAAATTAGAACACTCCCTAACACCATATACAAAAATAAACTCAAAATGGATTAAAGACCCAAATATAAGGCCAGACACTTTAAAACTCTTAGAGGAAAACACGGGCAGAACACTCTATGACATAAATCACAGCAAGACCTTTTTGACCCACCTCCTAGAGAAATGGAAATAAAAACAAAAATAAACAAATGGGACCTAATGAAACTTAAATGCTTTTGCACAGCAAAGGAAACCATAAACAAGACAAAAAGACAACCCTCAGAATGGGAGAAAGTATTTGCAAATGAAGCAACTGACAAAGGGTTAATCTCCAAAATATAGAAGCAGCTCAAGCAACTCCATATCAAAAAAACAAACAACCCAATCCAAAAATGGTCAGAAGACCTAAATAAACATTTCTCCAAAGAAGATATACAGATGGCCAAGAAACTCATTAAAGGATGCTCAACATCACTAATTATTACAGAAATGCAAATCAAAACTACAATGAGGTATCACCTCACACCAGTTAGAATGGGCATCATCAGAAAACCTACAAACAATAAATGCTGGAGAGGGTGTAGAGAAAAGGGAACCCTCCTGCACTGTTGGTGGGAATGTAAATTGATACAGCCACTATGGAGAACAGTATGGAGATTCTTTAAAAAATGTAAAATAGAACTACCATATGACCTAGCAGTCCCATTTATTGGGCATATACCTGGAGAAAACCATAATTCAAAAAGAGTCATGTACCACAATGTTCATTGCAGCACTATTTACAATACCCAGGACACCTAAGTGTCCCTTGACAGATGAATGGATAAAGAAGATGTGGTACATATATATAATGGAATATTACTCAGCCATAAAAAGAAACAAAATTGAGTTATTTGTAGTGAGGTGGATGGACCTAGAGTCTGTCATACAGAGTGAAGTAAGTGAGAAAGCGAAAAATAAATACTGTATGCTAACACATATATATGAATAAAAATAAAAGGAAAAATGGTTCTGGTGATCCCAGGGGCCAGACAGGAATAAAGACGCCGACATAGAGAATGGACTTGAGGACACGGGGAGGGGAAGGGTAAGCTGGGACGAAGTGAGAGAGTGGCATGGACATATATACACTACCAAATGTAAAACAGATAGCTAGTGGGAAGCAGCTGCATAGCACAGGGAGACCACCTCGGTGCTTTGTGACCACCTAGTGGGGTGGGATAGGGAGGGTGGGGGGGAGACGCAAGAGGGAAGGTATATGGGGATATATGTATACGTATAGCTGATTCACTTTGTGATACAGAAAAACTAACACACCACTGTAGAGCAATTATACTCCAATAAAGATGTTAAAAACAAAAAAGAATTATCACAGAAACCAACAGAATTGAAAACAGGGAAACAATAGAGAAAATAATTGAAAATAAAAGCTGGTTTTTGGAAAAGATCAATAGAATTGATAAGCTTCTAGCTAGGCTAAGAAAGAAACAAATTATTAATCTGAGAAATGAAAATGTGTCATCACTACAGATCTCATAAACATGAAAAGTATAATTCAGGCATTCTTCATTTTACTATGCTTTGCTTTATTGTGCTTCACAGACACTGTGTTTTTACAAATTGAAGGCTTTTGGCAACCTGCATGGAGCAAGTTTATAAGTGCCAGTTTTCCAATAGCATTTGCTCACTTGGTGTCTCTATGTTACATTTTGGTAATTTTTGTAATATTTCAGAAAGCAAAAAGATTATGACTTGCTGAAGGCTCAGCTGATGGTTAGCATATTTGAGCAACAAAGTTATGTTAATTAAGGTATGTACATTCTTTTAAAAACATAATGTTATTGCACACTTAGTAGACTATAATACGTTGTAAACATTAACACTTATATGCACTAGGAAACCAAAAAATTCATGCAATGCACTTTATTGAGAAATTTGCTTTATTGCAGTGGTGTGGAATCAAACCTGCAATCTCTGAGGCATGCCTGCTAAGGAATACTATGAACAACTCTATGCCCACAAACTTGACAACTTAGATGAAATAGACCAAATCCTTGACACAAACCACCAAAATTCACACAAGGAGAGAATGATAACCTGAATAGTTCTATATCTAGTAAAGAAATTGAATCATTAATTAATAACCTTCAAAAAATAAAGCAGGTTCAAATTGTTTTACTGGCTAATTCCACCAAACATTTAAGGAAGAAATGATAGCAATGCTCCATAGTCTCTTCCAGAGGGAATCCTTCCCAACTCATTCTTTTTTATTTTTTATTTTTTTTCTGGCGGCACAGGATGTGGGATCTTAGTCCTCGACCAGGGATTAAACCTGTGCCCTCTGCAGTGGAAGCGCCGAGTCTTAACCACTGGACTGCCAGGGAAGCCCCACAACTCATTCTTTAAGATCAGTATTACCATAATAGCCAAACCATAAAAAGATATTACAAGAAATAAAATTTCAGGCCTCATGAATCTCTCATGAATATAGATGTGAAAATTCTCAACAAAATATCAGGAAATTGAATCCAATAATATCTGACAATAATCTTACCCTCAAATCAAGTGGGATTTATTCCAGGGATTCAAAGCTGGTTCAACGTTTGAAAATCAATCAATATCCACCACATCAAGAGGCTAAAGAAGAAAAACCATTTGGTCATATAAATTGATGTAGAAAAAGCATTTGATAGAATCCAACACTCATTTGTGATGCAAACTTCCAGTAAGCTGGAAATATAGGAAACAAAGCTCAGAAGAAGCTCCTGGCTGAGCAGCGTGACGCCCACGGGTCTAAAACCAAGGAAGACTGGCTCCAGGCTAAGAAGGAGGAAATCAAACCTCTGCCCAAGGAAGAAGAGACCAAGAAATAAAGTTCCCCTTCTCTTGTGTGAACACAGTAGCCTCAACAATTACACAGATAAATCAATAAAATGAGCCCTATCTGCCTGAAACAAACAAATGAATCTAAGTGAATCTGAATAACATGTGGTCTTTAATAAATAATGTGTTAATTAATTGTACCAAATGTACCATACTACTGTTACATGTTGATAAAGGGAGAAAATGAATGTGAGATATATGGAAACTCTCTGGACCATGTTCACAAATATAAAACTGTTATAAAATTGTTAAAAGTTTATTAAAAAACAGTAAATAGGTTAGAAACGTAATTTATAATAACGTGTAATATAAATATAAGCATAAAATAATCAACATCAATGGCAATAAAAATTGAAAATTAAAAAAATTTTAAATTAAATTTAAATTTATATAAAGCTATATTTTAAATTTATATACATATATACATTTATATGAATTTACACAAATGTATATATAATTGTATTCATGTACATGTAAGTGTATTAAATAGATTTATATGTGGAGAGACAGAGAGAGAATGTGCTTATTGCTTGTTGTTAATTGTTTGGGTGACATTATAGATTTTTTAAAAATTGCACTTATTCCTCCCCCTATATCTGTGCCCCTTGCAATGTAATTTTTCAGCTTTTATCTTTAAATATCAGACTGCATTTTTCCTCAACACATGAATCTGGGCTGGTCTTGAGGTTTGCTTAGGCTAATAGAATGCAGGAAAAACACTGGGCTAGTTCTGAACCTAGGCTTCAAGAGGCTTTGACTGTTCTGCTGTCTTTCCTGTCACCCTGCCTAGCTGCTATGTGAACAAATCCAGGTTAGCATATTGTATGATGATGCACCTGTCCCAGTTGCCCTAGTAAATCCAGTGAAGAGCCAGCCAACCTCCAGAAGCAGAGCTCCTACCTGACTACCAGCTGACTGCAGATACCTGAATGAGTGCCGCTGAGACCAAAGGACCCACTCATCTAATCCCAGGCCAAATTGTAGATCTACAGAACTGTGAATTTAATAGATGGATATTGCATTAAGTCGTTAAGTTTGGGGGTAGTTTATTATGCAGCAAAAACTATTAAAGGTTGAGTTTGTGAACTAGAGTTTTGATACTTAAAAACCTGCAATATTTATAAGTCATTTCTAATTAATATTGTTCTTTTTGTTATATTTTCCTTACCTATTGGGAGTAATATTGAATGACAGTTTCAAAAATGTGATTATCATCTCTATTTCCATATAACTAATTAAAATTACTTTATTAGACTACACACTGAATACACACTGAGCAGTCATTCAAATACTCGCTATCCCTATAATACACAACATGCACACATGTTTATTCCCATTTTTACTAGTTTATTTTGGTTAATATCAGCCCATCTTTTGGAGGTTTATTTGTCAAGTCTATTATAGCACAGTGGTATAGTAAAAAGAAAATTAAACTGGGTGTCAGGAGAATGGGGTCTGAGACTTGGATTTGCCGCTCACTAACTCTATGACATTTGCAATTTGCTGTAACCCTATGAGCGTCATATTATTCAAATATAAAATGAGAAGATTAAAGTAGAAGATTTCTAAGGTCCCCTTCTAGATCTAATATTTTGTCAGTTGATAATTCTAATATATTTAATAATTATAGATTTATTTGTTACATTATTAATTTTTATCATATATTTATAAAGATGGGATAGGAAGAAGGAAAGAGAGCATGAAAAAAGGGTGCCCTTTTTGATGCACCTTGTCCTGAACAATGTGTTGTTTAATTGTGACCCCTTTCTACTGTTCACAAAAATGTGATAAAGATATTCATTTCCTGAAGGACTCAGCATTTGTTGACAGACTCCAGGACAATAGGGAGAATGTATACATAAGAAGTTGGTAAAAGAAAGAAACTGGAAAGGGAGATTTGAATTGATATTGATTTACATAAGTGAAGGGAAAGGTCAGCAGTTCAAGCAAGGCCTTCAGATACTGGAGGAGGGACTTGTTTCAGCAAGCCAAGACAACACATAAGAAAAGATAGATGATGGAACTTATCTCAGGCATTTAGTGGATTTGGGGAAAGATTTGTAAAAATAGAATCCAGAGTAGCAGCTACTTCAGAGTTCCAATAAATGTGGAAATTAGAACATACCCTTCTGAAAGTGTGACCTGTTAGAAGTCAGCCCTATATGTTACATAAAACTAGATTCCAACATGCAGCTAAGACCTAGAATTTATCTATCTATATATTTATTGAATCCTGAAATTCATCATATTCTACATAGCTTATTAAGCCAGGATGATGTCCTACTATGGAATACCTCACACACACAACACACACACACACACAAACACACACACACGTATTTCCACATGTAGGGATAGTCTGCAGTCCCAGGGTCACAACCTAATTCCTTCTTATTCGCCTGGGTGCAGGTGGCAGAAATGATGAGAGCCAAACAGAACTTTTCCCTGAAGCAGTGATTATTTTGCAGTTAGGAAGTGGAATAGAAGCCTGTTCAAATATTCTTACTTAGGGACCCATAATTTGAGCACACATCATTACCAGGATCCATTTCCTTGACTTTATAGGAATACATAGTCCACATTATTAAATTATTGCCTCCTTTACCAGATTTCTAAAATGAGATGACTCAGATGTTACAGGCATAACAACCTACATAACAACATGGGCCATCATTTGTGTTGTTCTTTTCTTTGCCATAGGGACATATTAGCAGTTGGGTAACATTTAACCTCCAACTTCTAAAATATTATTGAATAACACTTCACATTTCACAGAAAATGTGATTTCAAGCATCCAACTGTGGATGCTTCTGTGATTCTTTTTTTCACAGAACCTACACGAAGCCTATCTCCAAATATGTTATTCACTACATCAGTAATTTGCTTTAACACCAATGTTTCCATACTTGTGAATATTGCACTTAATAGACAGAAGTGCTTCATACATTCAACTATGTAATGATTTCTGATGTTACTCAATATCAGCTGGAAAATACTGTATGAAACACACAGGAACTTTTACTAATAGCAATGTGAACATTTTCTACACATACACCTAACTCATGTGTGATTAATAAGTGTGTGTCCCTTAGTCCTCTAGCCTCTGGCTTCACTTTTTCTTTATTAATCAAATATAGCAGCTTAGTCACAACACTATTCCCTATGTCTCTAAGTTTTCTTGGGTGAGCTGGGAAGTGGAAGGCTGATGCTTTTCCTGGGTAACTCTTATCCTCTTATGCCTATTCCTTCATTCCCTACCTTCACTCTCTACAAAGCAACACTTATCAAGTATTTTACATATATCAGGTTTATGCTGAAGGTTTGGAGTAATATAGTGGGATTATAGCACAGCAGAAAACATCTTAAAATTTAGCATCAGATATCACTGCCCTAAATTTTTACTGGGCCTTCCCTGCCACTAAGAGCTTCTTGGTGGCTCTATCTCTTCCATAGGCTATCACATTTTCAGGTTTCTTTCTTTCTTTCAAGACTTGCTTCCTTCACTTTCATCTCCACATTGGTGTCCTTTTGCCCTTTCCTTCAAGCTACCTGCATGAACTCACAATCTTTTTTACTCTCTGAGGCAGCACTATAAAGTTATCTCTTTTAGTGCTCTGGATTCTAACTTTTTCAACCAAAAAGACTCCACAAAGTACATTGCAGGTTTTTTTGTCCTGAAAAAAAAAAAGAAAGAAAAAAGGTGATAGTCAACATTAAGGAGATTGTTGATTTTCCCCTAGAATGCAGCAGAAAAGCAGACATTTTGTTTTTTAAATAGAACTTTTCCCATCTGGCTACATATAAAGGAAGGCTTTATGGCCCAGAAATTCACAGGTATGTGCATAATGACCCCATCTCCATGGGTGAGATTTGTCAGACCATTTATCTAGCTTACAATATTGTATAAAGTTTCACCCTTAGTATTGAATCTCTCCAATTCCTATGAACATCAATATTCCCAAGTCTGGTTGCTCACAAAAGGCCTGTCTTTTTCTCCCTGCTGCCCCAGTCATCTACCGTTTTACACCATTTCTAAAGATTGCTTTCCACCTTTCCCCTCAGGAACTTCTTGGCTAAGTGGCAATTTTAAATATGATGCTGCTATCAAGAAAAAGCACATTTAGAAAAAGGCCAAAAGATGGTGTGTATAACTTTAAACGCTTCAAATTGTACATAATGAAAAGACAATATACATGAAAGTTCCCAAGAAGGAAAAAGAAATTTTAAGCAAAGAAGAGTTATACCTCACTTTATTTAGTGATTATATTCCTGAACAATTACATGTAAATTTAATTTCAATAAATTAAATCCTATGTGGCAACTCTTAAGAAGAAAACATTACTTAAATGGGACTCTGAAATAAATTCCTTTATAAAGTGAACTTTTATGCAAGTATTGATTTGTTTCTATCTGAGTATTATAAATTTAGTTATACTTGATTAATATAATACTCTTGTTGGGAAATTAATAGGGGATGCCCCCAAACAAGCTTCCTTTGTGAAAGAGGACTATGCTTTGTCAAAAATTCCTTCTCTACCTTGTAATGTAGCTGAAACTTACTTGAATTCATTCTGTTCCCACAAATGAAAGGGAGAAGAGGGTGAAAATTCTCTGGGAAAGATTTCTTTATTGACTCCCTAGTCTTACTTGATTAGTTTAGAGAAGGAGCTAAATTCAGGAAGAAATTTGATTTCCATTTTATTAATATATAATACATAAAAATACAATATACAGACCTTAAGTGCTCAGATTTATGTTTTCCCAATTATAGTCACCAGTGTCATGAAAATATCTTATTTTGAAACCTCCAGAACAATAGATCTCCCTTAAAAGATATTATTTCACCCTTTTGATTACCAGCGAGGGGAGTAGTAATGGTAGTTAAGATAAGAGTTTGAATCCTAATTCTAACATTTACAAGTTATATGATCTTGGAAAAGTTGTTAACTATTTTCTGTATTTGTGTCTTTATATGTTATACAGTGTTAATGATAAGGCAAAAATTAAATGAGATAATATATGTAAAGGGCTTCACTTAGTGCCCAAGACATAAATACTTGATAGCTATTTGCTATGAATGCTCTTCCTATTTGTAAAAACCATAATATAAATGCTAAGTCAGAAGGGTTCAATATTGTAGACAAAGATGTTTTGTGTTGACAAATAGTAAAATACACATTCATTGAATGTACTTTGAAACTACTACATATCATGTGTACTTTGTACTACTACATATCATGACTTATGCTGAAATTGTCACCCTGGCAGCTGAAACTGAGATAAAAGCAGACTTTCAGCAATTTAGCTCTTCTAGAATGGTAGTGGACAGAAAAGATTGAAATGAATAAAGTATTCTGTGTCCAATGTATATAGAAAAAAATTTCTTGCGTCATGATGAAGCACAGTTTGAAGCAGTTAAGATTTACAGTTAAATCTGAAAGCCAAGACTTGGATTACTTGAGCAATTGCGGTTTGGCAGACTTGACTTGTGTAATATTACTTCCCCAACCAAATGCCTAAGGCTTCAGAGTCCTTGAATGTAGAATTCTGGAACACCAGAATAAGTTTCTCTGATTCTCTATAAAAAATCGATGTTATATTATTGCTTATAAAATAATTCAACAACATGGAATGGGGGAAATAGATTAAAGGAAAAAATCAATATAATTCTACTATCAAACCCACTCCATTTAATCTTTAGAAAATTTAATAATGAAGTTTGTGGTTCAAAATTAAAAATTTTGAGTCGTTGTTTTCTTTCAGCTTAAAATATTATATCTGAGACCCTAGTACAGCAAGCGCTATTTTTACTACTGATACATTATGAATTTTAGTGGACTTTATTACAGACACTCAAATAAAAAGCTGTCAAGAGAGATAAAAGGATGTAGATCTGGATTTTAAGGGACTTTAATTAGATTTAAAGGTCAGCAATAGCAGAAAAAGGCAACGTATCTAAATGAAGCATAAACTTCTATGAGAGAATATACTAATATTTCATGTAAAGTACTTGTCAGACTGATCATGGTGCCTATTCCCAAGAGTTAACTATTTTCTATGATGTAACTTTAACATGGTAATCCCTGGTTAATTTGCTTTTTAAGTACATGGTGCTTGCTTGTTTTTACAAATGGTTGAGTTTAACTTGTAGATGATCCAGTTATGCTACATGATGCTTTCTCTCAAAATAAGCACTTTGGCTAGGAATCTTGAGTTCACTATTGTCTTTGTTTTCTTTCTGATATACAGTTAAATATTGATGGGATTTTTAAAAGGCAAATGTTTCGGGTATTATAAATTACTCTTTATTACACTTTAATTAGTATACTCCTAGAGATGCTCAATTATAATAGCTGTTAATATTTCTGAAACTTAAATTAAGATTCTACACTGTTAGTGAGCAAACTCATTAAAGACATGAAAGGATGACAAGATGAAAAAGGATTTACATTTGTAGAATCTCCTGTAAAATTATTAAAAGTGACAGGTTCCATTTTTTTGATGCTGGAATCATGGTTGCATGTCTAAACCATAGTGACACCATGGTTAGATTTTGCATAGCTGAGAACTAATAGGAAATTAATAGAGTGTAATACAGGCCTATTGAATTTGGTATAATGGTGCTACTTTGATGCGTAAGAACAGAAGGCATAATTTCAATCTTTGTTTAGTGTCTTGGACAGCCAACCTCAGTAGCATCTAAGTATGGTCAGGATTAAAAATGTGATGGATAGTACCACAGCACCTTCTTGACAGCTTTTCTGTACAAATACACATTTCTGTCACAGCCCCAGAAAGTTTGAAGGAGAATTCAGAGATGAAATATCATAGCTGCAACAAGCCCAGTGTGAAGCTATTATGTTTTGAAAGGAAAAATAATTACAAATTGTACATCTCCTAGGCACCTATATGTATTAATAATGCAGAGTAATAAATACACTGGAGTATACTAATGAAATGTTATTGAACATTAAAGTTTTGGAAACTATAGGGTTATGAGTCTGTCAAGAAAATGTCAATGCATATGTTTACTTTCAGATTTCTGTACCTGTTTTAGGCAAATAAATATTTGGGAGAGTTGTGAAAAAACCATGATTTATTCCACCTTTCATAATATCTCTTCAGTACATTTTTAAAACAAATTTGAGGTACTTATAAGGTGTTTAGAATCTAAATGATCAATACATCCACCCCCCATGCAAATTTTATGCTCATCTACCAAAATCATTTTGAACTGCACAAAAGATTATCTTTCTAGGAAGTGTGGTTTTCATGAGGTATTATAGCATTGTTCTATCAAATATTTTCTCTTAAAAAAATTGAAGGGATCCCCATGAAAAGAAATATTAAATAACCTACAACCTCGAATCCCACATTTATTTCATAATAGAAATACATTCTGCAACAACTTTTTTTCTCGTGATATATGTCTTCCCCCATTGTTTCTTCAAGTAAATTCATTTTTACAGCAATAAATCAAAAGTGTTAGTGTTCAGAGTTTGAAGCACCCTAGAATATTAAGTTCTACTCTATCTTGAAGAAGGAAATGGACAGAGTTCAACTGAAATGAGCATAAAATCATTTATAGAATTCTTTTGTGAACCAAGAATAACCTGCCACCCTTCCTGACAAATTATCTTTGAGTCTGGGAACCAAGCATTGCACAAGGACATTGCATACTGTGGACTGTTGGTTTATCAAGCACTGCAATCTATTTTTGATAATTTTTGCAATGAACATTTTCATTATAATGAAATAGTTGTCCCCTATGTCACAGTTAACACATAATTAAGATTAATCATTCAATTAATATGGAATGCTTACTGCAGTTAATATAGAAATATGAGTCAAGGTATTCTACACCAGCCTAAAATGTTCTCATAGAGATATTACCCATAAAGATAATAGATACTTTGTGCTTGAAAGAAAGCCAGAAAGACAATTTGAAGGCTAAATAATGGGAAATTGTTTTGCTGGTTTCTCAATGTGTATTCTCGATATTTGTGTCATTAATTTTGTTGGTTTCTAGGGGTACTTGAGCATCTGTTTACTCAGCTTTCAGAATATATTTATTGAACATCTATATATGCATGGTACTATGCTGAAGTTTTGAATATCAGTATGGCACAGACTCTTCCATAAAAATGCATAGAGAGAATAGGAAAAGTATATAGAGTGTACCAATAGCTATAATCCAATATGTAATATGATAAGTGTCCAGGAAGCTATTGTAAAAAGTGCTATGAGAGTTTAAAAGGAGGAAAGATTACCAAGAGAGCTTTCATAGAAAATATGGGCCTAGAAGTATTGCTAGACTGTGGACAGGTGTGCCTCATCCAGGAGGAGATCACTCAGTTTAGAGGTACAACATGAATCATGTCACAGAGGCAGGCAAGCTCTCATCATGTTCATGGTGCAATGAGTATTCCAACTCCTTCAAGAGTAGAAGTGAAGGAGACAAATAGAGAAATGCTTGTGGGGAAAGTAGGTTGGAAGCATTTTAAGGAATTTTTTCGTGTAACACTGGTAAGTTTATGCATACTAATAGGAATTGGAGAACCATTAATGTTTTCTGAATATTTTTTGTTGTTTATTTTATCTCTGCTGCTTTGAAAATGATACCAGTTCCTCTTGAAACTGTTTCCTCACCATTACGTCTTGTTTTCCTCTTACCTCTCTGGCTGTTCTTTCTTAGTCTTCACAAAGTCTTTTCCCTATTTACCCCTTAAACGTTGTTGTTTCTTCATATTCTTCCTGGAGCATCTCACCTATTCCTTTATCTACAATTACCACCACTATCTTTAGAATTTTACAGTATCCATTTCCAAACCAATGTTCTCCTGAGTTTTATATCTGAAAATCCCATAGTCACTTTACTTGTCTGTCTCCCTTACTAGACTATGAGCCCTTTGAGTATTATACATTTTTTTATCCTCATTGTCTAGGTAGCCTAATACATAATAGATGTTCAAGACACATTTTTGAAGGCAGGAATGAATGAATGAATGAATGGTAGCATTGTGATCATAATTGTACTTTGGGAAACTGAATCTTGCAGTAATTACAGAAAGTATCAGAGTTGGCTTGAGAAATGGGTTGCACTTTTTTTTTTTTTTTTGTGGTACGCAGGCCTCTCACTGTTGTGGCCTCTCCCGTTGCAGAGCACAGGCTCCAGATGCGCAGGCTCAGCGGCCATGGCTCATGGGCCCAGCTGCTTCGCGGCATGTGGGATCTTCCTGGACCGGGGCACGAACCCTTGTCCCCTGCATCGGCAGGCGGACTCTCAACCACTGCGCCACCAGGGAAGCCCTGGGTTGCACTTTTTAACTTTTGTGTTTCATTCTCCACATTACTTGTTCTTTACTTAGACCTACACAGAGATAGAACCCTATTGATTCACATACTCTTGCAAAAACACAGACTACATTCACTTACACAAACACACATTTGTGATGCTCTTCCATTTAAATTCCTCTTATGGATACCTTGAGGAAACCATGCAATTAATAGGCCACTGTGTCATTTCCACTTCTCTCTGTCCTCCACACCCAAGAAAAGCTTATTTGCCATGTTTTTGTGTTACTTCGTATTCACATGGCAACTATCACAACTACAAGTCTATTGTCTAACAGGTAAGTATATAGATATTTTTTAAAAGTCAAGCTTTATGTTATGAACTCAAGTTAAATGATGACAAATATAGAGGTATGTTTTCTGATTCACAGTATCATAACGGTTCTATGAAAATTTTACTTTGGATTGTTTTATCTTTTCCTTTCCTTGGTTCCAAACTTATTTTATTGAAAAATAAATTTCTATTGTTTACTACTAAACAACAATCAACAATGTTACTTTGCAATTGATATCTAAAAATAAAGATCATTCACTCATTTGATAAATATCTGTTACACATTTACTAAGTATAAGGTACTGTGCCATGCCCACATTATGAGGTATAAAGAACATCTTTAATACAGTATACATAGGTCAGGCTCCTGGTTCAAGCACTAATTCAACCATTCTCCTCCCTGCTCCAAAGCCAAAAGATGAATCATCTTGGTATATTTCGCATTGTCTTCATCAATATCATTGTAATTCAACAAGTATTTGAATACCTAGAATGTGCAACATTACACTAATAGACATAGCGGGGAAAGAACAAAGGTAACAAAACCATTTCCCATCCTTTAAGAGCTTAAAACCAAGTACATTTTACATTTATTGAGCCTTTACTATGTTTCACACACGTCCTGGCATTTACATTTACTAGCAAAACCCACATCAGTTAGCTACTATTTTTATCTGTACTTTTTAGGTGAAGAAACTCAGGCAGAGGTTTCTCATCTGAAGTCTTACAGCTAGTAAGTAGAGGACCTAGGATTTTCATTCAGGTCTTTCTGACACCAGAGACAGACTTTTTAATGAATGTTACTACACTATATTTCCTGGAATGAGAAAGAAAGATGCATGTGCAAATAACTACAGTTCAGCAGTGATTGTGAGATATCAATAATAAAGATGTCAACAAAGTACTGTGGAAACACAGCAAAAGGATATGGGAAGATTTCATGGAAGAAGGCTTCATTTAAATCAAGTCTGTAATAACAGTAATAGCTACCACCTTTGAGCAAGTTCAGCTTGCCAGATAGATATTTGTGATGCTCTTTATACATACCACTTATATCCTCACAATAATGCTAACAAGTTATTTTACACTCCAGGAAACAAAGGCTCACAGTGATCAAAACCTTGTCCAATGGTCATACA
Organism: Mesoplodon mirus; assembly: GCF_964341445.2. NCBI lineage: Eukaryota > Metazoa > Chordata > Mammalia > Artiodactyla > Ziphiidae > Mesoplodon > Mesoplodon mirus. The sequence goes on along the minus strand of NC_138981.1, from coordinate 108,316,243 downwards.
CCTAAGAGTAGCAGATCTAGTATTAAGAAACCAGCCTACACAGATTGCCCTTTCCCCTCCCCCAACCCCTTCATTTCCACTTCCCTACACTGCTACTCATAAATATGGTTTCAACTTATTTAAGCAGTGGTCATAGGGAAAGGCATGAAATTAGGGAAATTTAAGGTTAGTTTTGGAAATGACTAGTCACTATTATTTGGAGTATAAAGGTATATTGTGCAGGAGGATAGAAGAATAGTGAGAGATATAGCTAAAAGCTCACTTAGGTTAGATTGTGGCAGGCAGAAAACATCCAAGTTAGAACTCTGCCAGTCAAGATACATTTACAACCAAGTATTAGATCAGTTCGTATAGGGATAGAGAGTAAAATCAGTAAATATTCTCCTGTAATAATTCAGGCAAGGGATAAAGAACACCAGAATTAGGTGATGAAAGTGGGAATTGAAATAAAGAGAACAATGTTAGAAATACTGTCCCCATTAACATCCCCTGAAATCCTCTTTTCTAAGATTATGTACTTCCAGTTAGTAAATTTTCTGCTAAACATGTTTCAGTGGAATGCACCTTCTTCACTATATATTCACGGTTTTGTCTAATAATATGAGTTAATTTTTGTTGAATTTTGTAATATTTAAGGACACAGACTGCTTCCCCTAACTTCACCTTAATAATATGTGTGTAAATTCAAATATACCTTTAAAATGAGCTAAAATGTTAAAAATAACATTATAATGATTACATGGATTGATTGAGCATAAATTCATTCTTACTTTCATCACAAAGAAGTACTATATCTACCATGTTTCAAAATTATTTACCTGACTCCACATATCCTCAGCCATCTCCATTTTTTCTTCCATTCATAGAAAATTCTTCAGAAGTTGTCGTTTGCTTCCAACTCAAAAATCTAAAGACAGATTTTTATCCCCATAAATACAATAAAGCCATTCTTTTCAAAGTCAACAACAACCTCCAAATTGCCAAAAACTTGGATCAACTTTTAGTCTTTGTTTCACTGGATCCATTACTAATATTTGACACAGTTGATCACTGATCTGCTTCCTTTACTTAGGTACCAGGACATAAAATTTTTCTTGTCCTTCTCTTATCTCACTGGCTGCTCCTTCTCAGTATCATTTGCTCAATTCTCTTCCTCTTCTCAACCTCTAAATATTGGAGTTCTCCAGAAGTCTGTCATCATGTGTCCTCTTACCTTCTCTATTTAGACTGAATTCCTTGATGATCTCATACAGTCCTAATGCTTTTAAATGTCATCTGTATTTTGAAAATTTATGTAAGTAGCCATGAGCAATTGATTCAACTCCAGGCTTCTACATCCAGTTAACACTTTGATATCTAATAGGTATCTTAACCCTTACATGATAAATAACTAAACTGTTGATTTCTACTCCCCCATTCTGAAACTTGTTATTCCTGCAATATTCCACATAAAGGTAAATGCACTCAGTTGCTTAGACTTAGCCTTGGACATCATCCTTGGCTTCTCTCTTTTCCTTACATCTTTCCCATCGAATTTCCATCAGTTCTATCTTCAAACTGTATCTGAAATTAAAAAACTCCTTACCACTTGCACTACTGTCACTCGGGTCAAAGCCATCATCTTTCACCTGAATCACTGTAATAGCCTTCTAATTGCTCTCCCTGCTTCTACCCTCTCCCCATTAGAGTCTTTTTTTCCACACAGCGTTCAGAGCTATCCTTTTAAACCTAAGTCACATTGGGCTGATCCTCTTCTCGAAACACTCCAATGAATTTGTGGTAGCTTTAAAGCATACTGCAAAATCTTTAACACTTCCCATCAAGTGGTGAAATATATGTCCTCTCACCTTGAGTGGGCTTATGTCTCTTTTGATCAGTAGAGTGCTGCAGAATGCTGCTATGTGACTACCAATGGTAGGCCATGAAAGATTAGGCAGGTCTTACCTTGTTCACTGGAATAGTTTCTCATAGCTCTGAGCTGCCATGTAAGAAATCTAACTGTCCTGAGTTTGCTGTGCTATGGTTGACAGTCCTAGCTCAGCTTAGCCTTCCACCCATCCCCACCAAGGTGCCAACATGTGAGGGAACCTTTTGCAGAACCTCCAAACCATCCCATCTGCCAGCTGAATGGCAACAAGTGACATTCATCAATGCCACATAGACCAGAAAAATCACCCAGCCAAGCCTCATTTTAGTTCCTGACACAGAAAAGCATAAAATATAGTTAAATTGTTGCTGTTTTAATTCACTAAGTTTAAAGATTGATTGTTATGCAGATAAATGGAATAGACTTATTCAAATTAAAAGTCAAACTCTTTTCAAGTTTAACATGATGAAAACTAAACTCCATATCACCATCCCTAAGCCTGCTCCTCCACTAGGATTTCCTAACTTAGTTAACGCCAACTGCATTTTTTAAGTCTCTTAGGCCAAAAACTTGGAGTTATCCTTGATTCATTTTTTCCTCCATATTCCACCTAAGATCTCACAGCAAATATTTTGGTTCTACCTTCATATTATGTTCAGAATATGGCCAATTCTCACCATTTCCAATGTTACCACTCTGGTCCAAGCCAGTCATCTATCACCCATATTACTGCAATAGTCTCTCAACTCAACACCAACCCCTGATTCTTTTAATAGAAATTTGAAACATTAGTATTTATTTTGAAAAATTAAGTTTCAACTGTGACCTACTTCTTTACCTCAGGAAACATTGGAATTGTCCTTCATTTCTCTTCCTCAAACCTTTGCAGAGCTGGTAGTATGTAGGACATGCTCAGCTTTGAGCCTGGTTTGTGCCCAGTTATCTCTCAATAACACAAAGGTATCTGTTGTTTTCCTCTATTTATCTACAAAGATGAGCAATACATTCAATTTCCATGGCACTACTTTAGACTTGAACATGGACAAATAATTGGATGAGGGTGGTGGTGTAGGAACTCTATTAGAATCTCCTGATGACCCTTTTCAAACTATTCACACACACACAGACACACACACACACACACACACACACTGAGAGAATGGTAACTCTGAAGTGTACTCCTTTCCCCAACGTTGGCCTCTTTCTAGACTAGAGTTAACATTGGAGTATATACAGAGAATTGAAATCTATATAGATTGCTTCTGAATAACCCAGCATATTTTTCCTAGCTGAAATAAAATTTTTCTAAGGGAAGCAACCAGGTAAATGATACAGATTGAGCACCCAGAAAAATTAGTAGAAAAAGATGAGATGCACAGGACTACTGTAGAAGATGGCATCCCTGTTCTCTCATGGTCATACTGGACACCATTGTAATTTAGTATCCTTACATTTTCATTTTACTTGAACTGTTTTAGAACACATACCAAAAGAACAAATATCACACATAATACACACTGAATCTGTTATCATTTATCTCACATAATTCAGATGCAGTTGAAAATATTGCACTCTAGCATTTCATAAAGACCAAAATTTAACTTCAGGTAGAGCTGACATGATAATTTTAAACCCCAACTGAGATTTTTTGTGTGGTTTGTTTTGTTTTGCTTCTTTTGGAACATAGATTTGGATAGGAAAAAGTCAGGTTGAAGAAAAGGATCCGGGAAAAGGCAAAAAATGATTTAGAAAATAATTATTGGCATCTGTTGGTCCTCTAAAGTGGGTTAAAGTCAAAATTAGTATTTTTGTTCCCTGAGCTAACTGAGACTGCACTTTAAAAGTCACATTTGGTGTAATGAAGAATGAGGTCAAGTTGTGCTATGTCTGGGTGACATACAGCTCAATGGAATGTCTAGACTGTAGGGTCCTTAGGTCTCCATGGAACTTTGGAAGCTTCATTTAACACAAATAATTTCTATGTACTTTTTGCATTAGGAACAGCTGTACTTTTGCATTTCCAAGTGATCTCTGTCCTCAAATAGCAATTTTTTCATCCTTCTGAATATGCTGTTGCCCTCTCTCCTTATGTGTTTCTTGCACTATGAACTTTTTCTGCCAACATGATGTATTTTAAAAGTAAATAATTTACGGGGAGTTGGGGAGGTGGAAGAATGGAGGGTTAACTGCTTACAAAAACCTGTACTCTTGAGGTTTATTATCTGTGAACCTTTTAGGTAGAATTATAGCCTTATATTCACTATGTGACCTGAAAAGAATCAGGTGAATACTAAAGGGCTTTTTCTTCAGATTTGTAACTATAAAAGTAAATTAAATTATACATGAAAAATAAAGGAGAAAGACAAATTTAATCAGATGCCTTACTGAACATTGAAACATATGCTAACTAGGCCAGTTCAGATTATCTTCTTAAGAAAATTGGTATTTGTCATCACTCTATGGGTTTTTAGTTTCTGAGGCCAGCATACTCCTGAAGCTGTTATTTTATCCCACTAGCTACTAAGACTACACTTCAGGGAGCTTGTATTCTGAACCTCTAGATTTCCCATAAACTTGACCTGAATCAAAGATTATAGCATGATTCTTCTTTTAATTATGCTTTTTTTCAAATAAAACTAATTACTAGTGAACAGAACTACTGATAAACATTAAAGAGCACTACAGATCAAATTACATACAGCTTGGAGTAAGATTTAATAAATGAACAGCTAAATTAAAATTAATACAATTAAAATCGGGAAGTTGCTTTTGAAAATCCACTATGTGTTAATGTAATTGCCATTTGGTCTGTCTGATTATTGTTATGTTGTCTGGTTTTAGTACAGTGCATAATTTATCATTTATTTAATTATGATGCACTGAGTTCCTACTATGTGTCATACACTGTACTAGGAATTGGGATGCAAAGATTGTGAAGTCACGTATCATAACTTCAAAGTGCTCATAGCACCAACTCAATAAAAACAAAAAGCTGAATGTTTAAATATTGGGGGAAACACAATGAGCTCTTCAATGGAATGTATTGCATACAGACAGAATATGTCTGTAGAGATTTCTAAGAAACTAGTAAAGTGGTTGTCCCTGGGTTGGAAAACTAAGTAATGGGGGAAAGGGCAGTGAGAGAGACTCACTTTTCACTGTATATATTTTCAGTTTTGGAATCTTGTATGAGCTACATTTAGTATACATTTAAAGTATAAAATAATTGTTTTAAAAATATTTTTTAAATGTTTGTGCTTGCCATACATAGTCTGATCTCATCAAAATGGGCCTGTCAAAGCAGCAGGTAACTTTTGAGATTTAGGTGACTGATCAAAATACAGGTGAACAGGGCATTAAGTAGATAGATATATAGGTCCGGAACTCAGGAGAACAATTTCTGGGCTAGAGATACAGAATTAGGTAATTGAAACCATGCAAGTGGATAAGGTTAACCAAACTGAGATAAGCTATGGACCTACCAAAGAATGATATATGGAGAGAAATAGGAGCCAGCAAAGAAAATTGAGAATGAGTATGATGAATATGAAAATTTACATAAATAGAATGAAAACCAGCAGAGTGTGGTAAGGGAGCAATGCGAAACAACAATGGGCAACACTCAAATGTTGTTAAGAGATCAAAAAAGAGCTAGAAATTGTTTATTATATGTGACAGCAAGGAGGTTGGAGGATATTTACTAGAGTATCCTCAAGGAGACAGGCAGATTGGAATGTTCAGTAAGGTGTGCTGTGATATCTCACTCTGGTTTTGATTTGCATTTTTCCCTTCCTATAATTTCTTATAATTTCTTGTTGTAGCCTCTTCTTTTTCACTTAAAGAAGACCCTGTAAACTTCTTGTAAGGTTGGTTTAGTATTGATGAACTCTTAGTTTTTGCTTGTCTGAGCAGCTCTTTATCGCTCCTTCAATTCTGAATGATAACCTTGCTGGGTAGGGGATTTTATGTTGTAGATTTTTTCCTCTTAGCACATGATAAATATATCATGCCACTCTCTTCTGCCCTGCAGAATTTCTGCTGAAAAATAAGCTGATAACCTTGTTGAGGTTTGCTTGTATGTAGATGCTTTGTTTTTCTCTTGCTGTCTTTAGAATTCTCTCTTTAACTTTTGCCATTTTAATTATGATATATCTTGGTGTGGGTCTCGTTGGAGTCATCTTGTTTGGAACTCTGTGCTTCCTAGACCTTAATATATGTTTCCTTCTTCAGGTTCTGAAAGTTTTCAGCCATAAGTTCATCAAATACATTTTATACCCTTTTGTCTCTCAATTCTCCTTTTGGGACCCCTATAATACAAATGTTAGTATGCTTGATGTTTTCCCAGAGGTCCTATAAACTATTCTCATTTTTTAAAAATTTATTTTACTTTTTGATGTTCCGATTGTTTGATTTCCATTATTCTGTTTTCCAGATCACATATGTGTTCTTCCATATCACCTAATCTGCCATTAATTCCCTCTATTTTTCATTTTAGTTATTGTAATCGTAAGCTCTGACTTTTTTATATTTTCCACTTCTTTGTTAAAATTCTCAACGTGTTCATCTATCTTTCCCCCAGTTCAGTTAGCATTCTTATTACTGTTGGGTTTTTTTTGTTTTTCTGTTTTGCGGTACGCGGCCTCTCACTGTTGTGGCCTCTCCCGTTGCAGAGCACAGGCTCCGGACGCGCAGGCTCAGCGGCCATGGCTCACGGGCCCAGCCGCTCCACGGCATGTGGGATCCTCCCGGACTGGGGCACAAACCCGTGTCCCCTGCATCAGCAGGCGGACTCTCAACCACTGCGCCACCAGGGAAGCCCTACATTCTTAATTAAATAAGCCAGGCACAAAAGGGTACACATGGTATGGTTTCACTTATATGAAATGTCCAAAATAAGCAAACCCATAGCAACAGAAATTAGATTAGTGGTTGTAAGGGGATGGGTGGAGGTAGCAGCTGGGAGTGATGGCTAATAGGTAAGGGGTTTCTTTTTGCGGAGGTGAAAATATTCTGGAATTAAATAGTGGTGATGGTTGCACAACCTTGTAAATATACTGAAAACCACTGAATCGAACACTTTAAAACAGTAAATATTAGATGATGGGAATTATATCTCAATACAAATTGCAAAAATCCAGACTCCCTCAGGTAACAATTTATTTTATATCAACGTAGAAAAAATTATGTGATTTTAGTTTAGTGTGCTTAATAGACATTGAGCAAAGGGAGAGTAATTTGCTGTAATAAATCAAGGGGGAAAGTTGTCTGAAGATCCTTTTCCAATAGACTGTTTTCTTTAAAATAGACTTTCCCTAACCATAGTTTTGTTTTTAAGGTCTATGACTCATTTATTTTTTATAATGAGTAATTATTTCCCATCTCAACAATAATATGATTACAGGGCTTTCATGAAATCTTTCTATACTTCATCATTATTATTATGTTTTTAAAATGTCAGGCTTTTTAAAAGAATACTGGTTTTTAATAACTTTACCATTTATTTGGGAATAATGAATCTAATAAGATGGGTCATTCTCTGAATATGTAAACATGGTTATCTTCATATTCATTTTCACACTCCTTTTCAAATGAAAGAATTATTCCCTGATCAGTTTAATTACTATACTTCAATCTTGAGAGAATATTATCCATTTTCCATTCAGATCAGAACTGAGTTGTTCAATTTATATGCAGAAAATAACTAGGTTCTGAATATTCTGGAGAATGCACCAGTGCAAATATTCAGAAGCACATCAGATTTCCAATCTCTTTCCATTTGTCTCCACTCTGAGGGAAGAACTCCCAGATATAAATAGCCTGTAGACTTATGATATCAGTCATTTAATTTTGGAACTCTATGGACTTAGTGGGTATTTCTTTGTAGAATAGGAGGGGCATATAGTTTCCATCATTTTATTTTGTATTGTAACTTACAAAAGAAAAAAGTAATCTATGTCAAAATACCTGAATTTCAAAATTGTCAAGGTAATGGAATACATTGAACAAATGAGGAATTGTGAGAGATTGGAGATTAAGCTCAAGATGGAATCCTGAAATACAAAAAGTTAAAACCTTAGAGTTTAGTTGAAACTTTAGTAAAATTGAAGTAAGTTCTACAGCTTATTAATCAAATTGTACCAATATTAATTATTTGGTTTTGATAATTTTACTATTGCTATGTAAGATCTTCATTTTAGAAAATCTAAGCTGGGTGACAGAAATATAGGACTTCTGTATGATTTTATCACTTTTCCATAAACCTAAAATTCTTTCAAAATAAAAAGGAAAACAGCAGCAGCAACAACAACAGGAACAACTAAAACCTCTCAAAGTTCAAAGTTTAAAATCAGATAGATGGACCCAAAATTACTTTAGGAATTAACTTACTATATTTAAGCTAATTCCACTCTAATAATGCAAGATGGATGATATTTTTAAAAAGTATATTCACATCATATTGTTCCCCTTAACCATACCTACCAAAAAATGCATAATACTTGTGTCTACGACTGATACTAATCACAGAACTGATCAAAACAGTTAGGTCATAGCCCAATGATGTAATTCACTGTTAACAGGCACACATTCATCTCAGAAACAAAAGAATCCCCCTTCTTCCCTTTGCCTAACTATTATGTTCTTTGATAAGCTTTATGTTTCCTCCTTTGTCTCGCTGTATCTCTTTCTCTCATTAATATAATTCAGTTATTTATTCTGGAACATTTTTCAGTAATAATAGAGAACAATCACCATTTGTTTCGTTTTATGACTTAACTAACCCATCATCTATTATATCTTCTCTTCCTTTTCCTTGTACTCTTCCTCATAATTATTACAGCTCTTGTTGTTCTTACAAGAATTGTTAAAACAAAATATATGTACTAATATTACAGCTAATGGTATTGGGAACTAAGAATACAAAGTATATTTAGCAAATTCAAGTAGTTAAGTGGGAGATTGTGGATAGTACAAGCAACCTAAAAGATTCAGCTCAGTGTTAGGGATAAGAAAATGATAATTTAATTGGGCTTTTAGTGATTCTTTCATTTTGATATAAAATAATTTGTTAATGTCATTGAAAATTTTTAAATGAAATATTAACAATCAAAATCATAAGTGAATCTAAATATTAATAATACACAAGAATCACTCTTAGTTAATTACAAAATTGTAACGATGGTTCATCGTTTTAATCATTAAGAAATATATGAACAAAGGTCATTACATTAACAAATTAAGTGAAGAAAGTGAAGAAAACCGTAGGTTATATTTTAAATACTGAAATGACATTTAATAGAATTCCAAAAGAATTCCGTATGACTCTTAATAAAATAGGACTAGTAACTATGAAAAATACTATTTATGAAAAGCCAAAATCAAATATTATTTTAGTTGAAGAATACTGGAGCCAATTTTAATAAATTAGAAATAAGTCAGTGAGATAAACTACCATGTTAACAAGACTTGCTTTAGAACTTCCCTGGTGGTGCAGTGGTTAAGAATCTGCCTGCCAATACAGGGGACACGGGTTTGATCCCTGGTCCGGGAAGATACCACATGCTACGGAGCAACTAAGCCCGTGTGCTACAACTACTGAAACTGCGCTCCAGAGTCCATGCTCCCCAACAAGAGAAGCCACCACAATGAGATAGACCACACACCACAAGGAAGAGTAGTCCCGGGTCACCGCAACTAGAGAAAGCCCATGCCCAGCAACCAAGACCCAATGCAGCCAAAAATAAAAATATATAAATAAATAAGTTCATTAAAAAAGACTTGTTTTAGTTTTATCCAATATAAGAGACTGAAATAATTAGCACAAATATTAGAAACCAATTAATATATTTTTCTTATTTTTGGTTGATTTAATTATTGATGTAGACAACCTAGAAAAGTCTACTTTTAAAAAACGTACCAAAGCAGATAACATAATTTAGGAAGATTTCTGGGGACAGGATAAATAAAAAGCATAATGGGTGGAAATACTTGCAAATCATATATATTATAAGGTTTTAGTATCCAGAATATATAACAAATTCTACTAACTCAACAATAAAAAGTCTACAGTCCACTTCAAAAAGAGCATAGGATTTGAAAACACATTTCTCCAAAGAAGGTACATATAAATGGTAATTAAAAAAATGAACAGATGCTCAGCATCATTAGCCATCAGGGCAGTGAAAATGAAAATCACTATGTGATACAACTCCATAGCCTCTAGGGTGGCAGATAAATAAGAGAGACAATACTAAGTGTTGATGAAGATATGCACCATATATCTTGCTGGCACAGCCTATATGAAAAAGAGTTTAGCATTTCCTCAAACATTTAAACATAGTGTTACCCTATGGCTCAGCAATTCTACTCCTAGGTATATACCCAAGAGAAATGAAAACAAATATCCACACAAAGACTCATACATGAGTGTTCACAGCAGAATTGATAATAATAGCCAAAAAGTGGAAACAACTCAAATATCCATCAACTGAACAGTGGATAAATAATGTGGGGTATATCCATAAAATGTAATACTATTCATCGATAAAAAGAAATAGCATACTGATATGTGTTGCAATATGGATGGACTTTTGAAAACATTATGCTAAGTAAAAGAAACCAGTCTCAAAGTACAACACATTATGTAATTCAATTTACATGAAATGTCCAAAATATGCAAATCCATAAAGACAGAAATTAGATTAGTGGTTGTCAAAGACTGAGGAGAGAGAGGAAATGGAAATGATTGCTAATGGGTATGTGCTTTCTTTTGGGGGTAATGATTTTTTTTGTAATTAGATAGTGGTTATGGTTGCATCTTTGTTAATATAGTAAAACCTCTGGATTTAATACTTTAAAGGGGTAAATTTTATGGTATTTGAATATTATCTCAATAAGTCATTTAATTAAATTAAAAACAAGTTTTATAGGCCAACATAAAAAATATCAGAACTAGTGGGAATGAATAGCATTTCCTGCACAGGGGTAGTTAATAGTATGAACACCTCAATTTATTGCAAATGAATACATAATTTTACTCATTCCAAATTTTTAGAATTGGATTAAATGATATAAAATTTTATATAGAATAGTAAAGATCATCAAATGCGTAGAATATTATATTAAAATTGATAGTGCAGTAGCAGTGATACAAGACCTTCTGTATCAAATAGTAAACTTACTCTAAAGTCAGGTGGATAAGAATGGACAAATAGATTAGTTGTAAAGCATAAGTGTCTAAATCTAATATATATTATAAATGTGACAAAGTTGGCATTTAATTCAGTTGACAAAGCATAATTTATTTAATAAATGGTGCTGGAAAAAAATGATTTCATTTGAGAAAAAAGTCTACTACTTGACATAATCAAAAAATAAATTCCATATAAAGATCTAAATGTAACAAGTAAAATAATAGAAACAGGGCTTCCCTGGTGGCACAGTGGTTGAGAGTCCGCCTGCCGATGCAGGGGACACGGGTTCGTGCCCCGGTCCGGGAGGATCCCACATGCCGCGGAGCAGCTGGGCCCGTGAGCCATGGCCGCTGAGACTGCGCGTCCGGAGCCTGTGCTCCGCAACGGGAGAGGCCACAACAGTGAGAGGTCCGTGTACCGCAAAAAAAAAAAAAAAAAAAAAGAAACATTTTGCAATAACAGGAAATATTCACATTACCATGGAGTGGGGAATATCTTCTTAATATAGACAGGAAAATAGAAGCCTTTAGAAAATTATTAGTAAATTCAATTACCTAATTGTTTGGCAAGGGATATCATAAACAAAATCAAATAAATAACAGACTATGGGTAGTCTTTCAGATAAATCAAAGGAATCCCATTTAAATATGAATTTCAGATAAACAATCATTTAAAAATTATACTCATATCCCAAATATTTTCTAAATTTTCTGACTATGGGTTAATGTGACTAATTAGCAAAAGATACTATGCTTAATGAAGAAAAGACTAATTATTAAATAGAAACATGTATAAAGGTTACAAACAGCCAATCCAGAGAAGAAGAAAATCGAAATGTAAATATACATATGAAAGGAGACTCAATCTCATCAGTGGTCAGAGAAATTCAAAGTAAAACAACAATGTACTTACTTTTTTTACACATCTGATGGTAAAATTAACAAGGATAATAATATCCAGTACTGGCAGAGATATGGGAAAAGGCATTCTCATTATTGACGCTGGGATTATGAAATGCTACAACTTTTTAAAAAAGCAATGTTGCAAAATCTATTATGATAAATATATGCATATTATTTGGCCTAATAATCACTCTTGCACGTGGGCCTCTCACTGCTGCGGCCTCTCCCGCTGTGGAGCATAGGCTCCGGACGCGCAGGCTCAGCAGCCACAGCTCACGGGCCCAGCCGCTCCGCAGCACACGGGATCCTCCTGTACCGGGGCACGAACCCGCGTCCCCCGCATCGGCAGGCGGACTCTCAACCACTGCGCCACCAGGGAAGCCCCATAATCACTCTTTTGAGAATCTCACCTACAGAAAGACAAAAAGCACTAATATGTATGTATGCATGTATGCATGTGTGTGTGTGTGCGTGTGTGTGTGTGTGTGTGTGAGAGAGAGAGAGAGAGAGACTAGAGAAAATTAGCAGATGTAAGGGTGTGAATGAAGGTATATCAAATTTTTACCATTGGTTACTTCAGGAGGAAGGAATTAGAAAGTGAGGAAGAAGAGGGTATTATACATGCACATGGAAATAAAATTTCAAAACTACCGAAGTGTATTAAATAAAAAGTTTTTAAAAATCCACCCCATTCCGACATTACCAGTCCCACTACTTAGGAGTTATTTCTTTTGCTTTTCTGGGGGTCATGTCAAAAACTCTAAATAATATGCTTATACTCCCATTCTTCAAATGAAAATTTAAAGAGTATTTAAATATAATGAATTAAGCTCAATTAATAGACCCTTTTTCCCCCGCCTTCCCAATATCTATTAGATAGATTTTGTTTTTATAATTCTTCTGTTGATTATCTTTACAAAGCCTTACTTCTTAATTTATTGATTTTAAATTATAGCCATTGATTCCCCCACTAAGTCAGAGAAAAATTGCAATCTTCTTCTTCCCCTTTACATCCTAACTTAACATGACCTTTTCTTTTTACATTGACAAGATTTATGACATAAACTTGCACTTCAAATATAATTAAAATTTCCAAATTTATAGGTTGTTTGTTCAAATTATGTAAATATGTATATTATACTTTTCAATATTAGAATTATGTGAATATTTTTCACTGTACGGCCAAATGGTATGACTGGATCTACAGAAAAATGATATACTCTCTTAAAGGAAGATGCTTCAAGCATCAAAGTCAAATGCATTTACACTCCATTTAATGCTCAAAATCATGCCACATTTTAGTTTGCTTTGTTTTTGGATCATTACATCCTTATAGAGCTTGTTTTTCCTAGAATAACAGGTCAGGGATTTTTTTTTCCCTTTTTGGCTGTTGACATAAGAAATGTATGTCTTATTTGTCTTATAACTTAGATCATCAACCTTCTTAAATCATACTATTCTAAGACTTCCTTATCCATGTTTTTAAAAAATTCTACTTAAAGTGAAAATGCTGAAAACCAGAACCAAAATTTCACAGTTATGAAAATAGTGGAAAGTAAAGGTTTTATTGAGAACTTGCCTGAAAAAAAATAAAATTTACATTTCTTTAACTTATATTTAATAACATTTATGTTTTAATTAAAACTTTGCATTAATTTCTTAGAATAAACAATGAATGAAAGCATTAATTTTTACTGGGGCCTGGGAAAGAATTTTCCCAACTAAATTATAACATTCTACTATATTCCTCATTTTGCATTTAAACTTCACTGCATGAAAATAAAGGTCATTTTTGCAAAAATATTTGAAGGCTTCATTCATTTTCCAAAAGGATTTCCCTAATATTTTGATATTTAAATTATCTTATTGTGAAACACCTACCATGTCATTATATTTATCAATTTTTTTCTTCTTTCAATTTTGAACTGATCTAATTTTACTAGATATTCATTTACCAATGGCTCTGCCATGTGATTCTTACTGTTTGCCAATAAAACTTTCATCATCTATGTGATATCCAATATTTTTGCAATTCATTTTACATTCAATTTGAATTTATTCTGTTGACTTTCTTTTTAATCAAATTTAAATTTCCCTTGTTTTCTGGCTATTCTTCTTATAGTCATCTGCTCTTATTTTATGAATGTGGGAACCTTTTGATTCAAGAATATTAATTACTATAATTTTTTAAAGTTATTTTCTTCCAAATTCCTAGTTTTTCCAGAGTTAGTTGTGCTTATTTTATGTTTCCAGTCTTTCTCAAATATCTGATGATGCTTGGTTTTCTATTCATACTTACAAACGAAGGACTAGGTGGATTATAATAGGTCACTACCAAGCAATTCTTCTACCATTCTAAAGGTCTTCTTCCACAAGCCTTGTTCCTGAAAGTCAGATCTAACTTCAAACGAGTGGATTACATTTTAGTGCTTATGGCAGAAAACAGGCACACAGTCACTCTTCTGTATACCAAAATGAGATGGCTCTTCTGTGAGGTATCAACTACCATAACAAGAGCACTAACCCCTTCCTGGTAGATCATTTATTTCTTTAGAAAATAGCATCTTGGCCAGTATAGGCGTGTTGCTGACCCCCACAGCCATTCTGCAGACTCTATCAGTTACAAAAAAGGACATCCATCAATAATTTTATATATATTTAATAAATTATTTCAATAGCCAGGTCATGGAAGCAACCTAAATGCCCATCGACAGATGAATGGATAAAGAAGATGTGCTACATATATACAATGGAATATTACTCAGCCATAAAAAGGAACGAAATTGGGTCATTTGTTGAGACGTGGATGGATCTAGAGACTGTCATACAGAGTGAAGTAAGTCAGAAAGAGAAAAACAAATATCGTATATTAGTGCATGTATGTGGAACCTAGAAAAATGGTACAGATGAACCGGTTTGCAGGACAGAAGTTGAGACACAGATGTAGAGAACAAGTGTATGGACACCAAGGGGGGAAAACCACGGTGGGGTGGGGGTGGGGGTGTGCTGAATTGGGCGATTGGGATTGACGTGTATACACTGATGTGTATAAAATTGATGACTAATAAGAACCTGCAGTATAAACATACAAACAAACAAACAAAAACAACTAATACTAAACTTCCTTAGGGTTATTTGTATGAAAATATGTTAATATAAATGTTTCAGACATTACATGAAATTTTAAAAATCTTATATGTTCTGGTATAATGCTATAAGTCATAATTCTAGTTATTACTTTAAAATGTATATCTCAGAAATAACTAAAATTCCTTGTCAGTTGCATTATTATGAACTTTCATCAAATCTTTAACCGTGGTCATTTTTAAGTCTTTTGTCATTTACAGACAGTTCTGGGTGTACTCTGATGCTTTTGCAAAAATGTTCCTATAAAAGGGTTTCATCTTCAAGGAATTCATGGAAAAGACTCTGACAAGTACAGGTTTCTGGTAACTGACTATACTGCTGAACTGAATGAATAAGCATTTTCAGAACTCTAAACGAAAACTGATGAATTCATAAAAGTGCTAACAAAAGATCAAGATGAAAACAAAATTAATTACATGGGACTGAGTGAACTGATGAGGATGATTATAATTTTTGTGACTCTCTGTTTGAATAAAAAAAGAAAAAATCCCACAAGGACTCAGAGGCAAAAAATATACAAATCAAATTTCACTGCAAGGTAAAGGAGCTGTTACAGTGGAGGATTACTGGACTGAATGTCAATATTATGCCATAGTATGAGTGTGTTTCGTGTTTGGTAATTGCAATCATTGTTGCTTTTGTTGTGGTCATCCATTTACAATGCTTGGTGTCAGTTTATTTATCTCTTGTAAAAATAAAACACAGTGTGTGTGTGTGAAAAAAAATTTATATAAATATAAATTTATATTTTTATTTGTATCAATTTATATAAATAAATAAATACTATATATTTAATATATCAAAATATATATTATATATACTGCTTAATCAGATACACAGACTACTGTGTTTATAAATCTGTTTATAAAATATTGATAAGCACCATATATTTCTTATTTTTTGATAGAAAACAAGTAGAAATGGAAACTTCATTATTTTTTCTGTGTACCACATGGAATCATCTTGCGCACCCCCTAGGATGAGCACACACAACCTTGGAGACCACTACTATAGATCATCAATACTGTTGCTGTATAATTCTATTCCTATTCCACCTCTCTGGTGAAAGCACCTCTAACCTCTGCTGCAGCATTCTGTGCAGGCCCTGAGCTCTGGCTCTCACCTTTGTAGATTGTCCATTAATATGGTCTCAACTTTCTTCCATTTTCTAGAATATGTATCATAGCCCTGATCTTTTAATGAGTTTCTT
The DNA here is from genome assembly GCF_964341445.2 of Mesoplodon mirus. Lineage (NCBI taxonomy): Eukaryota > Metazoa > Chordata > Mammalia > Artiodactyla > Ziphiidae > Mesoplodon > Mesoplodon mirus. Next base: position 108,299,926 of record NC_138981.1, on the reverse strand, counting down.
ATTTTCAGTGAATTTACAGATTTACTATCTTTAATATTTCACTACTATTATTCAGAAGATTTTCCAAAAAAGAGGATATAAATGTGTGCTGTCTATCATCTTGAACCAGATACCCTATCAAAGATTTTCATTCTTACTTCTCAGATTATAGGACTCTATCTGTGTTACACGATAGACATCCAGTAATCTATCCAAAGGGAAAATCATTTTTATATCAATTAATATTGGTAATAGTCTCAAGCACACTAGTATTACAACTCTGAATATAACTAACAAGCCAAGTCCCTAAGTTGTGATTCACTTGATGTTCAACAGATTATAAATGCTCAATTCAAGTAGTCTTAAGACAAATGCAGGGTAGTAGGGAATTCTGTTGGACATAAACAGCTTTAAAATGCAGCATTTCAAGTTTAAGATATAATATTAATGATTTAGACCCATGTTAGTCTCCTCTTTCGGTTGCAGCCCCATAATGACAAGCTTCCTTTTTAATGTTCAGGGCCTGCTGTGCCAGTAGTACTTTTAACAAAATACATTTGCTTTAGACTTTCTGACATGGCTTCACACTGAGATAAACACAATTAATAAGATCTATTTAAATTCTGGCTCTTTGGTAGTTGTTTATTAATGGGATTTTAAGATTCCTTTTTTTGGTATTTCAAAATTTTTTCAATCAAGGTTTTTATTTGCTGTGTGTTTTCATTTTTAACACCTGGATATTATCTGTTGGTTCCATTTCTCAGTGGCAAAAAGAGAATCTCTATCCTCATAAAATGACCAGAGGATCATCGGCACCATGATAGAGAAGCAATCTTAGTTACAATAGGCTTTGAAGAGCAATGGACTCATAAATAAATTTAAGAATCAAACAAATAATTTATTTTTGCTCTTGCTTAGTAAGAAGGAGCACTATATACCTTTTTGCCTGATTTTAAGCCATGCCATCAGTTATCATCATGAACTCACAGGATGTAGCACATCGTATAACCTACCATAGAAGCAACATGGGAGAGTGGAACGATCATTGGTTTTAAGGATGGTTAAATCTCAGCTCCACCACTTTTGAGCTGTGTAACTTTGGGCAAGGCTTAACCTCTATGAGTCTGAGTTTTCTCATATGTAAAATGGGGGTTATAACTCTCCCAGAATTGCTCCGGTGGTTAAATGGGATAACATATATAAAGTGACATAAAGTGATACAATTCCTGGCACAGGGTAGACGCTCAATGTATTTAAATTAATTATCTTCTTTATCAGTTAACTGGTATACTTGTCTGTCTAGACGAAAAAAATTTTAAGCCATGCCACCATGTAGAGTTTCCAGGAACTCAGGCCAATGCTATACCTATCAGTTAAAATTTTACAGTTTTGAAAGTTTGGTTTCCTAGATGTCACCTGGAAAAAAAATGTCTATAATATATCTTCTTGGGATCCAGAGGGAAAAGAAATAAATGATAATAAAATAGCATCAGGAAAACATTAACTTACAGCAGGCACAAATATACTGGTTACATTGTGAGGAAACCCAGAGAATAAGGATGTCAAATATTCAGAAGAGCCAACCAGAAAGAGACATTTAAAAATAGATATTTAAAAAATACTTAGCCCCATCTCAAACATATTTAAACGGCATACTAGAGAATCAGAACCAGACATATTTTTAAAGATCTCCAGGTTATTTTAATGACTAGCTCAGTTAAAAGCCACTGACATAAATAATGAAGTTGTCAGAATCTCTATGCTGTAGCTTTCTATCAAATCAGATTGTCAGACTTCTGCAAATTTAACTAATACTATTATAGTTCCCCATAGAAATGCCTCAGTAAATACAAAGTTTCATGTTTTCTCTTTACTCTTACATGTACTCACTATTGAAAAACACATAAAGACTGTCCTTATGCTTTTATTTTATAAAATTATCCAATACAGTATTTTGTTGCCTAATACTTCTTACATGAAGGATCACACCAATACTTTATTTCAAAGATGAGGCCTTCGACAGAAAGTTTGTCTTATCTGAAAATCTGTGTTGCTTCTTTTTATTTGAGAATGGAAGTTAGTCCATTATTTCTCCTTTCTTTACTTTGATTGCCAGGAAGGTAAGTATCTCTCCCACCTCCACACCAACCTCCATCTATTATTTGCTGTTGCCTATTTTTGCTGGCTGCAATGATTATAATGCATCTGTAGCTCTTGTTAAAAGGCAGCTGAAATCTTTTCTGGGGGAACAAGATATGGCAGAAATGTAATTGCTTGGCACTCCTAAGCATCATAGACCTCACTAGCTGAATTTTGCTGCATAAGATCAGGCCGTGATATTGACTTTTTTATGGTTCACTCATTTTTCCATACAGGCTGCTTATAAACAGATGCACTAATGGAAATTTTTGTAATTTAGAATTTCTGATACCAGAGTCTTGTAGAACAGCACTAACATGTTTAACTGAGCCCATTTTCCTTTGCTCTAAAAGGTTCCTTGTTAGCAATGTCATTTACAAAAAAAAAAAGACAGAGCTTTAAGATTTACTTAAAGGAATTGCCTTTAGCATATTATGGTGCTAGCAAGTATGCAACCAAGAAAACTTGGGGAAATGGTGTTATTCAAGAAGAAATATGGACATGTTGACTATTTTTGCATATGGAATCACTGGAAACCATTTAACCTTGCTCTATATTCAAGACTCCTTGACTAGCTTGAAAAGGGTAAACCTGATTTCATTTGACAGCTTAGGTCATGCTTACTTATTACACCACACTTCAAGAATGCCAACACTACTCTACTACTGTGCTGATGCCTCTCCCTCTCTTCTCTCCTCTCCCTCCCTCCCTTCTCTTCTTTCTTCCCCTCACTCCTTCTCTTCTATCCTTCCCCAACCACCATTTCTCTCACTCTCTCACTTCCTTTTCTTTTCCCTTGTACTCCACAATGACACTTACGTCCTTTAATTAGGCTTAACAGAAACTTAAGGATAAAGAGATTCCTAACTCTAATTGCAAAAGAAGAATTGCAAATTGAAAGTAAGTTTTCTCAGAGTCCTCAAATTTCCAAGAAGCAGTTCTAGCTCCCTCTTGGATGTTGGGCTTTTGCTGTTTCTCTTCATTGTTACAGTCAAATAATTATACCAGAGACAGTTTGCCAAGTTCATAATAAGCACAAAAGAAAATAAATTCATTATGCTCAGGGTGATCAGTTTTACCACGAAGTCTACTATAGGGCAGTTTGTTTTCAGTGTTCATTTCCTTAGATCAGTCAGGTAGACAGTTTTTTTTAGGGCATTTCTGTTCATTTATGTTCCTTTGAATTGTAAATCTATCATCACATTTAAAAAAAAATTCAGCCTGGAGCTCACAATTCTATCATTAGAAAAATCTTCAGATCACTAATTCAAAAAAGTATATACATAACTACATATTCTAGGCATTTTAAACACATGCAAAAAACTATGCACAATAAATTACCTTAATTCATCAGAGCTTAGGTAAAACAAAATCCTGTTTTATATGACTGCAGTATGTCCTCATAATTTCTGTGCAAGATAAAATATGACTGCTGACATAACATCATAAAATTATACGGTGTGCTTCACTTTATGCAAAGGGTGTATTACTGCCTGTATGGGTGTGGCTAGGCATGTGAATTCCCACCCTCTGATACAATCATCAGTAGCAAGTGGTTGAATACTTTCTTAGGCTGTGTCTGCAAAATGCTAAAACATCTGGCCAATTCAGTGGGGAAAATTCAAACTGGTAATTTGGCATCGTATAGCCTAAACAGTGGGACTGATTGAACTTTTCATTTTGCTATGGGTTGTTTAGACTTTGTGTAGACAGACTTAGAAATAATACAAGACATATTTGTTTGTTTTTTAATTGGGTAATGTGAAGCAGATCATTTTAACTGAACCAACCAGTAATTTTAATAGAATGTTAAAGGAAATTATATAATGTAAGTCTCAATGAATACATGGTGATTGTTGTACTAACTTTTGTTTGTTATTCTATTTTATTTTTATTTTTTAATGTGGATGACGATATAGGCATCGCTCTAAAATGTGACTTGTTTCTCCAGGAAGAGGGGTGTGGGGAAGGATTTCAACCAAGCTGTTTACACTTTCTGAGGAAGGTTAAAAAGCAGAAAATTGTTTTTTTAGGTATCTGGAGATCTCTCTTTGTGACAAACCAACAGCTGGATGGAATCTATCACCTGGCCCTCTTTATCATCATATATAAACACTCACAGTTCAGAGAACACAATCACCAGAAGTCTCAGTCTTAAAAAATAAAATAAAATTCTTCTATGTGTCAAAGTTCTGATATTTCTTACCTTGTGACAATATGTGATCATTTTCTTTGATATGTAATCATAATTTTGCTATAATTTTAAAATTTTTGGCATTTTCTTATTGCTTTCTCAGACAGCAATGTTTGTCTTATTACTATAGGAATATTAGTCTATTATTCATTAAAAGGAGGGGAAATGGGAAGGATATATAACACAAAGAATCTTTTTCACATAGTAGGTATATGATAGATTTTTATATGTATTAATTATGCAGAATTTTGTCCAAGCAATGTGGCCTATTAACCAAATAACTTAGGAAAATATTACTGTAAATCATATTTCACCAACATACTGCTGTCTCAAGCCAAATGACAAATTTTATACTCAAGAAAAATTCAAAGGAAAAAAATATGTTGGCATATTAATGATGTTTTATTTGTCTTTGTTTTAAGACTTTGCTCCCTAGAAGAAAAAAGTTAGATCAGAGCATTTAACTACATCAAAAACCTAAACATATATAAACTGTCAAACCAATGATATTTTCTATAATAAAAATATAATTTGAACCATTCAGCAAAGTCTTAGTTGACCCATGCTTGATAAGGACAAAGAAACTATCTCTAATCATTAGAGTCTGTTACTAATGGAGTCATTATTAGAATGGAAGTACCAATAACAGTTAATTTCAGAAATGAGATAGAGTGTGTCAAATAAATTGTATACTTTCTTATTTTATTCATCAGTATAGATTTTGCCTTTTTCATTGATGTTGAATGATAGTTTGCTGTCTTTTCTTATTATCTGTTTTAGGTGTGTAAGCCAGATTCCCTAGCTGGTTCGTAAACTCCCTGAGGGCAGCAACCATATCAAATGCATCTTTTGTTTCTTCTAGCTGTGTAGTAGGCATCCTACACCTACAGAAATTTTTAAAAATTTAATAAATATTGATGAATGGAAAGACAGTGAAATATCTATGAAATATTCTGCAAACTGCCCTTTGAAAGAGCAGTCTAGCAAACATACAAGATCAAAAACACTAGGGCTTCCCTGGTGGCGCAGTGGTTGAGAGTCTGCCTGCTGATGCAGGGGACACGGGTTCATGCCCTGGTCTGGGAAGATCCCACATGCCGCGGAGCAGCTAGGCCCGTGATCCATGGCTGCTGAGCCTGTGCGTCCGGAGCCTGTGCTCCTCAATGGGAGAGGCCACAACAGTGAGAGGCCCGTGTACCACAAAACAAACAAACAAACAAAAAACAAACAAAAAACCCCACTAGATTTGGTTTTGTCAATAATAAAGTTGATTAGTTTTTGTGATACATAGGCATCAGGTAAGACTGAGATAATACAAAATATCCATTTAAAAATTAATTTCCAATCTCTTCCTACAGCTGCTTTTTGAGATCTGGTGATGAATAATAAAACAATCTGATTTATTTCAACTTATTTTCCTTGCCTTTCTTGTTCACTATCTGTTAGATATGCTAATGAACAGTAAGCCAAAGAGTGAACAGTAGTAGGAAAAGAAAATAGGAGGCATGAATAAATTACAAAAAAATGGGGAAGATAAATACCTGAGAATTATTATTACCATCTGAATGGGTATTATGCAGTGATGAATTTCATATTCTATGAGTTTGGCCCCATCCATCCATCAGTTCTCTGAAATAAAAATGCTTAGGGAAAAATCTGACCAACTTTCATCAAATAAAGAACCCGTGCAGGGTTGTAAATGGAAATAATAGTTGCTTTATAATCAAGAATAGTTATGCTGTGTTTAAGACTTCTTTTTCATTTAAAATACTGCAAACATACAAAAGGATGAACATCTTAGAATCAGAGAACTGGAGGAGATATATAGAAGTCATTTAATACATTTCCCTTCAGATTAGTGCAACACCAAAACAAAAACGAATGAATTATCTTTCTTAAGCACTATAGGCATTACAATTAGAGATATTCTGGAGTTTCACTATACACTGAAATTGAAACTGTGATTAAACATCTTCCAACAAACAAAAGTGCAGGATCAGACTGCTTTACAGGTGAATTCTATCAAACACATAGAGAAGAGCTAACACCCATCCTTCTCCAACTCTTCCAAAAAACTGCAGAGGAAGGAACACTCCGAAGTTCATTCTATGAAGCCACCATCACCCTGACACCAAAACCAGACAAAGATACTACAAAAAAAGAAAATTATAGACAAATATCACTGATGAATATAGATGCAAAAATCCTCAACAAAATACTAGCAAATAGAATAGAACAACACATTAAAAGGATCATACACCATGATCAAGTGGGATATATCCCAGGGGTGCAAGGATTCTTCAATATACGGAAATCAATGTAATACACCATATTAACAAACTGAAGAATAAAAACCATACGATCATCTCAATAGATGCAGAAAAAGCTTTTGACAAAATTCAACACCCATTTATGATAAAAACTCTTGAGAAAGTGGGCATAGAGGGAACTTACCTCAACATAATAAAGGCCGTATACGACAAACCCACAGCAAACAACATTCTCAATGGTGAAAAACTGAAAGCATTTCCTCTAAGATCAGGAACCAGGAACAAGACAAGGATGCCTACTATTGTCACTATTATTCAACATAGATTTGGAAGTCCTAGCCATGGCAGTCAGAGAAGAAAAAAAATAAAAGGAATACAGATTGGAAAAGAAGAAGTAAAACTGTCACTGCTTGCAGATGATATGATACTATACATAGATAATCCTTAAAATGCCACCAGAAAACTACTAGAGCTCATCAATGAATTTGGTAAAGTTGCAGGATACAAAATTAATGCACAGAAATCTCTTGCATTCCTATACACGAACAACAAAAGATCAGAAAGAGAAATTAAGGAAACAATCCCATTCACCACTGAAACATAAAGAATAAAATAGCTAGGAATAAACCTGCCTAAGGAGACAAAAGACCTGTATGAAGAAAAGCATAAGACACTGATGAAAGAAATCAAAGATGACACAACAGATGGAGAGATATACCATGTTCTTGGATGGGAAGAATCAATATTGTGAAAATGACTATACTACCCAAAGCAATCTACAGATTCAATGCAATCCAGATCAAACTAGCAATGGCATTTTTTACAGAAATAGAACAAAAAATCATAAAATTTGTATGGAGACCCAAAAGACCCCAAATAGCCAAAGCAATCTTGAGGAAAAAAAAAAAAAAAAACAGAGCTGGAGGAATCAGACTCCCTGACTTCAGGCTATGCTACAAAGCTACAGTAATCAAGACAGTATGGTACTGTCACAAAAACAGAAACATAGATCAATGGAACAGAGTAGAAAGCCCAGAGATAAACCCACGCACCTATGGTTAACTAATCTATGACAAAGGAGGCAAGGGTATACAATGGAGAAAAGACAGCCTCTTCAATAAGTGGTGCTGGGAAAACTGGAAAGCTACATGTAAAAGAATGAAATTAGAACACTCCCTAACACCATACACAAAAATAAACTCAAAATGGATTCGAGACCTAAATGTAAGACCAGACACTATCAAACTCTTAGAGGAAAACATAGGAAGAACACTTTTTGACATAAATCACAGCAAGATCTTTTTTGACCCACCTCCTAGAGTAATGGAAATAAAAATAAACAAATGGAACTGAATGAATCTTAAAAGCTTTTACACAGCAAAGGAAAGTATACACAAGACAAAAAGACAACCCTCAGAATGGGAGAAAATATTTGTAAATGAATCAACAGACAAAGGATTAACTTCCAAAATATATAAACAGATCATTCAGCTCAATATTAAAAAAAAAAAACACAATCCAATCCAAAAATGGGCAGAAGACCTAAATAGACATTTCTCCAGAGAAGATATACAGATGGCCAAGAGGCACATGAAAAGCTGCTCAACATCACCAATTATTAGAGAAATGCAAATCAAAACTACAATGAGGTATCACCTCACACCAGTTAGAATGGGCATCATCAGAAAGTCTACAAACAACAAATGCTGGAGAGGGTGTGGAGAAAAGGGAACCCTCTTGCACTGTTGGTGGGAGTGTAAATTGATACAGCCACTATTGAGAACAGCATAGAGGTTCCTTAAAAACCTATAAATAGAATTACCATATGACCCAGCAATCCCACTCCTGGGCGTATACCCTGAGAAAACCATAATTCAAAAATACACATGCACCCCAATGTTCATTGCAGCACTATTTACAATAGCCAGGACACGGAAGCAACCTAAATGCCCATCGGCATACAAATGGATAAAGAAGTTGTGGTACCTATATACAATGGAATATTACTCAGCCATAAAAAAGAATGAAATTGGGTCATTTGTAGAGATGTGGTTGGACCTAGAGACTGTCATAGAGAGTGAAGTAAGTCAGAATGAGAAAAAAAAATATTGTATATTAATGTAAATATGTGGAATCTAGAAAAATGGTACAGATGAACCTGTTTTCAAGGCAGAAATAGAGACACAGATGGAGAGAACAAACGTATGGACACCAAGGGGGGAAAGCGGCAGGGGTGTTGTTGTTGGTGGTGGTGGGATGACTTGGGAGATTGGGATTGACATATATACACTAATATGTATAAAATAGATAACTAATAAGAACCTACTGTATAAAAAATAAATAAATTTAAAAAAAACAAGCACATCAAGAAAAAAAATTTAATTCAAATAACATTTAAATTAATACTCTGGCTCTACACTGGCAGGGATATAGTCTAAACACACTAAAATATATATAGAAAACTTGAACTTTATTAATGTTTGTTTTCAGAACTCACATTGGTTTAGTTATTTATTTTTTTAACATCTTTATTGGTATATAATTGCTTTACAATGTTGTGTTAGTTTCTGCTTTATAACAAAGTGAATCAGCTATACATATACATATATCCCCATATCTCCTCCTTGTTGCGTCTCCCTCCCACCTTCCCTATCCCACCCCTCATACTGGTTTAGTATTCTGAAACTGTGTATATTCTAGGATAGAGAAAATATTGATATTATTGGGAGGAAGGATTCTCACTGTGGAATAAAGGAAATACAAATATGGAAAGGGGTACTTCTTAGCTTTGTTCCCTTAAAAAGCCTAAGAACAGTGACACCCCAGTAGCAATGAGTAATGTTCTAACAAGGTTTTAGTGCTTAAGTTACATTCCCCCACTGAAAGGAGCCAGGATTTCTTAAAGAAATGGCTGGATCCATATTTGAGGCAGAGAAAGTACATAGTTCTGGATAAATTTTGAAGGTAGAATCCAACAGATTTGCTGCAAGTTTGGTTTTGGGGAGGTAAGAAAAAAAAGAGTCAATAGTGACTTCCAGGTTTGCGGTCTGATCAATTGAATAAGTCATTTACTGAGTTCAGGAACACTGCAAGAGGAGCATATTTAGTGGGAGAAAGTAAATATTTAGCTTGGCCATGTGAAATATTCTATGTCCGTTATACCTTCAAGTACACATGTTGTGTGAACAATAAAATATATGAGTTCAGGGAAGAAATATGGGTGAAGATATAAATTTAGAAATCATCCACATATGTATGGTGTTTAAATCCTTGGAACAGGATTAAGTCATCTAAGGAATGAGCTTAGATAGAGAAGAGAATAAGAAGACAGAGGTTTGAACTGTAGGATATCCCAATATCAAAGGTAAGGAAGAGGGTGAGTCAGAGGAGTAACCAATAAAGTAAGTAGAAATGCAGAAAACAGTATTTTCTCAGAAGCCAAAAGAAAGTCTTTCAAGAAAACTAATTTCTTCCCTTCCCTCCCCTTCCCTCAACTCCATTTTCTTTTTCTTCTTCCCCTTTTTTTTCTGTCTAAGATATACTTTCTATGTTTCTTAAGTCTTCTCTTTAAAAAGATAATTTTCATCATCTTTTTCAATGCATTCCAGGAGAATCCTCTGGTCCGGTCTTCGATATCAGTAGTCATGTATGCCAGTTCTGCCATTTCAGCCCTCCTACTGATTTTTAATATATCAGCTATCATGTTTTTAATTTCCCATATTTACGTAGAATTTTCTGCTTGCTTCATTATCATAGAATCCCATTTTAGAGCTCAATACTCTCCTGACTTTACAGACAGTCAGTGGTTTTAAAAGTTCTCATCTGTTTTATTTATTTGATAACTTGGTTTGCTTAGGGATTGGTTTCTCTGATCAATATGTGCCTTCTTCTATTTCTGCTGTTTTCCTTCAAAAGTGTGATGAATCGTGATTTTCTGCTCATTTTCACAAATGAGGGTCTTATTCGACCACAGTTAGTAACTAGAGTGGGTTTTCCTAGCACTTGTGATATTAACTCTTTCTCTAGTTGTGAATTGGGGTGAGACTTGCTGGAGCTGTGACTCAAATGAGTGACTGAGGTATACTTTTGCGCCTCCCTTTAGTATGCCCAGGACCTTGCCTTGAAGCTATGGAGCTTGTGTGCCATTTGTGGCATATTCTGTAGGTAAGAACCACCCCCACCGCCAAACCTCTAGCACTTTTTTTTTTTTTAACTAGGTCTGGTTTTTTTTGGTTTTTTTTTTAATTTATTTTTTTATTTTATTTTATTTTTTTTATTAGTTTCTGCTTTATAACAAAGTGAATCAGTCATACATATACATCTGTTCCCACATCCCTTCCCTCATGCATCTCCCTCCCTCCCACCCTCCCCATCCCACCCCTCCAGGCGGTCACAAAGCACCGAGCTGATCTCCCTGTGCTCTGCGGCTGCTCTAGCACTTTTAAAACTAATTACCCCCTTGATCATCCCTATAAACTATCTATGCCTTCATAACTAATCATTTCTGTCTCTAATTTGGGGGTTAGTACAGATTCTCCTGTGAAAACTCATTTTCCATCAGTCTCTGTTTCAAGTGTATTGTATTATAGTTCCTTGGCCCTGTTTTCACTGTCAACCTGGTATCATCTAATTCATAATATGCAGACATTTATCAGGGCTTCTGGTTCATTAATGCCACCTCCCCAGTTTTCCAGTGTTGTTATTCATTTAATCTTATTTTATACTTTTGCTGTCATTTTGATAGGATTTGGAAATATAAACTGTTTAGAAATTGTTTCAATAATAATAATAGCTAACGTTTATTGAGTACCAATCTCCTCTTATTCTTGGGAGCCAAGTTCACCAAACCTCCTACAACTGAACAATGTAATAACAATAGTTAATTCTTATATAGTATTTACTGTCTTCCAGGCATTCTTATAAGTATGTGGCATGTATTAACTCATTTGATCTTGACACAATCCTATAAATTAGTTACTACTATTTTCCACATTTTACAAATGAACTTATAACTCAATATATGGATTTTATTCATTTATGAGTTATATGCGTGTAGTAAGTATACTAATTATTAAGTACATCATAAAGCTCCACGAAAATAAGATTTTCTAAAAAGATTAAAATTAAATATAAATTCCAATATTTTCTTCCTACATTCCAACTGATGTTCACCAGGCCCTGAAATGCCTGCAAACCACTGTAGAGACCCAAGGGTGTGTATGTGTGTGTGTGTGTGTGTGTGTGTGTGTGTGTGTGTGTTCCCATCTCCCCTTTCTCCTCCTCATCCCCAGCAGCTCACAGCTCCCTCTCCTCCACCCAGCCCCCAACCTGGCCAAAGCATTTCCTCCAAACTTTCCCATTCTCTTCCCACCAGCCCTTCTTCTTGAAGTCTATTTCATCCTACCCTGTTGATGATATACATCACCCACTCCAATGCTACAAACTCAGCCGCTACACTCTTTCAAGTCAGTGTGCAGCCTCACCTCCTCAGAGCCCTGGGCTTGGCCGCACACCTCCAAGCCTCAGAAGTGAGTCTCCCTCCCCAGTTCCTGAAACTGCCGAGGCTGGGGTCCAGGCCTGGCCTGGGCCCTCCTTTTGGGCTGCTCCAGGCCGCATCTCCGCTGGGGAAAGGGGGAAGGTGTCTCTGCGTTCACTTGAGGCCCCAACTGGGGCCTTGTTGGCATTATTCAGCTTTGGAGACTTGAGGAAGAAGCTGTACAGCATGCTCTGTTGGGACATAGCGACAATGTAAGCCGACCACCCCGCCCAACTGAGTGACTAGAGAGAGTCCTAGCATCTCAATTCTATTTCTGCAGGTCTCCCAGTTTGTTCCCAGATAGTGGGCCTAGAAAGGCAAAACAACTGGTAATTGTGCCTCTCAGGCCTTTCAGACTAAGTTATATACTGGAATGGCTCTTCACAGGATTTGTTTCCATTTGGCCTACCTTGACAATCTCCAAAAATGTATGCATTTAAAAAAAAATATGGAGTATCCAGGTTAGCTTTCCAAGACAACTATTTTGAATGGGCTAACGGTCACTTGAGTGTTTGAATTCTGGAGTGTTCTTTAAGAAAACCACACTCATTACTTTACTCACTCTACCTCCAGGTCCATAGGCCCTATATATTCTCAAAGGAATCAATGGTTGGTTGGGTATATTAATTAGGCAAGAACTAATGGCATAGTGGCTACCAACAGCATTTCATTCATTGGTTACATCAAAAGAATACCTGTCAGACACCTACTCTCAGAAGACAAGCACAGTGCCAGAATGACTGCCAAGATGAACAGATATTTCATGGATGTCACTAGCTTACTGACTGGCTGCCTGCCTGTTTTTTCCTGGATTCCTTTTTCACCTAGGAAATTTTTAAAAATGCATCAGCCAGAGTTAAACAGACTCAGATTGTAACTACTCAAATGTGTGGAACTACTGAATATGTTTAATGCTGCCACAGGTTTACAGCTATGTACAGAGCATCCTTTGTGCCCTTGTCCCCTAAAATCAGAACTGTGTGAATATAATTTTTATTTTTATTATAGAAGTAGAAAATAAATAAGTATAACTCTGGGGAAAAAATAATAAATATTTTAAAAATTATTATGGTGTATATATATACCAATATGAGTATGTCAGTGACACAAACACAGGATATATAATGAAGGAAACAGTATACAGAAAAGAAGGTGAAGATTAAAAACCAAATCAAACCAAACAAATCAATAATTCCTTGTGCTAACTGGCAATCATCTTTTAAATTCTACTCTTCTTGAATCCTTGAGCCAAAAATAACTCCCAGAGCAGGAAACTAAAGATTTTACTTTTTTCCCTTTATTTTCTGAAGTTGTAATTTTCTTTTTCTGGGCCAGAACTGCTACTAAGAATCATTGACCAAAAACACTGAAGGGCGGCCACCACAATCCTTCTATCCACTAAGCTGCTCTTCCCTAGGATCCCCAATGGCTCTTCACTGGTTTATTAGTTTTCTAGGGCTGCCATAACAAAGTACCACGAACTGGGTGACTTACAAAAAGACAAATTTATTGCCTCACAGTCTTGGAGGCTAGACATCTGAAATCAAGGTGTTGGCAGGGCCATGCTCCTTCTGAAACCTGTAGGTAAAGGATCTTCCCTTTCTTCTTATAGCTTCTGTAAACCCCAGAAGCATCTTAGCTTTGGAAGCTTAATCCCCATCTCTGCCTCCATCTTCACAAGATGACTTCTTCACATGGTTTTTCATCTACGTGTGTCCGATTTCTCCTTTTTATAAGGACACCAGTCACACTGGACTAGGGCCCAGCCTAATGACCTTGCTTTAACTTGATTACCTCTGCAAAGACCCTACCTCCAAATAAGGTTACATTCTGAGGTATGGGTGGGTTAGGGCTTCAATACAGGCAAACTTCATTTTATTGAGCTTTGCAGATATTGTTTTTTACAAACTGAAGGTTTATGGAAACCCTGCATCAAGAAAGCCTATTAGCACCAGTTTTCTAACAGCATTTGCTCACTTGTGTCTGTGTATCACATTTTCGTAATTCTTGCAATATTTCAAACTTTTTCGTTTATTATTATATTTGTCATGGTGATCTATGATCAGTGATCTTTGATGTTCTTACTACAACTTGCTGAAGACTCAGATGACGGTTAGCATTTTTTAGCAGCAAAGTGTTTTTTAATTAAGGTATGTACATTTTTTTTAGACACAATGTTATTGCACAGTTAATAGACCACAGTATAGTGTAAATATAACTTCTTTTTTATTTTGGCTGAGCTGCGGGACTTGCGGGATCTTAGTTCCCTGACCAAAGACTGAAGCGCACCCTCAGCAATGAAGTCGCGGAGTCCTAACCATGGGACCACCAGGGAATTTCCTAAAAATAACTTTTATATGCCCTGGGATACCAAAAAATTCATGTGACTCACTTTATTGTGAAATTCGCTTTATTGCAGTGGTCTTCAAACCCACAATATCTCCAAGGTATGCCTGTATATCTTTTTTGAGGGGAGACACAATTCAACCCATAACAAGTGGTACCACCAGGTTCCCTTCACCATCCTCACCACCCTTGTCAAATGTCCCTTCTAGAGCATGGTGTGCATGATTGAGTACTCCACTGCAGAGAGTTGTAACCCATCCACTGGACTGATGCCCAACCCCCTGCAGTTTGGACACTACATATGTATTTTAGTCTGGACACTACATATTTATCAGTACAGGCAAGCATGGTACGGACTTATCTTTATCAGTTTGTGGTTTTGAATCCCAGGTCTTTTGTACAGAGACTGCTGTCAAGCCAGGCCTCCTCAATCAAAATACATGATGTTGATATTTTTTCATCTTTTTTTCATTTTTTTTACATTTTTCCCTGTGAAATTGACTTTTATTACTATTTTCTGTCTTTAATTTTTAGTCCATCACTCTAGCCCCTGAAGTTACATGCAAATATTGTGTGTATAGAAGTATCTCCTTTCATCACCTAATCACAGGATCTTGAGAGCTTTGTGAATCTTCAGTCTATCATCTAACAAACATCTAGTTACCACTCCAGGTTTGTGTTACTTGCAGATTAGATAACCTGGATTATGGATATAAGTGTTGACCAAGATAAGACCAAATTCAGAACCTGGCAACATGTGAGGAGACCTCCACATAAACTGACATTGATCCATTGATCAGCACATATGAAGAGCAGTACAAATTTACCTTATTCTACTATCACACATTCATCACTGTACCCATTCCACAAACAACTATAAAGCATCCACATGTTCCAGTCACTATGTTAGCTATTCAGAAGCACCTTATTGTGAAGGGAGACAAAAACAGCATGGTAAGTGTGAACAAACCAGACAAATGTAGGAAAATACAAGCAAGACAACAGATTTTAAGAGGCGGAATGAGAGTAAAGAGAAGCAAAAGCTAAGACTGGGGAGCTGATCAAAGTCATCTTTTAGTACTATGGACAGCAATCTTCTCAAAAAATAATCTACATTTCTTGCCTCATTCTTTTCACCAAATTATCACTTCTGCATTGCTTACAACCAGTCTCCTGCCCCTTACATCTCGGATGGATATGTCTTATAGAAGATCTTGAAGTATCTCTTCTCTATCTTTGAGATATTTACAGCTAAACATATCCTTCATTATTAAACTCCCTCCTTCCTTAAGCTCTTAAATCCTTGGTTCTCTTCCCACTTCTGTGACCACATCTTACATGTTTGCTTTATTGCCTGATCTTTCTCCTTAACATGGACATTAGCATGTTCTATCCTTAATTTTCTCTAAAGCTTGTAATATTATAAAATAAAACATGGCAAGAAACCTATAGATCATCTTATTTAATCTCCTCATGAAGAGGAAATAACTTCCCCAGCCGATTTTTCCATTTTTCCAAATGGAAAAATCTGTTTCCTCTTTTGCATATCTTAAACTATCATATGCTGTGCAACTCTACTCTCCCTTCTTCAAATAAATGTTGACCATTCAGATGCTTCAATTTTTATATATGTGGAAATTACTTTCTGATGTTTACCTTTAGTCTATGTCTTGCCTGCATCCAGTCTCACATTTCTGTCCCATGGGAAGTTCTTATGTGTCATTTCTTAATCCCCAAGTACCTTAGTCTTTTCAGACTTTCCAGGCTGCTATAAAAAAATACTCCAGATGTGGTAGCTCATAAAGAACAGAAATGTATTTCTTAAAGTTCTGGAGGTTGTAAGTCTAAGATCAGGGTGCCAGCATGGTCAGATTCTGGTGAAGGCCCTCTTCTGGGTTCTAGAATGCCAACTTCTCTCTGTGTCTTCACATGGTGAAAGGGGCTAGGGATCTCTCTAGGGTCTCATTTATAAGGGAACTAATTCCATTCATGAGAGCCCTGTCCTCATGACCTAATCACCTCCCAAAGGCCCACCTCCTAATACCATCATTTGGGGTATTAGAATTTTAACAAATGGATTTTGAGTGACACAAATATTCAGACCATAGCACTAAGTGTAGTAGTCCTTTTGAAGAACCTATCTTTGTCTACAGAGAACTAACTAAAGCTGGCAATTAATCAGGAAAAAATTTTGAAATTATTTTGAATTATTTAATCTCCCTTATCTCCTATATCTAGCCATCATTGTTCCTTTGCTTTATCATTTTTTTTGAGCAGATAAAGGTTTATTGCAGGGCCAAGCAAGGAGATGGGTGGCTCATGCCCAAAAACACAGGAACTCCCCAAAGGGTTTCATCAAAGCATTTTTACAGGCAAGATGAGGGAGGGGCATTGTTGGTTGTTGCAGGCTTCTGGGTGTAGGAATCATTTGTTCTTGCACCTGTCCACGTAGGTCAGGTCATGATGTTTCTGTAAACCTCCAACAAGACAAATGTTATTCTCTGTTCTACAACTTTTGTTATCTCTATATGAATGTAAACGTGTTATATGCTTAAAGGTCAGAGCCTTGAGAATGGGCTATCCTGTATATTTCAGGTTATAGGCAACACTCTTAACTCAAAGCAAAAGCATTAGAATGCAAAGGTTAAAGTAAAAGAAACTGATGTAATATGGAGTCAGATATGTTCTTCCCTGTTACAACCTTAAGGTAAATGCCAGTGACACCCAGCCTGTTCTTGAAAATATACAGTGTTTATTTTAACAGTTGCCAGCACTGCAGCTTCTTTTCTATTGGAATTGAAACAGTTTCTTTCTTTTTTTTTTAACTTATTTATTTCCCTTCTTAATAGTTTTTTTTTAACATCTTTATTGGACTATAATTGCTTTACAGTGTTGTGCTAGTTTCTGCTGCAAAACAAAGTGAATCAGCTATATGTATACATATATTCCCATATCCCCTCCCTCTTGCATCCCCCTCCCACCCTCCCTATCCCACCCCTCTAGGTGGTCACAAAGCACCAAGCAGATCTCCCTGTGCTATGTGGCTGCTTCCCACTAGCTATCTATTTTACATTTGGTAGTGGATATATGTCCATGCTACTCTCTCAGTTCATCCCAGCTTACCGTTCCCTCTCCCCATGTCAAGTCCATTCTCTACATCGGTGTCTTTATTCCTGTCCTGCCCCTAGGTTCATCAGAACCATTTTTTCTTTTTTCTTTTTTAGATTCCATATATCTGTGTTAGCATACAGTATTTGTTTTTCTCTTTCTGACTTACTTCACTCTGTATGACAGACTCTAGGTCCATCCACCTCACTACAAATAACTCAATTTTGTTTCTTTTTATGGTTGAGTAATAATCCATTGTATATATGTGTCATATCTTCTTTATCCATTCATATGTCGATGGATACTTAGGTGTCCTGGCTATTGTAAATAGTGCTGCAATGAACATTGTGGTATATGACTCTTTCTGAATTATGGTTTTCTCAGGGTATATACCTAGTAGTGGGATTGCTGGGTCATATGGTACTTCTATTTTTCATTTTTCAAAGAACATCCATACTGTTCTCCATAGTGGCTGTATGAATTTACATTCCCACCAACAGTGCAAGAGGGTTTCCTTTTCTCCACACCCTCTCCAGCATTTATTGTTTGTAGATTTTTTGATGATGATGGCCATTCTGTCCGGTGTGAGGTGATACCTCATTGTAGTTTTGATTTGCATTTCTCTAATGATTAGTGATGTTGAGCATCCTTTCATGTGTTTGTTGGCCATCTGTATATCTTCTTTGGAGAAATGTCTATTTAGGTCTCCTGCCCATTTTTGGATTGGGTTGTTTGTTTTTTTGATATGGAGTGCATGAGCTGCTTGTATATTTTGGAGATTAACCCTTTGTCAGTTGCTTTGTTGGCAAATATTTTCTCCCATTCTGAGGGTTGTCTTTTCATCTGGTTTATGGTTTCCTTTGCTGTGCAAAAGCATTTATGTTTCATTAGGTCCCATTTGTTTATTTTGGGGTTTGTTTCCATTTCTCTAGGAGGTGGGTCAAAAAGGATCTTGCTGTGATTTATGTCATAGAGGGTTCTGCCTCTGTTTTCCTCTAAGAGTTTGATAGCATCTGGCCTTACATTTAGGTCTTTAATCCATTTTGAGTTTATTTTTGTGTATGGTGTTAGGGAGTGTTCTAATTTCATTCTTTTACATGTAGCTTTCCAGTTTTCCCAGCACCACTTATTGAAGAGGTTGTCTTTTCTCCATTGTATATTCTTGCCTCCTTTATCAAAGATAAGGTGACCATATGTGCATGGGTTTATCTCTGGGCTTTCTACCCTGTTCCATTGATCTATATTTCTGTTTTTGTGCCAGTACCATACTCTCTTGATTACTCTAGCTTTGTAGTATAGTCTGAAGTCAGGGAGTCTGATTCCTCCAGCTCCATTTTCCTTTCTCAAGATTGCTTTGCCTGTTCAGCGTCTTTTGTCTTTCCATACAAATTGTGAAATTTTTTGTTCTAGTTCTGTGAAAAATGCCATTGGTAGTTTGATAGGGATTGCATTCAATCTGTAGATTGCTTTGGGTAGTAGAGTCATTTTCAAAACGTTGATTCTTCCAATCCAAGAACGTGGTATATCTCTCCATCTGTTTGGATTATCTTTAATTTCTTTCATCAGTGTCTTACAGTTTTCTGCATACAGGTCTTTTGTCTCCCTATATAGGTTTATTCCTAGGTATTTTATTCTTTTTGTTGCAATGGTAAATGGGAGTATTTCCATAATTTCTCTTTCAGATATTTCATCATTAGTGTATAGGAATGCAAGAGATTTCTGTGCATTAATTTTGTATCCTGCTACTTTATCAAATTCGTTGATTAGCTCTAGTAGTTTTCTGGTAGCATCTTTAGGATTCTCTATGTACAGTATCATGTCATTTGCAAACAGTGACAGCTTTACTTCTTCTTTTCTAGTTTGGATTCCTCTTATTTCTTTTTCTTCTCTGATTGCTGTGGCTAAAACTTCCAAATCTGTGTTGAATAACAGTGGTGAGAGTGGGCATGCTTGTCTTTTTCCTGATCTTAGAGGAGATGCTTTCAGTTTTTCACCATTGAGAATGATGTTGGCTGTGGGTTTGTCATATATGGCCTTTATTATCTTGAGGTATGTTCCCTCTATGCCTACTTTCTGGAGGGTTTTTATCATAAATGGGTGTTGAATTTTGTCAAAAGCTTTTTCTTCATATATTGAGATGATCATATGGTTTTTCTCCTTCAGTTTGTTAATATGGTGTATTACATTGATTGATTTACGTATACTGAAGAATCCTTGCATTCCTGGGATAAACCCCACTTGATCACAGTGTTTGATCCTTTTAATGTGCTGTTGGATTCTGTTTGCTCTTTTCTTTATCTTGATGGTTCTTAACCTGAATTCAAAAAGCCCATGCATATAGAAAGTGAAATAATAAATATTTATTTTCACTAACTTCTCTTTGAGCTTTTTCTTCAATAACAAATGTAAACAGCTTCTCTTTAGTACTTCGAATATCTAGTTAGTCAAAAAAATCTGCCTTTGTTTTCCTTAGGCTATTGCTGCTATGAACATGGGTTTACAAATATCTGTTCAAGCCTCTGCTTTCACTTCCTTTGGGTATACATGCGATAGTGGAATTGCAGCATCATATGGCAATTCTATGTTTAATTTTTTGAGGAATCACCATAATGTTTTCCACAGTGTCTGCACTCTTTTACACTCCCACCAGCAATGTACAAGAGCTCCAACTTTTCCACATTCTCACAAACATTTGTTATTTTCTGTTTCTGTTTCATATTTTGTTTTTTTTTGATAGTAGCCATCTTAATGGTATCACACTGTGGTTTTGCTTTGCATTTCCCTAATGATTAATTACTGAGCATATTTTCATGTGTTTATTGGCCATTTCTTTATCTTCTTTGGAGAAATGTTTATTCAAGTCATTTGTTTACTTTTAATAGTGTTGTTTGGTGTTTTTTTTTACTGCTGAATTATAGGAGTTCTTTATATGTTCTGGATATTAATCCCTTTTCAGATACAAGATTTGCAAATATTTTTCCTCATTTCATGGATTACCTTTTAACTCTGTTGATAGCATTCTTTGATGCACAGAAGTTTTTGTTGAATTCCAGCTTATTTATTTTTTCTTTTGTTGGCAGTGTTTTGGTGTCATATTTCAAAATCATTTCCAAATCTAATGGCATGAAGCTTTTCCTTTGCTTTCTTCTAAGAGCTTTATAATTTCAGCTCTTACATATATGTCCTTGATCCATTTTCAGTTAATTTTTCTATATGGTATGTGTCCAATTTTATTATTTTACATGTGGATATCAATTTTCCCAATACCATTTGTTGAAGAGACTACCTTTCCCCTTTGGTCTTAGCACTCCTGTTGAAAATCATTTGACCGTATATGCAAGGGTTTATTTCTGGGCTCTATTCTATTCCATTGGTCCAAATGTCTGTCTTTATGACAGTACCACTGTTTTAATTATGGTAACTCTGTAGCAAGTTCTGAAATCAGGATGTGAGAGACCTCCAACTTTGTTCTTCCTTTTCAAGATTGGTTTCACTATTTGGGGTCCCTTGAGATTCCATTTAAGATTTAGAATGAATATTTTTATTTCTGCAAAGACTGTCACTGAGATTTTGAGAGGGATTGCATTAAATCTATAAATCACTTTGTGTAGTGTTGACATCTTAACAATATTGTCTTCCAATCCATGCACACAGATGTTTTTCCATTTATTTGTGTCTTTGAATTTTCTTTTGGCAATATTTTGTATTTTTCAGTTTATATGTCTTATCCTTGGTTAAGTTTACTCCTAAGTATTTTTTATTGTTTTTTTGATGCTATTATAAATAGAATTGTTTCTTAATTTCATTTTTGGATTATTCCAATATTAGTGTATAGAAATGGAACATGATTTTTTAGTGTAGATTTTATATTCTGCGACTTTGCCGAATTCAGTTATTAGTTTTGGCAGTTTTCTGTGGAATCTTTAGAGTTTTCTACATATAAGATCATGTCATCTGCAAATAGAGATAATTTTACTTCTTCTGTTCCAATTTAGATGCCTCTGCAGGTAACTTTTAGGGAAACTCTTCATCATTAATCTCTAGATTTCATTCTCAAATACCTTGAATACCTCATTGTGGTAATATATCTACATTTGTTTCCACACTGCTTTCCCACATTTATTTTCATTATCAATATCTCATTCCAATCATTTAAGAAATATTTGGATTTAAAAGCCTACTATGTGCCAGACACTGTTTGATGCTCTTGGGATACCTTAGAATCATACTGCATACATTGTTTCCCTAGAGAATAGCAGCACACAATTTGAACAATACTATCTTGTGGAACCTCAAGATGCTTAAAGTTTTTGATGATTATTGTGTGGTTGATAGTCAGTTATTCCCCCCAGTTATCTGTGGGGAAACTTCTTATATCTGATAGTCTATGATTTTAGGGAATGTAACTGGTAGTGTGGAGGAGCCGAGTAGTTGACTAAGGGAGCTGACAATATTAGTCAGATTAAGCTATGAGAAACGCCCTAAAATTTTCACTGCCTTGGGCTTCCCTGGTGGCGCAGTGGTTGAGAGTCTGCCTGCCGATGCAGGGGACGCGGGTTCATGCCCCGGTTCGGGAAGATCCCACATGCCGTGGAGCGGCTAGGCCCGTGAGCCATGGCCGCTGAGCCTGTGCATCTGGAGCCTGTGCTCCACAACGGAGAGGCCACAACAGTGAGAGGCCCGCGTACCACAAAAAACAAAACAAAACAAAACAAAAAAACGCAAACTGTATACTGAAAATGGATGCATTTTATTGTATACAATTATACCTCAATAAGGTTGAAGAAAAAATCATTCTTAATAAAGAAAAGGACCCCTTTAAGTGCAGGACGGTGCATACTGGAATCCTACTTTGATTGAATAATTCAAGCTAAAGCTTATTTGAATTAGTAAGAAAGACTGAATTATAGCAATTTGAAATGAAATATATGTACATATATACATATATAGATAGATATAGCTATATAAATATAGCTTTCAGGTATATATATCAAACTGTTTTGACTTAAATGTTTTACATATAAGCCCTATAAAATCTTAATTCATGAAACAGATAAGACTCAGCTATAATTGACCTGCTTACCTACAAATTAATGATATACTTAAGACAACTTATTTTTATTTCAAGTAGGGTAAATATTTTTCTTTCTGTTTTATTTACACTTTTATTTTAGTTTGCTCAAACAGGATCTTCATTATTGAAACACAATGGTAAGCTTCAGCTCAATATGATCTAATAATCTAAAAGCTCAAGTATTGACTTCACCACTTGCCAGCTATTTGATCTTGAGCAATTTATTTACGTTGCTGCGCCTCCATCACCTTACTTCTAAAATCAGGATAATGATAGCACTCATTTCACTGGGCCTTTGAGATAATTAATGGAAGGGATGAATGTGAAGCACTTAAAACAGTGACCAACACATAGTAAGTGCTCAATAAATATTAACTGCTATTTGTGATGATTTCCCAGCTTTTTGAGACTAAATTAAGTCTAATTATTTGAGACTTAATTTTAGTTCTGCACAGAGAGAGGACACTGAATATGGTTTAATAATTTGTTGTGCAAATAGCTTTAGAGTTTTTTTGATACTTTTTCAGTCCATGTAATGATGAAAAATGCAAAGACTACCAAATTTTTACTCTTTTTTCCCCAGTCATTTTTTCAATATGTGGTATATTAGTTTAGGAAATTAAGATTGCCTTATCTCTTAGTCACTTGAATAATGCAGTTAAGACATTCAACCAAATATCTCCATTTTGTTGGCCATCACGTGAATTTTTTACTGATGATCAAACTGGATTTGCTCTACTAAAAGAACTAAGTAAGTAGACACAAACAGTCTAGTTACCACCTTTGGCCTTTGGAAAGAATTAAGGTGATGGACAAGTTTCTTTAATAGGTTAATTAAGCCCCACTGATCTATTCTCCAGTTAGTTTCTGAAAGATCATATTTCCTCTTAGGTTTTAGTTATTTAGCTTCAAATTAGAAAAATTCAAATCAAAACATCAAATTTTATAATTCAAAATGTTTTCCTGGCTCAGAGATCGGGCATTTCTATAAATCTTGACAGTCACATTTCCCCAGAATGTTAGAGCTGGAAGCAACCTTAGAGCCCATCTAGCCTAACCCTCTCATTTATGTTTTGGAACACTGAAATCTACAGGGGCCAAGAGCAAGATCTAGAGAAAATTTATATCTCTTAAGAGTCAGTTTTTAAAAAATCTTTACCTTTATAGGCCTTTGATTAGGAAGCTGGAAAACATATGTGTATATATGCATGTATGTGTGTCTGTTTTGTCTTCATAATCATTTTATAGGTTTCTCAAAGGCTCATGACTCTATCTAGTACCTAGATCAGTTGGCTCCTAAATTGTATTAAATTCTATATTAGGTCCCTCATTCCACGCTTAACTTTTAATCATTTTATCACTATTGGGGTTAGGATATAAAAACAGAGGCATAACCTCCAGAATACCACAGAAACCCTGAAGCCACACTCTGAACCCATTTACTCTAGGTGTGGGTCCATTGATACACATGAGCCAGAATCCAAGCACTATGATTCTTGTGCTTTACATTTAACCAAGTCCTATTGGCCCTTACTTAGACTATATTTACTTTTACTTTAGACACAAGTCTAGTGAATTTTTATGGCATTCCTCAAACAGTAGTAGATTATAAGCACCAAATCTGAAGGGAATGAAGAGGCTGCCAGAACCTGCTATACCAGTTCATCAATAAGTGACAATTGACAACTTGATAGGAAAGAAGGCAAAAACAAACAAATGAACAACCACAACAACAAAACTAAATCAAATGAATTACTTAAAAATTCTAGTCCATTAGGTGAGGGACAACTCCAACAAATATCTGTACATTTTTCAATAGCTTCTTTAGTTCTCATAAATACTGTAACAATTGATGCTAAAGCAGATGACTTTGCATTGTTTGATAATCATCTATCCTTCAGGCCTTACCTCTACTACCTCAATCCAAGTTCCATGTAATTCAGCTAATTAAAGCTGCCCACTAATTTCCAAATCTGCCCTGCACTTTCCCCTTATAGTCTTTTTCCCATACAGTTTTCTCTCTACCAAATGCTTTGTTTGATCTCTAATTGTCCAAATCCTTTAAAGACCTGCAGAAATACCACATACTGTACAGAATCTTCCTTGATCCTCACAGTTGGAAGCAAACTTTCCTCCTCTGAACTAGTGTAGCTTTTTCACTCACTATGTTTTTTATGATATTCATCATCTTCTTTTTAGTAATGAGTTGTCATCTCTCTTACAAGACTATAAAGCACCCTGAAGGTAAAGGTCATGTCTATTTCAACTTTTAATTTTATTTCATTGTATTTTGCATGGCACTTAGCAAAATATTTTGAGTGATCAATAAATATTTGTTGCAAGAACGTGTTTATCAAAATGCAAAGTATTGTTCAGTTACTAAAATAGTATATTAGAGACAGAAGACAGAAGCCAAGGAGAATTGCAATCCTGTTGATAATCTTTGGGATACATGCTCTCATCAGCATATGACAGAATAAATGCAGTAGAGTAGCAAGTTATAATTGATAGAATACTCTTGAAAAATGTGTAACCTTTTAAATGCCAATATATAGGCTTTGGATTTATCTGCACTAAGGTTTACCAAGCAAATAAGCCTTTTGAAATCAATGAGGCAAGGGGAAGTAAAGAAGATTTTAGATGTTTATACTATATATAATTTGTCATTGTTTACATTTACTACCAAACAGTAAAAGGTGACATATAAAAGTAGCATGTGCATCTCTTTATAGAACACAGTATAGGAGTGTAGTGTGTATCTTATATATACATACTCATCTGAATACTTATAAAATAGAGAAACATGTTCTTTACAAAAATAAACTCCTACCCCCTAAAAGAGATCACCAAAAGCAATTATGAAATATAATACTATGCCATTTGAATGGTAAATCATGACCTCAGAATCATTACTCTCAATATATATGGATTAATATGTGGTTGTAACGTTTGCAATTGGTTCCCCCAACTAGATTTAAGCTCTTCAATATAAGCTATTTTTGCATTACTCTTAAGCAAAAGTTGGTCTAGAGTTTCTCAATAATTGTTAGTTGACCAAACTCATAATAAAGTGTCTTTTAGACAGGATCCTAAATCTTGTACCCTACAATTTATCATCTGCATTTTTATTTCTATAATGTGCTTTAGTCACATACCTGGTATAACCTATGACTCACTAGAAGACTATTCTTATGATTTTCTTTAATGGGGGCATTTGTACTTAGAGTCTTTGCAAGTCTCTAGAGAAAAGACATTTCATTCTAAACTTTCAGCTATGTGGCAGCTTGAATTGTTTAACACTGTGCCATGGTTTTGCTTGGGTTATATTGAAATATTTCTGTAGTACTTCCAAGATTGCTTTAAGTAATGAATGTATTGTAACATTGTAAGGAAACATGAGGATTAATGTTGACATAAAAATGCTAACATTCGTAAAAGGAAAATTGTTATGGATTTCTTATTTATTCCTTGATATTTGGAACTTTGAAAGGGCTGGAATTTCATTATATAATCTTAATGTGGCATGGCTAGTGAATTTTAGATTTCACAAGTGTGTCTATAAGAATCTTATAGGAAAAAATAAATGAAGGCTTCCTAACATAACATATATCAATGTAGTGTCGTCTGGGAAATTCATTTTATTAATGATTTAATTTCTTATTTTTCCACAGGATTTGAAGTTCCAATTAAAACCCTGTTTGGGCCATTGCGTTACTGCCTGCTAGTGCTTAATCTTCACCGAAAGCCTCATCGTTTATTTTAAAACAAAAGAAGAACGAGGTAGGGAGAAAAGTAATGAAATGCAGCATAACACGTCTTTCAAAGTAAGGGGAAGTAGCTTTTTAAAAATGATCTAGGATCAGTGACATTCAGAAATTATTTGCTGAACACTAAATGTGCTCAAGTGTGGCATCTCAATTCCAAGGACACTATGTCTTCTATTATGAAATGAACCACACAGGGTTATTTTTTTCTCTTTGATGTTGCAGTAGCCTAAGGTAATAATTATTAATGTCACTGATACACCACAAATGGTAATGTGGATTGCAAAATGAATCTTCTACTTTATTTAATAGCGATTCTATGATGCTCTGGTGCTAAATGAGTATAATTGACAATGTTAAATGTTACTTATTAAAAAAATATTCACAATTCTAGTATTATTCTAATAACAGATCATGTCCATATTTGCTCATATCATGGGGTCATACTTAACAGCTTTCTGTCCACTCCATCATGACGTCTTTTAATCCTCATGTTGTTAATTCATCATTTTTGAAATACTTAGTCTGACATTTCTTTGGAATGTTACACTGCACTGAGTAACACTGCCTGTATCAGAGGAATGATATAATCAGAGGTGTCATTTAAAGATGCATTATCAGTCCCTAAACTTAAATCTAACAAAACATGTAGATACGAAAAGAAAGTTGAAAAGTATTCACACTTTTCCCCTGTAGTCTCTAATAATGGGATGTTTTTCATTAAATTAAAAACTTGAATAAAAAAATATTTGCCACAAAAGACAGATCACTCCCAAGTGAATTGATATGTAATGTTTATATTCATACCAAATGGGACTGACTTATTGAAGATGACAATTATCTTATTGATTCTGGATTTTCAAAGTATAAACAGGTAAAGCTATGGCTATAATAGTGGCAAAGTAGCTAATTTTGTTGGACCTGTTAGCCTTAGAGTGAATTACACTTTTGAGTGTCTCTAGAAGTTTCATCATGTTTGAGAAGATTCAGGGACTATATATATATATACTTTTTTTTTTTTTGCGGTACATGGGCCTCTCACTGTTGTGGCCCCTCCCGCTGTGGAGCACAGGCTCTGGAAGCGCAGGCTCAGCGGCCATGGCTCATGGGCCCAGCTGCTCTGCGGCATGTGGGATCCTCCTGGACCGGGGCACGAACCCATGTCCCCTGCATCAGCAGGCAGACTCTCAACCACTGCGCCACCAGGGAAGCCCGAGGGACTATATATTAATCTCTGAATCTCAACCCTCCTTTTAGGGTCTATCAAGGTGCCTGTGTTTGTTGAATGTTGGAAGGTAGGGAGCAAGGGAGAGAAGAGTTATGTTTCACAGCAGCCTAGAAATTGGTCTACTGCCCTGTGTAAACATGGTTTGCTATATGGCACTAAGGATTTTGATAAAATACTTCAAGTTTGGATTCTCTTTCTTATGCTAGTCTCCACTTAGGAGTTTATTACTGAGCTATGCCCATATTCCTCATTAATTCATCAGCAGCCTCTTTAGTGTATTTAACTTTCATTTAAGCCCCAGATCATAGCTGCTGAGAACACCAATGGGGAAAGTTTAACAGCCAGCATAATATACTAACTTGTTTTCAATAAGCTTTCATTTAATTTAATTTCACTTTATTTTAATAGTTGACTTACATATGAGATTCACCCTGTAAGTTCACTATAACCCTTATTAGTGTTTGTATCCTAAAAAATAGAAATCCATCTCTGTGAAATGTAACTTACTGTTATCAGAAATGTTATCAGTGCTCATATGTTTATTAGGCATAATGGTAGCTGGCTTATGTGTTGCATCTTTGTATATCATCTAGTCTTAAGACCTCAAACTAGTAGTTTGACTCACTAATTCTCATAATTTTCTATAAGGTAAAAATAAGTAAGATGTGACTACCCTCCCTTTAGGATGTGGTAAAGGAATACCCCAAGGCTACCTCTTCATTGAATCACCATTTAAGTTCAGTGTATCTAATATATATTGATCAAATTCCATTCCAGGCAATGTCTCTAGGTTTATAAAAATGAATACAACATGACCCTTGTCTTCTCAGATCATATAATGATTGAGGAAGCCAAGTATATACATCATTTTAATACAGTCTGTTGAGCATTCTGAGATATGTGTAGGATGATACTGAAACCCTGAATAGGGACATTCAAACCAGCTTGAGGAGGAGGTTAGGCCAATGAAGAAATGCTTGAAGAGATAATGCCTATCAAAATGTGAGTAGAAGACAGTCAGGCAAAAAAAAAAAAAAAAAGATGTGGAGCTTCATAGAGCAGCAGGGAAAGGGGTTTTAAGTCACAGATATGATTAAAATGAAGGTCACCTCTCCTAATGTATGATATGGCAGTGAAAAACAGAATGCTTCCTGAAGAAAAGAGAAGGCTTCCTGAATGAGGTAAAGGTTGACAGAAATCTGAAAGTATAAGTAACCCAAAGAAAGAATCGAGAAAGAATGTTTTCTAAATAGAAAGAATAACACCCAAAGATTGTGTTCATAAGCTTGCTTGACGTCCATTTGCATGGCATCAGTGAAAATAAATTTAAGAATCAATGGTCCTTTTTTTTCTCATTCTCTACATTGTAAGTAGTCAATGCATTGATTTCTACCTCTTTGAACTCTGAGTAAAATCATATAAACATAAAATTGCAAAACTGAAGGAAATGTAGTTTCTACTTCATTCAGACTCTCATTTTCTAGATGAAGAAATTGAGGAAGCTCAGAGGGGTGATATGACTTGTTCAAGGGTGAGCTGTTGGTAATTTTCAGAGCCTCAGTAAGATCCAATACCCCCATATCAGCAGAAAAACTTAAAAACTGAAGTATTTTAGTATTGCTCCCCTCAGTACTGCAGATTATCATTAGAGACAGTAAAGTCTAGAGTTTAAAAGTGTTGGCTCTAGATTTAAAATATTTGTTTTCAGCAAGTACATGTCAAGTGACTTTAAGCAAGTGATATAATCTCTTTTTGCTTCAGATCTATCATCTATAAAATAGGGGATAATAATGTAAAATGCTTAGATCAGTACCTAACACATAGTAAGCACTCCATAAATATGCTATTACTATCTGTCTTTAGGCAATCAAGTATTAGCATACATGTATAGATGGTGGTATGGGCACTCTTGAAATTGATTTTATTATCCAAATCATTTTTAAAACCTATTTTACCAAAACCTTTCTAATTTAAAATGTTTTAGAACTGCCATGTACACAGAGTCCAAATTATATGATTTTAAATTATTATCATTAATGGAAAATATTAAATTTTTATAAATTAAGTAATATGAAATACTGTTTAAAGGATATTCAAGTAGAAATTGGAAATCTGTCTATTAATTTGAAATGTGAAAAACGTTCTTACCTAAACAAAATTGTCTATGAATCTGTTTCTTGTACGAGAATATAGTAATGGCTATATAACCTTGCATCTGATCCCAATCTTATGTTCCAGTACCCCTACTATATAAACAATACAACAGATTAAAACTGAAAGCAAAGTGGTATAATATCCATACTTTTCAGAAAAAAAAATAAAAAGATCAGTACAGCCCTGCATTTCAGAAGGATGATGGCTTTCATTCATTTGGCAAAACCACTATTAAGGACATTTTTATTCTTAAAAAGTTTTGGTCTGATATAAATTTCCTATCCAGTGGATATTAGACTTTTACTGCAGAGTTTTTGGACATTAGATAGCTACATATGACATGAGACACCTCAGTGCTTCCAAAGTCATTATATTCACTGCTAATGAATTGAAACCTTTAGATCTATAATGTGATTCATAAATCAAAGCAACATTTTATACACATTTATGTGACCTACAGTTGTGCAAACAGAAATTTAACTAAATAGAACTATTACCATCTTGGGAAAAATATGAATTTGTTTTGCAATTTAAATTACAAAGGTTAAAAAAAATAATTTGCCATGCTTGGAAGTATAAGTAATTTATAAAATGCAGAGGATATGATTTTTAAAATAGAGGTTTACAGTATATGACCTATAAATAAAACTGTTACATAAAATACCCAGTGACCAGGTGGTCACATTTCACAAATCATAGATTACTGGGTTTTCTTAACACAATAATATCCTCAGTGTTTCTGTATTATGGTATAAGTTTCTAGAAACTATTATAAAAAACTTTTATTTATTTATTTTCTTCTATTTAAAAAAATATAGTAGTAATAAATGTTCAAAGCTTACAAGTTTAGAATATATTATTTAGGGAGCAAAATTGAACAACTCCCTTCACTTCTTTTGGAGAAAGAATTATAAAGGAAACCAGATATCATGAATCTATTTTATTTTACTTTTATTTTTTATTTTTTTAATAGATCTTTATTGGAGTATAATTGCTTCACAATACCGTGTTAGTTTTTGTTGCACAACAAAGTGAATCAGCCATATGCATACACATGTCCCCATATCCCCTCCCCATTGAGCCTCCCTCCCATCCTCCTTATCCCACCTTTCTAGGTCATCACAAAGCACTGAGCCAATCTCCCTGTGCTATGTTGCTGCTTCCCATCAGCCAACTATCTTACATTCGGTAGTGTATATATGGTCGATGCTATTCTCAGCCCCAGATTCCCTTTCCCACCCCATGTCATCAAGTCCACTCTCTATGCCTACCTCTTTATTCCTGCCCTGCAACTAGGTTCATCAGTACCATTTTTTTTTATATTCTACATATATGCGTTAGCATATGGTATCTGTTTTTCTCTTTCTGACTTACTTCACTCTGTATGACAGACTCTAGGTCCATCCACCTCACTACAAATAATTCAATTGTGTTTCTTTTTAAGGCTGAGTAATATTCCATTGTATATATGTGCCACATCTTCTTTATCCATTCATCTGTGGATGGACATTTAGGTTGGTTCCATGTCCTGGCTATTGTAAATAGTGCTGCAATGAACATTGGGGTGCATGTCTCTTTTAGAATTACAGTTTTCTCAGGGTATATGCCCAGTAGTGGGATTGCTGGGTTAATGGTAGTTCTATTTTTAGTTTTTTAAGGAACCTCCATACTGTTCTCTATAGTGGTTGTATCAATTTACATTCCCACCAACAGTGTAGGAGGGTTCCCTTTTCACCACACCCTTTCCATCATTTATTGTTTCTAGCTTTTTTGATAATGGCCATTCTGACTGGTGTGAGGTGATACCTCATTGTGGTTTTGATTTGCATTTCTCTAATAATTAGTGATGTTGAGCATCTTTTCATGTGCCTCTTGGCCATCTGTACGTCTTTCTTGGTGACATGTTTATTTAGGTCTTCTGCCCATTTTTTAACTGGATTGTTTGTCTTTTTGATATTGAGCTCCATGAGCTGTTTGCATTTTTGGAGATTAATCCTTTTTCTGTTGTTTGATTTATAAATATTTTCTCCCATTCCAAGGGCTGTCTTTTTGTCTTGTTTATGGTTTCCTTTGCTGTGCAAAAGCTTTCAAGTTTAATTAAGTCCCATTTTTTGGTTTTTATTTCTGTTACTCTAGGAGGTGGGTACAAAAAGTTCTTGCTGTGGTTTATGTCAAAGTGTTTTTCCTATGTTTTCCTCTAAAAGTTTTATAGTGTCCAGTCTTACATTTAAGTCTTTAATCCATTTGGAGTTTATTTTTGTGTATGGTGGTAGGTAATGTTTTAATTTCATTCTTTTACATGTAGCTGTCCAGTTTTCCCAGCACCACTTATTGAAGAGGCTGTCTTTAAATGGACAACCACGAAGAAATGGACAAATTCTTGGAAAGGTACAATTTTCCAAGACTGAACCAGGAAGAATTACAAAATATAAACACACATATCACAAGTAATGAAATTGAAACCGTAATTAAAAATCTTCCAACAAACAAGTCCAGGACTAGATGGCTTCACAGGTGAATTCTGTCAAACATTTAGAAAAGAGCTAACACTGATCTTTCTCAAACTCTTCCAAAAAATTGCAGAGGGAGAAACACTCCCAAATTCATTCTACGAGGCCACCATCACCCTGATACCAAAACCAGGAAATAAATATCCCCCAAAAAGAAAATTACACACCAATATCACTGATGAACATAGATGTAAAAATCCTGAACAAAATACTAGCAAACAGAATCCAACAGCACATTATAATGATCATACACCATGATCAAGTGGGATTTATCCCAGGGATGCAAGGATTCTTCAATATACACAAATCAATCAACGTGATACAACACATTAACAAATTAAGGAATAAAAACCATATGATCATCTCAATAGATGCAGAAAAAGCTTTTGACAAAATTCAACACCCATTTATGATAAAAACTCTTCAGAAAATGGGCATAGAGGGAACCTACCTCAACATAATAAAGGCTGTATATGACAAACCCACAGCAAGCATCATACTCAATGGTGAAAAACTGAAAGCATTTCCACTAGAATCAGGAACAAGACAAGGATGTCCACTCTTGCCACTCTTGTTCAACATATTTTTGGAAGTCCTAGCCACAGCAATCAGAGAAGAAAAAGAAATAAAAGGAATACAATTTGGAAAAGAAGAAGTAAAACTGTCACTATTTGCCAATGACATGATACTATACATAGAAAATCCTAAAGATGCCACCAGAAAACTACTAGAACTAATCAATGAATTTGGTAAGGTTGCAGGATACAAAATTAATGCACAGAAATCTCTGGCATTCCTATACACCAACAACAAAAAATCAGAAAGAGAAATTAAGGAAACACTCCCATTTACCATTGCAACAAAAAGAATAAAATACCTAGGAATAAACCTGCCTAAGGAGGTGAAAGACTTGTACTCAGAAAACTATAAAACACTGATGAAAGAAATCAAAGATGACAAAACAGATGGAGAAATATACCATGTTCTTGGATTGGAAGAATCAATATTGTGAAAATGACTCTACTACCCAAAGCAATCTACAGATTCAGTGCAATCCCTTTCAAACTACTAATGGCATTCTTCACAGAATTAGAACAAAAAATCTTACAATTCGTATGGAAACAAAAAAGACCCTGAATAGCAAAAGCAACCTTGAGAAAGAAAAACGGAGTTGGAGGAATCAGGCTCCTGGGCTTCAAACTATACCACAAAGCTACAGTAATCAAGACAGTACAGTACTGGCTCAAAAACAGAAATATAGATCAATGGTACAGGATAGAATGCCCAGAGATAAACCCATGCACATATTGGCACCTAATTTATGACAAAGGAGGAATCTATTTAAAAAACCCACTTTCAGGTAATAGCTAGAGTATATTTTCTCTCTCCACACTGTTCTACTATGAGAACTACTATGTAAAACTAATTTCTAGGTACTCCATGGTTTACATTTATGACCTGATTATTTTATGCCCACAATAAGTTACCAAGAAAGGCATAGAGACTATACAATTTAGACAGGCATTCATTAAATGTGGGGTGGAATCCACCAGTGAAACCATCTGGTCCTGGGCTTTTCTTTGTTGGAAGATTTATGATTGCTCATTCAATCTCCTTACTGTCTGTTCAGATTTTCTATTCCTCCATGATTCAGTTTTGGTAGGTTGTATGTTTTGGGGAATTTATCCATTTTTTCTAGGTTATCCAATTTGTTTGTGTATAATTGTTTATAGTAGTTTCTTATGATCCTTAGTTTATGTGGTGTCAGTGTAATGTTTCCTCTTTCATTTCTGATTTTATTCATTTGAGTTTTCTCTCTTTTTTTCTTAGTCTAGATAAAGGTTTGCCAATTTTGTTTATCTTTTCAAAAACCAGCTTTTAGTTTTGTTGATCTTTTCTATTGTCTTTCTAGTCTCTCGGTCCTTTGTTTCCATTCTGATTGTTATTTTCTTCAACTCTACTAACTCTGGGCTTAGTTTTTTCCTTTTCTAGTTCCTTGAGGTGTAAAATTAGATTGCTTATTAGAAATCTTTCTTTTTTCTTAATGTAGGCGTTTGTCCCTCTCAGAACTGCTTTTGTTGCAGCCTGTAAGTTTAGGTATGTTTTTTTTCCATTTTCATTTGTCTCAAGATATATTTCTGCTTTGACCCATTGGCTGTTCAGGAGCATGCTGTTTAATCTCCACATATTTGTGAATTTTCCAGTTTTCCTCATTATCGATTTATTTCACTGTGTGTGTGTGTGTGTGTGTGTATAAAATCACATTGTACACTTTAAATCTATTATATTTTTTATTTGTCAATTGTACCTCATTAAAGCTGGAAAAAATAAACTTCACCTTCTCAGCTTAAAAATATACATAAAAATTAAACTAAATTAAATTTTTAAAAAGTCTTCAACATCTGAGATTGAAACAAGAGACTTTCTTCTTAAGACTTGGTCAATCAAAACAAAATCAAAAACCAGCAGCTAACAAAAACTAAAACCTGCATTCCTCAACCATTTTTATTAATTCTTATTAATTGAAATTTTACTAAGTTCAATATGTTTCAAGATGTTTTAAATGTGCATTTTCATATCAGAAGTCAGGCATCAATTACAAAACAATCTATTGACAGCTAATTTTCTATGTCTATCATTTATGATTTCACTTTCTTTTGTATCACTTTATAATATCCTCCTAAAGTTATTCTGTCACAAATTTTTAAGTTTGCATATGAAACTTCTTTGTCTTGACCAAAAATGATGGTGTTATATAGATTGTAAACATTGTCCTCACAGTGACTGGTTTCCTTGAAAGAATGGTATGTGTGGGACTTCCTTGGTAGCACAATGGTTAAGAATCCGCCTGCCAATGCAGGGGACATGGGTTCAAGCCCTGGCCTGGGAAGATCTCACATACTGCAGAGCAACTAAGCCCATGCACTGAGCCTGCACTCTAGAGTCTGAGAACCACAACTACTGAAGCCCATGGGCCTAGAGCCCATGCTCCGCAACAAAGAGAAGCCACTGCACTGAGAAGCCTGCGCACCACAACGAAGAGTAGCCCCCCATTCACCGCAACTAGAGAAAGCCCGCACTCAGCAACGAAGACCCAACGCAGCCAAAAATAAATTAATTAATTTAAAAAAAAGAATGGTATGTGTGAGTGTGTGTGTGTGTATGTGTGTGTGTCTGTATGTCTGTGCCTATATCCATGTGTATGTGTGTATATGTGTGTTTCTGCAAACATGATAGAGGGAAGGAGAGAAAGAGGGAGAGAGGGAGAAAAAACACTAACTTTTATTGAGGAGAGAATTCAAGTCAAATAAGTAAGGTATACTAAAATTCAAGGAAGGGAAGTGTATATTAACTCTTCATTCCTAGCCTAACCACCAATATATAAATTAGTGAGACTTCCTTAAATTTTAATTTGAGGCTAGGTTTGAAAAAAATTTCTGTAGGAAACAATACATATATTGACCTATTAAAAGTATAGTTTATTTCAAGCATAACTGAATTCCTTAAATATGGAACAACTTTTGGAAAACAGCCTTTATTACGCTTGATATAATTCAAATAAAAGTTAATCAATTCTTAAGGAGTGCAAGTTTTGTTGTTGTTTTGTTTTTCCTATTGTGACTTCTTATTCCATTTCAAAACCCTTATTTTGGCTTCTATTATTATTGTTGGTGGTGGTGGTGGTTTGAGTTGGCTAAAGATTCTTTTGCAGCATCTTATTAAAGAGAAAAGAACATTAACTTTCATTGGAAAACAAAAATTACATCTTCATTCAAAATTGTGTTATGGGAGCATTCTCTTACTCTAACAAACATGTTTTTGTTTGTACCATTAACTGTGAGTCATTTGGATCTACAGAAAATAAAATCAATGCCTGTGACTTACATTTTTATTTTCACTAAGGGCTCATCAGTAAGATGGAAAAAAAATAAAGACAAAAATTCTAGCTCCTGGATTTCTTCTCCCTCTCAGTAAACACAGCCATCTCTCAGTAATATTTTCCATTTTGGAGGTACATCACCAAGAAGGTAATTTGTGAAAGGTAATTTGTCAGGATTTGTGATTATGTATTTCTTGGACCCATTTGATTTCCACCAAAGTCTTTCTCCCTGATTTTCTGGCTTTAAGATTTATTTTCAAATTCCTTTTGTATTTACAAATGATGTGCTTGACAGATATGTTACAAGGATTGTTATACATGCAATAGAGTGTTTTAAAAAATTACTCACTTTGCTTATAAGCCAGTTTATTGTCCTTTGTGCAAAGTAACAAGCCATTCTGTCATGGATGAAAGATCTTGATTTGAGTGTTTACAGCGTACAACTCCTTCATGGCTGAAAGCTTCTAGTGATTTCAATCTTTCTGTCACCCATACAAATCCCGTATCTACATATAGAGTCTGATTACAATAGGTAAAGATTTATTTTTCAATTATTAGTTGCAATAGTTTCTTGATTAAATGTCTCTATTGCTAAGAGAGCTCCATCCTTTCAAGACCTCTACCACCCCTTCCACCACCACCCTTCACCCAACTGCCATCAGAAAAATTGTTACTTGACAATAAAACACCATTTCAGACTTTTGTTTGGATTGGGGCTGTCAGCTTATTTTAAATTAATTCTTTGATTTTTAACGTATCACTCAAGTTTAAAGACATTATATGTGACAATTCTGTCAATTCTAAACCTAAATAGTTATACATTTAGAGAATTTTAAGGTTCATACTTGGGGTGTTCTTATCATGAATGAATAAACCAGATTCTTACAATGGAAAAGCTACTGCCTGGGAGTGAGCTACTTATACTGACATTTTGGAACTACCACAGTTCCATTTAGTAAAATGTTAACATAGTAGTTTAACGGCAGGGGAAAATCTGACTCAATGCCCTTCTTAGCCAAAAAAACAGATTGGATAAAGAAAAATCCTTACTGACAATAGAAAACACCCTGTTACATTTGCAATTACTGTGTTCCTCTTAATCCAGTATCTCAGTATGTGTTATTACCCTAGCAATCCTTATATTAATCTGCACTAATTGGGGTAATTCTGGCTCCCATTTTTAGAACTGGGAAATGAAAAAGTAATTTTTTTCAAGGTCACGTATTATATCTATGATAGAGACTGCAACAAAAATTTATCATTGCAGGTTCCGTGTGATGTGTTTCTTAAGGAATTTCTGCCATTATTCTCAGTCAATTCTCTTAACCACTGAATAACCGCTTCTGACAAACCAATGAAGGCAACTACCAAGTCAAATCTAACACAGAGAAAGCAATAATAATAAATACCTAGCAAATGGATGGTGCTTGGCACTCTACAAAATATTTTCACACCCATTATCTCATTTTTTTTAGAACCACCTTAGAAGTAGGTAAGGTAGGTATTTTAATCCTTATTTTAGAGGTGTGGAATGTAAAACTCAGAGAGGTTAGATTACTCAGCCAAAATCACAGAGCTAGGAAGTAGAAGAGCCAGGATTCTAATGTAGATCTTTTGCCTCCAAACACTGCAATTTTAATACTAAAATATAGTGCCACATCCAAAAACTTATAATTTGTAACTAGACAAATATTGAAGCATACTTGTCAAAACTCAAATATCATTTATCAGATAATTTCATTTTTGTTAAAAGTACCTTATTCACAAAACTATGCATGTTAAGAAACAAAATATTCAGAAAACATAGATTTGAGAAACTGTTGTATCTGAGTATCTGTTCTATCCAATTATTTATATCTTAATGAATTGTCATATCTGTTATTTAGTTATCTAAGATGAATATTACTAACCACATTTTATATGTGAAGAAACAGACTCAGAAAGTTTTAATAACTTACCTCAGATTGCAGTTTGTAACTTGGTGGAGCCAGTATTCAAACCAATATCTGTCTTGTCCTCTAAGGCTTTGCTTTTTCTTCCTAAGTCATGTAAACAGTCAATAAAAGAGTTATTTTACTGATGGTGAAGTCCTTTCTCAACATATACATATATCAAACCATCATGTTGTACACTTTACATATATTGCAATTTTATTTGTCAACTATACTTCAAAAAAATTGGAAAAAGTTACTTTGATATTGTAGGCTTCCCTGTACAGGAACTATTTGTATATTTCACATATAAATGTTTTTGTTAAATATGTCGCTAACTCTAACTGGGATTCCTCAAATAATTAAGAATTCAAGATCAAGGGACGAGGGGAAGATGGCGGAAGAGTAAGACGCGGAGATCACCTTCCTCCCCACAGATACACCAGAAATACATCTACACGTGGAACAACTCCTACAGAACACCTACTGAATGCTGGAAGAAGACCTGAGACCTCCCAAAGGTCAAGAAAGTCTCCACACACCTGGGTAGGGCAAAAGAAAAAAGAATAAACAGAGACCAAAGGATAGGGACGGGACCTGCACCAGTGGGAGGGAGCTGTGAAGGAGGAAAGGTTTCCACACACTAGGAAAGGCCTTCGTGGGCGGAGATGGGGGTGGCGGAGGGGGGAAGCTTTGGAGCCATGGAGGAGAGCACAGCCACAGGGGTGCGGAGGGCAAAGCGGAGAGATTCCCGCACAGAGGATTGGTGCCGACCAGCACTCACCAGCCCGAGAGGCTTGTCTGCTCACCCACCGGGGCGGGCGGGGCTGGGAGCTGAGGCTCGGGCTTCCGTCTGAGCGCAGGGAGAGGACTGGGGTTGGCGGCGTGAACACAGCCTGCAGGGGGTTAGTGCACCACGGCTGGCCGGGAGGGAGTCCAGGGAAAAGTCTGGACCTGCCGAGAGGCAAGAGACTTTTTCTTCCCTCTCTGTTTCCTGGTACGCGAGGAGAGGGGATTAAGAGCGCTGCTTAAAGGAGCTCCAGAGACAGGTGTGAGCCGCGGCTAAAAGCGTGGACCCCAGAGAAGGCTTGAGATGCTAAGGCTGCTGCTGCCGCCACCAAGAAGCCTGTGTGCGAGCACAGGTCACTCTCCACACCTCCCTTCCAGGGAGCCTGTGCAGCCTGCCACTGCCAGGGTCCCGGGATCCAGGGACAGCTTACCCAGGAAAACGCACGCCGCGCCTCAGGCTGGTGCAACGTCACGCTGGCCTCTTCCGCCGCAGGCTCGCCCCGCACTCCGTACCCCTCCCTCCCCCCGGCCTGAGTGAGCCGGAGCCCGCGAATCAGCTGCTCCTTTAACCCTTCCCTCGCTGAGCAAAGAACAGACACCCTCAGGCGACCTACATGCAGAGGCGGGGCCAAATCCAAAGCTGAACACCGGGAGCTGTGCGAACA
This sequence comes from Mesoplodon mirus, assembly GCF_964341445.2. Taxonomy (NCBI): domain Eukaryota; kingdom Metazoa; phylum Chordata; class Mammalia; order Artiodactyla; family Ziphiidae; genus Mesoplodon; species Mesoplodon mirus. The sequence continues at coordinate 108,260,359 of NC_138981.1, read as the reverse complement.
AAGAAGAGAAAGGGAAAGCTCTCCCAGCAGCCTCAGGAGCAGCGGATTAAAGCTCCACAATCAACTTGATGTACCCTGCATCTGTGGAATACATGAATAGACAACGAATCATCCCAAATTGAAGAGGTGGACTTTGGGAGCAAGATTTACTATTTTTTCCCCTTTTTCTCTTTTTGTGAGTGTGTATGTGTATGCTTCTGTGTGAGATTTTGTGTGTATAGCTTTGCTTCCACCATTAGTCCTAGGGTTCTATCCGTCCTTTTGTTTTGTTTTGTTTTGTTTTTCTTAAAAAAAATTTTTTTTCTTAATAATTATTTTTTATTTTAATAACTATTTTATTTTATCTTTATTTTATTTTATTTTACTTTCTTTCTTTCTTTCTTTCTTTTCTTTCTTTCTTTCTACTTTTTCTCCCTTTTATTCTGAGCCGTGTGGATGAAAGGCTCTTGGTGCTGCAGCCAGGAGTCAGTGCTGTGCCTCTGAGGTGGGAGAGCCAACTTCAGGACACTGGTCCACAAAAGACCTCCCAGCTCCACATAATATCAAACTGCGAAAATCTTCCAGAGATCTCCATCTCAACACCAGCACCCAGCTTCACTCAACGACCAGCAAGCTACAGTGCTGGACACCCTATGCCAAACAACTAGCAAGAGAGGAACACCACCCCACCCATTAGCAGAGAGGCTGCCCAAAATCCTAATAAGTCCACAGACACCCCAAAACACACCACCAGACATGGACCTGCCCACCAGAAAGACAAGATCCAGCCTCATCCACCAGAACACAGGCACTAGTCCTGTCCACCAGGAAGCCTACACAACCCACTGAACCAACTTTAGCCACTGGGGACAGACACCAAAAACAACGTGAACTACGAACCTGCAGCCTGCAAAAAGGAGACCCCAAACACAGTAAGATAAGCAAAATGAGAAGACAGAATAACACACAGCAGATGAACGAGCAAGGCAAAACCCCACCAGACCTAACAAATGAAGAGGAAATAGGCAGTCTACCTGAAAAAGAATTCAGAATAATGATAGTAAAGATGGTCCAAAATCTTGGAAATAGAATAGAGAAAATGCAAGAAACATTTAACAAGGACCTAGAATAACTAAAGAGGAAACAAGCAACGATGAACAACACATTAAATTAAATTAAAAATACTCTAGATGGGATCAGTAGCTGAATAACTGAGGCAGAAGAACGGATAAGTGACCTGGAAGATAAAATAGTGGAAATAACTACTTCAGAGCAGAATAAAGAAAAAAGAATGAAAAGAACTGAGGACAGTCTCAGAGACCTCTGGGACAACATTAAACGCACCAACATTCGAATTATAGGGGTTCCAGAAGAAGAGGAGAAAAAGAAAGGGACTGAGAAAATATTTGAAGAGATTATAGTTGAAAACTTCCCTAATATGGGAAAGGAAATAGTTAATCAAGTCCAGGAGGCACAGAGAGTCCCATACAGGATAAATCCAAGGAGAAACACGCCAAGACACATATTAATCAAACTATCAAAAATTAAATACAAAGAAAACATATTAAAAGCAGCAAGGGAAAAACAACAAATAACACACAAGGGAATCCCCATAAGGTTAACAGCTGATCTTTCAGCAGAAACTCTGCAAGCCAGAAGGGACTGGCAGGATATATTTAAAGTGATGAAGGAGAAAAACCTGCAACCAAGATTACTCTACCCAGCAAGGAACTCATTCTGATTTGATGGAGAAATTAAAACCTTTACAGACAAGGAAAAGCTGAGGGAAGAGATATGGGAACATATGTATAGGTATAACTGATTCACTTTGTTATAAAGCAGAAATTAACACACCATTGTAAAGCAATTATAGTCCAATAAAGATGTAAAAAAAAAAAGAATTCAAGATCAGAGATATCTTGCAGAGCTTAAGGGTTATAGGGAGGGATTTAATGATAAGCTTGAGATGTATTCATATTTTTATTCTATATTTTAGAGTAAATGTGGAATAAACCTTTGCTGAGGATTTGTGTCAAACACTCTCCTGGACTCTGAGGATACAGAGATGTTTAAATCATGTTTCCTTCCCTTTAGAAGCTAATAGGAAATTAATTCATTCTCTTATTCAAGAAGTATTTATTGAGTGTCTAATAGAAAGATGGGAACAAAGAAAAAAAGGTGTATATCTACTTCAAAAGTTCAGTCGCTCATAAAATAGAAGGGACTTACTTTCTAAAAGTCTTTAAGCATTCTAGGTTTTCATCTTTAAAGTTCTATGTCAACTTAAAAATATTAGTTAAAAGAATCCCTTTCAAATTCTCCAAAACAAAGAGCAACATTATTTATACTCATTCATGCTGTATAATGAATGTATATTGAAAGTCACCATCTGCCCAGTTTTGCTTAGTGACAAAGTGTTGTCAACACTGTTAATTACCAAAATCAGAAAGGATTTTGGATAGTTGAACTTCAATGTGACATCTTGGACCAATTTACATATTACAGGAAATATGAGTCTTAACGATAATATACGTATGTGGTCGTTTTAACTTATCCCAATAACCTCTGTTTATCTGGTCAAGCAAACAAAATATTCTAAGAAATTCCCTACCTTCATGTCCTGAGTTTTGTAAATCAATTAGTCAATAGCTCAGAGGGGATGAAATTAATCCATAAGGAAAGTACAAGACTAAAAAACCAATAAATGCCTCTTATATCCCTCTCTCTGGATAATATTTTAACCTTAGTTCTCTGCTTTGTTGGCAGAGATTGTGAAATTAGATAATTCCTACCTTTATATGCTTCCAGTAATAATACTTTTACTAGTTTGAGAATTTCAAGACACAATAAGTGTCTTGAAATATCTTATGATATTTCTTCTTTTCTTTACCATTGCTGGTGTCAATGTGTCAATAAAAGTTAGAATGTCTGATTCCTCCTAATCCTCCAATGCTTATAAAGTGACACATTTTATTTACACTTTAAAAATGCATATTTAATTCTTTTATTCTGTGAACATCAATATTTTTCTGCTCAGTGGATGAATATTGAGTAGGGCAACTTGCCAGCTCTCCACTGGAGAACTGGGATCTGGCACTCCCTCCACTTTCAAAACACGCTCAAGCAAAGCTCCTTGTTCACATAGGGCTCACATTAAAAAGCAAACTCAAAATATCTTCAAACAACACGAGACACCCTGCTTTATGTACTTAAAGAAGGTCAGTAGTCTTTCTCATGCCAAAGAAAGCATATGATTTAAATTGCAGAACATGATTTCACCTAAAACTTGCAAAAATGTTTTTATTTGACTGGAAAGTTAAAGAAGAAAAGAAAGTTGTTGCTGTTTGCATATGTTAACTCAATACCTTCAGTGACATTCCTCTAACAGCCACAAACTCTTGAATTCTCTATGGTGGGCAATGTAATTTTTTAAAAGTTAGTAGGCTTGGGCTTCCCTGGTGGCGCAATGGTTGAGAATCCGCCTGCCAATGCAGGGGAAACGGGTTCGAGCCCTGGTCTGGGAGGATCCCACATGCCGTGGAGCAACTGGGCCCGTGAGCCACAACTACTGAGCCTGCGTGTCTGGAGCCTGTGCTCCGCAACAAGAGGGGCCGCGACAGTGAAAGGCCCGCGCACCGCAATGAAGAGTGGCCCCCGCTCGCCGCAACTAGAGAGAGCCCTCACACAGAAACAAAGACCCAACACAGCCAAAACTAAAATAAATAAATAAATAAATAAGTTAGTAGGCTTTCAAAATGACATTTTGTACTTTTGTGATAAAATAGCTTATCTACCAACCAAATAAAGAGGTTTTGAAACTCCAGGGCAAATCGCAATAGGTGTGGTGGTGGGGGAACAACTTTATGAACATACACAAGAACAGCATGTTTAAGCTCTTAATTTTATTACCATAAATTTATTTTCATTTGTCTCTGTAACACAGCAGGAACAGAAGAGGGAGATTGCATGCAAGCAGACAAAAATAGCTCATTTAAGTGCATAAGTTCTGTAGATGTAAATTAAGCTCTCCTTAGTTTCAAAGCTCAGAAAGTTTTAAAGTAAATCATTAGATCTCTCTCGTTACCAATGACATGTTTCCATCTATTACTTTTTTTTCATTCTTTCTCCTCTTGAACATGCCAATATGTACAAAGAGAAAAGACACTGAACCAAATTTTTAAAACTTGAAAGTTCTTCTCCAATTCCCTTTGTGTGACCCAGAATACAGTCCAAAGGGGAGGCAGGGCATCCCAGTTTTTTTCTTTTTTTCAATTTCTTTAAAATTTTCTTTTCTGTTATTTTTTTTAATAAAGATTGTATATGTTTAAGATGTGCAACGTGATGATTAGATATATATATGCATAGTGAAAGGATTGCTACTATATTCATTGCAGCATTATTCACAATAGCCAACACATGGAAACAACCTAAGTGTCTATTCGTTGATGAATAAAGAATTTGTGGCATATATATGCAATGGAATATTATTCAGCCTTAAGAAAGAAGGTGATCTTGCCAGTTCTGACAATATGGATGAACTTGGAAGACATTACACTAAGGGCAATAAGCCAAACACAGAAAAAGAAAAACTGCATAATCTCACTTATACGTGGAATCTAAAAAAGTCAAATGCATAGCAGCAGAGAGTAGAATAGTGGATACCAGGGCAGGGAAGTGGATGAGATGTTGGTCAAAGGGTACAAGTAAAAGGGGTTGAGGTGACCAGTATAATCAATTAGAGTTGTTAATTTAGTTGCCTAGTGTTTTTACAACAGAGTAAGACTTTAGCTACTTACCAACCCAATGGATTAAAAAGTTTAAAATTTCATTAAATCATTAGTATTATTATTCATATTTATTGAATAGCTATTGTGTGCAGTACATTAGAATCCACCCCAGTCAAATATAACATCAAATTGGTCTGAATGCAATTTTCTTGGAATTTTTAACCAGTTGTTTTGACATAATATAGACATGAACTAAGTTCTCGAAGTTCAAATTTCTTGAGTTTTTCTTATTTATTCTTGGGGTTTTCTTGTCCCATTAGCAATTTCCTAGAACATTTGCATATGAAAGAATATGGTACTTCCCTTCAAGTTTCCCACATGCATAGAGGATGCTTTTGCAAACCATGTCAACTCCTTATATTTCCACTATCGCTTGAGCACAAGCGATATCTGTGGAGATTATATATATCTGCCTTCAAAAAGCAATGATGCTGAAGGCAGTTGTTTTTATAAGCAGAACAGTTTTCCTTGCCAAGATAAGAAATGGTTAATAAAAGCATCTGGATGAGATGAAATTACAACCAGCATTCCATCCTCTACCTTTCTCAATGCTCTATCCTCCATCCCTCTATATTTTTTATCTTTTACAAAGTTTCTAAAGAATGGGAGTTATGATGGTGCTACAGTAGTTCCTGCCTTCCCTAATACCTACCACCATATTTTGTTTAGGAATTGTTAACAAGATTTTTAGCATTGTTAAATTACAAATTCTACAGTCTACTTTATCCTTTATATCTTCCAGTATAAGAAACCAAAGAATACTAAGGTTTTGTACTTGTGACTGCTATTATGAGGAAATCAGAAGATAGGTATGTCTCAAAGGAACTTTTCAAGTCAGGAAGATGTGCTTCTTTCATTGTTTTTCTTTAACTGAGCCATCTTAAATTCATTTGTTCAATACTGAATCAATTTAGAAATCCACATCTTCACTTTCTTTTGTCTTCTCTTTGTAAATTTTCTTTTCCCTGTCAATTCTTAAGCTTAGAATTTTGTAGCCACTTGAGTAGTTTTTCTCCATCTCTTATGCTCAGGCAATACTCAAGTCTTGTTAGCATTATTTAGACATGTTTATACCTTAACTTTCATTTCCAGAGAAAATATGTCATTCTAAAACACTATTCCCCTGTGAATGGATTATTACAGCCTACTTGTCTCTACAGTCTTTTTTCTCCCTGATTAAGCCCACTCAGTAAACCATGGCTAATCTAATTTCCTTTAAATGATACACCCATCATCTCATTCATCTTCTCAAAAATCTATGGTATTTCCCTATTTACCAGTACTACTCTGCATGACTTCCAAAGCCTTCTATAATTGGATGACCCTTAGCTTAATGTTCAAGTCAATTTCCCACTTTTCCATAACACAATTACTCCGCTTTCATCAGGCTATTTTCTACACTGTGCTGCTCATGTTATCCAAATAACCTTCAAGGTTCAAGAAGGTCACAGCTCCTCCATGAATTCTTCCCTCTGTGCCACAGCCTGTACTGAGTAATTTCCTTCACAACCCTCCTTTATGACTCCTTGTGTTGGCACTTAATTTTATAGTCGTGAATGTTAAAAATTATTATAAATGTTACGTTATTTTCATCTTATCTTCCTAACCAAAGTAGGACGGCATGGGCCATTATTTGTTTTCTTGCAGATGTTCTACACAACCGAGAATATCATTATATACATACTAGATCCTCAATGAATATCTATTGATAAAGAAACTGTCAGTATTTATTGATAAGGAGAGTTAACTGAGTTAAATTTCACTTCTGAATTTTTGACTTACTGCCATCAGACCATCCACCCAGCAAATGAGCACACTTGCCATGTACACCTTCTTCCATCATTTAATTTAACAGGAGAACACAAGTGTTTCCTTGTTTAATATAGCCTGTCAATTTATAAAACTTTACCAAAATTGAGCTAATAATTTATGCTTTAAAAACAGACTTTGGCGGGCTTCCCTGGTGGCGCAGTGGTTGAGAGTCCACCTGCCGATGCAGGGGACACGGGTTCGTGCCCCGGTCCGGGAAGATCCCACATGCTGTGAAGCAGCTGGGCCCGTGAGCCATGGCCGCTGAGCCTGCTCATCTGGAGCCTGTGCTCCGCAACAGGAGAGGCCACAACAGTGAGAGGCCCATGTACAGCCAAAACAAAACAAAAACAGACTTTGGCAATTTTGAGATTCTGTATATTGTGTAGATTGACAGTCATCATCTATTTTACACTGTGGTAGTTGACATTTCTATAGCATACAGATCAGACATGCTATTATTTTTCTTTTCATCGTCACATGTGTAGCCTCCCATTCTGAAATTCATAGTTTACAAAGATATATAACATACCTATATTTTTCAGTTCCAGTCTTAATCACAAACTTTCAGAGTAGGACAGAACCTTAGAGTTTATCTAATTCAAATGACCAATCTAATGCTTGAATCTTTTATATGAAAGTTATTCATTTATTCAACACATAGTCACTGAACACCTCACATGTACTAGTCACTAAAGCAGATAGTACTTGACTACATGTAGTAACTTGGAACTCTGATGGCGTGAAGCCGCCCATTCTATCAGATAATGCCTTGTTGAAGAGGTCTCCCTTGTATTTCACTGAAATATGCTCTCTGGGATTTCCTTTGTTTATCTCATTTTAGTTATTAGGACACTATAAAACAATCCTAGTATCTGTTATGCAGGACAAGCCATTAGTATTTAAGATAACTCTCATGCTACCCTACAGTAATATTTCTCTTCTGTCACAACACTTCAACTCTTTCCAGTTTCCCAATGATTTGGTTCCAAGTCTCCTCACCACCCTGATTGTTCTGCCCTAAATATGTTCCAGTGCTGTTCTTATCAAGCTTATCAGATTTAATGACCATATTTTGCTACATTCCCTTTACTGAAATTAAACTCATAGGTAATATAGCCTACCTACACATATCACCTATAAAAGTCTATATAATTCTTGAACTTTAATATAAATGAGAAATTGAATGAAATAGATTTATAATAAATAACATATTTTGCAATGTGTAAGTTACAACTAAAAACTTTTTTAAGACAAAAATCACCCCAAGTTTTCAAAGTGTCCCCTGGGGGTCAGCAGCCACCCCCACAATGCCCTTTTCCAGCGGGTCTAAAGTTTTTTAAAATAAGGTGACTAATTTTGAATGCAGCCCTTTGTATGTAATATAATGTACTCATAAAGAGTAAAATTATCTTTTGCTTCTTCTACATACTGCACTTCTATTATTGCAGTCTAAAATCAGAGGACCTTTCTTATTCACTCTTTGGGATTATTATTAAATAAAATCCCGAAGTCCTTTAACATGGATTTCTAAGTGTGAAGTCATGTCATTTTGCTTTTATACTTAAAAATTTTAAATAGGCAAATTCAGCACATATTCCCATTAAATGTCACCATGCTAGATTTGGAACATTGCCCCAATCTACTGAGATTTTTGAATCATGTTTGTTATGTTTCATATTCATTCTGCTTCCCCGTTTAATTTCATCTCTAAATTTCATCAATATTCCTTTTATGTCCTTATCAAAAAAAAAAAAAAAGACTGGGAGAGAGAACCACTTAGCTAACTTCTAGGAAATGTACTGAGAATATTATAGCAGAGTTGAGACAACATGGCTATCTATTTAAGAATGCTTGCTCTAGAGTCAGTACTGGGTGCAAATCAAAGCATTGCTACTTTACTGGCTGTGCAAACTTGGAAAACTCTGTGCCTCAGTTTCCTCATCAGCCAAATGGGGTTGAATACAGTACTTCCATAGACTTGTTTTAAGAACTAAGATAATCTTCTATGGGTCTGGTGCTTGGTAAATGCTCAGTAAATGTTTTAATGTTTCAAGAGCTCAAGTCATGTACTTGTTACCGTGTTGAGTCACTAGCCCAGCCATTGTTCTGGTTGAATCAACTATTTACAAATCTGGGAAACATTTTCCCCCAATGAATAAATTATTTATTGCTATGCAAAAAATTACCCCAAAACATAATAGCTTAAAACAACACACATTTATTATCTCACAGTTTTTGTAGATCAGAAAAATCTGGGCACAGCTTACGTGCGTTTCTATGGCTCAGAGTGTGTCATCAGGCTGCAATCAAGATGTCAGCCTGGGCTGTGGAGTCATCTCATAGCTCACCTGGGGGCAGGGGAGGGGGAATCCACTCCTACTCATGTGGCTGTAGGCAGGCTGACATCAAGTCCTTTACCAAGTGAGTCTCTCTAAAAGGCAACTCACAACGTGGCAGCTGGCTTCTCTCTCACAGTGAGCCAGTGAGAGAAGAAGGGGGGAGACGGACATCACAGTCGTTTGTAATTTACTCATGGAAGTGACATCCCATCATCTTTGCCGTATTAAATTGGCTAGAGTCAAGCCACTAGGCCAGTCGAATGCCTAGTGGGGATTATATAAGGGTATAGAAACTAGGAGGCAGAGCTCATTGGGGACCATCTCAGAGGCTATGTACCACAACTAGCAAGATGCTGGCAGGGCAAAATAGGAAGGCTGGGGATCACCCAGATTGGGGTAGTTTTCCAATTCACTCAGTGGCCAGGCACCGAGACTGTAGCATATTGACTTACCTCATGCCACACTCACCCCTTTTATGGTACTGGCAAAGGCCCAGAAAAGAATATTGTAGTGGACACAGTGTGATGGGGGAAAGGACACTGGCCTGGTTGGAATCTCGCCTCTGTCACTTACTAGCTATTTTACTTCACTAAACCTGAGTGTCTTCAGCTATAAAATTGAAAGAATGCCCTCTGTTACACCGATTCGTTGTGAAGTATAGAGATAATAAACGTAAAATCTGTAGTGCAACACAGGTTATCAAAACCTGGAAGCTATTATAAACAAATACATATATGATATATATATCATATTTTATATGTACGATATATATCGTATTTTATATGTACGATATATATATCATATATCTATTTAAATAGATGCAAATATATATGAATAATAATTTTTAATTTAAAAAATATATGTAATGTACACACAGGTCCTGGCAAAGTTCCCGATACATAGTAGTTATCCATGTAAGTGTTTGGTGAATGAGTTTGGTCTCCTATCCTTCCATTCTGTCTCTTTGTCACACTAGAATGACAATTCATTGAAGGGAAAGACTTTATGTCCCATTAATCTTTGTATTTCCTAATATCTAATGCCTTCTAGCATATCACAGGCATGTAATAAATCCTGTTGAATAAATACAACCATTAATCATTAATCATTCACACTGCAATCTACCTTATTGTCCTAGCATCTTGCCCACTTTTTTCCATTTTTTTCACAAGCATATCTGTGATCATTTCAAATGCATATTCCATAATAGGTCTCTTTAGTTAGAGGACATATTGTAAAGTAATTGTTTCTTCTTTAATTTATATCCCAAAGAACAGTATGATATGGTCTACTTGAAGGAAACTAGGATATGAGCAAAGTCAGTATTCTGCATTCTTCCCTCATTTCCAGCTTTTTTTCTTTTCAAAATATTTTAACCATTTTCTCCCCTTCTATTCTCTTCCTCATGTCCTTTTCCTCTAAGCAATCCTTCCTGTCTTTGATCCTACTGATTCTGATGACAAGTAAGTAATAGTTTAATGTATATTTATGTATTTACATTTCAAGAGCCCTGCTGGGAGAGGAATCCCTAATGATGAGATGTAATATATTGTGGCACCTAAAGGGGGGCACTTGTAGAAATATTGGGGTTTTCTTCTCTGTCCCTTAAATCTCGACATTTCCTATACTACATTAGTCTATGATAATTATAACTTTAGGGTTTTTAACTAATGGAGATTTTTGTTGTTGCTGTAGTTCAGAATTCACAGGTAATAATCCTTTTATATATTTTATGTGCCTCCTTTCCATAATTAATTGAAGTAGTTTTTAAAAATAAAATTCAAAGAAAATCAAAATCAGGTCAAGAAAAAGTGGAAAAGTTGATATAGCTTCTACAGTTAAGTATCAAGTTTGTCTCTGTGCTTCCTAGCAGCCAAGGGAAAAATATTAAATGATTTTTACTATATACTGTACACATATTGTGTGCCAGGAACTTTGCTAGGTGCACTGACATTGTATCTATCTTCACTACAGCCATGGAGAGTAGGTGTTATAATCCTCATCTTACAGATGAAGTTACTGAAGTTGGAAAAATTACCTTGCCCAGTGTCACAAAACTAAACCCTTAAGTGGAGCCAAGATTCAAATCCAAGGACTCTCTGATTTCATAGTCTGCAGTCTTATATAGTTCTCAAGGTCAGAAAGGAGGAAATATAATAATTCCAGAGATAAAGGCTTTTGTCATTATATTATAAAATTAATTTTCTGTGTGACATTGTATAAAAGGGACATTAAACAATGTGATGAACAGTGCCCTTCATAACAGATTTACAATAAATGCAGAATGAATAACCATATAGCTGTTTGGCTATTTTTTTTTAATGACCTTTGATAACTGCCTAAAGCATAACATTAAAGTGCAAGCGAGTGAAACTGATTCAGCAAATACTAAGCTAATAGGATCCTATGATACAGTCTCCTGGTGGCCTAAGGTGACTCAAGAATAAAACTGAAAGTATGTGAATCAGCCCTCAGAATGCTATTATATATATATATATATATATATATATATATATATATATATATATATTTTTTTTTTTTTTTTTTTTTTTTTTTTTTTTTGCAGTATGCGGGCTTCTCACTGTTGTGGCCTCTCCCGTTGCGGAGCACAGGCTCCGGATGTGCAGGCCCAGCGGCCATGGCTCATGGGCCCAGCCGCTCTGCGGCATGTGGGATCTTCCCGGACTGGGGCACGAACCCGTGCCCCCTGCATCGGCAGGTGGACTCTCAACCACTGCGCCACCAGGGAAGCCCCTATTATATTTTATTAGCAAGGGTTTGGATAGAGGCCGAATTCATTTGTTCATTCATTCAGCAAAAGTGCATGGGCCATCTATATGCCAGGCAGTGTGCTAGGTGCTGGGGATCCAAATATATTTTTAAAAATATTTCTACTTCAAAGGGGCTTGCACTTATTTTAGAATTAGATGAGTCAATGCCTGCAATGAAGTAAGTTAATTGCTATAATGGAAGTATGTACATACTGTACAAAAAAGATGCTTTTTGGCCTATCTGGTAGAGTCAAAGAAGTGATCATAGTGGAGAAGGTAATGTCTGACTTGATGGTAGCAAAAGTTCTTCCCTCCAAGCTGTGTTCAGTTAGAAGTGGTTGATCAAACAACATGAAGTTTTGGGGTTCTGATGTACCAGTTAAACAGGGATCCAGGGTCTCTAAAATTTCTGTCAGTATTATTCAACAAACACCAATTATTTCTATGACATGCTAAATACTGGAGATACAGTAGTGAGCACAATGGATACCGCCTCTGTCCTCACGAAGTTTTCATTCAATATTTTGGTAGATACAGACATTAAACAAAGAGTCACAGAAATAACCATGCCATTTCACCTGTGGTGAATGCCATGAAATAAAGTTAAGGGAATCTCCATGTATAATAGATCGGACCTAGTCTGGGTAGTCAAGGAGATTTTCCATAAGAAAGTGATAACTTACCTAAAATCTGAAGGATAAGAACTTAACAAGGTCAGGTATCTCTGGGGGGTAAAAGGTGGGAAGACCTGCAGGTAGAAAGCTTTCCAGGCAGAGAGAACAGCATGCAAAAAAGGATCTGAGGCATGAAGTTATGTAATGTCACTGAAGAAATTAAAAAGGGCCAATGTGTCTTGGAGCAGAAAAAGCAATGAAAAGAAGGTAGAAGTGTAGCTGGAGAACATAAGTCAGATCATGCTGGGTCTCGTAGGCTGTGTTAGAGATTTTGGTCTTTATCCTAAGACAGTAGGAAAACACTGGTTTGCTTAAATCAGATCAGTGGCATGGCCATATTTGCATTTTGAAAATATCAGTCTGGCTGCAGTGTGGAGAGTTTAATGGAGGAGAGCAAAAGTGGTTGCAGGAAAATCAGTTAGGCTATTGTAGTTGTCAAGTCAAGACGAAACAGTGGCTCAGGAAAGGGTGGTAGCAGTGGAGAGGAAGAGAATTGAGTGGATTTGAAAAATGTTAGAAGATAGATATGGGACCTGAAGATGAGGAGCATTGGGTTTCAAGGATAATTCTTAGGACTCAAGTTTACACAGCTGGACGGATGGTGGTGCTATTCATTAATATAGGAAACTATAAAAGATCAGGTGCATGGGAGTCAAATTCAAGATCTTGAGCTTTTACATGCTGAGTTTGAAGTTCTTTCTTGATGTCCAAAATGTCAAGTAGAAAGTTGGCCATGTCAGTTTGGGACAAAGATAAAAAGTTGGGAGGCATTGGTATATATGGTGTAGTTGAGGCTAGGTGTAAGTGGGTATCTAAGTTAGGGAAAATAATAACTGGGTATCTCTATCCAGTTAAGACACTACAGAACATGGAATAGAATTGTTTATCAATGAACTTCACGGGCTTCCTTTATGTACCCATGTGATATTAGAGTGTGATCTATATACATTTTTACAGTCACTTCTGTCCAATTTAACTACTATCATCAGTGGGCAATGCCCCCAGTCAAAGAAAAGATCTATTTTTTGTACAGTGGTTCATATTTATTTTGACATCTATTAGCAGTAGGAACCCCGATCTGGCTGGTTCATAGAATGAAACCTTTCAAACTATCCTTTGATCATCTACTAGCATACTATAAAGTTGTTCCTACAATACATTCTTCCCATATGAATATTTATCTATAACTCTATAGATAACCCTAACCCTAACACTAACCCTATAGATTGGACAGAATGTTTATCTATAGGTTGGATAGATAATGGAGATTGATGAGCTGTATGTGAGTAGACAAGTAGCTAGCTCTCCAAATATTTTATCCCTGTGTGTACTAGTGTATAAGTGTGTGTTGCACTGCCGTTCACACTAAAAAAACCCCTTTCTGCAGCTTCCAAGGTGTCTTCATAAACTTAAATAAGGGAAAGGAGGGAAAGCCATTAGGGTTTAAGAGAAATTTATTAAGAGCTTATAGTCTTCCAGACACTGTTCTTAGTGGGTTTTATGTATTAACTCATTCAATCATCAAAACTACCCCAGGACATAGGTGTTATTATCCTATGGTTATAGATAAGGGAATAAATCCAAAGAAGGTATACTAACTGACCCAGTTCCAAGACCAGAAAACCACAGAAACAGAATCAAACCATGTTATGTGGCTTTAAAGTCTACTCTCTTAACCACTACGCTGTTGTGCCTCCCATAAAACATATAACCAGCACCGAATCTACCCTCTCAATAAACAAAGTCCAAGCTTGGGCTCTGACACATTCCTTCCTCTTAGAGAAGATAGAGAGAGAAAGGGCAAGGAAGAGGTCATAGAGTCAAAATTGCCTCTTTCCCTATAATTCTGTTTCTAGTAAATGAAATAATGTGATAAATCTTTCCGTTATTCCCCCATCTGACAGCATATGCCTTTAATAGTGCCTTTGTTGGGGGAAACATAGCCTGCTGAGTCATCTCTACCAGTTTCTGCATCATGAGGTTTGGAGGAAGCCTCCCATCTGACTACAAACCAGGTTCACAGCTGCTTATCTTAGGAGGCTTGACAAGGTCATAGCTTGAAATGCTATGGCTGTATTATAATCAGAGATTAAGTGAAAATTTATTCAATTTAATAATTCAAGCATAGTTTGCCTTGTGTCTGTTATAAACAACAGGGTATCATTATCATATATTATTTTCAAACAAGCTTAATTAACTATATTTCTTTTTTTATTTAGTGCCTTATACTTGTTGATAGAGATAATGGAAAAGCTGTACATACAAATACAGACAAGATGTCAAAAATATTCTTGAGGATAGCCTTGCTTTACATCTATATACAATGTATCAGAAACAATTATAAACCCCATTTCTGAAGACAAATGCATTTATACCTGAGAATGTGCTCCAATCTCTAAAGCGTGTATTTGTAAGATCTATTTTTGTATAGAAGAATGTGAAAAGAAAGTTTCAGAATTGAACACTTCTTCAAAAAGACTTGTTGCTAACCTTCCAATTTTCTTATTATCCTGCCTTTCTCTTTCAGTGCCTTTGTCCTGAGACTGTTTTAGTTTTGAAGTGAAAAATAGTAATATTTTCAAAATAATTTGAGTCATATTTAACAACCAAGTCTATGTTCATTATATCACAGTAAAATAACCAATCTTCGGCCTTAACTAATTTTAAACTGGTAATCTAACATTTTTTCGCTAGACAGATCCTTTTCTTCATTCATAGATTAGAAAGGTAGACACAGTTGATAAAATTATCCAGTAGGCTGAAAAGAAACACATATAGAGAGATAAATTGATATAGATAATAATTCCACATAACTTGTTTGAATATATAGAGATATATAGATCAATATAGATACCTATATTGAAGTTATATATATATATACACATATATATATAACTTCAAACAAGTTATGTGGCACTATTACAAATCAATTCAAATCCTTCACTTTCTCCCTTAAGTAATTTGATTTCAAAATATCTTACTTGTAATTTTTTGATATTTCAAGTTGTTTTCTCTCCTTTCTTCTATTAGTTTATCAACAGGGCAATCAAGTTTTACAAACCATTTAGTGTATATCTAGAAGTATGTGATGGTGTGAAAGAAGTAGGAAACATTACCTAACCCCCTGAGGAGTTTACAATCTGATTAAGAAAATAACATTTAAACATATTAAGTGATTAGAGAACAGGATAAGACAGTGCCCTGAAACCACACATAAAAGCCCCTATCCAATGGAGGGGAATATCGTGTAGGGGAGATAGGTGAGGCTAATACAA
The DNA here is from genome assembly GCF_964341445.2 of Mesoplodon mirus. NCBI lineage: Eukaryota > Metazoa > Chordata > Mammalia > Artiodactyla > Ziphiidae > Mesoplodon > Mesoplodon mirus. The sequence continues at coordinate 108,244,722 of NC_138981.1, read as the reverse complement.
ATTTATCCGGGTATATGTTACTAGCACAAAGCAGTAATGAATGTACAAATAGATTAGTAAGTACTGACAAGATGTTTACACTCATACACACAGCGGTCTTCACAGGTAACAAAAAGTAATGGAGACTCTGACACTCAGAAGGCCATGCAGACATCTGAAATTTTATCATCAGGCCATTACATCTACTGCTTTAACAATAAATGTATTGTGCATGACTTTATATATTATCAGACATTGTGTTTTCCTAAAAATGGAAGCAATAAAATGTAAATAAAAGTTCAAATTTGTAAGTTGATATAAAAAACTGTAAATCTCTCAACATAACTTGGCTCTGGTCTGGAAGTTTTACATCTTTAAGTACAAAGCTCAGAGAAATTTGAAAGTGTAGACATAAATGAAATGAAATGCGTTTCATGTATTGTATTCCAGATGAAATTAACACACTTCATTTATCAATACAAAATGGTAATCTGCACACTGACTACAAACACATTACTATACATAAATATTGCATACGTATATTATCAAAAAAGTGGAGAGACATACCAGGACAATTTATATGGGTGTTATTTTTACCAAACAAAAACCAAAAAAATGTAGGCACATATTATTACATTTCATAAATATTAATTTAAAAGAATTTGTAAAAAAAATGTGCTTCACAGGGAGATCAGCTCGGTGCTTTGTGACCGCCTGGAGGGGTGGGATAGGGAGGGTGGGAGGGAGACGCAAAAGGGAGGGGATATGGGAACATATGTATATGTATAACTGATTAAATTTGTTATAAAGCAAAAAATTTAAAAAAAATGTGCTTCAGATATCGTATTTTTGCCTTTAAGTACTCTACGGAAAGTGTTATACATAATTTGCATTCAGTATTTATTCATGTATTTTAGAAACTGTGGCTCTCTCTCAAATACACAAGATGCAACACCTGTAAAATTTCCATGATGGGGTGGTTTACATGGTTTTTAAAGAGTCAGAAATAGAAAAATTGTATTTATAGAATAATATAGAGTAGTTGTTAGTCTTAAAAGCTTTGGAGTCAGACCAGGATTCACAACCCGACTTTACCATTTACTAGCTGTGTGACCATGGGGGAGTCATCATTACTCTTTCTGGGCCTCAGTTCTCTCATTTTAAATTATGGCTATAAAAATAGAACCTACCTCACCAAGCTATTGTGAGACTGAATGCACATAAAGTATTCGAAGTGTTTAGCACAGCCCTCCAGCCCATGACACAAATAGGCTCTCAATAAATAATAGCTGTTATAAGAATTATTTTTACAATTGAAATATGTCTGTATCTATCTACATATATATATATATATATATATATATATATATATATATCTCCCCAAACGTTCAGACTATTTGTTCTACCACAACAGTAAAAAATATGCCATGAAGTCTTACTGTATAATATCCATTTTTCTAAGGTTGAATTAAAAAAAAAAAGGAAAACATCATGGTAGGTTAAGTTAAAGGAATTTGCAGTCAGTTATTCTTGAGCAACATCAGTTCTAATTATGAAGTTGTCAGCACTCTTTTCATTGACAGGTCACTCCCTATCCACCATCCTCACCCATCTCTTGATATCGCATTAAACACGGGGAGGAATATGGGGGAGGAGTGGGCACTGGGACTTCGCAGCTGGACTGGAGTGGTGGGAAGGACCCATGGTTTACGTACTTGGAGTTTGTGCATTTGAGGTGGGGTCGCAAAAAGGGCTTGGTGGAGGGGCATAAAAGCAGCAACAAAGTAACTCCCATGCTTTCCACTGATGGATCAGAAAAGTTAATCCACCTCCCCTCCCCATATGCACCCACTGAGCAAACACGGTTTTATAGCAGAAGATTGGGGTGTGTGCAGAGTTGGTATCAGCCACCAGCCACTTGTAACTCTGCGTAACTGAGCATGCCTGGATATGGGCTTGCCACTGCGGCTGCTCTGAAGCTGCAGAGCCACGTATGGACCATCCAAATCCTTAGACTGCTAAGTGCATGCTCTGAATTCCTACTCTTCACCACTGTGTTTATGTGGTTATATCCTTTTGGAAAGTTCTTCACTATCTGTGATTCTGGAAATCCTGTACATCCCTCAGGGTCCTGCGCCAATGTCTCAGGGGGCCTCTCACACGTGACAGGGCTCTGCCCAGGCTCCCGGGGCTCCTCCTGAGACTGACAGCGAGGACTGACCCTTCCCTCTCTGGAGCAGAGGAATGGGTATCCCTCCGTCTCCTAGCCCTCTTCCAGTCAGCTCCACCGCCTGAGGGCTCTGAGGTTCAAGAGAAGTCAACACCCTGAACACCCACGCCCATCCTCAGTGCCGTCCCCTCAGATCCTGAGGCTTCCCTCTTGACCACAGGGTCCTAACGCCACCCCGGCGGGAAGTGGAGCCTGGGGAACTACATTTGGAATGCACCCCTCAAAGATTCTGCTGCAGGAGCTCAGGGGACTCACTTTGAGAAATACAGGGAAAAACTGGTTTAAAAACTAGGTTGAAAAATTTTAAGACACCAGTAGAGGGGCTGAGACAGGAGGGGCTGCAGGAGAGACCTAATGGGGAGGGCCTCTTTGCTCTGCCAAACACTACCATCCCCGGTCAAGTTCACTATCTAATTGCAGCAAAGAGTCTCACAAAATTGCACCAAGGGCACATTTGTTTCTTCGACAGATAACTTCAGCGCTCCTTCTAGCCTCATACTTGACTGTATTTTAGCTTTCAGAATTATTTAAGTAAGGATTTTAAGAAGGCTACTTGGTTGCTGTCCAGAGGGTAGTGAAACACCCCAAGTAGGATATCAGGGGGCATGGGCAGGCGCACCAGATGTGTCCACACGGAGAAGGCTTGGGAATCCCCAAGCGCTGGTCCTGGGTGAGGCTCCCCCTCCTCGCGGGCTCCATTTCCCCCCCTCGCTCCCGCACCTATCCCACCCCTCCCAGTCCGGCGTGTGCTATCCGGCACCCGAGGCCCGCTCCTCCCGCCGCCTCCGCCCCCTCACACTCGCCCCCCGCGTCGTCCTCGTCCCACACCGACTTCGCTCCCGCCGCGCCGCCGGCCGCGATTCCCGCCCTCGCTTCGATTCGCGCCGCCGCCACCCTCGCCGCCGCGCGCCGCCTGCGCTCCGCTCCCCCCGGCCACCTCTCCTCGCCCGGCCGGCCGCCCTCGCCTCCGTCGCCGCCGCGCGCCGGACTCTGTTGGCTCCGCGCCCCGCCGCCGCCCCGGTCCCCCGCCGCCGCCGCCGCTCGCCCGCCGCCCACCATGGCCCCGAGGCAAACAGGTAGCAGGAAGCGGAAAGCGCCGGCGCTCGAGGCGGCCGCCGCGGGCTCGTCGTCGCTGGGCTCGGCGGTGGCGGCGGCGGACGGGGACGGGCAGCTGCCTCCCAAGAAGCCCAAGCGGCCGGCGGCGCGGCGCTCGCTGCTGCACTACCTGAAGGGCCGCGAGGTGGGCGCGCGGGGCCGCGCCAGGCTCCCGGGCTTCGAGGGCGAGCTGCGCGGCTACGCGGTGCAGAAGCTGCCCGAGCTGCTGAGGGAGCGCGAGCTGGCGCTGGGCACCCTCAACAAGGTGTTCGCGTCGCAGTGGCTGAACGCCAGGCAGGTGGTGTGCGGCTCCAAGTGCAACACGCTCTTCGTGGTGGACGTGCAGTCGGGCCAGATCACGCGCATCCCCCTGATGCGGGACCGCGGGCCCGGGTCGGCCCGCGCCCAGCCGAGCTGCGGCATCCACGCCATCCAGCTGAATCCCTCCAAGACGCTTCTGGCCACCGGGGGCGAGAACCCCAACAGCCTGGCCGTCTACCAGCTGCCCACGCTGGACCCCGTGTGCCTGGGCGACCGCCACGGCCACAAGGACTGGATCTTCGCCATCGCCTGGATGAGCGACACGGTGGCCGTGAGCGGCTCCCGCGACGGCACCGTGGCGCTCTGGAGGATGGACCCCGACATGTTCCACGGCAGCATCGCCTGGCACAACGACGCGGGCCTCCCCCTGTACGCCCACATCCGTCCCAGGGACGTGGAGACCATCCCCAGGGCCAGCACCAACCCCAGTAACCGCAAGGTGCGGGCCCTGGCCTTCAGCGACCAGAACCAGGAGCTGGGAGCCGTGTCCCTGGACGGCTACTTCCACCTGTGGAAAGCCCGGAGCAACCTGTCCAGGCTGCTGTCCATCAGGCTGCCCTACTGCCGAGAGAACGTGTGCCTGACCTACTGCGACGAGTTGTCCCTGTACGCGGTGGGCTCCCAGTCCCACGTCTCCTTCCTGGATCCGCGGCAGCGCCAGCAGAACATCCGGCCCCTGTGCTCCCGAGAGGGCGGCACGGGTGTGCGCTCGCTGAGCTTCTACCAGCACATCGTCACCGTGGGCACGGGCCACGGCTCCCTGCTCTTCTATGACGTCCGCGCGCAGAAGTTCCTGGAGGAGAGGGCCTCGGCCAGCCCGCACTTCTCTCCGGGGCCCGCAGGGAGGAAGCTCAAGCTCACCTGTGGCAGAGGCTGGCTCAACCACGATGACCTGTGGGTGAACTACTTCGGTGGCATCGGCGAGTTCCCCAACGCGCTCTACACTCACTGCTACAACTGGCCCGAGATGAAGCTCTTCGTCGCTGGGGGGCCTCTCCCTTCCGGCCTCCACGGGAACTATGCCGGCCTCTGGAGCTAAGGATGGCCTCCGCGTCCTCCAAGTGCCCAGATACACCTTCCAGTCCCCTCTCGCTTTCCTCCTTCACTGTGTTTGTGCTATTACTCTGTGTGGCTTTTATCTTCCAGGTGGAAAGGGCCCAACTTACCTCTGCTCAGTGTGTTAGGCAAAGAGAGAGAAAGAAACAGAAGGCAAAAGTGGTCTCTTGGGCAATCAAAACTTGGCTTTCAGAGTTTTCTGCACCTCCTCCAATATCACCATTTTTTTTTTTTTTTTTTTGCCTCTCTTACAAAGAATTTTGACTAATCCTTAACTGTGTTCTCTCTGAGTGATTCACATATGCTCTTTCTCTTGGCTGATGTAGTCATGGTTCTGACAACAATTCAATACTTTAGTTTTATCAGTATTTCAACAGTATGTTCAGGTCTTTTACACATTTCAGATGTATTTCTGGAAAATGTGTGCTAAAAAGTGTCTTTTGGGCTGGTCTGAGGAACTACCCATCATGTAACAGAGCAGGTTTATAGCCCTGCTCCAATTAGAAAATGTATTTCAAGTTCTAGATTGCCACCATTTGGGGTATGTTTCATTTGGAGGTTGGAAACTCAGTGTTTGTTGTTTGTATATTGTTGGCATATAAAATACCTTAAAATATGTTCTCTTCGTTAAGAAATCTTACAATGATGTTCATCCTATTAATCACAGTTTTGATTATTTAGTAGAAATTTAGCATCGGTACCCCCAGGCCCTCAGCCTTCTTGTTTAAATCTGCTATATTATGGCCTGCTTCCTTGGGTAGCATTTATGCTACAGACTTTCAGAGCTAATCAAAACTGGCCTATATGTGGCAGGACAATCAGGGAGGTACTTTTTGGGGTAAACATTTCTTTACGTTTCAGGTAACACTATCCAGGCAGCCGTTTACAGAGAAAGGCTGACTGTTGTGCTCAATGCAGGTGTTGACAATTTTTTATTGTATACCTGGATAAGTCTTCTATCTGGATTGAGTATATGATGTATTGCAGGAAAAAAAATAAAACATGTTCAGCATTTTAGTAATTAAGTGCTAGGCTAAAGTTTTTGAATGCTTAAACATATACTTTATTTTTTCTTAATTGTCCTTCTAGGAATATATTTATCAAAGTCAAAATCTTCCAGGGGAGAAACTGAAGCTGAAATATCACCTATGCACACAGTACTCTGTAAGTTTGTTTTTGAACAGCAAACTTATTCTATTATGGGTTAAAAGATTCAATGACATCTTCAATACCTTATCTATATATACTTGCTACAGGTTAGGACAGTTAGGGGTCTTGTGCTTTTTAAGATGATTTAACACACTGTTTTTCATTTACACAAACATACATATTGTGCTTATAACCACCTACTCACATATACTGTGTATTTGTGTATATGTATATGTTACTTCCCATATGAGGAAAAGGCATAGATGTATGCCATTTTACATATGCAGATATTTCATATATTTTAAACTACATCTATCAAGACTTCCCACTTGGTCTCTATTTTTGTTTTGTTTTATTTTAACTTAAGTAATACTTGCACATGAAAAAAGAATCATACTTTATAAAAGGTGTATAGTGAAAAGTGAGTCTCATTCCCCAAGTTCCCTGATCTGCCCATAGCTCAAAAGCAGTACATCTTGTGTGTCTATCCATTTAGAGATAGTCTATACATATATAAACACATATGTATGTGTGTATGCAATTTTTACACAAATGGTAGCACATGTTTTACATGCCTGTGCCTTTTTTTTTATCACAGAACCTTAGAGTCTTTCTCATGCATATCTACCTAATTCATTTTAATTGTATATTATTCCCTAAAATATGGCTGGAACATATTTTATTTCTTCATTACACTTTTGATGAGCATTTATATTGGTTCTTATTTTCTGTTACTATGAACTGTTCTGCAATGATTACTTAGGTGCATACATCTTCATGCACATGTGTAAGTGTATCTGCAGGGATAAATTCCTAGAAATGAAATTGCTGGGTCAATTTTATATTTAATAGCCATTGCCAAATTACCCTCCAAAGAGGTCCTATCAACTTAACCTCCCATAAGTAATGTATGCAAGCCTGCTTTACCACACTGTTGCCAACAGTGTGTCATCAAATTCTGTGCTCTTTGCCAATCAGATATCCACCTGATCTTGATCCTTTGTTTCTAAGCCACTGTGGCTGAGTTAACTAGATTTGTGGTCAGAGTACCAAGTAGGTTCTGAAACAAAGATCAAGAATATGAGGAAATGAGGGCAAGCAATAAAAATACTGTCAAACCAAAGGCAGAGAACACCTACAGTTCAGGTTCACCTATCTGCAGGTGGATTATAAAAGACTACATTTCTTAAATGCTTAGCTGGAGCTAGTAGCGTTTCCTGGTTTATTGCACCCTGGTTTCACTTGTATTCAATGCATCACATGTCACTGAAGAAAATCCAAGAAGGAGATGATGAGAGCCTGCACTAGGATATTTGAGGTAAGTGTGGAGAGGGAGCAAGGTATTAGAAAAATGAGGGGAAAATTAAGTGAACAAGCAGTATTTGGTATTTCACGTGAAGGGTGAAGAAAGCCAAAGAATTTAGGTGGACTCTAAGGCTCTGAGATTGAATGCAAATGAATAGTGGCAACAAATGAATATAGAAAATATAGCCACAGATGATACACGTGGAGGGTGATTAACTCAAATGGGGACATGTTGAATTTGCGGTGCCTATGTGGCATCAGGAGAACACACCCAGTGAAGAACTGGTTCTATATTCCAGAATGAGATTTCTCACTGCTGGGAAGGTGAGTGATATGAAACACTGGGAAACGCTCCCTTTTAGGAGCAAGCAGAATAGAAGAGCCTTTAAAAGGGGGGTGGGATATAAAATAGAAGAGGCTTATTTTACTCAAATGCCATGACCTCATCAGCATGAGACAACAAATATTTCTAATTATTTTATAATTATAATAACTTCTGAGTCTCCACCTCAGTCACAAAAGGCCAGTTTTACTGCTGGCACCGGTATGCCTGGCAGTCATGCCAAAGCCCTGGCAGCTTCACAGAGGTGGAGTATCACCTCATCACCAGCTGCTACTAGCCTGTGTTTGAGTTCCTGCCTCAATCCCACAGGTGCAGGTCTCTGCCACTTTTCCCATTCTACCAAAGGACAAATGGGGTGTCCAGCAGAGGATGCTCTTTTCCTCAGCATCATGATCACAAAAGCACAAAGAGAATTAGAGGTGAAAAAGAAAAAATAACCACAGGCACAGATTTATTTATAAGGCAGGTAACTGTAAAATCTGAGTGAAGAAATTATCAGAAGATACAAATAACTAAACTTTTTCCCAGAAGAAATGAGAAACAAGAACAGAAAACTGTGAATGCTATCTTGTTTAATCTTCCCTTTCCTCCAAGAAAATCACACACATAAACATATAAACATATAATAGGCATGCTCAGCCTGATGGTCTCACCAATAAATTATTTCACATTGTCAAGGAATATTTCATTTTGAGCCACTTCAGGGCCCAAAGAGAAAAGTTTACTCTTTTCTATGTGAGGCCAGCATAGTATTAATAAAAAACCTGACTAAAATTGTGCAAAATGAGAAGAGACCAGTTTTACATGTATAGATAAATAAATGAAATGTGTCTTTTAAAAACACTGACTATAATCCATCGGTGTATTAAAAGGAAACCATACCCTGGCAAAGTGAAGCTAGTTCCTTGAATGCAAAGTGTGTTCACTATTGAGAAATCTATTATTTCAATGTATCATATTAACAGGTCAAATAAGACACATGCTCATGTTAATAAATTCTAACAAATAATTTAATAAAACCCTACTACAATTCTGATAAAGTCCTTAGTAAAGTATGAAGAAATATAATCTTCACGTGGTGAGTGTGTACGTGTGTTGTGTTTCAAACCTGAACCATAGTCCTCTTTAATGGTACAACATTGAATAGAATTAAATAGAACAATAAAATTCCTCACAGAGGAATTCCTATGAAAGTAAGGAACAAAACAAGGATTCTAAAAATCATCATCAGTATTTAATATTATTATAAAAATTCCAGATATGGCAGTTTTAAACGATAGGAAAATAAAAAGTGTAAATATTGGAAAAGAAAGAAGTTATAATTATTTGCAGATGATATGACTGTAAAAAAAAAAAAAAAAGAAATCCAAAAGAGCATCAATAGCAGGAGTGATTTTTGAAATGGCAAGCACAGTTGGAGAACTGTCCATGGATGGGCTTGGCTAGCTGGACCCTTCTCCAAATGATGGAATACTAGACAATTCTGGAGTTGATGATTTACTGACATGGAGAAGTAGCCTTGATAATGTTAGATGAAATAAGCAAATTGCAAACCAGAGGCATACTATAATCCCATTTTTGTTTCGACTAGGAGGAGGAAGATGAGAGGAATAAGCATACAGTATATATAAGAATATATACAAAAGCGTTAACTGTATGTCTCTAAGAGATGGTATAATAGGGGCCTTTTTTCTTATTTTATATATTTATGTAATATTTGAACAGTCTGTACTGACATGTATTTCTTTAGTAAACATAAGGGGAAAAAAACAATAAAGACACATTTTAAAAGGCCTGGTTGGAGAGGGGAGGAGGAGGAAATGATCAATGGTGCTCAATGCAGCAAGACGCTAAAGATGAGACAAATTCGTTTTCATGTAGTGTGGAAGTCCACAGAGGCCTTTTGCCAGAACAATTGCAATAGTAATCAACTGCATGCTCTCCAAGAAGGATAAAGATTTCAGTGTGTTTCAAAATTGACCATGGGACCCTTGGTCCCATTAATACCTGACAGACTGGTTTTCTATTTACTTCTTCTCATCTCCTCAAACCAGTTGATTTCGGACAAGTAGGGTGAGAGTTACATAGGCACTACCTCACAGTGTCTGCAGAATAGTGATTAAATGTTCCTGATCCAGATGCGGAGCAAAGAGAAGACATGACCCAGCACCTACCAATTTCAAGAATCTGTGTTGTACTTTAGCCTTTCCTGGTTAAAATTATAATATGTCATAATAATAATTATAATGTAATATATATATGAATTATATATACATATATATGTATATATAATTCATAGCCAGAGGCTAATTTGAAGAACCTCTAACACTAGAGACTTTCAGTTTTTTTGGATACTCATTTTTTTCCCCCAAAACATCCTGCTTATTATATGCCACAATTTTAGTTTGAGTCTTAACACCTAAATGTCCGTTAATCTTCTCTAGCTCCACATTCCCAACTATAATTATGGGGGAGAGGTGAATTTTAGCTTTGGAATAGACCAAGGTATATTCTCAGTAAATGCTGTAACACTTAAATCCATTCCCATCTCTGATAACCTTAACTGATAATAAGGCCAGTCCTACACTATATTCATCTAATCTCTGATGAGGTTTTATTATTTATAGGAGGCTAGGAGAAAAATAATCGCTAAGAACTTTTAAAAGGCGTATTGAGTCTATAGTCACAGATGGGGGAGAAACATAATTCATAAAGTCTTTTTTTTCCCTCAATATTAGGACTTGAGCACTGTTAACACGTGGGAACATATTTGCTGCACATACTTCTCTATGGTTAATCAGAGGTCTTCTGAAATCTAGACACTTTCACTTACAAAGGATTAAATATCACAAATATTTAACATTGGGAATATAAAGCAAAACTGAGATATAATACATAAATTTGCTCATTTGTCTTGCTTTTCACTAGGTTTTACCCAGTAATTACTCATGATATTGACACACAACATAATAGCTGATTGATGTAACTATAAATAGATGAGTTGATTCATTGAGAATCATTCAAACCAGTGATTTAGACTAATGTGGGCAAAACCACCAACTATTAACAGTAATAATCTTCCTCAGCCAGCCCATCTAGCTGTTTTCAATTTGGCAACCTGAGAATACAATATTGTTCTGGAAAACCAAATAAATATTCTCTATAGAAGAAGATAAAAGACTAAAATCATGCATTAAATAATTCCCTTTTTAGAAGGCAACTTCCCATAAGCAAAGAAGCAGAGACATCATAGTAGGATCAGAACCTTCTGCTGAGAAGGAGCATTAGATAGAGACAGATATTTGACCTTCAAGATCTCAGTAGAATAATGATCCTTGTGTCACATCTATATACATAAGTAGTAGCCAGTATTTCATCTTCACTTGCAATGGGATTTCATTACTATGCCTGTTTATTGGGGTCTCTATCTTTGTGTGAGTGTTCACATATATAAACACTTGCCTCCAGACAGAGATAAACTATCTTCAACGTGAGGAGCTCAAGGTAATGTCTTATTAAAATCTTGAATCTTCTTTGTTTTACGTTATAACTCTCTGTGGGTGATCCACCCAGTCTCAAAATGAAAAACACAAGTCAAACTAATGGCAGAGCACTGCAGTCACCCCTGGCGTCTGTTATTGTTGTTGTATTTTTTCCAATTTGCTGGTATGAGCATTGAGTAATGAATGACAACTTGGCACCACCATTCTTTGAGAATATATAAACATTTAAAAAAATCTCAAAACTTCAAATCTAAGTAATAACCAAGTCTTCATTTTACCTCAATATTTTGAGTTGCTGCTCAGATAACAGCAATTAGTTCTGACATTGTAAATGTCGAATATCAAGGTACAAAGTGTATACTGTTCATTATGCAGTGCTTATGGGAAATCAGATGACGGAAGTGACTACCTTTCAGAATCTATACTACCAATTAAGCTTTTCCTAAGGTCACTTCTTATAAAGAAAAAGAAAATGGTAAATAAATATGACAATTTATTCATCTGTTATTATGAGTATGCACCTACAGAATATATGGTCAAGAATAGGTAGGTGTAGGTCTATACATTAAAGATCATATAGTATAACACTCTGATTTTTAAGGATCAAGATATTTCTATAATGGTCATTTTAAATGTGTTTCCTGACTTATAATTTTTAAAATGACAAAATATACACATAATGTAACAAAAACTCATGTCTTTAACTTCTAGAATTAACTGAAAGTAAAACCATGGATGAAGTAGAAGCCCTCCTTGAATGCTATAAATTACCTTCTCACTTCCCCAGAGGTAAACACTCACTATAACAGTTCAGCAAGTATCTGTCCAGTTCAAGTTTTATACTGTTATCTATTTATATTTACTTAACAAATTCTTAAGTACCTAGCATGTGCTAGACAGTTAACACTTTCCAAAGATTTGCTTATTTAACCCTCATAGTAATCCACATTTTATGGATGATCACTTTACAAAGGAATAATTAAATAATTTGCCCAAGGTCATAAGAGGTGATAAGATGCTGAGTTATATCCAGAGTCAGTCCATACATATAAATGTTTCCATCTATAATATATAGAATGACTTTTATTAATCTTGAGTGCATTACAAAATTTACATAAATTATATACTGAATTTATTCAGCAATTTGTTCTTTTTTTCACTCAATATTATGTAATTACAATCTTCTAATGATATGTGTATGTATCTATTTAGTTTATTTTCACCACTGGGTCATCTATTATATGAATATACCACAATTGGTGTATTATATCAATGGACAATTGGGTTCCTACCAAATTTTCTGTGTTTCAAACTATGTTGCAATACACACATTTTAAAAAATATTGTGATGCACACATGAGATAACTACTCTAGATTTTTCTTAAATGAAGAGGACTTGTCGTTTTACAGAGTGTGTGCATTTTCAATTTGCTTCATGCTGCCAAAACAGAACTCTAAGCTTCCTGGGGTAAGAGTAATTCTGATGACCCCAAGGATGGCTGGCCTCAGGTATACATACAACTTCTCCCAGCAATACAAGAAATAATCATGCTGTTAAGGGATTTTGCAGATATAATTAAAATCTCAAATCAGTGGATTTTAAAATAGGGAGATTATCTGGGGTGGACTTAATCAGGTGAACTCTTAAAAGGGACTGGGCTCTTCCTGGAGAGAAGAAAATTGAACCACAAGAGGTTTTTGACACAAGAGATATTCTCTGTTGCTGGCTTTGAAGATGGAGAAGTGGCATTAATAGGATCTGTGGGTGGCTTATAGGAGGTGATAGTGACCCTCAGCCAACAGTCAGCAAGAAAATGGGAATTTCAGTCCTTCAACCACACACACACAAAAAAGACAAAAACATAAACAAAAAACTGAATTCTGACAACAACATGAACAAGCTTAGAAGTAGGTTCTTCCCCAGAGTCTCTGGACAAGAACAAGGCAGACCAAGATCTTGATTTCATCCTTGTAAGATTCTAAGCAGATAACCCAGTTATGCTGTGCCTGGACTTCTAACCTACAGAAGTGTGAGGTAATAAATGGAGATTGTTTTAAGCTGCTCAGTTTGTGGTAATTTGTTGGGCAGCAATAGAAAACTAACACTGTCTGTGTCAAGTTTTATTCTTGTAAATGGTGTATAAAATTTTCTTTTGTCTCATATCCTCACCAACACTTGATATTTTTAAATATTTTCATTTTTTCCAGTCTTGTGGATAAAATATGACATGTTATTTTTGTAATTTGAATATCCTTGTTTACTAGCAACCAGATGATTTTATAGAGGATTAAAGTTAAACCAGAGTGAATGTGTTTACTCATGTCATACAGCTAATTAAGAAGCAGAACAAGGATTAAACGTTTGAGTTAATAAAATGAGATATATCACTCTTCTGAAAACCCACTGAAAAAGCTTTTATCTTAGTTATTCAATAAATATAAAGGGAATGTACGTCTTACATCTACATCACTGTACGTTGTTTATCACTGTACCATAAGTATATTCTACAGCTGAAAGACAAGCTGAGAAAAACATGGTTGAGATGAGGAAAGGGATAATTATGTATTTCATTGCTTTTTCGTAAAATGTGTCTTATTGACTACATTTTTACTAATCATTAGAGCTGCCACTGTCAAAGCAAGCATGCACTGTTCCCTAATTCTCTTTCCATTAACAATTAAATAACATAATGATAGAACCTGAAAGACTAAACATGTATTGTGAATTCAGTACTATTTTATAGTAGCTACTACATAACTGCTACCCAAGTTCCTCATATGCTTTGCAAATATAAAATAGAAGAATATCCATCTTTAGACAATAGTGACAGGAAAACCTCTGTAGATTACAAATTCATCTCTGAAGTTAAGAGTCACAGATTTTTCCTTGGTTATTTATTCAGTATAATAATAGCACAAGCATTGCATGCTAAGTGTATTTTTCTATGTAAAAATAAATATTGAAACTTCTAATTAAATAAAAAAATAAGAATGGCAATCCTTAAAATTGTAATGGTAACTGTTAACATGTTCACATCTGTAGTGAATACACTTTTTCTACCAATGAGTTCCAGATTTTAGTCAATTGAATAATGGCAGAGTTTAGAGGGAATGCCTCTATGTTGCTAAACATTAACAAACAAGCCTAAACAGATGTACATATATCAAGGTGAGGCCTAGACATATAGCAGGGCTTAAGACTAGACTCCTCCCTCTCCATTCCCCTAAATCATCAACCTATTCATGTCTAGTCTAAGATGTCTCTTGGATTTTTCTCTTCAGGTTATTTCCTGCTACTACTGGCCTAGTTCTGACCCTTGTCTCCTCAAAATGGAATTTTTAAATAATTTCTTATATTGTCCTACATCCTCATTCTTTACAATCCATATTTTATTGTCAATATTTACCTTCCTAAATCCAGGTCTTCTTCTATGCTGTCCAGTATGGTAGCCACTAGTGACACGTGGCTAGTAAAATTAAAACTAATTAAAATGAAATAAAATTAAAATTTCACCACAGTTCTGACAAGTGGTTAATAATAACATCTGGCCAGCAGCTACCACTTTGGATGTTGCCAATACACACTACTTCCACTATTGCAGAAGATTGTAATGGACAGTGATGCTCTAGATTATTGGTTCACAGTTTTAGTAGGATATCAGAATCAAACTTTGTATCCACACAGAATTTGTATGAGAATGCTTATAGCAACATTACTAATAATAGCCATTAGGTAAAAATAACCCAAATAGTGATCAACTGAAAAATGGACAAACAACTTATGGTATATCTATACAATGGTATATTATTCAACAGTAGATGGGAATAAAGTATAACACATGCTATAACATGGATGACCCTTGAAAAAATGCCAAGTGAAAGAAGCCAGTCACAAAAGACCGCCTATTTTATTATTCTATTTATATGAAAGGTCCAGAATAAGCAAATCCATAGAGGTAGAAAGTAGATAGTACTGATTGTTGCAAAACTCTGTAAATATACTGTAAACCAAAGAATTACACACTTTTAAAGTTGTGAATTTTATGATGTGTGAATTATATCTCAATAAAGCTGTTATAAACAACAAAAAGAATTGAATTGTGGAGGTTTTAAACATCAGACCCTGGGTCATAACTCAGTCCCACAAAATTAGAATCACTATGCAGGATACAGGAAGATAGATAGATAGATAGATAGAGCGAGCTAGAGATATAATATATAATGTCTCTATAATGTCTATCTACCTATCATCTATCATGTATATATATATATATATATATATATATATATATATATATCAACAGGTTACCCTGATGTTCATACAGGGTTGAGAACTACTGCTGTTTGCTATGATTCCCTCAAGGGCAGGGACCATGTCTTACTGAGCCTTTGATACTCAAAAATACTATAAATGAATCAAAATGGAATTGTAAAAAATGTTCAAATAACCCACAGCAAGGTAGGAAAAGTAAAAGAGTCAACCAAAAGTGGAGAGAACAAAGACATAAGCAAAAGAATACAATGGCAGACTTAAGCCCTAACATATCAATAATTATATTAAATGTATATGATCTAAATATGCCAATTAAAACTCAGAGATTATTACAATGGATTTATAAAGCCTGACCCAGCTGTATTCTGTCTACAGGAAACTTTCTTCAAATATAGTAATATAGTCAGGTTGAATGTAAATATATATATATATATATATATATATATATATATATATATATACACACACATACATATATATATATATATATATAAAATGCAAAATTTAATCAAAGGAAAGCAGGAGTGGCTATATTAATATCAGATAAAGTCAACTTCAGAGCAAAGAAAATTGCCAAAGACAGAGAAGGATATTATATAAAAGAGTCAATACCCCAAGGACACATAGAAACTCTAAATGTGTATATATCAAACAACAGAAATGCAAATTATAGGAGACAAAGCTCATAGAATTGAAAGAAGAAATAGACAAATCCACAGTACTGTAACACCCTTCTCCTGACAACTGATAAAATATCTAAGTAGAATATAGCAAGGGCATAGAAGAAAACAATGCCATCATCTAACAGCATCTAATTGACATTTATGGCATACTCTACCCAACAACAGCAGAATACATATTCTTTACATGTTTCCATACAATATGTACAAGATAGACTATATCTGCAGACAAAAAAGAGAATTCAACAAATATAAACATTTGAAATCATACAGAGTGTATTCTTTAAACACAGTGAAATCAAGCTAAATTAAATAACATAATGATATTAGGGAAATCCAAGCACTTGGAAACTAAACAACACAGATTTAAATAATGCATGTGTCAAAGAGGAAGTCTCATAGGGTAATAAAATATACAGTTGACCCTTGAACAACACGGGGGTTAGGGACACTGACTCTCCAAGTAGTCGAAAATCCACATGTAACTTATAGTCGGCCCTCTGTACACATGGTTCCTCCATATGTCGGTTCCGCATCTGCAGATTCAACAAACCGCAGATCCTATAGTACTGTTGTATTTACAATTGAAAAAAATCTATGCATGAGGGGAACCACACAGTTCCAATCTGTATTGTTCAAGGGTCAACTGTACATTGAAATGAATGAAAATGAAAGTAAAAAATATCAAAATTTGTAGGAAGCAGCTAAAGCAGTACTGAGATGGAAATTTATAGCACTGAACATGTACATTAGAAAAAAAGAAAAGTCTCAAATCAATAATCAAGCTCCCATCTCAAAAACCTAGGGAAAGAAGAGCAAAATAGGTCCAAAGAAAATAGAAGAAAGAATATAATAAAGATTTTAAAATTAAATGGAATTGAAAACAGGAAAACAATAGAGAAAATCAGTGAAACTAAAGATTTGATTCTTTGAAAAGTTCAATAAAATTGACAAACGTCTAGCAAGACTGACAAAGAGCAAAGATACATATAATCAACATTGGGAATAAAACAAAGGATATCAATACAGACCCTAAAGACATCAAAGGATAATAAGAGAAAACTACAAAAATCTCTTCACAGATAAATTTGATAAATTAGGTGAAAAGGACCTATTCCTTGAAAAACAAAAACTACCTCAAGTTACTTAATATGAAATATATAATTTTAATAGAAGCATAATTATTAATGAACTTTAATTGGTAATTTAATAACTCCCCCCCAAAATCTAGAAATCTATCAAATGTTTAAAGAAGAATTAACACCAATTCCCAATTCATTTTCTGAAGTTAGTAATACCCTGATACCGAAACCAGACAAAGAGAATACAAGAAAACTACAGACCATTATCCCTCATGAATATACATGCAGACATCCTTAACTAATATTGGCAAACAGAATTCAGCAATATATACAAAAAATTATTCACCATGACCATATAAGTAAGGTTTTTCCAGGTATGCAAGGCTGCTTAACTATTTGAAAATCAATTAGTATAATTCATATTAAAAGCCTAAAGAAAAAAATCACATGAGCATATCAATCAATGCAGAAAAAGCACTTGACAAAATTCAATACTCGTTCATGATAAATAATTACAGAAAAATAGGAATAGAAGGAAACTTCTTCATCTTAATTAGGACTAGCTACAAAGAGACCACATCGAACGTTATATGTAATGGTGAAAAAGCTTTCTCCTAAGTTCATGGACAATGCAAGGATGTCCTCGCTCACAATTCTCACTTACCATAGTGATGAAAATCCTAGACATTGCAAGGTAAATAAATAAATTAATTAAATATGAATCATAAAGGAAGAAGTAAAATTGTCCTTATTTGGATATGACATCTGATTGTCTATATAGAAAATCCCAGAGAATTTACAAAAAGTAATCATAGAACACACGATTTCAGCAAGATCATAGGCTATGTGAAAACATGCAAAAATTAATTGTATTTCCACATGCTAGCAATCAACATGTAGACACCGAAATTTAAAATACAATACTACTTACAATTTCTCAAAAAAGTGAGGGGCTTCCCTGGTGGCGCAGTGGTTAAGAGTCCGCCTGCCAGTGCGGACATGGGTTCAAGCCCTGGTCCGGGAAGATCCCACTTGCTGCAGAGCAACTAAGCCCGTGCACCACAACTACTGAGCCTAAGCTCTAGAGCCCGTGAGACACAACTGCTGAGGCCCGCATGCCTGGGGCCCATGCTCTGAAACAGAGAGGGGCCACTGTGGTGAAAGGTCTGTGCACCGCAGTGAAGAGTGGCTCCTGCTCGCTGCAGTGAGGGAAAGCCCGCGTGCAGCAACAAAGACCCAGTGCAGCCAAAACTAAAATAAATAAAAATAAATAAATTTATTTTAAAAAGAAAAAAAAAAGTGAGATACCAGGGCTGGTATCCCTGTCTGGGCAAGGCCACAGGCTTTGCTCAAAAATTGTGCTAGTCTGTAGGCTGTCCTCTGTTGTGAGGCAGGGCTGGAGGAAGAGCTCTGCAGCTGCCCTGGTACTCTGGCTAAGCTTCTTGGTAGAGCAGGACTGGGTACTATGCTCCACGAGAAGGGCTGCTAACTCATTTCCCTGTCCAGGTGGGCCACAGAATGTGCTCCACGACTGCCAGACATCTATGGCTAGGCTTACTGTTGGGGTGAACCAGAGGCTATGCTAAGCAGTTGGATGGGGCAGTGAATTTGCTCTCCTGCCTGAGGAGGACTGTATATAGAATGGGCTCCATTGCCAGTATGATATGTTAGCTGGAGACCCATACTAGGCAGAACCACCTACTGAGCTCCCTGGCCAGACAAAGCCACCAATTAAGCTCTGCAAATGGGCCAAGCCACTGGCTGCGTTCTCAACTTGGGGGCCACCACCTGCCAGAACATGGTCTGCCAAGATCTGAGCAAGGTTGCTGTAATCCCTGTTTCTATTTGATCCCACATGGTCCAGCTCCACAGATTACCCCAAGATCCCTGTGAGATGAAAACCAAGTTGATTCTCCCCAGAAGTGTCCTGCAATGCTGGAAAAGCTGAATGTTCACCTTGGGCTCTCTTTTTCTCACTGGAGAAACCTTAGGCCCAGTGTGGTGCTAAGTTAAATTTTTGCCACCTTTTTCGAGGACAATTCTGCAATGTACATCACACCATGTCTACTTCTATATCTTAAAGAAGTAATTAAAGTTGTGCAAAAATATGTACAAATACCAGCATTCACAAAGTGGAAAGGGCTGTTGAATTTATTATTATTTAATTTTGGATGTAAAGGTCTGGAACTTTCTGCTGGTCCTAGAAGTGGACTATGTACAATTATTTGAAGAATTTGAATGCTATTACAAAACAGTTTATGGGTGACTTTGCATGGTGCTTGACATGATTTCAATATGTTCATTACAGTGGAAACAGGAATTCTTGATTTAAAAAAATGGTACTAGGAGGGATAACACATAAAGCCATTCATGTTTAGAGTGAATGGGTTCCTCATCTAAAACACAGAACATTAAAAAAAAAACTACCTGAGTGATTCTTTTCTAGATTTCCCCAAAGATAGAATGGAACTAGAACTATTCTAGATGCACAAGTAGAGTTACTTCATTACATACAAGGAATGCCTTAGGGCATTTGTGCTTAATTTTAATTCTCTCTCTAGAACCCAATTGAGAAAGGGTAGCAGCTATTGATATGAAAAGCAGAGAATAGGTTTCTAATAACCAGACCCTGCCAGCAGGTAAATTTGGATATGGGAGAATGTAGGAGGGAGAGATCTAGGATGTGGGGCATTTCCTCGACTAATTGGACATATGTGGTTAGCTCTATCTTGGGGCCCTAAGTGACAAGAGGAAATTGGGCACTGTCATTCATTTGTTTGACAAATATTCATTTAGTACACAGACTTTGATAGGCATTGAGTATAATAAAGAAAATAAAACATAGTCCCTGTCCTCAAGAAACTCACTGCAATTATTACTAAGCAATTATTTTTTTAAAAACTACATAATGCTAAATAAAAGTAAATATTAATCAATGTGTTAAGTGATTATATTTGTTTTCTATTGCTACACCACAAATCACCACAAACCTAACAACTTAATCACACATCTATTTCTTACTTCACTGTTCGGTAAGTCAGGAGTCCAGGCACAGGTTAGCTGGGTCCTCTGATCAGGAATTCACCAGACTGAAATCAAGGTGTTGGCGGAACTATGTTTTGATCTGGAGCTCAGGATTCTTTCTAAAAATCATTCAGGTTTACACTTCAAATCTCTCTGACTTCAGGAAGGGCTCAGTCCCTTTTTTTTTTTTTTTTTACATATTTATTGGAGTATAATTGCTTTACAATGGTGTGTTCGTTTCTGCTTTATAACAAAGTGAATCAGTTATACATATACATATGTTTCCATATCTCTTCCCTCTTGCATCTCCCTACCTCCCACCCTCCCTATCCCACCCCTCTAGGTGGTCACAAAGCACCGAGCTGATCTCCCTGTGCTATGCGGCTGCTTCCCACTAGCTACCTATTTTACGTTTGGTAGTGTATATATGTCCATGCCACTCTCTCGCTTTGTCACAGCTTACCCTTCCCCCTCCCCATATCCTCAAGTCCATTCTCTAGTAGGTCTGTGTTTTTATTCCTGTCTTACCCCTAGGTTCTTCATGACATTTCTTTTTCTTAAATTCCATATATATGTGTTAGCATACAGTATTTGTCTTTCTCTTTCTGACTTACTTCACTCTGTATGACAGACTCTAGGTCCATCCACCTCATTACAAATAGCTCAATTTTGTTTCTTTTTATGGCTGAGTAATATTCCATTGTATATATGTTGCCACATCTTCTTTATCTATTCATCTGATGATGGACACTTAGGTTGTTTCCATCTCCTGGCTATTGTAAATAGAGCTGCAATGAACATTTTGGTACATGACTCTTTTTGAATTATGGTTTTCTCAGGGTATATGTCCAGTAGTGGGATTGCTGGGTCATATGGTAGTTCTGTTTGTAGTTTTTAAGGAACCTCCATACTGTTCTCCATAGTGGCTGTACCAATTCACATTCCCACCAGCAGTGCAAGAGTGTTCCCTTTTCTCCACACCCTCTCCAGCATTTATTGTTTGTAGATTTTTTGATGATGGCCATTCTGACTGGTGTGAGGTGATACCTCATTGTAGTTTTGATTTGCATTTCTCTAATTATAAGTGATGTTGAGCATCCTTTCATGTGTTTGTTGGCAATCTGTATATCTTCTTTGGAGAAATGTCTATTTAGGTCTTCTGCCCATTTATGGATTGGGTTGTTTGTTTTTTTGTTATTGAGCTGCATGAGCTGGTTGTAAATTTTGGAGATTAATCCTTTGTCAGTTGCTTCATTTGTAAATATTTTCTCCCATTCTGAGGGCTGTCTTTTTATTTCCATTTCTCTAGGAGGTGGGTCAAAAAGGATCTAGCTGTAATTCATGTCATAGAGTGTTCTGCCTATGTTTTCCTCTAAGAGTTTGATAGTTTCTGGACTTACATTTAGGTCTTTAATCAATTTTGAGCTTATTTTTGTGTATGGTGTTAGGGAGTGATCTAATCTCATACTTTTACATGTACCTGTCCAGTTTTCCCAGCACCACTTATTGAAGAGGCTGTCCCTTTTAAAGGCTCTCCTGATTAGGTCAGGCTGTGCAGGATAATATTCATTTTGAAGAACTCAAGTTTAACTAGTTAGTGCCCTAATAATGAGAGTAACATCCCATCATATTCACAGGCCCTGTCCACACTCAAGGGAAGAGGATTATACAGAGCATATACACCAGAGAGTGGAAATCTTGGAGTCCAGGTGAGAATTCTGCTTAGCACAGTGATATAAAATATATAAATAAATTCAGTACCCCAAACCACAGAGCAGGGGGCATCAAACACTGTTTAGGGAAGGAATAGTAAGTAGCAGGCTCACCTGCCACATTCCCCCTTGCCTGTGCCAGAACTCCTTTCTTAATGGCTCTAGGCAATTTCTCACTAAACTGAAATATGCTTTAACAATCCATTTGTAACAAAACAAGTTGAAACTGCTTTCTGATTCTTAGCCTAGGGTAATTAGGTAAGTTGTCACAGAGAACTTAATGTTTGTGCCTCTAAGAATGGATAAAAAATCATTATGTGAAAAAAGCAGAGGAAGTACAGTTCAGGCAGAAAGAACTATTTGTGCAAGAATATAAAAGTATAGCAATGCACGGGATTTTCAGGGTAAATAGTTTCTTGTTTCTGGAGGGTAAAGTACAAGTAGAAAAGATAGAGTGGGAAGTACAGCCGGGGGCCAGACTATAAAGAAGTTCATAAATTGGGTTAGTGATTCTATCCTATGGATAGGTTGATATCATCTAAGCTGGAACACTTTTGAGATGGAAAGGTGGAACTATTAATGATAATGACAGGACTACAGGTATAAACTGGAATTGCCCCAAGCAAACCCTACTTATAGGCAATGACAAACCAAAGAAGGATTTTAATCTGGATAGTGACCTTGAACAAGGGCATAGAATAAAAGAAGGTGGTTGGAAAATCAAAGGCCTACTTTATTCAAATTCAGTTTCCCCCTTGGCTGCTCATGCTGATAATTGTACCAATTTGTTAAATGGTCCCGGCTTTTGTTAAAGGTTTTCTCTAAAGTTTTGGTAATCACAGTGAGAATTGTACTAGCTATTTTAGATTATTGCTGAATTACTTCTGGATGATGTGAAAAAGTATGCCTACCCTCCTGTAATATTTAGGGCATCATGATGTTGTAGTCAATGGAAAATTCAAGGGCAGGATGACCATAACTTAATACACATACATTTAAAAAGTTTAAAAAAGAATCCAAGCTATGGTTTTTCTGATTGGTACAATAACTACAGATTAAAAACCAACCTCAATTCTGTGATGCTGTTATTTTCTGTGTCATTTTGTGAAAACATAAGCTGAATAAATAGCTCAAATCATATGAAAATACAGCAGGAAGAAGGCTGTTCCTCTGAATAAATACCCTTTAATGAACTGAACTCCATTGTGGTGATATAATTTTAGATTCAACCATGTAAAATAGACACATGATTCTAAATTACTCTAAAATTTTTGATCTGGATAACAAATAGAAGATCGCTTTTCCTATTTCTCCTCATCTGGGATGACATGATGTGGTTAAATATGACTTAAATTCACCATGTAAATTGGGTAGAGACTATAATGTGAACCACTAACAATGGAATAAATTCCAGCTATTTTCCCTAGGGTATGGTATCTCAGTTTATGAATGTACTTGTACTTCATATATCATTCTCAAGAGCAAAGAGAAAAAATGGAAATACATTTTCTTTAGACCCCATGGGTCTTCACTTAATGTTTAATGAAATAGGGAAGATACTTTATCAATGGCAACAATAAAATAGTTTCCACATTCAGCTTTGCAAAAAGACTTATTGAAAATGTCAAAGACCTTCCAAACATAATGGATTTGTAAAGGAGGATGCGGGGTGAGAGAAGAAATATACTAATAGTATTTAACTCCGAAAAGTGGAGAATGACCAAAATGTAATAATATATGATAGCATCTTGCAATGCTCCCTATTTCAGCATGAAACAGATAAAGAATTTTGGATATTTAAAAGACCACTTAATTCTCCAAGGCAGATAGTTGTCAGTGTGCCACCATATTTTCCAGGAGATTTGCTCATTATTTGAAAGCTATTCTTTTGGATTGTGACAATTATCGATTTGTACTTGATATGTTAGTGTCTACTTGACTGAATTTTTTAGTTACGTCTTGCAAATCGTAACAAAAAATAGGAGAGAAAAATTATATTTAACTGAAAATTTTGTTGACCCGGTGAACACTTTTGTCCCTAATTTTCTTTGCCTCTCATACCTTTTTATATTCATATATTCACTCAGTCATTTGTTCATGCATTCATTATTTATATAGGGACTATTATATGCAATAAAACAGACAAGGTACAGTGATGGATAGCGAAATATATGTCTTAGTTCTAGTAAGATTTACATAACGAAAATACAATAAGAAAACTTTTGGGCAGATCAAGAGAAGTACATATAAAGGGAGGATTCAGGAAAGGTGTCATAGAGAAGTTGAAAAAATAAAGAGTCTGAAAAAAAGGGAAAGAAGATAGACAATATCAGAACAATAAATAGTCATGTTTTCCTGGACACTTGGAAATCACTTTTGGTGTATGCAGATCAGTGGCAGGAGAGAAGTATGGAAATGTGGGTTTGGGCGAAACTGGGCAGTGACTTGAAAGGCAAAATTAGACACTTAGAATCTGCTAAACTTCTGAGTATCATTTAAGGATCTATCATTGTTATTGTTTGTTTTATCATGTAAATCATATTTTAAATCAATTTCATGGAGTCATAATTTATACATAAATGTACTCATTTTAAACCCATAATTTGAGGAATTTTGACATATATCCAAAACCATGTAACCACTACTACCGTCAAGAAACATCCCCAATGCCCTAAACATCTCCTTATGCCCCTGTGCACTTAAATTCTAATTCCTTATTTCCTTTGTGACTAGTAAGGTTGAGTGTCTATTTGTGTGCTTATTAAACACTTGTACATCTTTGTGTCACGTACATTTTTATTGGGTTATTTACCTTTTCATTATTGGTTTGTAGGTGTCCTTTATATGGTCTATATGTAAGTCCTTGGTTAGACACATGTTCTACAAATATTTTCTCCCAGTACATATTTTGTCTTTTTATTTTACTAATAGTGTCTTTCAAAGAGCAGAATTTTTTTTTATTTTAACGAAGCTCAATTTATCATTTTGACTTTTTTGTGTTTGTTTCTTAGTAATTCCTGCCTTTTGTGTCCTATATAAGAAATCATTGGCTACTTCTAGTTTCAGAAAATATGCTATTTTTCCATAAATATTATAGCTTTATCTTTAGGTTTCTGATTAATTTTATGTTAATTTTTATGTATGGCATGAGGTACAATGTAAGGTTTCTACAATTTTTACATAAGGATACCAGTTGTTCCAGCACCACTTGTTGAAAATAATATTATTTCCTGTGTTAGTTTTCTATTGCTGTGATAACTTTCCACAAACTTACAAGCTTGAAGCTACACAAATTTATTATCTTACTGTAGTTCAGAAGCATGACATGGGTCTCACCGGGCCAAAATCAAGGGATTCTCAGGCCTGTGTTCCTTTCCGGAGGCTCTAAGGGAGAATCCATTTCCTTGTTCATTCAGGTTGTTGGCAGGGCCCAGTTCCTTGTGATTGTAGGTATGAGGCCCCTGTTCCCTTGCTGGTTGTCAGCTGAGGGTTGTTACCAACTTCTAGAGGCCACCCCCATTCCTGTGTCCTCTTTCTATATTCAGTGCTAACAATGGTTGGTCAAGTACCACTTATACTTTGAATATCTCCTGCCTCTTTTTCTGTCTCATCTATCTGATTGACACTTCTGCCTTCACTTTTAAGAACCCATGTGTTTACATTAGGCCCATGTGGATTATCCAGGACGATCTCCTTATTTACAGTCCATAATTTTAATTCCATCTGTAAAGTCCCTTTACCATGAAACATAACATACACAGGTATAACAAGAAGGGGCAAAGGTCATGAGGGCCAAAATCCTGCCTACCACACTTCCCTTTCAAATTGCCTTGGCACCTTGTAAGTAAAACCAATTATCCAAATATGTGTGGTTCTATTTCTGAACTCTCTATTCTGTTTCATGGATCTATACATCTATTCTATGCCAATAACACACTGTCTTGATTACTGTAGATTTATAGCAAGTCTTGATATTTGGTAGTTCAATCATCCAATTTGTTCTTTTCCAAAATTGTTTTGGCTATGCAGGATCATTTGCATTTCCATATGAATTCTATATGCAGATTATCAATACATTCATAACTGAATTGAATCTAAAGTTAAATTTGGGGATAATTAGCATCATAACTATATTGAGTCCTCCAAATCATGAACATGATACACTTCACTTATTTAGGCCTTCCTTAATTTTTCTTTTTTTTTAAGGTGTTTATATTTTCAAAAAATTTGGTAAGGTGAATTCTGGTCTCATGAAAATAGCTGGAATTCATTCTCCCCTCTTATATTTCCAAAAGAGTTTGTAAAGGATTGATATTATTTCTTCCTTGGTATTTGATAGAATTCACCATTGAAACCACTGTCTGGCCTACAGTTTTCTTTATGAGAACATATTTCATTACAAACTCCTTCTCTTTAATAGATGTATTTGTATTTGTATTTCCTATGTTTACTTGTATCAGTTTTAAGACTTTTAAGAAATTCTTCCGTTTCATCAAAGTTATCAAATTTACTGGCATAAATACTATATTTATTCATAATATTCCCTTATTCTTTTAAAATGTTACATCGCTGGTGAGTTTCTCTTTTCCATTCCTGATATTGCTAATTTGTGTTTCCTCTCTTTATTTCTTAATTCATTTAAATAGAGTCTTTTCAGTTTTACTTACCTTTGATTATTTTTGTAGGAACCAGCTTTTGGTTACCTCTAATGTTTATTCATTTTCTCTGTCATGGGTCTCTTATTTTTATTCTGTCCTTCTATTTTAGGTTTATTTTGCTTGTTTATTTTATACATTTATAAGGTGGCATCCTAAATCATTTATCTTAGATTTAGTTCTTTTTAAATATGAGTATTTAATGATGCTATATAACATCCTCTGAAAGCTAAAGTAGCTATATTTCACTTTTGATATCTTTTTACATTATAATTCACTTCAAGATATTTTCTAATTTCCCTTATGGTTTCTTATTTGATCTGACGGTGCTGGTTACTTGCCAAATGTTTGGGTATGTTTCAGATAACTTTTAGTTATTGGTTTCTAATTTAGTTTTATTCAGGTTCAGAGGGAATGGGGATACACAGCATGGTTTCAATCTGTTTAACTTTATTGAGACTTGCCAGGTGGCTCTGAACATGGTCTACCTTGGAGAATGTCCAGGTACACCTGAAAAGAATGCATATTCTGCTGTTTTTAGTTGGAGAGTTCTACACATGTCAACTAGGTCAAGTTCTTCACTAGTGTTTTCTATGTTTCTACATACTTACTGATTTCTGTTTTTTCAAGTGTTAAATTATCCATCTGTAAGTGGGATTTGTTTATTTTACTTTTCTTTCTGTCATTTTTTTCCATTTTGTGTATTATGAAGATCTGTTTTAAAGTACATACACATTTAGGACTGTTAGATCTTTTTAATGAATTGAACTGCTATACTCATAAAATGCCCCTCTTAGCCTCCGGTGATATTTATTGTCCTGAAGTTTGCTCTGTCTGACATTACACAATCTAGCTGTGTTATGATTAAAGTTTGCATGGTATGTCTTATTCTATCATTTTACTTCTAACCAGTCATCAGTATTTATATTTAAAGTGAGTTTTCTCTGCACAACATAAAGTTAGATCTTGCTTTTTAAACCAGTTTTATAACCTCTGCCTTTTAATTCAAGTGTTTAGAAATTTTACGCTTAATGCCATTTTTTATACTCTTGGCTTTAAATCTATCATTTTCCTATGTTTTTCTATTTGTCTGTATCTTATTTGTTCATAAATTTCCATCGTTTCCTGCATTTATTGAGGGCAATTATTACATTTTTAATATTCCATTTTATCTCCATTCTTTACTTTATAGCTATTCCACATTGTTTCATGTAAGTGTCTGTTTTGGGATCATTATGTGCATCTCTAACTTATCATAATGTCTTAAAATAATACAGCATTTCACATCTAATTTAAGAACGTTAGGAGTTTACAATAGTCTATTTCCATTTACTCTTTTGTGTTACTGTTACTTAAAATTTCACTGCTACATATTTTATAAGTTCCACAATACAGTGTTATTATTTTAGCTTTAAATTGTCAACAATGTGTTTAAAATTTATTTAAAAATTAAAAAATTTATATTTGGCCACATATTTAACATTCCCATCATTCTTTATGTTTTCATGTATAGTCAAATTTTCAGTTAGTATCATTTTTCTTCACTCTAAAGTGTGAAGAATGTTCCTTTAACATTTCTTATAATGTAGGTTCACTAAAATTCTCTCTGCTTTTGTCTATTTGAAAAACTATTCATTTTACTCTCATTTTTGAAGAATACTTTCCTCTGTATAGAAATCTAAGTTGACAGTTTCTTCTGTCAGCAGTTTAGATATTGTTTTGTTGTCTTCTGGCTTGCATTATTTCTGACAAGAAGTCTGCATTCATTCTTGCTTTTGTTCCTTTATAATAATGTCTTTTTTCCTCTGGTGATTTTAAGATTTTCTCTGTATCACTGATTTTCAGCAATTTGATTTTGATGTGACTTGGCATGTTGTTCATATGTATTGTACTTGTGTTTGTTGAGTTCCGTGGTTATGTGGGTTTATTATTTTCATCAAATTTGGAAAAGGGGCCATTTATTTTTTCAAATAGTTCTTACTGTCTACCCTCTTTCCCTCTTTCTAGACTTCAATTATATATATGGTAGACAGCTTGATAGTATCACACAAGTCACTGTCAGTCTGTTCATGGATTTTAAAGCTTTTTTTTTTTCCTCTGTGCATTTCATTTTTGATCATTTCCATTGCTGTAACTTCAAGTTCACTGATCATTATTCTGCAATGTCTAGTTTGCTGTTAGATTTATACAGTGATACTTTTTTCAAATATTGTATTTTTAGTTCTCAGTGTTTTGTTTGTTTATTATATTTTTCATTTATCTCTTATGTTCATACTTTTCTTTAAAACTTGAACGTATTTAATAGCTCCTTTAAACCCTTTTTTTAAAAATTTGGTTAACCATACAACCTATATCATGTGTTGAATATAATGTATTCTATTGAATGATATTTTCTCCTGTACTTCTTCTTCACATGTCTAGTAATTTCTGATTAGATGCTAAACATTGCAGTGCTGTGTTGTTCAATTTCTGGATTTTGTTGTCACCCTTGAAGGGATATTGAAAATTGTTTTTTAGGTTGTTAGGTTAATTGTGAGTCAAACTGATCCTTTTGTGGCTTGTTTTATGGCTTTGTTATGGTGATATCTCTAGTAGCTTTAAATTTAGTGTTATTTTAGCCTCACTACTAAGGTGTGACCTTTCTGGTGTCTCTACCAAATGCCCTGGATATTCAAGCAAACTATGCAGTCTAAAAGGTGGGAATTAGAATGATTCCCAGCCCTATGTGAATTCTAGGAATTGCTCAGGTTGCAACTCACTGGTAGTTTCTTACCCAGCCTTGTAGAATTTCATTTTAAGCATGTGTCACATAGTATTCAGCAGCAGACTCAGGGATGCCTATGTGGATTTTTAGAACTTTTTCTCTGCATAGCTATTCTATTCTCTTGTCTTCTGCCTCAATCTCACTAAACATTGTTCTCTGAATTTCCAACAAAGTAAAACCACTGCTATCTGCTTGGGATTTCTCTCTCTTGCTGTGACCCAGGGACACTTTTAGGACTCACATCATTTGTTGTCCTTTTATGGACTACATTTTTATTTTCTTTTCGCCCCACATACCAGCACTACAGAGGGAAGAGTTCAGGCTTGCAAGAACTTTGGATGGTGCTGAAGGGGCTATAGCAACAGAGGCATCTGTCCAGTTTGCTACACAATGATAGATAATGTTGTTTTTTCCCCCAGTTTTATTGAGATGTGGTTGACATGTTTAAAATGTAAACTTTGATAAGTTTTGATATATGCATGTACCCATGAAACTATCAACACAATCAAGATAATAAACTCTCCACTAACTGAAAAAGTTTCCTTTTTATACCTTGAAACCCTTTCACACACTCTTCCTCCTACCCAAGGCCCTAGGCAACCACTGATATGTTCTATGTCACTACAGAATAGTTTCCAACTTCTAGAACTTTAAATAAATGGGATGATACCATATATACTCTTTTTTTGGCTTGACTTCTTTGATTCAAGCTAATTATTTTTAAAGTCGTCCACATTGGTACATGTTAATAATTAATTAATTTTTATTTCTGAGTAATATTTCATTGTCTACATGCACCAGACTTTGTTTATGCATTCTCATATTAATGGACATTTGGTTGTTTTCAATTCTTGAGTATTGCTAATAAAATCATTATGAACATTCTCATACAAGTCTTTGTGTGGACATGTGCTTTCACTTTTCTTGGATATATACCTAGGAGTGGAATGCCTTGGTCAATAGGAAGACTTACGGTGAACTTTTCTAGGAACTGTCAAACAGTGTTTTCAAAGCAGTTGTGACATTTTACACTCCAACCAGCAGCCTTTAAGTGGTCTAAGTTGTTCCACATCCTCACCAAGACTTTATATGGTTAGACTTTTTAACTTTACACATTCTGGTTGGGGTGTAGTGGTATCACATTGTGGTTTTAATTTTCATTTCACTAATGAATAATGATGCTGAACATCTTTTATGTGCTTACATACCACTTGTATATGTTACAGGATGAAATGTCTGTTTAAATATGTAGGCAATTTTTATTGTGTGGTGTGCTTTCATATTATTGCATTTTGAGAGATTTCTTTTATAGTCTGTATACAAGTCCTTTATCACAGGGGTCTCCAATCCCCAGGCTGTGGACCGGTACCAGTCTGTGGCCTGTTAGGAACTGGGCCACACAGCAGGAAATGAGCAGCTGGTGAGCAAGTGAAGCTTCCTCTGCCACTCCCCATTGTTCGCATTACCGACTGAACAATCCCCCCCAACCCCTACCCCAGTCCGTAGAAAACTTGTCTTCCACGAAACTGGTCCCTGGTGCCAAAAAGGTTGGGAACCACTGCTTTATCAGATTTAAGATTTACAAAACATTTTCTCCCAATATTTGGCCTGTATTTTCATTCTTCTAATGAGCTTTGAAGAGTGAGAATCTTAATTCTTATAAAAATCAATATATCATGTTTTCTTTTATGGATTATGCTATTGATGTTATATATTTAGATTTCATTGAATTTCTCGATCACTGGGTTTATTATAGTTTTCATCATACTTGGATATTTTTCAGCCATAGTTTCTTCAAATATTTTTTTCTGCCCCTCACTTTCTCATCCCATTTGAGGACTGCAATTACACATATAATAAGCTACTTGAAGTTGTTCCAGAGCTCCCCAATGCTATTTTCATTTTATTCTCCACTCTTTTCTCTTTCTGTTTCATTTTGGATATTTTCTACTACTAGTTATGCAAGTTCGCTAATATTTTCTTCTACAATGTCTAATCTGTTTAATCTTATCAGTATATTTTATCTCAGATATTTTGTTTTACATTTCCAGAATTTCATTTGGAATATTTATATTATCGTTGTCTCTACTTAACATGCTTGACCTTTCCTTTACGTTCTTAAATATGTGTATAGTAACTCCTTTAATGACTTTGACTCCTATCATGTCTGTCTTTTAAAAAATCTGTTTCTATTGATTGCATTCTTACCTTATTATTTCTTATATTTTCCTGTTTTTTGCTTGCTGGGTAATTTTTTATTGTGTGCCACAAATTGTGAAATTTTACCTTGCTGAGTGCCAGATTTTTTGTATTCCTCTGAATATTCTTGATCTTTGTTCTGAGACATAGTTAAGTTATTGAGATTCAGCTTGATTCTTTCAAGCCTTATTTTTAAGTTTGTTAGGTGGGACCAGAATAGCCTTTAGTCTAGGGATACTTTTGCCCCACTAGTGAGGCAATATTCTTCTGAGTACTGTACCAATTCCTTATGAATTACAAGGATTTCTGCTGGCTGGTGGGAACAGGTACTTTTCTTGGCCCTATGCAGTTTTCATCGCTTGTTCCCTCTGCTCCTTATGGGTGGCTTTTTTTTGGCCTCAGGTAGATTTTAGCACATGCAGGAACTGATCAATACTTCGCTCAAGACTCAAGAGGAACCCTCTGCAGATATCCAGAGCACTCTCTCAATCAACCTTTGCCTCTCCATTATTCTATCCTGTGAACTCTAGCCTTTTTCACCAGTTTGGTCACTCCACTCAGCTTTTCAACTCAGAGAGACTGTCAGGTTCCTCTCAGCTTCTGGCCACTGCATTGCAACATGGAACCTCTCTCCAGAAGGTAAGCTGGGGCACTTGTAGGGCTGACCTCATTTATTTCCGTCCTTTCAGGAATCACTGTCCTGTGTTGACTAATGTCTGATGTCCAGAAAATGTTGTTTCATACATTTTGTCCAGAATTTTATTTGTTCCAGGTGGGAAGGTAAATTTGTTCCCTATTTTTCCATTTTCACTTTTCTCAAAGCAGGAGTTCCAATCCTCTGGGTTTTGACATTTCAATATAGAAAAGCATACGTTTCATATATTTTGCCCAGTTTTCTCATTGTTAACTTACAGAGGAATCATGGACAGAAGTGGAAGTCCCCATCAGTGATTTTGAATATGCTTGCAGGATGGGTTATATTTTAAGAGGAGTCATAATTGAATATATAGAATGAGTAGAAAGGTGAAGAAGATAAAAAATAGAAATCAAGTAAATGACTAACAAAGACTACAATTATGATGCAATAGATGATAAATTGTGTTTTAACAAACAACCCAATCAAAAAATGGGCAGAAGACCTAAATAGACACTTTTCCAAAGAAGACATACAGATGGCAAAGAGGCACATGAAAAGATGCTCAACATCACTACTTAGGAGAGAAATGCAAATCAAAACTACAATAAGGTATCACCTCACAGTGGTCAGAATGGCCATCATCAAAAAATCTAGAAACAATAAATGCTGGAGAAGGTGTGGAGAAAAGGGAACCCTCTTGCACTGTTGGTGGGAATGTAAAATGATATAGCCACTATGGAGAACAGTATGGAGATTCCTAAAAAACTAAAAATAGAACTACCATATGACCCAGCAATCCCACTACTGGGCATATATGTTGAGAAAACCGTAATTCAAAAAGAGTCATATACCACAATGTTCATTGCAGCACTATTTACAATAGCCAGGACATGGAAGCAACCCAAGTGTCCATTGACAGATGAATGGATAAAGAACATGTGGCACATATATACAATGGAATATTATGCAGCCATAAAAAGGAATGGAATTGGGTCATTTGTAGAGACATGGATGGACCTAGAGACTGTCATACAGAGTGAAGTAAGTCAGAAAGATAAAAACAAATATCATATATTAACGTAAATATGTGGAATCTAGAAAAATGTTACAGATAAACCTGTTAGCAAGGCAGAAATAGAGATACAGACGTAGAGAACAAATGTATGGACACCAAGGGGGGAAAGGGAGGGTGGGATGAATTGGAAGATTGGGATTGACATATATACACTAATATGTATAAAATAGATAACTAATGAGAACCTGCTGTATAGCACAGGGAACTCTACTTAGTGCTCTGTGGTGGCCTAAATGGGAAGGAAATCCACAAAAGAGGGGATATATGTATACATATGGCTGATTCACTTTGCCCTACAGTAGAAACTAACACAACAGTGTAAAACAACTATACCCCAATAAAAATAAAATAAAAATTTTAAAAAAGATTATAAATTGTGTTTTGGATATGTATAACTTGTGGTATCAATGAGACATCCAGAAAGATATCAATCAGGAAATTGGAAATACAGGACTGGAATTTGGGAGAAAGGTCAGAGCCATATTGCCAAGGAAGAAAGAGAGAAGAAAGAAAATAATGTTGGAAAATAGCTCGGGGTCTTATTCATATTTATAATTGCAACACTTAGCATAATGCCTCGCATCCTATAATTGCTCAGTATATGAATGCTGACTAAATGAATGAAAAAAATTAGAGCTACATTTAATATAAAGAATAAGAAAAAAAGTCAGACAAAAGATGATTAGAGAGGCAAGAGTTTCCTTGATACTAAATTCTAAGTCCTGCAAAATTTGACTTGTGAGCAGTTTTGAAAAAAAACTATATTTTTAAAAAATAATGAAAAGCTGAGGAGACAAAAGTAGTATTTTTGTAGTCATCTGTAGTTTCTATATGCCATCTACAAAATAAATGGCATGATATACACTTCTCTGTGTAGTCATTACCTGGCCCTTATTGCCAATCAGATCAAGCTGCCTCATTATTGCATTCCTTTTGAGGTTTATAAATGGAAGGCTTAAAATATCTATAGAACCAAACGTAATTGGTACTGCATTGTGTGCTTTTAACTATCTCATTTTTTTTCATCAGTGAAGTCACCCATGACTTTAGAAGAGTGTTTTCCAACGAAGAATCAGTTTCCAAATGAAAACTTTGCTTTGCTGTTATATTGGCTGTGTGAATTACATTATTCCAATTTTGCTACTGAAATATAAGTGGCTTTTGTTTAAATAAAGAAATGTATTAATCCAGAAAATATAATAAATTGTAATCTTATTTTTTTAGGAAAAAGTTAATTGCATTTCCAGGCTACCAATATAATTTATTTTCATCAGATTTTATTTAGCATAGCATCACTCATCTGATCCTGCAAACTGTATCCTCCTTAGAAGGCATTTATATATTTTACAAAAGTTAAAAGCAGTTCTATAACATAACATAAATAAAACCTCCCTTTGGAGGTTTTTATATCCAAAAAAATATTTTAAATTTCTTAAATTGAAACTTTAAAATTTTACTTAAATTTAGCCTTCTCATTATGGGTTGGGCAAATGTATCAAATATAGAATGACAATAACAAGACTACTATCTTTTTACATGTGTAGACTTTTATCTATTTGTGATTTTAAAAATTAGCCATTCTAAACTTTTGGGTTTCATTAAATCATTTTGTGATCAAGATATATTTTGTAATAGGAAATATATTTGATAGATGAAGTTAAAGCACATTAAAACCTCAGACTTAATTTTATGAAAAATAAGAGTAGCTGGTTTGCTTGTCCTCTGCCTTTTCTAAAACTCTGCTTCTCGGTGAAACAATAATCATCTTACTTTAAAACCATTTTGACCATGTCATTTCCCTTTTCAAAAGCCTGTAGTTCCTTACCACTGGTTTTTGTAAAATTTCTCTTATCAGGTATCTGTGGCCTCCATCAGTTCTCACTTTCCCATCTCATTATGCTACAATTCACCAACTTTATTTTTAGATACTCTCTACCATGATCTGCTCTCCAGCCAAGAAAAGTAACTTCTCATCCCTACTGAAACTTTCTTACTTCTTATATCTGCCTCCACAGGTTACACTTAATTGTTCAATGACTATTCTTCCTAGCCATATTTATACTTGATTTCTTTTAAAATCTTGATTTAAAAAATATTCTATTGCAGAATTCTTCCTTAATTAGCACAAATCATATGTATACATTTTGTATCCCTCTACCATTGATTCATACAGCTTGCTCTACATAATCAATACTTATTTATACATTTATATTATACATTATGATTGACATTTTCACAGTTGTCTATTTTGGTAACTCATTATGAACTGATTTCACTCTGGTTTGTATGTCTCTCTATGGAATTCTAAGAAACATTAATCTAGCAAAGCCATCTCTGAGACAATATTATGTCAGAGAGAGAGCACTGGCCCTGGCCTGGAGTCATAGCCCAGGTTCCAGTCCTAGTTTATAACACTTACTATTGGTTTGACCTTTGGTAATTTACCTAACATTTCTGAGCCTCCATTAGCTAATTACTCCATATATAAAATGGGGTCATAGCAGTAGCTGCTTCCTAACTTTAATCTGAAGATTAAATTAAATAAGCATATAGTAAGCACTCAGTAATTGAAGGTTTATCGGCATTAGTATGGCCCATTCTATCAAATTAATAGTGACCTCAAAGGATTTGTTTCTCACCAACAGCTTCCATAATCTTGTTGCCCTTTGCACATTTGCTCTACTGCATGTGTACTCTATTAGCTGAATCTTGTTAGTGGGCCAATCTAGCAGTTGTTTACATTGTCCCATTTCCTCTATCCTTCTGAAATCAGTTCTGCATTCCTAGGGATTTGGTGAGAAGTCATTTGTCCCATGTGGCCTCACCCACTTTGATGCTTGTAGGCAGGCATATTCAGAAAGTTAGTCTAGATTTCATAAAGTCTGAATAAAGTTAGAAAGTGATAAGTACCTTAAGGACGGTACAGAGAAAATTATATAGGAGTTCAGAAAGTTAGCACTTAAAAGTCAACTACAAAGAACTTGCAGTCTTATATATTAATTTACTTATTATTAATATTCTACCTTATTTATGAGAAGATATCTGGTAGGCAAAATATGTGAATAAACAATTAAAAATTGGACATTTAAGTAATGCTTACATTAATAACTTTAGCTAAAAACCTTACTATGGCAATTAAAAACAGAGACAGCATTCATATATTGCTGATTGGAGTATAAAACAGTTACACGATCACTTTGGGAAGTTATTTGACAATCTCATAAGTTAAGAATATATCTACTCCATGACCCAGCAATTCACTACTAGGTATATACTGAAGAAAGATGAAAATGAGTACATGTGTCTAAGGAAAGATTTCTACAAGCATGCTCTTAGCAACTTTATTGATAATAGTCAAAACAACTAATAAACACTAAAAGCACCCCAAATATCCATGAAGCTGGAATAGATAAACAAATTGTGGTATATTCACAAAATGGAATACTATCCATCAATAAAAAGTACAAGCTACTGATATATGGAACATCGTGGATGAAACTAAAAAAAATTAGTATGTCAAACAAAAAAAGAAGCCAGGTACAAAAGAGTATATGTTATATGATTCAAATTATATGAGGTCTGGAATAAACAAGGACTAATTATGGTATCAGAAATCAGAATAGTGGTTAACATTGGAGGAGTATTTACTGGGAGATCTTGTCTGGAAAGCAGCATCTCTGGGGGTGATGAAAATGCAATATTGCTCTAGATAAGATTACAAGAGTATCCATACATAGACAGAATTTCTTCACAAAGTATGCATTGTGCTATATATAAATTCTACTTCAATAGAAAATGCAAAAGTACAAAGCAACAAGGAGGCAGATGTCTAGTAAAATATTAAAGGATGACTTCTACAATGTGTAAGTAATGTTTACGTGTGGGGAGGTGGGAGAATATAAATATAAATATATATATATTTGTTTTTCATTATTCCTTTCCTCTAATATATGCTGTTATGAGCTTTACTTTTTTAATTATTATTTTTCATTTCTAAAATATATCAAAGTTATGCTGCACTTTCACTGTTGGCATGGGGCTCCTGATACCTCAGGACAAATGTTTACAACTCTTTTAAAATAAAAGTTATTATTGGCTTGGCCGACTGCAAAATATTTATCTAAGGATCACTCAATAGGAGGATAGTTGATTATTAGTCTAGTTTAATAACTTGATCTCATAAATTCTGAAGCCTGTAGCATCATGGAGGACTATTTTTTTGGATGCATACTTGACCATATTGTATATTTTTAAAGATTCTTTTACAAGTGTTCATAACCTAAGGCTAATGTTGTATTTTAGTATTTTAAAGCAAACTAGCAAATGCCATAGTGCTGACAAAGTAATAGGCTCTGACTTATTTGAAGTGAGAGCTCTCTCTTGCCTGTTCCATCCATCCTCCAATCAGTTTCTAAGCTTTATGAAGAAGTTCTTAAAACTGGTATGAGAAGAATCCAACCTTGTGAATATGAAGGGAGGTAAAACATAAAACAAGCTGTACAAAGCTACTCTGCATGAAAATGCTCTTCTACTAGTGTGCCTTTGTTCGAATAAATTTTAACTGAATTAAATGAACACTGATGTGTCAAAATAATTAATAACAACTAACAATTGTATAGCACTCTCTAATCTACAGAGTGCTTTTGCAGGTTTTGTCTCATTTGGTAGCCTATTATATTTGGACAGGAACACTTAATGGAATGTTTTGCTTATAGAGTGTTCCCATACACCACAGTCTTGACTAGAACCATTATGGATATGGCGATCTGGACTCTAATTCTGAATATACGAATGTCTCTTTCATTTTGGCTTTGTGGAGAATTGAGTAGTTTACATAAGTGGATTTTCCAGATAAATACAACTTAGCATTAAAAGCACCAAGATGATTAATTATAACCACTTTTAAGAGGAATCACTATAGAATCTATATAACTTTTTATCTCCTTTTTACAAGTCACGTTTGACAAGTATTTTAGTTGTAAAGAAATACAGGACCACATTATAATATTTGGAAAATACAGAAATGTGTGAAGAAGAAAACAAAAAAAATTCCATATTCCTACAGTGTTTATTCAAAGATAAACACTGTTAATATTTCAGTATGATTTCAGCCTTTCTACAGTGAAATATATTTCTATGTGTATAAATATAGTTACATATTAATCTTACACTTTACATACTGTTTTATCTTGCTTTTATTATTTATTTATTTATTTATTTATTTATTTTTGCGGTATGCGGGCCTCTCATTGTTGTGGCCTCTCCCCGCTGCGGACACAGGCTCCGGACGTGCAGGCTCAGCGGCCATGGCTCACGGGCCCAGCTGCTCCGCGGCACGTGGGATCCTCTGGGACCAGGGCACGAACCCGCGTCCCCTGCATCGGCAGGCGGACTCTCAACCACTGCGCCACCACGGAAGCCCTTATCTTGCTTTTAAAATCAGTATTATATCATGATTATATTTTTCATATCACTTCATGTCTAGACATACAAATTACTAGTCATATTTTCTATATCCTTTTTATCTACCTATTAAGGTAACTGCTAAGTAATTGTATTATAATTTAACTAAATAAATGTTTAATTAGTTTCATGATTATATTTACATTAAAAATTAAGGATGTTTAAATTATAAATAACAGACTTCAATCTATTCTCATAAATCTATATATCATACTACATAATTTTTAAAGAATTGAACAACCATTCAGTGAATAAAGTATCTATGCTATGTAGTTGGAGAAAATCTTTTTATATAGTTATTCTGTGATTATTTGTAGTTGTCTAAAATATGATCTCAATCTTGAGAATCTGTGAAAGATTTAAAATAGACACTGTGTAGAAGGTTCTTAATAGGGTTAAATTTAAATGCAGCATTCTCTATGTTTCTTAGTATGCTTCCTTACTTTGAAATATAAAATACTAACAATAAACACGATAACAGTGAAGCAATAATTAACCTGAAGCTTCAAAATATATATGCACTACTAAGTATAAAGTTGTATGATACTGTAAACATAGGATAAAAAGGCCTTCCAAATTTCACAAAAAAGGAACACATCTCTGTATTATCGAATCAGAAAACTTCAAGGTGCCTCCCTCCTTGAGATCCTAGGAAACACAACATTAAAATGGGGGTGACATCTGCGTTTATATTGAGTGATAGGTACAAAGATAGCTACCTACACAAATATACTTTATATGGTTCCTTCTCGACATTGAGAATGACAGATGACAAATATAAACCCTTAGGGCTTTATTTATAAAGTCACATCTGTACATTCACATTGGCTCTGTTTATGAGAAGAGACAGACTGGATAAAAATAGTCAGGTATGATAACCCAATGAAGTGCTCAGAGAATGTTGTAAAACACATAGTCAACTATAAACCAATTGGCCCTGTATTAGGGCCAATTATTCAGAAAACTCTAATATAAATTTTCCTTAAAATCACACTAAACCACAATTTTGTCTCTTCTTTGAATTTTAATGTGGGTACAGTAATTCTACAAGCTCCATGAGGACAGGACCTGTGAGCATTTTGTTCTCTCTTGTATTCCTAGCACCAAGTATAGTGCCCCACATTCAGTAGGTGCTCAATAAATACTTTCATTGAATAAAAAATATAGATTGGTTATAAAGTACTTGGAAATTAGAAATAGGACATCCTGGGGAGATTAAAGGTTGCAGCTACATATATGATAATATTCATATGTAGGTATATGGATATTTATGTTATAAAGTAATTTAAAAACATAAAAGTCTCAATAAAGTTTTAATCAATACTTTCTTTTCCCTCAGAAAAACGTATCATTTAAAAAATATTTTCATCCCCTTAGTGCGAAGATCTGAGTTAAGAAATTTTAAGAAAACAATATGATTTAACTAGTTAATAATAGTGTTTAATATTGCCAAGAGATGTAGCAAAACTTTCAGGCATTATGTAAGGAGGTACAGGACAGGGGTTAACTATATGCAGATATTATGGCAGTCAGGCTAGGCCTGTCTAAAACGCTGCCTTTAAATTTTTACTGTTTTTTTCTTGTTCATCTCTGGTACTCATAAGCTAATGTTTTCTATTTTTAGGAATCATCTTCAATGTAGTGTCTTTGAGAGTTCCGGCTGTGGTAGATGGGACCTAAGGCAGTGAGAGATATTTGCTGGTGTTGGTCATTTTAGGTTGAATATATAGAATATGATCTATATACATTACACTGAATATTTTCTTTGCTCAAATAAAAGGGAAAATATTAAACATCTTAAACAAAATAGTGGAGTGTTCTGTCTATGCATATCTATATACAGTTGCATATGTCTTTGTGTAGGTCTTAGACATGTATATTCATTTTACTTGTACTGGAGACTGTTTAGCATGCAGTTCATTAAAATATGTCATCATTTTCCCAATGATTTTATAAAAATACCAAACTGCCATTTTACACATCAGGAAAATTGTCCTCTGCTACAATATAAAAGCAAAGGTTTGTACATCACTTTCATCTTAATGAGTTTTGTGCTGGTAGGTGATTTATGCTTCTTTTATTCAGTGAATGCTAGCATAACAGGATGACAGTTCGTTCATCATAGCTTCATTGAATTGATTTTCATGATGTTTAAATAATGAATGCTATTTTTTAATAAATGTGTGTTTCAAAATAACGTTTTGGTATATTTTCTCATTTTAAAATGTGTGTGTGTCTGTGTGTGCGTGTGTGTTTTGATTTGAAGATTTTCTGCTGCTATCTTTGATACAGCTGTTAATGATCTCTCATTCAATTCAATGGTTCTTTTATACCCCACCCATCAGAAAATGAAGGAATGCAAATTTTAAATTGAGCTAGAGATACCAATGCCCAAGAAACAGGCATTTCAATATATAAAGGGTTTTATGGTTTTGATGGGGTATCATTATATTTTGTTGCCTAACGGCCATTTAAACACCAGAACTCAATATGAAAAATAAAAGGAAGCTCATTTGCACTGTAGGGGGCTCTCTCCTCAGTGTCCAAGTTACTCTCTAGGAGTTAGTCACTTAGGTAAGGTCAGTAAGTTTTTTAGTGTTGCGCCTCCCTAAAAACCAACCAAGTGGTAACTGAGTGACTTTAAGTGTATTAAAATTAACATAATGCATCGGGGTTCACAGCTTTAGTTAATTCCTACAGCAATCGTGTGAGATATGTTTTTATCCCCATTTTGCAGATGAATAATCTAAAATTCAGAAAGACTAAAAACATTGCCCAAGGTCTTAGAGCTAGTAAGAGAGAGCTGAGATTCCATCATTGCTCTCCTACCTCAAAGCCTGTGTTTCCTTTTCTACTCTGTTCTGTCTCCCAGTAATGTTAACACTGTATTTAGAAGGCTAAATTTTAACTTAAAGCTTTTAAACGTATACCCCTTTCAAAACTGCTCTCATGTTTACTCAGAAAAGTCACTGAATGTAAATGAATGTAAATGTAAATGAATATTTGCCTCCCATTCGGTTGGTATTCCCTAGAAAAAATCCCGACCATCTTATTCTACACTGCTATTTTGAGAAAATACTTATTGCGTTGAATAGTTGGAATGCTTCACAGGGTAAAATACCAGTTCTTTTTGCTCCAGCTCTAGCTAGATTTGAAATGTCAGGTTGAGTCATTTCTCTATATTCTGAAGGAATGTGAGACAGTAGGGATTATTTGGAGATGCTAGACACATACAATGTGGCATCCAGACCAAGGGGAGTGATAGGTCATTGCCTGGCAGATGGCATAATGAGCTGGAGAGGCTAATGGCAGATGGACTTGACGATTTGGGCAAAGCAAAAGAACATTTGGCTACTAACACAAAGTACAAGGAAAGCACTGAAGGAGTCTACTCCGATCTGATGATGATGCCAACTTGGATTTAGCAGATGATATGGTGAGAATGAGGCATATGGAAGACAAAGTGGTATTTTTTTCTAGGTATGGTAAGGAAAAGGCAGCTAATGTAAGCAAAGTGTTGAGGTTTTTGGTTAACTAAACTCATGTGTGTAGGGACATATTTTTAATATACTCAGCAATACTTTCATATTGTCAAGGTAAAGTATGAATTTATAAATTGTTCGTTAATACTATAAGGTTAAACTTTAAATCTTACCACAGCCTTCATGAGTTAAGCAAATTAACTCCAATTATATATTTTACATTTTGTTAGAAAAATGAGATACTCATACCACTTGAAACAACTGTAGTAAGTAGATTTTCTAAGCTATATTTTTCCTCTGAAACTACTTGAAAGGAGACACTATTTTTTCATTTATTGATCAAGGTAGCTTTTTGTGAGTGTAATGTCCTATCCGTCTAAAAAGATGAAACTATTAAACAACCAATAACAGAGCTTTGAGATGTTTCCCCCAGTAGTGATGATTAATTTCCACCAATTCTGCCAAATTCTTTTATCCATCTGTAACACATACTATGTTGAATAATTGATTGGCAATTTCTGGTTAAAATGTATCTGAACTTTAGCCCCTGCTGAAGTCTCTCCCAACTTCCTATGGAAATATTATGAATCCACAGAAAATGATGAGAACACACAGATCGAAAGATTAAAACAAACAAAACAAAACAAAAAAGCCAGTATCTGGGTTAATGAGACCAGACTAAGTTATGAGCAAAAGTTTGCCTCATGAAAGTAAGAGGGGTAGGGGTAAGATGCGTGAGGTTTTGCAATTCTACACTATGGCCGATGGCCCAGAGTCCCAGGATCTATACTAACCAGAACTCTGGACAACCATATCTCTACTGTGAAGTTGCTACTTTATGAGGCAAAAAGAGTATGCCTACTCTCATCCATTTTTCTATGTTCATTGAAAGACAGCAGCTCCCAGAACTGATAGTAGTATATTTTATCCTGGGAACATGTAAGACTCACAAATAAACTGCGATAACTGGAGACTAAAAATTGTAAATGTTTATTGTACATTATGGAACAAGGTTAAGAGTAGGAAAAAAGTTACTGAAGTAAAGCAAAGCTATGTTAAGCACATGGTAGCTAAAAACTGGAAATAGGACTTAAATATGTGGGCATTAACCTATCCTCTAACTATGGACCAAAAAAAGCTATTCAACCATTCTCTGAGTTGGGAAAGACTGGGACCAAAGGCAAACAACTCGCTGGTTCTGTTGCCAAATATTTTGTCTGAAGAGAACTTGCCTCATTTGAAAATGAGTAAAGAGAAAAAACTCACCACATTGGTTATGAAAAAAATCACACAGGACTGGGGAAATGGAACATAAATTTCAAAAGAAGAGAAAATGAGTCCCTACAAGATCCAGAAGAAAATGTCTTAAAACTCTTTGCCATCCTAAACACGTTGGGAGAAAAAACATGTCTTGGAGATACAAAAGCACAAAGTCATAGGGACAACATTCTGAGATGTGCAGGCGACAAAAACAGGTGAAAAAGGATATGGGCAAGATAAGTAAGGGTTTCAATGTAACTAAAAATGCAATAGAAGATTAGGAAATTAAATGCATATTGGAGTTACTAAAAAGAAGAAATATACTGCAGAATATCAAATTAGTAATGCAGAATAAA
Source organism: Mesoplodon mirus (assembly GCF_964341445.2). Lineage (NCBI taxonomy): Eukaryota > Metazoa > Chordata > Mammalia > Artiodactyla > Ziphiidae > Mesoplodon > Mesoplodon mirus. The sequence goes on along the minus strand of NC_138981.1, from coordinate 108,201,079 downwards.
AACTTAGGAAGCTTTACTGGAGTCCTGAGAAAAGGAAAAAGGGATGAAAATGATAGGGAAAATGAGAGCTATGGAGGAAAGAAAATGGAGATCTAGCCTATGAATAATTGATGTATCTGAGGAACAAATGTTACAGAAGTTATTAAAAATATAGTGGAAGACAACTTTTATGAATTCAAAAAATACCCATGTATGTACTTTGAAAGGGCTTACTAAATTTCTAGAAAAAATAATGAAAGGAAACTCATATCTAAATGTATTCTGGTTAATTTCTTACATTATAAGGATATATTTTAAAATCCTGCAGGCATCTGAGAAGGGGAAAATATAATAAAGGTAATCTAGAAAAAAGAAAGCTGGCTCTGGATTTATCTGTGACATCTTAGTCCTGAAGGCAATGTAACAACATCTAAAGAGGCAAAATCTAGAGGTGGCAAAAGGATTTGACATCTTTATATTCAGCCATGATGACTTCCATGTGTGAAGGCAATAGAAGCAAATGTTCAGATGCAAAAGGATTCAGATACTATACCACCCATTTAGACTTTTCAAAGAATTTACTTTAGGCTTTATTACAGCCAATTATGATATATATATATTTTTTACTCTGAACATCACGTTGAAGAATCATGGTGAGACTATATGTTTTCAGGTGGATTCTGTAACCTGTCTTCAGATGCTATTCTTCTTTTATTTCCACTTCTTTTTAGTACCAAGAAATGTGTTTTCCAAGCCATGTCTTTTATCTCAGAGTTCAGATGGAATCTTGCCATGTTTAATGACAACTTACAACAATTATTGGTGGTGTACCATTCCAGCACTTGTTAGGTAAACAATTTACATAATCACTGTACCAGAACATTGTGCCAGGAGAATTACTGGATAATTTTTACTCTCTACAAAATCATACCTACTTAAAGGAATACAACAGACTTATTCATTATAAAGAAACTTGAGTAACAATTTACTGCATCTTTAAAATGCATTGACTGTCTTGACTAATTGCTACTATAGATTGATGCTTTGTGATTTACCACATGTAAACTCAGGTGTGATCATGATAATGCATTGAGTAATTACTAAGGTTATGGGGGTGGTTTGAGAATTTTGAGATGCATCTTATTCACTAAAATATCTCATTTGCACTAGAATGTGGAATCTTGTGTAAAAAAAGAGAAAAGAAAAACAGTAAATGCAGAATCTTCCACCTTAACTTTGACCAACACCCTTAATTACACTAAGATCAATATTGATGACTCAGATATACAGCATTATTCATTTATTCAGTCAACAAATATTTATTGAAGTACTCCTGTGTACAAAGGATTTTACTGGAACCTAGATACACATCTGTGATAACCTCGCCTGGTGATCACCTCTTTTCCACTTTCTCACGCTTAGTAAACCTTTTCTTCAAAAACATTGAAATATTCAGACCACCATCATACTACTTTAACGATCTCCTGGATTTAAATCACTCCATACCCGTGCCACAGCACAAAGCCAATCATTCCAACTCCACTCTTACCATTGTCCTCAATTCCCTGATCATTTTTATTTTTGCTGATAATCTCTGACTTGTATAATAGACTTTATGATATATGAAGGGAAGATTTTTGATCAGAAAATACTGACAAGGCAAATATTTATCTTAGTAAAACAAAATAATACAAACATAAAACCTATTACCCAGTGCTACATGTACTTCAGGAGTTGGAACTAATTTTACCAATATTATGTGAAAATAAGGAAGAACCTAAAATTGGGACATAAGAAAATGTTCTACCATTCTCCCAACTGACATTTCCCACTGGAACTTTGGAATTCAGGTCTTTGGTAGATTAGGTTGAATTCAATCTTTGTAAACATGTGTGTAGCTTTGGGGGTGAAAATCTAAAGATTATCTTGAAAGGAGATGTGCCTTGTCTAGATCATTCTTGTAAACGCTATGCAGTGATTTTTATATATGAGTTTACTCACGGTTACCAATTATATGTGAAGGCAAGTTGTACATAACCCTCCCATAAATGTAACTTTGAGGACAATGAATTTAGATCTCACTTTACTTCAAGAAAATAAGTCTCCTACTCAGCATCACATACTATGGATAGAGGGTCAAGTGAGGATGAAGGAAAGCTATGAAAGCTATATATAGGTTATATTTTTTTAATGGATTCTCATGGACACCCTGCAGAAAGTTGGGAGGTATAGAAAGAAGAATTGACTTAAATAGCTTACTGAAAGTTCAGGCCATATTACTCTCTGTCCATCTTCTTCTTACCGTCCCATTTCTCATTGTTTTATCATAAATAAATTTCCAATATATTTGTATTAGGGTGTTTTCCTTTAAAAAGTTTCTGTGGGAAGTTGTATGCCATAATGCATAACAGAACAAGAGTCTGAAACCAAGTTACTTGGGTTTGAATCCTGACTAAGCCATTCCCTAGGTATGTGACCTGGTACTTCAGTTTTTCAGTTTCCTCATCTGTAAAATAAAGGAAAACGTTATACCCATAAAAAATTCCTATGAGGCATATGGAATAATATTAGTACCTGACTCAGTGTGGTTTTAAGAATTCAATTATATTTATCTGTATATAGGCAGAGTCTGAATGCCATAGATAGATAGATAGATAGATAGATAGATAGATAGATAGATAGATGATAGATAGATACTTGCTTTTACCTATGTTAATCTTCTTTAATCCTCACAGCAACTTTATGAGGTAGGTATTCTAATTATTGTCCTTATTTTGTAGATGACTAAATGGAGCCATTGAAAGGTTAAATAACTTGCTCAAGATAACACAGCCAATGAGTGGGAGAGCTGAGTTTTGATTTAATACAGTCTAGCTTCTGAGTCTGTCTTCTCGACCACATTATCTCTTTCAACCCTATAATGAGCGAAATTTATTCCAGGGGCACTTATTAATATCCAGGGCTAAAAACTCAATTGCTAGTACTTCAGCACTTAGTTTTCTTGATGTTTAAAGATAGGCTTGCTCTTCTGCTTTTAACAAGAAATCCTTTAGTTATCTGTATCCTTTCATTAGTCAACTAAAGGTGAAATAGAATAAAATAGCAAAAATCATGACTGCATTTACAGGTGGCACTAAAATTCATAAATTATCCACATCTCCATACTCCAATTTCCATGTCACTTACATGAGAAATTACTGATACGATTCAGAGCATCATTTGATGACTGATTTTTAACTTCTCTTGCACTGCCATTAAGAAATAGGAATATTTAAATGTGCAGGTAGTTGTCTCTGCCGTTCACATATTGGCCTTTAGAACTTATTACCAATAGCTTTAGGCATTTAATAATGTATTTTATAGCAAGATAATATTAGTGGGGTCTTTCCTATGCCAACATTTTTCCCAAAGAATTCTTAAACCCAAACTGCATCTCTACATTGGAACTAACTCTCAGAATATTTAATGATGAAATGAGCTGTAATAGGTAAAATAAGAATATAGTAGGTGAAGAGCCAAGTGAATAAGTACATGTTATATCTATCACCAACTCATATTTTTAAAATGCTTAACAGTAAGACAGCTCTCACTCTGATAATCAGTGACTACATCTCTATGTTAAAGTCCATGATTTTTAATAACATTGTCACATGAAATCGTATATCTATATTGAATATCCTGAGAATAAATTAATAAGGCACTACTGAACTTGGTTTTCAGAAGCTGTTAAAGTGAATAATTGATATTACTAATGTTAAGATATTTCTGTCACTATTACAAAATATTTATATGTATATGTACATCCAGATTAAATATTGTTTTAATAAAATAACCCCTGATTGCAAAATATTTCTTCAAATGTTTAAAAAGAACTTTATACCTCACACCTCACAACACCCACCCCTATACACTTTGATCCAACCACAAAAGTGCTTACCAAAGCCTTGCCTTGGACTAAAAGACCCCACATATATTTGCCTGAATCCTTCATTAATCTTTAAATTCTTAGAAGATAGGGACTATGCTTAACCCGATGCACATCAAAATAGTTAACACATAGTAGGTGCTCAAAATATTCCTTAAATAAATGAAAGAGCCGTTAAATGAAAAATTAAAAATTTGATTAGCATACAGATAAAAACTGAGGACAAGGGAAGAAATTATGTTTTCCAGAAATGACTGTCAAAATGAGAATATAAAAATGGACATGCATAGAGCCCAAGGAAGCCCAAAATTAAATGAAAGGGTAAGCGATCGGAACAAATAAAGGATGTTCAAAGAGGTAGGAGAAAAAAGAGAGAGTAGTTATAAAACAAGGGAAAAGAAACATCCTAGGAGTTGGGACTTACTGACAATGGCAAATGTTGTGGAGAAACTAAGCAGTTTGAATACTGAAATTAACTATGATTATTAAATCATTCTTAGATATGGAATTTTATGTATAGTGTGGTAGTGTCAATTCAAGCAATGTTAAAAATTTAGAACAAATAATTTGAATTAAAGTTACTCCACACATGGTAAATCACCAAAGCTGGTCCATGTTGTACACTACAGAAGCAATATGAGACTTAAGGTAAAGGTGTTTATTAAAAACAAGATATTTAGTTTCCTTTTTGCATTTTAAGAGAATGTTGGAATAGGAGACACAAATTAACAATGTTTATTGCTGACTATACAATTTCAATCAGAATTTAAAAGGCTTAAAACATCTAAATGGAAGTAAAATGAAAAAATACAGGAACTTTAATTAGAATAAAAGTAAAAATGTTCTTTTAGCATTTATCTCAGATACAGTTATTATTTTTACACTGCAAATGAATTCAAATTTTATACTTTTAAGCTGATTAAATAGATCCTCCTCATTCAATTTCATGAAACTGCCCAATTCACAGAGAATTTGCGTATTAAAATTTACTGTACATGACAACTAGACTCATTCTCAGAATGCAGTCTACCACCTCTATGTGATTAGCTTTCCTATTATAAGCTCTGAAAAGGTTAATGAAAACCTTTGCCAAGCAGCTCAGGTTTTATAATTGGGTGTAATAAGTAGATATGGCAATGGAGTTCTTCGTTAATGTAATTGTAATGCAGATCCACAATGTGTTATAAAAACAACACAGTGAGGAATCTAAAGAGAAATAAAGACACACACACTTGTTGCTTGTAAATATGATCGAGAAGCACATTGTATATTTCTATTTGTCTATTAACTGCAAAATATACCTCAGAAACAACTATTTATTCTTTTAAACTATAAGCAAAGTTAGAATGGCCTGGTGACTTGAATTCTGATCTCTCTCTCCCAGCCCCCTGATGAGAAAGACAGAGAGAGAGAGAAAAGAGAGATAGAGAGAGAGAGGAGAAGGAAGGCTAGGGGAGGGAAAAAAAAGAGAGAAGAGAGAAATGAGGTATGAGAATATTTGCTCTTCTTTGTTACCTGTGTTTCCTCTCCGCTCACCATGAAAACAACATACTTCAAGTATTAATATCTAAAGTTTACTTCCCCCAGGACAACTGTAATGAACGCCGCCCTACACAATTATCGCTTGCTTCCTGATCCTTAACTTGTACTTTATTCATAAAAGCTGTTACCTGTACATTTATCTATAGCATAGTGGTTAAGAGCACAAACTCTGGAGACAAGCCTGCCTACATTCAAATCTCAATTCTGGTTAACTCTTAGCTGTGTGCTCTTGAGAAAGGAATTTAAAATATACCTAAAGCAGTGTACTTCCTGCACTATACCCTGACTAATATTGATATACAAGGTGTTTTCCAGCTTGGCTCAGGCTTTCCTTCCAAGCCTCATCTTCTATGACTTCTCCCTAATGTGATATGCTCTATCCTAGCACATGTTCTTAAACACATTGTCCATCTGAATGCCTGTGTCTCAGCTTGTACTATTCCTTTTGCCTGTAAAACTTCATACCGTAGGAGAAGCTACTACATTTTATCATTCAAATGCCGCCTCCTCTTTGAAGCCCTCCCTAAATACAGTGAAGCCTTTCCTCATCTGTGATTCTATAGCATTTACAATTCTTCCCCCTAAATGAAAATCTGCTTTCAAAGTTTATTGGTGAGGTGTGAGGGAAAAGAGCAGTGGAGTAAGGTAGTTTTCAATGCTATTTATGTTCTAGAGTAATCTAAAATTTTTAAAAATGTAACTTGAAAAGATTTTCTTGGTTAAAAAAAAGTGAAACATCAGGATTGTTCTATGGTTTTTCAGAAATTACATGATGGTTGTATCGGAAATAAAAAACAACTACTAAAAAAATTCTGAACTATATCCATATATTCTCCTGGTTCTTTTTAACTCACTAAGCCAGATCCCTTTTCAGAAGGTCTGCCTTCTCAATAGGACTTTTCTCTAATTGTCTCCTTGTTTGTGAATGCAATGGGAATTTTAGGCAATTTAAGATGTACCTACTCAGGCTTTTATAGATTTTAAAAAATGACGCTTATTCTGAACAGTATTACCAATTTGTGTGTTAACTTGTATTTAACAAAATATCAAACAGGCATTGAGGAAAGCCACTGGTGAGTATTTCAAATAATCTTGGGTAAAGAGCATATCAACTCCAACTAGCCATATAGATGAAGGTAAAAAAATGTCTAAGTTAATTATTTCCATACATCCCTTAAACCAGAAATTTAAAAACCATATAAGCCCAAATAAATTAGTATTACCTTTCTGTTATTTTCTATTTCCAGAAATGCTTAAAATACTTTATATTTACAACATATAATGAAAATGTGGGGAAACTGAAAGAAAGCCATGGTAGAGAATAAGCGCATGTGAAGGAGATGTGTAAAGGCAGAGAGAGGAAAGAAAATAGGCAGAAAAGAAAAAGTAGTAGCAATTAATGTCTCTTAATTGTGACTCTTGGCTCTCTAAGGAATTTTTCATTCTGTGTAACAATTCGATGTCTCATATTGGAGCTGTTTGATAGGCACTCAGGAGTTCCCTCCTGCCCACCAAGGGAGAGAAAACATACTTTTAAGTGTCATTAGCTACCTTTTATGTCAGGAGATTCTTTCTATTTTTGTAGACTTTTGGGGTTCTTGGGTGATTTAAAAAAAAATGAAGGCAAGTTGTTTGGAAGCTATTATAATTTTTGTTCAGCCAAAGAAATACAGCGTCAGGCAATATAGGAACTTAAGTCTGTTTCCGAACTGTACATCTATATTCTCTTGATGAATTCTTGTATTTATCTGATAAAATGTTGAGCATTAAAAATCTGGGCTTATCTAAAACAGCTTCATGCATGGAGCCCTCTCCTGTCTGAAAGAATACCATTTAGAGAAAAAATGAAAAGCATTTTATCATTGAGGCTATAGTATTGATTATTTCTTTCTAGAATAACCATGACTGCATACCTCTGATGTTTACATGTGATGCTCAAAATAATTTCATAATTTCATCATGATAAATTAAGTTATACTGCAGTAATAAACAACTTCAAAATGTCAGTAGCTTAGAACACCAGAGATGTATTTCTCACACATAATACCGGTCTATTAACGGTTGTCTGGGGGCTCTGCTCCGAATCACCTTACTCTGAAACCCAGGCAGATAGAACCATCACCAGCTTGAACAGTTTCAGTCACTGTGACAAAGAAAAAAGGAAGCTCTGGAGGTTTTTCATATCAAATTAAATGCTCTGCATTGGCAAGTAAATGGCTCACAACTCAAGCAAGGACTAGTTATAGCTCCATCCAACCACAAGGAAGTGGTACAGAAAATGCAATCCTGCCTTGTGCCACTAAGGAGAGGAGAATGGGAATATTGGTGAAAGTATTAATGATTTCCACACACAATTCCAAATGAAGTCTTCCTAGCAAGTTCTAAATTTCAAAGATTCCATGCAGAGCAGAAAATGGATGAGAAGGAGCAACATTTAAATGAAATTGAATACACATACACACAGTATTGGGGAAGTTTTAGGGATTTCTGCCAATATTCTACAAAATGTATATCTTTAATTTGAAAGTAATATAACTAAGAAAAAACTATGAGGGAACCTGCTTAAAACTAGCAAATAATCCTTTATATAAAAATCATGTAACTGGGTTGTACCTGGGTTAAAAATAACAATCTGAGCATACTATAGTTAGAAAAAATATTAGGAGCTTCATATTTTTGATGGATCAAAAAGTGCTGTGGACATCTTACAGATGCTGAAGAGATCGCTGCTGGGTCAGCCCTTCTATTCTCACCGATGACACTGCTTTATAGATTTTCCCATTACTATCCCTTATTTTCTACTTTCTGATTTACAAGGCATTTATTTTACTGTTTCATCCCCGCCCAATCCATTCCACCACATTGCTGCCTCATCCCTGCATATTTAACTCTGTTCTTTAATTTTCAAGAGGCATGGTAGGCCAGCTGGTCCTGATGTCATACCTTATGTCTAGTTCTCTAAGATTCCAGGCTCTTTATTAAAAGGTAAAGAGGTTCTTTCTGATTTGTTGTTTTTGTTGTTCATTACCTAGTACTTGAGGGTCCATATTTTAACATACCATAGGTTGGTAAATATTTATTTTGAATGCCCTAAATTATAAATAGCTTAAATCCTGTGACTTCTGGACATTATGGAAGGAAAACTCAATTCCAAAATAAATTTTCATAAGCTGAAAACCGCAATGTAAAAAATGTAAAATTAGGTAGTCAAGGGTGAAATCTGGCAAAGGCAGGCAACAGGACAAGGACAAGAAACTTGAACTGGATAGGGCTTTATCAGACATCTAATCTCATTGCAATAAGTGAATGAAATCAGTTAACAGAACATATATTAATAAGCTACTACATATTACAATAAACATGCAGAGTTACATCATTCTATATTCAGTTTCCCACTTAATCTTCAATACAAACTGAGAGGTAAATTTTCTCATACCTATTTACAGATTAGAAACCCAAAGCTTAGAGAAATTGAATAACTTGTCCCAGCTCGCACAGGTAGTAAACAGTAAAGCTCAAATTCAAACCAGATTTGTCTGAGTCCAATGTACATGCTTTTTCTCTTATAGTGATTATGGTTTATTAAAGTAACGTATTCTTCATATTTCTTTGCACAAAAGTAAAATTTTCCTTTTTTTGAATTTAAAAACCTAAAAAAATTCAATTTTAACCTAACATTTATTACTTGATGCTTTCTAATTTGTAGAACATAGTTGTTCTTTTAATTTAGTGATATATTAAGACCAAGACTTACTTTTCAGCAAGAGTAAGGCTAACTTTCTAATGCAAAAGTCACAGGCTCTATATGCAATTCCTAAAACACACACCCTGTTCTATTATATGAACTACATTATTAACACTGTTTGAACATTCTAAATATACATATCTTTAAACCACATAGCACACAGTATGTATCCTCTGTCCAATGTCTCTAAAACCTCTGACTTCCTGCCAGAGAGTACTGCTGAACGCTATTTTTACAGTCTCGCCTGTTGAACGAAACACAATGCAGCACTAGTGGAAAATGAAATTAAAATATATTGGGGGATGTAAGAGGAAAAGAACGTGAGTATTATTAGGCTGGTTCATGCCAAACAGATTACAACAGTCATTATAACAAGTATTATTAAGGTTCTGTTAGGATTTTCTTCAAGTGGGGGCAGATTTGTGTGTTGAAAATTACAGTTATCTAAAACTGTAGAGTATGAGATATTTTAAAAGATTACAAGCAAAATTATTCACTTTTGACAGATGGATAGCTCCTATCAAGTTTCAACATGTTTGGAGGGGATGTGTAGTTTCCAAAGGTTCACATTAATATCATCTAAAATGATATATTGGGCTTATTATTTACCTGTATTACAATAATTTAAGAGAAGTAACTAAATCATTTCTAACTAGCTTCCTTTACCTTGAAAATACTTTAAGTTGGCTTGGTTTGTATATCAAACAAGGACTAGCATTATAGAAATATATACTAATTAATTGAATAGAAATGATGACACTATTTCTACAAATCAGGAATGGAGATTTCTCAATTCTTTCTTAGAAACAATCCTTTAAGCCTAAGTGCCCAAGCTTGAGGTATAACTGGAGTAATAAGGCATTTTTAGCAAACATACTAGAAATTATGCAGCCAGTGATCTCAGGTACCATGTGATGTAGTCAACTTGGAAGGTTATATGATGATGAGTATTACCAATTTAATTAACATATGACAGTTGTAAAGGGCTGTCCAAACTTGTCAGCAAATTCAGATGAAAATATGGCTCTCTCCAGAGAACTGAATGTAATGACCTAAAAATTGCTATATGATGGGACTACATTTCTACCAAAGCCATTTTGCAAATCAGATTTAATCTGATCAGCTCAACTCAGGTAGTCTGAGAATGCCGCATCTATGTTTATTTAGATGTTAGATGTTTGACATGTTTAAATAACATCTCTGTCAAGCATAATCTCCTATTTCATCATCAGTTCTACCTTGAGAAGCTAGTAAGTAAGGTGGTATTCTGCAAGCTTTTTTCTCTGAAAAATGGACACGGCTATATTTTAGCACCATATCCAGCAAGTTCTTTCCACTCTCTGGTTAAAAAAGTAAAGTGTCAATATCCAGGACGTATGGACAACCTCATGTATACCCACGATAGAATGAACAAGTAGACTGCAAGTGAATCCTGGTCGTAATGTTGGGGATTTTTTAAGGGCAGTCTGTAATTCAGCAATACCATAGAATAGTCTTTGAAGTCTGGACCATCAGCTCAGCCTTGTGAAGCTATTTAGCTTCCCAAATTCTATTCCCTATCATTTTATGGAAATGAGAACAGAAAAACAAGATGCCAAATCCATTGAATGACATCAAGCATAGCTTTAAATTAAAGACTCTTTTCCAAGGTATTTGTTTTAATTAGCACAGTACTGGGATAAAGTTCCAAAAAAGGTATATGAGAATTCCATCCTCTTATTTTCCAAGTCTAATTTCTTGATTTGCAGTGAAGAGTAGTAGAGTCAGATAGAAGAAATATCTTGAAAATTATTTTAAATCCAATTTTATTTATTAAATTAGATCTAATTGGCTAAAGTGGAACAAGTGTTCCAAATAGTAGCAGTCTATTATATTTTACAAGGACGTCTACTAAGGTGCCAGAAGAATACCATTTTACCTATTAGTGTTATTAGTAATATGAAAAAAGGAATGTACCACATGTAAATAATGTATTCAAGCCAGTTTTAAAGCTTCCATTATGTATGAATTTTAGTATAGATGAAGGCTTCGATTGAAAAATTTTGTTCTTATCCATATCAATATTTAATTTTAGGCATAAATTGAACTCCCATAGACTTTGGGCTTGTGTCTAATCAGGATTGGATTTACACAAATTATTATGAACTGTTTAGTTTATTTTGAAATACCCTATAGAGTGTCATGCAATTGTTACATGTAATTTGAAACACTGAATTCAATGACCTAAGTTTTATGATAATATTATAGAGGAAAGTAAAAATATGGAAATGTAAGTTAAATGTAATTCATGATCTTAATTGAAGGCACCAAGGATTATAAAGTACAAAGGAGTCAGACCAATAATCTAAAAAACAACTTCAGGTGAACGAATATCAGACTTTAGAGATTCAAGAATTCTAAAAAGAAGGAAACAGTGAATATGATTTTCTGAATGTGATGGCCTGGGCATGAATGATTTACCCTTTGAAGCACAGTGGAGTATGTCCCATCTTTAGAGTACCTATAAGGTACACATTCAATAAAAAAAATATGTAATAAATAAATATATACATTTTACTCAAAGGAAGATTATGATGCTGTACAATTTGAGATCTGATCTTTTATTAAAGCTCATATTCATATTTCTACAATAATGCTTATGCTCAACTTTCTTGTAGTATTAGAAGGAGACGATTCTTCTAGTAGGCATTTAACTGATTTTTAATGTTACATATTGTTCAGTCTGCTAGGCCAATAGTTCATTGAGATGACAAAAATACGTACTTATATATATTTTTTGGAGACTCAGTGACCTTACGTGTTTGGTCATGGACTCATAAATCAGTATTTATGAATTTCAAGCCTATGCTAGTATGATACAACTTAAAAATTAAAGGCAAGAAGAGGAACAATCCAAGCCATGCATCTAAACAAAACTTTTTCTTTGCAACAGCCAAAACAATCAAAGTAAATATAGAGACATAGTTGATAGAGTGTTGCAGATAAAGTGCATAAGGCAAATAAGAAATGAGAATATGATATTCATTTGAAATCAGTGTTCAATTGTTTAAGTAAAATGATTAAGAATAAATATCCATAAGTAGACTCAAATGAAGATTAACATAAATATTTGAAAATGTACTTGCCCTATAATCTAGGTTTCTTTAAAGAAAAACAAAAGGAAGATCTGAGAGGACAACTGATGAAGTTCTTCTAGAGTGATGTATTGTGATGGAATGGTAATTAGAAGCTGTATGCCACATCATGTGAAAAGAATTTATTTGACAATCCCATATAAATGCACAGCCGCTATCATATACCTTTGTAACATCAGAATCAGAACTGAAAAACATTTTTCATGAAAGCAATCCCTATAGATAGGTTGAAAATTCTCCCTGAGTTCTAAATGACAGTAACTATAGTTGCTTGTCATTCTTGTTTTACCTTCTTCTAAACAGTGTCTAAAGAGTAGTGTAATCACAATTATTTTGAATACTCACAATGCAAGTATGTTTGTAATATTGACAAACTATGCTACTTTGTCACAAGTACGTTAAATAATTACAGTACTTGTCAGATATCTCTAAATCCGGTTATTTCATGCAAAAGAAAACTTAGGGTATCCATACCCAAATCATATTATATTCTGCCCTTGATGGGACATCACATCACTTTGGTTGACAGTTGATAACATTACAGATAAAGAAGCCTATTTTATCAAAGGATTATGCCTGTCATGGTATAGGAGATTTAGTGTCACTCACTAGCAGCTAGTAACATTCTTTTTGCAAGTTTGGGGAGTTAGGGATAAGGCTAGATGACAGGGTATCACAAAGATTTTGCATCCTTCAGTACTTTAATACAAATGACACATAAGTTTTTCCCATTTTAAAATTTTTTATTTGAGTTTCTAAGTTTCCACTTGAAAGATGAGGTGCATGCCTGTGATAGAAATGTTTCCACCCGTTCCTTTCTGAATGTTAAACTAGTTTCTAGTTGGAGAAAACATTTGTCACTTCTGATCAATTCCATGACAGCAAGGAGAGACTTCTTTTTAAACCCAAGATTTTACTTCCCAATAAGACAGCATATATAATACATAATGAGTATCAAGATTGCCAATATTTATAATACTGTCAATGAGATCTTGACTGATATATTAATAATAAAGTATCAGAAAACATGAAGATTGTAGATGCTATAGGTCTCCTCAAATTGTTTCTCCATAGTAGCTATGTTATTAATAGGCAACTCAAATTTAACATATCCAAAATCTAATTTCTTATCCTCTCCCTACCAAAAAGATAACACCCACAGTCTTTTCCCATTTCAGTCAGTGGCAACTCTTTCTCACTCCCCATATCTTGTCCATCAACAAATTCTTTTGGTTCCAACTTCTATATAAATCTAGAGAATAACAGGTTCTCACAACTTCCACTACTAGCTCCATGATCCAAGAAACCATCATTCTTGATCAACTTAGAGCCTACTAACTGCTGTATCTGCTCCCACCCTTCCCACTCCCCACCTCTGTCCATACACACAGTCTAGTATTCACACAGCAACAAAGAGATTCATTTATCTAAGTCAGATCTTGTCATTACTATGGTTGTCAATATCAAATAGAGTGTAAACAAATATCCTTACAATGATCTAAATACTAAATAATATTCTGCATCCCCCTTACTTTTCTCTCACTTCATTTCCTACCATTTTTCCCTTATTATATTTGCTCTAGCCACAGTCTTCCTTGACGTTCTTCCAGAAAAAGTCACTCTCTCAACCTTGGGCCTTTCTATTATTTCTATAAGCGAAGACAAAACTGACATAGAATTTCTCTTTTTTTCATCATGCCTAATAAAAGGAGAAATACTTCATGTTAACTGGCTTTTGAAGTCTGGCATCCCTAAGTTGCCAGTATTGTGCCAGAGAAGCGATAGTGAAGCATTCTGTTACCAGAGAACAGCTTACACATTGGTAAGATATGGTTCTCAGGTTTATAGTTCATGCAGAAACATGCCTATGCTATATTAAAATAGTACATAATAGAGCACTAAAAATACACAAACTTTGGGTGCATTGGGTTATCTTTGTGTGGTATATCTATGATATTTAGAAAATAATGTTAGAAAGGTGTTGTTAACTCAAAGTTATTTAATTAGAAAACTTAACAAAGGAAGTGAGGACTTGTGAACATATGTATGTATTGGAGAGAAGATAGTATATACTGGAAATAGGCAACCTTTTTTGAGGTTGATGACTTTCATACTTTCTAGAGAGAAATAAAGCATACTGTACACATAGAGCCTTGGTTCTCCTAGTTTCCTAAATTTTCAACATACTAATATTCATTTAGACAGTGCTACTTTTTTTGATAAATTAATCAACATGCTTCAGATACTCACAATACCCTGAGTGTTATTAAGAATCTACAGAGTTGGCCCCCCTCAATTAGGAGCATGATGGGGCAACACATTGTATGTTGATTTGGGGGGTTGCATTAATTATCAAATATAATCCAGAATGAAATCAAATATACAAAATAAATCAGGAATGGGTCTTCTTTTAAAATCAATAAATGAACAGTGAGTCAAGGGTAAATGTTTGTAGGAGAGAATCCAACTTATTATCTAAGATAGGAAGTATTTCTCAAACATCAAATAACTACTTTTATTTCAAAGGGAAGTTTACAAAGAAAAAGGATATTTGAAATTCTCTTTTGTCATGAAATTCTTCTTTTAAGACACATTAAAAATTATTGAAACCTGGACCTAAATAATTGAACTAGGTACAGTAGCATTTCTATTTTCAAAGAAGGCTCTGTCTCACCAGTGCTTGTTAATAAAAACCCCATCATAGTAAAATACAAGCTGGCATTTATTCCATGTTGTTTTAAACAAGTTTGTGTAGCATACTTGAAGTGTATTTTCTTGATAATTCCTATTGTACCATACATGGCCTCCTACTGAATGAGCAAATGATGATAATAGCAATCATCAAAGTTATAATACTTCAAGTCCTGTTAACTCAAGAAAAAAAAATGCTGTGGACTGTTGGTTGTCATATTGTTACATTTTTTTTCAACTTTCACTTGGCTCTTTTACTTTTTTGTTTTTGTAAAATTGTTAGGATGTCAAATCAGTCTCCATACACTTAAATATTATGAAACTGCTTAACAGCTATGAATAATGACATTACAGAAGGTAGAGGTTAGTTTAAAACACTTGAAGGTCAAAAGAAAATTTTAGTTGGAACTATAACCCTTAACAAAATAAGGGACCTAAGCCTAACCCAGACATATGTGCTAAAATTACTATTTAAACATGATTTTATTATGTTATTTATATATTTTGGTAGATGGATAATGATGTCTTTTGCATATGCTTAAAGAGTAATTTTATGTGAACCAAAGCTTTAGTAGTAACCCACTTTTTCAAAAACTGCCAATTTGAGCAACTAAGGAACACTGGATTTCATTTTAACTGAGTTCAAAAGAAGGTTTTAGATAACTACTGATCGATTTATTTTTAAATAATTCACTTAAAAATAGATTTATTCAGCTTCCCTGGTGGCGCAGTGGTTGAGAGTCCACCTGCCAATGCAGGGGACACGGGTTCGTGCCCCGGTCCGGGAGGATCCCACATGCCGCGGAGCGGCTAGGCCCGTGAGCCACGGCCGCTGACCCTGCGCGTCCGGAGCCTGTGCTCCACAATGGGAGAGGCCACAGCAGTGAGAGGCCCGCGTACCGCAAAAAAAAAAAAAAAAAAAAAAAAAAAAAAAAAAAAAAAATTTATAAAATCTTCTGAAGGGAATCACTCCAAATTTAAAACTTCAAATTCTTTCCAAGGAATTAATGTTTAATTTTGCTACAGAGCTTTGGTTGCCCAATTCCAGAAGAATATTTTTTCCCTCCGGTTATAGTTTCTTAGAGCAGAAGTAATTTATTCCTGCATACACAGTTACTTATGATGTTTTACATGCTTATTATGGTAATGCTAGCTTTTTTGCAAAAAAAGAACAAACAGTGTTCACTAATAGAGAGTGGTGGGATTCTATTCTCACTGGGCATTATTAAGAATCATTATTAGCTGCCTACCCTTTTATAGCATCAATACAGTCTTCTGATATTTAGTCAATACTTTCTCATAATATCTCATATTTAATTAATCTCAATGATAATAAATTGATGTCTGTCTCCCATTGTTTTAAGTTTAACCTTGAAAAAGCATTTTTATGTTTTGTTCTTTAGAAAAAAAAATTTATGGGAATCATCAATTTAATCTGGTATGCATTTTTAAGCCATTGATAAAGATCACCTATCCCCTGACATTTCATGGGGTGAAATTTGCATATTCATTAATTGTGTTTCTATTTCCATGTCTATTCCCAAAGTTAATTAAAGAAGTCTGACTTAATTATGTATCTTATAGTCATTTCTGTCAGATACAGGACAAAGAAACCCATTTAAATATAATACCACAGATTCCATTTCATGGCTACGGCATACTCTTGTGTTCATTTACACTATATGACCTGATTTTTTTCCTGAAGAATATGTTCATTGACATATTATCAGTTGGGATTCAACAAGAGAAGCTGAATCAATAGAAGATGTATAGATATAGATATGAAAGCTTCAGATATTTTCCTAATAAATCTTCAGGCTTATTAAAATAACTTGGCTCACATAATTGTGGGGCTGGCTAAGGAAACCTAAAATCCATAGGCAGGTTGTAAGTAAGGGCAGGATGGATCCCACGGGCATGGGCCTATACTGTTGTCCACAGGCTGAACTCACCTCTCTGTCTTTCTCAGTCTCTCTCAACCTCTCTAAAATTTCAGCACTGTTTTTCAGGCCTTCCAGCTGATTAAATCAGACCCACCCAGATTATCCCGAGCAAGCTCCTTTACTTAAAGTCAACTGATTAGGGAGTTTACATTAGCAACATAACTTCACAGCATCACCCAGATTAATGTTTGAACAAACAGGGAATGTAGCCTAGTCAAGGTGATACATTAAAAAAAACCAACAACAACTGTAGCCATGAAGCCTAATTTAAATCAATAAAAATCTATTACCATTTCAAAATATTATACGAATTTAAGCTTTTTATGTATTGGTGTTATATCTTTAGAAGGTAGAAAAAAAAGTAGCCTTTTGAACTGATCGGCCCTTTGATATTGCTAACAGGAGCAAGAGGAAATTAGAAGACATGGGAGTAAAATACTCAACAAAGTACACCAAGAATATATTCCTTCCCAACCTGAATCCCAAGACAAATAAGTAACTCCTGCAACCAAGGAAGACTGCAAATATGGTTAAATGATTCAGTCATGAAACTTTATGTAGCAAATAGCATATCAAAATGTATACAGGAGGGGCTTCCCTGGTGGCGCAGTGGTTGAGAGTCCGCCTGCCGATGCAGGGGACACGGGTTCGTGCCCCAGTCCGGGAGGATCCCACGTGCCGCAGAGTGGCTGGGCCCATGAGCCATGGCCGCTGAGCCTGTGCGTCCGGAGCCTGTGCTCCACAACGGGAGAGGCCACAACAGTGAGAGGCCCGTGTACCGCAAAAAAAAAAAAAAAAAAAAAAAAAAAAAAAAAAATATATATATATATATATATATATATATATATATATATATATATATATACACACACACACATACATACATACAGGAGAATTTCATTTCCAGAAGTGACAGATCAGCTTGACTCAAACAAGCCATTCTGCAAAAATCAACTAGAAAAGCTGTGGAAAATATCATTTAAAATATTTCTGAAGGCATGAGTGAGCTGCCTAGGCAGCCAGAATCTGCAGGGCCAAAATCCAGAAACAAAGGGAAAAAAAAATTTAAGGAAGGGATTTCAATTCAATTTTCCCTTCAATGCATTAACCAATCATTATAAGGCCTCTGAGAGGCTGAGAAACCATCAGTGCTTTGAGCAGTCTCATGAGTCAAAGGGAGACAACCAGAATTCAGAGCTCAATAAGGAGGAGTATCTCTCAACACACCTGGCTTTCACTTTAGACTTTTGAAGGCTCGTCTTTCAGGAAAACAGGGAACTGGACATAGACAAGACCACATAAAGGATTAAATTCAGCTTCTAATGTAACCAGTCACTGAATTTCTGGAGGTATTATGTCCATATTCTAATGAAAGTAAGAAGCAAAAGCAAATCCTCTCTTAAGAAAGACTATACAGACTCCTAAACTTAACAATCGTTTCACTTATGATTTTTTGACTTATTGTGGTTCAAAAGTGATATGCATTCAGTAGAAACCATACTTTGAATTTTGAATTTTGGCCTTTTCTTGGGCTAGTGATATGTGGTAGAATACTGTCTTGTGATGCTGGGTCAACAATCAATACACTTACAACCATTCTGTACCCATACAACCAGTCTGTTTTTCACTTTTTGTTCAGTATTAAACAAATTACATGACATATTCAACTATTATAAAATAGGCTTTGTGTTAGATGATTTTGCCAAATTGTAGACTAATATAAGTATTCTGAGCATGTTTAAAGTAGGCTAGCTACGGTGTTTGGTAGGTTATTAAAGGCATTTTCGACTTAGGATATTTTCAAATTATGATGGATTTATCAGGACATAACCCCATCATAAGTCGAGGAAGAACTGTAATTCTGAACCTCAAAGTATCTTTAAAACACTTCATATGCCATTTCTGGCATGTAATAAAACGATAAACATACTAGCAGATAAGACCAGGTGACCAATATCAACAGAAAACTAGATAATAGAATTATCGATAGATGTATAGGATATTTAAATGTTGAGGTTACCAGACACAAAATTTTAAATAACTGTAATTAATATTTTTAAAATGAGAATTTCAGTACAGAATAGGAAGCTGTAAATAACAAACATATGGGCACTTCTGGTTTCCAGTTCAGCATATAAGGAACTTAGAAGTCACCACTTCATTCCAACAAGTAAAAAGCTTAACAAACTGAAACATCAATAGCTCTTCTTAGGTTGATCAGAAAAGTGAGGTCACAAGCAAATCACTGCCCCCAAAACTGGAAGGAAACACAGGCAGATACAGAGAATCACTACATACCAGAACAGAAACCAAGGAGCAGAAATCTCCACAGGAACCAGTGCCAGGATAGGAAAACCTGAACTGTAATGAATGAAGTGCTGAAGGCTCAGTCTGTACAAGTCTGAGAGATAAAAACTCCAGGGGGACCTAGTCATAGAGGGACCCCCTCACAGTGAATACTGGAGAAAATTTTCCTCATGCTTCTGGCAGGGGAGGGGAAAAAGGAACCATTTTGAAGTATGACAGATCATTCTGTTCTTCTTAATAAAGTCTGCCCTCAGGAAAAACTATTTAGCCAGAGCCTAATTTACTGAGGTTTTTTTAGAGCCTAACCAACCTGAGTTGCCCAACTTCAGCTCCCTTTAGCCATCCTGCCCCATCTAAGGGAGGAGACTGAGAAGCACTGGTCAAGTTCATAGCCCAGGAGCACAGCTCACCAAAAAACCAAGACAGAATCATGAGACTATAAAATTCTTCCCCTCCCCCCACACCTTATCACTGCATTACTAAAGACTGATTTACTGCAATTCCTTTTACCCACTACATAATGTCCCCTTTCAACAAAAATTAAAAGGCACACTAAAAGGCAAATACACAGTCTGAAGAGATTAACCAAGCATCAGAACCAGAGTCAGATGTGGCAGGAATGTTGAATTATCAGACCAGGAATTTTTTTTAAACTATGAATAATATTCTAAAGGCTTTCATTGAAAAAGTAGAAAACATGCAAAAACGAAGGATAATATAAGCAGAGAGAGTCTAAGAATCAAAAAGAAATACTAGAGTTCAAAAACACTAACAGATATAAAGAATTCCTTTGATGGGCTCACTAGTAGACTGAACACAGCTGAGGAAAGAATCTTTGAATTAAGGAAATGACAATAGAAATTTCCAAAACTTAGAAGCAAAGGGAAAAAAGAACAAAATAAAGAACTGTGGGATAACTACACAAGGTATAACATATGTGTAATGGGAATACTAGAAGAAATTAAGGAAGGAACAGAAGAAATATTTGAAGCAATAATGATTGAAAATTTACCCAAATTAATATTAAGACACCAAATCACAGATCTAGGAAGCTTAGAGAACACAAAACAGGATAAATATTAAATCAATCAATCAATCAATCAATCAATCATCAAAAGGTTTGAAATATTGCAAAAATTACTAAAATGTGACAGAGACATTGAGTGAGGAAATGCTGTTGGAAAAATGGTGACAATAGATTTGCTTGACACAGGGTTGACACAAAACTTCAATTTGTAAAAAACACAGCATCTGCAAAGTGGAATAAAGCAAAGCACAATAAAATAAGGTATGCCTGTATAAGGACACATATAGATTAAAAGTAAAAGGCTAGAGAAATATATACCATGCTAACACTAATCAAAAGACAGCAGGAATAGCTATATTAATTTCAGACAGAACGGACTTCAGAACAAGGAAAATTATCAGAGAAAATGAGGGGCATTATATAATGATAAAGGGGCCAATATTCCAAGAAGACAAACAATCTTTAATGTATATGTGGCAACAGCAGCGTATCAAAATATGTGAGGCAAAAACTTAGAGAGCTTCAAGGAGAAATAGATGAATTCATTATTATAGTTGGAGACATTAACATCTCTCTATCCGAAATGGACAGATCCAGCAGGCAGAAAATCAAATCAGTAAGCACAGAATGGAACTTAACAGCAACATTATATAGCTGGATACAATTGACATTTATAGATTATTTCACCCAGCAATAGCAGATTACACATTCTTCTCAAGCTCATGTGGAGCAGTTTTCAAGATAGAACACATTCTGGATCATAAAATACACCTTAACATGCTTCCATCTGGGATCACTTTCCTTCAAAAAAGACTTCAGTATTTCATTTGGTGCAGGTGTGAAAATATCTTTAAATAGCTTTCCTTTTTGAAGACTATATTTTTCTGGATATGGGATTATAGATTGGCAGTTATTTTCTTTCAGGATTGTGAAGAGATCAGACCACTGTCTACTGGCTTTCAAAATCTGTATTGTTGAGTCAACTATCAGAATTATTTTCCCTCCTTTGAGATTACTATCTTTTTTTCTCCAGCTGCTTTTAACATTTTCTCTTTATCTTTGATACTTAGGAGTTTTAATATGATTCAGCTAGTTAAAGTTTTCTTTATGTGACCCTATTTGGGTTTGTGTTACTTCTTGAATCTGTGGCTTGATAACTTTCATCAGTTATAGAAATCCATCAGCTATTTTGTTTTCCAGTATTGCTTCTTCCCCAGTCTTTCCTCACCTCTGGGACACTAATTACAAGTATTTAGAACATTTTGTCTTGTCCTATATGCATTTTATTTTTTCCCCTGGGTTTTCATTCTCTTTTGTTTCTGTCAATGATTTAATCCATACCTACAAATCATTTCTTTAATTGTGTCTAATCTGCTGTTAAACCCATCTATTGAGTTCTTATTTTGAAATATTTTATTTCTCAGTTCCAAGATTGCCATATGTTTCTTTTTTAAAATTAATAAACATTATTTTTTAGAACAGTTTTAGGTTCACAGCAAAATTGAGCAGAAAGTACAAAGAGTTCCCATATACTCCCTGTCTCCACACATGCACAAACTTTCCCAATATGGTCATCCCACCTCACAGTGGTACATTTATTAGAACCAATGAACCTACATTGATACATCATTATCCCTCAAAGTCCATAATTTACATTCAGGTTCACTCTTGCTGTACATTCTATGGGTTTGAATAAATGTATAACTAACTACATGCACCCTCCCAATGTAGTATCATACAGAATCATTTCACTGCCCTAACAATCCTCTGTGCTGTCTCTTCAATCTCCCCTACCAACTAAGACCTGGCATCTACTAATCTTTTTACTGTCTCCAGAGTTTTGTCTTTTTCAGAATGTCATATAGTTGGAATCATACAGTAGGTAGCCTTTTTAGATTGGCTTCTTTCACTTAGTAATATGTGTTTAAGTTTCCTCCATGTCTTTTCATGGCTTGATAGCTCATTTATTTTTAGCACTGAGTAATATTCTACTGTCTGGATGTACTACAGTTAATTTTCCATTCATCTACTAAGGGAAATCTCGGTTGCTTCCAAGTTTGGGCAAGTAAAGCTGCTATAAATATACATGTACATGTTTTGTATGGATATAAGTTTTCAATTCACTTGAGTAAATACCAAGGAGTACAATTGCTGGCTCATGTGGTAAGAATATGTTTAGTTTTGAAAGAATATCAAAATGCCTTGTAAAGTGGCTGTAACATTCTGCATTCCCAGAATCAATTAATGAGAGTTCTTGTTTCTCCAAATCCTTGCCAGCATTTGAGGTTGTCAGTGTTTTGAATTAGGCCATTCTAAAAGATGTGTAATGCTATTTCATTGTTGTTTCAATTTGGAATTCACTAATGTCATATAATATTGAGCATTTTTTCATATGTTTACTTGTTATCTGTATATCTTCTTTGGTGATGTATCTGTTTAGTTCATTTGCCCATTTAAAAAAAACTGGCTGTTCATTTTCTTACCATTGAGTTTTAAGAGTTCTTTGTATATTTTCAAAAACAGTCCTTTATCAGATGTATCTTTTGCAAATATTTTCTCCCAGTCCGTTGCTTGTCTTCTAATTTCTTTGACATTGTCTATCACAGACCAGATTTTTAAAAAAAATTTAATGAAGTCCAGCTTATCAAGTATTTCTTTCATGTGTCATGACTTTGATGTTGTGTCTAAAAAGGCAACATCATACCCAAGGTCATCTAGGTTTTCTCCTATGTTATCTTCTAGTAATTTTATAATTTTGCATTTTACGTTTAGGTCTGTGATCCATTTTGAGTTAATTTTTATTAAGGGTGTAATGTCTGTGTCTAGTTTCTTTCATGTGTGTGTATGTGTGTGTGTGTGTGTGTGTGCATGCATATGTCCAGTTTTTCTAGCACCACTTGATGAAAAGACTTTTCTCCTTTATCTAAGATGACATAACTATTTATGTGGGCCTACTTATATGTTCCCTATTCTATTCCTTTGATCCATATGTCTTTTCTTTTGCCAATACTACACTGTCTTGATTACTGTAGCTTTATGTTAAGTCATTTTTAATTTTGCTTTTTTTATTGAAGTATAGTTGATTTACAATGTTGTGTCAATCTCTTCTGTACAGCAAAGTGACTCATATACTAAGTCTTAATGTCTGGTAGTGTCCTTCTGATTTTGTTCTTCTCATTCAATATTGAGTTGGTTATTCTGGGTCTTTTTCCTCTCCATGTTAACTTTAGAATCAATAATTCAATATCCACAAAATAACTTCCTGGGGTTTTGATTGGTATTGCATTGAATCTATAGATCAAGTTGGGAAGAATGGACATTTTGACAACATTGAGTCTTCCTATCCATGAACATGAAATATTGTTCCATATATTTAGTTCTTTGATATCTTTCATCACAGTTTTGTAGTTTTCATCACATATATCTTGTACATATTTTATCTATACCTAAATATTTATACCTAAGCATTTCAGCTTTGGGGGCACCAAAATAAATGGTACTGAGTTTTTAATTTCAAATTCCATTTTTTTCATTCCTGGTATATAAGAAAGCTGTTGAATTTTGTATGCAGAATACTTTTCTACATAGACAATCATGTGATTTGCAAGAAAAGACAGTTTTATTTCTCCCTTCCCAATCTGTGTACCTTTTATTTCCTTTTCTTATTGCATTTGCTATGTCTTCCAATATGGTGTGAAAAGCACTGGTGAGAGTGAATATCCTTGTCTTGTTCTTGATCCTAGTAGGAAGCTTCAAATTTCTCATTATTAAGTATGTTAGCTGTTGGGTTTTTTGTAGCTTTTTAACATCAAGTTAAAGAAGTTCTCCTCTATTCCAAGTTTGCTGAGATTTTTTTTTTATCATGAATGTGTGTTGGATTTTGCCAAATGCTTTTTCTGCATCTATTGATATAAACATGTTATTTTTCTTCTTTAGTCTGTTGATGCAATGAATTTTATTGGTTGATTTTTAAGTTTTTAACCAATCTTGCATACTTGGATACCTTGTTTGTGGTGTATAAATATTTTTATTCATTATTGAATTTTATTTGCTGATATTTTGTTGAGGATTTTTGCATCTGTGTTCAGGAGAGATAGTGGTCTGTAGTTTTCCTTTTGTAGTTATAAAAGATGTTTTGTAACATCTTTTTCTGGTTTTGCTATTAGGGTAATGCTGGCCTCATGGAATGAATTAGGAAGTATTCCCTCTGCTTCTATCTTCTGAAAGAGCTTGGAGAGAATTAGTATATTTTTTTCTTTAAGTGTTTGGTAGATTTCAGCTACCAAACACTTAAATAACATTTCTGGGCCTACTGCTTTCTGTTTTTGGAAGGTTATTAATTATTGATTCAATTTCTTCAATAGATATAGACCTTTTCACACTGTCTATATCTTCCTGTGTGAGTTTTGGCAGATTGTCTCTTTCAAGGAACTGGTATTTCATCTACATTTTCAAATTTGTGGGAATCGAGTTATTCATAATATTCCTTTATTATCCTTTTACTTTGCAATGAATCTGAAATGATGTCCCTTTTTTATTTCTGATATTAACAATTTCTATTTTCTCTTTTTATTGGTTAATCTGGCTAGAGACTTATCAATTTTATTGATGTTTTCAAAGAACCAGCTTTAGGTTTTGTGATCTTCTCTGTTGATTTCCTGTTTTAAATTTCATTGATTTCTGATCTAATATTTTTTTTTCTTACTTTGGATTTAATTTTATCTTCTTTTTCTAGTTTCCTAAGGTGGAAGGGTAAATTATTCATTTTAGATCTTTCGTCTTTTCCAATAGGTACATTCGATGCTAAAAATTTCCCTCTAAGCACTGCTTTCACTGCAGCTCACAAATTTCAATAAGTTGTTTTCTCATTTTCATTTAATTCAAAATGTTTTTTAAACTTCTCTTGATATTTCTTCCTTGATCCATGTGTTATTTAGCAATTTAGCAGTGTGTTATGTTGTTTAATCTCCAATTATTTTGGGAATTTCCAGCTATCTTGTTTTTTATTTTTAGTTTAAATCCACTGTGATGTGAGAGAGAGACACACACACACACAGAGGGAGATAAAGAAAGAGAGAGCAAATAAAGAAAAGAAACTTCACATAGGACTTACAGATATTTTTAAAAACCATAAAAGAATATTATAAACAACTTTATGCCAACATATTTGAAAGTTTAGATGAAAAAGACAATTCCTAAATTGATACAAGAATTAGAAAAGTTTAAATTGATGCTATTCATAAGAAGTTCAGATGTATTCACAAAGATGCTACAATAGATTTTATTCTCATGTATGAAAAAAATTCCTCATCTGAAAACACATATTAATACTTTGGTTGTCTCCAGAATTCTAAATGTAGATCTATAATACATTTGAGTTTGTATCTTATTTTTAAATAGTAAAAATATATTTTAAATGATAAAATTCAAATTGAAATTTAATCAAGGGTTCTATATAATGGTTTGAATAACACTGGTCTATCCTATATTTGAAAACATCTAAGATATCTAAGATGGAAAAGTTTACTAGGTTTACAGTCTTTTCTCTGTCACCTTTTTCATGAAGCCCTTTTTAATCTTATTAGTAATTTTCTCTCTCTCTTGGTCTCACTCTTCTTTTCTCCTTTAAATTCCCAGAGTGATACTGCAGCATTTCTATTTCTCCTGTTATACCTAAAGTATTTCCTTTGTATTATAATTATTAGTATAATTATAGGCTTCTTGAGGACAGGGATTCATTTTACACTTTTTTTAAATACACGCAACTTTGGCATAGTATGTCTTCATTAAATTGAATCGAATTGAATTTACTATACATAATACATTCAAGTATATTTTGAATCAGTGCTACACAGTGATTTCCTTTTCTTGTGGGAAGGAGAAATTCAAATGTGTATAGCCAGACCACATCAATAACCTAAATCATTTCTCTGTGGCACATTAATATTTTGGTAATTACTTATCTTACTATCCAAATTTGGAGTCTGTGAAGCTTTCCACATAATGGCTCTGAAATTAGTAATTTGTAGAACTGGAGGCAAGATGATTTCTGGATGGAATCTTAGGGAAATTACCTGTGCCCTCTGATTGAATTGAACCTGAGATGGCTTTTCTGCCCCCAAAAAGGTTCATGTGTTGGTTAGATTTACCTTCCCTGGATTATCTCTTAGTTAGATCATAACATTTAATTTATAAAATGTTTTCCACAGATGTATGTAGAAGCCTATTTATTTTGTAGTTCAAAGATATTTCTTTTTATAAGTATACTTTATTAAGATTATGTCTAAATAACTGAAAAAGAAATGTTACTCTGAACCAGCTAGTACTTTATTTCATAAAATGTGTAAATTTGTATTTAAAATTCCATACATTCAAAATATACATAACCATGTTCCTCAAATGGTTACATAAACCAAAAAAGTAAAGCACACTGATTTTTAAAGGCACTTAAAGAAATATTATTAGAAATCCATATTTAAAATTAATGATTATTTTATGAAATAAATAATAATTTCCTATATCTTTGGTGGAAAGTAAGCAACACTTGCACCATAAAACCACTTGAAAATATTTCTATATTAACCCTCGATGGGACATTCCTCATCTCACTTAATTGTAGGTGTAGGTGGCATTTCATTTTTTATAAATGAGAAAATTGAGGCTCAGGAAACTTAAGAGAATGTCCACATTCACAATAGGTGGCAGAGCTTGATTTGAACACAAGTTTTTTTTTTACTTTTCTATGTGCTTCTAACTTAGGGTCTCTAACATTCTTCAATATTGGCAAGAAAAACTACTACATATAACTAACTAAAGCCTTGGGTCAGGAAGATTTACTAGCAACGTTTACCATTTTCTTTTCCTATTTACTCTTCCATGTTTGAAGACTCCATGATATCTTAGCAACACGTTTGCTGTCTTAGAAAATATAAAAATTTTTCTCAAGGAGACACACATAATTAACTCTCTTGTTTCCTACATCATTGTGGTGATCTTAAATATCTGTTTTGTAATCAATCAACAATGATTAATTGAGTTGTTACCATGTGTTTAACAGTATACTAAGTGTTTTGGAAATATAATAGTGCTATCCTAACTTAAACTAAAGTAACAAAAAATTAGGCACCTCCATCTAATGTGTTTATAATCTGATTTCATGTACACCAATTATTTTGAATATATCAGTTATTAATAATGTTGCTTAATAAGGTACTATTTGAGTAACAGAAACAATAGATGCATTAGAGTCAAAGCAGTGAGAGATAAGTGTTAACTGGAATCATCAGCCCTGTTAATGTCTGCCAATACTTGTGATTAAATAAAATATATCAATAAGTCAGGTTTATAAAAATAAATAATAGTGAAAAAGAAAATAATCCATGCACATATTATTTTCATATTTATAAGGTAAGATGGAGACAGAAATGTGGACAGAGTTCACCTTGCAGATAGGAACTTCTGTATAAGGAATACCAGGAAAAAAAGTTAAGAGTTATATCATCATCATGGCAAAATAAGAGTTTTCTACAATCTTCTCCCCAAGTAACAGTGATTTAGACAATCACCCATGGATAAGAGAGTCTTTTTGAAAGTCCAGGAGTCCAGCAGAGAAGTATAAGAACACCACTGGAGCAAAAAGAAAAAAAAAGCAAGATTAGACCACTGAAGAGAATAAGAGGAAGGTTCACTTTACTCACATCACCCTCCTCCAAGGTGGTACAGCTTAGGACCAGAGAGGCCTACTTAGCCCACAATTTCCCTGTGGGGGGGAAATGAAAGCATGTGAATGACCACCCAGATTCCCCAGCTATGTGGGATGCTACCAGAGAGACTCATTTGTTTCTCACCCCATTCAGAATACTGACATGTGCTGTGTGACTAGAAAGCAGAAAGCAGGTGGGAGAACAGCAGATAGGGCTCTCAGGGGTCATCAAAGTGACACATATCTTGCTGAACAGTTTTCAGACTCCATCAGGAAGTCTGACTACAAGCTACTGGGTATGCAATCTCTGCAGATTCTTCCACTGGCCCATGGACACACTCAAAGCTCTATATGGCTCACCTGCACACATATCCCACTCCACAGCTGGATCTCTGTGCACACGCCCAATGGCAGCAAGAGCAAGGTTTTGCAAATGGGTAGTGAGCATGCACAGAAAGCTGGTCAAAGTACGTTGGACTGGGAGAAATTACACAAACTTGAGCATTCAGTAACACTCTAGGGAAAGAAAAAGGGATGCTCTCAGTACCTGGCCTGGGTTTGCAGGATTGAGAGAAAGCATACAAGCTTAATAATTCAGCCACAAGAGGGAACGAGAACTCTGGAGCAAGAGCACCCACAGAAAAGGTCTGAGAAGACCCTCAGAATTCCAACAGGGCTGATGGAAGGAATTTTACTCCCAAAGCTAGTCTGTAAAGAATGGAGGAGGTGAGTGCTTTCTTCAAATGCGAACACAGCAATGCAAGAATTCAAGAAACCTGAAAAATCAAGGAAACTTGACACCACCAAAGGGACACGATTTCTCAGTAACCAAAACAAAGAAATGGAAATCTGTAATTTTCCTGATAAAGAATTCAAAATGATTGTCTTAAGGAAACTCAGTGAACTACAAGAAAACACAAAGACAGTTCAGTGAAATCAGGAAAA
Organism: Mesoplodon mirus; assembly: GCF_964341445.2. Taxonomy (NCBI): domain Eukaryota; kingdom Metazoa; phylum Chordata; class Mammalia; order Artiodactyla; family Ziphiidae; genus Mesoplodon; species Mesoplodon mirus. The sequence goes on along the minus strand of NC_138981.1, from coordinate 108,172,139 downwards.
CAATACATGAATAAACTGAGAAGTTCAATAAAGACACAGAAATCTTAAAAAAAAGAAACAAATTCTGGAGCTGAAGAATACAATGAATAAAATGAAAAAACAAAAAAGCAATAGAGAGCATCAACAGCAGACTGAATCAAGCAGAAGAAGGGATCTGTTAAGTAGAAGACAGGTTCTTTGCAATTATCCAGTCAGAGAAGGAAGGAAGGAAGGGAGGGAGGGAGGGAGGGAGGGAGGGAGGAAGGGAGGGAGGAAGGAAGGAAGGAAGGAAGGAAGGAAGGATAGAAGGAAGAGAGTGAAGAAAGCCTACATAAACTATGAGATATCATTAAGAGAAATAATCTATGCATTATTGGAGTCCCAGAAGGAGAGGAGAAGGAGAAAGGGGAAGGAAGCTTATTTAAAGAAATAATGGCTGAAAACTTCACAAATCTGGGGAGAGATTTGGACATCCACATTCATGAAGATTATAAGTAAGTCCAAGATATCAGCACAAAACTATCTTCCCCAAGACAATATAATTTAATGTAATGGTGGTAGAGAACCAAAAAAGAAAATTAATGAAAACTGAAATAATTAAACATTACCTATCTATGAGTTATCTCTTTCAGTAGCCCTAATAGGTAGAAGAGAAAAGGAAATGCTTTAAAGATACGGCCTGGTTTAATGATCAAAATAGATAACATTTGTAGAATGCTTAATAAGTACTAGCCACTGTGACAATATGCACTATGAGGGAATGAGAATTATGCTTTCATAGTCATTCATGGGTGTAAGTTCATTCCTTCATGTGTTTGTCTAAGTTCTCAGGGTCTCTGGATGGAAAGAAAGGGAAAGAATGAAAGATTGTATGGAGGATTTTATAGATCAAACCTAGAGGTGGCATACACTACTTCTGCTCACATTCCATTGGCTAGACCTAACTGCACAAGAGGCTGAGAAATTCAATCTAGCAGAAATCCAGTCTAAATGGAAAGCAATCATTTTGGTCAGTAGTTAGCCAGTCTCTGCCACAGGCTCATAGGTAACACCAAAGGAGTGAGAATTGGCTTTGGGGATGCAATGAGAGTGGCTGGTGAAAAGAAACAGGATAAAGGTTTTAGTAATGAAGATGCTAAAGTGACCAAACAGTATGGTTATATGAGATAAGAAATACAAATTGTCAAGAGAACTTGACAGTAAAGTCCAGAGGGAACAAAATTCATGCAAATCACAGCAGGTTTTTATGACAGGAGGCTGCAAAGATAACTGGATGAGAATATAATTAACTATTTGCAATATGATATATTGGATATGTGAAAAAATATAAACTTCTAGAGAATAGTTAATAAATAGGATAATAGGGCTATTGTAATACTGATATTTCAATTAAAATGGTGTTAGGACTATAGACTGAAACAATATAGGTATAAATTTATCTCCTGAATTTCATGTAGTTCTGAGATAAAACAAATGAAATACAAACTGATACTCTAAAATGTCTCTGAAATATCTGTACTAAAAATTTCTATATAGTACTAAACATCAGAAGCTACTTTGGAATGAGAAGACAAGTTTCCATTTGCCCTTAACATAAGTGTTTCCACAGGTAATCTTCAAAATTAATCAATGAGGTGTCCCTGCCTGGAGTCCCATACATACTTTAAACCATCTTTTGTTATTGGCCATCAGGAGTTGCTGTTTCAGGTTCCTCCCTATCCTAGGTAACTTGGGTTCCGAGTTAAATGAAAGAAAGGCAAGAAGTATGATTGAGTAATTGAGAATCAAGAGTTATTGAGAAAGTTTCAAACACAGAGTCTGGCTAGCATCTGGTATAAGTAAGACAAAAAGAGACTTGAAATTTCAAAACTTGTTATCCAGTCACATAACCATGTGGCTCTGAAACCCTGGGATCCCAGTGTCACAATACCCATGCTGGAAAGTCAAACACCAAATACTAGTTTCTAATTTTGCTTATACAACTTATTACCTATACTTAGCAGCTTATTATCAAGCTACTGAAATTTTATGAACCTTACTTTACTCATTGGTAATGATAATAATAGTACTTAAACTACAGCCATGTGTAGGTTTAGATAATTTATTTGAAAGCTTGTAGGACATTTGGCCCTGTCCAAAATGCCCATTGAGACATCTGGTCCACATGAAAAGGTCTTTAAAATTTGGTCCTGTCCAAAACGTCCATGAGATATTTGGTCCATGATTCATTAAATAATACAAACATTTAACTTCATTAGAGTTTTATTTACATTATTTTTATTGTTAGTTCCTGATGAATTTTGAATTTCATGATTATTTTTGTTCTTCTTCATCATGAAGTTTAGCAGGGTTAGTCTTAAGTCAATGAGCAACTGATCTCAAGTATATATCAACTTGATTATCAGCTTTATATTTGTTATATTTGTTAACAATTTCAGTTATAGGAATTTGATTTTGTTGGTATCATCGTGAAGTTGGTGGTTGTATTTGAGTGTGACCACCAAGAACCTGGGTGATAACTTGTTCGTTTGCTGTTCATCCTTTAACACTCCAATAAATCTCCAAATTTAAGGATGATGCACTACCATTAGCTTTGAAATTTGCTATGCCAGTCTTCCACAGCATCATTTGTCCTATGATTGCTATTCAGTACTGATATATAAACATTCCAAGTTTTTGGCAGAAATCTTGGAGCTTCTGCTCTTCCTCTGCTTCTGCCATGACTTCCAAGGATATAATTCATTAGGTCATCTAAATATTGTTCTGCATTCTCCACAATGTACTCAAAGTTTCAGTTACATCTTCCAAAGGCATAAATGGAAGTCCAAACATCATGGATGCTCATGTACTGGTGGTAGTCTTCATTGTTGTATACTCACGTGTTAGACCCAAAGAAGATGTTTTTCACCACAATGACTATGAAAAGTGAAATAAGTATGCTTTTACTTGGGCATTTGGTAGGAACAGTTGAATCACATTCATATTTGCAACCTTGAAATCCATCATACACAATGAAAGATTAATGTTGAGATTTCTTTTCCATGCAAATGCAAGTACTTTCATATCTATATGTATGTATGTATGTAAGCATCCTCTTGCTTTTTCATTTTTAGTGCATAAATCAATGACATAGTATAACCTCATACTACACCATGCACAGTAGATAACTGAATGAACTGTATTAGTGCCATCTTGAAGGTGCTATCACTGAACAACGTACTGTCACTTAAATATTGAATATTGTCAAAGTTGTGTAAATAAGAATTATTTCCTCATCTTGAGAAACAGAATCGTGCATAAGAAATCATTCTCCATGTCTGGTCACTTTATACTACTCTGGAATTTCATTTCCATGCAATGACCTCTTCAGTGAGTTTCTTTCTGGTGGCATTAATAGGACTTCTTCATCATGATGGAGAGTTCTTTGAAGTACCTACAACGGTGTTGCATTTGGTTCTTCTTCTGTGCATCCTTTTAATCTATTCAGGGTTTTCCTTACTTCCCCTTCAACATCAGTGTTTTGCTGATGTTTTCCTTTTCCATCTTGAATAATTGCACTGTTATCCCAATCCTGACTAACTTGTACATCGGGCATGCAGGTTCTCCTCTCTTCACAGAACCAATACCTTTTACTCCAATCTATTAAGGGAATGGAAATGATAACAAAAAGCATTACAATGTGCCATTGGCTTTTCTTTTTGTGGGGATATTATTTCTGCCATATTCCACTGAGAATTTTCAAATAAAGATATCATATTGCCAAGCAACAGAAGAAGGGTTATTTAACATTGTTTTTCTTCTTTTGTAGCAGTCTAACCAATGGTCTATGGCTTACTGGTAGAAGAAACCTTACTAATGTCTTATGGATTTGACACCTGGTTCGACTGGGCAGGATTAGCCAGTATGTTGGCACCAGTGGAGGGCATGGTGGTCAATGCCAATGGGCAGGATTAGCCAGTATGTCGGCACCAGGGGAGGGCATGGTGGTCAATGCCAATGGGCAGGTAAGTGTGGGAATCACACCCATTAAAATCTCTCCAAATAAGCAGATGCTTCTGGCAGTCTACTGCAATTGCGAGTGTACCTCTACAGGATATCCATCCAAGGGAAACATTGCCCATTAACTATGGGTGATGAGATAGTTGTAGGGAGATTAATTAGATGCCTGATATCACCCTCATGGCAGCTATTACACCTGATCACTGTGTAGTAGGAGAGCCACACCCGTTCTCACTCCTCCTGAAGATGCTCTGTATAGTGTTTACATCAACAAGATCACTGCCTGCTTTACACAGCAGCTTGACCAAGGTCCTCCTTTCAAACTCTGTCCTAACTGAATGACTCAGCCACATCCAACCAAATGCCCAGTGACATATTAATGCATGGCAGGGATTTTTGCATTTTTTTTCACTATTAGAACCTCCTACCTAGATCTGTAGATTTGTAGATTTTATTTGCAAAATAAATGTGTTGAATAAAACTGTACAGAATTATACCATTAGAAGCAACTGGGTTTTTATATTTTATTTGTAAACAAAAGATAGTATGTCTTCATTAAAAAAAACTCAATATTTTAAAGATATATACTATTATCTGAGGCCTAATGTGTCATAAGAAATAGGAATAGTTTCCTTTAAACAAAAGATAGAAAATGGAAAATATCACTGTGCAATATATTTTCTCTATAAGAGTTTTTTGAGATATATTAAAATCTGTCACAGTTGTTTGCATTAAAATAAGGAAAAGTGTCTTGTGAAATCAGTTCGATTGTAGCCACTGCTGTATTTGCAAAATAAATATATGTTAATTTCTTTCCTCCAAAACAGAGTGCAGATAAAGTGGCAATTACCATCCTACATACCCTTTAAGTTTAATGAGCAAGGAATCTGAGGGAATGTATAATAACTATGCACAGTAGATGCTTGTCATTTGTGTCAACAGTGCAGAGAGAGAGAGACAGATGAGAGAGAGAGGAAGAAAATGAAAGAGAAAGAGAGAGAAAGAGAGAAGCAAGCATTTGGCTAATATAAATCTCTCCTTATATATTTTTTCTACCAACAATTTAAGTGTATGAGGCATGACTTGAAAGTAATGAGACTGATATTCTTGTGTGACTACTAAATTAATCTACAGACAGTTTCAAAAGATGTTAAAAGATGTTTTATATAAAAGTTCTGGTAGGCTTTTTTAAAGCAAGCACTCAAACAAAAGAGCAATGCATGTGATAAAAAGTACCCTGGGCATGCTGTGACAATATTCAAACTTGGACAGATTCCTTCCTAATTGGACATATGATCTTTTATGATATTTTGCTTTTGTGGATCTCCTTTCCATCAACATTGAATTAAGTAATCTCTAAAATCCCTTTCATTTGTAAAAACCATGAAACTATTTTTTTAGAATTATAGCTCACATTATGAAAGATGTTTAATTTGGGTACAATTTCTTGAGCCTTCAAAAAAATAATCCATCTGTTCCATAGTTGTGCCCCAAAATGATTTAAGTGATAACAATGACAACATTAAGTGTTTCAATATCTTAAAACACCCAATGTCTATTTGCCAAAACAGAAAGACTCAAAAATGCACATTGTGGTTGCAGCACATTGACATGTAACAAGGTCAGATTTACCAATATATTACCACAGTTCATATCTATGTAATTTATTTTCTGTGTCAGGAGAGAAGTTTCTCATTTAAATATTGTGACCAATCTGAAGCATATCTGAGCTTTTATCAAAAGATTTCCAAATCAGAGCTCAAGGACCTAGAGCTATTGCTTTCTATATTTTCACTCTGTAGATGTATCCACTGAAAAAAAAGACAATCTCAAATTTGAAAAAAATAAAACAAAAAACTATCCTCTAAGAAGGGTGGCCACTTAAAAATGAACAGTTTTTGTAAAGAGTTTGCAAATACTACATTTAGATTTAGCCTATGAAGGATTCCCAAATGGATTACTACGTTAGTACATAAACACACTAAGTTAGAAAATACTCAGTCTGCTTGATGTACCTTAATACTTAAAAAGTTGTTTTGTTTTCCATTGTATATCAAATTTACCTGTGAACAACAGATCATTCATTCAGTTATTTATTCATTTAAAACAAATTTGTTAACTCCCAAATTCTACTTGGAATATACAAAACTGGAAAGAGCATCACTTCTACGTTTACAACAAAAACAACAAAGCCATATATCCTGCAAATTCATAATTTTCTTGAACCTATCAGAAAGCTGAGGTCACAAGGCAACCAAATAACTTTAAATCTAAGGAAAGACAGGCAATAAGAGATAAGATACAAGCACTTATGTGAAGATGGATGTAGCCAGACACTGCTAAGAAGAATTAAGCAATTTTTTTTAAATTTATTTTTATTTTTTTATTTTTTCCTTTATAACAAATTTAATCAGTTATACATATACATATGTTCCCATATCCCCTCCCTTTTGCGTCTCCCTCCCACCCTCCCTATCCCACCCCTCCAGGCGGTCACAAAGCACCGAGCTGATCTCCCTGTGCTATGCGGCTGCTTCCCACTAGCTATCTACATTACGTTTGGTAGTGTATATATGTCCATGCCGCTCTTTCACTTTGTCACACCTTACTCTTCCCCCTCCCCATATCCTCCAGTCCATTCTCTAGTAGGTCTGTGTCTTTATTCCTGTCTTACCCCTAGGTTCTTCATGACATTTTTTTTCTTAAATTCCATATATGTGTCAGCATACAGTATTTGTCTTTCTCTTTCTGACTTACTTCACTCTGTATGACAGACTCTAGGTCCATCCACCTCATTACAAATAGCTCAATTTCGTTTCTTTTTATGGCTGAGTAATATTCCATTGTATATATGTGCCACATCTTCTTTACCCATTCATCTGATGATGGACACTTAGGTTGTTTCCATCTCCGGGCTATTGTAAATAGGGCTGCTATGAACATTTTGGTACATGTCTCTTTTTGAATTATGGTTTTCTCAGGGTATATGCCCAGTAGTGGGATTGCTGGGTCATATGGTAGTTCTATTTGTAGTTTTTTAAGGAACCTCCATACCGTTCTCCATAGTGGCTGTACCAATTCACATTCCCACCAGCAGTGCAAGAGTGTTCCCTTTTTTCCACACCCTCTCCAGCATTTATTGTTTCTAGATTTTTTGATGATGGCCATTCTGACTGGTGTGAGATGATATCTCATTGTAGTTTTGATTTGTATTTCTCTAATGAGTAAAGATGTTGAGCATCCTTTCATGTGTTTGTTGGCAGTCTGTATATCTTCTGAGGAGAAATGTCTATTTAGGTCTTCTGCCCATTTTTGGATTGGGTTGTTTGTTTTTTTGCTATTGAGCTGCATGAGCTGCTTATAAATTTTGGAGATTAATCCTTTGTCAGTTGCTTCATTGGCAAATATTTTCTCCCATTCTGAGGGTTGTCTTTTGGTCTTGTTTATGGTTTCCTTTGCTGTGCAAAAGCTTTTAAGTTTCATTAGGTCCCATGTGTTTATTTTTGTCTTTATTTCCATGTCTCTAGGAGGTGGGTCAAAAAGGATCTTGCTGTGATTTATGTCATAGAGTGTTCTGCCTATGTTTTCCTCTAAGAGTTTGATAGTTTCTGGCCTTACATTTAGGTCTTTAATCCATTTTGAGCTTATTTTTGTGTATGGTGTTAGGGAGTGATCTAATCTCATACTTCTACATGTCCCTATCCAGTTTTCCCAGAACCACTTATTGAAGAGACTGTCCTTTCTCCACTGTACATTCCTGCCTCCTTTATCAAAGATAAGGTGACCATATGCCCGTGGGTTTATCTCTGGGCTTTCTATCCTGTTCCATTGATCTATCTTTCTGTTTTTGTGCCAGTGCCATACTGTCTTGATTACTGTAGCTTTGTAGTATAGTCTGAAGTCAGGGAGCCTGATTCCTCCAGCTCCGTTTTTCGTTCTCAAGATTGCTTTGGCTATTCGGGGTCTTTTGTGTTTCCATACAAATTGTGAAATTTTTTGCTCTAGTTCTGTGAAAAATGCCAGTGGTAGTTTGATAGGGATTGCATTGAATCTGTAGATTGCTTTGGGTAGTAGAGTCATTTTCACAATGTTGATTCTTCCAATCCAAGAACATGGTACATCTCTCCATCTATTTGTATCATCTTTAATTTCTTTCATCAGTGTCTTATAATTTTCTGCATACAGGTCTTTTGTCTCCTTAGGTAGGTTTATTCCTAGATATTTTATTCTTTTTGTTGCAATGGTAAATGGGAGTGTTTCTTTGATTTCACTTTCAGATTTTTCGTCATTAGTATATAGGAATGCCAGAGATTTCTGTGCATTAATTTTGTATCCTGCAATTTACCAAATTCATTGATTAGCTCTAGTAGTTTTCTGGTAGCATCTTTAGGATTCTCTATGTATAGTATCATGTCATCTGCAAACAGTGACAGCTTTACTTCTTCTTTTTCAATTTGGATTCCTTTTATTTCCTTTTCTTCTCTGATTGCTGTGGCTAAAACTTCCAAAACTATGTTGAATAAGAGTGGTGAGAGTGGGCAACCTTGTCTTGTTCCTGATCTTAGTGGAAATGGTTTCAGTTTTTCACCATTGAGGACAATGCTGGCTGTGGGTTTGTCATATATGGCCTTTATTATGTTGAGCAAAGTTCCCTCTATGCCTACTTTCTGCAGGGTTTTTATCATAAATGGGTGTTGAGTTTTGTCGAAAGCTTTCTCTGCATCTATTGAGATGATCATATGATTTTTCTCCTTCAATTTGTTAATATGGTGTATCACATTGATTGATTTGCATATACTGAAGAATCCTTGCATTCCTGGAATAAACCCCACTTGATCATGGTGTATGATCCTTTTAATATGCTGTTGGATTCTGTTGCTAGTATTTTGTTGAGGATTTTTGCATCTATGTTCATCAGTGATATTGGCCTGTAGTTTTCTTTCTTTGTGACATCCTTGTCTGGTTTTGGTATCAAGGTGATGGTGGCCTCGTAGAATGAGTTTGGGAGTGTTCCTCCCTCTGCTATATTTTGGAAGAGTTTGAGAAGGATAGGTGTTAGCTTTTCTCTAAATGCTTGATAGAATTCGCCTGTGAAGCCATCTGGTCCTGGGCTTTTGTTTGTTGGAAGATTTTTAATCACAGTTTCAATTTCAGTGCTTGTGATTGGTCTGTTCATATTTTCTATGTCTTCCTGATTCAGTCTTGGCAGGTTGTGCATTTCTAAGAATTTGTCCATTTCTTCCAGGTTATCCATTTTATTGGCATAGAGTTGCTTATAGTAATCTCTCATGATCTTTTGTATTTCTGCAGTGTCAGTTGTTACTTCTCCTTTTTCATTTCTAATTCTATTGATTTGAGTCTTCTCCCTTTTTTTCTTGATGAGTCTGGCTAATGGTTTATCAATTTTGTTTATCTTCTCAAAGAACCAGCTTTTAGTTTTATTGATGTTTGCTATCGTTTCCTTCATTTCTTTTTCATTTATATCTGATCTGATTTTTATGATTTCTTTCCTTCTGCTAACTTTGGGATGTTTTTGTTCTTCTTTCTCTAATTGCTTTAGGTGCAAGGTTAGGTTGTTTATTCGAGATGTTTCCTGTTTCTTAAGGTGGGATTGTATTGCTATAAAATTCCCCCTTAGAACTGCTTTCGCTCCATCCCATAGGTTTTGGTTCGTCGTGTCTCCATTGTCATTTGTTTCTAGGTATTTTTTAATTTCCTCTTTGATTTCTTCAGTGATCACTTCGTTATTGAGTAGTGTATTGTTTAGCCTCCATGTGTTTGTATTTTTTGCAGATCTTTTCCTGTAATTGATATCTAGTCTCATAGCATTGTGGTCGGAAAAGATACTTGATACAATTTCAATTTTCTTAAATTTACCAAGGCTTGATTTGTGACATAAGATATGATCTATCCTGGAGAATGTTCCATGAGCACTTGAGAAAAATGTGTATTCTGTTGTTTTTGGATGGAATGTCCTATAAATATCAACTAAGTCCATCTTGTTTAATGTATCATTTAAAGCTTGTGTTTCCTTATTTATTTTCATTTTGGATGATCTGTCCATTGGTGAAAGTGGGGTGTTAAAGTCCCCTACTATGATTGTGTTACTGTCGATTTCTCCTTTTATGGCTGTTAGTATTTGCCTTATGTATTGAGGTGCTCCTACGTTGGGTGCATAAATATTTACAATTGTTATATCTTCTTCTTGGATCGATCCCTTGATCATTATGTAGTGTCCTTCTTTGTGTCTTCTAGTAGTCTTTATTTTAAAGTCTATTTTGTCTGATATGAGAATTGCTACTCCAGCTTTCTTTTGGTTTCCATTTGCATGGAATATCTTTTTCCATCCCCTCACTTTCAGTCTGTATGTCTCTCTTGGTCTGAAGTGGGTCTCTTGTAGACAGCATATATATGGGTCTTGTTTTTGTATCCATTCAGCCACTCTGTGTCTTTTGGTGAGAGCATTTAGTCCATTTACATTTAAGGTAATTATCGATATGTATGTTCCTATTCCCATTTCCTTAATTCCTTTGGGTTCGTTACTGTAGGTATATTCCTTCTGTTGTGTTTCTTGCCTAGAGAAGTTCCTTTAGCATTTGTTGTAAAGCTGGTTTGGTGGTGCTGAACTCTCTCAGCTTTTGCTTGTCTGTAAACGTTTTAATTTCTCCATCAAATCTGAATGAGATCCTTGCTGGGTAGAGTAATCTTGGTTGCAGGTTTCTCTCCTTCATCACTTTAATTATGTCCTGCCACTCCCTTCTGGCTTGTAGAGTTTCTGCTGAGAGATCAGCTGTTATCCTGATGGGGATTCCCTTGTGTGTTATTTGTTGTTTTTGCCTTGCTGCTTTTAATATGATTTCTTTGTGTTTAATTTTTGACAGTTTGATTAATATGTGTCTTGGTGTATTTCTCCTTGGATTTATTCTGTATGGGACTCTCTGTGCCTCCTGGACTTGATTAACTATTTCCTTTCCCATATTGGGGAAGTTTTCAACTATAATCTCTTCAAATATTTTCTCAGTCCCTTTCTTTTTCTCTTCTTCTTCTGGAACCCCTATAATTCGAATGTTGGTGTGTTTAATGTTGTCCCAGAGGTCTCTGAGACTGTCCTCTGTTCTTTTCATTCTTTTTTCTTTATTTTGCTCTGCAGCAGTTATTTCCACTATTTTATCTTCCACCTCACTTATCCGTTCTTCTGCCTCAGTTATTCTGCTATTGATCCCATCTAGAGTATTTTTTATTTCATGTATTGTGTTTTTAATCGATGCTTGATTCATCTTTAGTTCTTCTAGGTCCTTGTTAACTGTTTCTTGCATTTTGTCTATTCTATTTCCAAGATTTTGTATCTTGGAAATAGAATCTTGGATCATCTTTACCATCATTATTCTGAATTCTTTTTCAGGTAGACTGCCTATTACCTCTTCATTTGTTAGGTCTGGTGGGTTTTTACCTTGCTCCTTCTCCTGCTGTGTGTTTTTCTGTCTTCTCATTTTGCTTATCTTACTGTGTTTGGGGTCTCCTTTTTGCAGGCTGCAGGTTCGTAGTTCCCGTTGTTTTTGGTGTCTGTCCCCAGTGGCTAAGGTTGGTTTAGTGTGTTGTGTAGGCTTCCTGGTGGAGGGGACTAGTGCCTGTGTTCTGGTGGATGAGGCTGGATCTTGTCTTTCTGGTGGGCAGGTCCACGTCTGGTGGTGTGTTTTGGGGTGTCTGTGGACTTTTTATGATTTTAGGCCACCTCTCTGCTAACTGGTGGTGTTGTGTTCCTCTCTTGCTAGTTGATTGGCATAGGGTGTCCAGCACTGTAGCTTGCTGGTCGTTGAGTGAAGCTGGGTGCTGGTGTTGAGATGGAGATCTCTGGAAGATTTTCGCCGTTTGATATTATGTGGAGCTGGAAGGTCTCTTGTGGACGCGTGTCCTGAAGTTGGCTCTCCCACCTCAGAGGCACAGCACTGACTCCTGGCTCCTCAATTTGGGATGATTTGTTGTCTATTCATGTATTCCACAGATGCAGGGTACATCAAGTTGATTGTGGAGCTTTAATCCGCTGCTTCTGAGGCTGCTGGGAGAGGTTTCCCTTCCTCTTCTTTGTTCTCACAGCTCCTGGGTCTCAGCTTTGGATTTGGCCCCGCCTCTGCGTGTAGGTAGCCGGAGGGTGTCTGTTCTTCGCTCAGACAGGACAGGGTTAAAGGAGCAGCCTCTTTGGGGACTCTGGCTCACTCAGGCCGGGCGGGAGGGAGGGGCACGGAGTGCGGGGCGAGCCTGCAGCAGCAGAGGTCAGCGTGAAGTTGCACCAGCCCGAGGCGCGCCGTGCATTCTCCCAGGGAAGCCGCCCCTGGATCCCGGGACCCCGGCAGTGGCGGGCTGCACAGGCTCCCAGAAGGGTGGTGTGGACAGTGACCTGTGCTCGCACACAGGCTTCTTGGCGGTGGCAGCAGCAGCCCCAGTGTCCCACGCCCGTCACTGGGCTCCACGCTTTCAGTTGCGACTTGCACCCGTCTGTGGAGCCCTTTAAGCAGCGCTCTTAGTCCCCTCTCCTCGCGCACCAGGAAACCAAGAGGGAAGAAAAAGTCTCTTGCCTCTTCGGCAGCTCCAGAGTTTTCCCGGACTCCCTCCCGGCTAGCTGTGGCACATTAGCCCCCTTCAGGCTGAGTTCTCACCGCCAGCCCCAGTCCTCTCCCTGCGCTCTGACCGAAGCCCGAGCCTCAGCTTCCAGCGCCGCCTGCCCTGGCGGGCGAGCAGACAAGCCTCTCGGGCTGGTGAGTGCCGCTCGGCACCGATCCTCTGTGCGGGAATCTCTCCGCTTTGCCCTTCCCAGGTACGTGGGGAGTTTCTTGCCTTTTGGGAGGTCTGGGGTCTTCTGCCAGCATTCAGTAGGTGTTCTGCAGGAGTTGTTCCACGTGTAGCTGTATTTCTGGTGTATCTGTGGGGAGGAAGGTGATCTCTGCGTCTTACTCTTCCACCATCTTACCCGGAAGTCCCCGAATTAAGCAATTTTTAAGTGAATAGTATAGTACAATTTTTTATATAGAATAATTTTTTAGTTTTGATAAATGTTCTATGGTTATGTAAGATGTTAACATAAAGGGAAGCTGGATGAATGGCACATATACAGGAACTCTCTACTATTTTGCAATTTTTCTATTAGTTAAAAGTTACTAAAAGTTTTTTTAAACTGTTATAAATTATTGCCTGATTGGTAAAAGCTGACTATGGCTAGAAAGAGAATATAGAACCTTGAGGGCACAGGTATAAGGGGAGTACATACTCACTGCAATCTCTTCTCCATGGGCGTCACTGGACACTGAAAACATATTGGTGAGATGCTGAGAAAGCATCCCTCAGTCTATGAAAGAAAAAAAAAGCATCCCTCATAGTACAAGTCTGGGTGAGAGGAATAGCAGCAGCAAATCCTACCCAGATCTGTTTCTCTTATTTCATCTATGGAACAAAAACTGCAAACTGTGAGAGAGGAAAGGGCAACACAAACTGTCACCCTTAGGGCACTGGTGAAAATGTACTGCAGCTGGTAGAAGAGAACAAGAAAAAAACAAAACAAAACTGTACCCTTGGGGAAAGGAAGAGGACGGGCCAAGAACTATATCTGGGAGGGGCAAGAGTAGTGAGAAGGCCACACCTCCAAGACCTAGGGACACAGTTCTTGCCCAGGATAGAGGATTAATTAGAACAACAGAAAACACTCTCCATCATCAGGCTAATCAGAATCATGTGATAAGTGACAGTGAAATAATGATGAAAGTGTTATAAGAGCCTGAAAGAAGACTCTTCCTGAGGCACAGCCCAAAGGAAAACCTAAAGCTGTGGAGCAGACATTGATAAAAACGATTGGGCAACCAGAACCCACCCTGAACTAATGTATCACTTGAGGAATTTAAAGCCTGGCACACCTCTTAACAAGACTAAAAACAGCAGCAAGAAACTCCACAATCTACTCTTGACTAGAATGACACACATACACTCACATACACACAAACGCTAAAACCCTAGTAAATACAAAGGCATGCCTATTTCTCAACATAAGAACTATTCACTTTAGTCTCTATTGTCTTACATAAGATGTCCAGCTTTCAACAACAACAACAAAAATAGCAGGTATATTTTAAAAATCAATTAAAAATCAACATACTGTCAAGAGACAAAGCAGTCAACAAAACCAGAATTAGATACGAAAGAAATGTTGGAACTATTTGAAAGAAGATTTAAAATAACTATGATTAATATGTTAGGGGTTCCTCTAGATAAGACTGGCAACATTCAAAATCAGATGGCAAGTTTCAGGAGAAAAAAATGCAAAGTATATGAAAGAATCAAGTAAAATGTTAAAAATGAAAATCACAGTAAATGTGATACACAATACCTTTGATGGGCTCATCAGTAGATTGGACACAGCTGAAGAAAGAACCAGTGACCTTGAACATATGCCCACAGAAATTATCCAAACAGAAACACAAAGAGAAAAAGGGTGAAAATAAAAATACAGAACAGTCAAAATTTGAAGGACAATATCAAATGATCTATCATATGTGTAACCAAAATCCAAAAAGGAAAAGAGAGAACAGGGAGTTAAAAAAGATATTTGGAGAAATATTGGATTTGTTGCTGCTATTCCTCTCACTCAGACTTTTGTACTACAAGGGATGCTTTGTCAGGATCTCACCAATCTTTGTTTTGAGTGTCCAGTGACACCCATGGAGAAGAGCCTGTAATGAATGTGTACTCATTACACCCTTACACCTGTGCCCCCAGGGATTCTATATTATCTTTCCAGCCATAGTCAGCCTTTACCAATCTGTCAAAATTAATGCCACACAACAAACGACAGAGTGAAGAAGCTCAGATTAAGCCAAGTAGAATAATTACTAACACACAAGCATGTACACAGGTATACACACACAAAACTAGAATTAAGTTCAAGCGGGTGAAAATCTAAGTCATTTAGAAAAAAAGGACACATTATATACAGAAGAACAATGATAAGAATTGCAGAAAATTTCTTGTCAGAAACCATATAACACAGAAAGTATTGAAATGACACTTAAAAAGTGCTGAATTAAAAAAAAATTCAACCCATAGTTCTATACCTAGTGAAAATACCTTTCAAAAACGAGGAAGAAATAATTTCCCTGAAAACAAAATCTGAGTGAATGTATTGCTACATACCTACATTACAAGAAATGTTAAAGGACATTCTTCAAGCAGAAGGAATATGATATCAGGAAGAAGTCTGAATCTACATATAGAAATAAAGGCCACTGGAAATTGAAAAAAATGTAGGTAAAAATTATTTTTGTCTTTATTCTAATTGCTTTATTACTTCTATGTTTTGCATTACTTATCTAAAGCAAAAATACTACCCTAACACTGTGTTTTTAAAACATATGTAAAGTGACAATTATCACAAAAATAGCACAGAAGATAGGAGGAAAGAATTTTGAGCATATAATTGTAAGGACCTTGCACTACACATGAAGTGGTATATTATTTAAAGTGGGCTCTAATTAATTGAAGATGTATATTTTAAACTCTAGGATAACCACTGTTTTTTAACAGAGAGAGACAATAAGTCAATAATGGAGATAAAATAGAATCACAAAGATGCTCAATTAATCTAAATAAAGGCAAAAAAGAGGAAAAAGATGAAACAAAGGAGGATGTCAATTTTAATCAAACCAAATCAATAATCACATTAAAGGTAAAATTGTCTAAATGTGGGAATTAAAAGACAGAGTTTGCCATTTTGGATAATAAATTCAAGACCAACCTACATCCTGTCTATGGGAAAACCACTAGATAGATGATAAATAAGTAGATAGACAGATTTAAAGAAAGGGACAAAAATATACACAATTCAAACACTGATAAAAAAATAAACCTGGAATATCCTTATTAATGTCTGACAAAGTAGACTTCAGAACAAATAATACTATCAGAGAAAAGAAGGACATTATATTATAATAAAAAGGCCCATTCTCCAAGAAGACATAACAATTCTAAATGTGCATGCACCTAACAACAAGTTTGAAAATACATGAAGCAAAAACTGAAAGAACTGGAAGGAGAAAAAGAAAAATCTACAGTTGTAGTTGGAGCCATCAACACTCTTCTCTCAGTAAATGATAGAACAAGTAGAAAATCAGTCAGGATAGAGAAGATCTGAAAAACACTATTGACCAACATGACCTAATGGACATTTGTAGAACACTCATTCCAGCAAGAGCAGAATATATTTCTTTCAAAGGCACATGTAACATTGAACAAAATACAGCATAAATCTTAAAAGAACAGGAATCATGAATGTATGCTCTCTGACAAATTAATAAAATAGAAACCAATAAAAGGAAGATATCTGAAAATCCACAAATATACTGAAAATAAACAAAACACTTCTAAATAACAAATAACCCATGTGTCAAAAAGGAAGCCTCAAGGAACATTAAAAAATTATTTTGAACTAAATAAAAACAAAAGCATAACATATGCAAACTTGTGGGATGCAACTGAAGCAGTACTAAGAAGGAAATTTATATAATTAAATGGTTATACTAAAAGGAGTAAAAGTCCTTACATCAGTAATCTAACCTCCCAACTTAGAGACTAGAAACCAAAAAAAGATAATTTTAAACCCAAAGCAAGCAAAAGAAAGGAAATAATCAAGATGAGAGTGAAAATTCAGTGAAATTGAAAACAAAAACAGACAAAAGCAATGAAGCCTAAAGCTAGATCCTTGAAAAAAACCTTTTGTTTTAATTGCCTTACTTACCAAGGAAAAGAGAGAGAGAGAGAGAGCACATGTAAGACAGGACACAAATTACCAATATCAGGAATTAATTAGGGAAGAACTTTACTACAAAACATGCAAACATTTAAAGGATAATAAGGATATACTAAGAACAGTTCTATACCCATAAATTTGACAAGATAGATGGAAAGGAAGGATCCATTCAAAGCCATAATACCAAGTTCATGGAAGTGGACATAGATACACTTTTTAGACTTGTATTTATTAAATAAATTGAATTTGTAGTCTAAAACCTTCCCACAAAGAAAACTAGAGACCCAGTTGAACTCTACCAAATAATTAAGAAATAATGCCAATTGTAAATGATTCTTCCAGAAAATAGAAGAGGAGAGACTATTTCCCAACTCATTTTATGAGACAAGTATTACCTTGGTAGCAAACTAACCAAGGATATTACAAGAAAAAAAAAATCACCAACTAATATCCCTAATGAACACAGATGGAAAAATCCTCAACTTAATATTAGAAAAGTAAATGTAGTAACATACAAAAAGGATAATAAATCTTGACAAATGTGAAGCTGGTTCAGTACTTAAAATCAATCAATATAAATCACAATGTTAACAGACTAAAGAAGGAAAACCATAAGACCACCTCAGTAGAGGCAGAGAAAAAAAAATGGACAAATCCAATAACCTGTCCTGATTAAAAACAAACAAACAAATCCTGCAAACTAGGAATAGAAGGTAGCTTGATTAACCCAAAGGCATCAACAAAATACTGACAGTTAACATCATATTAAATGCTGAAAATATGAATTCTTTCCCCATGATATTGGGAATAAGACGAGGATGTTCACTATCACCACTGCTATTCAACATTATGTACTAAGTACTTGCAATGCAATAAGAAAAGGAAATGAAAGCACACAGATTGAAAAGGGAAATAATTGTGTCTGTTTGCAGATGGTACAAATGTTTACATAGAAAATCCTCAAAAAGTCTACCCTAAAGATACTAAAGCAAACAGTGAGTTTAACAAGGACATAGGAACAAGGTCAATATGCATAAAATGTATTTCTATACATTAGTAAAAAACTTAGAATTCAAAATTAATAAAACATCATCATTAACAATAATACCAAAGATGAAATGCTTCTGTATGAATCTCACAAGATGCATGCATTATCTGCATGCTGAAAACTACAAGACTTATTAGCAACTGGAATTCTCTTATCTGCTCATGGGAATGCAAAATGGTACAGCTACTTTGGAAGGTAGTTTGGCAGTTTCTTTCTTTTTAATTACTTACTTACTTAATTAATTATGCATTGGATGACTTGAATAATGTATATATATTTTTTATACAGCGGGTTCTTATTAGTCATCATTTTTATACACATCAGTGTATACATGTCAATCCCAATCGCCCAATTCATCACACCACCACCCCACCCCCGCCGCTTTCCCGCTTGGTGTCCATACGTTTGTTCTCTACATCTGTGTCTCAATTTCTGCCCTGCAAACCACTTGATCTGTACCATTTTTCTAGGTCCCACATATGTGTGTTAATATACTATATTTGTTTTTCTCTTTCTGACTTACTTCACTCTGTATGACAGTCTCTATAAATGACCCAATTTCTTTTCTTTTTATGGCTGAGTAATATTCCATTGTATATATATACCACATCTTCTTTATCCATTCGTCTGTCGATGGGCATTTAGGTTGCTTCCATGGCCTGGCTATTGAAAATAGTGCTGCAGTGAACAATGGGGTGCATGTGTCTTTCTGAATTATGCTTTTCTCTGGGTATATGCCCAGTAGTGGGATTGCTGGGCCTGGCAGTAATATGGTAATTCTATTTTTATTTTATTTTTTAAGAAACCTCCATACTGTTCTCCATAGTGGCTGTATCAATTTACATTCCCACCAACAGTGCAAGAGGGTTCCCTTTTCTCCACACCCCCTCCAGCATTTGTTGTTTGAAGATTTTTGGATGATGCCCATTCTAACTGGTGTGAGGTGATACCTCATTGTAGTTTTGATTTGTATTTCTCTAATAATTAGTGATGTTGAGCAGCTTTTCATGTGCATCTTGCCCATCTGTATGTCTTCTTTGGAGAAGTGTCTATTTAGGTCTTCTGCCCATTTTTGGATTGGGTTGTTTCTTTTTGTAATATTGAGCTGCATGAGCTATTTCTATACTTTGGAAATTAATCCTTTGTCTGATGATTCATTTGCAAATATTTTCTCTCATTCTGAGGGTTGTCTTTTCATCTTCTTTATGGTTTCCTTTGCTGTGCAAAAGCTTTGAAGTTTCATTAGGTCCCATTTGTTTATTTTTGTTTTTATTTCCATTACTCTAGGAGGTGGATCAAAAAAGATCTTGCTGTGATTTATGTCAAAAAGTGTTCTTCCTATGCTTTCCTCTAAGAGTTCTATAGTGTCCGGTCTTACATTTAGGTCTTGAATCCATTTTGAGTTTATTTTTGTCTATGGTGTTAGGGAGTGTTCTAATTTCATTCTTTTACATGTAGCTGTCCAGTTTTCCCAGAACCACTTATTAAAGAGACTGCCTTTTCTCCATTGTATATCCTTTCCGCCTTTGTCATAGATTAGTTGACCATAGGTGTGTGGGTTTATCTCTGGGCTTTCTAACCTGTTCCATTGATCTATGTTTCTGTTTTTGTGCCAGTACCATACTGTCTTGATTACTGTAGCTTTATAGTATAGTCTGAGGTCAGGGAGTCTGATTCCTCCAGCTCTGTTTTTTTCCCTCAAGGCTGCTTTGGCTATTCGGGTTCCTTTGTGTCTCCATACAAATTTTAAGATTTTTTGTTGTAGTTCCATAAAAAAGGCCATTGGTAACTTGATAGGGATTACATTGAATCTGTAGATTGCATTGGGTAGTACAGTCATTTTCACAATATTGATTTTTCCAATCCAAGAACATGGTATATCTCTCCATCTGTTGGTATCATCTTTAATTTCTTTCATCAGTGTCTTATAGTTTTCTGCATACAGGTCTTTTGTCTCCTTAGGTAGGTTTATTCCTAGGTATTTTATTCTTTTTGTTGCAATGGTAAATGGGAGTGTTTCCTTAATTTCTCTTTCAGATTTTTCATGATTAGTGTATAGGAATGCAAGAGATTTCTGTGCATTCATTTTATATCCTGCTACTTTACCAAGTTCATTGATTAGCTCTAGTACTTTTCTGGTGGCATTTTTAGGATTCTCTATGTATAGTATCATGTCATCTGCAAACAGTGACAGTTTTACTTCTTCTTTTCCAATTTGTATTCCTTTTATTTCTTTTTCTTCTCTGAGTGCCATGGCGAGGAATTCCAAAACTATGTTGAATAATAGTCGAGAGAGTGGACATCCTTGACTTGTTCCTGATCTTAGAGGAAATGTTTTCAGTTTTTCACCATTGAGAATGATGTTCGCTGTGGGTTTGTTGTATATGGCCTTTATTATGTTGAGGTAGGTTCCGTCTATGCCCACTTTCTCAAGAGTTTTTATTATAAATGACTATTGAATTTTGTCAAAAGCTTTTTCTGAATCTATTGAGATGATCATATGGTTTTTATCCTTCAATTTGTTAATATGGTGTATCACATTGATTGATTTACATATATTGAAGAATCCTTGCATCCCTGGGATAAATCCCACTTGGTCATGGTGTATGATCCTTTTAATGTGTTGTTGGATTCTGTTTGCTAGTATTTTGTTGAGGATTTTTGCATCTATATTCATCAGTGATATTGGTCTGTAATTTTCTTTTTTTGTAGTATCTTTGTCTGGTTTTGGTATCAGGGTGATGGTGGCCACATACAATGAGTTTGGGAGTGTTCCTTCCTCTGCAATTTTTTGCAAGAGTTTGAGAAGGATGGGTGTTAGCTCTTCTCTAAATGTTTGATAGAATTCGCCTGTGAAGCCATCTGGTCCTGTACTTCTGTTTGTTGGAAGATTTTTAATCACAGTTTCAATTTCATTGCTTTTGTTTTGTCTGTTCATATTTTCTATTTCTTCCCTGTTCAGTCTTAGAAGTTTATACCTTTCTAAGAATTTGTCCATTTCTTCCAGGTTGTCCATTTTATTGGCATACAGTTGCTTGTAGTAGTCTCTTAGGATGCTTTGTATTTCTGCAGTGTCTGTTGTAACTTCTCCTTTTTCATTTCTAATTTTATTGATTTCAGTCCTCTCCCTCTTTTTCTTGATCAGTCTGGCTAATGATTTATCAATTTTGTTTATCTTCTCAAAGAACAAGCTTTTAGTTCTATTGATCTTTGCTATTGTTTTCTTTGTTTCTATTTCATTTATTTCTGCTCTGATCTTTATGATTTCTTTCCTTCTGCTAACTTTGGGTTTTGTTTGTTCTTCTTTCTCTAGTTCCTTTAGGTGTAAGGTTAGATTGTTTGAGATTTTCTTGTTTCTTGAGGTAGGCTTGTATAGCTATAAACTTCCCTCTTAGAACTGTTTTTGCTGCATCCCATAGGTTTTGGATCGTCGTGTTTTCATTGTCACTTGTCTCTAGGTATTTTTTGATTTCCTCTTTGATGTCTTCAGTGATCTCTTGGTTATTTGGTAACGTATTGTTCAGCCTCCATGTGTTTGTGTTTTTTACGTTTTTTTCCTTGTAATTCATTTCTAATCTCCTAGCGTTGTGGTCATAAAAGATGCTTGATATGATTTCAATTTTCTTAAATTTACTGAGGCTTGATTTGTGACCCAAGATGTGATCTATCCTGGAGAATATTCTGTGCGCACTTGAGAAAAAAGTGTAATCTGCTGTTTCTGGATGGAATGTCCTATAAATATCAATTAAATCTATCTGGTCTACTGTATCATTTAAAGCTTCTGTTTCCTTATTTATTTTAATTTGGGATGATCTGTCCATTGGTGTAAGTGAGGTGTTAAAGTCCCCCACTATTATTTTGTTACTGTCAATTTCCTCTTTTAGAGCTGTTAGCAGTTGCCTTATGTATTGAGGTGCTCCTATGTTGGGTGCATATATATTTATAATTGTTATATCTTCTTCTTGGATTGATCCTTTGATCATTATGTAGTGTCCTTCCTTGTCTCTTGTAACATTCTTTATTTTAAAGTCTATTTTATCTAATATGAGTATAGCTACTCCAGTTTTCTTTTGATTTCCATTTGCATGGAATATCTTTTTCCATGCCCTCACTTTCAGTCTGAATGTGTCCCTAGGTCTGAAGTGGGTCTCTTGTAGACAGCATATATATGGGTCTTATTTTTGTATCCATTCAGCAAGCCTGTGTCTTTTGGTTGGAGCATTTAATCCATTCACGTTTAGGGTAATTATTGATATGTATGTTCCTATTACCATTTTCTTAATTGTTTTGGGTTTGTTTTTGTAGGTCCTTTTCTTCTCTTGTGTTTCCCACTTAGAGAAGTTCCTTTAGCATTTGTTGTAGAGCTGGTTTGGTGCTGCTGAATTCTCTTAGCTTTTGCTTGTCTGTAAAGCTTTTAATTTCTCCATTGAATCTGAATGAGATCCTTGCCGGGTAGAGTAATCTTGGTTGTAGGTTCTTCCCTTTCTTCACTTTAAGTACATCATGCCACTCCCTTCTGGCTTGTAGAGTTTCTGCTGAGAAATCAGCTGTTAACCTTATGGGAGTTCCCTTGTATGTTGTTTGTTGTTTTTCCCTTGCTGTTTTTAATAATTTTTCTTTGTCTTTAATTTTTCACAATTAGATTACTATGTGTCTCAGCATGTTTCTCCTTGGGTTTATCTTGTATGGGACTCTCTGTTCTTCCTGGACTTGGGTGGCTATTTCCTTTCCCATGTTAGCGAAGTTTTCGACTATAATCCCTTCAAATATTTTCTTGGGTCTTTTCTCTCTCTCTTCTCCTTCTGGGACCCCTATAATGAGAATGTTGTTGCATTTAATGTTGTCCCAGAGGTCTCTTAGGCTGTCTTCATTTCTTTTCATTCTTTTTTCTTTATTCTGTTCGCAGGAGTGAATTCCACCATTCTGTCTTCCAGGTCACTTATCTGTTCTTCTGCCTCAGTTTTTCTGCTATGGATTCCTTGTAGTGTAGTTTTCATTTCAATTACTGTATTGTTCATCTCTGTTTGTTTGTTCTTTAATTCTTCTAGGTCTTTGTTAAACATTTCTTACATTTTCTCGATCTTTGCCTCTATTCTTTTCCCAAGGTCCTGGATCATCTTCACTATCATTATTCTGAATTCTTTTTCTGGAAGGTTGCCTATCTCCACTTCATTTAGTTGTTTTTCTGGAGTTTTATCTTGTTCCTTCACCTGGTACACAGCCCTCTGCTTTTCATCTTGTCTATCTTTCTGTGAATGTGGTTTTTGTTCCACAGGCCACAGGATTGTAGTTCTTCTTGCTTCTGCTGTCTGCCCTCTGGTGGATGAGGCTATCCAAGAGGCTTATGCAAGTTTCCTGATGGGAGTGACTGGTGGTTCGTAGAGCTGACTGTTGTTCTGGTGGGCGGAGCTCAGTAAAACTTTAATCCACTTGACTGCTGATGGGTGGAGCTGTATTCCTTCCCTGTTGGTTGCTTGGCCTGAGGCAACCCAACATTGGAGCCTACCTGGGCTCTCTGGTGGGGCTAATGGCAGACTCTGGGAGGGCTCACGCCAAGGAGTACTTCCCAGAACTTCTGCTGCCAGTGTCCTTGTCCCCATGGTGAGCCACAGCCAGCCCCCACCTCCTCAGGAGACCCTCCAACACTAGCAGGTAGGTCTCGTTCAGTTTCCCCTGGGGTCACTGCTCCTTCCCCTGGGTCCCGATGCGCACACCACTTTGTGTGTGCCCTCCTAGAGTGGAGTCTCTGTTTCTCCCAGTTCTGTCAAAGACCTGCAATCAAATCCCAGTAGCCTTCAAAGTCTGATTCTCTAGGAATTCCTCCTCTCGTTGCCGGACCCCGAGGTTGGGAAGCCTGACGTGGTGCTCAGAACCTTCACTCCAGTGGGTGAACTTCTCTGGTATAAGTGTTCTCCATTCTGTGAATCACCCACCCAGCAGTTATGGGACTTGATTTTACTATGGTTGCATCCCTCCTACTGTCTCACTGTGGCTTCTCCTTTGTCCTTGGACGTGGGGTATCTTTTTTGGTGAGTTCCAGTGTCCTCCTGTTGATGATTGTCCAGCATCTAGTTGCAACCCTGGTGCTCTTGCAAGAGGGAGTGAGAGCACGTCCTTCTACTCCGCCATCTTGGCTCCAATCCTAGTTTGGCAGTTTCTAATAAATGCAATCATATATTTGCCATATGACCCAAGCACCCCACTCCTCAGCAATTACACAGGAGAAATGAAAATTTATGTTCACACGAAGGTTTTATGTAATTGCATATAGCCAGTTTTACTCATATTTGCCAAAAACTTGTAACATCTCAAATGTCCTTCAAACTCTGAATAGATGTGCATATTGTCAGGCATCCATACAATGGAATTCAACTCAGCAATAAACAGGAATGAATTGTTGATACAGGAACATCAGTGACTTTCATATGCATTTCGCTTAATGAAAGAAGTCACTCAGAAAGTTACCTATTATATGATTCTATTTGTATGTCATTCTTTTAAAGGTAGACCTATACTGATGGAGCACAGACCAGTGGCAGCCATGGTCTGAGGTTGGAAGAGCAGTTAATTACAAAGGGTTGCACAAGGGAACTTGCAGGAGAGATGGACTCTTCAGTTTTGATTGAATAATGAAAAAGCTAAAGACAAAAGGAGTTGTAAACATAATGTGCTTTAGTTGTCCTCTGTCCCCCTCACCCCACAGGGGTATCAGCATACGATTATGAAACTTCTTATAACTACACTATGGATGTACAAATAAACAAATATATTGTAGATAATGAGAGTCTGAGAAAGATCCAATGAGCAAGATGAAAGGCTAGAATAAATTCTTTGGTGCTGAATTAGAGTCAACGATATCTATAAATACAGGTAGAGAGATGAAGATAGTATATATTTATGTATGTGTATGATATATATATATATATATATATATATATATATATATATATATATACACACACACATATATGCTGTCTGAGAAGTTTTCTCTGATAACGGGACATTTGAGCAGAGACATGAATAAAATTAGAGGGAGCTTCATATCGATATTTGAGGGAAGACTATTTCTAGCAGTGGGAAGAGTGAGTGCAAAGTTTGTGAGGCAAAAACATGAGTGGCATGTTATTGCTAATAATCTAATCTGCATAGAGAACTGTGGATATTTACCATCAAAGCCTTGTTAATTTTTTTCCCTTTTGAACAAAGCCCTTTTCAAATGTTAACATTATGACAGTCCCAAACATTAATACTAGTTGGTGAAAAAAAAATCTATAGCTTCATTTAAAAACGGTAATATTTCACATTCCAATGGGCTAACTCACTCTCAAAATACCTTACCACACAGTTTCCTTAGATAATAATCTGTCCAATCCCTCTTTACCTCTTAATTTCCAATAGGAATCCTGCGAGATTTTTAAAAAGTGTTTTTAAGCACTTTTCCAGAGCACATCTGTACTTGAAAGGAGTCCACCTATAAAATTGTTATTGTTCTTATAATTTACTAAAGGCTTTCCTACTAACTACCTTTCATATATGTATCATCTGTCTTTTCCCTAGTTGTGACTTTTATAGGCAACAGATAATTCTCTTTCTATTTGTAAATATCTAAACTATACAATATTTACAAAATACTAATATCAGTAATCCACAAGTTGTGACCAAGTGTTCTGATAACTACCTTATTTTCTGAGCAAAGTAGCAAAGTCAAAGAATAATCAATTCATGTCCAAAGTTTTGATTGAGTGTGTAGGTGCATATGTGTTTAAATAGATTGGTATTCCACAACCATCAATCAAAGACAAATATGTCAGGGAGAAATTTCCAGTGTAGATCTAGCCCCATGACCACACTTTACTACAAGTAAATTATTTCTCTTTTCTGGACATGAGGGATAGTTATTTTTTATTTTATAGAATTAGCATGTTTTTCTACTATATTTATGCATATTGCCTAGTAGTTTGTAAAAGCACCAAGTGAATAAAAATTTTATCAGTTCCAGTGAAAATCGATAGTTTCTAGTTGCATCCATGACCTTCCTTCTTTTAAAATGTTTGGCTCATCTCTTAGATTATGAGTTGCCCTTGATTTTGAAAAGAGTATATATAATGCTGAATTCACTATGAAAATGCTATCATCCACTTCTGCTTTTACTTAATGTCCTATATAATCTTGATGCACACAAATGGTTGGATCGTGTAATGTATCTGACAAAACATGGATAACCATGCTATGTGGTGTGATGATGAGACATTATGGTGACATTAAAACTGTAACAATACTTATCCCCTTATCACTCTCTCTCCAACCAGGATCCAGATTAGCACTTCTTTGTATTATTATATTCCCAGTTTTTAGATCATTCTAGCTTATTATTTTTCTTACTTTTGACATCAAACAGCTTTAGAGAATACTGTACCAATGGCTTTGCAGAGGACAATAGAACTTTGAAAATGAAATAAAACTTTGCACTTCACACAAAATGTTCTACTAACATCCTAAATCTGGGAGGAACAGAAAAAATTCATTATAATGTTTTTCATCACACGAAAGTACCTTATTATTATGATTTTACTACACAAATATTTTCCATATTTCCCTATATTTTCATATTTCATATAAAACTATCTAGTGTATAGATTTAATCATTGAGATTATAAATCTGTTTTCTAAATGCCTCATTGTTGACATGAATTTTAAATGATTGCATTTCTTAAAAACCAAACAGAAACCTCAGCTAGTAGCTTCACTGCATGAATTAAGCATTCTGTGGAATAAAAGACATTCTTTTTGTTTATAACACTTTTTTCTCCATTATCACGAAGCCAATGTGAAAAAATGCATTTGAGGTGAAAGAAATAGCATTTCTTGGCACTGTGGCTTAAGTAGATTTCCTATTCATTGAACAGATAAATGAAGCCAGTACAATGTGTTAGAAAGAGTGTTGTTTCGACTGTTACTGTATTACTTTGTGATATCCTCCACAGGAAATAGTCTATCACTGGTACTCACTGTCAAATCCAGTTTCCAGCTGTGAAGTGGTACCCCTTCCATTCGTTTAAATGGTTGGCTTTTGCTTCGGGATGTTAAAAATGCCATGGAAATTGTTCTCAGATTTCCATTTCCTTGCACAGCCAGGGTTTAAAAATAAATAGACAAATCAGGGAATATTATAGGATTAACATTAGGTAAACTTTAAATACACAAAATAAACCCACTGCCCTAATTTAGGTTTCATCGTACAAAAAATATTGTATACATTGATGGTGGAGACTTTCTGCTTTCTTTGATTTATTTCTCCGTCCTAAAATATCACTTAATCACTGGTTAATGCTCTATATTCCTAATATATGTCTGTCTTAAGACAGCACCTTAAGCAATTCCTAAAGTTGCTATTCCAAATAATATTCATTTAGCTAAATCATTTATCCTTCACCTATCCCTCACTCTCAGGCTTCTCCACAGAGAAAAGTGAGGCTATCATGATGGAGTCCTTCAGTTGTTATACCGTACATCTTATACTTGCTTATAAGAGCACCCATTCCTTTCTCATTCCTTCTTTCAGAGTTTTCATTTATTCTCTCTAAGGATGACACTTCAACATTTACAGTGAGTTCCATCACCCTTAATCTCTTCCAGGCCCTACTTCTATTACAATGCCCACTTCCACCTGTATATTCAAATTATTTACAGCTACTCCCTGGTTTCCAAGACTTTCCCCTTCTCCTGACAGTCTATACTCTCCAGAATCATCCCATTTGCCAGAATCAGGGATATAATTCCAGGAAATTAAACCTAGACCAGCAACAAAGGCATAGCACCACCTAGTGTCTAAACTAGTAGTGGAGAAACAAGGGGGTTCTGTTGGGTCACCAGGTGAGTTATTCAGTCAGAATGAAGTAGGAACTGGGGAACTGAAGACAAAAGCAAAAGCCAGGCCAGGCTATATAAGCAATAAAGCTACACTAGGAATATATTTAAGTAAGAGTATTAGTGACATGACAGAAAGAAAATCAAATGTTAAAGGAGCCAGAACTGGATAAAGAGCCAGCCAGCCATAGGACAAAGACCAAGATTGAACAGAACAAAAACTGTAGTAGGAAGCTTAGTTTAAACCAGAAAAAAAGGGACTTGAAGTTGTTAAGCAGTAACAAAGCTGTTTGGCAAATCAAAAATCTAATTATCTGAAACGAGGTCCTCCTTTTGTGATGGCTCAGGGATAGGAATTTGCCTTAAAGTGTACTTAAAGTATTCTCACTCTATGGATCTGGGATTGAAAATGGAAACTGTGAGCTTTCCTCAATCAAAATTGCCATTTCTTCTGTGCCATTGCTGTTGCAGAGGAATTCAAATTAATTCACTTGAGGGTGGAATCACTGATACACTGAGAGGAGATATTTAAATAGAAAGAGGGCTGAGTCTATAAAAGCGTACCACATGGGCCTACTATATATATAAAATAATCAGTCCTGAGTGGAATAATCGTATGTTACTGTGGTAGACTGTATTATTTGTTCAAATTATTCCCGGCCTCTCTATTCAGGTCTACCACTATCCCCCTGGGGCCTGTCCTGGTGGGAAGATTATCATTTCTACTATACTGCTGTCAGGCTTATTCATGTGACTTGCTTAGGCTAACAGAATGTGAGTTGAAGGGATATATGGCCCATCCAAGTAGAAGTGACAAGAGACATTGGGTGGTTCTACCATTGCTCTTTTTGCTCTGCAGCAAGGCATACATGCCTCAGATGAGGGCTGTTCTTTCAACCTGAGACTTTGAATGACAAGGTCCTAGAGCAGAGCCAAAACTTACCTATAAAGGATATGTAAGGTGAGTGAGAAATGAATATTTGCTTTTGTAAGGCAGTGAAAATTTTTTTTTTCGGTACACGGGTCTCTCACTGTTGTGGCCTCTCCCGTTGCGGAGCACAGGCTCCGGACGCGCAGGCTCAGCGGCCATGGCTCACGGGCCCAGCCGCTCCATGGCATGTGGGATCTTCCCGGACCGGGGCACGAACCCGTGTCCCCTGCATTGGCAGGCAGACTCTCAACCACTGCGCCACCAGGGAAGCCCAAGGCAGTGAACATTTTAGGGCGTTTCTCATAGCTTAATCTGACTAATATTGTCAGCTCTCTTACTCAACTACTCAGCTCCTCCACACTACTGGTTACATTTCCTAAAATCATAGACTATCAGATATAAGAAGGTTCCCCACAGATAATTCAATTCAACTCCAATATGAGGCATGAATCCCATTTACTTCCTTCTTAGAAAGTGCCAAAGGGGAAGAGAGAGAGCATGAATGATGATGGTGAGGAGGTAGGCCCAGTATATATATCATACATGTTCACATTTCATTGGCCAAAACACATTTGGACATACTGAAAACAGCTGCAAGGGAGACTGAAAACAATATAGTCTTCCTATTTTTTTTCAGGAAGTGAAAATAGGATTGATGAATACCTAGTTTATGGATTTCCTTACATTTTGCTTTAATGCAGAAGATAGTGACCTGTGGTACACCACTAGTGACCTCGCCCTAGTTTTAATATTGATATTTAATAAGGACACATATATTGTAAGATATTCAACAGTTATAAGTCTACCTAAGTATACTTACTTTCAGTTAATATTTCTACATTTAATACATGGCACAAATTATGAGACTCTATCGTATAACTAAATACTAACATGCTATGTCTGCAACCTTCCTCTAATCCACCAGTTTAGTAATCTGATCAGAATAAGTAGCCTAATACACCCTGAGAAAACCATAATTCAAAGAGTCATGTACCACAATGTTCATTGCAGTTCTATTTACAATAGCTAGGACATGGAAGCAACCTAAATGTCCATCAACAGAGGAATGGATAAAGAAGATGTGGCACATATATACAATGGGATATTACTAAGCTATAAAAAGAAATGAAATTGAGTTATTTGTGGTGAGGTGGATGGACCTAGAGTCCTTCATACAGAGTGAAGTAAGTCAGAAAGAGAAAAACAAATACCATATGCTAACACATATATATGGAATCTAAGGGAAAAAAATGGCTCTGAAGAACCTAGGGTCAGGGCAGGAATAAAGATGCAGATGTAGAAAATGGACTTGAGGACACAGGGAGGGGGAAGGGTAAGCTGGGACGAAGTGAGAGAGTGGCATGGACATATATACACTACCAAATGTCAAATAGATAGCTAGTGGGAAGCAGCTGTATCACACAGGGAGATCAGCTCGGTACTTTGTGACCACCTAGAGGGGTGGGATAGGGAGGATGGAAGGGAAGCTCAAGAGGGAGGGGATATGGGGATACATGTATACATATAGCTGATTCACTTTGTTTTACAGCAGAAACTAACACAACAATGTAAAGCAATTATACTCCAATAAAGATGTGAAAAAAAAAATAAGTAGCCTAATTCATTGATGCAAAATAGCTGCACAGAAAGAGTCCATATTTCTGTCCTTGATATCTACACATACAAAAGCATTAGCAGTGATACCTGCCCCCATTTCCTCAATGGTTTTGCCAGTATTGGAAGATTTATGCAATTATCTATAAAATAGGATATATTTTCAACTCAAATATTAATTTATTCATTCAGATACTTAATAGTGCTTTCTATGTATCTGAAGCTCTGTTAGTATCTGGAGAGACAGAAATGACCAAGATATAGTCTCTGTTCTCTAGGGACTCATGGCATTGAAGCCCAAGAAAGAGATTGAAACAAATAATTAAGATTAAATATATTCAGTCAGCAAAAGTGATGTTGTAGGGAACTCAAAAGTCCACCTCTCCACAAACATAGTGAATAAACTGGCAAAAATCTGAGAAACAAGTTTATGAAAACTCCAGAAACTAATTTACAGCAATCGGGTGAATGCTTTAGTTGAGTAAAACAAACAAACAAACAAAAAACACCTGAATATTAATGAGAGATTTTACGACATTTCTATTTATCCTGACTGCATCCCCTACTCCCTGGCAGCTTTGAAGGCAACAGCCCACATTACCAGTATAGATTCCTAGTATCACACAGCACAAAATGGACTTTATTCTCAAAAATTTGTGGCTTCATGTTTTGACCTGTCTGTAGCTCTCTGAAGGGCTAAATTTAAAACCTTGCCTTTATTTTAGTAACTAAGAACTCTCCCAGGATGGAGGTAGTTTTCCAAGGGGCATTTGTCAAAAGCATTTATGCCTGAGCCACAGACAATAGTGTAAAGTATAATAGTTGGGGCAAACAATGGACAAACCAAGAAGCTTGGGAAAAGAAAATGGAGAATGAGATGAAAATCTAGAAGGTAACACTCATGAACAGGGCTGGGCCCATGCTCAGAGTAAACCTAAGAAAGGCCTAAGCTCTCACCCCTGGATGATCAGCACAAGGTCAGGACAAGCAGGAAGTGAAGGCTAAGGCAGAGGGTTTTTTTCAGTTTCATTAAGATATAATTGACATATAAAATTTTGTAAATTTAAGATGTACAATGAATGTAGTGATTGTATATATGTATATATTTCAAAGGCAGAGTTGTTTCTTTTTTTGGCAGTGCCACATGGCATGCGGCATCCTAGTTCCCTGACCAGGGCTTGAACCTGAGCTTCAGTGGAAGTGAAGCATCTTAACCACTGGACTGCCAGGGAAGTCCCATCAAGGGCAGAGTTTTAAACTGCCTGGTTGAGAGGTGAAAGCATTCCCCACCATATATTGTATGGTTTCATTTATATGAAATGTCCAGAAGAGGCAAATCCATAAAGATAGAAAGGAGATTGCCAGAGGTTGTGAGGAGAGGAGAATGGGGAATGACTACTTAATTGCTACTGGATTTATTTTTGTGGTTATGAAAAAGTTCTAGAATTAGGTACTGGTGATGGTTGTATAACATTGTGAGTGTACTTAAAATCACTGAACTGTACACTTTAAATTGGTGAAAATGGTGAATTTTATCTCAATAAAAAAAGATACAATATAGTATGCAATATTCAGATATATGCACATAGTACCACAGAAGCACAGAGAAAGACATCTAACTCATGCTTAGTGGTTAGGAAAAGCTTCCTGCATTGGGTAATATCTAATTGAGATTGACTTATCTAGATAGTTGCTTACTAGATGTGAAATGATGAGAACTGAGCCTGTACTATAAGGAAAAATCCCTCCACAAAATCTTGGCTTTTTGTAGAGACCTATAATTATTATCATTGACATGGTCCTGCAACATTTTCTTAAAGGACCAGAGAGTAAATATTTCAGTCTTTGCAAGTCATAGGTCATAGTAGCAACTGCTCATCTCTGTTGTTGCATTCCAAAACCAGTCATAGGCAACATGTAAGTAGGCATGATGCTGTTCCAATAAAATTTTATTTCCAAAAACAGGGCTGAAGGCCATAGTTTCCTGACCCTTGACCAAGAAGAATAGCTATCCAGTCACTGTTGATATAATTTTCTGAATACTGGTCAGAAGTCAAATAATTGTGTAGAGGTTTTTATGACCATATTTTATATTTTGAAACCAAAAAGATGCTTTATCTAAAGTGATATAGCTAGTTCTATAATTCAACCTTTTACCCCAGTCTTCTCCTGTTCTGCTTTTCTGTGGTATCTGTGGTAGATGATCTCTAAGGCGGGTCCCAGTGCTCCTTACATCCAGAAATGTACACACTTGTGCAATTTCCTTCCCTTGAATGTTGGCTGGACTTATTGAATAGCTTGTAATAAAAATAATATGGCAGAAGCAGTGAGATGTCACTTCTGAGATTTGGTTAGGAAAGGAATATAGCTTCAGACTTTCTCTCTCTCTCTCTCTCTCTCTCTCTCTCTCTCTCTCTCCCTCTCTCTCTCTCCTTCTGTTGGTCTCTCTCAGAAGCAAGCTGCCATGTGGTGTGTAGCCATATAAAAACTGGCCAGGAAATTGGTATCTCTGGTCAACAGAGTGCAAGGACCTGAGGCCTGCCGATAGCCATGACTGCAGCCACAGCAGATGCCCTAATTAAAGCTTTGTGAGCAGCCCTGAGCTGCAAGAACCAGCTAAGCTATGCTTGAGCCACAAAAAACTGAGAGATAATAAATGCTGTTTTAAGCCACTGCATTTGGGGTATTGCAGCAACAGATAATGAATACAGTGTTATTTATTTACTCCTTTCATCCTATGTTGAATCATTCCTAGTTCTACCTGAATGTGTGTATTTGGAATTATATTTTTATGACTAGGAAACAAATGAATTGAAGAAATGCTAGACAGACAAACTCAAATGTAAATGCATAAATTAGACCACATATATGAAAAAACCCATCTTAAGCTATGACCTAAAGTTCCAAATTGCTATGTCATAAATCTTTGGGTTAGATTGTACCAGCATCATTAGGAACTTAACATGGGAATGATAATCAGTGAGTCTCTGGTCTAAAAATATATATTCCCTCTCACTTGAAGGACATTTGTATTGTATAACAAATCAGAAAGAGACATGATTGAAAGCACTGACCTTATGCCAGGAAACAATGCAGAAATCTGCACTAATCACTCCTTTAGACTTTTAGATGAAATGATGATCTCTTCCTTTATATCTATTTTTCACTGATTCACTTTGAAGGGTTTATTTATATGATTTAAACTTTTCTCTGAATAATACAGATATAATTTCAGGCTGACATTTGCTGAATTAAATATGCCCATCGTTTGTCTTTATCTTTTTGATATATGTATAGCAGAACTCTTAAAATGTGTTCATTCAGTCATTTCTGTCAATTATTCATTATTAATTTGTAGAGCCATTTTTTCATTATTTCCTCCCATTTATCGATATAATTGTTCATAAGAGAAGATGTTAAAACTTTTGGTTTAATTTGAGGTAGCATATGTAATTGTACTCTTTTATATTTCAAACACATCAGAAGAATTTCATTATTAAAGATATTTACTGGAGATAGAGCACTCTCTCTCCCCCCCCTCTTTACACACACACACACACACACACACACACACAAACACACACAATTCTTTTTTTCTGAAAAGCTAAGACAGCTCTTTTATTCATGTAAATAAATAAACATTATGCTTACTTTTTATATGTTTTGGGTAATGAAGTACCTTCATTTTGTTCAATCCTCTTTCTATCTGAGAAATGATCAAATTTGAGGAAAAATGTGGCCTTTATGAGCCTCTGAGGTTATAGAAGTTTATATACGATGGGTGTGAAACCATCTTACATCTTAGCTGTGGTACATGAAATCAGACATAGGCAAATAAGAAGTGTGTCTTTGAGGACTACTGAACATCAATGTGTGGTCAGTACCAAACAGACATATCAAATTCAGGATCTAGGTAGGGAACAAGAGTCATGATATGAAGTTGAAATGGTGTGGAGATAGAAAAGTTGAATCCAATGCTGTGCATAAGAGCAGTAAGTACTGTAGAAAACAAGTGAGAAGAAGGCCTAAATAAATCCGGAGACTACATTTGAATTCCAATTTTTTATACTGTTTCTATCATGTCATCAAGCTGCATTATATTTACCTAAAGCACAAGACAGACAGCTATTCACTCATTCATTCATTCCTTCAGAGAAAACATGAATTTAACACCTATTATGTTCTACTCATTGTACTGGATAATGAGGATACAGATATGAATAAGAAACTAATACTGGAAAATAATATTTATATTTTCTGATTGTGTGATATAGTATTCATTCAGCATACATTCATTCAAAATTATTTATTGCACATGTATTGTATTCCATTTATTATGTTAAGAATTACAAACACTTTGATGAGCCAAAATGAACATGGTCATTGCTTTCATGTTACTGATTATGAAGTAGCATATACATATAATAACAAATCATTAAACGAATGAATCTATAAATATAAACTAGACTTGGAAATCTGGTGTTAGGAAAATATTCTCATAGAAAATTATTTAATCTAGCATATAAAGCATGGGTGGGACTCAACTAGAAAACTAGAAAATTTGAGTGTGGGGAGATGTGAGGAGGTGGGGACTGTGGAGATAGAAAAAGTATTCCAGACAGAGGAATTAACAATTACAATGGCCTTGTTATGAACGGAAATATTTCCCTCAGATCCATATATAGAAGTCCTAAACTAAATACTTCAGAATGTGAGTGTATTTTAAGATAGAGGTAATTAAATTAAATGTATTTGAAGATAGAGGTGATTAAATTAAAATGAGCTCTCCCGCCAGGGTGTGCCCTAATCCAGTCCAACTGGTGTTCTTTTTTTTGTTTTGTTTTTGTTTTTAAAGAAGATGTTGGGGGTAGGACTTTATTAATTAATTTATTTATTTTTGCTGTGTTGGGTCTTCGTTTCTGTGTGAGGGCTTTCTCTAGTTGTGGCAAGCGGGGGCCACTCTTCATCGCGGTGCACGGGCCTCTCACTATCGCAGCCTCTCTTGTTGCAGAGCACAGGCTCCAGACGTGCAGGCTCAGTAGTTGTGGCTCATGGGCCTAGTTGCTCCGCGGCATGTGGGATCCTCCCTGACCAGGGCTTGAACCCGTGTCCCTTGCATTGGCAGGCAGATTCTCAACCACTGCACCACCAGGGAAGCCCTGGCATTCTTATAAGAAGAGGAGATTAGGAAACATGAGAGACACCAGGGGCGTGTGTGCACTAAGGAAAGACCATGTGAGGACACAGTGAGAAGGCATCCACAAGCCAAGGAGAAGGTTCTCAGGGGAAACTAAAATTGCTGACACCTTGATCTTGGACCTCCAGTCTCCAGAATTAAGAGATATAAATTTCTGGGGTTTTTTGTGTGTGTGGTACGTGGGCCTCTCACTGCCGTGGCCTCTCCCGTTGCAGAGCACAGGCTCCGAACAAGCAGGCTCAGCGGCCATGCCTCACGGGCCCAGCCGCTCTGCGGCATGTGGGATCTTCCCGGACCGGGGCATGAACCCGTGTCCCCTGCATCAGCAGGCGGACTCCCAACCACTGCACCACCAGGGAAGCCCTAAATTTCTGTTTTTTAAGCCACCCAGGTCTGTGGTTTTTGTTATGACAGCCCAAGCAAACTGATACAGGCTGTATGGCAGGAAAACACAGAAAATGTGACAAATTCAAAGAAGACAAGAAACCATAGTGAAACAGAGTTACCTTAGATGAATCTGTGGAATAAAGAAGTAGCTGAACTATGCAGGCCATTATAGGCCACATTAAGGATTTTGATTTTGTCCTCAGAGTAATTTAGAAGCCACTGATAGTTCTTAAGCAAATATCTGTATACCAGTTAGGATGCTTTCAGCTATAGCTAGCAGGAAATCCAACCAGACATATACTAAGCTGTAAAGATATTTATTCATAAGAAGTCCAGAGATAGAGGGATTTCAGAGTTAGTTAATTCACTGACTTAACAAACTAATCAAGAAGAGAGATTCCTTTTGTTTTTCACCCCTCCAATGTTTGTTGGCTTGTCTTCCTAGACTAAATACCCCAATGGTCATAAATTACTGATATAGTTCTAGGCAGCATTTGCTAATGTCAGTATTCAGAGGAAGAACAGTGAACATTCTTGTCTCAGAATCTTTTGTAAAAGTAAAACCTTCTCAGAAGACGTTCAGCATGCATTCTCTCATATCTCGTTGCACAGAAATGCATCACATTCCCATTCCTAAAACAGTTACTTGACCACGGAAATAAAACCACGATAACTGAGTTAGAGTAATCAAGATTCACTCACTCTATCTGGAAAGGGGTCAAACCTTCCCTGAACGAAATGATCTCTTAGAGAAGAGTGGACAATGTTGGGGTTCATATAGGAAGGAAGAAAGAATGGCTTTTGGTTAGTAAAATCTGTTCAAGCCTTTCTATAGTGCCTGTCCAAGGATTATATGATTAGATGTGTGTTTTG
The DNA here is from genome assembly GCF_964341445.2 of Mesoplodon mirus. Lineage (NCBI taxonomy): Eukaryota > Metazoa > Chordata > Mammalia > Artiodactyla > Ziphiidae > Mesoplodon > Mesoplodon mirus. The sequence goes on along the minus strand of NC_138981.1, from coordinate 108,135,457 downwards.
AAATATCAGTCTGGCTGCAGTGCAGATAACTGTTTGGGGTGGGGGTGGGAGGGAGCAGAATAGAAAGAAAATAGATCATTTATTTAACTATTACAGTATTGTAGGCTAGAGAAGATGGTATATTGGACCAGAATGGAGGGCATGGAGAAGAGTGGATGGGTAAAATCTGTTGAATTTGATGATGGATTAAGTATGGGATATGAGTGAATGGGAGGTATTAAGGATGATTCCTAGTTTTCTGGTCAGTGCAACTGGATGGAACACTGAAAGAACACATTTATTGAGGAAAATAATGAGTTTTACCTTGGACATGTTGAGTTTGAGCTTCCACTGAGCTAGCCAATTGGATATATCTGTCAGATGATTGGATATATGAATCTTAAGCTCATATCAGGGATCTAAATCTGGAAAAATATATCAAATTATTTATACGGATGGATGGATAGATAGATGGATAAATGAGTCGAACTCAGATGAGAAGTTTGGAATTCTCTGATATCAAATGATCAGAAAAAGATTATGGAGCCTAGAAAGGAGACTGAGAAGGAGCAGTCAGATCTATGGGAGAAAAAGAAAAATAAATAAAAATGGACAGACATGATATCAAGAAAGAGAAAGGAGTTTTTTTGAGACATAGGGCCTAATTAAAGAAAACAGAAAAAATAAGTAATATGGAAAGACATAATGGTTGAAAATTTGCCAAACTAATTAAAGATATCAACACACAAGTTCCAGAAACTCCATGGACCCAAAGAAAGATGAATTCACAGAAAACGACACCAATTTTAAAGTGCTGGAAACCACAAAGAGCTAATGTTAAAAGAAGGCATAAAAAAATCAATTAATTACCTTCAAAGAAGCAATAATAGGAATGATGACCGACTTTTTTAAAAGAAACTGTAGAGTCAGAAGATAATGGGTTGTATATCTAAGTTGCTAAAAGATTTTTTAAAATTCCAACCTAGAATTCTTTATCCATATAAAATTTACTTCAAAAATAAGAGCAAAATAAAGGCAAACAAAAGCTGAAATACTAAAATCAGAAAAACTGCATTACATGATAAACTAAAGGCAGTTTTGCAGGCTGAAGAAAAATGATCTAAGTTGGAAGGAATTTTGAAAGGGATGAAATGCAGCTTAAAAAGATTTTTAAAAATGTTTTCCATCAACGTCACTTCTATGCAACATTGTATTGAAGTTCATGGCCATGGCAGTAAGGAAGGCCAGGGAAAGAAATAAAGGGAGTGAAGATTAAAAGGAATGGAATAAAGCTGTCTTTTTTTTTTATTAGTTTCTGCTTTATAACAAAGTGAATCAGTCATACATATACATCTGTTCCCACATCCCTTCCCTCATGCATCTCCCTCCCTCCCACCCTCACCATCCCACCCCTCCAGGGGGTCACAAAGCACCGAGCTGATCTCCCTGTGCTCTACAGCTGCTTCCCACTATCTATCTACCTTACGTTTGGTAGTGTATATATGTCCATGCCGCTCTTCTGCTTTGTCACAGCTTACCCTTCCCCCTCCCCATATCCTCAAGTCCATTCTCAAGTAGGTCTGTGTCTTTATTCCCGTTTTACCCCTAGGTTCTTCATGACATTTTTTAAATTCCATATATATGTGTTAGCATACGGTATTTGTCTTTCTCTTTCTGACTTACTTCACTCTGTATGACAGACTCTAGGTCTATCCACCTCATTACAAATAGCTCAGTTTCGTTTCTTTTTATGGCTGAGTAATATTCCATTGTATATATGTGCCACATCTTCTTTATCCATTCATCTGATGATGGACACTTAGGTTGTTTCCAGCTCCGGGCTATTGTGAATAGAGCTGCAATGAACATTTTGGTACATGTCTCTTTTTCAATTATGGTTTTCTCAGGGTATATGCCTAGTAGTGGGATTGCTGGGTCATATGGTAGTTCTGTTTTTAGTTTCTTAAGGAACCTCCATACTGTTCTCCATAGTGGCTGTACCAATTCACATTCCCACCAGCAGTGCAAGAGTGTTCCCTTTTCTCCACACCCTCTCCAGCATTTATTGTTTCTAGATTTCTTGATGATGGCCATTCTGACTGGTGTGAGATGATATCTCATTGTAGTTTTGATTTGCATTTCTCTAATGATTAATGATGTTGAGCATTCTTTCATGTGTTTGTTGGCAGTCTGTATATCTTCTTTGGAGAAATGCCTATTTCAGTCTTCTGCCCATTTTTGGATTGGGTTGTTTGTTTTTTTGCTATTGAGCTGCATGAGCTGCTTATAAATTTTGGAGATTAATCCTTTGTCAGTTGCTTCATTGGCAAATATTTTCTCCCATTCTGAGGGTTGTCTTTTGGTCTTGTTTATGGTTTCCTTTGCTGTGCAAAAGCTTTGAAGTTTCATTAGGTCCCATTTGTTTATCTTTGTTTTTATTTCCATTTCTCTAGGAGGTAGGTCCAAAAGGATCTTGCTGTGATTTATGTCATAGAGTGTTCTGCCTATGTTTTCCTCTAAGAGTTTGATAGTTTCTGGCCTTACATTTAAGTCTTTAATCCATTTTGAGCTTATTTTTGTGTATGGTGTTAGGGAATGATCTAATCTCAAACTTTTACATGTCCCTGTCCAGTTTTCCCAGCACCACTTATTGAAGAGGCTGTCCTTTCTCCACTGTACATTCCTGCCTCCTTTATCAAAGATAAGTTGGCCATATGTGCGTGGGTTTATCTCTGGGCTTTCTATCCTGATCCACTGATCTATCTTTCTGTTTTTATGCCAGTACCACACTGTCCTAATTACTGTAGCTTTGTAGTATAGTCTGAAGTCAGGGAGCCTGATTCCTCCAGCTCCGTTTTTTGTTCTCAAGATTGCTTTGGCTATTCGGGGTCTTTTGTGTTTCCATACAAATTGTGAAATTTTTTGCTCTAGTTCTGTGAAAAATGCCAGTGGTAGTTTGATAGGGATTGCATTGAATCTGTAGATTGCTTTGGGTAGTAGAGTCATTTTCACAATGTTGATTCTTCCAATCCAAGAACATGGTACATCTCTCCATCTATTTGTATCATCTTTAATTTCTTTCATCAGTGTCTTATAATTTTCTGCATACAGGTCTTTTGTCTCCTTAGGTAGGTTTATTCCTAGATATTTTATTCTTTTTGTTGCAATGGTAAATGGGAGTGTTTTCTTGATTTCATTTTCAGATTTTTCATCATTAGTGTACAGGAATGCCAGAGATTTCTGTACATTAATTTTGTATCCTGCTACTTTACCAAATTCATTGATTAGCTCTAGTAGTTTTCTGGTAGCATCTTTAGGATTCTCTATGTATAGTATCATGTCATCTGCAAACAGTGACAGCTTTACTTCTTCTTTTCTGATTTGGATTCCTTTTATTTCCTTTTCTTCTCTGATTGCTGTGGCTAAAACTTCCAAAACTATGTTGAATAAGAGTGGTGAGAGTGGGCAGCCTTGTCTTGTTCCTGATCTTAGTGGAAATGGTTTCAGTTTTTCACCATTGAGGACAATGTTGGCTGTGGGTTTGTCATATATGGCCTTTATTATGTTGAGGAAAGATCCCTCTATGCCTACTTTCTGCAGGGTTTTTATCATAAATGGGTGTTGAATTTTGTCGAAAGCTTTCTCTGCATCTATTGAGATGATCATATGGTTTTTCTCCTTCAACTTGTTAATATGGTGTATCACATTGATTGATTTGCGTATATTGAAGAATCCTTGCATTCCTGGAATAAACCCCATTTGATCATGGTGTATGATCCTTTTAATGTGCTGTTGGATTCTGTTTTCTAGTATTTTGTTGAGGATTTTTGCATCTATGTTCATCAGTGATATTGGCCTGTAGTTTTCTTTCTTTGTGACATCCTTGTCTGGTTTTGGTATCAAGGTGATGGTGGCCTCGTAGAATGAGTTTGGGAGTGTTCCTCCCTCTGCTATATTTTGGAAGAGTTTGAGAAGGATAGGTGTTAGCTTTTCTCTAAATGTTTGATAGAATTCGCCTGTGAAGCCATCTGGTCCTGGGCTTTTGTTTGTTGGAAGATTTTTAATCACAGTTTCAATTTCAGTGCTTGTGATTGGTCTGTTCATATTTTCTATGTCTTCCTGATTCAGTCTTGGCAGGTTGTGCATTTCTAAGAATTTGTCCATTTCTTCCAGGTTGTCCATTTTATTGGCATAGAGTTGCTTATAGTAATCTCTCATGATCTTTTGTATTTCTGCAGTGTCAGTTGTTACTTCTCCTTTTTCATTTCTAATTCTATTGATTTGAGTCTTCTCCCTTCTTTTCTTGATGAGTCTGGCTAATGGTTTGTCAATTTTTTTTATCTTCTCAAAAAACCAGCTTTTAGTTTGGTTGATCTTTGCTATTGTTTCCTTCATTTCTTTTTCATTTATTTCTGATCTGATCTTTATGATTTCTTTCCTTCTGCTAGCTTTGGGGGTTTTTTGTTCTTCTTTCTCTAATTGCTTTAGGTGCAGGGTCAGGTTGTTTACTCGAAATATTTCCTGTTTCTTAAGGTGGGATTGTATTGCTATAAACTTCCCCCTTAGAACTGCTTTTGCTGCGTCCCATAGGTTTTGGGTCATCGTATCTCCATTGTCATTTGTTTCTAGGTATTTTTTAATTTCCTCTTTGATTTCTTCAGTGATCACTTCATTATTGAGTAGTGTATTGTTTATCCTCCATGTGTTGGTATTTTTTACAGATCATTTCCTGTAATTGATGTCTAGTCTCATAGCATTGTGGTCGGAAAAGATACTTGATACAATTTCAATTTTCTTAAATTTACCAAGGCTTGATTTGTGACCCAAGATATGATCTATCCTGGAGAATGTTCCATGAGCACTTGAGAAAAATGTGTACTCTGTTGTTTTTGGATGGAATGTCCTATAAATATCAACTAAGTCCATCTTGTTTAATGTATCATTTAAAGCTTGTATTTCCTTATTTATTTTCATTTTGGATGATCTGTCCATTGGTGAAAGTGGGGTGTTAAAGTCCCCTACTATGATTGTGTTACTGTCGATTTCCCCTTTTATGGCTGTTAGTATTTGCCTTATGTATTGAGGTGCTCCTATGTTGGGTGCATAAATATTTACAATTGTTATATCTTCTTCTTGGATCGATCCCTTTATCGTTATGTAGTGTCCTTCTTTGTCTCTTCTAATAGTCTTTATTTTAAAGTCTATTTTGTCTGATATAAGAATTGCTACTCCAGCTTTCTTTTGATTTCCATTTGCATGGAATATCTTTTTCCATCCCCTTACTTTCAATCTGTATGTGTCTCTAGGTCTGAAGTGGGTCTCTTGTAGACAGCATATATATGGGTCTTGTTTTTGTATCCATTCAGCCACTCTGTGTCTTTTGGTGGGAGCATTTAGTCCATTTACATTTAAGGTAATTATTGATATGTATGTTCCTATTCCCATTTCCTTAATTGCTTTGGGTTCGTTATTGTAGGTATATTCCTTCTGTTGTGTTTCTTGCCTAGAGAAGATCCTTTAGCATTTGTTGTAAAGCTGGTTTGGTGGTGCTGAACTCTCTCAGCTTTTGCTTGTCTGTAAACGTTTTAATTTCTCCATCAAATCTGAATGAGATCCTTGCTGGGTAGAGTAATCTTGGTTGCAGGTTTCTCTCCTTCATCACTTTAATTATGTCCTGCCACTCCCTTCTGGCTTGTAGAGTTTCTGCTGAGAGATCAGCTGTTAACCTGATGGGGATTCCCTTGTGTGTTATTTGTTGTTTTTCCCTTGCTGCTTTTAATATGATTTCTTTGTGTTTAATTTTTGACAGTTTGATTAATATGTGTCTTGGTGTATTTCTCCTTGGATTTATTCTGTATGGGACTCTCTGTGCCTCCTGGACTTGATTAACTATTTCCTTTCCCATATTGGGGAAGTTTTCAACTATAATCTCTTCAAATATTTTCTCAGTCCCTTTCTTTTTCTCTTCTTCTTCTGGAACCCCTATAATTCGAATGTTGGTGTGTTTAATGTTGTCCCAGAGGTCTCTGAGACTGTCCTCTGTTCTTTTCATTCTTTTTTCTTTATTTTGCTCTGCAGCAGTTATTTCCACTATTTTATTTTCCACCTCGCTTATCCGTTCTTCTGCCTCAGTTATTCTGCTATTGATCCCATCTAGAGTATTTTTCATTTCATTTATTGTGTTTTTAATCGATGCTTGATTCATCTTTAGTTCTTCTAGGCCCTTGTTAACTGTTTCTTGCATTTTGTCTATTCTATTTCCAAGATTATGGATCTTGGAAATAGAATCTTGGATCAGCTTTACTATCATTATTCTGAATTCTTTTTCAGGTAGACTGCCTATTACCTCTTCATTTGTTAGGTCTGGTAGGTTTTTATCTTGCTCCTTCACCTGCTGTGTGTTTTTCTGTCTTCTCATTTTGCTTATGTTACTGTGTTTGGGGTCTCCTTTTTGCAGGCTGCAGATTCGTAGTTCCCGTTGTTTTTGGTGTCTGATCCCAGTGGCTAAGGTTGTTTCAGTAGGTTGTGTAGGCTTCCTGGTGGGGGGGACTAATGCCTGTGTTCTGGTGGTTGAGGCTCGATCTTGTCTTTCTGGTGGACAGGTCCACGTCTGGTGGTGTGTTTTGGGGTGCCTATGGCCTTATTATGTTTTTAGGTAGCCTCTCTGCTAATGGGTGGGGTTGTGTTCCTGCCTTGCTAGTTGCTTGGCATAGGGTGACCAGCACTGTAGCTTGCTGGTCGTTGACTGAAGCTGGGTGCTGGTGTTGAGATGGAGATCTCTGGGAGGTTTTCGCTGCTTGATATTATGTGGAGCTGGGAGGTCTCTTGTGGACCCGTGTCCTGAAGTTGGCTCTCCCACTTCAGAGGCACAGCACTGACTCCTGGCTGCAGCACCAAGAGCCTTTCATCCACCCGGCTCAGAATAACAGGGAGAAAAAGTAGAAAGAAAGAATTAGTAGAAGAAAGAAAGAGAGAGGGAAAGAAAGGAAGAAGGGCAGAAAGGAAGGAGGGACAGAAGAAAGAAAGAAAGCAGGGAGGGAGGGAGGAAGGATGGAAAGAAAGAAGGAAAGAAAGGAGGGAGGGAGGGAGGAATGAAAGCAAAAGGAAGAGTGAATGGAAGAAGGGAGGGAGGGAGGGAGGAAGGAAAGAAAGAAAGAAAGACAGGAGGGAGGGAGGGAGGAAGGAAAGAAAAAGAAAGTGGAAAGAAGAAGGGTGGGAGGGAGGAGGGAGGAAAGAAAAAGAAAGAAGGAAAGGAGGAGCGGAGGGAGGGAGGGAGGAAGGGAAGGTAGGAAAAAAAGAAAGAGCAGGTAAAGTAAAATAGAATAAAGTATGAAATATAGTAGCGTTATTAAAATTAGAAAGTAATTTTTGAAAAAAAAAAAACGGACCGATAGAACCCTGGGACATATGGTGGAAGCAAAGCTATACAGAGAGAATCTTACACAGAAGATTACACATACACATTCACAAAAAGAGAGCAGGGGGAAAAATCAAAAATCTTGCTCTCAAGTCCACCTCCTCAATTTGGGATAATTCGTTGTAAAAAGAGGAAAAGGGCGAGAAGTCTGAAATCTTGCTCTCTAAGTTCACCTCCTTAATTTGGAATAATTCGTTGTCAAAAGAGGAAAAGGGGGGAAAGTCTTAAATCTTGTCCTCAAAGTCCACTTCCTCAATTTGGGATGATTCGCTGTCCATTCATGCACTTCACAGACGCAGGGCACATCAAATGGACCGTGGAGCTTTAATCCGCTGCCTCCGAGGCTGCACAGAGAGATTTCCCTGTCTCTGCTCTCACAGCTCCCGGGTCTCAGCCTTGGACCTGGCCCCGCCTCTGTGCGTAGGTCGCCGGAGGGCGTCCGTTCTTCGCTCAGACAGGACGGGTTTAAAGGAGCCGCTGATTCGGGGGCTCTGGCTCACTCAGGCAGAGGGGAGGGAGGGGCGCGCAGTGTGGGGCGGGCCTGCGGCGGCAGAGGCCGGCGTGACGTTGCAGCAGCCCGTGGCGCTCCGTGCGCTTTCCCGGGAAATCCGTCCCCGGGTCTCAGGACCCCAGCAGTGGCGGGGTGCACAGGCCCCCCGGAAGGCGGGGCGGACAGTGACCCGCGCTCGCACACAGGCCCCGCGGCGGGCGGCGGCGGCGGCGGCCCACGCCCGTCTCCGAGGTCCGCGCCTTAGCCGCGGCTCGCGCCTGTCTCCGGCGCTTCCCCAAGCAGCCCTCTTAATGCCCTCTCTTCGCGCACCAGGAAACAAAAGGGAAAAAAGTCTCTTGCCTCTTCAGCAGTTCCAGACCCTTTCCCCGGACTCCCTCCGTGCTAGCCGTGGTGCACTAACCCCTTCAGGCTCTCTTCCTGCCGCCAGCCCCAGTCCTCTCCCTGCGCTCCGACTGAAAGCCGATACCCGAGCCTCAGCTCCCAGCCCCGCCCGCCCCGGCGGCCGAGCAGACAAGCCTCTCGGGCTGGTGTGTGCCTGAGGGCACCGGTCCTCTGTGCCAGAATCTCTCCGCTTTGCCCTCCGCACCCCTGTTGCTGTGCTCTCCTCCGCTACTCCGAAGCTTTCCCCCTCCGCCACCTGCAGTCTCCGCCCGCGAAGGGGCTTGTAGTGTGTAGAAACCTTCCCTCCTTCACGGCTCCCTCCCACTGGTGCAGGTCCCGTCCCTATCCTATTGTCTCTGTTTATTCTTTTTTTCTTTTGCCCTACCCAGGTATGTGGGGAGTTTCTTGCCTTTTGGGGGGTCTGAGGTCTTCTGTCAGCGTTCAGTAGGTGTTCTGTAGGAGTTGTTCCACGTGTAGATGAATTTCTGATGTATCTGTGGGGAGGAAGGTGATCTCCGCGTCTTACTCTTCCGCCATCTTCCTCCGGGTCCCTTAAAGCTGTCTTAATTCATAGATACTATGATTTCATATGTATACAAATAATGAGAATTAAGAAATGAATCTAGTAAAGTTGCTGGTAAACAGTCAATACATGGTATTAATTGTATTTCTATATACCTGAAGCCAAAAATGGAAAAATAAAATTTGAAAACACCCCACTATTTATAGTAGCATTTAAAAAAATCAAATCCCAGAAATAAATCTAATTAGATATGAGCAAAATCTCCATACTGATATCAACAATTTATTGATGAGATAAAATTAAAGCAAACCAGAAAAATAGAAAAGCTAACCTTTTTCATGTATAGTAAACTCTGTTCTTTAAGATTTCACTTCTTTCTAAATTGATCTCTTTATGTAACACAATCTGAATTAAAATACAAAGACGGTGTCCAGTGATATCCTCTTCCTTTTATCTGGCTATACAAATGTGTTCATTTTATAATAACGCATCAAGGTGTACATACATGACTTGTGTTCTGTTATATATGTGTGTTACTGATGAGACCTGTTCATTAAAACACATAAATTATCAAAAAAAAAATACAAGGAGATTTTTTTTGGTGGAAATTGACTAATTAGTTATCAAGTATATATGGAAAAGCAAAAGGCCTAGACAAAACAAGAATAAAGTTGGAGGTTTACTGAATGAACTCACATAATAAATATAATCCCTATTAAAGGATACTTTAAAAATGGCTAAATTAAGCTTATTATCAATGTGATAATTATCAGTGTGATAAAAGTCAGAATATTGTATACATCTAGTAGGGTACTGAATCTGAAGGGCCCTGAGGAAACTTTTTGGAGTGCTGGAGATGTTCTATAACTTGATTTGGGTGGTGGTTTCATGGTTGCATACATATGAAAAAATAACAAAGCTTTCCTATTAAAATTAGTATACTTTACCTAATAAATGTATGCTATACCTGAGTAAAAAAGTATAAAAAACAAATCTGATGTCAGTTAACGCATATTTATTGGAATTTGATATTATACTAAGATAAGAAGCTACAAATGATATGCAGTAGAGCTTATGTTCTAGCCAAAATTTTTTAATATAATTACAAGATAAAATTGGAAAAAAATGCCTAAAAATTACCTAAAATAATTTAAATTTGTTATCCCTTGGATTCAATTTACTAGAAAACACTAGTTTGAATGATACCCTCTTCTCACCTAAAATTTTCCTCATCAGTAACAGGAGTTTTTTTTTTTTTTTTGCGGTACATGGGCCTCTCACTGTTGTGGCCTCTCCCATTGCGGAGCACAGGCTCCAGATGCACAGGCTCAGTGGCCATGGCTCATGGGCCCAGCCGCTCCGTGGCATGTGGGATCCTCCTGGACCAGGGCACGAACCCGTGTCCCCTGCATCGGCAGACGGACTCTCAACCACTGCGCCACCAGGGAAGCCCAGTAAGAGGAGTTTTTAACTCTCCTTAGGGAATTTAATTTCTCATTAGAGAAATCTCTAGGTTACAATGGTGTTTATAATTATCAGTGAATCAAGAGCAATGTTTTTTGAGAAAGTTCACTAATCATTAGCCTCTTTCTGCTAATGTCTCTACAGAACTAGCTAATACAGTATTAACACTTTAAGCAATCTTTAGCTATCCCAGGAAATCACTCTGTATCTTCTCCTTCTGATATCACCTAAGAATGGGGATCCAGGTTAGACTGGGTGCATTCTAAATATAACTAAAATTTGTTACGTGTCTCACTTTTAACAATATCCACACAATAGAAATTCAAAAAGCCGTGACAATGTCCAGCCTTCAAGTCTATCTTCCCCCTTATTCCCATCTGTTGAATTCTTCATAGTGCTTATAGGCTAGTAAGAAGGGGGGGGAGGAAGTAATAAGACAAGTGAATAAAATGATTGATATTCTGGGAGAGACCACAATCTAGTGGAAGAAATAGATGAATAAGAAAGAATTTTCATGCAGTTTAGAAATTGTTATAATTATGATATTCCCATAGTACACTAGCAATAGGAACAGTAACTATTTCTATTGTGGGCAAGGTGTGAGAAGGGGGGGATATTTACTTATTTTGGAAACTTTGCAACTAGTTACTCCTATCAGGTTTCATTTCTCTGTTGTTCCTGATAATAATTTAACAAATTAAACCTTTTCTCTCATCTATTCTCTTTAATCTTGCCAACTTTCAGTGCTTCTTCCCTTGGAGGGGTATAAGACTGGAGGTGGAGAAACCAGCTAAGAGATAAGATGACGGTCTGAACTAAGGCAGTAAGGTCAGAGAGGAGACAATTTTAACTGATATTTAGAAGTATAAATTGATGATAGTAAATGGGAATGTGAGAGGTAAAGGTAAGGAAGAGGTCAAGGCTGACTATCATGTTTCTAGCTTTAGCATATTTGGGGACTCACAGATCCCTTTGAGAATTTTATGAAACTTGTAGAGCTTTTCTCCCAAGGAAGGAAAATCGATGTACACAGAATTTCACAAGCAATATAAAAAGGTTCAGATTTCTCTGGTCTAGTAGGCATAGTGGGGTCAGTGGTTTGAGTGTATGGAGCTGTTTTGAAATCCTGAAAAATCTTGGTTGATTGAATTTACAAACTCGCATTTAATTAAAAATTATAGAACTAGGCAATAAATCATTTTAAAATATGAATATATATTAAAATGGCTGTTTGCAAATAATATATACTTGGGGTCAATAATTATGACTATGTCAAATTTGAATGAATAAAAAATCCTAGCCATTCTAACATTTTGGTTTACATTTTACACAGAGACATAAAATATTTTTCTCATACGTAACTAATATTTAATGTTTATTGAATTCTTATTTGCTATTTATTGTAGTCCTAGGTATATCAGATACAACCTCTCAGGAGCACAAAGATTAGTAAGATATAATATAAAGCACACAAATAACTAGAAAATAAAGATCAATATGATAAATATCATACAAGTGTGGCCATCATAGTTGTTTTGGAATGAAGAGACAGAATCACATACCTGTTTAGTGTCTTAACAGTTTTATATAAGGCCTCAAATGGATGTCTATGGCCATTTTGCCTGTTTTAAATTACAAGTTTTTAGAGGTCAGAGACACTAGATTGCTTCACGTGTCTAGTAAATACTTTTGGAAATGGTAGTGAGGTTTTTTTAAATCTCAAATGTAAGATTATTTACATAGAGGTGTGAGATTCAATTAACTTTTATTCTGTATATTCATTCCTTGCCTGGGATGTCTACTCAAGAAATAAGATGTGTGATAGTGTTTAATTTAAAATGCATATAAAGTCATTATTAGTATAATTAAAAGAAGTAGAAAGCAAAGAGACTTTCCGTAAAAAAAGTAAAATGGATATGTTTATGCAAACATATCTGTGATGACATTAAGGAAGATATGAGGTATTGAGAAAAATGTATCCCCTCCATTTAATCTATCGGATTGTCAGGCTCTTCCTTCCATATAATAGTACAGACTTGCAACATGATAATTTCTTTTCAATAACCAGCATCTCTGTTTCTTCTCCATCCTGGTACTTACGGAATGAGAACATCAGTTGGCTGAATGACAAAGAGACAAGCATGAGGAACTGAAAGCATACAATACTTCTAAATACATACTAAATACTCTTTGTAAACCACGTAAACTTGATTTTCTTCCATGTTTTCTATTTTTATCTTTAAATGAGAATAGTGACATTTTACTCATTTAACAGTGGTTCTTTACAGAAGTAGAATTCAGATGACCCTATTAACGGGTCAAGATAAGCAACCAAGTGGTTACTACTGTCTTGATTTCCCAGAATACATGTGAGTTTCACTAGCTTATAATTCCTAAAGAGTGAAGATTTTGTAGTACGCATGACTGCATATCATATATATTTATTTTTAACATTTTTACCTCTATAGAAAATAAAATAATAATTAAAAGCATGAAACAATATGGGCTTGAGAGCTTTGTTGTCCCTACAACAATATGTGTCACCCTGGGCTGGTCACAGAAATACATTTATACTTTTATACCTAATGTGAGGTAAAATTTAGAGGGTTTGGAAGTAGATGTAGAAATGGAAAAGGAAAATCACATTATAAAAACAAAATTGGTATGATTTGAGAAGATATTAGATATAATGAGTGAAGCAGAGTCACATTTCAAAAAGTTCTCCCCAATCCCACCCCAGCTCATGTCTACACATTAGTTCTTTAAGATGTGTAGCAGTCAGGATACACTAGGTTATGTTGTAACAGCAATACCAAAATCTCAGTTCTTTAACACTAAACTAGTTTATTTCTTACTCATACAAATTCTGCTGCAGGTCCCCCTGACTTTTCAGGGCAATATTCTCCCTGTGGTGGCTAAGTATTTCAGGTTGCTTATTTCTATTTTATGGCACAACCGTTTCAACATGATGTTTCAGGGTCCATTTTGGCAGGTGAAGAGAGCACGACACAGTGGCTCTTAAGTGTGTCAGCCCTGAAGTGATACATATTACCACCAGTTACAGTCAATTAACCAGCATTAGTCATGTGGCCCCATCCAATTTTCAAGGCTGGGAAATATAATCTTCTATATGACTAGGTAAGCTCAGAGAAGTGGAAATAATGGTGAGCATTAGTAATGTTTAGCTAGAATATAAGGAATTTGGTGGTTCTACACCAAGAACTTGAGCGAAATAAGATCTTGGGTTGGCCAAAAAGTTCGATTGGGTTTTCCGTAGCAGCCTACAGAAAACCCGAACGAACTTTTGGGCCAAACCAATAATTACTTCAAAGGGAAAAAAAGATTAAACAATAGATGAATACAAAAAAGAGACGTGTACCAAAATGTTCATAGCAGCCCTATTTACAATAGCCCGGAGATGGAAACAACCTAAGTGTCCATCATCGGATGAATGGGTAAAGAAGATGTGGCATGTATATACAATGGAATATTACTCAGCCATAAAAAGAAACTAAATTGAGCTATTTGTAATGAGGTGGATGGACCTAGAGTCTGTCATACAGAGTGAAGTAAGTCAGAAAGAGAAAGACAAATACTGTATGCTGACACATATATATGGAATTTAAGAAAAAAAATGTCATGAAGAACCTAGGGGTAAGACAGGAATAAAGACACAGACCTACTAGAGAATGGACTGGAGGATATGGGGAGGGGGAAGGGTAAGCTGTGACAAAGTGAAAGAGCGGCATGGACATATATACACTACCAAACGTAAGGTAGATAGCTAGGGGGAAGCAGCCACATAGCACGGGGAGATCAACTCGGTGCTTTGTGACCGCCTGGAGGGGTGGGATAGGGAGGGTGGGAGGGAGACGAAAAAGGGAGGGGATATGGGAACATATGTATATGTATAACAGATTAAATTTGTTATAAAGCAAAAAAAATAAAATTAAAAATAAAAGTGTAGCTTTTGAAAAGGTCATATATTTATATGGTTCTAAAAATATAAAGAAGCAAACTATTATATATAGGATGGATAAACCACAAAGTCCTACTGTATAGCACAGGGAACTATATTCAGTATCCTGTGATAAACCATAATGGAAAAGAATATGAAAAAGAATATATTTGTGTAAACGAGTACTTTGATGTACAGCAAAAATTAACACAATATTGTAAATCAACTTTACTTCAATAAATTTAAAAAAATAATAAATAAAAATATAAAAAAAATGTGTAAGGGGTTTAAAATGCGGGATACTATATTTTAATAATTTAAGGTAATCAACATTATTATGACACAAAATTTTCTAAGGAAAATGTACAGTGATGATAATTTTGAGTTTTGTCACTGAAAGTGCCATATCAAGTTGAACATGCCCTTAGGCACAATAATCTTTAAGATTCTTTTGTAAATGTCAATCTTCCTGGTAAATATTTGCTCATGTAAAAATATCAGTATGATTATTTTGACTGTTGCATGATATATTAGCTATATTAGAAATGGAATAGAGCAACTCTTGGATAAACCCTGTAACAATCATCAGATATCAAGAAAGTGAACTTAAACTTTCTGCTCCCTAGTGTCTTCCTCTCAACATTTGTCTCACTATTACAAATCAAAGAATTATGTGAATATCCTCAAATATACTTTCAAATGTTAAATTAACATTCATGGAAGAGGACATTTGCAGAGTATTTTGAGTTACTCAAGCAAAATAATTGCCAATCAACTACATTTTTTAAAATTAAAAAGCTAATGAATCTTATGATGCCAGAGCAAAATGAAATATTTGATTCTTTATTTACACTTTTTAATTAAAAATTGTCCACCACTTTAAATATGTAGCTTTCTGTGTACCACCCAACAATATCAATAAAAATAATTCCCTCAACAAAGCTAGTAACTGCGCTGTCAAAGATAGGGTAATTGGAGCTAAATAAGAGAACTGTGTTTGTTTTGCTACAATTTAATGAATTGCATCGTATATTCCTTAATGTTACTCTAAAAAATGTGAGATAGAAGTGGAAACACAATACCAATTTAAATTATTTTGGACCTTTTCTACATATACCTTCATATAGGTTTTGCATTTATGATCATTCTCATTTATTCCTCTTTCTTTCTTCTTTTGTTTGCACAAAACAAAACAAATACTGGGCATCATCAACCCATATAGGAGCCTTGAAAGTTTTAGTAGCAAAAAAGATACCAGTGAAAAGCATAGTGGAAAGAACAAGCTAAAGGAAGAGAAATAACAGAATAAAAATAATGATAATTCCATTAAAGGAAAAATAATAGAAAAATAGCACAAAAATAGGATAAATGAAAAAACAATAATAAGGTATATTCAATCTCACATATATAAATATTTACCTTGGAAATGAATGAGCTCTCTGAGGGAAAATATTCCCAGATGGAATCTGAACTATAGAAAAGAACACAAAGTACCAAAAAAGAATAAATATGTAGTATATAAATTCCATAGACCATTGAAAGTGACAAAATCAACAATGTCTTGTGGGGTTTATAACATACATAGAAGAAAACTATATAACAATAGCACAATGAGTATTGAATGGAGCCAAACTGTTTTAAGTTTCTTGCATTGTTCATTAAGAGGTAATCATTTAAGGTAGGGTTTAATAAGTTAAGCATGCATGTTGTCATCTCTAGATTAAACACTAAAACTATTTTTAAAAGTTATATAGCTAAAACATCTAATAGAGAAGGTAAAATGGAATAAATTAAAGTAATTGAGTAATTTTTAAAAAGTAGGCAAATTGAAACAAAGGGACTAAGAGTAGATGGGAAATGTACAAAGGAATAGTAAGATGGCAGATGTAAATATAATTATAATAATAATTGCACTGAATATAAATGAGCTAAACACCAATTATCTGAATTTTAAAAATAACTATATGCTGTTTAAAAAAGAAATATTTTAATATAAAGATGAAACAGGTTAAAAGTAAAAAGATGGAGATATTTAATTCCACATATGAAGGACTTTTACAGGAATTGTCTTCCAACTGTAAACAATGTGGGACTTAGGTAAAATACATGAAAAATCTGTTTTTGAAATTTGACCATAGGGAGCACAAACAGTGACCTCTAGAAGAAGGGAAACAAAGGAGTACAGCACTATAATTTCCCTGAGTAACTTCCTGGAGGCAATTTCCAAGTTGAAGTGCAGGGAGCTGAAACCAAAACAGGGCCCTGAAGTCTTGCTGACTTGAAAAGACTGAGATCAAAACATGGAGGATTGCAAGACAGAATTTCTGAAGCACATTTTAGAAGAGGGAGTTCCACAGAGAGAAAAAGAGAGTTCTCAAGATATACAGAGGGGTTCCCTCAAATCTTTGGCAGAATACTGGTCTAGGCTTGTACGTGCTGGATCTCCATAAGGATGAAGAAACAATAAGTGAAGTGTAGGCTGCACATTTTCTGAAGCTCATACAAAGCCTGGAAGTAGTTTGTGTTC
This sequence comes from Mesoplodon mirus, assembly GCF_964341445.2. Lineage (NCBI taxonomy): Eukaryota > Metazoa > Chordata > Mammalia > Artiodactyla > Ziphiidae > Mesoplodon > Mesoplodon mirus. Next base: position 108,118,697 of record NC_138981.1, on the reverse strand, counting down.
CCACAAGCCAGAGTAGTGAGGCCTCAAACACAGGGCATCAGGTAGAGTTCTCAGAAAGTTATTGCCTTAGAGTGGGGATAAATTAGCTCTATATTAAAGGTAACCCTGGGTACTCCCTAAAATAGTATACAAATAAGCCTTGAAAATATAAAACTTCCTGACGAATATAACTGCCTGCCAGAATAAAACCCTATGCTCTATAGAGGAATTTAACAAAATCCATAACCAACAATGTAAAAGTCACATTTGGTATCCAATTCAAAAAATGCCAGGCATTCAAGAAAAGAGAAAGTATAATCCAAAGAACAATCAATAAAAACAGTGCCAGAAATGAGAGAAATGATAAATGTAGCAGACAAAAAGCCATTGCAAATATGCTTCATATATCCAAGAATGTAGAGGAAAATGCAAACATGAGGAATAAAGAAATGTAAGATTTTTAAAAGACCAAAATGATACTTTTAAATGCAGTATCTGAAATAAAATAAATATACTGGGTGGGATTAGCAGTAAATTACATAAAAGTAAAGAAAAGATTAGCAAACTTGTTGAAGACAACAATATATATAACCTATATTTAAAGAAGCATAGAGATAGAAAAAGACAAAGAGATACAAAAAGATACAAAAAGGAAAAAGCAAGCAGAGCATCAGTAACTTGTGGGATGATAACAGATGGCTTAACATTCATGTAATTGGAGCCTCAGTAAGGGATGTGCGTGGGAAAGAAGGTTGCAGAAAAAAAAATTGAAGAAATAATTGCCAAGATTTTTTTCCAAATATGATTAAAATAATAAGCTCCAAATCCAAGTTTCTTAAAGAACCTCATGTAGACTAAATATAAAGAAAATCATACCAATACATATGATAATTAAATTGCTAAAAAAGCAGCAATAAATATAAAATCTTAAAGGCAACTAATTTTTTAAAAATTACATGGTGGGTAACAACAATAAGAATAACAGCAAACTTCTCATAAAAAACTTTGCAAACCAGAAGACAATGGAGAAACATTATCAAAATATTGAAAGAAAAAAATCAACCTAAATTTATATACTTATCAAAAATATATCTTAAAACTATGAAGGTGGGCTTCCCTGGTGGCGCAGTGGTTGAGAGTCCGCCTGCCAATGCAGGGGACACGGGTTCGTGCCCGGCCGGGAGGATCCTACATGCCGCAGAGCGGCTGGGTCCATGAGCCGTGGCCGCTGGGCCTGCGCATCCAGAGCCTGTGCCCCGCAGTGGGAGAGGCCACAACAGTGAGAGGCCCGCATACCGCAAAAACAAAAACAAAAACAAACAAAAAAAAACTATGAAGGTAAAATATAGACTTTTCAGACAAACAAAAGCTGACAGAATTAATTGCCAATAGATGCCACTATAAGAATTATTAAAGAAAATTCTTCAAGCAGAAGGAAAATAATAGTAAATGGAAATTTGATCAAAACAATAATAAGTATCTATCAATACTAAAATAATATGTAGATAGTAAAAATGCCTCCAAATACATGAAGAAAACATATAACTGAAATGGTAAATAGAAATTTCCTCAATTATAGTTAAAAATTTTACCATGTCAATCTTAGTATTTGATAGAAAAATTAGAAGACTTGAACAACACTACCAAAAGATTAATCTAATTGATATTTATGGAATATTTCACTCAACAACAGCAGAATACATATTGTTTTCAAACAACAGCAGAATACATATTGTTTTCAAGTACAAATAGAATATTCTGCAAGACAGGCCATATTCTGGAACATTAAAGTTAACTTGACTTTAAAAGAATTAAAATCATATAAATAATATTCTCTGACCACACTTGGACAAAATAAGGAAATAAGAACAGAAGGAAAATTCTTAAATATTTGGAATTTAAACAACACACTTCCATATAGTCTCTGAATCAAAGAAGAAATAACTAGGGAAATTAGAAAATATTTTGAACTGAATGAAAATGAAAACACAGCTTATCAAAATTTCTGAGATGCAGTACTCAGAAATAAATTAGTAGCATTAACAGCTCCTATCAAGCAAGAATAAAGTAATAAATCAATTACCAAAGCTTTTACCTTAAGAAACTAGAAAGAGAAAAGAAACTGAAGCCAAATAAAGCAGATGTGAAGAAAAAAATATAATAAAGGCAGAAATAAATGAAATAGTAAATGGACATACAATAGAGGAAATCAATGAATCAAAAAGCTTGATCCTTGACAAGATCAATAAATTTGATAAACTTCTAGCCAGAATTATGAAGGAAAGAAATACAAATCACCAATATCTGGTTGAAAGAGGGGATATTAATATAGACACTGTAGAGATCAAAAGGAAAATTAGGGAATATAAGGAAAAATTTATAACAGTAAATACAACGACTTAGGTGAAATAGACAAGTTCCTTGAAATACACAAATTAAAAGGTCATTCAGATAAAATAGAAAACCTGAATTTATATGTACAAAATTAATAGAATACATCATAAAAAATAACTTTCCACAAATTATACTCCAGGGTATTATGCTACACTGGTGATCTATTGAACATTTAAGGAAGAAATAATACCTATTCTACACAAAGTCTTACAGAAAATACAAGAGTAGGGAAAACATCTCAACTCATTTTATGAAGCCAGCAATAACCTAAAACTAGGTATTGCATTACAAGAAAAGAAGCTATAAACAATATCCCTTTTGAATACAGATTCAAAATTATTTAATGAAACTAGTAGACTGAATCTACCATTATATTAAGGAGGTAGCACATCATGACTCATTAGAAGTTATGTCACGAATTCAAGGTTAACTTTCAAATTTTAATCAATTCTCCAAGTTAAAAGAATTGAGGAGAAAATGATATGCTCATCAAAGTATATGGAGAAAAGTTATTTGAAAATTTCAACACCAATACATGATTTAAAATTTTTTCAGCAAATTGGGAATACAAGAGACTTTTCTGGATGTCATAAAAGACAATTATGAAAAATGTACAGGCTATATGTATGTTCTTGAAAGAATTAGTGCTTTCACTCTAAGTTTAGAGTAAGAACAAGAGAAGGATATCTGATCTTATCACCTCTTTACAACATTATATTGTCTGTCCTATCCCGTTGAACAGGAAAAAATAATAAAACATTCAGATTGGAAAAGGTACAAAACTCTCTATTTCCACTCAACAAACCCACAAAGAAATATTAAGGAATCTATGACAATGCTACTAGGAAAAATTAATGAGCTTAGCACAGTCACAGGATAAAAAGTATGCAAAAATGAATTCTATAATATTTCTATATACTAGCAACAAACAATTAGGAAGTGAATGTTTAAAATACACCATTTATAATACCATTGAAAAACATACAATATTGGGAATGAATTTAACACAATAAGTGCAAAACCTCTACACTAGACAATATAAATTATTGCTAAGAGAAATTAAAGGAGACCTGATTAAATGGAGGAATATACTGTGTTTATGAATCAAAAGATTCAAGGTTATTAAGATATCAGTCATTCTCAAGTTAAATCTATAGGTTTAAAACAATAGTAATGAAAATTAGAATGGAAAAACTTTTTTGAGAACATGGTGAACATATTCTACAATTTATATGGAAATGTAAAGGACCCGGAAGAGCCAAATGCAATTTTGAGAAAGAGCAAAGAGAATTTATACTTTCTGATTTCAAGACTTATTACCAAGCTTCAGGAATCAAGATAGTGTAGAACTGGTATAAATATGGACACGCAGGTCAATGGAACAGAATACAGAGTCCAGAAATACACCTACTCTATATTATCAATTGAATTTTGACAAAAGTGCTAGATAACTCAAAGGGGAAGGACAATCTTTTCAACAAATGATGCTAGAACAATCGTTTATCACGTCAGAAAAAAATGGACATCAACCTTTATCTTGCATCATGAACAAATATTAACTCAAAATGGATGGTAGACCCAAACATAAGAGCCAGAAATATAAAACTTCTAGAAGTAAATTAAAGAGAATACCCTTGTGACTTTAGGTTAGGAAAATAGTATATAAGACACTAAAGCATAAACAACAAACATTTAAAAAAATAAACTGGATTTCATTAAAATTTTAAGCTTTTGTTCTTCAAAAGACACTTTAAAAAAATGAAAAGGCAAGCCACAGATTGGGAGAAAATATTTGCAAAACATGTCTGATAAAGGACTTGTATCCAGGCAGGACCGGCAACATAATTTGTAGGTCCAAGTGCAAAATGGAAATGTGGAGCCCTTAATCAAAAAGCAAGAGAAATATGTGATTAAAGGTACAAATATATAAAGTTTATTCCTTTAAAAATATTTTATTACTTATTAAATATAATAGGGACAATTGTGGTTCTAAGTAGAACAAATTAAAATTTTAGATTATAAGAACAAATTTTATCATTCATAATTCATTTTATATTATGCAATGCCAGTTTTAAATGCAAACATAAGAGCATTACTTTTTTATATGAAATCATTGATATTTTATAGCTTATACATGTATAAATATTTGTTCTTATCAGAACAGTAGAAACGCTGCCTAAATTAAGAATTTTCATTATACTTATTGACATGTGCATGCTCTACCAACACTCTCTACGTTCAACTTACTGATGAGTAGAGAAGACCCTAAAGGGAAAAGAATGATGAGTTGGGAAACCATACCTCTTTTTCTTCTATAATCCTTTTCAGAGTAAGTGATAAACACAAAAAATAAATACATAAAAATGCTCAACACCATTCTTTAGTCATAGAGAAATGTAAATTAAAATCCACTTTGAGCAATCACACTCTAGAATGGATAAAGTCTTTTTATTTATTTATTTATTTATTTATTTATTTATTTATTTATTTATTGGCTGCGTTGGGTCTTCGTTGCTGTGTGCGGGATTTCTCTAGTTGCAGCGAGTGGGGGCTACTCTTCATTGTGGTGCACAGACTTCTCATTGCCGTGGCTTCTCTTGTTGTGGAGCACAGGCTCTAGGCATGCAGGCTTCAGTAGTTGTAGCTTGTGGGTTCTAAAGCACAGGCTCAGTAGTTGTGGCACACGGGCTTAGTTGCTCCGTGGCATGTGGGATCTTCCTGGACCAGGGTTCAAATCCGTGTCCCCTGCATTGGCAGGCAGATTCTTAACCTCTGTGCCACCAGGGAAGCCCCTGGCTAAAGGCTTAAAGACTGACAAAACTAAATATTGGTAAATATGTAGAATGAATAGAACTCTCATACATTGTTCATGAGAATGCAAAATGGTAGAGCCACTTTGTAAAACAGGATCACTCTACAGGAAGATATAACAATTCTAAATTTGTATGCAACAAATGATGAATCTTCCTTAAAATATATTAAGCAAATGTCAACAGAACAGAAAGGAGAAATAGATCAATCCACAATTTCAATAGGAGAGTGTAATCTAATTATATTTTAGATAGCAAAATATACAAAAAATTTAGACAGGATATAGAAATTTTGAGCAACATGGTTAATAAACTTCATGTTAATGTTATTATAGATCATTGTACTCAACAACCGCAGAATGCATGTCCATTTCTAGCAACCATAGAATAGATAGCAAAATTTAACATGCATTGGGCCATTGGCAAATTTCAATTTTCAACAGAGTTTGCTGTCTGACCATAGCAAAAATTAAGCTAGAGGTCAAGAAGAAAACAATGCTCAGAAATTCTTATATGTGTGAGAATTACAAAATGCATATCAAAATAACACCTAGGTCAAAGAATAAATCATACTGAATATTAGATAATATTTCCAGCTAAATGAAAATGAAAATAATATGGAATAAAACATGTGAGATCCAGTAAAATACATGCTCAAACTGAAATATTTAATTTAAAATAATATTTTAGAAAATAAAAACCTAAGAGGTGATCTCAATAATTAAAAAATAACAACAAATTAAACTCAATGAAAGTATAAGAAAAAAATAAAGATTACACCAAAAATAAAAAGAGGAAAGAAATTTAAAATTGAGATCAACATAGTCAAAGGTTTTTGTTTTTTTTTAACGCTATTAAAGTGTATAGGATCTGATGAGACTGATCAAGACTAATACAGAGAAGGCACACATAAACAATATAACAAATACAAAAGGGGACTTTACTACAAATCTCGTAGTTATTAAAAAATCATAATGTAGGGCTTCCCTGGTGGCGCAGTCGTTGAGAGTCTGCCTGCCGATGCAGGGGACGCAGATTCGTGCCCCGGTCCGGGAGGATCCCACACGCTGCGGAGCGGCTGGGCCTGTGAGCCGTGGCCACTGAGCCTGCACGTCCGGAGCCTGTGCTCCTCAACGGGAGAGACCACAACAGTGAGAGGCTCGCGTACCACAAAAAAAAAAAAAAAAAATCATAATGTAATATTGTGAACAACTTCATGCCAGTACTTAAAACGTTTTGATGAGATGGACTAAGTATCAGGCAAATACATTATAAAATGGATGCAAGAATAAATAGAAATTACAAATATTGTAATACATATTGAAAGAATTGTTATATAACTTGAAACCTTTCCCACAAAGAAAATTCCAGGCCTAGATGAATGACATGATGAAATTTATCAGATATTTAAGGAAGAAATTATTTTGATCTTACACAAATTCTTATGGGGAATAAAAAATGAAGAAACTCTCTCCCAACTTGTTATATTATGCCAGCATAATCTTGATAACAAAATATGACAAGCAAATCACAAGTAAGGATGAATTATATACCTCTGTCTCTCATAAACATTAATGCAAAGATTCTAAACAACATTTAACAAAATGAATTCAGTAATATATAAAAAGGATAATACCTCATAACCAAATTGTTTTCTTCCAGGAATCTAAGATTGATTAAACATTTAAAAACCAATGTAATATACCACAATAACAGTTTAAAGGAGAAAATCACATGAACATCTTAATGAATGCTGAAAATATTTAACAAAACATTACACTTATTTGTGGTTTTAAAAAATTCTTGAACCAGGAATTGAATAGAACTTCTTTAATCTTATAAAGGGAAGCTTCCAAAACTTAGGGCAAACATTATACTTAATACTGAGATGATTAATGTTTACCTTTGTAATCTAGAAAATACAAGCATACCTGTAACAACTACTACTGCTCTTTTTTTTTAAGATGGACATTCCAAAATATATGAAGTTAAAGTAAATAGACACATTTTTAATGTGCTAAGATATTAAGGACTCTGCTCCCAGAGCATTCCCTTAGTCAACTATACTAATCTTGAACAGCAAATTGAAGGTCCTAACCAATGCAATAAGGAAAGGAAAAGAAATAATATTAAGTAACCAGAAGGGAAAAAATAAAATTCTCATGCTCTATGCTAACAATGAATATGTGGTAAATGCAAAATAATCCACAAATTAGTCATTGGAAGCACACTTACGGTTTCTGCATACAGTGCAGTTTTTAAAAATTTAATTCTACATAGAACCACAAAACAGAAAACTTTTTATAGAGATATGAGAGAGATGATTTACCATCACATCAAAAAAGATCAAATATCTTGGAGAAAAGAACCATTGAAAACTGTGGAAGACTTCGATGCAGAAATCCATAAAGTGTTATGAAGATAAATCAAAGAAAACCTAAATACATGGAGGGATATCATGTGCTCATGAATTGGAAGATGCAGTATTCCCAAGATGTCAATTCTTCCTGTATTGATCTATAGATTCATTGCACTTTCAAAGAAAATCTCAATAGGGAGATTGTAGAAATTAACATGTTTCTAAAATTCAAATGGATATGTAAAAGACCAAGAACAGCCAAAAACCAATCAAAAAAGAAGACCAAGTTTGAAGAATTTGCACTGCAAGATAATGAGATTTACGAAAAGCTGCATCAATTACAATTTTGTGGTATTGTTGCAAGGATAGACAAATAGGCCAATGGAACAGAGTAGAGCCTAAAACCAGACCTGAATATATATGGACAATTGATTTATGACAAAACTGACACTACTGATAAAGGGAAATCTTTTAAACAAATGGTGCTATGTTAATAAGATATTCATAAGGAAAAAATGAAATTTAACATCCAAATCTCAAACTGTAGACAAAACTCAATACCAAATGGATTGTATATCTAAATGTGAAAGGCAAAGAAGAAACTTCTGGAAGATAACAGGAGCAAATATCTTCAGGTATTGAGATAGGGTAATATTTTCAATTCATATATACATACATACACACAAGAATATACATTAAAAGAACAGTCCTTTGATGTGCATTTTAAATTTATACAAAGTCCAATTTTATTTTTTGTCTTATTGCCAGTGCCTGTGGTGGCAGATCCAAGAAATCATTGCCAAATCCAATGGCATAAAGCTTTCCCTGTATTCTTCTAAGAGTATTATAGTTTGAGCCCTTATATTTAGGTATTTGACACATTTTGAGTTAATTTTTGTGTATGGTGCAAGGTAAGGTTCAACTTCATGCTTCTGCATGTGGATATGCCATTTTCCCAACACAATTACCTGGAAAAACTCTCCTTTTTGCCACTCTTGGCACCTTTGTGGTCAGAACAATTAAGATCTAGTTTCTTAACAACTTTGAGGTTTATAATACAGTATTGTTGACTATAATCACTAGGCAGTACATTAGATCTGTAGATCTTACTTATCTACTGGTTGCAAGTTTGTACCTTAAACAAAATCTCACCAATCCCCCACCCACCAGTCACTGGTAACCACCATAGAATGTTTTTACAAGTTTGGCTTTTTTAGATTCCACGTGTAAGTGATGTCATACAATATTTGTCTTTCTCTCTCTGACTTATTCTCACTTAGCATAATGCCCTCAAGGTCCTACTTTTTGTTGAGTTGAGCTACACTTTCCATTAACCCTGTGCATTTCTATTTATTCTGATGATAACTGAAGAATCAAGATTCTGTTTTTTTTGTTGTTTTTTTTTTTTTTGCGGTACGCGGGCCTCCCACCACTGTGGCCTCTCCCGCTGCGGAGCACAGGCTCCGGACGCACAGACTCAGCAGCCATGGCTCACGGGCCCAGCCGATCCGCGGCATGTGGGATCCTCCCGGACCGGGGCATGAACCTGCGTCCCCTGCGTCAGCAGGCAGACTCTCAACCACTGCGCCACCAGGGAAGCCCCAAGATTCTGTATTTTTAAACAAACTGTAGAAATTACAATGCTGATGACTGTCTACCCCTGAAAAGCCAGGCAGTCTAATATCCTCATCATTTGTACTTATTCAAGTTAAAGAGAATATTTTACATAGAAATATTTTCTTGTCATGGATGAAGAGGTACAGAGATATAATTAAAAGTTGAACAACTACATTTTATTACAGCTACCCAATGTGGCCATTTCTGTAAGCTTCTCCAGAATTATGGAAGATCTGAAACACATATAAATGCACGCACACACACACACACAGAGAATTTTTCAGTTGGTCTGTTGAGAAGTGAAATGCTTTGGGATTAGAGGGAGATGAAAATTCAAAGGAGGGTAACATTGCAATATCTCAGGCAACTTGTTCATGCATTTGATAAGACTGATGTCTTGCGGAAGCTGAGAATACGACTACCGTATAACTTGATTACTCAAACTGATTCATGGATTGAGCAATATTGCCAGGGCACATACTTTTCTGTGTGATGCTTATTAGATATTCCAAAATCCATTCCACTTGTGAAGCAGGAGCCACACTCTACTGTGCTTTCTGAATAGATAAAAATTACTGGGGCTTCCCTGGTGGCGCAGTGGTTGGGGGACCGCCTGCCGATGCGGGGGATGCAGGTTCATGCCCCGGTCCGGGAGGATCCCGCATGCCGCGGAGCGGCTGGGCCCGTGGGCCATGGCCGCTGAGCCTGTGCATCCGGAGCCTGTGCTCCACAGCGGGAGAGGCCCGCGAACAGCAAAAAAAAAATAATAAAAAAATAACTAATGTCAGTGGTTGAGTTGGTATATTTGAATAATGATCACACCAAGAGGTTTGAGGTACATCAGTCTATTATGATAGTACCATCTTCATGACCATACTGTGATGTGTAAAAGACAGAGAAGACAGTCTCATACATTTGAAAGCCATGGTAAGAGGGAACATGGCATAGTCACCAAATCTCAGAGCATGCAACTCAGCCCTTTTTTACTTCCTCAGACACTTGGGTTTTAGAAGACATGGGTTTAGGTTATTATAGGACCTAAGTTTTTCACTAAAATTCTAATCCTAAATTTGTATACCTTTATGCTGCACACTAGATAAATTAATAACAAAGCAATCAGTTCAAGCCTCCCAATTTGTTCAAAGCAGTGGATACCAACCACAAATTAGCTAGCTGTGCTTGGGAACAATGATTGATCATCAAGGTCAGAAAAGAGAACTGACATTAATATGACAAGATGGTCACGCAAGTGAACAACAGCACATGTGTGGTGAGGGTCAAAGCAGTAATTCCTACTTAGGAGGCTTTCTCTTCCAAAGGGGACAATAACATGCAAATAAGTAACAAACCTGCATAGCTCACAAATCATAGGTTGGGTTGATTATGGGTACAAAGCTTCCACAAAAGTAAACAAAAGCTTTTTAGAGGTAACAAGACCTCTGTCTCCAATATTTTGCAACGTCCCTGGACTGACCATAAAAGCTTGCAACCACAGAGGAAGTGATTTGGGTTGTTGGTATAGCAATATTTTATTGAGTGCCTAATCATATTTTAGGCAGTGAATACGTTAGCACACTGACTCCAGGGAAGTGGATTTGATTAATCCTGGTTTGGCAAATCTGAGAGAGCTTTAGAAAGGAGCTGACATTTGTGCTGAGCCTTGAAGTATAGGCAGGGATTTCAGGGAGTGGTTTCCCAAGCAAATGGTGTATCTTTAGAAAAGACAGAGTTGGGAAACAATGAACATATTCAGGAGAGGGGTGTGACCAGAACTGTGTCTTCAGGGGTTAACTTTGAAGGAATATGAAGGGTAGAGGAAGAAATTAAAGACCATGAAACTACTTTTTTTAGGTATTAAACATTTTAAACAGTCTACAATATTTTCATTGAGGTTTTACTATATCTACAGATGATAGATTCATATTATGTCAAGAAGAGGGGATCTTAGCATTCCTATAATCTTGAGTCTGATCTATTAATAGTCATAGAGAATTAGTATAATCTTTTTCTACAAAATTTTCTTTGATGTCATGTCACAAGACTAACAACCGTTTGCTGGGCCATGCAGAGACAATGGGACATAGGGGGATTTTAACAAACAGACTTTGCTAGGCTCCTCCTTGTCTACCATACCTAGTTCATAGTATAGTTACCTATGGTGATAGCTCCCTTTCTGGAACAGGTCCTCTATCTACATTCTTTGAGGCAGTTAGGGGGAAGGTCAAAGGTTCTTCCTGAGTATTTTGGGCCTTGATTGTTTTCAGCTCAAAATAATCCACATGCCAAAGAGACATTTTGGGGTGGCAAATTTTGCTCCCCTACACGGGCATAGGAAACTGAGCAGGTATTCTTCGGAAAAGAAAGAGATATGATTTATCTTATACTACCTAATAAAAACCAAATTAATAAAATGAATGCATCCAGGCTGGTGGAACAATGTATTGAATAATAATGTCATCAAGCTTGGTCAAATCTGCATAGGTGGTTTATAGCTGTGGTTTCCCAGCTACAGGCAACTATGCCCTATTATTCATTGCTGAATGCTACACCTCAAGAGTATATTTAACCAGCACCTTCTGCACTACCTTTCACGTTATCTTCTGTAGACTGTAGTAAGTGCTAGGATTCATGTAAATAGGAAACCTATGGAGGGAGCCAATGGAACAGAGTCAGTTTGTTTGCTGGTCCTGCCCCTGATGTTTGTGAGGCCCAGAGTAAAAGTAAAGGTGGAAGCACATATAACATATACCTAGATATTTAAAATATATAAATCAAGACACTAAAATATCAAATATTAAATAAAATATGTTGTACTCCCCTATGTTGACAAATACACCTGCATAAATATCTGGAAGAACAGGCTCAAACAGAATTTTTGGACTCCTTGGAGTTCCATGTAAGAATGTGCCAGTGTGGGTGAAAATTTTTCATGTTCATCTTCCCACCACCAGCACTTGAGGGTCCTCACACGTGAGAGTCTAAATATACAAACAGACAATGGCCAGACCATACATGGCAGTAGAACACTAATCCACAGCCTCTGCAGCAGTCAGCCCAGAATGGTCAGTACTTGATTAATAACTGCCAGCTTCCCTAAGTTTGGTCTCCACTTCCTATTCAGGACCAGTTAGAGAAAGCCAAATATGCTCCCCAAGCCAATCACATTGGACGCCCTGCTTCTAATTAACGCATCTAACACTTTCTCATACCAATAACCTCCCATCAGAGCACACCTGAAATCTTCCTTTTTTTCAGAGATAAAGCATTGCCACTTCTTTCCCTGTCTTTGAGTTACTGCCCAACATTAGTGAAGGTAGGTGATGCCCTTGCTATATAGCAGGTGCTGAATAAATAGCCTCTGTTCTCACTTGAGTTATCTTCACTTATTTTCACATGTGTGTATGAGTGAGGACACTCCAGCCTGCAAAACAAAGCTTCACCTGTACCTCCCACAAACAGTGGCCTTGTAGCCACTGCTTGGGACTCAAAAAGACCCAAGAAAAGAGGCCTTATTAGATTATGAAAGTGGATTGAGTACCCTTGGAGCAAGGAATTCTAGGGTCTTGAGTAACCTGAACAGTCTAGAAAGAGATGGCACATATTCCAAGTGAATACACAGTTGGTTCTGCAGACCTCCGACTCCATGGAAAGAGTAGGGCCAGGGCAGGCTCCTGAATCCAGGGCAGGGGGCTCCTTTTGCCTAAGTCTAAGGATGATACTGGCATAATACCAACTATTTTGAGCCAAGGTCTCAACTTGAAATCTATCTAAATTTTAAAAAATATGACTCCTCCCAAATAGGAGTTAGAAAACCTCCTTAGTGCTTTCTTGGTGTCCTGTGCTACTCTCTATTCACAGCATTTATACTCTTTTGTAAATTGCATTTGCTTGCTTTATATACCTTTAAGGCAGGCATCTTATTCATCTGTGTGCCCTGAAGGCTAACACAGAGTCAGAATTCAATTAATTATTATTTGTTCACGAAAAATGATCAACTATACATAAAAGCACAACAATGTTTCCTCTCATTCAAAGAAGGAGATGGCTAAATATTTATTTGGCTTTACTAGATTCAAAGTCTTACTCCCTATGTTGGAGAGAAACTGGCAACTTTAAATGAGTCCTTTACTGCCATAAATTCTATTATTCAAAGCTTGTTGCAAAATATGTCTGTGTTTTGAGCGGGAAAAATGTTTGCCATTGTTTTTCTCTGGCTGGAAAGTTAGGGGAAAGTCTGAGAATTCTGAAACGGGTGATATAATCACAGTTCTGAGGACTTTTTACTTTAGCTGTTGGTTTTAAATTGCATTTTTATATTGTAAGGCACCTAGGGAAGAATTGGCCTGATAGATGCAATATAAGTGAGAAATATTTTAAAAATACAGTTCTGGAGCCTGATAATAGGATTTCTACTATTTTGTTGTTGTTGTTTGGTTTTGTGTTGTTTTGCTGTTGTTCTCATTGTTTTCAGTAGGGATTATCTTCAGGACAATTTAAATCTAATTTTTATTGAGACACTAAGTACACCAAAGCTCTTCTGCAGACCAATTGATTAAAAGTTAATTTTACATTTTCCTAGAAAGTAGGGTGGGTGCCTCCTAAGGAATAGCAGCAGGCTTTCACTTTAATCACCTGTGAGCACTTCCCATGGCTCCATTTGGAATTTTATGGAGAATTTAAAAAGTCCTGGCAATGATATTCCCATGGGAACAGAGAAAGATGAAACCACCCTTGCCAATTTTGAATCTTGGCTGGAGCTAAGACATTAGCATTTGGAATCAATGGTATAGCATGATGGAGGAAAAAAATGCCTGATAAGCAGCTTCCCATTATTCCAGAATCATTGTGAACAGAAAATACAGAAAATTCCAAGTGAATGGATTGGAATGTTCTTGCAGAAATAATGTTTCTGTGGGTTATTTCCTTTTTCAAAAGGTGTCAAAAATGTACCTGGACCTTGCTGATTAGGAAAGAACTTCCACAGAAAGAAAAAAACACCTCTTTTATGTAAAAGAGGTGTAAAACACCTCTTTTTTTATGTAAAAACACCTCTTTTATTTTATGCATGTAAAATATGCATGCTAGGTCTTCATTTATTTTGAAAAATAAATCTTCTCCTGTTAACTGGTAAAGAAACATGGATTCCCTCCTTTATTGAACTCTCTGAATTGAAAGCAAGCCCAACTATCTACAACTATAATATACAGCCTCAAATGGTCATTCAGTGTAAAGGACAATTGTAGCTTCATAAAATAGTTATTTGCTAAGTTGTATACTAAGAGATCATAGAAATGCTTACTAAAAGGAAAAGATTTCTTCATCTCTCTCTTCCCCAGTATCTCACCCTTCCTACAGATGAAATATCTGTCACAAAGAGAATATGTAATTTCCTTAGCATTGAATTTCCAGACTTTAGCCCTCCATGTGATTGCTTGATTCTTCTTGAAAGCAGGTGAAAATATTCATTATAATAGAAAAAACTTCCTCAATAACTGAAAAAAAAATAATTGCAAATGATGTTTAAGAGAAGGGAACCATGTTGGCCCACTGATTTGCTGAAAAAATGCAAGACTTTAATAAATAGATCTGGCTTTTTGGGCTAACACTGATGCCATATAACTATGTGACCCTGGGAAAAATCATGTACTTTCTGTTTCTCAGTTTCTCTATTTTTGAAACCTTGACAATACAAAGTTGTCAAGGTTTCAAAAAATTTAGAGTGTAGTTATAAGGAGACATGAAATAAAATTATTATTGTTGTTTGCCTTCATCTCAAGAAAACACTATGCAAATCCAAAGAATCAGTAGAATATAAAGAATGATGCATTGAATCAAACTGAGAATCTCTGTAATAAATCTCTACAGTGCCAAAGAGGCATGCTTTTCCTATACAGCCAGATAAGAACACCAACACGTGTCATCCTACATATCATTATTTTCCCATTAATAGCCTATAATGAATCTATCATTTGATATTCTTTCTAAACCACCTTGAATTTATTTCCTTTCTTTTTTTCTTCCTTCTTTCCTTCTTTTCTTCTTTCCTTCCTTCCTCCCTCCCTCCCTCTCTCCCTTCCTTCCTTCCTCTATTATTTTTCTATTCCTATATCCCTTCCTTCCAACATTTACTGAGGACCCAGTATTATTCGAGACAACAGAAAAATACAGAGGAGAAAAGAATGGAATTCTAGAAGGCTTAAAGAAAATGAAATATGTTACAATAGGAAGCTACAAGTATTTTCACTTGACTGTATCTAAAGGTATAAAAGGAAGAGTGATGAGAAATGAAGCTGGAGAAATAGGCAGGGGCAGATCAAGGAGGACGTTAGGTACTCTCTACAGGGGTTTCTATTTTATCCTATAGGTGATATAGAGCTAGTGAAGAATTTAATATTTTTGAACATTTTTATTCTGTCAACTGTGAGGGGAAAGGTAAGGTGAGTAAAAACTTTTGGTAGGAAAATCAGTTATGAGAGTGTTTCAAGAACACTGTTGAAAGATGCTAAGAGTGTGAAACCGAGATTGCTGCACTGGAGATGGTGAAGAGGGGGCAGAGTTGAGATACATAGAAGGAAGAACAGAAGGGATGGATTGACTGTACGTAAGAATTGAGAAAAAGGGAGAATTAGGATGATTATAAGGAGAAGGTGCAGTTTGGGGAGACGAGTTCACTTTTAGACATGTGTAATTTGATTGTGAGCCCTTTGTAAGGAGAGAGCCTGTAGGAAGATAATATCTTAGTGTTTTCACATATGCTGTTTTCTCACCCTGAACATTATTATTATTATTTTTGTTTTGGCCGTGCCACGTGGCCTGTGGGATCTTAGTTCCCTGACCAGGGGTCGAACCTGCACCCCCTGCAGTGGGAGTGCAGAGTCTTACCACTGGACCACCAGGGAAGTCCCCTGAACATTAATTCTTAATCTCTTGTTTTGGTTAAGTCTTCTTTATCTTTTAGGTCTTACCTTAAATATTATTGCTCAAAGAGGTTAAGTCCTCATTTATTTGCTATCATAGCATTCTGTAATTTTCACTCCTAGAACTCCTAATTCTGCATTTATATTTATCTGTATCAGTATTTAGCATTCATCTCTTCCAGGAAATGGTAGAATCCATGAGAACAAAGGTAATGCATCTGTATTCTTTTCTGCTATATCCCCAGAGCATAGAACAGTGCCTGATGAAGATAAATAATTCTTTTTGTTTTGTTTTGTTTTGTTTTTTACTTTTTTTATTTTTTTTATTTTTATTTTTTAAACATCTTTATTAGAATATAATTGCTTTACAATGGTGTGATAAATGATTCTTAAATGACTAAGTCTGAGCTTGGCTTTAGGGGAGAGCTCTGCCTAAAGGTGGAGTTGTATAAGGTATTAATATAATTACTGATAGGAAGTTGACCAAACAAAGCCATGAGGGTGGATGGAATTGCCTAAATATTATGCACAGAATGGCACAAGCATACAGTATGAAGGAAATTAGAAAGTAAGTTCCATGAGATAGGAGCACTGACTTGTTCACTTCTGTATCTACAGAGCTTACAACAGGATCTGGGATATATAGAGCAGTCACATATTTGTTAAATGAAAGAATGAAAACACGAATGAAAAACATCTATATTTAAAGGCCTGAGAGCTCTTCACATATGTGGACTTAGTTATGATGCTTCCTTTACATCTCCTTTCTCTGTGCAAAAATTCCCAGGTTTCCTCTACCACCCCTTCCATATAGTTTACAGACCTTTTACATCCTCATCCCCTGTCCTGTCAAAAGACCATGTCACTCTTAAAAGGCATTTCTCCAACAAGTGAACCCAACATTCACAATGTGGTCTGACCAGTGGAAGAAAATAAACTCCATTTTTGTGGACCTTACACCTAGGTGAATGCAGACTAGTTCACAATTTTCATAGCAACAACACATCTCTCACATTCACTCTTCGTCAACATAAGCATCTGTTTTACCTAAGCAGCTCTTAAGGAGCTTTATCCTTCTCCTATACTTTGCAGTAAATTTTTACTATATAGTAGAATTCATCACTGTAGTTTTGATTTCTCGTTTCAGCCTGTGAGATTTTTTTCTATTAAATCTTGGTTCTTTATTAGTATTCTGTCAAGCTATGTCATCCACAAATTTGATCAGCTTATCTATGTTCTTTGTCTTAATTAAGTCTTTTGATAAAAATGGAAATGATTAAGTTCAATATCCAAGCGCTATAATTCTCCACGAGGGACAAACCCTCCAGATACAGATCCCATCTATGAACCAATACTCTTCATGTATATTATGAAGTCTCCTAACTCACATCTCTTTAACTCCACATTTCTCTGCATTGTAATTCCATTCAATTTCTATGTAATAAACAACTATTATTTGCAAAACAATATGATGGCCAGGATATTATACCAGGATAGTATGTGAATTTTTCTTCAAAATGTGGCTGAAATCCTGATTCATTATGTTTATGGCATCTTCTTAATCTACAAACCTAAAAATAATGGCATATTTAGTTGCACTTATATCATAAGACCCTAAACTCTATCACTTGAAAATCTTGCATCTTCAGTTAAGTATTGCTATCGACATATGCCACATATACATATAGCACGTGCTCTGAGGAGAGAACACATATAATATAATAAAGCTTAATTGATTGAGGTATATTTCACCTTTTTTTTTTCCCATGTCAGGATCATGACACTCTAGTGTAGTAGTTAAAAAAAAAAAAAAAGTCAATAGGGCTCAGAAAGGAAAGTAAAAGAATAAAGATGAACAATCACCTACTGTATTGTGTTGTCTAGGATCTGCCCTGAGTAACACAGAGTCAAACCAAAAGGATGGCCATCAAGGAGAAGTCCTTTGCTGAAAACAGACCGCTAAATTTAATAGAGTCCATTAGAGTATCTGGTTAGATTTATCTCAAAGGATGGATATTTCAGAAAGTTCCTCTATGTACTGCTTTTCAGAAGAGTAAAGGCTATCCTTTGCAATGTTGGACCTTTTTTTTTAAAGAAGCTTTATGGCATGGTCTTAGTTACATATTCTTTTTTTGTTAATGTCACTGAAGCAGTATTACTGGTCTGATAATGAAAGAAAATAATGAATGGTTTTAGAAAGTACTAGGGAATTAGAGGAGAAATGATATTAAAGAGGAAGCTGTCTATTTCAGTAGAGCTTACCACTTCAGTTTAGATATAATGTTTTAAATATTTGTCAATTACTTGACAATAAAATAGAGAATGTTCCAGAACTTCTAGATAGTGAAAAGAACCAAATTTTCTCACCTCCCGCCTAAAAAACTTGGTTCAGCCCTTTGCCATTACTAATTGGTTTTGGGGTTTTTTTGTTTGTTTGTTTTGTTTTTTTTCCGGTACGCGGGTCTCTCACTGCTGTGGCCTCTCCCGTTGCGGGGCACAGGCTCCAGACGCGCAGGCTCAGCGGCCATGGCTCACGGGCCCAGCCGCTCCGCGGCATGTGGGATCTTCCCGGACCGGGGCACGAACCCGTGTCCCCTGCATCGGCAGGTGGACTCTCAACCACTGCGCCACCAAGGAAGCCCTACTAATTAGTTTTATGATGAAAACAGAAACCAAAACTGTTGTAGAAGCAGAAAACTTACTTTTATGCTTGAATGATCATCTCGAATGATTATGCAAATAAAATAACAAATCTGCCATTTTTATTACTCTAGCTGTACCTTGAATCTGCAGCATTGTTTCCCAGATGAGAGTTTAATGGCAACTCAGGTTACACCCACTTTCCTTGTAGCATGTAAGAAGGAGTCCTGTATTGGGAAGTGTGAAACCTAGGTTCTACCTCCTCAGGTCATAAGGTCATGACTCTGAAGATGTTTAAGCGAAGACCTCAACAGAGATCATTCTTCACATAGCTGAATGCAAGGAAGGGCCTCCACCCAACAACTCTAAAGACTTTCAATATCTATGTCGAAAATACCTTTGACACATATGTCTAACTTACTCTTTTAAAATGAAACAAAACAAACAATTATTATAAAAAGTGTTCTATTGAAACTATGTGTGAAACAATACTCAGATTTAATACTTAACATGTAGTGTTTAGTATGTCAAGCACTGCACATATGTTAGCTCTTCTAATTCTCACAGTAGTTCTATAATCATTCTCTTATCACAGACAAGGAATGTGAGACATAGAAAAGTTATTCAACTTTCCTAGGACCACATAGTCTGTAAGTGTCCGAGTCAGGCTATAAATCAAGGCAAAACTGACTTTAGACCCCATGTTCTAAAACTACTAAACTATATTGCCTCTTAATGTGTGACTTAGAAAAAGATTAGGCTTCATTAAAATCAACCACTAAAATACTGTCAACTATTAAATAAGTTGTAACATAATTGCTGATGGGAGGAGAATTGGAACTTTCTACAGTAGGCAGTAGTCACAGGAAAACTGATTTTTTGTGTTGTTTTCTGTTCTGACAGTGGAAGCTATATATGTGTTTACCTTGGCTTCATTCATATATACAATGTCACTTGGCTTCTTTCTATATATAGGCCATGCCACTGAAGATGTTTTCTATGTATAGAAGGAAGCCAAGTGATATTGTAAAATCTGATTGGAGAAGGCCAGGTTGAGCTAACCAAGTTCTTGACTATGTAAAGAGAAGGCAGCAACTCAATTAATATAAAAGAAAGAATGTTAGGACTGATTTTAATGCATATGTGTGACTGTGGAGAAACATTTTCAAAATTGGATAATTTCCTCAGAATATCTAATTGATAATAGTTTTATTTTCAGAAGGCCCATGTCTGTGCATAGGCATTCTCTTTCTTTGAAATTTGTTATGTATCTGTGCTTATTCACTTTTTAAATTTAAATATATTTGACATATAACATTGTGTAAGCCTAAAGTGCACAGTCCGTCTATAAAACACCTTTGATTTGTATAGCTCTTTGGAGCTCCTTTTTATTTTCTGGACTCGATGCTGCCTGATTCATGAATCACTGAATAAAGTTAATAAGATCTTAATAACATATTGTTGGTGAATTTTTCTTTTCATGATACTAAAGAACTTTCCAGAAGTGCTTTCCAGAAGTGGAGCATCCTATGTGATTGGTTTGGGGTACACATTTTGCTCTCTCTGGTTGGTCCTGAATTGAAAGAAGGCAAAATTAGGAAAGCTGGCCATCACTGACCAAGTCCTGATCTTTCTGAATTGACTGCTACAGAGGTTGTAGCTCAGAGTTTTATTTTTATACATGGTCTAGCTGTTGTCTGTTTGTATGTTCAATCTCTCATTATCAAATATTAGTATCATTCATTAGTTTAATACTTTTTTGAGTACCTACTATGTGCCAGGCAGTGTTTTAGGTGCCAGTGGCAAACAGTAAATAACACAGGACAAAACAAAAAATCCCTGCCCTGAGAGAGATTACATTCAAGATAGGAAAGAGATAACATTCAAGATTGATTGCAGTTTTAAATAGAGCAGACAAAGGAGATCATACTGGAAAAGTTGACACTGATAAAAGAAGTTGAGGGAAAAACGCAGCTGCCTTATACCAACAGCCTCCAATCACAGCATAAATGAAGCATTCTCCTTTTTTCACTATAGTTTTCCTAGTTTTTATCTGCCTTTGAGTCTCTGGCAAAGCTAAGGTATGGTGACTGACTCTCTTGCTGAAGAAGCTCTGAATAAATATATTTTATTTATTCTCATTTGGTTTGTCTCTATTTCCACAATAATGGCGATAGATAGTTTCTCACCATTATGTTAAGCATAAAGAAAAACATATTTTAAAACATCAATTTAAAAAATCTGTAATATACAGTCTAATAGAGGCAGTGTGCTTGCCCTGCCAAAACAAGCACCTTACCTCCCCTTTGAGACAGAGTGCTTCTCCTTAAACCACTCCTATACAGAAAGTCTGGAGTTACTACTCTAGCTTTCTCTAGAGAGACATTTTATTCCAAAGACAGTACTTCGTGAAAAGTAGACCGACCAATGTCAAGTTGAGAACAAATTTGAGGTGCTGAGCAGCTCACTAGGCTCAATCACGTGCTAAGTGTCTTTTTCCATTCCACCAAATTTATGCCATGTGGTTAAAATATATGTTTTAGTTGAATTAAAAATCACTACATGACATGTACATTTGGTGTTGCTATAAGTTAATTATAGGTATAAAGGTCGATACAGGCAAAAACTGATCTTATCTTACCCACAATACTCTAAAATCCATGAGGGGCAGGATCCGTATCTGATTAGTTGCATATCATGCACATAGTAGGTACATAATAAATATACCTTTAATAAATGATTAACAAATTAACACATTTTCTCTATATGAGAAGAACTACTACATGAAGTAATTAAAAGTGGAATTTTTTTATAACTAAGTTCTACAAATTGTATTCAAATAAATATAATTACCAGGAAGGTGATCAAACTTTTTCTGATATCTAAAATTTAGCCCATTTGGAAAATTCAGTAAGATTTGAGAAATTTTTGTCTGAAAGAAATTCTTAAAGTCCAGATAAACAGAGGTAAAACTCTTCACAGCAAATGCACTGTATAGGGTCATTATCCATGCAAAGTCCACTCTTATACTGTTAAGTTTTAAATAATTATGCTAGGCCCAAGATGGAGTTA
Organism: Mesoplodon mirus; assembly: GCF_964341445.2. Taxonomy (NCBI): domain Eukaryota; kingdom Metazoa; phylum Chordata; class Mammalia; order Artiodactyla; family Ziphiidae; genus Mesoplodon; species Mesoplodon mirus. Next base: position 108,096,909 of record NC_138981.1, on the reverse strand, counting down.
CTCATGCCAAGCCACCCCCTGCCCTGCTCCACGGAGTGACAAGCCAAAACTTAGCTTCCTTTTCTTGAGCATGCTGACTCTAAATGTAACTTAAATTGACCAATCAGAACTTGTCTGCTCAACTTAAATTACACAACCAGGCTCCAAGGTTCCTTTGTACACCAAATAAGGGAAATAACCTTGTATTAGCCAATCAAGTCAGATTTCCCCAGTAGAGCTTCCTCATTCCTGTGTGTCTCTGTCTATAAAACACCTTTGATTTGTATAGCTCTTTGGAGCTCTTTTTTATTTTCTGGACTGGATGCTGCCTGATTCATGAATCACTGAATAAAGTTAATAAGATCTTAATAACATATTGTTGGTGAATTTTTCTTTTCATGATACTAAAGAACTTAATTCTTATGTCTTAGGTCTGAATTTTACTGCTTTTTATCAAATGCCATTGCAAAACTGACAGAGTAAGAAGTAGATTTTAACATAATCTTTAAAATAAAAGATCAAGATTGAAATGCAACAAAAAATAGGAGATTGGGTGAGTATAAATAGGTAATATTTTATTTGTGTTTCCAAAAATGGAATCATCAGCCCAATCCATCTGTATTGTTTGAGAGGCACATATCCATAGCCACTTTAGTTCTGATTTTTAAAGTGGCAAGTGAAAATAGAGACTTAATAGCTATATCTGTGTCTGTGACAGACAGAAAATAACAACTTTTCTGATCTTGTTCTCAAATGAATGCAAGTTAAAAATAAACTCAGAGACTATCTGATGAGTTTTCTGACAGGGTTCTAAATACATCCTAGTGAGGGGAAGGTGAAACTGGACATTTTTCTCAGGCCGTTTGGGGAGTTTAAATGACAAAGGGCAGCTCTCCACTTGTACTTGGCTTTGCATGTGATTAGAATCAAATTGCTGAAGAATTTTGTTTGAGCTAAGAAAAATAAGATTGACTTTGTAGTGGGGTTTACTTTTAACTATCCTATACCATTCTTATAAAAATGTTTCTTTTTTAAAAAGCCAGTTTGCTAAGACATACTTTCTTCATTATTCAGCAGCATGGATTAATAGCTGCTTAAAATGAGATTTCGAGAGATGTAGCATGAAACAGTAGAAACAGCAGGAGCTTCAGGTCAAACTGAACTAAACTGAATTCTGTCTCCTATGTGCCTTGGGAAAGTTACTTAAGCAACTTCCTCTCAGTTTCTTCATTTGTTAAATGCAGAGAATGCATTGTAAATTTATTGTATGCAAAATACCTAGCAAGGCAGCCCACATAATATATATTCAATAAATTATAGTTATTGTCATTACCTTTATTTTGTGTAGTTTGCCTTAAAGGTAAAACAGAGGAGACATCCAAGATAATTACATAACTTTAAATCATCCCAGCAAAAGGCAATTTCTCTTCAAATTGCCCTCCTCTCTTTCCTCAATCACTGCAATCACCAAAATAAAACACAACTCTGTTTCTCAAATAACTTCCACAAACAAAAACATTATACAAAGAATTCTATAACTGGGAGAGTGTTGTAGGTAAATAGTATAATAGTTTCCTCTTTTCTTCGTTTAAGTCTAAACTGCCTGCTCGCCTGTGGACTGGGAGAATTGTGGATTTTAAGTTTTATTCAGGGACCTTACTGAGGGCTATAGCCCAGGAAACAGCCTCTCAGTAGCTCTGAGGCGACTGCTCCAAAGAGGTAGGGAAGAAGCCAGTATATATATTCAATATATGATTTTTGGCTAGGGAATTCGTGCAGTTAAGCATACATCTTGGTAAAAGGTGACTGCTAGTCACAAGGATGAGATATCTCAGTTAATGATTCTAGTGCTTTTGTATGTATAGGAAGATGCATGAATCGGGGTTCATTAAATTTTTTTCCTGAGATATCTCTATCTAAGGGGCCTGTTTTTTGTCCTGGATTCCTTTCAGGGTATACTGCCAGTCAGCGACTGCATTGGCTAATGACTTGATACTTGTAGAACTGGATGGTGGGCAACATTATTTTATACTACCTTGCTACTGACAGACTGGGATTCCTCTCTGATACTGCAAACCTATAGACTGATCACAAGCAGTTCATTCATTTCAGTATTCATTCCTAGCAACATACTAGAAATATTGACTTTTTAATAAAAGAATGTATATGATCATATGCATTTATATATACAAGATATTCATCAGTTGTGCTGAAATGAATACCTGTCACTAGGAAGAACAGTGAACTATGGAGTCACAACCAAAAAAAATCACAGATTATTTTTTGGGGGGAGGCAAATAAGGGATATATCTCAAATATACCAGCAAATATATTAACCAGTTATGTTTATCCCTTACCTTTAAATTGAGCCATCCTACATTAGAATCTGCCACGTGTTCATGATAAAATTCTTTAGCGAGCATTCCAGAGCTTCATAAATTCCGTATCTGCACTATAAAAAACACAAAGTAAGAATAAAGTATGATTTAATAAAATATTTCTTCAGATGGTTAGAAGATAAGAAGATCCAAACTTTTGAGCATGCTACAATTATTTTCTAGAATTTCTAATGTGAAAATAAAAACCATTCTTTTCAAAAGGCACACATGGTACCTCAAAGGTATTAATTATCTTAAATTTGCAAGAATTAAGAACACAGTTAGACGCCAAGTTGCTATCAGGTGCTTCAAACTATCTGTCATACTGCTAACAAAAGAACTATTTTTATGATACGCATTTTTTTTTGTTTCTGCAAAGTTGTAACATTCAACAAAGGAAAAGCATCTAATAAGCTTTCCTAAACTTTTACAGTTAGTGTTAAAGAAATATGAAGAGCAATCTCATCCTTAATATCTGCATATTTAAAATAATTATACATATCTGGTAAAATTTCTTGGCTTGTTATTTCAGTTTTTTGTTTTTCCTGGAGGGTAAAAGAGGCTTGGCTGCCTACTGCTTGTTACACCTTGTAGCTTTCCAGCTCTTGCAATTATAGAGTTCCTGACCTGCTAATAATAATAATAATTTTAAAAAGCCCATTCATTATAAGGACTTGTAAGACTTTTAGTCCTGTCTTCTTATTCTTGATTTTCAATCACATGTTGTAAATTTGTTCACTTTATTCTAATTCTTTATTTTCTTTTATAATTTTTATCTTGTTATCTGACCTATATCTTTTATCTGAAATTTTATTATTTTATTATTTCAAATGTTTTGACTTTTATCTTCACTGGGCCTTAAAGTTCCTTTTTAATATATTACTTTTTTAACTTAAATATTTAAAATTTCTCATTTTATTCTTTTTTTAGATTAACTCATTTATTTTATTTTAATAATATCTCATTTTGCTTTCATTTTACTCTATTAATTTATCCCCATTATGATTTGATTTTATAATAAATAGAAAGTGGGAACATAGAAGTAGGATTCGTGGGTATAGCCCACATGATAAATAGGAAAGAATTTTCTACTTTTTCCTCTAAACTACCTCAGAAACTATTTCCCTGGCTCCCAGAATGAATAGCCTAGCCTTTTAAAGATTACTTATCGAAAACTTCACCAAGGTGTATGGACACCCACAAGTTAACCTTCTCCAGGACAATTACTTTGCTCTCTGTACATATAGCAATGGAACAGTACTACATACTTAAAATCTCAAACCATCTAGGCTTTATATGAGGACTGTGTTACTATGAGATGCATGGCATCCAATTTATTTATTCCTTGAACAAATGTGAGCTCAGGCCTAACCTTTAAAAGAAAATAGTGTTAAATGTCAAAGAGATATTTTTGGAACATAGCAATACATTGGCCTGCTTCTAATATATTTCCAGTTTGGTTAACCTCACTTCTCATCAGGGTCATAGCAAAGGTGATATTCAAAATATTTAACAAGCAGTACAGCACAGGCATCAATAAATCGGGCTTGGGTACTGGACTATTGGAAGAGCTGCCAGATGAAACAATTATACCTTTACCAGTGTGTACAGGCTCTCCTAGACCCTATATCTTCCTTATGAGGACAAAGGAAAAACTGGCTTAGAAATTTAGGGGAGGAGGGAATATAATCTCCATCTCTGCTGAAAGCTCTATTAATTTATGAATACTGTTACTAGATAACCTGAGTTAATCTAGAATCTGGTCAACTATAAGAAAGAAAGGCCTGTTTCCACAATCATGCAATTTTGGGCATATCTTCAGGGAATGTCTTAGGGTGACAGAAGAGAAATTAGACCTGTCTTTTCCAATCTTTTGGTTCTTTAAGGAAGAAGTTGCTGTCCCAGGTATATTGGAGTCCATGAAGAGTCATAATGGCAATATCTTAGGATGTTACAAATATTTTATGAAGGCCCTAATTCAACTATTACTCAATCATACTGAAATTATACCCACTATCCAGCATCACAAAATACCATCTTCTATAGTCTTCCCATGAGGGACACCAACTATTTACATAAGTGAGAATCTCTGAAAATCTTCCTTGTCTGAACGTCTTCCAGGAAGCTCACCCACTGCCCTATTCCTGGAACTTTGATGAGCTCTAATGAGTCCCCCAACTTTTCAGATTTATCCTGTAACACATGTAATTTTTGTGTGTCTCTTTAAATAATTTTGGGGAATATTATGGGAAATAAATAGTAAATTATTCAAACCACTCTTCTACAATATATTATATATGAAATTACAAGCATAGTCATCCTTAATTTAATCTTGATGTTACCAGGGAAGGGGAAATTTCCCCCTCTTGAGTTCTCCTGGCTGGAGTAATAATAAAATTGAAACAAGACAGTTTAACAGGAGAAAAAGAAACAAATTTTAATTCATGCATATGGAGGTCTCATAGAAATGGGACCTAAGAAGTGGCCGACACAGGAAGCTTTTATACTTTTTAGGCAAAGAAACAATAAATTTGAGAAGAATTGACAGGACAAAGAAACTTAGGTTTTGAGTGTCCAATTAGCGAAGAATCTAAACAGAATCTAGGCTAGGGGTAGTAAATTAAAGAAGAAACAAGATTTGTTTATATAGGCGTCTAGGCCCTAAATTCCCTATCTTTGGCGATAAGGGCATCCTTCTATCTCCAGAGGCAAGGAGTTAGCCTTTCACATAGAAGATTTGTTTCCTGCTTTCAGGGTGGCAGAGAAGAGGGTCAGAGTATCCTTCTTGCATTGGCCATTTCTTAAGTAACTTTAATTCAGAATAATCTATATACCATTGAGGCACATTTTGGGGCAGTCTGCCCTGGGCCCCAACAATGTACTGTATAGCTAAATACAAAAAGTTCCTACTTTTCCCCCTTCTAACAATAGAGTTCACCATTTTGTCTATTTTTAATACCTCATGGAGCTCACTTCAACTAGAGAATATTCTGGTGTGGGTTTAGCAACATTTACATTAAGATGTACTTCAACGGAACTATTTGAGAAGGGACTAGAGAAGCCTATACTCTGAGTTTACTTAGAAATATTTGCGAATTGCTTGTCAAAGAATCTTAAACCACTTATGTAAGATTAATATTATATTAAAGAGTCAAATGATATGAACATTAGTTGTGCAGCTAGCAATTTCATAGAATATCTCAAGCTGGAAAGACACACAGGCTTCTACTGAAATATAAAATTCCTTATCTCTGAAATAAAATGTCTCAGGTAGAAATAACCCTGAAACTAAGCTTTCAATAGCTCTGAATTAGTTAATATAGAAGTGAAATGGATCTAGATGTCCCCATAGCTTTAAATTCTTAGTTATACATACAGTGGGTAAAAAGCTGAATATGTACAAGGTTATAGTAATATATTTTATAATCTTAAAGATCATTTGCTTTCTGTTTATGGAATACTGCTTAAATAACATGTAGAGATTATTGTTCAAAATCAGTCATTTTATTTGCTGAATGATATGCTAGTTAGACTTGGGTAGAATCTGGAAATGTACTAGGATTTACAAAAAGAACTAACATTCTGTAAGTAACCCTTTCACGTCTCTGAGCTTCAGCATGATACAAAATAAGAACAATGCATCTAGATGATTTCTAAGGTCCATTGCCCTCTAACATTCAATATGTCTATGATCCTACATATGAAGTTTTCAGAAGATAAAAAGAATATATGAGTTGTAGTCCTTAAGCAGACACTGCTGTTTAGAGTTTGTTTTTCACCTCTTTGTAAACTAATCAAACCCTTTTGCCTAGATGAAGACAAAGTTACATGAAGCCAATTTAAGAACAACAGAAATAGTCTGAAATATCTCAATTGGGTTTAGTAATTAAATGTTTCTGTAAATTAGGTGAAAGAGATAACAAAATAAGCACTTAATGACCATGGTTTTCTTTGAGCCAAATTAGTTTGTCAAATTAGTCTAAAAAACATTTTACTAGAGATTTAATAGGATGGACCTTCAGGGGGGATGGAATACCCTGGAACACTGTCCTCAAATGTGATAGTCACATCATAATCACTTGATCATCTTGTTTTTCTTTTTTTCTCATGGTAAGGCATTTTATTTTAAATATAACAGTGTGTACATGTCAATCCCAAACTCCCAATCTAAACCTTCCCCCACCCATCCCCCCAGTAACCATCTTGTTAAACATACAGATTCCTAGGTACCAATGTGAAAGATTTTATTTCAGTATCTCAGAGTTAAGACCTGAGACTTTATAATTTAGTTTGTGCTGGAAGTGACTCTGATGTGGCCAATATATTGACTACCCATGAATACTATTGATAGGGAGCCTGGGGGGTGACAGAGTACAAGACCTGACTTAAAATCAACCATTACTGGGGACTTTCCTGGTGGCGCAGTGGTTGAGTGTCCGCCTGTCGATGCAGGGGACACGGGTTTGTGCCCCGGTCCGGGAAGATCCCACATGCCGCGGAGCGGCTGGGCCTGTGAGCCATGGCCGCTGAGCCTGCGCGTCTGGAGCCTGTGCTCCACAACGGGAGAGGCCACAACAGTGAGAGGCCTGCGTACTGCAAAAAAAAAAAAAAAAAAAAAAAAAAAATCAATCATTACTAAAAGCCTCTCCACCAGGGTTTGTTGAAGACAATTATAGAAAAGTGTTTTAACATCATGATTTCCTGAGGCATTGGTTAACAGTTGGGGCAAGCAATGAACTAATCCAACATTTTAAAAGGAAAAGATGAGGAAAGAGATGTTCATAAGGGCTTTGAAAAGTTCCGACATATTCCTGGGAATCTAGAAAGTGACATGTCTGCCCATGCCGTGAAAACAGCTAGGATTATGCACCCACTCAAAAAAGTCCTGAAAAGGCTTTAAACTCTTACTGTTGGATGACCTAAAGGCTCTGTGCAACCTTAAAGTGGAAGCTAAGTTACAGTTGTCAATTAACTGGTAGACTGTAGAAGGAATTCTCTAAAATGAATTCAGAGTCCCTCAGCAAAGACTGTGAGACTTATTGGTTCCAACTATCTAAAGAAATCTCCATCAAATTATTAGCTGGCCACTAAGCTAAATGAAAATTATATTCAGTGGCCATATATAACAAAGAATATGGACTTTGCAAACTTATTTCAGAAAGGTCACACAAAATCAAACAATAGTAATTACAAGCAGCAGTAACCACAAATGCTTGAAGGACAGAGAATCTGATTTCCAGAGTTGCCACATTATATTATATAAAATGCCCAGTGTTCTATTGTACAACAAAAAAAATTATGAGACATGCAAATAAATAAGAAATTGTGATCATTACACAGGGGGAGAAATTATTCAATAGAAACTGTTCCTGAAGAATCCAAGATGTTGGATTTACTATGTAGACTTCACAGCTATTTAAATTATACTTAAGAACTAAGTAGAGTCATATCTAAAGAACTGAAGGAAAGTATGAGAGTGTCTTATCAAAAAGAAAATGTCAATAAAAAGATAAAACCAAATAGAAATTCTAAAACTGAGAATTATAACTGAAATGAAAATTTCACCAGAAGGGTTCAAGTGCAGATTTGATCAGGCTGAAGAAAGAATCAGTGAACTTGAAGATGAATCAACTGAGATTATCAAATCTGAGGAAAAAAAACATGAAAGAATTAAGAAAAATAAACAGAGCCTCAGAGCTCTGTGGAACATCATCAGGAATACCAACATAGGCATAACTGGAGTCACAGAAATATAGGAAAGAGATAAAGGGGCAGAAAGCATATTTGACAAATTACTAGCTGAAAATTTCCTAAACTTCATGAAAAACATTAATTTACACATTCAAGAAGCTCAATTAATTCTAAGTAGGAGAAACTCAGAGATCCATACCAAGATACATCATAATCAACTGTCAAGCAAAGACAAAGAAAGAGTCTTGAAAGCAGGAATAGAAAAGGAACTTAGCATGTACAAGAAATTCTCAATAAGATTAACAACTAAAATATTAAAAAACAGAGTCCAGAAAACAGTGGGATGACATATTCAAAGTGATGCAAGGAAGAAAATACCAACTAAAAATTCTATATCTTTAAAAATAAAGAAAAATTAAAACTTTCCATATTTTAAAAAATGTAGAGAGTTCATCACTAGTAGACCTGTCCTACAGACTACAGGTTTTCAGTATTGCATGAAAGGACACTAGATAGTAACTTGATTCTATGTGAAAAAATAAAGAGCACTCAAATTTAACTACATAGATTAAAAAAAAGTGTAAATGTATTTTTTGTTTGCAAGGTTTTTTTTTTTTCTATCCAATTTAGAAGTCAGAAAGCAGTGTGTTCCAGGGACTGGAGAGAGGAGAAAATGGGGAATGTCTACTGACAAGTATGGGGGGGGGTGGTATAATGAAATGTTCTGGAAATAGGTAGTGGTGATGGTTGCCCAACTTTGTGAATACTGTAAAAAACACTCTATTGTATGTTATAAAAAAGAGAGAAACTGCTGAATTATACACTTTAAAAAATAAATGTGAGAGAGCTCAGGAAACTATATTAACTTTTGCATGTCTGTACTGGGAACACAAAGGTGGGGAAGGTGGTGACAGAATCCTCAAGGAGGATTGAGATGTAGCCAGATCAGAATGTACCTTAGCATAAGGCATTTGGAATTTACCCCAAAGGCAATGGGTGCAACTGAAGAACTTTTATCAGAGTTAGAAAGTATTTGCATTTTGAGAAAAATTATTCTACAACAGTATTTTCCTAAATTAATTTATGACAAAGCCCTTCTTAAATAATAATGCACTGACAGAATACCAAAGAGATAGTGAACTGAAGTAGGTGCTTAGATTAAAGCAAATAATAAGACAATCTCAAAATAGTTTGTTGCATGAAATGATGAAAATATGATCCATAATGATTTTAAAACAGAATGTTAGATACTGTAATGCTATTATATTTAAAATGAAAATACTATTGATATTGAGATAATATTCAGAATACTTTATTTTATATTTTATTATAAATATGGCATGAAAATTCCAATATCTGAAGTACAGGAACTGAGCTTTGTAACTATCAACCCCTTTTATTGGAAATCAGTTATTGAGATTTTGAGTCTTATCCTCACATGAGCACAACATCATATACATTAATATTTTTTGTTTTCCTTGCAGAGTAATATGAAAATTCCATTTACTACCTGTACATTGTGACCAAGGGAAAATCTTAAGCTCTATGTTCTGCATTATCCAGTTACTCTTGGGTTAGGCTGCTCAAAAAGCCATTAATTACTTTATCTTGAACTACACATCTGCTGACTTTTTTTAAATAAAGTGTCCAAGTTATGGTATTCTAGCTTTCTGCTTATTTGATTCAGATACAATCTACATGGAAATAGTTTTCCAATCTATATGGAAATTTGTGTGATTAATATATTTAGAATATAGTAAATATTAAATAACACAAATATATGTTGAAATGATTAGATATAAATACATAGTATAGATAAACCTCCATCAAAGAGACAAATCATTAATATGAAAGTTAGCAAAAAGTTTATCTATGTGTAGAGTGACTATCATTACATTTAGCCATCATTCATTCTTAGATAGTACTTAGAGGTAAATTATCAAATAACACAAATACTGTATTTTAAAATGCTTAGTAATTTGCTTGGCTATGTATTTAATATAAATTTGAGAAGAGGGAATTTCCTGGTGGTCCAGTGGTTAGGACTCCACGCTTTCACTGCTGAGGGCCTGGGTTCAATCCCCGTTCGGAGAACTAAGATCCTGCAAGGTGTGGGGTGTGGCCAAAAAAAAAAAAGTGTTTAAAAAAATGTGAGAAGAAAAATATCACTAAAATCAGCTTTTTTGCAGGAAAAAATATTATAACCATCTTGTAGCATGTTATTCTTTCCTATAGCATGCTTGAGATAACTTTATTTAGAATGATCCCCAGTTTCTGGTTTGGGTGACTGAGTAGATAGTTTTGCCATTTACTGAAAAAAGGAAAACCAGAAGAAGAAGAAATCTTAAAGCAAGGAGTTCAGCTCAGTTCTTGACATGGGTTTGATGTTGGTGTAAGACATCTACGTGGATATATTCAATAGGCAGTTGGATATGCATATATTGAATTTAGGACACAGATTTGAGCTGGATTCATAGATTTTGGAGTCATTAGCATATAAATATTAATTGAAATCATAAGAGTGGATGCAGTCAGAAGGAGTGTACAGTCAGAAAAGCAGACCTAGAAAAGAACACTGAATAATGCCAAGATTGGTACTGAATATATGTCTTCATAAAAAAAAAAAAAGCAACAACAACAAAAAACAGTGTGGTAATCAGAGAGGTAGGTCAATAGCTAACTATTATTAAGAGAAGCAATGAACTGGTTTTCACGACTGACTGAAAGTGAGAAGTAAGAAAGATAGATTAAACTCCAAGATGACTCACAAGTTTCTAACTTAGGCAACTGTTTGGGAAGGGAGGGCATGTTGGTATGATTCCTTGAGATATGGAGGAGGAATAGTTTTTTTAAGGAAATTCTTAATTTCTGAATATACTGAAGTATATGAAAGCTTTCATAAGTAGATGGGGATTAATGAAAAAGATGTTCATTTGGTATTCAGTTGTTTTCTGCATACCGAAGCTTATATCTTGAATGTTCGGAACTGTAAAGGAGAAGATAGAATAGATAACGCTATTGTGTTTTTCTTCCATGGGTGCATGAATCATGGGCTAACTTTGCCTCATGGCAGGGAGGAAAGCCAGAATATTTCATCTCTTATGGGGTTTCTATTAACTCCTTAAGGTATCACCTGATTTATCCTGGTTCTCCCCAGCATCTTATTTTTCCATGATATCTGATATAACATTCTTATGTTTTCAAATGTATCTACTTATCCTATTTTGTACTTACCTAAGTTATTACATGCCCTCTTCTTGACTTACATTAAAAAAGATTTATTATGATTTATTCTGAAGGGAGTTCTGCTGCTACAAATTAGGCCCTGTGTTCTCAATTGGGCCATTAATTTGTCAAATCCTCCTGTATTTTTCCACAAATCAAAAAATTTTTAAACCTAAAGCAAGAAGTTAGAACATGCACTATACTATCTCTCACGCTTCATATTATCGGGCTAGAATGAAGATGATAGTGTGAAAGCCCTAGTTAAATGATAACATTTGAAGCTGATTTATTTTCATTCAAGGGAAGTTTTATCCAAACCAATGAAAGATGCATGAGTTATACTTATATATACATATATGCCCTACTGACTTGAACTTTACATTTAATTATTTTGTAGTTTTTAAAAAGAAGAGCAGTCTAAGTTTGTGTGTGTGTGTGTATGTGTTTGCCAATAGACCTATTCAAGAAGCTGCACATACATAACCTGGTTCATTTACAAGTCATCTAGTCTCTTCCCACTTCTGTATATCTAGTTCCACTGTCGTGTATAGTGATCATTGCTGTTAAAACAGTAATGACCTTTGAGCCCTTGCAAGATTCTAAATCAACAATTCCACTATGGTTGTTTGACTATAAACATATAGAATTAAACTAATAGTTAAACTGTTTTTCAACAAGATTTAAAATAATTACTTAACCCCCCTTTAAAGATGTTCACTCACAATCCCAATTTCCTTATAACCCTGGTCAATTTCAGACAGTAGATCCCATGATAATTTCCAGTGTCAGGGATATCTCTTTGTCATAAAGGAATATGCTCTCACATGCCATTATGTGCACACAAGCAATACATTGACCTGTAGTGTACCTGAATATACGGTAAAATGTAATGCTTTAAAACAAAACTTAAGTAAACTCCTCAGCATAAAATATCTATTATAATAATCTATATTTGTCATTTGATTGTTTTATGGAGTGAATAATTTAAATAATGTTTATCTGCCACAATCTCTACTTCAGAACATTCTGTACTTGTGGACTAAGAAAACAGAACAATATAAAACAGACCCCATGATGAGAGGACAGGGAGTACTGGAAATAAATGAACCATGCTAAGCCCAGTGATATTCATCTGCAACAGAAAATGTTAATAGCTAATGGTTGTGATTTGAACTTATCATTGATTTTCATTTCTTTGCCATAAATTGCCCACATGCTACTAGCAGTAGGCCAAGCTGGTTGCTACAATGCTCTTCTCCAAAGCCTGTAAATTATAAGCCTTAAATCAAAAAGTGCTCCAGTGGCACTTGAAGGTTATACTGTTCTAGTTCTGTTGATGAACTGAACTTTCTAAGACCATGAAGCATCTTCAAGTTAAACTCAGTGAGAACAATGAACATAATGTTCAATTTTTTAAAACTATCTAACTATGCTTTGTGTTCTAATATTTAATGATAGCTTCAATACCCAAAATTCTGAGCTGACTCTCTAGATAGTAGAGTTTTAATAAAAAATTAACTTTTCTCCAACTATTCCACTAAACTTGAAATAGAAGGCATCACAAGCACTCTCAAAGTAAGTCTTAATTATACTTGTATTTTGATCCATTCAGTTGGTTGTTTGGTTTTCTAACTGCATAAAAATTCATAATGGCAAACAAACTGTGAACTGAAATAGACATTACAGTTGAGCACACTTTCTTAGTCAACATATACTCTTCCAGAATAGAAACTGTTTTTCAGTTAATGCAGGTGAAATTGAAATTGTTAAAAGATTTTATTGACTCTCAGGGAGATAAAAAGCAAGAATGAGTTAGTAAGGATGATTTTGATAGTACAATCCTGAAGAATCCAAGGAGAGAATAAACAATCCTAGGTTTTGCAAATTTTAAATACTCATTTACCTTAGAGCAAGGGGACATATGAGATGTTTTCTGAGAACCATGTGTCATGTAATTTCTGAGACATGGTGTGGTGATCAGCTTCCAACATGACCACACTGTCTGGTACTCTTGCTCTCTTCCTCCCACGGTCTTTTGGATCTCTGCTACATTGTGAGTAGCCCTCACAATGGGGAGGTCCACGACTAGAGACATTAATCAATTAATGTCTTTGGCCAACAGCTCTCAAAGAACAGAGGCTTGTCGACAACCATGTTATAAGCTTAGAGGTAGATTCTCTGACCTTGAGATGACTATAGCCCCAGACAACAGTCTGGCTATAATCTCATGAAACACTCTGAGCTAGAACAAACCAGCTAAGCTGCTCCCAAATTCCTGACCCTCAGAAAGTATTATGACAATAAATATTTGCTTTATTAAACTGTCTAGTTTTGGGGTAATGTGTTACACAGCAATACATAACTAAAACACTCTGCATATCAACTTTTTACATACTGTATTTCATGATACATTATAACATGTAGAGCTTTGAATGGAGAAGTACATGACATTTGAAACATTGTATATTATCCCCAAAAAACAGCAGACTGCTTTAAGAGTCTGAATCTTCAAAACAAAAAGTTAATTTCTTTATACTGGGTAGCCTTTGAGAAGATTGTCTATGTTCAATAAAGTAGTAATTACTTCATTTTATAGAAGTCTTGAGAGAAGGTCCATCTCACGGTTTTTCTTCGATAAAGAACAGTTTAGAAATAATGTAATCTTGCTGTCAGTAAAAGTCACTTAATATATGTATTATAATGATGCAATCAATAGCAAGGTTTAAGGGTGATAAGAGTGATATCTGAATGTTTTAAAAAGGGATTATCAAATGTTAGGCCATGAAAATATTTTTTAAATTTATAAATCAATTCCCAAATAGATTTTTTTTTTTTTTTGCTGTACGCGGGCCTCTCACTGTTGTGGCCTCTCCCGTTGTGGAGCACAGGCTCAAGACGTGCAGGCTCAGTGGCCATGGCTCACAGGCCCGGCCGCTCTGCGGCATGTGGAATCTTCCCGGACCGGGGCACGAACCCGTGTCCCCTGCATCGGTAGGCGGACACTCAACCACTGCGCCACCAGGAAAGCCCTCCAAATCGATTTTTAAAACAGAGCCCTTATATATCATTTGGGTAAAAGCAAAGAATGGGCAGTTCGAATCTTCGGTAGATAGCAGAAAATATTTCCTTGTTGCAGTACTGTAAAGCATTGCCAAAGAACCTGAGAACAGTTTGAAAACCACTGGTTAAAAAGGTACATGTCGAAATTAAGAAAACACTCCCATTTACCATTGCAACAAAAAGAATAAAATATCTAGGAATAAACTTACCTAAGGAGACAAAAGACCTGTATGCAGAAAATTATGACACTGATGAAAGAAATTAAGATGATACAAATAGATGGAGAGATATACCATGTTCTTGGATTAGAAGAATCAACACTGTGAAAATGACTATACTACCCAAAGCAATCTACAGATTCAGTGCAATCCCTATCAAGTTACCAGTGGCATTTTTCACAGAACTAGAACAAAAAATTTCACAATTTGTATGGACACACAGAAGACCCCGAATAGCCAAAGCAATCTTGAGAAAGAAAAATGGAGCTGGAGGAATCAGATTCCCTGACTTCAGACTATACTACAAAGATACAGTAATCAAGACAGTATAGTACTGGCACAAAAACAGAAATATAGATCAATGGAACAGGATAGAAAGCCCAGAGATAAACCCACACACATATGGTCACCTTATCTTTGATAAAGGAGGCAAGAATATACAGTGGAGAAAAGACAGTCTCTTCCATAAGTGGTGTTGGGAAAACTGGACAGCTACATGTAAAAGAATGAAACTAGAACACTCTCTAACACCATACACAAAAATAAACTCCAAATGGATTAAAGACCTAAATGTAAGGCCAGACACTATCAAACTCTTAGAGGAAAACATAGGCAGAACCCTCTATGACGTAAATCACAGCAAGATCCTTTTTGACCCACCTCCTAAAGAAATGGAAATAAAAACAAAAATAAACAAATGGGACCTAATGAAACTTCAGAGCTTTTGCACAGCAAAGGAAACCATAAAGAAGATGAAAAGACAACCCCCAGAATGGGAGAAAATATTTGCAACTGAAGCAACTGACAAAGGATTAATCTCCAAAATTTACAAGTAGCTCATGCAGCTCCATATCAAAAAAAACAAACAACCCAATCCAAAAATGGGCAGAAGACCTAAATAGACATTTCTCCAAAGAAGATATTCAGATCCCCAACAAACACATGAAAGGATGCTCAACATCACTAATCATTAGAGAAATGCAAATCAAAACTACAATGAGATATCATCTCACACCGGTAGAATGGCCATCATAAAAAAGATCTACAAACAATAAATGCTGGAAAGGGAACCCTCTTGCGCTGTTGTTGGGAATGCAAATTGATACAGCCACTATGGAGAACAGTATGGAGGTTCCTTAAAAAACTCAAAATAGAACTACCATATGACCCAGCAATCCCACTACTGGGCATATACCCTGAGAAAACCATAATTCAAAAAGAGTCATGTACCACAATGTTTATTGCAGCTCTATTTACAATAGCCAGGACATGGAAGCAACCTAAGTGTCCATCAACAGATGAATGGATAAAGAAGATCTGGCACATATATACAATGGAATATTACTCAGCCATCAAAAGAAATGAAACTGAGTTATTTGTGGTGAGGTGGATGGACCTAGAATCTGTCATACAGAATGAAGTAAGTCAGAAAGAGAAAAACAAATACCGTATGGTAACACATATATATGGAATCTAAAAAAAAAGTTGTCATGAAGAACCTAGGGGCAAGACGGGAATAAAGACGCAGACCTACTAGAGAATGGACTTGAGGACACGGGGAGGGGGAAGGGTAAGCTGGGATAAAGTGAGAGAGTGGCATGGACATATATACACTGCCAAACGTAAAATGCACAGCTAGTGGGAAGCAGCTGCATAGCACAGGGAGATCAGCTCGGTGCTTTGTGACCACCTAGAGGGGTGGGATAGGGAGGGTGGGAGGGAGGGAGACGCAAGAGGGAAGAGATATGGGGACATATGTATATGTATAGCTGATTCACTTTGTTATAAAGCAGAAACTAACACACCATTGTAAAGCAATTATACTCCAATAAAGATGTTTAAAAAAAGGGTACATGTCTACCTAGAATTATATGTTTTGATTGTAAAGTTTAGTTTTTACAATGAGGCGAAGTTATAATCAGTAGTTTGGCTACATATACAAGAACAGAGTTTTTTAGCTCACTTTTTTAACACTTCTATTTCTCATTTTAAAAATATTTTCTATTCTTTAGCATCAGGTACCATATACAACTTTGCCCTGATTGCTGACATCACCTATCATTAGTAAATTAGGTATAATTACATCCTAATATAGTAGGCAATTTTGAAACCACCTTTATTTCTGTCAGCCCAGATATATGTAAATGTGAATGATTAGTTTTTTTGTTATATCTGCTTTAAAGATATTATAATAGCAACAGCTAAGATAACACTTACATGATGCTTACTATTTATCAAGCTGTTTCCTAAGCACTTGTAATACTCAAAACTCTATGACTTTGGTATTACTGTTATCTCCAGTTTATTGATGGGGAAGTAAGGAATAGAGAGCTTCAGTAACTTGCCCTGGGTCATAGAGCTAGTAAGTGATGGAGGTGAATCCAGATAGTCTGGCTTCAGAGACATTGTGCTTATCTGCTAGGCTGCATTCACTCAGAAGCAGTTCCTGGTTAGCTGCAGCACACTCCAGAGGTTACAGAGTTAAAATTCAGTTCAGATACTTTCCTTCCACTCAGAAGTCTTCCTTTGCCTCCCTCAAACTACCCTTTCTGTTCTACTTCCATAAAATGAGTGTATCTCTGCCATTGCATGTATCTTTGTGTATTAGAATTTCCCATTTATGTCTCTGTATTATTATAGACAGTGATATCTTTGAAGACAAAAATCATGTCTTATTTATCTTTATATTACCAGAGTTTTGTTTAGCACAGGGTCTGATGCTCTGTAGATACTTAATGTTTGGTGGACTAAGCTGAGCTGAATGCTAGTGCATATGTCATGAAAAATTACTATTACCCCACCCAACGTGTAAAACAATGATCTATCAAATGCTTACGATATGCAAGACACTATACTATACATTTTATACACATATTATTTCATTTTATTCTTACAATGGTACCTGTGAGGCAAATATAACTATCATTATTTTACTCATAAAGAGACTGAGGCTCAAAAAGGTTAAGTGACTGTTTGCCTAAGCTCATAGCTGTTAAGTGGTAGACTCAGTTCCCCCAAACCCTAGTCTATCAGGCTCATAAAGCCTTTGTTCTTTACCTACTTTTTTTTTTTTTGCGGTATTTACCTACTATTATACTGCTTCCAAGAGGCAATTTCAGTGGGAATTCTTCCCTGATTCCTGAGCCTAAATTTTTGAAAATCCAAAGTTATATACAAACTTCTAGATATTGTATATTACCTTAACAACTAAGAAATTGAGTCTAGTTAGAGGATCAGGTACTTTCAAATAGTGGAGTAGGTCCAGAGAGGGACATATTGAAGCCATTAGAACAGTGCATATATGGGCCTTCAGAGCTGTGCAATACACTTATAGGTAAAGTGATAGCCCCCTTTTCCATCCAGTTTTTGTCCCTTTATCATCATTTCAATTATAGGTAAAGTGTACTCATTCCTGCTAAGGATAGGAAAACTTGCATTTCATCCACAGTAAATCAAGGGGGAAAAAAGTCATTTACCTAAGATGTGGTTTGAGTTGGAGAGGCAGGGGAAATATATTTTGTGTTTGACACTCATTGGGAAACATGAGTGTAATGAAAGATTCGAACTACCCCTTTTCCTTACTAGAGCTAAGGAAAAGGTTGTATTTAGAACCATATAAAATATTTTTATGTATAAATTCTGTGTGCATGTATTTTACAGATTGTACATATGTACAAATAATACCATATAGACAAACATTATTATGAGAGCTGAAAAACAATGTTAATCTCCTAAAAGTAAACCTATAAAACTGAAGCTTACTTGATTAAAGGTTGCTAAATACTTAACATAGTTTTAATTGAATTTTACATCACACAGAAGAAAATGAGAAAAGAAAAATCATATTCTTAGTAAAACTTCAAAGGTCAATAAACTTTCTCTAAACACAGCAGATTTCCAATGACAAATTTTTATAACGCGGGACCTTTTCAGTTCAAAGCTGAAGAAGTGTTATGAAGTGTAGTGATTATGGCAAGAGCTGAACATTTATCCATCCATTATAGGTTCACCAGGAGGATTGAACAAACACTTATATTGTATAAGCTAAGAGAACAAGCAGTTTAAGGAAGAAAACATTCAAGTGAAATTTCATGACAAGAAATCCTTGATGGTTTGATATTGCTTCATCTACATCAGAAAAATCAACAGCTGTATACTCCACTGGGGAATTCCTAACAAGCAATGATGATGAGTAGAGAGGAAAAAAAAAAAGTGAGAGAAGGTAAGTCAGTCCTTTACTTTGAAGAAATTTCTCAGAGTCAATTTTGACCTGCTTTCCCTTGGATAAAACCAGATGCTAGTTTTCTTTATAAAACTATTTAGAAGATGTTGAACTTTTGATGAAGGAATGGTGACTGTCCTTCCCTAAGTTCATGATTGATGGGAGGCTAAATTCAAACAGACTGAGGAGAAGCTCTACAATGCATGTCTCTCTTAATTAGACAAATGTATAAATTAAAAAATAAAGTCCCAGAGTAATAGAAAATTATTTAATTCTCTAATTTCATTATTCAGCCTACTTTGATTGCCTATGCACATTAATATGCTATAGCAGGCATTGTGCTCTTTTGGTATTTACCCCTAAGTAAGTTATAGTCAAGTATACAAAGATATGGTTGGTTGCTAGGTAGCTTGTATGGTTCTGCTGCAACATGCTTCCTGTGGCAGTTTTTTTTTACTCTTCAAGGGATACAGTGGTGATAACTTGTGACCAATGCTACTAGTTCTAGGAAACATATTTTCCCTATCCAAATACTAGTAGACAGAGATGGGGGGGGACCCAACGATATTAATCTAGATATCTCGCACCCAGTAGATATTCCATAAATGTTTGTTTAATAAATTAAATCAAAATAATTTCAGAAGGAAAGTGAATATTTATTTCCCTAAACTTTTGAATCTTTGGGAGTTCAATAAGAAATCCCATATTCCTGCAGAACAGTAAAGTATCATCTATTAGGGATACTTATTATTTTAAAAACTAAATGTTGATAGACTCTTTAGGAATTCAAAGTTTGGAAATAATTTCACATGCCATGCAATTGAGAGGTTCCCAAACACATTAAGGAATTGACTGTATGATAGGTGCTTATATAAAATGCAAATTCCAGGGCTACAGCCCCAAAGATGCTGATTAAGTAGGTCTAGAATGAGACCCAGGAATTTTTTAGCTCCTTAATTATTTTATTTTATTATTTATCTTATTTATCAAGTTTTGGAACAACTGGTAAAATTACAGAGCTAAAACAAAAAAAAATGTGGCTGAAAACTTTTAAGACCTTGAGTTGAAAAAGAATGTTTAACAAGTCTCAAAAAAGCATAAATCACAAGGTATAAAAGTTGATGGATTCACCTATAGGAAATAGGAATTTTTGTTCAAAAATGGATATGAAGAATCGTACAGTAAGAAAATGCATGCAACATCTAAAATGGATAAGGGATTAATGTGTAGAATATTTAAAGAATTCCTGCAAATCAACAAAAGAGAAAATATAATAACAAACTGAACAAAGAACAGATAATTGATGGAAGGAGAAAACTGATTGGTTACAAGTATATACAGAGAGGCTTACACTGATTGTTGATTAGAGAAATGTGAAGTAAAGCAATTAAACCAATTTATAATCAGCAAAAATGCATCAGTCAGATATAACCAAGTATTGTCAAAGATGTGAGGAATTGTTATACCTAATGCACTGCTGGTAGAAGTGTAAAAGGGACAGCTATTCTAGAGAACAAGTGAGTAAGACAGCAAAATTAGGAATATGCATACCATATGATCCACTCTTTGGTGTACACCTTAGAGAAAGTTTAAAATAAGGTTGTGTGTGCATGTGTGTGCGTGTGTGTGTGTATATACATACACATACATTAGGACACATTTGAAGCATTATTGTGGAATTAGGTCAAGCGTTATTGTGGAACTGGGTCTTTGGAGGAAGCTCGGAAAAATCACAAGAGGAATATATAACTAAATATGTTAAATACATCCTAGGGACTACTAATCAGTAGTTACAGCAATGAACCAGATAAATGTTAAGAAATATGATTAGATCTCAAAAAGCATGTTTCAAAAATATTGTTCCATTTTTACTTCTAGCCTGATTAAATAAGCTCCTCATGGAAAGTACGTGCACATAAATAATATCTACTAATCATGGATTTTTTAATGAAAAGGCAAATTAATAAACAACAGTGACAACAACAGCATCAACAAAAACTAACAAGATGAATGTAGTGAAAAGTAAGAGAAGCAGAGGCAGATTCTGAAATTTGAAGGAGAGTTGACACTTAGAAGAAGAGTAAAGTAGGGATGAATATCTTATTTTTATGGCTTTTATCCTTAGGATAGGTTAAAACCTCTGCCATGTGAGGTGTTAACAAGGTGAACTATAGCCAATTCACACTGGCTCAGAAGAGCTGATTGTGGGCATCACTTTCCAGCTCAATGTTCAGTGAAACACATAGCGTGAAATTGGCTATGGTGGGAGTTTTTACACCATGGAAATGAGAAAATGCTAAAATCAGGATTTCATTTATATTTTCTTCAGATACACGGTTAAATATTTACCAGTACACCCTGAATGGTTAAAATTAGGCTAAAAAGACCATGCTCTTTCTGCCTTGAAGACACAGAAGACAGGGTTTGGGGCAACCACAACCACTAGAAAGAGATGGGCGGGGGGATTCATAAAGGAGATGAATAGAAGGAGAGCCCTATGTTCTGTGTATAAATTCTGCCCAGATCTCTGCTGGTCCCAAAATTATGCATCTCCACAGCACATAGCAGACAGATACCCGAAAGTAGCCCAGATAAAGATAAGAAAATGAACTTGAATTTGAGCTCCTGCCCAAGGCAGAGTTTACCATTTGATTCCAACCAAGTTAACTGATAAAATAAACACTTGATAAAACAAAAACTGCTCTTCAGAGTTATAAAACAGAATCCAGAGTCTCCTCAGAAAAAAATTCGAAATAATCCATAAGTCAAAAGAGAAGTCACATGGGAAATTAAAATTTAAATATTTTGAACTGAATAATAATGAAAATATAACATTAACATTTGTGAATTGCAGAAGATGGCGATGTCAGAGGATCCTGAACTCACCTTCTCCCATGGACACACTGAATCTACAGCTACACATGGAGCAATTACCTCTGAAAGAAATCCAGAAACTAGCTGAGTGACTCCTACTCATCGAGTGAATGAGAAAAAACTCACATTGAAATGGGTAGGAAAGTCTGAGACACACTCTCACCATGAATCCATCTTTGACACAGAGATACACTACTGGGAGGGGACTCACAACTTCAAGCTTCCCCCTGAGGAGTGAAGGGTTTAGATGTTGGGTCCAACTTTTAAGACTTTGCCCTGAGGGATGGGCCCACAAAACACCTAACTCTGAAAGCCAAAAGGGCTTGTGTCCCTGAGATCCACAAGACTACACTTTAAATGCTGCTGCCTGAGGGTCCAGCTTTCAATCAGCCTACATTTACCTCCACTTTGGGACACTGACAGGTCTTGGCAGACCCTCAACTAATAAGAGCCACAAGGAACAAAGAAGGTGGCTTGGGCAATCAAAATGTTTGAGAGACAACAAGAGCTCAGGCCATGCTGAATGAGAAGGTTCATCTCCTACACAAGACCAGCCTGTCAAGATTGAATGAGGTGACTGTTTTATCTAATGTGCAGAAACCAACACAGAGCATCAAGGAAAATGAAGAAACAGAAGAATATGCGCCAAACAAAAGAACAAGATAAAACTCCAAAAACAGACCTTAATGAAACAGAGATAGTGATTTGCCTGGTAATACAATAATGGTCATGAAGATAGTCACTGGGGTCAGGAGAAAAATATATTAACAAAGTGAGAATTTCAACAAAGAGACAGAAAATATAAGAAGGCAACAAACTGAATTAGCCAGAGTAGAATAAAATAACTGAACTGAAAATTTCAATAGAGGGGTTCAACAGACTAGATCAAGCAGAAGAAAGGATCCGCAAATTTGAAGATAGGGGAGTGAAATACTTCCAATAAGAGAAACAAAAAGAAAAAAACAATGAAAAGGATTGAAGATAGTTTAAGGTACTTATGGAACACTATTAAGTGGACCAATATTTGCATTATAGGAGTCTTGGAAGGAGAAAGAAAGAAACAGAAAGCTTATTGAAAGAAATAATGGTTGAAAACTTTCTTAACCTGGGGAAAAAAACCCAGACATCTAGAACCAGAAAGCCCAAAGAGTTCCAAATAAGAGGAATCTAAATAGGCCCACTCTGAGACACCTTACAATTAAATTGTCAAAAGTTAAAGATGGAGAGAATCTTAAAAGCAGCAAGAGAAAAAACAACTTGTTATGTACAAGAGAATCCCCATAAGACCACCAGCAGATTTTTCAGCAGAAACTTTATAGACCCGAAGGGAGTGGCACAATCTATTCAGAGTGCTGAAAGAAAAAAGTGCCAACAAAGAATACTCTACCTGGAAAATTTTCCTTCATAACTGAATGGAGAGATAGAGTTTTCCAAACAAGCAAAAGCTCTAGAAATTCATCACCTCTAGACCAGCCTTACAAGAAACATTAAAGGAAATGCTTCAAGCTGAAATGAAAAGTCACTAATTAGTAACAGGAAAATATATTAAAGTATAGGTCTCACTGGTAAAGGTAAATACATAGCTAAATTCAGAATACTCTAGTGTTATAATGGTGGTGGTTAAATCACTGATAAATCTAGTATGAAGACTAAAAGACAAAAGTATTAAAAATAACTGTAACTACAAGAATTTGTTAATGAATACACAAGGTAAAAAGATGTAAATTTTGATATTAAAAACATAAAAATGGGGGGGAGAGTAAAAATGTAGAGCTTCAGTATGTGTTTGAAGTCAAGTTGTTATCAGCTTAAAATAGACTGTTATATGTTTTATGTAAGCCTCGTGATAACCACAAGGCAAAATCTTACAGTAGATACACAAAAGATAAAGAGAAAAGAATCTAGGTGTACCACTAAAGTAAATCCGTGGATTGCAGCTAAAGCAGTGCTCAGAAGAAAATCCATAGCTAAAATACACATATTAGAAAGAAAAAGTTATAAAACTCAGGCACCTAAAATTCCAACATAAGAAGCTAGAAAAACAACGAAGTAAATTAAATAGAACAAAGGAAGTAATAAAAATAGGAGCAGATATTAAGGAAATAGAAATTTAAAAGAACAATAGAGAACAATGATAAAATCAAGAATTACTTCTTTGAAAATAGCAAGAAAATTGATAAATCTGTTGCTAGACTGCTCAAGAATAAAGAGAGAATCCAAGTTACCAATGTCAGGAATGTTAGAGGAAACATCACTAAAGATCCTACAGATAATAAAAGGATAATAAAATAGTATCATTACCAACTTTATCAATGAATTTGAGAACTTCGGTAAAATGGACAAATTCCTGGGACTTCCCTGGCAGTCCAGTGGTTAAGACTCCATGCTTCCACTGCAGGGTGTGCCGGTTCAATCCCTGGCTAAGATCCCACATGCTGCGTGGCACAGCCACAAAAAAAAAACTGGGCAAATTCCTTGCAATATGCAATGTATCAAAGTTGACACAGATTAAACCAAATATCTTAATAGCCATATTTCTGTTAATGAAATTGAACTTGTTATCAAAAATGTTTCCTCAAAGAAAACTCCAGGTCAAAATGACTCCCCTGTTGAATTCTATCAAAACCTTAAAGAAGAAATAATGTCAATCCTACATAAACTCAAAAAATGGAGGAGGCTAGATACAATTATACCAAAACCTGATAAAGATATTGCAAAAATCCTACAACTCAGTAGTAATTTTTAAAAAGCCAGTAAAAAATATGAACAAAACATTCATGCATACACTTGTCTAAAGAAGTTACATGAATGGTCAATGATCACATAATTTATCACTGGAGAGATGCAAACTAAAGTTACTACTACTGACTCTCAAGTCTGGTGACAATTAAAATGAAAGATATCAGCAATGCTGGCATATAAAATGGTGTAGCCACTTTGGAAATAGGTCTGATAGTTTCTTCTACACGTTCATCTACACTATGACCCATTAATTTCATTCCTAGGTATTTCTCAAGAGTAATGAAAATACATGCCCACAAAAATAGTTGTACAAGGATTTTTCATAACAAATTTACTCATAATAACCAAAAACTGAAAACTACTCAGATGCTCATCAACAGGAGAATGGATTAAAAAAATGGTGGTTTCTTTATACTGGGTGAAGAAAAAAAAAGACACAAAGTTCTGAGTGAAGTGAGCTTTACACAAAAAACTACACACTATGTGATTCCATTTATATAAAGTTCTAAAATGGGCAAAATTAATTCATGTTTGAAAAAAGTAAGAATAATGGTAATCTTGCAGGTTGGGAGTAGAGATTTATGTGGAAGGGGCATGAGGGAAATTTCTGATAGTTGTAATGTTCTATATTTTCAGTGGAGTTTTCATTATAAAGGTGTACAGATTTGCCACACAAATATACACATAAGATTTGTGCATTTCATTTGTGTAAATTTTAAATAGAAAACACTGTTAATAAATACTGAACCCTAACTGACATACATTCTGAAATATTTAGGGTATACTAATGTTTATAAGTTATTTTGAAATATTCCAAAAGTAAATGGACTAATAGGTGGGTAAAGTTTGAAAAGATGCACAGATAGTGATAAACCACATATAGTAAAATATTATTGGTGGAATCTAGGTGGGGGAATATGTGAGTGTTCACTCAAACATTCATTCAACTTTGCTGTATGTCTGAAAATTCTAAATGCACTTCTAATTATTTATGATATAATGAAGTAATAATATATTGAAAATAATTTCAAAATAATACAAATGTTGAAAAATGAAAGAGAATACTATGTATCTTACAAAATTAAAAATGTTCATCCACGTAGCTGGAAATGGCAAGATCTCCTCCTTTTTTTTTTTTTTTTTTTTTTTGCGGTATGCGGCCTCTCACTGCTGTGGCCTCTCCCGTTTCAGAGCACAGGCTCCGGACGCGCAGGCTCAGCGGCCATGGCTCACGGGCCTAGCCGCTCCATGGCACGTGGGATCTTCCCGGACCTGGGCACGAACCCACGTCCCCTGCATCGGCAGGTGGACTCTCAACCACTGCGCCACCAGGGAAGCCTGATCTCCTCCTTTTTAAAAGCTGAATAATATTCCATTTTATATATCACAATTTCTTTATCTATTCATGTGTCAACAGACTTAGTTTGTTTCCATATCTTGGCTATTCTGAATAATGCTGCAATGAACATGGAAGTGCAGATGCCTCTTTGAGATAGTGATTTCATTTCTTTTGGGAATATACACAGAACAGTGATTACTGAATCATATAGTAGCTCTATTTTTAATTTTTTGAGGAACCTCCATAATGTTCTCCATAGTGGCTGCACCACAAACAGTGCACAAGGGCTCCCTTTTTTTCAATCCTTGTCAGCACTTGTCATTTCATGTGCTTTTGATAACTGGCATCCTAATGGATGTGAAGTGATGTTTCATTGTGGTTTTGACCTGTGGTATTCAGCACCTTTTCATGTTTCTGTTCCTAGAGGACATAATGCTAAGTGAAATAAGTCAGACACAAAAAGAAAAGAATAAACCATAATCTCATTTACATGTGCAATATTAAAAAAATCTAATACACTGAAGTAGAAAGTAGGACATGGTTACCAGGTGCAGGGAGGTGGGAGAAATGGGGATGGGGGGAGATGTTGGTCAAAGGGTACAAAGTTGTAGTTATGTAGGATGAATAAGTCTAGAGAGCTAATGTACTACATGATTACTCTAGTTAATAACTTTGTACTCAATACTGGAACTTCATCAAGAAAGTAGATTTCAGGTGCTCTCATCACTAACAAAAAAAATTGTAGGGCTTCCCTGGTGGCGCAGTGGTTGAGAATCCGCCTGCTGATGCAGGGGACACGGGTTTGTGCCCCGGTCCAGGAAGATCCCACATGCCACGGAGCGGCTTGGCCCGTGAGCCATGGCTGCTGAGCCTGCGCGTCCGGAGCCTGTGCTCTGCAACGGGAGAGGCCACAACAGTGAGAGGCCCGCATACCGCAAAAAAAAAAAAAAAAAAAAAAAAATTGTAAAGATGTGAGGAGATGATATGTTAATTAGCTTGATTGTACTGATAGTAACCATTTCACTAGGTATATATATATATATATATACATACACATATATATAAAATTATATATATGTATAAAATTACCATGTTGTAAACCTTAAATATATATGATTTTTATTTAAAAGCTTTTTTAAAATTAGAAAGAGTGGTTGAATATTTTAAATTTTTAAAATTATTTACAAAGCAGAAACAGACTCACAGACATAGAAAGCAAACTTATGGTTACCAAATGGGAGGGGGAGGGAGGGATAAATTAGGAGTTTGGGATTAAAATATACACACTATTATATATAAAATATATAACCAACAGGGACCTGCTGCATAGCACAGGGACTATACTCAATATCTTGTAAAAAAAAAAAGAATATATATATATATATATATATATATATATATATATATATATATATATATATATATGAATCATTTTGCTGTACACCTGAAACTAACACAGCATTGTAAATCAATTATATTTCAAGAAAAAAATTTTAAAAATAAATAAAAATTAAATAAGCCCTATAACACTTTACAATTTATCATGTTAAATATATACACACAACAGTGCTAATATTTTAGAACACTGAAAATACATTGAAGGGAATATATTAAATATATTACAGAGGTAGCCTAGGGGGGAGTGGGAATGGAGATCATGAATGAATAGGTGAAATAAATAAGAAAGTTGCCTTGTATAGGTTGATGATGGTGGTGTGCCATGAATACCTTGATTTTCTGCACTTAAAGTCCCAGGAAAAAGAACAGAAAAAGAAAGAAAGAAAGAAAACCATATGTGGAAATTATTTCTTGTTCCTTAACAATAGCTATAGGCATTTTTTTTTCCTAATGCAAGTTTTGAAAACAGTTTTAGAGTCCAAAGTTGACAAATGTGTAGTCAAATATTAATGGTATAGCTCTAGCCATGTTGTGGCTGATATTTTTAACATTACTTTAAAATAATATTTCAATTTAATTTCATTCATGATTTTAAAATATTATGTAATATAACCCTAACCCTAATTACAATGTCTAAGATATAGGGATAATTTATGTTTCTAATCTGCCAAAAGAAAAAGAAAGGGAGAAAGAGGAGAAGTATCCTAGACATGGATTAAAACAGAAATACTTTTTTCCTTTCTTTTCTTTTTTTTTTTAATGCATTGGCTATATATTTCATAATAAACAACCAAAAAAAACACTAAACATTCATTTTGTTCATTGGTCTGAAGCTCATATAAGGCAACTCTGTTTTAGATTACAGTTTCTGGGGTGCTCTGCTTCAGGCTGCAGGTTTGTGATTGGCTAGATTCCCTGAACTCCATGTGCCCACATGGAGGGGAAAACAGCTTTAGGCAAAGGAATTTTAAAATTTAGATAAAATGGACGCTTTCCTTGAACAACACAGTTACCAAGTTACTAAAACTGACACAAGAAGAAATTTTAAAATCTGAATAATACTAGATCTGTTATAGAAATTGAATATATAGCTGAAAACAGTCTCACACAAAGATCTAGGTTCAAGTGGCTTTTGGGTGAAGTCTATCAATTGTTTAAAGAAGAAATAAAATCAAACTTACATCAATTCTTTAGAACAATAGGAAAAAAATGGGATATTTCCAAACCCATTGTGACACCAACATAAACTTGGTAAGAACATTACAGATGAATTTATCTCTTGGACAATAATGCAAAACTTCTAAAAAGTGTTAGCAAGCTGAATAATATATAAAAGTGAAAATACATCACAACTAACCTGGGTTTATCTTAAGAAAATAATGTTGGTTTATCAATTGAAAAATTAATCAATGTTAAGTCACTGCATTAAGAGAACAAATGAGAAAAATCATATGTGCACTTCAACAGATGCAGATATAGCATTAGAAAACATCTAGTAACCATTCATGATAATAAAAGAACTTTTCCTTAATCTAGTAAAGAGAATCTAAAAAACATCTACAGCACTCTTCATACACAATGGTGAAATATTACAAAATTTCCCCTGAGACTGGGAATGAGACAAGGAGATCTACTCTGACCAATTCCATACAACATTGTACTAGAAAAACTAACCAGCACAATAGGGCAAGAAATAAAAGGCATAATGGTTTGGAAATAAAAAATAACACTGTCATTATTCACAGGTAACATGATCTTGCATGTAGAAAATCTAAAAGAACTGAAGACAACTTATTAATTCTAATAAGTCGACATAGCAGAAATCAATTGAGTTTTACATGCAATGTAATAAACCTTCAAAGTTCATAAAGTTTAGAATGATAAATGTATGTATGGTTAATGTACAAAAATGTTGGAGTCAGATGTGAAAGATCTCTGAGGTTAAGGTTTTCTTGCATGGATTTGAACATCTTTATTGGAGTATAATTGCTTTACAATGGTGTGTTACTTTATGCTTTGTAACAAAGTGAATCAGCTATACATATACATATATCCCCATATCTCCTCCCTCTGGTGTCTCCCTCCCACCCTCCCTAGCCCACCCCTCTAGGTGGGCACAAAGCACTGAGCTGATCTCCCTGTGCTATGCAGCTGCTTCCCACTAGCTAGCTGTTTTACATTTGGTGGTGTATATATGTCCATGCCACTCTCTCACTTTGTCCCAGCTTACACTTCCCCTTCCCCATGTCCTCAAGTCCATTCTCTACATTTGCATCTCTATTCCTGTCCTGCCCCTAGGTTCTTCAGAACCTTTTTCTTTTTTTAGATTCCATATATATGTGTTAGCATATGGTATTCGTTTTTCTCTTTCTGACTTCCTTCACTCTGTATGACAGACTCTAGGTCCACGCACCTCACGGCAAAAGACTGAATTTCATTTCTTTTTATGTCTGAGTAATATTCCATTGTATATATGTACCACATTTTCTTTACCCATTCATCTGTTGTTGGAGACTTAGGTTGCTTCCATGTCCTGGCTACTGTAAATAGAGTGGCAATAAACATTGTGGTACATGAGTTTTTTTGAATTATGGTTTTCTCAGGGTGTATGCCCAGTAGTGGGATTGCTGGGACATATTGTAATTCTATTTTTAGTTTTTTAAGGAACCTCCATACTGTTCTCCATAGTGGCTGTATCAATTTACATTCCCACCAACAGTGCAAGAGGGTTCCCTTTTTCCCACACCTTCTCCACGATTCATTGTAGCTTTTCTGATGATGCCCGTTCTAACTGGTGTGAGGTGATAGCGCACTGTAGTTTTGATTCGCCTTTCTCTAATGATTAGTGATGTTGAACATACTTTCATGCATTTGTTGGCAATCTGTATACCTTCTTTGGAGAAATGTCTATTTAGGTCATCTGCCCATTTTTGGATTGGGTTGTTTGGTTTTTTGATATGGAGCTGCATGAGCTGCTTGTATATTTTGGAGAATAATTCATTGTCCATTGCCTCATTTGCAAATATTTCCTCCCATTCTGAGGGTTGTCTTTTCGTCTTGTTTATGGTTTCCTTTGCTGTGCAAAAGCTGTTAAGTTTCATTAGGTCCCATTTGTTTACTTTAGTTTTTATTTCCATTTCTCTAGGAAGTGGGTCAAAAAGGATCTTGCTGTGATTTACGTCATAGAGGGTTCTGCCTATGTTTTCCTCTAAGATAGTGTCTGGCCTTACATTAAGGTCTTTATTCCATTTTGAGTTTATTTTTGTGTATGGTGTTAGGGAGTGTTCTAATTCCATTCTTTTACATGTAGCTGTCCAGTTTTCCCAGCACCTCTTATTGAAGAGGCTGTCTTTTCTCCACTGTATAGTCTTGCCTCCTTTATCAAAGAGAAGGTGACCATATGTGCATGGGTTTATCTCTGGGCTTTCTATCCTGTTCCATTGATCTATATTTCTGTTTTTGTGCCAGTACCATGCTGTCTTCATTACTGTAGGTTTGTAGTATAGTCTGAAGTCAGGGAGCCTGGTTTCTCCAGCTCCGTTTTTCTTTTCAAGATTGCTTTGGCTATTCAGGGTCTTTTGTGTCTCCATACAAATTTTCAGATTTTTTATTCTAGTTCTGTAAAAAATGCCATTGGTAATTTGATAGGGATTGCATTGAATCTGTAAATTGCTTTGGGTAGTAGAGTCATTTTCACAATATTGACTCTTCCAATCCAATAACATAGTATATCTCTCCATCTGTTTGTATTATCTTTAATTTCTTTCATCAGTGTCTTATAGTTTTCTGCATACAGGTCTTTTGTCTCCTTAGGTAGGTTTATTCCTAGGTATTTTATTCTTTTTGTTGCAATGGTAAGTAGGATTGTTTCCTTAATTTCCCTTTCAGATTTTTCATCATTAGTGTATAGGAATGCAAGAGATTTCTGTGTGTTAATTTTGTATCCTGCAACCTTACCAAATGAATTGATAAGCTCTAGTAGTTTTCTGGTAGCATCTTTAGGATTCTCTATGTATAGTATCATGTCATCTGCAAACAGTGACAGCTTTACTTCTTCTTTTCCAATTTGGATTCCTTTTATTTCTTTTTCTTCTCTGTTTGCTGTGGCTAAAACTTCCAAAACTATGTTGAATAATAGTGGTGAGAGTGGATAACCCTGTCTTGTTCCTAATCTCAGAGGAAATGGTTTCATTGTTTCACCACTGAGAACAGTGTTGGCTGTGGGTTTGCCATATATGGCCTTTATTATGTCTAGGTAAGTTCCCTCTATGCCTACTTTCTGGAGGGTTTTAATCATAAATGGGTGTTGAATTTTGTCAACAGCTTTTTCTGCATCTATTGAGATGATCATATGGTTTTTCTCCTTCAATTTTTTAATATGGTGTATCACATTGATTGATTTGCATCTATTGAAGAATCCCTGCATTACTGTGATAAACCCCACTTGATCATGGGGTATGATCCTTTTAATGTGCTGTGGGATTCTGTTTGCTGGTATTTTGTTGAGGATTTTTGCATCTATATTCAACAGTGATATTGTCCTGTAGTTTTCTTTTCTTATGACATCTTTGTCTAGTTTTGGTATCAGGGTGATGGTGGCCTTGTCGAATGAGTTTGGGAGTGTTCCTCCCTCTGCTATATTTTGGAAGAGTTTCAGAAGGATAGGTGTTAGCTCTTCTCTAAATGTTTGATAGAATTCGCCTGTGAAGCCATCTGGTCCTGGGCTTTTGTTTGTTGGAAGATTTTTAATCACACTTTCAAATTCAGTGCTTGTGATTGGTCTGTTCATATGTTCTATTTCTTCTTGGTTCAGTCTCAGAAGGTTGTGCATTTCTAAGAATTTGTCCATTTCTTCCTGGTTGTCCATTTTATTGGCATAGAGTTGCTTGTAGTAATCTCTCATGATCCTTTGTATTTCTGCAATGTCAGTTGTTACTTCTCCTTTTTCATTTCTAGTTATTTTGATTGGAGTCTTCTCCATTATTTTCTTGATAAGTATGGCTAAAGGGTTATCAATTTTGCTGTCTTCTCAAAGAACCAGCTTTTATTTTTATTGATCTTTGCTATTATTTCCTTAGTTCTTTTTCATTTATTTCTGGTCTGATATTTATGATTTCTTTCCTTCTGCTAACTTTGGGGGTTTTTTTCTTCTTCTTTCTCTAATTGCTTTAGGTTGTGGTTAGGTTTCTTTTTAGAGAGAATGTAATTGCTTTACAATGGTGTGTTAGTTTCTGCTTTATAACAAAGTGAATCAGCTATACATATACGTATGTTCCCACATCTCTTCCCTCTTGTGTCTCCCTCCCTCCCACCCTCCCTATCCCACCCCTCTAGGTAGTCACAAAGCACCGAGCTGATCTCCCTGTGCTATGCGGCTGCTTCCCACTAGCTATCGGTTTTACATTTGGCAGTGTATATATGTGCATGCCACACTCTCACTTTGTCTCAGCTTACCCTTCCCCCTCCCCATATCCTCAAGTCCATTCTCTAGTAGGTCTGCGTCTTTATTCCCATCCTGCCCCTAGGTTCTTCAGAACCATTTTTTTTTTTTTTAGATTCCATATATATGTTAGCATACGGTATTTGTTTTTCTCTTTCTGACTTCCTTCACTCTGTATGACAGACTCTAGGTCCATCCACCTCACTACAAATAACTCAATTTCATTTCTTTTTATGGCTGAGTAATATTTCACTGTATATATGTGCTATACCTTCTTTATCCATTCATTCATTCCTTTGTCGATGGACATTTAGGTTGCTTCCATGTCCTGGCTATTGTAAATAGAGCTGCAATGAACATTGTGGTACATGGCTCTTTTTGACTTATGGTTTTCTCAGGGTATATGCCCAGTATTGGGATTGCTGGGTCGTATGGTAGATCTATTTTTAGGGGTTTTTTTTGGGTTTTTTTGTTTTTTTTTTTTTGCGGTACGTGGGCCTCTCACTGTTGTGGCCTCTCCCGTTGTGGAGCACAGGCTCCGTACACGCAGGCTCAGCGGCCATGGCTGATGGGCCCAGCTGATCTGCAGCATGTGGGATCTTCCCGGACCAGGGCATGAACCCATGTCCCCTGCATTGGCAGGCAGACTCTCAACCACTAAAAAGAAACCTAACCACAAAAAAGAAAAACAACAGTAGATTCCCCTTTGCTTATGGAAACCTGCAACTGAAATGTTAGTTTCTCTGACCTTCAGTCTGTGATGAGGGTAATATATAATTAGATGTCTTGAAGGATCTGAGTAGTCACTAGCAGTAGGCGATCATCTCCTCTTGATGAAATTATGTACGCTATGTGTTTCTGTGTGTATACATCTCTGTAGCTTAATCTAAAAATAATTTAATTTATAGTGTATTTTGTTAGAACTTATTTTGTTTTCCTTTCTCATGATATTGCCTTACAACAGAGATGGGCCATCAACACCTCTCAATTGTACTATGTTCTGTGGAAATTAGAAAGGAAATAGAGGTCATAACCCAACCCTTATGGAGGTGCGTAATCTAATGGGGAGATTAGAAAAACACAAATAAACACAGGTAATGAAAACACAATCAGGGACAGTTATCCAAACATGTCCAAGAGAAACACCTCATAATTATACTTAAACACCAGGTGTCTAATAGCTCTGCCCTTTGACTCCTGCTCTTGAAGACAGGGCCCTAGATTAAGAATCAGAAAACATAGATTTTGTTTCCAACTCCAGTCAAGTGGCTTTAAGCAAATTACTATCTGAGCCTGAGTTTGTTCAAAATACAGTTTGGACATTAGCTCCTTCTCTGCTGACTTCAAAAAAATATTATGAGGATTAAGTGATCAAATATGTGTGAACGTGCTTCGTAAACTGGAAAGCTATATGCATATCTGAAGAAATATCTTCCTTGATATTCTTATTTGCTCATGCAGGTCACTTCTCCTAGACAGCCCATACCTCCCACTTTGCCAGCGTAAGTACCAACTCACCTCATGTTCCATCTGCTCAGTGAAACCTACATATGGTCTTTCCATCCTCTGAGCTCCTACAGCCACTTACTAGCAGTTTCGTTTCCTGAAACTGCCTGGCATTATTAGTTTGCTTTTTGTATGCATTGTCTTTTCTACTTTGCCAGATTATAAGCAGCTTGAGATCATGGATTTGCCTGATATATCTTAGTTTTTCCACAGTGCTTAGTATGGTTACTCTACATGGAGTGCTTCAATACATATTTATTGATTGATTATAAGATAAGATGGTTCATTCATTCATTTGGCAAATATATTAAGTACTTACTCTGTAACAGGTACTCCACTGTTCTAGGGACTGGGGAATATAGCCCCTACTCTCATGGAACTTACATCTAAATGGGGAAGTCAGTATATATAAATAATGGTATATGTGTATTTTTTCAGGTGGTTTTAGTACTTGAAGAAAATACTTAGTACTTGAGGAAAAATGAAACAAGGGAAGGGAATTTAGTATGATTGTTGATCACAGGGGGTGGGATGCTTTATTAGATAGGACGATCAGAAATATCTTCCCTGAGAAGGAAACTTTTGAGCAGAGACCTAAATGAAGGAGCAAGTAAAGCAAAGACCTGAAAGGAATGTGATTCTAGAAGAAATGTATACCCCGTCAGGTTTTCCTTACTGACTGTGAATCAAGTTCACATGGAGTGATTGTTTTTGTGAATGTACAATTTTACTTTTGTAGGATCTATATATTCACTCATTTTTTTATTCAATAAATATTTATGAGCCACTATTATGTATCAGTCACTGGTCTATAATGGAGTACAAAAACAGATGCCATTCCTTCCCTTATGGAGCTTCTGTGATGCTAATTTTCCACCTCTTTAGTTCTAAACATGCGATTGCAATGGTGTCCCACCACCTGGTCTAGCCTAGAAGTGCTCACTAAAGGGAGTGTAAACTGGTGCCACCATTATAGAGAAAAATCTGGCAAATGTAATATTTTATATATTCTTAGACAAATTTAATATTATACATATTCTGTTTACCAGCAATCATTCTCCTGAATAACATCTCAAAGAAATCTCCACACAGATCCATATGGGGACATCATCTCAATGTTATTTGTGATGGTAGTGAGCAGGAAGCAAGCCAAGTGTCCATTACTCCAACAGTGGATAGATAGTCTATGGCAGATTCACAATCATCATGGAATATTATGCAGTAGTTATAAACAGATTAGATGAACTACAGTTTACCTTACTCTTGAAAAATAGTCCTAGCATACGTGTTCAAAGGCTGACATGATAACTCCATGGTTTTTCAGAACACAGGATTGTTTTATCATTTTGCTCTGCCACCCTGAAAATGTAGCTTCTATCTTGTGGCCTAAGATGCCTATCCCACTCCTACCACTAGTCCAAATTACAGTCAGTGTTAAGAGGAGGAGAATACAGACAACATTTTTCTTTCCTTTTAAAGGAGCTGCACATGTCACTTTCACTTACATCTCATTGGCCAGAACCAGGCTTCATGGCAACATTGAGCTACAAAGGAAGCTAAGAAACATACTCTTGAGCATAGCATTCAATGTCCAGCTAAGCTTTTATTATTATAGAGAAAGTGGAGAATGGTTATTGAGTGAACAATTCTTACTAAGCACCTAGCATGGAACATTTTGCTTTTTTTTTCATATTTTAATTTGGACTAGCCACATTTCAAGTGCCCTATGCTCATATGTGTCTAGTCCTTATCGTAAAGGACAGCACACTACTATGTAGCACTTACCCATTTACTCCAAGGATCTTAATCCACTCTCCACAGCTATAACTTCTCTGGTGGTTTCAGTTGCCTACTAAGCTCTCCAAACTATTCCTTTTTATGGTCAGTTATTGGGCATTCATTTAGCCACAACAGTTATGTTAGCACTTTCCTGCACTAAAAGCAAACTTCTAACCAAGAAACATCTCCTTTTGTCTTCTGAAAAATGAAAACCAAAGCCAAAAACAAAACAAATAGAAAACCACACCACCACCCCAAAAGAAAACAAAACAAGGAAAAAACCTTACTGAGCATTTATCATTTTATACATAAATTATGACTTATAATTTGATTTTTTCAGCAATAACTCATAAACAGCTTTTATAGATTTATTACTTCACATATGTTCATTTATCCAGGAAAATGTGTTTTGCAAAAAATACTAAGGGCATGGAGTTTGTGCAATTTACACTTTTATGGTTGTTATTGTTATTGATCAATTAATCATAGGGAGAGGATCTGACAATATGGAGGGTATGTGGAATAGTGATGCGCTGAGGAGTCAAGAAACTTGCAAGCCAACTGAGACTTGTTTGATAAAATCAATCATTTTGAAGAACATTATTTTTTAATTATTTCAAGTTCCTTGATAGGATAAAGTTAAAACCTATGGAAAACATGGGGATCATTCATGCTGTGATTCTTGCTGAAAATGTCAAATTCCCCTATAAAGAACTATGAGTTAGAGTGAAATTGACACAAATAAAAGCAGCCACACATTTCCAAGAGTTTTTACAAGAGTGGAAGAATGCTATGTTTACTTCAAGGAAAGATGCCTTATCAATTCTAGTGGTATTTTCACCCTCAAGTGTTGCATATTTCTGCTGATGCTATAGACTCATAATCAGTGCTCACAGTGCGCTGTAGTGAGCTATCCATGAACTTTTATTTTTCTAGTTTCCTTCATGACTACTTTTAATGTAACTGATTTGGAGGAAATATATAGTGTATGACCAAGAAACAAAGGATATTTTTACATAGTTAACTGGCCTATTTCTTTATGGAATCCTCACAAAAAAAAACTTGTCTCCATTACCACCTTGTTCTACTACTACTTGATCATACAAGTTCTACACTACATAGGAACAGGGTTTTACTGCTAAAGTTAATAATAAGACTGTCCTTCATTATATATTGTTCATCCTATACAGCTATGACCCTGAAGTTTAGTACTTCTGCTGTTTATGTACCATGCAAAGTATGTCATAAATCATGGAGGATGATAGGACAAAATTTGAGTGATATTTTCCATTAAACTATAATTATTAAATGCCATAGTAGATCACTTAAATTTTCTTAGTAGAATCTATATTTAATCAAGGAAATATTACATTTTGATATTTCATTATTAGATTTAAGTATGATTTAAATGTTTGCTAAACTAAATATTTTAACTAATAAAAAATAGGTAAATTTCAATTTTAGCAAAATCATCATCAATCTTGGAATAAAAACATTACTTGATTTATAGTATATTTTACTTGTCTTTGCATTGAAATTAAGAACTTATGGATTTCTTTGAAAACCGATACTTATTTTTCATAAATGGCAAATTACAACAACCACATGCTCTTTATGACTATTAATAAGATGTTTATGAAGCATTCATTGAGTCACTGTCTTATACAGACACATCACATCAGACGGTCCAAGTTCACAGAACTCTCATAATCTGTCTATGAAAATGCATGTGCAATTAAGAGGATCTCTAAGTTATGAACAAATAGTACAAAGTACACATAGGTCCCAGGAAATACAAAGCAAAGGAAATCCTTGCATACTGGCTTTCACCAGAGAAAGTTTTCTGGAAAAAAGTTTTTGAGAAAAGAATGGGCATGAATCTACAGATTCAATACAATCCCTATCAAACTATCACTGGCATTTTTCACAGAACTACAACAAAAAATTTCACAATTTGTATGGAAACACAAAAGACCCCGAATAGCCAAAGCAATCTTGAGAAAGAAAAACTGAGCTGGAGAAACCAGGCTCCCTGACTTCAGACTATACTACAAAGCTACAGTAATCAAGGCAGTGTGGTACTGGCAAAAAAACAGAAATATAGATCAATGGAACAGGATAGAAAGCCCAGAGATAAACCCATGCACATATGGTCAACTAATCTTTGATAAAGGAGACAAGACTATACAATGGAGAAAAGACAGCCTCTTCAATAAGTGGTGCTGGGAAAACTGGACAGCTACATGTAAAAGAATGGAATTAGAACACTCCCTAACACCATACACAAAAATAAACTCAAAATGGAATAAAGGCCTAAATGTAAGGCCAGACACTATCAAACTCTTAGAGGAAAACATAGGCAGAACCCTCTATGACATAAATCACAGCAAGATCCTTTTTGACCCACCTCCTAGAGAAATGGAAATAAAAACAAAAATAAACAAATGGGACCTAATGAAACTTCAAAGCTTTTGCACAGCAAAGGAAACCATAAACAAGACCAAAAGACAACCCTCAGAATGGGAGAAAATATTTGCCAATGAAGCAACTGACAAAGAATTAATCTCCAAGATTTACAAGCAGCTCATGCAGCTCCATATCAAAAAAACAAACAACCCAATCCAAAAATGGGCAGAAGACTTAAATAGACATTTCTTCCAAGAAGATATACAGATTGCCAACAAACACATGAAAGAATGCTCAACATCATTAATCATTAGAGAAATGCAAATCAAAACTACAATGCGATATCATCACACACCGGTCAGAATGGCCATCAAAATATCTACAAACAATAAATGCTGGAGAGGGTGTGGAGAAAAGGGAACCCTCTTGCACTGTCGGTGGGAATGTAAATTGATACAGCCACTATGGAGAACAGTATGGAGGTTCCTTAAAAAACTAAAAATAGGGCTTCCCTGGTGGCGCAGTGGTTGAGAGTCTGCCTGCCGATGCAGGGGACATGGGTTCGTGTCCTGGTTCGGGAAGATCCCACATGCCGCAGAGCGGCTGGGCCCGTCAGCCATGGCTGCTGAGCCTGTGCGTCCAGAGCCTGTGCTCTGCAATGGGAGAGGCCACAACAGTGAGAGGCCCACGTACCGCAAAAAAAAAAAAAAACCTAAAAACAGAACTACCATACGACCCAGGAATCACACTACTGGGCATATACCCTGAGAAAATCATAATTCAAAAAGAGTCATGTATCACAGTGTTCACTGCAGCTCTATTTACAATAGCCAGGACATGGAAGCCACCTAAATGTCCATCGACAAATGAATGGATAAAGAAGGTATAGCACATATATACAGTGGAATATTACTCAGCCATAAAAAGAAATGAAATTGAGTTATTTGTAGTGAGGTGGATGGACCTAGAGTCTGTCATACAGAGTGAAGGAAGTCAGAAAGAGAAAAACAAATACCGTATGGTAACACATATATATGGAATCTAAAAAAAAAAAAAATGGTTCTGAAGAACCTAGGGGCAGGACGGGAATAAAGACGCAGATCTACTAGAGAATGGACTTGAGGACATGAGGAGGGGGAAGTGTAAGCTGGGACAAAGTGAAAGTGTGGCATGGACATATATACACTACCAAATGTAAAACCGATAGCTAGTGGGAAGCAGCCGCATAGCACAGGGACATCAGCTCAGTGCTTTGTGACTACCTAGAGAGGTGGGATAGGGAGAGTGGGAGGGAGGGAGACACAAGAGGGAAGAGATATGGGAACATATGTATATGTATAGCTGATTCACTTTGTTATAAAGCAGAAACTAACACACCATTGTAAAGCAATTATACTCCAATAAAGATATTAAAAAAACAAAAAATAATGGGCATGGATTGGCTAATATGAAAGATGCTACAATTTGGGCCTGGAGCTATATAAAGGTCAAGTGGAAGTTATATATGTCTATGCTCATCATATGAATGAATTTGTGTTTTTGGAATTTTCTTTTATCTCTATATATAGACACTTGCCAGACTAAATATGCATTCTAAAAAATCCTTTGGTTTAGAAAGTTTAATAGGTGAGATTATTTAATTTATCCACCTATCTATCCATACCATTATATAATTTTTTCAATCTGAAACGAATATAGCATTCTTTCTGAAAATTATTATTACTTCCAAATTTCTGCAAGATGTTTATGATGATTGTTTTATCACTTTTGTTCAGTTTTGAGAAGAAAATGAGAATTTGTCCAGCTTTTATTGTAACAATTTGAATGTGAAATACATTTTCATGCTTTTGAATAATGGTTTTGTTTACACTGTAGATTTTGATTTTCAGTCACAACTATGTATTTGCTGACATTATTGAGTGTTTCAGTGCTGTCCATTGACTCCCAAGAAATAATGTTCACAATTGTACAAGGGTTTCATTGAAAGTAATATAATAATTAAAAGTATGTTAAAAATATTACTGTTGTTATATGCAGTATTTCTTCACCTAAATTATATTGGAGCACTATCACAGCATGCCTCCCCATTTTTATTCTACAGTTATGTCAAAGGCCGTCTCTAAAGTGGTCATAATTTATCTTTATTAATTCTTCTGTTACACTGTTGTACAATTATTATGAATACAAATATAATTATTCATACCTGGAAAAATAAATACAGCAGTTTCTTTATCAACCTAAGTGGAGCACTGAAATTCTGTACTGTGATGTGAACAAACAAAAATGACTATTTGAAAGAAGAAATTTTAGAAAAAGTAAATAAAAACATTAGAATGATGTAATTTAGATTTTGGGCCTAATAATTATATTTAGGTGATAGAATATCACTTTGATTTACTAACATGTTTGTGCCTTAGAATCTGATTAAAAATTTCCTTGTGTGATTTTATTTTATATAATTTTGCAGGTGTCTCATTTATTATAGTGAAACATTAGTAAAGTTGATAGGCACCATACTTAGATATGTTTTCCAATTATATATATATATATATATATATATATATATATATATATATATATATATAAAATACTAGCTATATTTATAACTTGTTATTGGAACGATCTAGAAAGAACATGTATGAATCTATTTTCATGACATTCTGGAAGAGTTAAAGGTCCCCTAAATAGCGGAATCATCTTATTAGACATGTGCAATCTTGAAACTATATACATTTTAATGATGGAGATAAAAGTATTATTATGCTGCTGCTTGATGTATAGGTAATCAGATTTTTAATGTATGGCTGCTCTACTTTCATCTTTTATGATTGCAGAAACATATATGATTATAGGAACTTCAACCCTTACCTTTATAAAAATGGAAAATAACATGACTGTCATTACCAACCATTTATTCAACACATATTTGCTGAGTACCTACACTTCATAAGAAACCCTGTGATAAAGAAATGATGAAAACATGACCTTTACCCACAAAGAGGTCATGGTCTGGGAGTATAGAAAGTTATGTACAGTAATAATTGTACTGTAATATTATATGTATAATAATAGAGTATGTATAAAGACCTGGCAATATAGTATATACTGCTAATGTTGTTTTGATTTAAATGTATGAATGATAAAACTAATTTTCAAAGTATCAGATGGTCAAATAGAATGAGATTATTTTATTCACATTGCAGTATTTCCTGGGAATGTTTTAAATGAACTGAGTGCCTACTATGTGCAAGAAAAACTAGACAATTAATTTACTTTTATCTAAAAAATGTGACCTTGGTCGAGGAAGCAAAAAAAGAAAAAGCCAGACAATCTTATAATTTTCCTGCATTTTCTTTATCCTTCTATAGTTATCAAATCTGTGTTTTCTTTCTTTGCTTCACTTCTCTATCTTGTGTACTTTTTTTTTTTTTTTTGTACGCGGGCCTCTCACTGTTGTGGCCTCTCCTGTTGTGGAGCACAGGCTCCGGATGCACAGGCTCAGAGGCATGGCTCATGGGCCTAGCCGCTCCACGGCATGTGGGATCTTCCCGGACCGGGGCACGAACCCGTGTCCCCTGCATCGGCAGGCGGACTCTCAACCACTGTGCCACCAGGGAAGCCCAATCTTGTGTACTTTTCTTCCTAATGTTGAGAAGGTTTTTTTTTTTTTTTTTTTTTTTTTTTTTTTTTTTAGGAAAATAATCAGCATTTAAGGTGTAAGAACAGCCATCTAAGAGCTTATTAAGTATCCAATCCTGCCCAAAGCATTTTTTTTTGCTTTATAACAAATTTAATCAGTTATACATATACATATGTTTCCATATCCCCTCCCTTTTGCGTCTCCCTCCCACCCTCCCTATCCCACCCCTCCAGGCAGTTACAAAGTACCAAGCTGATCTCCCTGTGCTATGCGGCTGCTTCCCACTAGCTATCTACCTCACGTTTGGTAGTGTATATATGTCCATGCCGCTCTTTCACTTTGTCACAGCTTACCCTTCCCCCTCCCCATATCCTCAAGTCCATTCTCTAGTAGGTCTGTGTCTTTATTCCTGTCTTACCCCTATGTTCTTCATGACATTTTTTTTTCTTAAATTCCATATATATGTGTTAGCATACAGTATTTGTCTTTCTCTTTCTGACTTACTTCACTCTGTATGACAGACTCTAGGTCTATCCACCTCATTACAAATAGCTCAATTTCATTTCTTTTTATGGCTGAGTAATATTCCATTGTATATATGTGCCACATCTTCTTTATCCATTCATCCGATGATGGACACTTAGGTTGTTTCCACCTCCGGGCTATTGTAAATAGGGCTGCTATGAACATTTTGGTACATGTCTCTTTTTGAATTATGGTTTTCTCAGGGTATATGCCCAGTAGTGGGATTGCTGGGTCATATGGTAGTTCTATTTGTAGTTTTTTAAGGAACCTCCATACCGTTCTCCATAGCGGCTGTACCAATTCACATTCCCACCAGCAGTGCAAGAGTGTTCCCTTTTTTCCACACCCTCTCCAGCATTTATTGTTTCTAGATTTTTTGATGATGGCCATTCTGACTGGTGTGAGATGATATCTCATTGTAGTTTTGATTTGCATTTCTCTAATGAGTAAAGATGTTGAGCATCCTTTCATGTGTTTGTTGGCAGTCTGTATATCTTCTGTGGAGAAATGTCTATTTAGGTCTTCTGCCCATTTTTGGATTGGGTTGTTTGTTTTTTTGTTATTGAGCTGCATGAGCTGCTTATAAATTTTGGAGATTAATCCTTTGTCAGTTGCTTCATTTGCAAATATTTTCTCCCATTCTGAGGGTTGTCTTTTGGTCTTGTTTATGGTTTCCTTTGCTGTGCAAAAGCTTTTAAGTTTCATTAGGTCCCATGTGTTTATTTTTGTCTTTATTTCCATTTCTCTAGGAGGTGGGTCAAAAAGGATCTTGCTGTGATTTATGTCATAGAGTGTTCTGCCTATGTTTTCCTCTAAGAGTTTGATAGTGTCTGGCCTTACATTTAGGTCTTTAATCCATTTTGAGCTTATTTTTGTGTATGGTGTTAGGGAATGATCTAATCTCATACTTTTACATATCCCTATCCAGTTTTCCCAGCACCACTTATTGAAGAGACTGTCCTTTCTCCACTGTACATTCCTGCCTCCTTTATCAAAGATAAGGTGACCATATGTCCGTGGGTTTAACTCTGGGCTTTCTATCCTGTTCCATTGATCTATCTTTCTGTTTTTGTGCCAGTACCATACTGTCTTGATTACTGTAGCTTTGTAGTATAGTCTGAAGTCAGGGAGCCTGATTCCTCCAGCTCCATTTTTCGTTCTCAAGATTGCTTTGGCTATTCAGGGTCTTTTGTGTTTCCATACAAATTGTGAAATTTTTTGTTCTAGTTCTGTGAAAAATGCCAGTGGTAGTTTGATAGGGATTGCATTGAACCTGTAGATTGCTTTGGGTAGTAGAGTCATTTTCACAATGTTGATTCTTCCAATCCAAGAACATGGTACATCTCTCCATCTATTTGTATCATCTTTAATTTCTTTCATCAGTGTCTTATAATTTTCTGCATACAGGTCTTTTGTCTCCTTAGGTAGGTTTATTCCTAGATATTTTATTCTTTTTGTTGCAATGGTAAATGGGAGTGTTTCCTTGATTTCACTTTCAGATTTTTCATCATCAGTATATAGGAATGCCAGAGATTTCTGTGCATTAATTTTGTATCCTGCAACTTTACCAAAGTCATTGATTAACTCTAGTAGTTTTCTGGTAGCATCTTTAGGATTCTCTATGTATAGTATCATGTCATCTGCAAACAGTGACAGCTTTACTTCTTCTTTTCCAATTTGGATTCCTTTTATTTCCTTTTCTTCTCTGATTGCTGTGGCTAAAACTTCCAAAA
Source organism: Mesoplodon mirus (assembly GCF_964341445.2). Classification (NCBI taxonomy): domain Eukaryota; kingdom Metazoa; phylum Chordata; class Mammalia; order Artiodactyla; family Ziphiidae; genus Mesoplodon; species Mesoplodon mirus. The sequence goes on along the minus strand of NC_138981.1, from coordinate 108,052,754 downwards.
CTAGGTTGAATAAGAGTGGTGAAAGTGGGCAACCTTGTCTAGTTCCTGATCTTAGTGGAAATGGTTTCAGTTTTTCACCATTGAGGACGATGCTGGCTGTGGGTTTGTCATATATGGCCTTTATTATGTTGAGGAAAGTTCCCTCTATGCCTACTTTCTGCAGGGTTTTTATCATAAATGGGTGTTGAATTTTGTCGAAAGCTTTCTCTGCATCTATTGAGATGATCATATGGTTTTTCTCCTTCAGTTTTTTAATATGGTGTATCACGTTGATTGATTTGCGTATATTGAAGAATCCTTGCATTCCTGGAATAAACCCCACTTGATCATGGTGTATGATCCTTTTAATGTGCTGTTGGATTCTGTTTGCTAGTATTTTGTTGAGGATTTTTGCATCTATGTTCATCAGTGATATTGGCCTGTAGTTTTCTTTCTTTGTGACATCCTTGCCTGGTTTTGGTATCAAGGTGATGGTGGCCTCGTAGAATGAGTTTGGGAGTGTTCCTCCCTCTGCTATATTTTGGAAGAGTTTCAGAAGGATAGGTGTTAGCTCTTCTCTAAATGCTTGATAGAATTCGCCTGTGAAGCCATCTGGTCCTGGGCTTTTGTTTGTTGGAAGATTTTTTATCACAGTTTCAATTTCAGTGCTTGTGATTGGTCTGTTCATATTTTCTATTTCTTCCTGATTCAGTCTTGGCAGGTTGTGCATTTCTAAGAATTTGTCCATTTCTTCCAGGTTGTCCATTTTATTGGCATAGAGTTGCTTATAGTAATCTCTCATGATCTTTTGTATTTCTGTAGTGTCAGTTGTTACTTCTCCTTTTTCATTTCTAATTCTATTGATTTGAGTCTTCTCCCTTTTTTTCTTGATGAGTCTGGCTAATGGTTTATCAATTTTGTTTATCTTCTCAAAGAACCAGCTTTTAGTTTTATTGATCTTTGCTATCGTTTCCTTCATTTCTTTTTCATTTATTTCTGATCTGATTTTTATGATTTCTTTCCTTCTGCTAACTTTGGGATGTTTTTTTTCTTCTTTCTCTAATTGCTTTAGGTGCAAGGTTAGGTTGTTTATTCGAGATGTTTCCTGTTTCTTAAGGTGGGATTGTATTGCTATAAACTTCCCTCTTAGAACTGCTTTTGCTGCATCCCATAGGTTTTGGGTCATTGTGTCTCCATTGTCATTTGTTTCTAGGTATTTTTTAATTTCCTCTTTGATTTCTTCAGTGATCACTTCGTTATTAAGTAGTGTATTGTTTAGCCTCCATGTGTTTGTATTTTTTACAGCTCTTTTCCTGTAATTGATATCTAGTCTCATAGCATTGTGGTCGGAAAAGATACTTGATACAATTTCAATTTTCTTAAATTTACCAAGGCTTGATTTGTGACCCAAGATATGATCTATCCTGGAGAATGTTCCATGAGCACTTGAGAAAAATGTGTATTCTGTTGTTTTTGGATGGAATGTCCTATAAATGTCAATTAAGTCCATCTTGTTTAATGTATCATTTAAAGCTTGTGTTTCCTTATTTATTTTCATTTTGGATGATCTGTCCATTGGTGAAAGTGGGGTGTTAAAGTCCCCTACTATGAGTGTGTTACTGTCGATTTCTCCTTTTATGGCTGTTAGTATTTGCCTTATGTATTGAGGTGCTCCTACGTTGGGTGCATAAATATTTACAATTGTTATATCTTCTTCTTGGATCGATCCCTTGATCATTATGTAGTGTCCTTCTTTGTCTCTTCTAGTAGTCCTTATTTTAAAGTCTATTTTGTCTGATATGAGAATTGCTACTCCAGCTTTCTTTTGGTTTCCATTTGCATGGAATATCTTTTTCCATCCCCTTACTTTCAGTCTGTATGTGTCTCTAGGCCTGAAGTGGGTCTCTTGTAGACAGCATATAGATGGGTCTTGTTTTTGTATCCATTCAGCCACTCTGTGTCTTTTGGTGGGAGCATTTAGTCCATTTACATTTAAGGTAATTATCGATATGTATGTTCCTATTCCCATTTTCTTAATTGTTTTGGGTTCATTATTGTAGGTCTTTTACTTCTGTTGTGTTTCTTGCCTAGAGAAGTTCCTTTAGCATTTGTTGTAAAGCTGGTTTGGTGGTGCTGAACTCTCTCAGCTTTTGCTTGTCTGTAAACGTTTTAATTTCTCCATCAAATCTGAATGAGATCCTTGCTGGGTAGAGTAATCTTGGTTGCAGGTTTTTCTCCTTCATCACTTTAAGTATGTCCTGCCACTCCCTTCTGGCTTGTAGAGTTTCTGCTGAGAGATCAGCTGTTATCCTGATGGGGATTCCCTTGTGTGTTATTTGTTGTTTTTGCCTTGCTGCTTTTAATATGATTTCTTTGTGTTTAATTTTTGACAGTTTGATTAATATGTGTCTTGGCGTATTTCTCCTTGGATTTATTCTGTATGGGACTCTCTGTGCCTCCTGGACTTGATTAACTATTTCCTTTCCCATATTAGGGAAGTTTTCAACTATAATCTCTTCAAATATTTTCTCAGTCCCTTTCTTTTTCTCTTCTTCTTCTGGAACCCCTATAATTCGAATGTTGGTGCGTTTAATGTTGTCCCAGAGGTCTCTGAGACTGTCCTCTGTTCTTTTCATTCTTTTTTCTTTATTTTGCTCTGCAGCAGTTATTTCCACTATTTTATCTTCCACCTCACTTATCCGTTCTTCTGCCTCAGTTATTCTGCTATTGATCCCATCTAGAGTATTTTTTATTTCATGTATTGTGTTTTTAATCGATGCTTGATTCATCTTTAGTTCTTCTAGGTCCTTGTTAACTGTTTCTTGCATTTTGTCTATTCTATTTCCAAGATTTTGTATCTGGGAAATAGAATCTTGGATCATCTTTACCATCATTATTCTGAATTCTTTTTCAGGTAGACTGCCTATTACCTCTTCATTTGTTAGGTCTGGTGGGTTTTTATCTTGCTCCTTCTCCTGCTGTGTGTTTTTCTGTCTTCTCATTTTGCTTATGTTACTGTGTTTGGGGTCTCCTTTTTGCAGGCTGCAGGTTCGTAGTTCCTGTTGTTTTTGGTGTCTGTCCCCAGTGGCTAAGGTTGGTTTAGTGGGTTGTGTAGGCTTCCTGGTGGAGGGGACTAGTGCCTGTTTTCTGGTGGATGAGGCTGGATCTTGTCTTTCTGGTGGGCAGGTCCACGTCTGGTGGTGTGTTTTGGGGTGTCTGTGGACTTTTTATGATTTTAGGCCACCTCTCTGCTAGTGGGTGGCGTTGTGTTCCTGTCTTGCTAGTTGTTTGGCTTAGGGTGTCCAGCACTGTAGCCTGCTGGTCGTTGAGTGAAGCTGGGTGCTGGTGTTGAGATGGAGATCTCTGGAAGATTTTCGCCGTTTGATATTATGTGGAGCTGGGAGGTCTCTTGTGGACCAGTGTCCTGAAGTTGGCTCTCCCACCTCAGAGGCACAGCACTGACTCCGGGCTCCTCAATTTGGGATGATGTGTTGTCTATTCATGTATTCCACAGATGCAGGGTACATCAAGTTGATTGTGGAGCTTTAATCCGCTGCTTCTGAGGCTGCTGGGAGAGGTTTCCCTTTCTCTTCTTTGTTCTCACAGCTCCTAGGTCTCAGCTTTGGATTTGGCCCCGCCTCTGCGTGTAGGTCGCCGGAGGGCGTCTGTTCTTCGCTCAGATAGGACAGGGTTAAAGGAGCAGCCTCTTCGGGGACTCTGGCTCACTCAGGCCGGGAGGGAGGGAGGGGCACGGAGTGCGGGGCGAGCCTGCAGCGGCAGAGGTCGGCGTGACGTTGCACCCGCCCGAGGCGCGCCGTGCGTTCTCCCAGGGAAGCCGCCCCTGGATCCCGGGACCCCGGCAGTGGCGGGCTGCACAGGCTCCCGGAAGGGCGGTGTGGGCAGTGACCTGCGCTTGCACACAGGCTTCTTGGCGGCGGCAGTAGCAGCCCCAGCGTCCCACGCCTGTCACTGGGCTCCGCGCTTTCAGTCGCGACTCGCGCCCGTCTGTGGAGCCCCTTTAAGCAGCGCTCTTAATCCCCTCTCCTCGCGCACCAGGAAATCAAGAGGGAAGAAAAAGTCTCTTGCCTCTTCGGCAGCTCCAGAGTTTTCCCGGACTCCCTCCCGGCTAGCTGTGGCACATTAGCCCCCTTCAGGCTGAGTTCTCGCCACCAGCCCCAGTCCTCTCCCTGCGCTCTGACCGAAGCCCGAGCCTCAGCTTCCAGCGCTGCGTGCCCCGGCGGGCGAGCAGACAAGCCTCTCGGGCTGGTGAGTGCCGCTCGGCACCGATCCTCTGTGTGCGGATCTCTCCGCTTTGCCCTACCCAGGTATGTGGGGAGGTTCTTGCCTTTTGGGAGGTCTGGGGTCTTCTGCCAGCGTTCAGTAGGTGTTCTGTAGGAGTTGTTCCACGTGTAGCTGTATTTCTGGTGTATCCGTGGGGAGGAAGGTGATCTCCGCGTCTTACTCTTCCGCCATCTTACCCGGAAGTCTGAGAAGGTTTTTAAAACACTGTTGATTTAAGTAACTTAACAATTGCAAATTGAGTGAAGAGTACATTGTATATAACCTTGGGTAGGTCCTATTTATAAATAATAATCACAGGAATAATAGCACTATTTATAATAAGATCTCTGAGCAATTTCTGAACAAGTCACCTCCTGTGGAACTGATTATGACATTAAAAAGATGAATATGAAACTGTTTCCTAAGAATCATTCAAGGAATCAGTAAGGCAGGCACGGCTGTCTCTACAAATACATCAAGTATGACTGGTTTGTACTAAATATTTATGTTCTTAGCTACTATCCTCCACTGAGTGAAATTCCCACCGAGAGCCATTAATCGATTAGGCAACATAAGAAGGTTTCAGCTAAAGAACTGCTGCTTGTGAGGATGCTTTCAAGCTCTTGGCATGGATTATTTTTTTTTTTTTATCAGATTAGGTAGTTGACATCTGGAATGGGTAAGTTCCGAGGAAAGAAGCAAAAACGGAGCAGTACAAAGATAGAAAAGAAGCCGTTTGGGGCACCTATGGTGGAGAATCTGTTTCTTTTGCAAAAACCCCTGATTTCCTGATTTGAACACTATTGTGAGAAACTAATGTCCTCCAATCATCCAGGATGACCATATAGTGATATCAAGACATTTTCCTAAATAAAAGAACACATCACTTGAAATAAAATATGCCGCTCTGAAAGACAAAAGTGGAAATCTTTCCTTCACATCAGGAAACCTAACCAGCAACTTAAACAAATGTCAAGTGTCAGTCTGAGGGAAGTTTTTTCTGCATGGAGAATGTCTGCCTCACATTCATATAAACCAGTGTCCATAAATACTTAGCAAATGTGCTACTGTTACTCCATCCCATTTCTAAGGCTAATACCTATCATTAATCATGGCATTCATTTCCTCAGAGTCGAGATGAAGCCTTAGAATCCTTTTTAGGTCAACACTTCAAGCAGCAATTACCAGATGCTTAGAGGTGGTCCTTAACAGGAAACTTATTTTTCTCCCCAAGAGTAAGATAACCTCAAGAGAAAATAAATGCATTGTCAATGCAAAATTTATTCACACTATGTAAAGATGTGGAAAGCCAATGTAACTTTCTTTCTCTGGAAATTACCAAGTTGATCTTTCTCAAGGGTCCAATCCATTGGATACCAGGGTCAGAGAGGGATGGAGAGACAAGAACTACTATGTCATTTTCCAAGCTGATAAATTAAGGCTGAGACAGATTCAGTAATTCAAGAATTTCCTTTATATGACTCAATTTGTGCTTGATGAACTCAGATACATTCTTAGTCTTAGAGTTCTCCACCCTTCTCCTGCAAGATTGAATCTGATTATTTTAAGAAGGGGTATGCTCATGCAATCTCATTGTGGTAAAAAACTTATCTCAGGATTCTTGCCAGTCACTACTGAAGAGTGACTGTACTAGTCTGTACCTTGGACTGCTATCTGCCAAGATGAGATGACTCTCATTTGGTCTTTTGGGTTGATGTGCTGAAACCTAACTCTAGAGCTCATGGTTCAGTCATTTATCCAAAGACTCAATGTCCTCACCCAAAACAGCCTCCTTTTCCTGGCTGCAGGCCTTGGGTTGCCCACCTGCACTCTCTGGCATTTCCAAGGCACCTCACTGGGATATAGAAGAACTTGAGTCCTTTGTACATGTGTAACTTGGGGAACCAGGAACACTGCCTCAGTCTCACCTATATATTGGCACCCCTCAACGATGCTGCACTATTTATCTCTTACCATGTGCAAATGGCTTTGTGTTGCTTTTAGAGACTTGCAGCCTATCCCTTATCTTAGTCTGCTTGGGGTACCATAACAAAATATCACAAACTGGGTGGCTTAAACAACAGAAATTTATTCTCTCACAGTCCTGGAGGCTGGGAAGTCTGAGCTCAAGGTGCTAGCAGATTTGGTTTCTGGTGAAAGATCTCTTCCTTCCTCGTACATGGCCACCTTACTGCTGTGTCCTCAGGTGGCCTTTCTTCTTTGTACACATGCAGAGAGAAGGAGAGAGAAAGAGAGAGGGAGAAAGTGAGAGAGATGAGAGAGGGGGAGAAAGAGAGAGAGAGAGACAGAGAGAGACAGAGAGAGAATCTTCCTCTTCTTATAAGGCCAGAAGTCCTAGCTGATTAGGGCCTCACCCTTATGACCTCATTTAACCTTAATTACCTCCTAAAGACCCTATCTCCAAATACAGTCACACTGAGGGTTAAGCTTCAACATAAGAATTTGGGGTTGGGGACACAATTCAGTCCACAGCACCCACTATAATTGAGAAAATGGGGTCTAGACCTGATACCTTCAATTTCCTGCATACATACTTAGATATCTCTAAAGACCCTCCCCAAACACATACACACAAATACATAACTTGAAGGTCAGAATCAAAGAGACAAGGAAGTCAGGGACGTGCAGAAGTAAACTGACATCTGACTTTATCCAAATGACTCTAACCTATTCTCTCCAGAATCCCCTATGATGTGAGAACAGGTATTCCATTTTCTGTTTATCAAATACTTCTTTCTAGTATGACTGGGTCAAAGGAAACAAGCTTTAGTTTTTCTCCCTACTTAATATCATATATTGCTTCTTTTAACCCAACCTCATGACTACGGCTTGATGGCAAGGTGTGAAAGAGAGATTGGCCTTCCAATAAATAAACTTAACTTAGGAGGTATTTCAAAAATATTTTACCTTATCAGAAGCGTATCATTCTTCCTTAATTATACTTCTCCAGAGAAAAAAAACAGACTTTATTATTGTTGTTGTTTTTGTATATAAAAACTTAACACAATGAAGAGGATTATAATTGCTTCTTAGATAATCTAGTAAATTGAAACCAAACAAAATTTATGGAGAGGCATGAGCTACCATGACAAAATTTTATGTTATGTCAATATTTCACAAGAAACATTATTTACCATAAAGCAACAAAAAATAAATAATATTAGGTCTCATATAGAAGGTATGAAAATAATATTTCCCACATACAGTTTTAAAAAATAAATCTATGTGCTATACAGGTATCCCCTGCTTTTCAAAAGTTCGCTTTATGGCACTTTGCTTTTACAAAAGATCTACATTTGTACCAGTTTTCTCTAACTGAAGGAAAACCAAAAAGGATTTTCTCCTTCAAGATAAAAGACAAAAATATCATTCAGCATTTGCTTTGCAGTGAGCTGTTACAGAGGCAGTGGGCACCCCCAGCAGAGAGAGTGGCACCTCTAAGCTCCTTCCCGAGGAACTACACTCAGCATCTCAGCATCAAGCTGCCATAGCTTTGAACCATGTCTGTATCTGTACTTTATCTCAATTTATTCTGTGCATTTGTCAGCAAGATGCGTCCTAAGGTAATTGCTTTTTTGTCTTACACCATTTTGGCTTACGAAAGGTTCTATAAGAACGCTTTACTTTCAGAAAGTGCAGGAATACTGTATATTATATAAACGCTTGTGCCTAGAAAGTACTTCCAATCTGTAAATGAGCCTTAATAATTATAGGTAACATTTTTTTGAGTGTTTACTGTGGGCGAGGCTCAAAGATAAGGGAGTCCTATGCATTATATCATTAATACTCAAAATAAGGAAGGAATTATTATGCTCATCTAATAGGTAAGGAAAGAGGTTTAGAAAGTTCCCAAGACCACAAAATTATTCAGTGGAAGATCCAAGATTTAACTTATGCTTATCAGACTCAGAACTAGTCTTTTTCCCCCAGTTTTAGTGATATGTGATTGACCTATAACATTGTATTGGTTTCAAGTGTATAACATAATGATTTGATATATATATTTATCATAATAAGCTAAGTTAACATCTGTCACCTCACATAGTTAAATTTTTTTCTTGTGTTGAGAACTTTTACAATTCATTTTTTAAGGAACTTTCAAATATACAATACCATATTGTTAACTATGTCACCATGCTGTACATTACGTCCCCAGAACTTATTTATCTTATAATTGCAAGTTTGTACCTTTTAATCACCTTCAGCCTCCCCAACACCACTCCTTGCCTCTGGCAACTACCAATCTGTTCTCTGTTTCTATGAGTTTGTTTTTTTTTAGATTCCACATATAAGTGAGATCATGTGGTATTTGTCTTTTTCTGTCTGACTTATTTCTCATAGCATAATGCCTTCAAGGTCCATCCATGGTGTCACAAATGGCAGGATTTCCTTCTTTTTTATGGCTGAATAATAATATATATATATATATATATATATCACATTTTATTTATCAATTCATTCATCAAGGGACACATGTTGTTTCCAAGTCTTGGCATGAACATGAGTATGCAGATATCTTTTTGAGAGAGTGATTTATCATCTTAGGATAAATACCCAGAAGTGGGATGGCTGGATCATAGTTCTAGTTTTAGTTTTTTTAGGAAACTTCCTACTGTTTTCCATAGTGGCTGCATCAATTTACCTTCTCACCAACAGTGCACAAGCATTCCCCTTTCTCCATATCCTCATCAACACTTGTTATTTCTTGTCTTTTTTATGATAGCTATTCTAACAGGTTTGAGGTGATATCTCACTGTAGTTTTGATTTGCATTTCCCTGATGATTAGTGATGTCAAGCACATTTTCACGTACCTATTAGCCACTTGCATGTCTTTGGAAAAATGTCTATTAAGTTCCTCTGCCCATTTTTAATTGCATTGTTTGTTTTTTAATTTTTTTTTTTGCTATTGAGTTATATGAGTTATTTATATATTTTGGATATTAACCCCTTATAAGATAGATGGTTAGCAAATATTTTCTCCCATTCTGTAGGTTGCCTTTTCATTTTGTTGATGGTTTCCTTTTCTGTGCAGAAGCTTTATAGCAAATATTTTGACCTATAGTCAAAATAAGACATTCCAGTAAAGTGTACCATCTTTGAAGTTTTATATTTACAGTTTCATATTTTGAGCTTAAACTGAGCAGGAGTTTTTCCTCCTGACAAATATAAATATCCATGAAAAACATAATAAGTTGAACCTTATCATTCATTTATATGTTAGTGTAATTGGATTAATTAGTTTCTTTTTTGAGAATAGCTTTACTGAGTCAAGTAAAGAAGGAAGAGAGCATGACGTCATTGAATTACAGGAAGAATTTGATCATGAGCTGTTACCATGAAGGTAAGAAGTCCACAGATAATTCTTTTAAATGTGGATGAGGCTTGGAAGACAAGGGCCAGCACTAACCTCAATAAACCAAAAGATTATATGTTTAACTGTTGTTCCATCTTCTTAGCACTATAAAATAAAGCTGTGGTATCTGCTTTATTTTGCTGGTTTATTTTTTGGGGGTGGGGGAGGCATACAGTAGCACTATGAAATTACATCTCTTTTATTCTTTGTCCCAATATTTTACATTCTTTCCTTATCCTCCTGCCTCCCTACTTGTCCTCCATCATATTATCGGGTTTCGTGGGTATAATAAATTACCTCCCTGTGAATCATCAAGTTTACTGCTTAGGTCTTGATCCCTGTCGTGCTTCCACTGATCGTGGCATTGTCTCCTGTGTCCCAGGCAAGCCTGTAAAGCTCGTCTGACAACTGTCTCAGCAAAGGTTGTTTTAATTTAGAACAAGTTTAATTAAGACTCTCAGTAATGTGCAATGCAATTATTGGGATATCGTGGGAATCAGAAGCAAGCAAATGGACAAATTTGTCTGTCAGGAATTATAACATACCATATAACTATTGACTACCCGATAAGACTGATTAAGAATGTTTCTAAGGAAGAGTTATGACTTAACCTAAAGACTTGAAAACTAGAGAGAGGAAGTGGGGAATGATTTATAAAAAGACATGTTTAGGGAAATGAACTCCAACATTTTTTGGAAAAAGTAGTAAAATTATATGAAATAATTGTTCATTATGTTGATACTGGGCCTTGATACTATAGGGAATATATTTATATGGGGAGAAGAAGCTCATCAGAATATATCTCTGATTTTCATAGGGAAGAATTATGTACTCTACCAAAGACATGCAGAGGAGAAAACTCTACTCTGATCATTAATACATGTGGTGGGAGGAGAAAAAACCTTCTCTCCAATCCTCATATGAAGAATTTCCTTATGCAAATTTGACAACTTAGTCTCAGTTCTAGAGAATGAAGAAACAGACTAACTAGATTCGAAGAATATTATTTTCTCCCCACTTGACTAGGGTTGGCTTAAGTGTTTGCTTCTTAATGTATTGTAGTTTATTTTTGCACCTGGCAAAATGGGGCATATGAAACAACTCATTCACTCCCCAAATAAAATATTAAAAGACATTAACTACATTATCTAAACCAATGTGCATCTATTTATTTTCCAAGCCAGTGCCCCATGAATCTGTTTTTCCTTATCTTCCTCCCTTTCTGTCAGCATTCTCCTTCTCCCCACACATTTGCTTCCTTGAAGCAAAGCATTTGTGTAAGCTGTTTTCAGTATTTTTACAAAATCAGAAGTAACATTTCCAGTCCACCTTTTGTAGTTGTTTGACCTTGCTTCTTTTCTGAACATAAAAGTCTTAGTCTCTGTAGAACTGCTGGCGGTATGAGAAGCTATCAGTCTATTTTACAGACACTACAAACACTTCAATTCACTACAAAGTTAAGAATACCATAGTAAATCTCACATTATGGGTCCTATTTTCAAATAATTGACTTAGGAGCAAGCATTATTTAGGCTCATCTCTTGCAAGCAGTTGGAATCATGGGTGAAAAGAACCCAGAATATCAATCTGGGACATTAGTGACATCATAACAAATGTCGTAGCCTGAATTTTCAAGATACAGTTTAGGAAGTACAAACTATTGTCATTCAATACAGGGTGTGTGTTTTAGGGGAGACATGGGCATAGTAGGGGAAGGGTTATTCTTCCTATCAATGATGTTCACCCCCACTATCCGTATAAGAAAAAAATATTTTAAATTTTAAATACCCAACCCAAATCTCAGAGTTTTGTTTAAGAATATGGGTTGTTTTTCACTTTTTCAAAACACTTTAGAAAATATTGAGTCACTAGGTTATTTTTAAAAGTAAATGACAACTAGTGTGAATGGTTTTCTATTGAGTCCATGCATAAATAACCATCATTAGTCTATCCCTCCAATATCTAAGGGTACCTCTGTTAACTGCCTCTCTTAACTTAAAAAGCAAATTACATGTGATAACATTTTTCTTATATGTGGGTATAAATTCAGTATAAAAGAAAGAACTCATATACTTCTATGACGTAGAACATATGAAATAGGCTTATTACTACTTATGCACAAAGAGTCACAAATGCAGCATGCATGTGGACACACACACACACACACACACACACACAAACTCCAAGATTCAAATATCTGTGCATTTCCCAAGAAAAATATTTCATGCTCGCTTCTCCCTGCAGCTTTCAGACTACTATATTACATTGCTTCTCTCTGTCATTTCTCTCCATTGTTTGAATGTTTTATTCCCTCTACTTGAAGTATCTTTCATATCACTTTAAACTTATTTTTCAACCTAGCAAGTGTATTTATTTTTTTAATGCATAGTTCCTGTAATTTGTCCTCTGAAGAACCTTCTCAACTCCCATCCACAGTAACAGAATTAACCCACTGTACACCAAGACCTTCTTTATTGGAGAAAGGGGAAGAGGGGGTGCATCGTTCTATTTTATCACTTATCACATTGTTTTGTTATTATTTATTTTTGTATCTGTCACTTCAACTAGAATGTTAGCATTATAAGTGTAGAGGCGATTTTATTCATATTATATTCTCACTACCTATTAAATACCCTTGCACAGAGTAGGTGCCTAATAAAAGTTCAGTGAATTAATGAATGGGAAACCAAATGCTACTTTGCTCCAATGAGTAAAATTAATAATCCCTTAAGCAAATCATGGTTTAGGAGGAAAAATCTATTGAAGAAAAAAAGCCACATCTATTTCCGAGGCATATATAAGTAACGTTGGCATTTCCTTTACTTCAACTGTTGTTTGTGACCTTGTAATTATTAATGCAGCATATAGTACAACAAACAGAAAAACTTCTCTTGGTACCTATGCTTAGAAATATCTGGTACATGAATAGTTAGTGATTTTGAATAACTGAGATTTAGCAATGATATTGTGAATTTATTTTTGTCAAGTGCAGCTTTCTTTCAACAGGTATTATTTACATGCATACTGTGTATCAGTCAGCACTACTTAGGCATCTTTACTATATGTTGAAGTAAACTGGATAATTTTCCAATTAAGTCTAATTTGAAATTAGGTTATGACCTGTACAGTATACACTGAAGACACGTAGAATATACCCTGAACGGGAACACTGAAAGAGACTAAAAATAGGAGTTTTTAAAAAGTAGCAGAGATAAGCAATAAGCAGGATCCTAAAAAAAGAACGGTCTTCAAAATTTTCAGGAGGGAGTTGACATAGGAGGAGATTTCTAAAGGAAAATGTGTTGTCTGATGAGCTGATGAAATAGACAAAAAGCATATCAGTGTGTTGTTCAGCAAGTTCTCCTTCAGCAGCCTAGTAGGGGCACCCAGTGATTCCAAAACACAGAAAAGTCATCTGCTTTGGGATCTGTGAATATCTCTCTATTTCCAAAAGCAAGTAGAGAAAAAAAATGACAAGGATGGCTGATATTTAAGAAAATAATGTCTGATCTTAATGCAGAACATAGAAGAAATTGTTCAAAACTAATTTATTCTTTGTAAAGATTAACCCCCAAGTGCTTGCCACTGTCAGGATCTGCTTGAATAATCTTCCTAAAGGCTGCTTCAGTGTTTTCACCCAGCTTTTTTGAAAAAAGAAAAACATTAGTAAGGCATTTTTGTCTGAGTGCTTCTCCTTTCAGTCATGCTAGTGATGTTTTTTCCTTCTTGTTCTATCTTAAAAATAAATAAATAAGTGAAAAAAATCTTTCCATATAGCAACTTCTCACTCCCTACTGCACACCAAGGCTCTTGTTAATGAAAATTGATTTTTGTGTAGGTCACATAGGAGAGTCATGTACTTCCTGGCATACAGTAAGTCATTTCTGAGTATAGCCTCAGAGAGAGATTCATATCTAGATGTGTGCATAGAATTACATGGAAATGCTAATGGAGACCAACTCTTGAAATGCTAGCAGGCTAACTTCACTAACACTTTCCTGTATTATCATCTGCCCCTCTCCCCGCAAACACACCTTGCCTATGTTCCTGGGGAGAGGGAGTCTATAAATTGATTGTATTCAGTTCCACAATTTCATGAAACTCAATTTCACCAAGCCAAAGATGTGAAGAGAATTAGAATAAAAAATGTCTGGCTGTTTTGACATCTCTGACATCATGTTGTTCTCTTTATTTTGACATGAAAAAGTAGATCATATTTGTAGTGTTCATTATCCCAATTAGCAGCAGATAATCTTGGTAACAGAGTGTTTCTTGTTTTACACACAATACAAAGAATTAAGACCCAGTGTTCTCAGACAAGGCCCATGTGTGGCATCTTGTATTCAAATCTCTTTTCATTGATGTTATCCACCACCAAGGGTCAATGTATTATTCGATGAAATGCCATGGGATGATTATGTGCTTTTTTCCTATGATGATGAAAAATTCAATGTACTATATATTTTATATATACTAAACTAAAATATTACTATATATTTTAATGTAATTATTATATATTTAATATATCTTAATTATATATTTGCTAGAACATAAACACACTCGGCAGGGGTTTCTCTGTCTTGTTGACTCCTACAAACCCATTGCCTACAAGAGTGTTTGGCAGATAGTGGTTGGTCATAATAAATGTTTTTGAATGAATTAATGCATAAATAAATGTAAATACATTTGCTTGAAATCAGTACTATTCAAATCATAGGACCCATCTTTTTTTCACCCTTAGCACACACAGCAACTTCAAATATCAGATATGGAAGTAGGAATGTTCTTCTATCCTACACTGCTATCTTACTATCCCTCCAGTATATTTTATTTAGTCTTAACTTTATGCTTTTGTATGTTCCATTCACCACCGGGATTTCCTTCACTCTTCATCTCTACCAATCTATGGGCCTTCTTTCCTTAAAGATCTGGCCCAATATTCTAGTCCTACAGTCATTCTTCCTTACATCTCCCTGCATATCCTCTCAATCTCTATACCGTATTTTCTTTTTTTTTTGGATGAAAAGTGATAGGTGGTTTGGTAAATGTTCAATAATAATTAATTAGTCTAAATTAAGTATTACGAACTAAATAGGAAGACCCTTAAGAAGAAGGATCAGTTTTCTTCGCATAACACCATTATAGTTTTATACCTGGTAGCATTTGCCCCTCTGAATTCCCACTCCTTTACATTAGTTTTTTTTTTCTTCTCTCTCCTTCCCTAAGATCCACCCTTTCTTAATGTTCTGACTTTTTTCTTTTTTTCTTTCCCTATACTCACTTCTCAACTTCCTCTTCAGAACATGAAATATTTTGAAGCATGTCAAAATGTTTTTAAAATGTACTTCAAAAATAAAATTTATTTAGTTTTTTCCACTAAAGATGTAATGCATATTCACTATACAAATTTAAGCACATAAAAGATAAATATTACTAACAGTTTTACTATTGGCAATAACTTGGATTATTTCTTCCATATTTTTAATATGATGTTAACAACAAATAAAACAGTTGAAGTCATATTCTGTCTATATGAATTTTACCTGGGATTGTGAAGTTTTTCAAATTAAAAATTGTCATTATTGCTTTCTAACCTCTAAAGTGTACACATCTAAAGCCTTTCTATGTATCTTAAAGCATAAACTTGAGGGCAGTATTTTTTTTCATCTTAAATAAATTCTACATATTATCTAGTAAAAATTCATGGATTGTGTTTGTATGACATGGGGGAAGGAAAGAAATGGAAGGCTATGTGTTACTTACTGCTGATTGTTGATAATGAATTGCTCCATATATTTTCTAAATGAATTTACCTTTTTTTTTTTTTTTTTTTTTTGCTGTACGCGGGCCTCTCACTGTTGTGGCCTCTCCTGTTGCGGAGCACAGGCTCCAGATGCACAGGCTCAGCGGCCATGGCTCACGGGCCCAGCCGCTCCGCGGCATATGGGATCCTCCCAGACCGGGGCACGAACCCGTATCCCCTGCATCGGCAGGCGGACTCTCAACCACTGCGCCACCAGGGAGGCCCTGAATTTACCTTTTATACTAACATCATGCTGCAATATTTCTTTTAGAATTGATGGATCTATTTTAATAAACAGTAAAATAATCTTATTGTTCTTCACACATAGAAAACCTTTTTCTGTGTGAGGCAGTCTTTTGATATATAGGCTATTTATTATCAAGGTATATATAGAAAGATTTCAATAACAGCTATATTGGGTGTTTAGAGTATGGTTATTCACAGAGGTATGACAAAGAAGGTCACTGTAAGGTAAGTTGAAGACATCATTATATTTCATTTGGTACAGCTGACCTAGAAGACTTTTAAAAGCAGAGTATGCCCCTATGTCTGTGGTTAGGTGATTCATTAAAGGAAAACTTATTCCTCATCTCAGTTCAATGTCATCTTCTGGAGGCTTGTCCCTTTTTTGACCCCCATATCAGAACTCTTCTTCTATCCAAAGAACCAAATAGGGTTTGGAACACGATGATGGACTCTTCATTTCAGCCACCAGTTACCATACCTCTTTCTCTTTTGACCTTAATCCTGTCTCTCAGCTTCTATATGTTTGGCTCAAGGGGTTGCTGAGCTTCATGCTCTCTTGCTCATATACTTTTACAGGTTTTTCTTTTCCTGAACAAAGCAATAATAAAAACAGTTCTGGGATTTTTTTTGCCAGACATTACTTCCAACTTCCACATAAATCAGAAGATATTTTTACCTATCCTATGTCTTAGATTTCTCTGAACTTAGATTGCAATTTTGAATGTCTGCAGGGCACTTAAGGCTTACCTTCACAGACTAAGGATGTTTGAGAAGCAGATCTTCTGCTGGTTCTGAATAAAAGTTGTAGCTACAGGCCCAAGACCACTAGAGGAATAGCTTGTCTGAAGCCTTAGCAAACCCATAGACAGGGGCCAACTTGTTTTACAACTTCCTTCACCAGAACCCCAGGACCAGGTGAAAGTTTTAGGGCAGAAATTTTAAAACACTTCTTTCTTTCTAAGAGTTTCTTTCAAAAAAAATCTTCCAAATGAACATTTTCTACTCCACAGTGAAAGATTTTTTTTTTAAAGCTCTTCTTGTCCTAAATAACCTAATAGTTTCAATTTCTTCTTGCTTTCCAGGAACTCATATTCCAGCCAACTATCACATGATTTTCCAATATAAGTATATGGATCATGAAAGAATAAAAACTGAAAGTTACCAATAAAATCCCCTAAATAAATCTAGATATCATCACTATCTATCACATTGATGGTACTCATTGGGAACCTTGAAGGAAATACTCTCATTTGAACTGTAGAGTACTGGTCATGCTCCAGAGAGCATTTAACAGCAAATACACTTATGCAACCATCTTAATAGCAGTGAGGTAGAGATGCTATATGTATCAGATGAGAAAACTTACCTAAGTGATTAAAGTTTATAATGTCAAATTGCCCCAAACTATAAAAAAATTTGGGAGTAGATGACATTTGCTTTTGTTATTTTCTATACAGATACCTGGTTATACTTATGCTACTAAATACCCATTTTTAAAAGAATATTCCTTACCAAACATGCTAAAAACCAATCAAAACAGTTCTTCATCTGAAATATCTGCACTTACCATGTGAATTTTTTCTATAATATAAGGCATACATCACTGTTTTCAGTCCCCATCAGTGGGGTGAGTCAGGGTGTTTGCTATTAGTGACACTAAGTAAAGGGAACAGTTGCACCAAGGAGTTTATTTATTTATAGTCAGTCTGCACTCTTTACAGTCAGTGAACAGTCCATTGAAAACCTCTGTAACTGTTGCATTATTCAGTAACTAGTTCCCTTTCCATTTTGCAGTTATTGTCTATTTATTATGGCATTGGATTTTTAGCTCCATTTTTTAAAAAAATAACACTTTGAAAATTTAACAATGACTAGTACAATGTCCTGACATTACCCAGACTGTATTATATTACAGTGAAAAATATATTTCATATAAAAACTCCACTCAATGGAATATTTTGTTGTCTTAAACAATACTTTATATATGTCCTAAGCAATTTTCCTTCTACCCAGAAATGAATGTCCATTCTATTGTATAGTGTTTTCTTTACAGACTCAAGTGTGTTTAATCTTATCTGCATTTTTTGTTCAAAAAAGAAACCTATGAAATGACTATATAAAAATTAATACATGATTCTTATGAATATGCTTCTGAAATTCAGAAATATTCAATATATTTCTCTTTTCAAAATTTTGCCTAATATACAAATATGTTATGCACAAAGTGGATGCATTTAAATTATAATTAACACACTTTGAGCTTGGAGGATGCAAATAACTATTGTCAGTTTCAATTAGCCAGAAGCAGATTGTTAGTGCATGCCTCATACTGTCCTTGCAGATAGTCTGAGGAAACAATGAGGCTTTCTAAATTAGCCAGTTTCCTAAATTTGCATATTCTTTGCACAAAGATTCATTCATAATGGTTAAATCAAGAGTGCCATCCACCAAGTTGATGTGCAGTGCTCTTTCTTACACACACACACACACCCAAACACAAACACACACAGATGCATATTTATTCTCTGTTCCCCAAACTCATAAAACTGACAATTATTGAGTTAAAATCATTTTGAATATTTCAAATTACAATAAGACTTGTGTAGTTTGTTAAGATGGGCAAGTTGTTCAAAATACCATGGGACATCTAGGGGACCTTGGATAAAATACTGGAGGAAGGAAGGGAGAAGGAAGGTAAAAGTAAGACAAGCAGACAACTTGGTTTATCTTATAATTTTTCCTAGGACCAGACCTTGTAGATGGGGTACAAATGGTAATATTTTCAAGTTATTACCTCTTTTGCATTGTATATGATTTTTCAGTTGGCAGGACCATAATTGAAATCCACAGTATGCACTAAAATACCATACTTTAAAGTAACCTTGAAGAGTTAATTTGTTTTCTTTTATATCTGATGATAGCAGATGGCATTCCACCATTTACTTCTTTTATGTTTAGGTAAAAAGACTTTCTGACCTAATTGGGGATTTCCAGCTCTAATGCCTCCATGAGTTAAGCTTCAGCTAATATAAAGAATGAAATATTAGCTTCATTTTTGAATTTCTTTGCTTTCACTGATTTGTTACTACTATAATGTCATTTTAAATGTACTTTTAGTATGTTAATTATCATTAAGATAACCAACTGGCTGTTAAAAATTAGAACAGTGTGGAATAAAAATTTTTGATCTATGATTATGTCAAGTTTATTTATAATTCAGTCATTAAGAACTCAGTAATGAGATGTTATTCAGCAAAACTAAATATTGTTCCTACTTTCAGGTCTCACTGTATTTTTCTATTTTTGGTGAAAAGCATCATTTTGTTCTCATTTTGTTCTAATAAGGAATAGATTATGTCATTGAAAACACTTTCCCTAAATGTTTAATTCAACCTTTCAAATAATAGAAGGCTAGAAAATAGCAGCTGCTTGGAGAAAGATTATCATCTCATGTGGGGGGTGGTTATAGGATATTTGGAGAAGATACAGGACTTTCACTGGCCTGAAATTTCTCCTACTGAATCAGAAAATCTTGTGTTTCAATCAACAAAGATAAGTATCACAGAATTTCAGGGTGTGTGTCTATATATATATATATATATATATATATATATATATATATATTTAAGATTATTAAAGCGCATAGCTAAAGGACCCAGGGAGATGGTTCTAAGTACTTGTTGCCTTAAAATTCTGTGATATATAATATCTGTTTTGATATTATTATAATTAGTATTAGGTTATATTATCCATACATCAAAAATATATGAATTATATTCATATATAAATATATTATATATCTCAAATATACTACTCTCACTAAAATTTGTAACTATGTAACATGCCTCCAACCCTCCCAAGCTCCTGTAGTCTGCAAAAACTTTCTTTGTAATTAAACCAAATCTCAGCAGATTTCATCACTTAGAAGAGCCACAGCATTTTCTATCAGAAAGATATATAGAAATCATATAGTCCCATCCTTTGAGTTTACCAGGAAGGAGGCTGAATCTCACAGGCCTTCTCAGGTTAATAGCTTCTTAAAGGTGGTATCATGGCTCAAATCAACACCTCCTGCTCTTTAGTCCACTACATCATGCTGTCTCTCCCCATTTTCCTGCATCTTTGCAAACTGTTCAATCTCTTTCTTACCTTTTATTCCTCTTCTAGGTAAAACAAACAAACAAAACAAAAAATATTTTAGACTTGAGGACTTTTAATATCTAGTACCATGATTTTCCAAATAATGAGGACTGAAAGGTTGTCTCCTTTGCTCTTTTCTGTCCTGCTTTTTACCAACTGTAATTTCTACCATGCAGCTTTTCTTGGCTGAAGATACATGACTTGGGAGGAGTAACACAGAACTATTACCACCAATTAACATCCTAAATGAAATTATCTCTTCAGATTAGGTAAATATATTTATTTTCTATTACTGCATAATGCATTCCCATAAATTTATCATCTTCATAAATTTATAAGTTCCCATAAGTCAGGCTCCTGGGTTAACTGAGTTAGCTATGCTCAAGGTCTCACCAGGCTGAACTCAAAGTGTTGGCGAGGGGTTGCAATCTCATCTGAAGCTTGGGGTCTTCTAAGTTCACATGGCTTTTGGCAGAATTCAGTTCTTGGGGTTGTAGAATTAAAATCCTCATTTTCTTGCTGGCTGTCAGCTGGGGGTCATTTCATCTCCTTGAGGCCACCAGCCATTCCCTCCCACATGGATATCTGTACAACGTGGCAGTTTTTTCCCTTCAAAGCCAGAAGAAAAATCTCTCATTTGCTTCAAATTGCTAGTTTCAAGATGGGCATAGCCCCATTTCTGGCTCACCTGATTGAGTCAGGCCCACCTAGGATAATCTTCCTTTTGACTAACTCAAAAGTCAACTGATATGGGACATTACTTACATCAACACAAACCCTTCACTTTTATTATATGACATGACCAAATTACAAGAGTAAAATCCATCATATTTCCAGTCTTTTCTAACTCAAGGGTACGGGATTATATGTGGCATATAAACCAGGGGGCAAGAATCTTAAGGGCCATCTCAGAATTTCTCAGAATTCTGGTAACCATGATAAATATTTACCACACAATGAGGAAAAGATAAACAGTGGGTGACTAAAGGGAAAAGATGAATAGCTTATGTATGTTTAGGGAAGACGGCCTTGAGACAAAACAGTACCTGTTGACATTGACAACCAGGGTCAGCTCTGATTTAAATAATTTTAGCTCTTTTGTGAATCTTCTCTATGTTCTTAGCCTAACTGCATTAAATGAATACTTATTAAAAGAAGGAAACTTATAAGTATCCATTATGTACTTTTACAAAGACCTCGAGGGAAACGTTTTTATCATTTTAAGAGATTATGCTTATACTATGCTCAAAGTAACATATAACCAATTAAAGAAAGTAGAGCTAGACTTGACCTCAGGTCTTAGGCTTGTGAGTTCACTACATTTCTACTAAAACAAAGGTCCTTTATCTTACTTGCTCTGTACACTGGGCTTCACTAGCATTGTTAGGGTACTACCAGCAAGTGGTGCAATCCCTGCCCTCATGGAATGTAACATGTACTTGGCCATATAGCCATCTCACAAGAAAACATACATAATAATGCAAAATAGTTTAAGTGTGAAATGAACACTAGTTACATAACAGACATGTTTGTAGTACCAGAGAACACAAAGCATACCTTTATTATAGCTTTCATTGTTCTCTTTGTACTTCTCTGTTTCCACATTAGACCATAAGCTACTTGAGGACAGGGACTGAATCAAATTCTGCTTTGTGTTCACAAAAGTTAGCACAGAATTTCATGCTTAATAACATAATAGGCTCCCAGTTTATGTTTGCTAGGAATTATTTTCCCTACAGAGCAATTTGTATTTGTTGTAATTGTAGTAATTTTTATTGCACATGTTCTTTTCTAGCAGAAGTACTAGATTATACTGAGAAATTAATGAGAAGTGTTAGTTGGTATTTAGAAAAGAGGATTTAAAATCTAGAATGTAGTTGTATTCAGAAAAGGAATACTGAAGGAAAAACAAGAAAAAGAAATATATATGTGTGTGTGTGTATATATATATATATATATATATATATATATATATAGTTTTCTTTCAGCCCCATTTTAGATATTAATGAACCAAAGATGACTAATATGAGATCTCTGTCCTTGAGAGGCATATAATCCTGTGGCTAGCTCCGCTTGGAAGGGTATGAACAAATGTGTCTCTGTCAATCCTACGTGGGTATTTAACAGAAAAAGACATTGTCACTTTGAGCAAATTAGCATAGGTTGGGGTTTATTTGAGAGCAAAGTAAAATATGTCCCTTTTATATTTTAGTTTCTAAGACAAGGGAACCATAATTAGAAATTAAATGCTGAATACACATAGGGAAGTATTCATCCAATTAGGTGAAAATGACTCAGTTTTATTACTGCAGTGGAGAACAGAGCAATCTAAGAATGGTGAAGATCTCATATATCAACCAATATATGCATAATTTAATGTATAGTATATATTATGTATATAAATAAATCATTCTATAAACCAAAGGGTATTAAAGATTTTCTAATCTAAGCATTGATTACTTGAATATTTTCCATGTTAAATGACAAAACTGTAAAACTGTAACCCTTGCTAATTGCAAAATTTTCAAAGTCTCTTATATGGAAGGTCTTTAGTAATAGAAGGTCATGTAAACTGTGTAATAAGTCATATGAGATATTCTGCTAACTGTGGATATGACAGAAGAGGGACTACATGGAAATAAATGCACACATTGTTACTTATCCTAATGAGGCATCACTATTTTTATTCTGCAGATGTTTCTAGTCTGTAATTAATCATTTTGTGAAATTATATTCTCCTGAAAACTAACAGTAGATGTTTCTTTTTCCTCCCTCTGACCATTCATCAATCTCATCTTATCAGATCAATATGTCCAGAATAGTCAAAGTAGCATGTTTTACATACACTAAATGTGACTGTTATTAACACAACATTTACAGAAAGAAAATTTTAAAAATTATATTTGGATATAATGAGTTTGGTTTGACCTAATAAAGGCCTGAGGGCTAAATTTACAATTCCCCCTTTGAAGCTTGAAGGAGTTGTTTAAATAAATTTATTCAGAAAGGTAGTATCAGTTGGAATTATAACCTAACTCAAGAAGGGCTTAGGTGTTTTTACTCCCCATTTAACCTAACATCTAGCATACTACCTGAGAGTTCTAATAAATATTTGGTTCAGTGAAGGAAAGAATAAATAAATGTGTTCTTGGCTGACCAATTCAGAGCGGGTTTTGGATTTGTTTAAAAAGTCAGGCCTATCTTGGGCATATGTCTAAGCTTAGGAGTTAAGTATATGGAGAATACTTACTTGTTCTAAGACAAAATATCAGACCATTATATTGACAATATTCATTTCCATTGTTCATTTCCTATGTTCTTAAGTTCTCAAAATGTCTCTGAAACTTAAGAGCAGCAGAAGCACAGAACAGCAGAACTAGATTAGCCCATATGCCACAGACCAAGGAACCAATACAAGGGTAAAGTATATCAATGCAACTCTAAAGTATGTCAGCTGTATTTATAAATTTGGGGATCAGAATATGACCACCATGCAAGTTTGTGGACCCAGTAGACACACGATGATTCAGACATGGGAGGAAAATGTATTACCTGTCCTCCATATGCCCCCCAACAGAGAAAGGGATCTTTGGGTATCAATGTCAACTCATATTCTGGGTCCAACAGTCCTTGTAATGTTGAATATTCCCTTTTTCCCAATGTACAGCTACACAAGCAAATGGTCATAGGTCCCTTTGGAGAAGAACTGGGGAATCAGTACCATATACACTTGTTGTGTTTCAGAGTTCTTCTTCATGGAGACCCAATATCCCCTTCAGTCAATGGGTCTTGGCCTGAGAATTGGCTTACTTTTCAAAGCTAGGATCATGACTCTTTATTGAAGCAGCTGGCCTCAGCCTCATAATCATCCATACTTGATTATTTTGGGGTGTGTAGATTGGGCAATCCCCTGTTTGACTGCCCATTTAGATTGCCTCTGAGCATACTGTGTTCTATTAACCATGTCTATAGCTCTCTGCAGGTCAGGTCCTAAACGCTACCATTTCGACCCTGCCTCTTATTACAGTATCATGCCTACCTTGCTTCTGATGATTACATACCAGTACTTGGCATCTATTATTTTGGGATTCTATCATATCCATTGATATCAAGGCCAGTTCTGTAATAGTATCTCCTACTCTCAGCCCAGGACTTCAAAGAATAGCCATGTCTGAGCTTCTCAACAATATTGGTGGCCCAGCACGAGTGCATTCCTTACCACTTTTGTCAGTAGAGTGTCTCCTGGGACTTCCTACAAAATATAGCTCCCTGGAGGGTTTTCTAGATGTACATAGTATATCCATATCGGCATGCCCGCTTCTCTGAGCCTTTGATTCTTTCCTCCAGTATTTTCCAGGTAAGTCCTGACATTTCTACTTCACTTTGTGAGAGCTATCTCTTTTCCCAAACCTACGAGAAGCCACCTAACAGTGTATTAGCACCATTTCCTATGGTCCTTGTCAAGATATTAAATCCTGTATTACAAGAGAGTGGCCTTATCCTGATACACTCTTCCTTATCTAACTTTATATTTTGTCTCATTTGACTCAACACTCTTAGAATCCAGCCTCAATATATTCTGAGTTCATTTTGGTACATGTTGGCTAGATCCTGTGGCAATTTCAGTGTATACCCCCTTTAATTTTTTAGAATGCCTAGCACTTCTTTGACTAGTTTATGTTGTAACTTGACTCTAATTATTGGCCTGTTAGCCAGGAAGCATGGAGGCAGAACCTGAAGGGGCAATGTTTTGCCTTTGGGGAGATGGTCCTGTTAGTTGTCTTTAAGCAAGTTGGTGGGCTGCCTTCAACATGGAAAAGTAGGCTATTTTTGTAGACCCAGAGGATTCAAGGTGATATTGAGATACAAGATTTTCAAGTGCACCAATGCAGATGTACTCATCCCAAGTCTTGATAACACAACCTTTCCCAATCAGGACCCTGACTTTGGCGTATCAGGCCTGCCTGGGATGAGAATTCAGCCTTCTGGAGTGCTGATATTCTTATAAATATGTACTGGGCCTGATTCTCTCCATTTACTTCCCTCCAGGTTCAGAAGATGAGAGTCCCTTGACATGCTGCCAAGGAAATCCTCTGGCTTTCATACTTCCTGTTATATTGCTTATTAATCATCATCAGCCTTTCACTGTCTCTCTCCAGTGCATAGATGACCCCTAGCACAGCCATTTTTTTGGAAAAGTTCTTATAATTATTCTCTCTCACCAATCCCCCCACAAAACTCTCAAATACCTGGGATATCATACCTTCCAGGTCATTCCCCTACTTTAGCATTTCATCCCAGTTTATGACCGATGAAAAGTTTGTGTTGTTCAACAACCACGTGCCAGGGGTTGTCAGTTATGCATCTACTACCAGTTACCCATCACATTTTAGAGTTTGTTCCTAAGAAACTTCCTAATATCAATTCTTTTATGTTAGGTTCCTCAGGAAACAGATTCTGAGACTCTCACAGTTGCTTACAGGAGATTTATTGGGTAACAACACTGGATTGAGCAGAGGGAGAAGTAGAACTGGGAGAAAGTTGCACCAGTGGCCTCAGCTATCCTATAGGGAGCTCTGGAGCTAGAATGGCCCTTCAGAGTTCTTTGGCTGTGAGACAAGAAGGTCAGGCTTTTATGCTCCATTTTTGAAAAGTCATTGGATGTGAGCTGACCCCATGGAAGAGATAAGGCTTTTAGTGAGACAGCTATCTTTTGCTGAGGTCAAGTCATAGAAAGAGATCCAGGTGAGAGCCATTAGTCACAAACTCTCCAAACAGCTGGGGTCATTACTGCCTCTTCCTGAAGGGGAGAGTTGAGCAGATCACCATAGCGCCCACTACGTGTTCTTAGAGAAGATTTGCAATTTTACAGGTGCTCTCTGGAAGCCTTGGACTTTAACACAATGGAATAACTTATGACAGTGATTCTAACTGAGTTAACTTGAAAGGAAAGAGAATTTTAGAACAGGTAGTATACTTGGTGGTCCTCAAATAGGTCAGAGTGTCCTGCTCAGGTCTGAAGCTGGCTAGTATCCCTGCCAGCTTTCTACATTATACAAACTCCAATATTGTGTAAAGTGTAATACAAACCTGTGGCTGCCATCTGCAGGGTTTGTGTTGGATTTGACTTGGATTTATATGAAAGTCTTGGCTGGAAAAAAAGGTCCTGATCTTAATTTCTGTGCTCCAAAGAGCTCCTATGCCTAGCCATCCACAGCCAGATATCAGTGTTTAAAGCCATCCTCCCAGTCCTCCTTACAGTTTCTTCTGCCCTTTCTGCTTGCAGTTCTCATATTTCAACTCACCATACAATAGCTGCTAGCTGCATGCATGTAATGATTTTCTGAGAAAAGATTATTAAAACGCTTGAGAGAGGAGATTATATTTTTAAAAAGCAAAACTCAGAAAGATTGATAAAATGGACAAACTATGCTCCTTCTGAGTTGAATATGTAATTAAGAAATTAGATTTGTCCTTTAATAGAGCAAGGTGTTCCACCATATCTTAAGAATAAGTGGCAAGAGGAAAAGAGAAGCTAATTTTAATGTGTATGAATAATAATTAGATAGAATCCTAAATTGTTCCCATAAAATTAAAAAAATCCTCACTATTTGCTTTATTTTTTCTTAGTTTGAATAATATCTCACAAATATTAAGTAATTTGAAAAATCCTTGCTATGGCAATATGGTTATTCAAGTGAAAAATTAGCACTTTAAGGGATTTCCAAGTCCACAATGAAATGTTTCTTATAACAATCGCCTCACCGTTAAATTGGATTCACTTTCAAGTCAGTCTCCTTTCAGGCAAAATTACCACATGTAATTAGCTTACACAGAGACTTGCTCTAGCCAAATTAGGCTGTCACTTTATATACAAAGTATATTGTAACGTGAAGGGTCAAAGACCCTCATAATTATAACTGCAAAAGATTTCTCTAATGATAATAATACCCTTGCCTTTAATGGGACTGAGTTTTAGTTTTAACGAAGGTCTAGCAAACGCAGAGATAATGCCTGGTTGAGGAATGGGGTGGGTAGAATTGAGTACCTTTCTGAAACAAACTATCCCTGACCTTCTTCTCTATGAGTGATTTTATTCAGGATGGCTTGTTACGGATTACTATTTCTCGTCCTTCCTACGGCATGAATAGTTTACAAAATCAATAAACAATGACTACCAAGAAATCCACAGCATTTTAACACAAGATTTCCTAAATTCCTGACTTGGACAACAATTCCTTGGAAATAACTGACAGAAAGAAGTTGAATATTTTGTGAGAAAAGCAATGCAAACCACAGAGAAAGCAGTGTAGGCATAGTTGAAGGGTAACTGTAAACTGAAATAATATTTCTGAAGCAGGTCATACATTAAGAGAGACGTGTGAGACATGAAATGAAAACACCCTATCAAGACTGTGGGACTCTTCCTTTTTCAGACAACAAAGAGTAGCCCTTCTGAATGTTTTTTTCCCTTTGGAGACCTGGAAATACTTGCCAAAAAAAAATACATATTTCAAAACAGGAAAGGAGGGAACAGAAGTGACCTCTGTACTTTGAATGAGGACAAACATGTAAATATGAGTGTGACAGGATGCAGTAGGAGCATCATTTAATAGAGAGAAGGAGTCCCTTAAAGATTGAGATATTTACCAGGGGAAATATCTTGGTGGCAAACGGATGGAAATAATAGTTTCTCACAATTTATCTCTGCTAGGTTGGCCCATGCTGCCAAATAAGCAATATGCTCATGTTCAAAATGTCCCTGCTTGTTGAGAGAGCCACACAACCTCAGATCTTTCTTTACTTCCGCATTCCATATATCACTCAGGCACACCTGCTTGGTAGAAGCTAGTCATATGACTACACTCTGGTAAAAAAGGGATACTGAAATTTGTTTAAATTTCTACATGTGAAAGGCAACTTTAGGAAACTACTAACATGGGAAGGGGATTTTCAAAAGATGTTGGGCAGCCACAAATTGCATAGTTCCTCTAGGGCAATAAAGATGATTCTCAGCTCAACTATGAAGGGACAAGCTATGCAGGAGTCTGAGGAAACCAACAGTCCATACTGAAACAGAAGGACAGAGGACTCCAGGAGGGAAGTGTTCAGGAAAAAAACGGAATTGATAAATTAACTGATGAAATTGATCATTCTTTAGGCGTGACAAGGACTTAAAATTTCTGTTGAAGCATTTTGGTAGGTAGGTATGCAGACAGTTTAGAAAATGGAGAAAATAACACAATGTTTACCTTCAAGGATATACCTAAAGTTGTTCAAAAGGAAGGTAAAATCATTATACACTATTTGGCTCAGCAGTGAATCATATTTAAATAATCATAACAATGTAAACATTTAATGATGACAACAAAAAGTGATGGTGTATTAGAAGGATGGGTGGAAGTAAAGTGGGGGAAGAGGAGGGTGAAATAATTTAAGATTACTAAGCCTTCATCATCTTAAATAGATATATAATTTCTGTAATTGAGAAATTGAGAAATATAAGAAAAAGTATATGATTTATAAGTGTAAAAGTTAATCCCATAAGAGTATAGAAGGCATAACTGAAACAGAAGTACAGGTTCTCTTACAAAACTTACTGTATCATTTGTCTTTAACTCCCTGCAGGTAACACTTTGGTAAAAATAAAAATTAGTTAAATTAAAATAACAAAATCACATACACAATTTAATGCAGAAAACCATCATAAAATTCTATGATCCTAATACTAGTTACTACTATTTTGATAACATGCACTTCTTACAGGTTTTTCCTAAATGTTTCCCCTCCACTACATTAAACATATGCATGCAATTTTATACCATGCTTACTTACTTAGCATTATAACCTAAGAATTTTTCCATGTTTAGCCTGCCTAGAATCATCACCTTTAATGGCATCCTTTAATGGCATGTTACCACATTAGGTATATGCCCCCGCAGCTACTCAACTAGTCCATTGTTCTTGGTCTGTTAATTCAGTCAATATTTACTATAATAAATAATAATAAAATAAAGCCCTTTTTACATATAAATTTTTTGATAATTTTAATATTTTCCACAGGATCAATTCCAGTAGTAGGATTACTGGTTTGATAAGTGAACCGATGAGAAGTATGGGCAATACACCTAGTATAGTATCCAACACAGTTTTCAGTGATTGTTAAATATTTGCTACCATCTCCAAATAACACATTTCCAAATTGCTTTATAAGAGAGTAGAACCAATTGGCAAAGTCACCAATGATGTAGCAGAATTTTTAAAATACACCCAACAAATGGTAATATTAATATTCATTCATTAAACAAATATTTATTGAGCACCAATTATGTCACAGAAGCTCTTCTAGCTGCTGGGCCACATTACTAAGATTCTATTTGAATGGAGCTTACGTTCTAGTGGGAGAGATAGGTAATAGACAAACATACAATATAAAACAATAATATTATAACACAATACTATATACTCTTAAGTGCTATGAAGAAACTAAAGCTGGGTAATGTTATAGAAAATTAATGGGTGGGGATATAAGGAGTTATTTTGAATAGGGTGATCAGGAAAGATCAGTCTTAAGAAGTAACATTTGAGCAGAAAGTTGAGAGAATAAGCTATATTGTCAAATGGGGAAAGAATCTTCCAGACAGAAGAATCCGTAAGTGAAAATGACTAAAGTGGACATGAGCTAGCTGCTCAAGAAACAAGAAGGCCGGTGTGGTAGGGAGTTAGTGAGACATGGAAAGAGTGGTATGAGATAAGTTGGGAAGGTAGACAGGCCCTGTAGAACAGAGTAAGGAGTTTTGGTGAGAGATGATCATGAATTAGAGTGATAGAGTTGAGGTGGTTAGAAGTGGTCAGTTTGGATAAATATTTTGAAGGTAAACTTATAGGACTTGCTGATGGATCAAAAGCGATTATGATGGAAAGAGAGGACTCACTGGATTTTTGACATGCACAAGTGATGACTGATGGTGCCATTTACTGAAATTGGCAAGTCTGAGGTAAGGGTGGTTTTGTGCCAGGGAAGTCAGTTTGTTTTGAATACGTTGTTTAATATTCCTGTTAGGCATTCAAGTAAATATGTCAGGAGGAATAAGCTGCTTTATTCAAACTTATTTGATTATTACTGATATTGAATATTTTTCCAT
The DNA here is from genome assembly GCF_964341445.2 of Mesoplodon mirus. Classification (NCBI taxonomy): domain Eukaryota; kingdom Metazoa; phylum Chordata; class Mammalia; order Artiodactyla; family Ziphiidae; genus Mesoplodon; species Mesoplodon mirus. The sequence continues at coordinate 108,022,785 of NC_138981.1, read as the reverse complement.
TTGTCTTTTTGTGGTCATATTTCCTATTTTGTAATTTATTTGTTATGTGTCATTTTATATTAGAGCCTTATATATTAATTATATTAAGTGGACATGTCATATTTGTGACAAATTGTTGCATTGTTTATTTTTATATTAGAGTTTAAGGACATACAAAAGATCTTAAGAATAATTTATCAGTTATTCTCATTGCAATTTATTCTATTGCTTTTAAGATATTGCCCTTCCAATGCTCTGATAAATATTCAGTTTTATTTACTTTTATCTAGTTATTGAAAGTTATTTAACATTAATCCCTTGGGAATTCATTGGATTTGTGTTAGAATATCATGCACACACAATGTTAACATATTCTACAGGTTTTTAATACTAAATAAAATGTTAGTATACTTTATTTATTTAGGATATAAAATTCTGAAGAGAAAACAATTAGTTATCTGTGTCTAATACAGGCAGTGAATGACCCTTGGTGCCTATCTGATGCACATCTCTTGGCTTGGTTGTTATCATACACATACTAACATGTAGTTATTTCCTTGAGGTGTATTTCCTGTAAGCAGATCTTATAAAAGAGTTGGTAACTCAGACAATTGGTAAAGTGAATTACTGTCACCTAAACAGCATTTGCTGTGTTTAAGTTTTGAATTCTTGATCTAGAGCTTTTCCAATTTAGGGCTCAGAGTTCAAGTTCATGCCTTTCCACAATAACCAGTGGTTGACTATTTGTATTTGGTACTTTTGTTTGTGGATCCTATTTTGATTTAGTCTTTTCATTGTTTGTTCATCTTGGTTGTCATAGAAAGTCACAAATGATCTCTTAGGCTATTTATTCTGTATACCCTTTCTTCTATAGTTTTTTTCAAATGACTTGTCATTTTTATATTTCTTTGAATGCTTCACTCTTGATTATTCAAAAACACAAAACTTTCAGAAACACAAAAATTTTGATTAATGCTCAGGAAAATAGTCACATCTACCATTCCTTTCTATGTAGTATCTTCATTTCAGAATTGAAATTATGTATTGATTAAAATATATGTGTATGTATGTCTATATGAAATATAAGTATTTTTCCACACCACATGTCAGTGAAGGTATTATTATCCCCATATTTTTTATTAATGTAAAATTCACATAATATAAATTAACGATTTTAATTTTATATTATGTGAATTACTCTAATGAATAATGATGCTGAGCAATTTGTCATGTACTTGCTGGTTATTTGTATGTCCTTTTTGGACCAATATTCTATTCAGATACTCTGCCAATTTTTAATTGGTTATTTCTCTCTTTATTGTTGAGTTATAATAGTCCTTTATATATTCTGGGTACCAGAACTTACCAGATTTATAATTTTAAAATATTTTCTCCTGTTCTTTAAGTTGTCTTTTCACTTTCATGGTAGTGTCATTTGATGTGCAAATCTTTTCATTTTGATGAAGTCCAATTTCTATATTTTTTTCTTTTGTTGCTTATGTTTTTGGCATCATATCTAAAATTTAATTGCCAAGTAAAAGGTCATAAAGATTTAACCCAAAGTTTCCTTCTAAGAGTTTTACAGGTTTAGCACTTACATTTAAATCTTTGCTCTACCTTGAGATAATATTGTATGTGGTATGAGGTAGGAGTCCAACTTGATTTTTTTACATGTGGATAAGCAGTTCTTACAGCACCGTTTATTGTGAGAGATTGTTCTTCCCTCACTGAACAGTCTTGGCAATCATAACTCAGTTGGCCATAGATGTAATGGTTTATTTCTAGACTATCAATTCTATTCCACTGGTGTATATGTGTATTTATATACCAATACCAAACTGTTCTGATTACTGTAGCATTGTCATAGTTTTGAAATCAGAAGTGTGAGTTCATCAACTTTGCCCTTTTTTTTCAAGATTGCTTTGGCTAGTCACTGCCCCTTGAAAATACATATGAATTTGAGAAACAGCTTTTCCATTTTTTCCAAAAAGGCATTTGGGATTTTGAAAGTTTTGCACTGAATCTGTAGATGGCTTTAGGGAATATTGCAATCTTTACAGTATTGTCTACTGATCCATGAATATGGATTTTTTTCTTTTATTTAGGTCTTCCTTAATTTATTCAGCACTGTTTTATAGTTTTCAGTGTATAGTCTTTCACTTCCTTGGTTAACTGTATTTCTATGTATTTTATTCTTTTTGATACAAGGCTCAATGGAATTGTATTCTTAATTTCAATTTTGTATTGGTTACTGGTAGTGTGTAAAAATACCACTGATTGTTGTGTTTTGATTTTGTACCTTGTGACTTTATTGAATTTGTTTATTAGCTCTAATAGCTTTTTTATGAATTGTTTAAAGTTATATATGATCACATCATCGGTTAACAGTGATAATGATAGTTATAATTTTCCTTTACTATTTGAATGCTTTTAATTTCTTGTTCTTATCTGAATGCTTTGGCTATAACTTGTTGAATAGAAGTGATAACATTTGGCAGCCTTGTCTTGTTCAAGATCTAAGGGGAGAAGCTTCTTTCACCATCGAATATTATGTTAGCTGTGGGTTTATCATACATGCATTTTATCATGTTGAGGGAGTTTTCTTCGACTCCTAGTTTGGTGAATGTTTCTGTCATGAAATAATTTTGAATGTTACCAAAGAGCGGAGTTTTTCTTTTTGTCATCAATTGAGATGATCATGTGGTTGCTTTCCTTCATTCTATTAATACATAGATTACACTGATTGATTTTCTTATGTTGACACATACTTGCATTCCTGGGATAAATCTCACTTGGTCATTGTGTAGTCTTAATTTTTAGAATTTTAATATGCTACTGCATTTGGTTATGAAAATATGCTAGTATTTGTTGAGAATTCTTATATCAGTATTCAAAAAGAATACTGGTCTTTAGATTTCTTTTTTTAACATTTTTATTGGAGTATAATTGCTTTACAATGGTGTGTTAGTTTCTGCTTTATAACAAAGTGAATCAATTATACGTATACATATATCCCCATATCTCTTCCCTCTTGCATCTCCCTCCCTCCCACCCTCCCTATCCCACCCTTCTAACTGGTCACAAAGCACCGAGCTGATCTCCCTGTGCTATGCGGCTGCTTCCCACTAGCTATCTATTTTACGTTTGGTAATGTATATATGTCCATGCCACTCTCTCACTTTGTCACAGCTTACACTTCCCCCTCCGCATATCCTCAAGTCCATTCTCTAGTAGGTCTGTGTCTTTATTCCCGTCTTGCCCCTAGGTTCTTCATGACCATTTTTTTGTTTGTTTCTTAGATTCCATATATATGTGTTAGCATATGGTATCATGAAGACTTTGGTTTTGGTATCAGGGTAATGCTTGGCTCATTGAATGTGTTGTTAAGTGTTCCTTCTTCATTCTGAGAGGAAATGTTTGAGAAAATTAGTGCTAATTTTTTGAATGTTTATCTGATTTGTTGGTGTACAATTTTTCACAGTATTCTCATATATCTTTTATTTCAGTAACATTGGTAGTAATCTCCCCACTTTCATTTCTGATTTTAGTTGTGTCTTCTCTTTTTTCAGAGCAATTTTAGCTAAAGGTTTGTCAATTCTGTTGACCATTTCAAAGAACCAACTTTTGGTTTGGTTAATTTTCTCTATTTTTTAAATTCTCTATTTTGTTTATCCCCATGTGAGTCTTGATTATCTCCTTCCTACGGCTAGCCTTAGATTTAGTTTACTCTTATTTTTCTAGTACCTCAAGATGTAAAGTTAGGTTATTAAATTGAGATCTTTCTTCTTTGTAAATGTAGATGTTTACAGAAATAAATTTCCCTCTGAGCACTGCTTCTGCTATGTTCTATAAGTTTTGATATTTTGTGCTTTCATTTTCAATTGTCTCTAATTAGTAATTTCCCTTGTGATTTCTTCTTTGATCCATTGGTTGCTTAAGATTGTGTTGTTTAATCTCCACTTATTTGTGATTTTTCCAGTTTTCTTTCTGGTATTAATTTCTAGTCTCATTCCACTGTAATCAGAGAAAATAATTAGTGTGGTTTCAATTTTTAAAAATTTATTGAGACTTGTTTTGTGACTGAACACATGTTCTATCCTTCAGAATATTCCATATGTATTTGAGAGGAATGTGTATTCTACTCATTTGGGGTGGAGTCTTCTCTATATGCCTATTAGGTCTACTTGGTTTATACTGCTGTTTAAGTCCTTTACTTACTGATCTTCTGTCCGATTGTTACATTATTAAAAGTGGGGAATTGAAACCTCCATCTATTATTCTAGAAGTGTTTCTCTATTCAATTCTATCAGTGTTTGCTTCATATATTTTGGAATTCTGCTCTTTGGTGTGTATATGCTTATAAATGTTCATATTGTTGGTAAATTGACCCTTTTGTCGATACATGCTATCCTTCTTTGTCTCTTTTAATAATTTTTACTTAGAGTCTATTTTGTCTTATACTAGAATGAACACCAACTCTCTTTTGGTTACTATTTGCATGGGATATATTTTTCCACCCTTTCACTTTCAAGCTATTTGCTTTAGATCTAAAGCAAGTGTACTGTAGACAACATATAGATGGATGATTTTTGAAAATTCATCCTGCTAATCAATACCTTTTAATTTGAAATTCAATTTATATTTAAATTAATTACTGATGAGGAAGGAGTTATTTTTGCCATTTTGCTATTTATCTTCTATATGTCATATATTTTTGGTTCCTCAAATCTTGTTACTGCCTTATTTTGTGTTTAATTGATTTTTCTTGCATTGTACTGTTTTGATCCCCTTCTCATTTTATTTTTTGCATATTTCTAGTTATTTTCCTAGTAGATACCCTAGGATTACAACTAATATCTTAAAAGATAAAAAATGTTGAATTAATACCAACTTAACTTCACGAGTATACAAAAATTCTACTCCTATCTCATACACCCCCTCATGCTGTTGTCATAAATTACATCTTTCTATATTGTGCGCCCATTAGCATAGATTTCTATTTATACTTTTATGATCTTATCTTTTAAATCACATTAGACAAAAGGAAAAGCTGCAATCCAGAATTACAATAATACCTGCTTTATATTTACCAATGTTCTTTATTTCTTTGTATTTCTTTGAGTTACTGTCTTGTGTCTTTTCATTTAAGCCTGAAAGACTCCCTTTAGCATTTCTTGTACAACCATTCTACAGTGACAAACTCTTCACTTCTGTTTATCCAAGAATGTCTTAACTATTGAATACTCCGCCTTCATTTTTGAAGGATGGTTTTCCCCAATATGGAATTCTTGGTTGCATTTTTTTCTTTTAGCACTTTAAATATGTCATTTTGCTGCAGTCTGGACTTCATGATTTCTGATGAGAGATTAGCTGACAATCTTATTGAGGCTCCCTTGTATCTAACAAATGACTTCTCTGTTTCTCCTTTCAAGATTTTCTCTTTGATTTGGTTTTCAAAGTTTGATATTAATATGTCTCCATGTGCATCATTTTGCATTTATAATACTTGGAATTCATTCAGTTTGTTGGATGTGGAGATTCGTGTCTCATCAAATTTAAGAAGTTGTGGGCTGTTTTTCTCCTTTCCTTTGGGACTCTCATTATGCATAGGTTGGTATACTTAATGGTATCCCACATATCTCATAGACTCTGTTCATTTATCTTCATTCTTTTTTATTTTTATGCTCATAACATAGGGTGATTTCAGTTTACCTATATTCAAATTTGCTGCTTCTTTTTTCTGCTACTCAAAACTGCCATTGAAACCCTCTAATAAATTTTTCATTTCACTTATTGTACTTTTAATCTCCAGAATTTCTATTTGATTCTTTTTTATATAATTTTGATCTCTTTATTGATGTGCTCCATTTGTTGAAACATTGTTCTGGTTTTGTTTATTTCTTTGTGCATGGTTCCCTTTAGCTATTTGAGTATATTTAAGGCAGTTGATTTAAAGTCTTTGTCTGGTAAGTCAAATGTCTACTTCCTCAGGGAAAGTTTCTATTAATGTCTTATTTTCCTCTGAATGTTTCACAGTATTTTGTTTTTTTGCATGCCTAACAACTTTTGTTGAAAACTGAAGTTTTAAATATTAGCATTTGGTGGACTTTAATGATGCAAATGTTACACTGTTAGATACTTATTTTGTGCCACCTCAGAGTCTCTCAGACTCATCAGTTTTGGAGACCCTTGACCACTTGTTCCACTCCAGTTGCCACTGCAATAACAGACTCTCTGTGGACATCAGTTCACTTAATTCCAAGCAGTGGACACCTTAGTAACATACCCTCATACTGGCATATCTTCCTTATCTGCCTCACTCCTCTTTTTCTTCACTCCTCCTTCCCTCAGATTGTATTCTTTAATAAACTGGTAGCTCATAAAAATAAATATAAAAAATAAATATTATGAGTTGGTACCTCTGGAAATCAGAATATTTCCTGTCCTCAGGGTTTAGTGTTGCTTGCGGTAGGTTGTGGTTTTTGTTTAATTACTTCCTAAATTTTAAAGATTATATTTTTGTTGTGTTTGGTCTATGAAGTCTTGGTTCCTTTAGCTTGTGGTCAGCTAATGGTTTGACAGACATTCACTTAAAGCAGAGAGACAAAAGAAAAGAAAAGAAAAGAAAAGAAAAGAAAAGAATAGAAAAGAAAAGAAAAGAAAAACTTTCCAGTTTTTGCAGAATGCCTTGGTTTGGGGGCACTCTTTCAAGGCTTAGCCATGCCATTTACTACTTTACCTTAGCCTTCATTTCCTGCTTACACTGAGCTTAAAACCCAACCATAGGTGAAAGCTTAGGATCATCTCTGGCTTTCTGATCATTCTTCCTGCCCTGGCATTCACTTGGCCTTCTGGATTCCTTGTTTTACACAAGACCACTTCAGACCCTTTATTCCTCAAAGAAACTATTTCCCTAGTGTTTCTACTAGGTTTTCATGATGTCAATTGTTTACACCTAGTGTAATCTTGTGCCCCAGGTGGCAGCAGATTGTTCATCTACCTTTCAATGTGTTCAAAGAATGCCCTCTGCTTAGCTGCTTTTCTGTCCTGAGAGAGTTCTGAGTTAGGTGGAACAAAGGCAAGTATCTTGCATCAGTCTTGCAGGGAACCCCCAGAGAACTTAAAACAGACGAACACAATTCGTTGGGAACAGGAAGGAAAGCAGGTATCACAACTAAAATGCTGGCTGCCCTCTTCAAAACAGCTGCTGCATCAGTACTATCTGCATTTTATAGATATATAATCAGAGCTCTAGGCTTAAGTCTAGAGAAACTAAGTATATTTCCAAGCTCTCACTGATAGCAAGTAAAAGACAGTATTTTAAATCCGATTCTTTCTTACTCCTGAGACTGGTCGTTACATGCTATGTGTTGTCTTACAATGCCCATCTATTCTCCATACTTGGCCAAGTTGTACTCAGTATATGCTCTTTCCCTCCTCCCCATGCACACTTGGTCTCTGATTAAAGCTGCATTCTGAAGAAATCTTTCCACCTAATCCACTGGTAACCTTCTGCTATCTCCCTATTATCTACCCTTTCCCACAGGTTTAGTTTCTCTTTTGTTCCTACCCTGTCTTGTGGCCATTACTAAATTCCTCTTCTAAATTATACTGGAAAAACACTTTAACAGTATAGATTCCTATACATTAATTTCACTTGCCTCATATGTCTTAATATGCAATAGCAGTCTCGTTCTCTGATTATTTGGTCTTATCCATTTTTCTCTCTTCTTTAGTAATACTTATTATTTGCCAGTTGAACCTTTATAATCTATCTTCTATGTCCATTATATTTTCTCCCCTTCCATTCCTTTATTCTTTTCTTCTATATTCTTATATTGGTTCAAAATTTTGTCCTTTGCATCACTGATTCGATTTTCTCCAATGTCAATCTGTTATTTATTGCTATCAAAGCAGATTTCCTATAGCATGAATATATTGTTGGCAGATAGCAGTGATTCAACAAATTCTAGTTTCCCTCTCCAGGTGTGAGACCAAGCAACTCAAAGGCACATTAGGGTATGGCCCATTGGAGGCATCCTTGATAAGCAGAATCTCACTTTTAAAAATATGGAATGTCTGTTAGTGGCTCAAACACACTGCCTGAAAAATTCTGAGGCAAATAAGGCTTCAGGGTGTGGTCCTTTGATGATCACCGAAGTACTGTCAGTATCAATAATGGAGTAACCCACGGTAGCGACCTGAGTTACTTTAGGGGCTCAAAGAAATGACTATGTAGGCTCCAGAAAATAAATGTACTGGTATCCAACCTATCAGAAAAAAAAAAACTGTATCAATTTCGGCCAGGGTCAGAAATAAGTTTCTAATTTTTTCAACCCAATGGACTACATAGAACTTTTTTTCACATCAATTTTACAGGGAATTCAGGGAGGAGATTCTTGGTACCTATACACATTCTACCACCTTTCCAGAAGAGTATATAATCAATAAAATTAGAAAGTATTTAAATAGACTTAACTCTACAACTAGACTAAATATAACTTAAACTTTTTGTGATTCACAAGTCACTTTATAGTCTTGCAGTGCCTCACAGTACTCTCCATAATCCTAAATTCCAACTGCACTATGCATGTGGAAGTTACAAGTAGTTCAACTTGAATAAGCACTGATTTTATGGTCACCTAAGACACCCTGAAAATTGACATTAGCTATTGGGATACACTGTAGCTTCTGTACTGAGCATTTGTCTCATTCTTGTAACAAAATCCATTTGTTTCAATTTTTCATAAACTGGAACTTTATCTAATATCACTTTAATTAAAATTCAGAGTTTATAACATGAAAATGACTGGCAAAGAAATTTGAATGGTGCTAATAAAATTTTTAATTCATTTTAAATATTTTATTTTTTAACAGTCTAATTTGTTAATAAAGGGGAGAAGAGTATGAGCATATTTTATCTTTAGTTATTAAAACAAAAAGAGGATATTTCTCCATAAAATTGTTAGGGCAAACTGTACATTTTCTTAATTTGAAAACTCTAAATTTTATATAATAATTCATTTTCCATTAATTTCTATATCAAAAATTCAAAGTGATTTTTCTAGGAATTCTGATGTAGAAACATGGCATAGCATCAACTTGCATAACACAAAACCTATGCAAAATTTTACAAAAACTCCAATTCTTACAGGAGGTCACAGATTCTCAAGTATCACCTGCATTCAATCATGACTAGGAGTCAAAAGTTAAAAGTACTACTGAGAGTACACTAAAACTAGTTCAATGTGGAACAAATAAAATAAACCTAGAAAAGTAGAGCACATTTTGTTACTTTGATCTAGTGTGAGTAAGAGTACAAAAATATATTTCCTCTAGCCAATACCATTTTTTTTTTTTACATTTCCTCCTTTCAGATGTGCATTGTTATTTTGCTGGTACAGGGTATTTCCATTTCACACTGGCAGAAGCCCAGGATAACACAGTAGATGGAACTTGGAACACTGTACTTTAGGGAGGAGATCACTCAGGAGGATTCAATGGGTTTGGAATGCCAACTAATTAAACACCTGGAGATGAAAAGCACTTTCCCTGGCTGAATTCTGGCAAATGTGTCATTTTAATATGCATAGAATCATAGCCAGGTCATGGGTATATAGTTTTGAAGAAATAACAATCCTGCCAACCTAGAGAATGTTTTCCTCAGAATGTAGAAAAGACAGAAAGTTTTATTATTGAGTAAGCATATTCAGATTACAATGTTTCATAAGTAAGCCAAGGAAATTCCCACCCTATTTATACAGCCAAACAGTCAGAACCTGTTATGTACATATGTTCTCAAGTCTCTCTAAAAGGACTTAACAGTATATTTTGCTACAAATTCTTTCATAACACTCATTCTAAGTTTACTTGGGAATTAAGGTAACCATTAGTTTTAGTTAATTGCATTTCTCCAAAGGTATATTAAAACTTCTTTTCTCTCTGACAAGCAGATGATTACAGCTCAGAGCAAGGTGCCTACCTTAAACTCCCACTGAGACAGGGAGCTAGAGGTGTTATCTTTGTAAATGTTTACATTGCAAAGGATGACTCCCAGACACTAAAAGACATTCCTAGGTTGTAAACCTGGCAATAGGGTTACTAAGTCTCTTTTAAAAATGCACATCCAGGGCTTCCCTGGTGGCGCAGTGGTTGAGAATAGGCCTGCCAATGCAGGGGACACGGGTTAGAGCCCTGTTCTGGGAAGATCCCACATGCCGTGGAGCAACTGGGCCTGTGGGCCACAACTACTGAGCCAGCACATCTGGAGCCTATGTTCCGCAACAAGAGAGGTTGCGATAGTGAGAAGCCCAAAAACCGCGAAGAAGAGTGGCCCCCGCTCGCCGTAACCAGAGAAAGCCCATGCACAGAAATGAAGACCCAACTCAGCCATAAATAAATAAATAAATGTATTTTTAAAAAATGCACATCCATATTCACAACCACTAGGTTTCTCATAGAAAGGCTGTAAGGAAAGAAAAAAGGGTGAGGGGAAAACAGTCTCTTTCCATTTTGGCAACATGGAAAATTAAGTTTTTATTTATCCTGATAATTGATAAATAGCAGAGTATCAGGGATTGAGTGGGAGTCCCAGTGGCTTTGGATGAATGATGCAGACCAGATAACATTGGAAGAGTTCAGAAAACTAAGTTATTATTGGAACAAAAGTCCACAAAAGTGGAGAGAATCTACCAACTAAACCTAAATAGGGTCAGTACCTGTTAAAACAGAAGTTTTAAACAGGATCAAAACCCTAATATAATAATCAGAATGTCCAGGATACAATTAAAAATCACTCATTATGCCAAGAACCTAGAAAATCATAATATGAACAAAAAAAACAACTAACTGATGGTAACACTGAAATGAATCATGTTAGAATTATCTGAAAAGCATTTTAAAGCAGCAGTCATAAAAATGCCTCAACAATTAATTACAAATTCTCTTAAAACAAAATAAAAATAGATAATTCCAGCAAAGAAACAGAAGTTGTAAAAAAAAATCCAAATACAAATTATAGAACTAAGAAACACAATGACCAAAATTTTAAAAACTTTACTCAGTAGTAGACTAAAGATGACAGAAAATAGAATCAGTGAACAGTGAATTTGAAGATGGATCAATAGAATTTATTCAACCTAAACGACAGAGAAAAAAACAGACTGAAAAAAATGAGCAAAACAATGATCTTCAGAACAGTAAAAAAAAAAAAAAAGAAAGAAAAAAAAGATTTAACATTTCATCAGAATGAGAGGAGAAACAAAGTCGGACTGAAAGAGTATTTAAAGAAACAATGGCAGAAAACCTCCCAAATTCAGCAAAAAGATATAAACCTACAGATTCGAGAAGCTGAGTGAACTCCAAATAGAATACACTGAAACAAAGCCATGCAGAGACCCATCATAGTTAAACTTCTGAAAAATAAAGAAAAAAAAAACATCTTGAGAGTGTTGTCAGCAAACATGGCAGAATAGGTAGCTCCAAGAGTCCATCTCTCCACAAAAACACTAGAAAACCAAGTAAAACAGAATCAACTTTGTTAGAACTCTGGAAAGTGGACAGAGGTTTACAATAAATAAGCAAATGAGGAATAAAGGAAAAGCCAACTTAAAAAGGGTAGGAAAGTTTTGTGATATTTTATTTGCTCCTACCCAGTCTCCTCTCCTGCATAGGAATAGTCTTAAGACAGCTGCCCAGGTCTCCAGGATGGGACCCTGGTCCTTGATTCCAGAGGAAGTAGAGCATATTTTATTTGCTAATCACTGTATTTGTGTTTTCTAACCTGTCTGAGGACTACCTGAAAGGCTTGATTTATTTTACCTAACTTAGAAGTTTCTCAAGGCAAAAAAGTGGGCACCCAGAGAGCATCCCTCAAATTAACAAAAGGCAAATGAATAATCCACTGCCACCTGAGACAACCGATTACAGCTGAGGCAAACAATAAATACACCAAAAACCAGGGAAGAAAGACTAGGGAGAGAGATTCTTTAGAATATTAGAACACTGAAGACATTACTAACACACCAGGAAATTTGAAAAGCCATGTGCATGCCCAGGTTAGGATGCATGCTCAGAAAAGACCTGAAGATCCTAGATTTCAACTATGACTGATTATTAAGCTTAGTACAAGCAAGAAGTGAGAGCTAAGATGGAACTGTAAATAACCATGCTAGAGCATTCTTTCAACATCTAGCTAGACATCGAAAGAATGCTCTAACACAAAACCAATCTGCAAAGACTAGGAAATTTTTAAAAATTCTTTCCCCTCTTTCTCCCTTTATTTGGCTATGGGCATTAAAGTAAATCTCTGTCAAAACACAAAGTGAACACAAACTAAATTAACAGAGACTACACATGACAAATAATACAGGCATTACAAAAATGATTTAAAAACTTCACTAAACAAACAGCTAGAGAAAAAAAATTAAAGACTAAGGAAGAATCATATTTCACAGTTATCAAATCATAATATTCAAAATTTCTGATTTTCAACCAAACATTCAAAGCATGTAAAGAACCAACAAATGATGGTCCATTCAAAGAGAAACTAAAGAGAAACTGTCCCCAAGGAGAGAGACACATTGGACTTAGTAGGAAAGGACTTTAAATTACCTGTTCAAATACACTCAAATAGCTAAAGGAAAATATAAACAAATAAATAAAGGAAATCATGAGAACAATGCATAAACAAGTAGAGAATATCAATAAAGAGATGTAAATTACAAAGAAACCAAACAAATTCTGGACATAAAAAGTACATTAACTGAAATGAAACCTCACTAGAAGCTTTCAAAAGCGTATTTGAGCAAGCAAAAGAAAGAATCAGTGAACATGAAGATATGTGAATTGAATTATCCAGTGACTTGTCATGTACAAGGGATCCTTAATAAAGTTAACATCAGATCTTGCAACAGAATTCACAGAGGACAGATGCAGTGGGATGACATTTTTAAAGTGCTGAAAGAAAAAAAACCTGTCAGTCAATAATACTATAACTGGCAAAGCAACCCTTGAAAAATGAAGGAGTAATTAATACATTCCCAGATGAAGAAAAGCTGAGAGTTTAACACTAGTAAACTTACTCTACAAGAAATGCTAAGTAAATACATCAGGCTAAAATAAAAGGAAACTAGACAGTAACTCAAAACCATATGAAGGGAGGAAAAAGGAAGATGGCGGAAGAGTAAGACTCGGAGATCACCTTCCTCCCCACAGATACATCAGAAATACATCTACACGTGGAACAGCTCCTATAGAACACCCACTGGACACTGGCAGAAGACCTCAGACCTCCCAAAAGGCAAGAAACTCCCCACGTACCTGGGTAGGGCAAAAGAAAAAAGAAAAAACAGAGACAAAAGAATAGGGACTGGACCTGCACCAGCGGGAGGGAGCTGTGAAGGAGGAAAGGTTTCCACACACTAGGAAGCTACTTCCCGGGTGGAGACTCCGGGTGGTGGAGGGGGGAAGCTTCGGAGGAGACCACAGCAAAAGGGGTGCGGAGGGCAAAGCGGAGAGATTCCCGCACAGAGGATCGGTGCCAACCGGAACTCACCAGCCTGAGAGGCTTGTCTGCTCACCTGCTGGGGCGGGCAGGGGCTGGGAGGTGAGGCTTGGGCTTCTGTCGGAGCGCAGGGAGAGGACTGGCAGCAATGAACACAGCCTGAAGCAGTTGTACACCACGGCTAGCCAGGAGGGAGCCCAGGAAAAAGTCTGGACCTGCCAAAGAGGCAAGAGACTTTTTCTTCCCTCTTTGCTTCCTGGTTCATGAGGACAGGGGATTAAGAGCACTGCTTAAAGGAGCTCCAGAGACGGGCACGAGCCGTGGCTAAAAGCACGGACCCCAGAGACGGGCATGAGATGCTAAGGCTGCAGCTGCTGCCACCAAGAAGCCTGTGTGTGAGCACAGGTCACTCTCCACACCTCCCTTCCCGGGATCCTGTGCAGCCCGCCACTGCCAGGATCCTGTGATCCAGGGACAACTTCCCCAGGAGAATGCACAGCGCGCCTCAGGCTGGTGCAACGTCACACTGGCCTCTGCCACCGCAGGCTCGTCCCGCACTCAGTGCCCCTCCCTCCCCCCGGACTGAGTGAGCCAGAGCTCCCGAATCAGCTGCTCCTTTAAGCCCCTCCTGTCTGAGCGAAGAACAGACACCCTCAGGCGACGTACACGCAGAGGCGGGGCCAAATCCAAAGCTGAACCCCAGGAGCTGTGTGAACTAAGCAAAGAAAGGGAACTTTCTCCCAGCATCCTCAGGAGCAGCGGATTAAATCTCCACAGTCAACTTGATGTACCCTGCATCAGTGGAATACCTGAATAGACAATGAATCATCCCAAACTGAGGAGGTGGACTCTGAGAGCAAGATATATTATTTTTTCCCGTTTGCCTCTTTTTGTGAGTGTGTATGTGTATGTTTCTGTGTGAGATTTTGTCTATATAGCTTTACTTTCGCCATTTGTCCTAGGGTTCTCTCTGTCCGTTTTTTTTTTTTTCCTTAGTTTTTGTTTTTTACTTTTTAAAAAAATTTTTTCTTAATAATTATTTTTTACTTTAATAACTTTATTTAATTTTATCTTACTTTATTTTATTTTATCGTCTTTCTTTCTTCCTCTCTTTCTCTCTTTCTTTCTTTCTTTCGTTCTTTCTACTCTTCCTCCCTTGTATTCTGAGCTGTGTGGATGAAAAGCTCTTGGTGCTCCATTCAGGAGTCAGTGCTGTGCCTCTGAGGTGGGAGAGCCAACTTCAGGACACTGGTCCACAAGAGACCTCCCAGCTCCATGTAATATCAAACAGCGAAAATCTCCCAGAGATCTCCATCTCAACACCAAGACCGAGCTTCACTCAACGACCAGCAAGCTACAGTGCTGGACACCCTATGCCAAACAACTAGTAAGACAGGAAAACAACCCCACCCATTAGCAGAGAGGCTGCCTAAAATCATAATAAGTCCACAGACACCCCAAAACACACCACCAGACATGGACCTGCCCACCAGAAAGACAAGATCCAGCCTCATCCACCAAAACACAGGCAGTAGTCCCCTCCACCAGGAAGCCTACACAACCCACTGAACCAACTTTAGCCACTGGGGACAGACACCAAAAACAACGGGAACTATGAATCTGCAGCCTGCAAAAAGGGGACCGCAAGCACAGTAAGATAAGCAAAATGAGAAGACAGAAAAACACACAGCAGATGAAGGAGCAAGGTAAAAACTCACCAGACCTAACAAATGAAGAGGAAATAGGCAGTCTCCCTGAAAAAGAATTCAGAATAATGATAGTAACGATGATCCAAAATCTTGGAAATAGAATAGAGAAAATGCAAGAAACATTTAACAGGGACCTAGAAGAACTAAAGAGGAAACAAGCAACGATGAAAAACACAATAAATGAAATTCAAAATACTCTAGAGGGGATCAATAGCAGAATAACTGAGGCAGAAGAAAGGATAAGTGACCTGGAAGACAAAATAGTGGAAATAACTACTGCAGAGCAGAATAAAGAAAAAAGAATGAAAAGAACAGAGGACAGTCTCAGAGCCCTCTGGGACAACATCAAACGCACCAACATTCGAATTATAGGGGTCCCAGAAGAAGAAGAGAAAAAGAAAGGGACTGAGAAAATATTTGAAGAGATTATAGTTGAAAACTTCCCTAATATGGGAAAGGAAATAGTTAATCAAGTCCAGGAAGCACAGAGAGTCCCATACAGGATAAATCTAATGAGAAACACGCCAAGACACATATTAATCAAACTATCAAAAATAAAATACAAAGAAAACATATTAAAAGCAGCAAGGGAAAAACAACAAATAACACACAAGGGAATCCCCATAAGGTTAACAGCTGATCTTTCAGCAGAAACTGCAAGCCAGTAGGGACTGGTAGGACATGTTTAAAGTGAAGAAGGAGAAAAACCTACAACCAAGATTACTCTACCCAGCAAGGATCTCATTCAGATTTGATGGAGAAATTAAAACCTTTACAGACAAGCAAAACTTGAGAGAGTTCAGCACCACCCAACCATCTTTACAACAAGTGCTAAAGGAACTTCTCTAGGCAAGAAACACAAGAGAAGGAAGAGACCTACAATAAGAAACCCAAAACAATTAACAAAATGGGAATAGGAACATACATATCGATAATTACCTTAAATGTAAATGGATTAAATGCTCCCACCAAAAGACACAGACTGGTTGAATGGATAAAAAAAGAAGACCCATATATATGCTGTCTACAAGAGACCCACTTCAGACCTAGGGACACATACAGACTGAAAGTGAGGGGATGGAAAAAGATATTCGATGCAAATGGAAATCAGAAGAAAGCAGGAGTAGCAATTCTCATATCAGACAAAATAGACTTTAAAATAAAGACTATTACAAGAGACAAAGAAGGACACTATATAATGATCAATGGATCGATCCAAGAAGAAGATATAAAAATTGTAAATATTTATGCATCCAACATAGGAGCACCTCAATACATAAGGCAAATACTAACAGCCATAAAAGGAGAAATCGACAGTAACACATGCATAGTAGGGGACTTTAACACCCCACTTTCACCAGTGGACAGATCATCCAAAATGAAAATAAATAAGGAAACACAAGCTTTAAAAAATACATTAAACAAGATGGACTTAATTGATATTTATAGGACATTCCATCCAAAAACGACAGAATATACATTTTTCTCAAGTGCTCATGGAACATTCTACAGGATAGATCATATCTTGGGTCACAAATCAAGCCTTGGTAAATTTAAGAAAATTGAAATTGTATCAAGTATCTTTTCCGACCACAACGCTATGAGACTAGATATCAATTACAGGAAAAGTTCTGTAAAAAATACAAACACATGGAGGCTAAACAATACATTACTTAATAATGAAGTGATCACTGAAGAAATCAAAGAGGAAATTAAAAAATACCTAGAAACAAATGACAATGGAGATACGATGACCCAAAACCTATGGGATACAGCAAAAGCAGTTCAAAGGGGGAAGTTTATAGCAATACAATTCTACCTTAAGAAACAGGAAACATCTCGAATAAACAACCTAACCTTACATCTAAAGCAATTAGAGAAAGAAGAATAAAAAAACTCTAAAGTTACCAGAAGGAAAGAAATCATAATGATCAGATCAGAAATAAATGAAAAAGAAATGAAGGAAATGATAGAAAAGATCAACAAAACTAAAAGCTGGTTCCTTGAGAAGATAAACAAAGTTGATAAACCATTAGCCAGACTCATCAAGAAAAAAAGGGAGAAGACTCAAATCAATAGAATTAGAAATGAAAAAGGAGAAGGAACAACTGACACTGCAGAAATACAAACGGTCATGCGAGATTACTATAAGCAACTACATGCCAATAAAATGCACAACCTGGAAGAAATGGACAAATTCTTAGAAATGCACAACCTTCTGAGACTGAACCAGGAAGAAATAGAAAATATGAACAGACCAATCACAAGCACTGAATTTAAAACTGTGATTAAAGATCTTCCAACAAACAAGGGCCCAGGACCACATGGCTTCACAGGCGAATTCTGTCAAACATTTAGAGAAGAGCTAACACCTATACTTCTCAAACTCTTCCAAAATATAGCAGAGGGAGGAGCACTCCCAAACTCATTCTACGAGGCCACCATCACCCTGATACCAAAACCAGACAAAGATGTCACAAAGAAAGAAAACTAGAGGCCAATATCACTGAGGAACATAGATGCAAAAATCCTCAACAAAATACTAGCAAAAGGAATCCAGCAGCACATTAAAAGGGTCATACATCATGATCAAGTGGGGTTTATCACAGGAATGAAAGGATTCTTCAATGTATGCAAATCAAACAACATGATACACAATATTAACAAAATAAAGGAGAAAAACCATAGGATCATCTCAATAGATGCAGAGAAAGCTTTTGACAAAATTCAACACGCATTTATGATAAAAACCCTGCAGAAAGTAGGCATAGAGGGACCTTTCCTCAACGTAATAATGGCCATATATGACAAACCCACAGCCAACATCATCCTTAATGGTGAAAAACTGAAACCATTTCCACTAAGGAAAGAAGACAAGGTTGCCCACTCTCACCACTCTTATTCAACATAGTTTTGGAAGTCCTCGCCATGGCAATCAGAGAAGAAAAAGAAATAAAAGGAATCCAAATCGGAGAAGAAGAAGTAAAGCTGTCACTGTTTGCAGATGACATGATACTATACATAGAGAATCCTAAAGATGCTACCACAAAACTACTAGAGCTAATCAATGAATTTGGTAAAGTAGCAGGATACAAAATTAATGCACAGAAATCTTTGGCATTCCTATACACTAATGATGAAAAATCTGAAAGTGAAATTAAGAAAACACTCCCACATACCACTGCAAAAAAAAGAATAAAATATCTAGGAATAAACCTACATAAGGAGACAAAAGACCTGTATGCAGAAAATTATAAGACACTGATGAAAGAAATTAAAGATGATACAAATAGATGGAGAGATATACCATGTTCTTGGATTGGAAGAATCAACATTGTGAAAATGACTGTATTACCCAAAGCAATCTACAGGTTCAATGCAATCTCTGTCAAACAACCACTGGCATTTTTCACAGAACTAGAAGAAAAAATTTCACAATTTGTATGGAAATACAAAAGACCCCAAATAGCCAAAGCAATCTTGAGAACGAAAAATGGAGCTGGATGAATCAAGCTCCCTGACTTCAGACTATACTAAAAAGCTACAGTAATCAAGGCAGTATGGTACTGGTGCAAAACCAGAAATATAGATCAATAGAACAGGATAGAAAGCCCAGAGGTAAACTCACGCACATATGGTCACCTTATCTTTGATAAAGGAGGCAAGAATATACAGTGGAGAAAAGACAGCCTCTTCAATAAGTGGGTGCTGAGAAAACTGGACAGCTACATATACAATTATGAAATTAGAACACTCCCTAACACCATACACAAAAATAAACTCAAAATGGATTAAAGACCTAAATGTAAGGCCAGACACTATCAAACTCTTAGAGGAAAACATAGAACACTCTATGACATTAATCACAGGAAGATCCTTTTTGACCCACCTCCTAGAGAAATGGAAATAAAACAAAAATAAACAAATGGGACCTAATGAAACTTAAAGCTTTTGCACAGCAAAGGAAACTATAAACAAGACCAAAAGACAACCCTCAGAATGGGAGAAAATATTTGCAAATGATGCAACTGACAAAGGATTAATCTCCAAGATTTACAAGCAGCTCATGCAGCTCCATATCAAAAAAACAAACAACCCAATCCAAAAATGGGCAGAAGACCTAAATAGACATTTCTCCAAAGAAGATAAACAGATTGGCAAGAAACACATGAAAGAATGCTCAACATTATTAATCATTAGAGAAATGCAAATCAAAACTACAATGAGATATCATCTCACACCCGTCAGAATGGCCATCATCAAAAAATCTACAAACAATAAATGCTGAAGAGGGTGTGGAGAAAGGGGAACACTGTTGCACTGCTGGTGGGAATGTAAATTGATACAGCCACTATGGAGAACAGTATGGAGGTTCCTTAAGAAACTACAAATAGAACTACTATATGACCCAGCAATCCCACTACTGGGCATATACCCTGAGAAAACCATAATTCAAAAAGAGTCATGTACCAAAATGTTCATTGCAGCTCTATTTACAATAGCAGGACATGGAAGCAACCTAAGTGTCCATCATCAGATCAATGGATAAAGCAGATGTGGCACATATATACAATGGAATATTACTCAGCCATAAAAAGAAATGAAATTGGTATATTTGTAGTGTGGTGGATGGACCTAGAGTCTGTCATACGGAGTGAAGTAAGTCAGAAAGAGAAAAATAAATACTGTATGCTAACACATATATATGGAATCTAAGAAAAAAAAAAGTTCATGAAGTACCTAGGTGTAAGATGGGAATAAAGACACAGACCTACTAGAGAATGGACTTGAGGATATGGGGAGGGGGAAGGGTAAGATGTGACAAAGTGAGAGAGTGGCATGGACTTATATACACTACCAAACGTAAAATAGATAGCTAGTGGGAAGCAGCCGCATAGCACAAGGAGATCAGCTCGGTGCTTTGTGACCACCTAGAGGGGTAGGATAGGGAGGGTAGGAGGGAGGGAAACGCAAGAGGGAAGAGATATGGGAACATATGTATATGTATAACTGATTCACTTTGTTATAAAGCAGAAATTAACACACCATTGTAAAGCAACTATACTCCAATAAAGATGCTAAAATTAATTAATTAATTAATTTTAAAAATATGAATAAAAGTCACTATATAGGTAAGAGTCAGTATTATTGTATTCATAGTTCATAACTACCGTTTTTATTTCCTACATGATTTAAAATACAAATATATAAAACTAATTTTAAATCTATGTTAATGGTCAAACAATTAATAAAGATGTAACTGATGCAATGACAACATAAAGGGGGAGAAGTGGACCTATAAAGGGGGAGAAGTGGGAAGTGGACCTATAAAGGGGGAGAAGTGGACCTACCTAAGAGCAGGTATTTTGAATGCTACTGAAGCTTAGTTGGTATCAATTCAAACTAGAATGTTATACCTTTCATAATTTTTGGATATTAAATGTAAGTCTCTTAGTACACACTAAGAAAATATATTTAAAATACACACAAAAGGAAGAATGGATTTAAAAAATAAAACCTAACCATATGCTGTCTATAGGAGAGTCAGTTTGAATCCACAAATAGCTTGAAAGTGAGAGGCTGTAAAAAGATGTTCTATGCAAATAATATCCACAAGTGCTAGAGTGACTATAATAAAAAATAGACTAAATAAAAGAATTATTAAAAGAGAAAAAGAGGGATACAGCATATTGATAATAGTGTCAACTCATGTCAATGACTATAACACATCATATTAAAAGCAGAGGTTCAAAATATATACGGCAAACATTGATAGAATGTAAGGGAGAAATAGACAGTTCTACAATAATAGTTGGAGATTGTATAACCTCACTTTCAATAACATATAGAAAATCTTGACAGAAGATGAGTAAGGAAATAGAGGAATTGAACAACACTTATAAACCAACAAGAACTAACAGACATAAATATGACACTCCACCCAGCACCAGCAGAATACACATTCTCCTCAAGTACATACAGACCATTTTAAATGACAGATCAATTGTTAGGCAAAAAAACCCGTATCTCAATAAACATAAAAAGCTGAAATCATATTACACCATTATCACAATGCAGTGAAGTTAGAAATAAAAACAGGAGAGCAAAACAAAAAACCCAAGACCCAACTAAACGTTGTCTACAAGAAACCCACTTTACTTAGTGTGTGTGTGTGTGTGTGCACGTGTGTATGTGCCTTTCCTGGTCACCAACTCCTCTCTCTCTATGCAGGTCACTACTCTCATTATTTCCCCCATGTATGCATTTTAAATGATACAAATAGTTTTGCCTCTTTGTGAACTTTATATGGATTTTAAATAAAATAATGATGTTTATATTCTTTTGTGACTTGTTTTCCCCTTAACATTGGTTCATCCTGGTTGTTAAGTGTAGCTGTAATTCATTCATTAGCGTTATATAGTATATAGTAATCACCCTATGACTATAGCATGATTCATTTACTTATTCTACTATTGCTCTATCATATTTTATGACAATAACCTCCTCCAAATCCTCGACATTTACCATTGTGCTTTCCAACCCCTGCACCACAGGGGTGAATATCCAACTCTTTAAATGCTTTGCACAGACCATATCTTATTTTTGCCTTCTGCACTCAGGTGAATCTGGAGTTATTTATACTTGCTTGAAGTTCTTGGAATGCAAAGAGTTACTTGCTTACTAATGAATAATAATTTTTTGGTAGGTAACTGGAAGATGCATTTCTTTTTTTTTTATATATGAATAATATTTTTAAAGTCTTTTTTTCTTCTCACCTGCAATCACGGCACTCATCTCAGATAAGACACATAGTGAGTGGTCAGCAAATTTTTCCAGGTGATGATAATGATGATACCTGGCCGGTCATGAGAAACACTTTAAAGCAGAGTTTTGAGTTAGAAATTTTTAAAGCATATCTTTCTCTTCCACACTGAACCGAATTATTAACGTTAAAAAAATTCATCTGATGCTTTAACAACTGAAAAATTATGAATGTAGTAGTGTCATGAGAGGTATGAAATCAAAGTCAAGCCCCAGATCCATTTTGAAAATCAGTCTTTTGGTGATCCCTTCAGCTTCTCCCACCTCCTCCCACAGTGCCTGACCAAGCTTACATGATGCTGATTGCTGAAGAGCTGCCAATTCCAAACCCACCATGGAGAATGGAAAGGAGAAATCCTAAAGCTGTTTTGGTGGGAGGCTGTAAAGTTTCCAGCAAAACATCAATTGGTTTTTACACAGTATTGTCTGATTGAATAATCTATAGCAATAAAGTGCTTTAAACTTTTTCTTTTCCTTTTTAACTCTGAAATATATAAAATATAAGGAATATCTAAAATATATATACTGTTAAAGAGAGTAATAAAGCAAACATCCACATAACTCAAACCAATAAACAACATAGCCAGCACCACAAGAGTCACACCCTCATCCCTTCCTGTCCCCAATAGATACAATAACCATTTATCTTGACTTTTCTAAGAATCATTTCCTTGCATTTCTTTGAAGTTTTACAATCTATGAAAGCATAGTTTTGCCTGGTTTTGAATTTTATATAACTGGAATTTTATTGTGTGTATTATTTGGGGATCTGCTTTTTTAAAAAAAATTGTGGCAAAATACACACAACATAAAATTTACCATCTTGACTGTTTTTAAGTATAAACTTCAGTGGCATTAGGTACAGTCATATTATTTTTAAAATTTGTTAATCAATTTATTTAAACTAAACTGAAAAAAAGCCCCACAGTTTCTCACACCCCCTGCCTCTTGTAATCACCAATCTGTTCTTTGTATATATGAACTTGATTTTTTTTAAGAAACCTGCTTTAAATATAAATACATATAGATGGAAAGTAAATGGATGAAGAAAGATATAAAATGTTATCACTAATCAACTTTATAGTCATAGTAAAATATTAATTTTAGACAGAGCAGACTTCAGAGCAAGGAAAGTTATCAGGGACAAAGAGGAGCATTACATAATGATAAAGGGAGTCAGTTCTCAAAGAAGATAAAACAATTCTTAATATGTATGCACTTAACAGCAAAAACACAGATTAACAAATTGAGAAGTGTAGAAATTAAACAATGTCCACTCAGAATACCATGGAATTAAACTAGAAATCAAAAACAGAAAGATAGCTGAAACATCCCAAAATAATTGGTGATTAAACAACACACTTCTAAATAACACACAGGTTAAAGAAGAAATCTCAAGACAAATTTTTAAGATATTTTGAACTAAATGAAAATGAAAATACAATTTACCAAAATTTGTGGGTTGCACCAAAAGAAGAGCTTAGAGGGAAATTTATAGCACTGAATGCACATTTTTTTTCTGCCCTAACCACATCACCAAATTTGGTGTTGCTAGATGCCCATGGGGAATGCATATGTTATAAAAGAAAAAAAGATCTAAAATCAATAATACAAGCTTTTACCTCAGGAAACTAGAAAAAGAAGAGCAAATTAAATCCAAAGTAAATAGAAGTAAAGAAATAAAAATTAGAGCAAAAATCAGTGTAACTGAAAACAGAAAATGAATAGAGAAAATCAACAAAACCAAAAGTTCATTCTCTGAAAAGCTCAAAATTGATAAGCATCTAGAGAGGCTGACTAATAAAACAAGAGAGAAGACAAAAACTGCAAATATCAGAAGTGAAAGAGGATACATTACCACAGATCTATGGACATTAAAAAGATAATAAAGGAATACTACAAACAATTCTAGGTGCACAAGTTTGATAAACTGAATGAAATGGACTGAAATGGACCAATTCCTTGAAAGATACAATTTGATAAAACTGGCACAAGAAGGAACAGAAAATCTGAATAGTCCTGTATCTATTAGTAAAATCAAATCAATAATTAATAACCTTCCAAAACAGAGAGTCCCAGGCCCAGATGGGTTCACTGGTGAATTCTACCAAACATTTAAGGAAGAAATTATATTAATTCTTTACAATTTCTTACAGAAATTAAACAATGTCTACTCTTAGAATTCCCTCAGAAACAAAGGGAATAATAAATAAATAAATAAAATTTTTTACAAAGGTGGGGGAAGGATGGTTAAAGTGATTTTTTTTTTTTTTTTTTTTTTTGTGGTACGCGGGCCTCTCACTGTTGTGGCCTCTCCCATTGTGGAGCACAGGCTCCGGACACGCAGGCTCAGCAGCCATGGCTCACGGACCTAGCTGCTCCGCGGCATGTGGGATCTTCCCGGACTGGGAAGTCCCCTGCATCGGCAGGCGGACTCGCAACCACTGTGCCACCAGGGAAGCCCCTAAAGTGATTTTTATACAGAGGCACAATGTTAGAATTATTTCAGCTACCTACACTATTTTAAACAGCAAGTAAACAATCTATAAATTTTTTAAAGGCCTTGAAAAGGAGTCTTCACTATTATATTTGCATACTTCCAAGAAGCAGGGAATGATTTGTCCAGTCAAGTTATATAAAATAGCACTTCTCAAATTCTAATGTGCTTACAAATAGCCTGCTAAAATTGTTAAAATGAAGTTTCTAACTTCAGCAGGTCTTGAGTGGGCCCAAGAATTTGCATGTCTAACAAGTTCCCAGGTGAACAGGTATTTGGACTACACTTTGAGTAGCAAGGGTCTAATAAATTAGCAATATGATATTAATAAGGTCAAAGTTATTTTTTTTTCTTAAAGATTCTTTTTTGATGTGGACCATTTTTAAAGACTTTATTGAATTTGTTACAATATTGATTCTTTTTTATGTTTTGATTTTTGGCCCCAGGTACATGGGATCTTAGCTCCCCAGTCAGGGATGGAACCCACACCCCCTGCATTGGAAGGCAAAGTCTTAACCACTGGACTTCCAGGGAAGTTCCAAGGTCAAAGTTTTAAATTCTATCTCTATATCAGACAGTTAGCTTCAGGTAAAATGAAAGAGCATGGAATCTGGAGTGAGGGTGAACAGTTTGCAATTCCAGATCTTTCACCTGTTAACTTTGGGATTTATGCAAGAGACTTAATCTCTCTAAGCCAGTTTCCTCATCTGTAAATTAGGAATAGCATTAATCCCCACTTCCTGGGATGTTGTGAAAGTTAAATGAGATATTTGTAAAACACTTGAAACATATTTGATGCTAAACAAAAGTTGGTTCTTCTCCCCTTCCCACCCCAACCACAACAGATTACATTCCTAACTCTAAGGAGTTTACAAATGATTGGTACAAAGGTGACTGAATCTGAGATCAAGTAGAAACAGTTGATAGCAAACTAACAGATAAAAGATACTCAAATTATAATTTCACACACATATTGGCTAGAATAAAATGGAATTCCTATAGCTTACTATTTCTTATTCCACCCCTTCTCAGACTCACAGTTCCAGCCCATTATTTCTGAGGCCTCCTCAACTTTGATCCAAACTTTGATCCAAAGATCTATAAGCATCTAGAGTACAAAGAATTGATATTACTGCTTTTAAATATCTACACTTAGAAAATGAGGAAAGAATGATATGATTAAAGTTATTTGGCTAAGCAAATCATCAGGAAAAATGCACTCATTATAAATTATTAGGATACAATGATGAAAAAAATCAGACAAGTAGATAGTGTAATTTTGATTCAATGTTGGTTGCTATTGCTGTATTTTGAATGTGCACCAACCTTGACCTTGTTCCATTTCTAAATAGAAATCCAAAAACAATTTTAAATGGCTTATATTCATCATTATTCTTCCCAAATCAAGCTCTCTAGAGGAAAATCAAATAGAGGTAGTCTTTTGTACCTAAAAATATACACATATTTTGGGGAGATACAATAAAGTGCAATATTCTGCATTGACTCTTTTATATTAGATAAAACGTGTGTCTCTTCTGAGCAACTACTGCTGAGAAACCTACTAAAATGAAAATTATTTTTTCATCTATCCTATTTTTTTTTCTGTGCATAGAAATCTGTCTGGCCTAACATTTTATCCAGGAAGCATCTGGAATAAGTTTGACTAAACTTCTCAATCAGTTACAGTATAGAATTTCTGACCCACTGAAATTAAAATTTTACTTACTTGGCTTCCAAGGTCAAGTCAATTGTTGATCTTTAGATTTACCGACAGACATGCCCCCTAGTGCTTCCAATAGGGGATTTAAAAAAACTGGATAGTCCTGGCTACTATCACTTTTGCTGGTAAATTACTCAGTCTTCAGAGAAGACTGATTTAATCTTATAGATACATGCATGCCTTATAAGTATCAGAGCTGTAGGTGTAGTAGATCCTAACCCATGAGCATGTGAAACCTAATACTCTCATTAAATCTCTGTGTCTCTATGTCTTTATTCAAACACTTGTTTATTGGGATATGTATTTGTGTGTGTGTGTGTGTGTGTGCCTTTGTGTAAAACAGAAATGTGGTCTTTCCAAATGAAAGAGGGTGTTGCTGTCCATAGAATTACCACTAGCAAAAATGTTGCAAAAATATTTTAGTGTTTCTCAAAGGACCTAATCTTGGTTTATTTAATGCTGCTGAATTATATAACACATATAATGTGATGCTCACTAGAATGAAGAAATTGAAATGAATTGAAACCAAATTAAAACAAAACATTCTCTCTTGCACTAAAAGTGTTAAAGCTAAAGTTAAATGAACACTGTCAGTAACATTCAAATGATATTTCTTGCATGGTACAGGAAGTTAGTCTGGGTTTCAGCTATTTCTAAGTTTAGATACTGGTGTGACTTGCTTTATGTAAAAGTTTTAATACTGAAAGAGAGAATAATAGTACAATGTATTTATTCAGTAAGTAGTACATGTAAATCCTACACTACTATTTTGTGAAGTTGAAACACCTTTCTGTAATGTGCACAATTAACTCCTAATATTTTATAAGCCTGGATTTTATTTTTATTGTCTCTTCTTAAAATTGGATCTTGAATATATAATGGAATTTAGTAGTTAAAACCTTTTCTTGGGGCTTCCCTGGCGGAGCAGTGGTTGAGAGTCCGCCTGCCAATGCAGGGGACACGGGTTCGTGCCCCGGTCCGGGAAGATCCCACATGCCATGGAGCAGCTGGGCCCGTGAGCCATGGCCGCTGAGCCTGTGCATCCGGAGCCTGTGCTCCGCAACGGGAGAGGCCGCAGCAGTGAGAGGCCCGCGTACCGCAAAAAAAAAAAAAAAAAAAAAAAAAACCTTTTCTTGGGCATGTGGTAAAAATACTCTGCTTGTATTGATGTTTCAGATCTTTTCGAAAATCAAAAACATAGTTAATTTTCCCCACATTTTCATGAAATCCAGTTTTTAGAGTAGCTTTAACTGCAAATATCTTATAACAATAGCATTTCATACCAAATTGAATTTTTGTGTTAAATTGTGAAAGATAAAATTAAGGATTAGTACAGTGTAGTGTTTGATAAATACTCTTTGAATGAATGATAGAGAACACAATTGATTAAATCCATAAAACTGCCTTCTTAATTGATCTCAGGAACATAATTAACTCCTTTAATAAAGAGGTTATTTTTTGAAAAGAAAACCCAATATTTCTTCATTACACAAGTATCCCCAAAGGGAATATGATCACTCACTCTAAAGCTCTCCTCTTACTCATTTTCCAGGTACATTTTGTTCTCCATGTATCTTCCTTTTCCTTGTTTAGACTCATTAATGAAATTATTTACTTTGTCTTCTTTGAATATAATGAATTACAATAGTAGGAATTATATATATATTGTTATTGTTTGATTAATTAAAGTGCCTATCACTAAACTAAATTACTCATGAGAAGAGAAGGCAAAATTCCAAATTAAAAAAATCAACATTTCTAGTAACATGAGGAGGAGGGTGGAGTCAAGGATTTAGACATTTGCCAAAGCAAAACAAGCTCAAAGTGGAATATTATAGGGGCCTCATTTAAAATAATCTTATGATGAACAGCATTTATAATTGAACTCACTGTTGATGGGAGTAGGAATTGGTAAAATCATTTGGTGGCTAGGTGTGTGTTCAAGATCTGTATTTTATATTAGCTTTCCCTTTTTATAGGTTACTAATATGTAAAATATACTTAATTAGTTTGCCTTTGAGATTTGTTTAAAATAACTATCTTTAAGTATGTTGCTTATATTGTGGTCAATACACTCTAAAGGAATTTTGTTTTGTTTTGTTTGGAGAACAGAAGTAAAATACATCACCATTAAACCCTGATGCAGCTGAAACAAATAAAGCAAAAACAAAATTATAATCCAATATCCTTGAAATCTTTTGTTGTTTTGTAGTAAATGTGGATTGCTTCTTTAGCTTTGCTTTCTGAACAGATGTGTATTTGCATAATGTGAAGATTAGTTAGACTTGTGAAAGGAAAATCACATCTCTATTTTACAATGGGACTAGTATATGTATAAAGGATTAGATAAAGCAATCCAAAAACAAGCATATGATTTACACTTTAGTTCTAATCCACTCTTTGTACTTGAGGAGCTACAAGATATATTATGAATGTATAACACTATGCCTAATTTTCAGTAGAGTGCATAAAGGTATGCTTCATCTGTAGAAAATTATTCTCTTTGCATCCTTGGGAAATCAACTTGTACTGTTGCAGTTTTTATTTTTATTTTTTTAAGATTGGTATGCTTGGGTGCTTCCTTGTGAATGCTAACTCTGAATCTTAGATAATATCCAAACCAACAGCAGATAACTAAAAATTTAATACAGTATAATATGAAATTTCAAACAGCTGGGCTACTACTGTGCCCTGAATTATAATATCTCATTACTTAGAGTCATTTAGTGTCACAAAGACTTCCATGGACCAATTTATTATCTTTCCTCTCTTTTTTCCCCTAGAATGGAAGGGTTGATTGTGTACATGGCATGCTCATATTACACATTTTTTATGATGAGCATGAAAGGCAGGTTGCCTTGTATTAGTACTATATTTCCTATAATAGTAGTGTTTATTGGTTGCAGTGGTAAAGAGAAATAGAAGCTTACTAACCTATTAGCAGGAGGTAGGCTGATATGAGATACATATTAAAAACTATTACAAATCATGTCCAGCACAACCTATTTTAATCCAGAGCAAAACAAAGTATATTGTTTTGATTTTAGATTCAACACATTTGGATTGAACATAAAAATAAGGATCTTAATTGAGGTCATAAATGTCTGAATTAAATTGGATATTTTCTCCTTTCCCTGTTCAGTTAAATAAAGACTCTTAGTGCTTAGTAGTGTCTGACCTTCAGCACTAAAAATCCTGAATCCTCTCAACTGATATGATGTGATAGAAGCAGAGAGCTTAAAGAAAAAACATTCAACCCTATCACAACTGTAAAGAAAAATAAACACATTCAACCATGTTACCTTTTTGACCTGATCTAAACGTATCATTGAAACAAATTTCTTATATTTGCAGTTACAGTAGTCCAAAGGTCAAAAGCACTTACTGACTAACTTTAGGTTATCCTTTGATTTGTCTTAAGAGGTCTTATGGAAGACTTGGGGAAAGATTTTGCAAAAAAGGAAATAAGGTCATAAAGAAAAAGTCAGATAGCTTCAGGCTTTCAAATAATATATAGAAATCAAAATTCTCCCAAAGAAGGATTCTTTTCAATCCTTTTACTTTACAATGCTGTACTGTTAAACAAACTTTACACCGTGTTTCTATTTTTAAAAATTACAAATAAAAGTCCAAGGAAGTCAATTAATATTACACAAAGTATTATCTTGATTTAATCCAACCCCTTACATAATAAAAGTTTGCAAAATAAAGGTTGAATAACTCTTCTGATATTTTCTACTCAAGAATCTACTGCAATTAAATCCACAAAATAGAATAGTATTTTATAATATCTAGAAAAATATAAAACTAACATTAACATAAGAAATTTCATCCAGTTGTTTAACTTTGATTAAAATGAGTTCATTGAATTTTGTGTCTAGCTCTGAAAGCCTTAACAATATGTCTGGTTTATTTTTCTTGCAATCTGGGAGATATAAAATTCCTTATACCAATTGGTAAAGAAGTAGAAAAGCTCTGAGGAAATAAATCGTGACATGCATGCAAGGCATCTTGTTTTTAGATTTTATTTATTTATTTTGTAGGTTTATTTATTTATTCTATAGATTTTACCTACTGAGCATCTTGTTCTTAGATTTTATATTCTACTATTAAAACAATCAATATTCATAAAGCACAATCTCACAAGCATTGCCTCAGTTTTCTAAGACACATATGGAACATTCAAAATAATTAATATTAGAAACTATTGATGTGCATGTCCTTTTTATATTTTCATTTTTTATAAATATGTTACCCTTCTGAATAGTTGACATGAACACAAAAATCTCAATGAAAACTACATTATTTCTTTCTTTTTTTTTTTTTTTTTTTTTGCGGTACGTGGGCCTCTCACTGTTGTGGCTTCTCCCATTGCGGAGCACAGGCTCCAGATGCACAGGCTCAGCAGCCATGGCTCACGGGCCCAGAGGCTCCGTGGCATGTGGGATCTTCCTGGACTGGGGCACGAACCCGTGTCCCCTGCATCGGCAGGCGGACTCTCAACCACTGTGCCACCAGGGAAGCCCTGAAAACTACATTATTTCTTAAATCCTTCTTTTTTTGTGGGAAAAATTTTAGTGATATATTTCCAAACTGATGACAGCATTCTTAAATTATATTTCATAGTAAAGCCTATATTTATGCTGCAGTTTCTTATGGTCAGAGCCACATACTTTCCAAAAGCAAATAATAACTTTACTATGCATACTCAAGAGTATATTTAGGTTGCTGTATCTCTGGTAGAGATACAAGCTGAATAACCTTACTTGTCTGGCCTCTTGCAAATGCATTTCATTGTCTCCTCTCCATATTTTGTTTTTTCCATGATAAAAAGGAATGATCTTGCTTGAGACTATTTTTTGTTTATAGTCCACTATGTCTTTCAGTGGCTGACTTTTCTTCATTTATTCTGTTTTTTTTTTTTTTTTTTGGTTTATGCACAAATGTACTCTTTGAAATGATGTTATTTCAGCACCATAGCACTTTGCTAAGCCATTTCATTTCTTTGTAATTCAGGTGGCTTTGGGGTGGTGGAACGTTTCCAGACTAATATAAAACTAATCCATGAACTAATTTTTATTTGAAATCTCTGTAAATGCCATTATGCTAGTCAAGATAATATAGGTCAAAAGCAAAAGTAGTTTATTGGACTTAAAAAAGAAAAATCATTTTCTTGTTTTATTCTGTTATAATCTGCAATTAATAAGTATTGTAAGCCACAATGTCAATGTAGCATCAACAGTAATAGCTAATTTTCATTGAGCATTTGTTGTGTACCAGATGAGAGTCAAGCTCGCCATATGAATATCTCATTAATCTTCAAGCAATCTTATGAAGCAGGTCCTATTATTATGTTTATTTTGAAGATAAGAAAACTGGTATAGTGATAAGAGAGAGAGCTCTAGAATCACACTGCCTAGATTTGAACATCTATCACCTTTGCAACCTGAGTATAAGTAATCTAATCTCTCTAAACCTCAGTTTCTGCATTTCTTTGGAAATGGCAAATAGTCCAGATTGGCTTAATCAACAGGGGTTTTGTATTAGAAGACTGTTGGACTTAAGGTTGGAACAATGACTTCGGAGTGAATTTTGGAAAGCCTTGTATATTCAGCTAAAGATTTTGAATTTTATTTCACATGCAGTGTAGAATGACATATCTAAAAATCTTTTTCACCAATGACTATACTATAAAGATGCATTTTCAGTTCAATTTTGACTCAGTCTTAGATGTGTAATTGAAATGTTCATGTTTCTACTACTTTTAAGTATTTGATATCTCAGTTATTTTTAATATTCTAGACCTGTGCTGTCCAATAAATAGCAATTAGCTACATGTGGCTATTTAAATTTTAAGTAATTAAAATTAAGTTAAATTTTAAAATTGGTTCCTCAGTCACACCAGGCACATTTCAAGTGTTCTTGTGTCTAGTGGTTACTAGATTGTATTGGACAGCACAAATCTAGTACTTTTCCATTACTACCAAAATTTCTATTGGACAGCACAGCCTTAAACCATACCACTGTGCTCTTTGGGACTCATCCCAATCCCTTCACCTCTAGGATATTACTCAATTATTCCTACATGTACTCAGGGGGTGCTTTGTGTTACAGTCTATTAGGAGGGCCAGCAGTATGTTTCCTTTCTAGTTCTAATTACCCTCAGCCAATGTCTCCCTAACTTAAAGCCTTCTGGAAAGGAGTCTTCATTGCCACTACAGTGTCCATGTCAGAGTGTTGTCTCCCAGTACTCCCAAAGCCCCATTCTTTCCATAAATATAATCTGTTAAAACATTTTGCCATTTGTCTGCACCCAGGACATTATTTTTTCCACTTCCATCTCCCTTTCAAAAAGCAATCTACATAATTCTACATAATCTAGAGCATACACATCAATTTGCATGATGAAGTTGGAATATTCGAGATTATATTCAGGTTACCAGGACTTTACAGTCTCTCTAAAGGCATTTGGAAGTGCATCTATTTTGTATTTACATAATTAAAAGGCCCATTTGGATACTTCCTAAACAGAAGAAACCATCTTCCCTGAAGACAATTTGAAGTTGCTGCCACTACTAGGTAAAACAGACCTACAGGAACTTTGAAAAATGCCTCCTCCTTTTTTCTCATTCATATTTCAAAACCTTAAGATGACTTTATAGACAGAGCATATGGAAACAAACAAAATGCTAATCAATATAATCTATTGATTTATAATCTGAGGTTATACTAATCTCAGTAGTTCTCAGGTATTATAGATGATAGATAGATGATAGGGAGATAAATATAGATAAAATATACATGCAACAGCTATTTCTTTATAACACATTGAATTAAATAGCAATTCAAGTACTATAGTCAGATTTACTATACTTGGGTAATCTGCATCATAAAACCCCTTACTCTGTCCTCTTTCCAAAAATTAGAGGTAACAGAATCAAGGCAAAGATAATTATTTTGAAGAAGTGTGATGTGATATAGTTGTTTGCTTAAAATGTTAGACAACCGGTTGCTGGGCATGAAATTAATTAGAGAAAGAAAGGAAAATAAGAGGATAGAAGCAAAAATTAGTTTAAAATAAGATTATTGATGATAATCCTCAATCTCTGAAAATGAACTTTAAAATTTAATGGAAATGTGAAGTGCTAATAGAGGTGCTGAAAAGTTTAAGAACTCTCAACTTAACACAAAATTGTAAAGCAACTATACTCCAATAAAAAGTAATAAAAAATTTAAAAGAAAGAAATAAAGAACTCTCACATTCCTTTTAAAAAGTCAGAAAACATTGTTGGAATTTGTGATATCATCTTCCCTCACATACAATTCCATTTCTTTGGCTATAAACATGTCCATTTTAATATTTCAATGTCTGCCTATCCAGAAGTGATTCAGGACATTGTGTAAACAGAGGTCAACATTTGTTTGCAGGTTCCAGGGTACCCATGTCATAATGTTTGCTTTAATGAATATAGGAGGTTTGCCATTAAAAAGAAGTAAGTAAGCATTATAGAGCATTAAAGAAAAGACACACACTAGGATGGCTATAATAAAAAACAACAGATAAAAAGTGTTGGTGAGGATGTGGAGAAATCAGAACCCTCATATACTGCTGGTGATAATGTAAAATGGTGCAGCCACTTTGAAAAACAGTCTGGCAGTTCCTCAAAAAGTTAAACATAGGACATATCAATTTCACTCCTAAGTATATACCTAAGAGAACTGAAAACAAACATCCACACAAAAACTTGTTAATGAATGCTCACTGTAGCATTATTCATAATAGTCATAAAGTAAAAACAACCCAAACGTCTATCAACTGATGAAAGGATAAATAATAGGTGGTATAGCCATACAATACATTATCATTCAGCCATGAAAAGGAACGAAATGCTGATACATGGTACAATAGAGATGAACCTTGAAGACATAGGCTAAATAAAAGAAGACACTTACAAAAGATCACATATTATATAATATCGTTTATATGAAGTGTCCAAATAGGCAAATCTATAGACACAGAAAGTAGATTACTGATTGCCTAGGGATATGGGAGTTGCGATTAAATAAAGAGTGAGTGCTATTGGGTACGAAGTTTTTTGGGGGGTGATAAAAATGTTCTAAAATTACATAATGTTGATGGATGCAAAATCCTGTGAACATATAAAAAATATTGAATTGTACACTTTAAAGGGTTCAATTATATGGTATATCAATAAAATTGTTTTTAAATTTCACAGGATAAAATAATACCTTACAATTCCCCAAAATAGAAATACCCAGTGTTAACATTTTGGTGTATCTTTGAGTATTACAACACACTTTTTGCTTTTACATGGTTATTGAATGACATGTAAAAATGTCTATATAATGATATTTATATTTTACCACAAGACATATTTTTAAATGGCAAAACTGCATATAAGAAAATAAAATAATATTTTAATTAATGGTGCAATATAGCATATTCATAAATATAAATACTCGATATATAAAAGTTAACAATTCTCTACAAATTAATGTATACATTTGATGAAATACAGATAAAAATCTCAATAGGACTTATTTTAGAAATTGACAAAATAATTATATAGGTTTTCTGGAATAAAATTAGGCAAGAATAATGTGGGAATTTAAAAAAATATTTATAAAGGAGTAGAAAGTTGTATTATGAAGTCAGGGTAACTAAACGAGTTGGTGCTGGAATCAATCAGTCTGGCATCTAGAAAAATGGAATAGAATAGGAAGTCAAGAAACAAAATTAAGTATGATATAATTTACTTCATGACGAATATGGGATTCCAGATCAGTAGGAAAAGGAAAGAGTATTCAACAAATAGTATTGGGATAATCAGCTAGCCATCTGGAAGGAATTAAGTTAGCTCACAGTCTATATAAAAATCAATTTCGGGCTTTCCTGGTGGCGCAGTGGTTGAGAGTCCGCCTGCCGATGCAGGGGACACAGGTTCGTGCCCCGGTCCGGGAAGATCCCACATGCCGTGGAGCAGCTGGGCCCGTGAGCCATGGCCGCTGAGCCTGCGCGTCCGGAGCCTGTGCTCCACAGTGGGAGAGGCCACAAAAGTGAGAGGCCAGCATACCACAAAAAAAAAAAAAAAAATCAATTTCAAGTGGATAAAAGATGTAGATATAAAATGATGAAACAAAAGTATTCAACATCAATAGAAATTAAATTAAATAAAATAAAACAAAGTGTCAATTTTTGCCTATCATATTGGTGAAGATGGAAATAATTATCAATATTAATTGTTGGTAATGATGAAGAAACAGTAACTTTCATGCATCACTGTTAAGTGTGTAAATTTGTACATACTTTGAAGGTCAAATTGATACAAAATAAAAAGAAAAACAAAATCTCTTAAATATGTTTCTTTCCTTTAAGCCAGCAGATTTACTTCTAAAAATTTATCCTAGATATAAGGATATTCTTTACAGTATGGATTTTAATAGTGAAAATTAGAATCAACCTAATGACCTACCAACTTGTACAAAATCTGGTACACATATGCAATTGATTGTTATGTAAATATTAAGAGGAAGGTGTTGAGTCTCTTAAAGATACCTGTAATATACTGCTGAAAACAAAAGCAGATTTAATGTATTATGACAAAAAGAGAGAAAAGAGAAGTATGGAAGAAACTGGAAACATGGAAAGATATACTCCACACTATTAACAGTCTGTTATCTTTGTAGAGTGGAATTATACATTTTTTAACATCTTTATTGGAGTATAATTGCTTTACAATGGTGTGTTAGTTTCTGCTGTATAACAAAATGAATCAGCTATACATAAACATATATCCCCATATCTCCTCCCTCTTGCGTCTTCCTCCCACCCTCCCTATCCCATCCCTCTAGGTGGACACAAAGCACTGAGCTGATCTCCCTGCCCTATGTGGCTGCTTCACACTAGCTATCTATTTTACATTTGGTACTGTATATATGTTCATACCACTCTCTCACTTTATCCCAGCTTGCCCATCCCCTCCCAGTGTCCTCAATTCCATTCTCTACATCTGCCTCTTTATTCCTGTCCTGCCCTAGCTTATTCAGAAACATTTTTTTCTTTTAGATTCCATATATATGTGTTAGCATATGGTATTTGTTTTTCTCTTTCTGACTTACTTCACTCTGTATGACAGACTCTAGTTCCATCCACCTCACTACAAATAACTCAATTTTGTTTCTTTTTATGGCTCAGTAATATTCCATTGTATATATGTACCACATCTTCTTTATCCATTCGTCTGTCAATGGACACTTAGGTGGCTTCCACGTCCTGACTATTGTAAATAGTGCTGCCATGAACATTCAGGTACATGACTCTTTTTGAATTATAGTTCTCTCAGGGTATATGCCCAGTAGTGGGATTGCTGGGTCATATGGTAGTTCTATTTTGAGTTTTTTAAGGAACATCCATACTGTTCTCCATAGTGGCTGTATCAATTTACATTCCCACCAACAGCACAAGAGGGGTCCATTTTCTCCACACCCTCTCCAGCATTTATTGTTTGGAGACATTTTGATAATGGCCATTCTGACTGGTGTGAGGTGATACCTCATTGTAGTTTTGATTTGCGTTTCTCTAATGATTAGTGATGTTGAGCATCCTTTCATGTGTTGGTTGGCAATCTGTATATCTTCTTTGGAGAAATGTCTATTTAGGTCTTCTGCCCATTTTTGGATTGGGTTGTGTGTTTTTTTGATATGGAGCTGCATGACATGTTTGTATAATTTGGAGATTCATCATTTGTCAGTTGCTTCATTTGCAATATTTTATCCCATGCTGAGGGTTGTCTTTTCATCTTGTTTATGTTTTCCTTTGCTGTGCAAAAGCTTTTAAGTTTCATTAAGTCCCACTTGATTATATTTGTTTTTATTTCCATTTCACTAAGAGGTGGGTCATAAAGGATCTTGCTGTGATTTATGTCATACAGCATTCTGCCTATATTTTCCTCTAAGAGTATTATAGTGTCTGGCCTTACATTTAGGTCTTTAATCCATTTCGAGGTTATTTTTGTATACAGTGTTCAGGAGAGTTCTAATTTCATTCTTTTACATGTAGCTGTCCAGGTTTCTGAGCACCACTTATTGAAGAGGCTGTCTTTTCTCCATTGTATATTCTTGACCCCTTTATCAAATATAAGGTGACCACATGTGCATGGGTTTATCTCTGGGCTTTCTATCCTGTTCCATTGATCTATATTT
The DNA here is from genome assembly GCF_964341445.2 of Mesoplodon mirus. Classification (NCBI taxonomy): domain Eukaryota; kingdom Metazoa; phylum Chordata; class Mammalia; order Artiodactyla; family Ziphiidae; genus Mesoplodon; species Mesoplodon mirus. The sequence goes on along the minus strand of NC_138981.1, from coordinate 107,985,331 downwards.
CTGTTTTTGTGCCGGTACCATACTGCCTTGATTACTGTAGCTTTGGAGTATAGTCTGAAGTCAGGGAGTCTGATTCCTCCAACTCCATTTTTCTTTCTCAAGATTGATTTGGCTAATTGGGGTCTTTTGTGTTTCCATACAAATTGGGAAATTTTGTGTTCTAGTTCTGTGAAAAATGTCATTGGTAGTTTGACAGGGATTGCACTGAATCTGTAGATTGCTTTGGGTAGTATAATCGTATTTACAATGCTGATTCTTCCAATCCAAGAACATGGTATACATCTCCATCTGTTTGTATCATCTTTAATTTCTTTCATCAGTGTCTTATAGTTTTCTGCATACAGGTCTTTTGTCTCCTTAGGTAGGTTTATTCCTAGTTACTTTATTCTTTTTGTTGCAATGGTAAACAGGAGTGTTTCTTTAATTTCCCTTTCAGATTTTTTGTCATTACTGTATAGGAATGCAAGAGATTTCTGTGCATTAATTTTATATCCTGCTACTTTACCAAATTCATTGATTAGCTCTAGTAGTTTTCTGGTAGCATCTTTGGGATTCTCTATGTATAGTATCATGTCATCTGCAAACAGTGACAGTTTTACTTCATCTTTCCCGTTTTGGTTTCCTTTTTCTTCACTAATTGCTGTGGCTAAAATTTCCAAAACTATGTTGAATAATAGTGGTGAAACTGGGCAACCTTGTCTTGTTCCTGATCTTACTGGAAATGGTTTCAGTGTTTCACTATTGAGAACGATGTTGGCTGTGGGTTTGTCATATATGGCCTTTCTTATGTTGAGGTAAGTTCCCTCTATGGCTACTTTCTGGAGAGTTTCTATCATAAATGGGTATTGAATTTTGTCAAAAACGTTTTCTTCATCTATTGAGATGATCATATGGTTTTTATCCTTCAGTTTGTTAATAAGGTGTATCACATTGTTTGCTTTGCGTATATTGAAGAATCCCTGCATTCCTGGGATAAACCCCACTTGATCATAGTGTATGATCCTTTTAATGTGCTGTTGGATTCTGTTTGCTAGTATTTTGTTGAGGATTTTTGCATCTATGTTCATCAATGATAATGGTCTGTACTTTTCTTTTTTCGTGACATCTTTGTCTGGTTTTGGTATCAGGGTGATGGTGGCCTCGTAGAATGAGTTTGGGAGTGTTCCTCCCTCTGCTATATTTTGGAAGAGTTTGAGAAGAACAGGTGTTAGCTCTTCTGTAAATGTTTGATAGAAGTTGCCTGTGAAGCTCTCTCGTCCTGGGATTTTCGTTGTTGGAAGATTTTTAATCACAGTTTCAATTTTAGTGCTTGTGATTGGTCTGTTTATATTTTCTATTTCTTCTTGGTTCAGTCTCGGGCAGTTGTGCTTTTCTAAGAATTTGTCCATTTCTTCCAGGGTGTCCATTTTATTGGCATATAGTTGCTTGTTGTAATCTCTCATGATCCTTTGTATTTCTGCAGTGTCAGTTGTTCCTTCTCCTTTTTCATTTCTAATTCTATTGATTTCAGTCTTCTCCCTTTTTTTCTTGATGAGTCTGGCTGGAGGTTTATCATCTTTGTTTATCTTCTCAAAGAACCAGCTTTTAGTTTTATTGATCTTTGCTATTGTTTCCTTCATTTCTTTTTCATTTATTTCTGATCATTATAATTTCTTTCTATCTGCTAACTTTGGGGGGTTTTTTTGTTCTTCTTTCTCTAATTGCTTTAGGTGCAATGTTAGGTTGTTTATTTGAGATGTTTCTTGTTTCTTGAGGTAGGATTGTATTGCTATAAACTTGCCTCTTAGAACTGCTTTCGCTGCATCCCGTATGTTTTGGGTCATCGTGTTTTCATTGTCATTTGTTTCAAGGTTTTTTTGATTTCCTCTTTGATTATTTCAGTGATCTCTTGGTTATTCTGTAGTGTATTGTTTAGCCTCCATGTGTTTGTAGTTTTTACAGATTTTTTCCTGTAATTGATATCTAGTCTCATAGCGTTGTGGTCAGAAAAGATACTTGATATGATTTCATTTTCTTAAATTTAACAAGGGTTGATTGGTGACCCAAGATATGATCTATCCTGGAGAATGTTCCATGGACACTGAGAAGAAAGTGTATTATGATGTTTTTGGATGGAATGTCCTATAAATATCAATTAAGTCCATCTTGTTAAATGTATCACTTAAAGCTTGTGTTTCCTTATTTATTTTCAGTTTGGATGATCTGTCCATTCGTGAAAGTGGGGTGTTAAAGTTCCCTACTATGATTGTGTTACTGTCCATTTCCCCTTTTATGGCTGTTAGCATTTGCCTTAAGTATTGAGGTGCTCCTGTGTTGGGTGCATATATCTTTACAATTGTTATATCTTCTTCTTGGATTGATCCCTTGATCATTATGTAGCGTCCTTCTTTGTCTCTTGTAATAGTCTTTATTTTAAAGTCTATTTTGTCTGATATGACAATTGCTACTCCAGATTTCTTTTGATTCTGATTTGCATGGAAGGTCTTTTTCCATCCCCTCACTTTCAGTCTGTATGTGTCCCAAGGTCTGAAGTGGGTCTCTTGTAGACAGCATATATGCGAGTCTTGTTTTTTTATCTATTCAGCCAGTCTATGTCTTTTGGTTGGAGCATTTAATCCATTTACATTTAAGGTAGTTATCGATATGTATGCTCCTATTACCATTTTCCTAATTGTTTTGGGTTTGTTATTGTAGGTCTTTTCCTTCTCTTGTGTTTCCTGCCTAGAGAATTTCCTTTAGCATTTGTTATAAAGCTGGTTTGTTGGTGCTGAATTCTCTTAGCTTTTGCTTGTCTTTAAAGGTTTTAATTTCTCTATCAAATGTGAATGAGATCCTTGCTGCTTAGAGTAACCTTGGTTGTAGATTTTTCTCTTTCATCCCTGTAAATATGTCCTGCCACTCCCTTCTGTCTTGCAGAGTTTCTGCTGGAAGATCAGCTGTTAACCTTGTGGGGATTCCCTTGTATGTTAATTGTTGCTCTTCCCTTGTTGCTTTTAATATTTTTTCTTTGTATTTGATTTTTGATAGTTTGACTAATATGTGTCTTGGCATGTTTCTCCTTGGATTTACCCTGTATGTTACTCTCTGCCCTTCCTGGACTTGATTGACTATTTCCTTTCCCATATTAGGGAAATTTTTCAACTATAATCTGTTCAAATATTTTCTCAGTGCCTTTCTTTTTCTCTTCTTCTTCTGGGACCCCTATAATTCGAATGTTGGTGCATTTACTGTTGGCCCAGAGGTCTCTGAGACTGTCCTCTGTTCGTTTCATTCTTTTTTCTTTATTCTGCTCTGCAGTAGTTAGTTCCACTATTTTATCTTCCAGGTCACTTATCCGTTCTTCTGCCTCACTTATTCTGCTATTGATTACTTCTAGAGAATTTTTAATTTCATTTATTGTGTTGTTCATCATTGTTTGTTTCCTCTTTAGTTCTTCTAGGCCCTTGTTAAACGTTTCTTGTATTTTTCCATTCCTATTTCCAAGATTTTGGATCATCTTTGCTATCATTACTCTGAATTATTTTTCAGGTAGACTGCCTATTCCTTCTTCATTTGTTTGGTTTGGTGGGTTTTTACCTTGCTCCCTCATCTGCTGTGTATTTCTCTGTCTTCTCATTTTCCTTAACTTACTATGTTTGGGGTCTCCTTTCTGCAGGCTGCATGTTTGTAGTTCCCATTGTTTTTGGTGTCTGTCCCTAGTGGGTAAAGTTGGTTCAGCGGATTATGTAGGCTTCCTTGTGGAGGGGACTGGTGCCTTTGTTCTGGTGGATGAGGCTGGATTTTGTCTGTCTAGTGGGCAGGACTACATCTGGTGGTGTGTTTTGGGGTGTCTGTGAACTTATGATTTTAGGCAGCCTCTCTGCTAATGGGTGGGGTTGTGTTCCTGTCTTGCTAGTTGTTTGGCATAGGGTGTCCAGCACCATAGCTTGCTGATCGTTGAGTGGAGCTGGGTCTTAGCATTGTTATGGAGATCTCTGAGAGAGCATTTGCCATTTGATGTTACATGGGGCCGGGAGGTCTCTGGTGCACCAGTGTCCTGAACTTCGCTCTGCCACCTCAGAGGCTCAGGCCTGACACCCAGCTGGAGCACCAAGACTCCTTTGGGAAATCTGAGGTCTTCTGCCAGCACTCAGTAGGTGTTCTGTAGGAGCTGTTCCACATGTAGGTGTATTTTTCATGTATTTGTGAGGAGGAATGGGATCTCCATGTCTTACTCCTCTGCCATCTTGAAGCTATTCCTCCCTTCTATTTTTTAAGAAGAGTTTATTGTTTCCTGAATGTTGCTGATGTCTTTTCTGCCACCAAAGACCCTTTGGGATCTGCAAATATTTCACACCTTTTCTCTTGACTTTGTGGTCTTCTCTTTGTCTGTGCAGACCAGTCAAGAGGAGGCTCCTCTGGCAGGTACCATCCTGCTGACTCTCAGCTCAAGTGTTGGCTGGACATTAGATTCATTCCTCTAATTTCTTCAGGGTCTTGTACAAAATAGGAGGTAATTTGCCTCAGAGAGATTGCAGATCAGGTTCCAGACCACTGCAGTAAAGTGAATAATGGGAGGACCAGAGTGCTGATATCTCGAATTATACATTTTTAATTACACACTTTTCATTTGTATTTTCCTCAAGGAATATATAGTATACTGTTATGATAAATCTTCCTTCTACATGCTTTACATCTTAGGAAGGCCATCCCATTCCTAATCATTTACCTTTTATATTTTATGGATTTTAAATTTACATATTAAAATATATATTGAATATAATCTGATATAGATTGTAATATAGAAATTCTACGTTATCTTCTGAAATGGTTAGCCAATTTTCCTAACACTGTTTCTGAAAAATTCATACATGCCTATGAATGTATGGAGTGATGAGTTGAACTTGTTGCCCTGAGATTATGAAAGTGACTGCTACTGTCAACTTTCACTCTAGCCAATATCCCTTTCTGAGCTTATTTTTAAATGGCTGGATAAGGCAGAGTCATAAATCCTCAACTTGGGAATAAACTTCAATAGCTTTTCTTGTTTCTGTCATGGGAGAAGGGTAGACACCCCCTACAAAATGTTAAAGATAAGTAATGGCACATTAGGAATGCCTGAAAGATGCAGAAAGTAGGAACTAAATGCCCAGTTGGATATCTACTTGGGCAGCAGACTTCTTGCCCTCTGTCTAAAAGAGCAAGAAAAAAATTACCTGGGCGAAGGAAGAGGGCTGAGTTTCCTCTGGATAAAGAGGACACTAAAGAAAGCAGCCTAGTGACTTCCCTGGTTGTCCAGTGGTTAAGACTCCCTGCTCCTAATGCAAGAGGCATGGGTTCAATCCATGGTCGGGGAACTAAGATCCCACATTCTGCATGGTGTGGCCAAAACAATAAATAAATAAAGTTAAGGAAAAAAAAAGAAAAGTTAAAAGAAAAAAAAGAATGCAGCCAAACTCAAAGGAGCTTGTTGGTATGTCCCCAAAAGAGCTGGCTGCACAGGCACAGGGTTTCAAGAATATTACAGAGTGGGAGAAACATAAGAAAGTGACTCCATGAAGATTCTCATCAAGTCCTGGGCTCATCCCTGAGCTGCATAAGTATGAATTAGACCCTATTCAGAATACCAAAGACTTTGAGACCTAAACTAACAAATAAACCAATCCATGTCCCAAACAGACCACTGAGCAGCTCACACATGGGACATATCCAAGTAGATTCAAGAAGCTCAGCAAACTCCAAACAGGACAAATTAAAAGAAGTTCATGTCAAACATACCATAATTAGACTGCTGAAAATTAAAGATAAAAATAATATTGAAAGAAGCCAGAGAAAATTGATGCATTACCAATAAATAAATGCAATGGGTTGAACTGTACTTCACCAAAATCCTTATGTGGAAGTGCTAACCCCTAATACCTCAGAATGTGACCCTATTTGGAGATAGGGTCTTTAAAGAGATAATTAAGTTAAAATGAGGTAATTAGATCAGGTCCTAATCCAATATGACTGGTGTCCTTATAAGAAGAGGAAATTTGACTATACATACATACAGAGGAAGATGATGTGAAGACACTGGGAGCAGACAGCAATTTACAAGCCAAGGAGAAGGGCCTCAGAAGAATCTAATTCTGACAAGACCTTGATCTCAGACTCTTAGCCTCCAGAATTGTGAGAAAATAAATTTCTGTTGCCTAAGCCATCCAGTCTGTGATATTTTGTCATGGCAGCCCTAACAAACTAATACAATGGTGATTCTAACTGTGGATTTCTCATCAGAAACCTTGGAAGTCAAAGGAAAGTGGCATAATATTTTTCAATGTGCTGAAGGATAAGAACTGTCAGCCAAAATTCTATTCTTCAGAAATGAAGGTGAAATAAAGACAATCTCAGATGAAGGAAAACTTAGAAAATTCATCATCAGACAACTTTTTCTAGAAGAACTGCTAATAAAATCTATTCAAAGTAAAAGAAAACGATATCAGATAATACCTTGGAACATTGGGAATGAAGGAATAGCAATAGAAATGTAAATATGAGAGTAAACGTAATGGATGATTCTTGGAATTTAATGGTTCCATAAGGCTAACTATTTTGGTCCCGTGTTGAGAAATCTGGGGCTTTATAAAGACACATACTTCCACAACAGCACCTATTTCCAGAGCCAAGCAGCAGAGGAAAACGAGGGGGAAAAAAACAGAATATTTTAAGAAAATGTCTTCCCCCCCTTAGTTTTGACTGCTACAGGTTCCCATTGGGTGTTTGTTGCCACCACCAGGAGATTGCTGGGGTTGGGTCACGATAATTGACAGAAAGAACACAGATAGGAGTTTATCACACTCTCTCTGACTATTAGGTGTTCTCTTTCCTCCTCCTTGAGACAGAAATAGTGGGCTTCTCCTGGGGAAGAACTCTAAAGTTGAAATGTCAGTGATCGAGAACAGTGGTGGTTGTATGCATTATCCTTTTACTCTTCAATTCCTAGTATTTCTACTATATAGCACAGTGTTAAATATATTTATGAAAACTGTTTAAACTTAAGATGCGTTTACATGGGGTTTACTTACAAAGCAACTATTTACTTAAATTCAAATACAGTTTTCCTGCCCTTTTTCAATGTGCTAAATGCTTTAGCTTTAGTTTTTATTTTGCTTTCTTTTATTTTGTTTGCTTTTGCTTGTTTTAACTCTTTGCACGGGGAAAGCTTTTGTTGTATTAGAATGAGTAATGTAAAAAACAATCAAGTGAGTTCTAGCTTTAATTTTATCTCCAGTCTGAGACCTTGAACAAGTAATTTAATCTGTTTTATCAGGTAAAAATAATTAGGTTGGATGAGATAATTAATAATTAGTAAGGTGCCTTAGAGTTCTAATACTTTGGCCTCTTCACCTGTATAGTGGACATTGTACTGTGCTCCAGCATTCCCCTACTCCCCTGTCCACAATTGCCAGAAGTACTGCTGGCTGACATTCCTTTCCAGGAACTGCTTTCATCTGAAGAGAGTCTAATCACATAAGATCATACTCCTGCATCCAGTGACTTGTAGATAGGGGAATATAAATGTCCATCCCCTTCATCCAAACTCAGAACAATTATGAAGGGTCGTCCTAGCTTCACAGAGTGCTGTGAGGGTTGTCAAGGTTTTGGGCAAGGTTCTGACGGCAACTTTTGCAGCCCAACTTCTCCCCCCTTTTTTTTTTATTGAGGTGTAACTGACATTCAGCATTACACTAGTTTCAGGTGCACAACATACTGATTTGATACTTCTATATGTTACAAAATGATCACCACAATAATTCTCGTTAACATCCATCATCTCTGCCCAATCTTCTTTCCTTACTTTTACCCAAAAATTTTTAATTCTGGAAGAACTCCCTAATAAAATTCCAGCATGCTAATCTTTGTCTCAGAGTCTGCTTCCCAAGGAGCCCAGAGTTCAACAAACTGGAAGTAATATTTTCCTCCTCTGGGGATTTTATTTTTACCTCTGTCTTGGTGGTGCTTGCATTCCATAGTGTATTATACTTACTGCATGTGTTTTTTTATGCAGCTTTTTCTTTCCCACTAATTTGCAAATTCTTGAAATCAAGGGCAATGCATTTTAAAAAAAATCCTTCATAGCAGCCAACCTTGATTCATTAGTTGGTTGGTTAAGTAAATGCATAAATGAAGTTATATTGAAATAATCATAATTTCCCTGCTTGATCTCTTTAGAATCATCAATAATTAGTTTTTATAAGTTTTTCTGTTTATTACAGAGGTTGCGTTTTTCCTATTCCCATGAACTTTGAGTTGTATTCATAATTTTTGTGTGGTTCTCTTAGTTCTGTGACATCTTTACAATCATGTGGTACTTAGGGTTTTATTGCTTGCTATGGGGGTATTAATTTCTGTGATCCCGTGATGGGTTTTCTAATTAGTTTGTCAATACTAAATTAGAAAAATTTAATTCTACTTGAACAAATGAAGAAAAATGTATGATATATCAAGGACTTAAAGGCAAATGTCTTTGCTTTCTTTTATATTTGTAAAGCCAGCTGGTGATTTTTATAATTTTTTTAGTATTAAAGTTTCATTTTTAATTATACATGGTTGGAACAGAAGTTCATTCGAATATTACAAAGTGATATTACTATTCTTAAAAGTGAAATCTACAGGTATAATCAGTTGCTATTCATTTGGAAGTCATAGATAAGAATGCCATATCATTTGTAATCGTGCAGTCAATTTCATTCCTTGTCTCAGCCTTCATTTCTAAAGAGTGTTCCATTTAGTGGGAGTTTTTAGAATAATGTAAGAGACCAATCATGTGCTATACAGCATTCACATTGTATTAGCCCTTTTCCAAAGCTTTCCCTTCTGTTTTCCAAATTATATTCCTGTAATTCATGAACTTAGAAGCTCTCAGCAATTTGAATTTCATGTTCAATCTCAGATGCTCTTTCAGTAAAGCATGCCATTATTCACTATTTCCCTCTTTCAAAAAAAAAAAAGAAAAGCTTCCACATTTAAGATCCATTCAAACCATTCCATTTTCACATCACTGAAACTCTTCATACTCTTAAAATATCATCTTTGGGATTTTAGTTTCAAATAATAAATAGCAACTTTTATCTTGCAGACAATTATTTGAGAAAATAGCATAGAATATGAGCATTTCTACATTGCCACACCAAAAGTGCCAGTGACAGGCCAAAAATCACCTTAAGCATCTGTTGCCATCAGATGCATTTTTCAACATTGGTAGCAAAGTCATCGACTATTTTGCCAACGTCAAAGTTATCTCAGCCAGATTCTACATTAACTTCTACCACTCCCACCACAAATAGTCCCAAGAAGACACTTCCAAGGGAATATAATATTAAAAAGGCACAGTACATCCATTCTATGGATTTAGCTATGTCTATAAGAATTTACCCAAAGTGATATCCCAGACATCTTGAGTAAAAAGAAAAGAAAGTATCAGAAAAAATATTAACACTCTGATTGTATAAAAAAAAAAAAACAAAGAAAATGTATGGATATAGATGTGCAATTATAGGACAGGTTATACAATGTATACAGGTACACAATGTATAACCTGTACAGATTACACAAGAAAATGTTATCATTGGTTACCTTGGAGGGAATACTTGGGGTAAGAGGAAATCATTAAGATTTTCTTTATATATGGTTGTGTGTGCATTAAATGGAGTATGAATGGCCTATGTAGTTAAAATGAAAGGAAGTATTTAAAGGGCAAGAAATAAATATTATCCTGATTTAGGCATCCATTTGCTTTTATTCTTTTCTCAAAACAAAACTACTTTCCTTCTCTGGCATATTACAAATGGACTCCCCATCTGATGCATTTTTACTAATCTAGAGTAGTATCTCTTTTTTTCACAGCAGCCTCCTATGTTTCTTCTTTGCTTTAAAACATTCATTAAAGGTAAATCTCTTCATGAAGTCTTATAGTCATCTCAATGACAACAATAACTTCTCAGCACTTAAGTGCAAGACAGGGTGGGCAAGGATCCAAGTAGGAAAGACCTATTATCAAATCCATCAATTAAGGCCCTGCTTGCATCCTCACTATCAACTTAAATCATTTATTGTTTGAACATCTACTTTTATTACAGTCAGCAATGACTTTTAGTGAATGATAATCTGTTTGAATTTCACAAGTATATTAGAATTTCACAATCTGCATTTCTTAGCAAAGTCTTAGCCAATATTTTCACAAACCGATACCTATTATCACTATATGATAGGTCTTACATAAGCTAATGTGTGATTTCTTAATAGTGGTATTTTAGCAGAGATTTTGATCAGTTGATTATCTGTCATATTTTCTGGGAATATTTTAATTTTAACTTAGTTTCATATATAACTCATGTCTGCATCTCTGTAGCCAATACTCCTAGGCATATTTTTGAGTCTTTGTCATTTGTGGTTTTGTGTGTGTGTGTGTGTGTGTGTGTTTCTTTGTGGCTGTACATTTTGTGCCTTTCTCATTGGATTGCAAACTTCCCAGGAGATTACATCAATTTTCTATTTTAATACCTTATAGTTTCTATTAAGTCTTTCCAAAATCTGGTTGACCTATTCCATAAATGGCATGAAAACAGAACATAAGAATTAGGAACGTGGCATGGGAAGGTGTCAAAGCAGTGTCACAGAGAAGAAAGAAAATTTGCTTTTCGTTTTTTACTATCAAGGTAGGAAAACAAAATGGAGATCTTATTGCTAGAATTTTTTTTTAAGTCAAATATATTTTCTTGCTTGAGTATAAATGTTAATCATTCTTTCTGTGTTAGATCTTTCTGGGTATATTAAGATAGATGTTGAATATATGGAATAATATATCCTAATTCATTCTTCATATCTTTGCTATGACAAGCGACAAGCAAAATTTAAGCTGGGCACTTTCTGCTTAATTCATTGTGATAAAAGATGATATATCCACCTCCTGAAATTGAACCTCTGGCTGTTGTATGCAAACAGTTTGACAGATATGTCAGAATAAAACTATATCAAGGGGAAAGAAAATTATCTTTCTCTATTTTAACCTCAGGCAGGGACCAACCTTAGGTAGTTAGGATGATTTTCATAAGAACGATCTCAGAAAAATATAGAAAAGACCATACTTTATTTTTGAGTGTTTCTCTAAGAAAACTAAAGTGCCTGAGATGTGGAACATCTTAACCAAAAGGACTCTCTCTTCAGGTCTAATGGGTTTAACATGGAAACATGCTTAGCAGAGCCTCTGAATCACTCTTAGGATAGACACCTAAGGCATTTCGTTCAAAATCCCCAGGAAGATCACACAAGAATAGAATCAAGGTTCCCTTCCTCCCAGTGCTCTTCCCATACTATTGAGTTGCAGAAAAATTGGAAATATTAGTTGGCTCCTTACCTTTAGGTCCCACATTAGAAAACTCAGTGTATATCCTGAATCACACTGTATGTTTAGTGACAAGAGGATAATTTAATTCTTATTAGTTTTCTACATTAATTGCATGTTATCCCATGGAGCCATTAGGTTACCAGGTAGCATATGAACAATTTTGAATGTTATGATTTTATCTCATTTTATCACAAAGAGACAATTTACCTCTAAGAAATAATTCACAGAATTTATTTTAAAACAAGTGGTTCTCCCAAAAGTGAGCAAAATTCAGACCCATAGCCACAGAAGTCATTCAGCAAATACTTTTGAATGAAATCTGAAATTCTATAGTTTATACTTCTCACTAACTATAATGATGCTCTTGTTTTGAGATGATTATGTCTTAAAATCTAACCTTAAAGGAGCTACCTGCTTCAGTCTTTTTCCTACAAGTTTGAAGAGTAACGTCAACTTCTCACTCTGAAATAAATATGTTGGTGGGGGTGATGGCAAAGATAGTTCTTATAAATTACTGGGAAATAACTATAGCATTTTGCTTTGAAACATCTACCATCAGGAGTTCAGTATTTTGGGGGTTTTATTTCTGACTCAATATGTCCTATTGTTTTAAAAGATCTCATGATTCTACCTATAGCATTGTGGTATTTTTAAAATAATTTTAAAATTTCTTAATGCATGCATTTTAGTATTCTTTTTCATATTGTTTTTGCACTTATATGGCACATTTATAGCTATTATAAAACAGGCCAATGTGATGGACTGGTCGGCACTTCATAACAAGAAAATATTTAAATGAACAGAAGATGTAGATGCAAGAAATAAAAAGAGAACTAGGCTCCATGTTACTCATGATCTCATATAATAAATTTATATATTATACCTATATAGATATATGAAGACATAAAAATAACTGTTAGACAATTATAAATAGGTCAGGAGGAACTTGCCAATTTTTGTCTAATGAAACCTATTTCTTCATTGTTAAAATAAAAAGTATTTTTATATTTTTCACAAGTTTTATGTAGTGTATTTCATGTATGTTTTATCTATTGGCAGAGACTTATAATCTGCTGGCGTTGTCTGATGATTTGTCAGCAAAACTGCCACTGACTTCAACAATGTAGCAAGAGCTGCTACATATTCTTCTTTAGAATATGAGCCTCAGAAGGACAAAACTGGGCAGTGCATCATTTCATATTTATTACCCCCCCACCAGATACAGTAGGTCGCAATGCAGACAGAACATTTGGCTGGGACTGGATACATCAGAACACCTGGGGGAAAATTCTACTACTCAGTTCTCCATCTGGGAGGGAGGGAGATGCAAGAGGGAAGAGGTATGGCGTTATATGTATATGTATTACTGATTCACTTTGTTATAAAGCAGAAATGAACACACCATTGTAAAGCAATTATACTCCAATAAAATGTTTAAAAAAATACCAATGGCATTTTTCACAGAAGTAGAACAAATATTTTTAAAGTTTTTATGGCAACACAAGAGACCCTGAATAACCAAACAAACTGAAACAGAAGAAGAGCTCAAGGTTCCAAATATACTGATTTCAGACTATACTACAAAACTACAATAATCAAAATAGTATGGTATTAGCACAAAAACAGACATATAGATTAATGCAACACAATAAAGAGCTCAAAAATTAACCCATGTACTTATGGTCAATTAATCTACGACAAAGGAGAAAAAAATATACAATGGAGAAAAGACAGTCTTTTCAATAAGTAGCACTGGGAAAACTGGACAGTTACATGTAAAACAGTGAAATTAGAACGTTTTCTCACACCATATACAAGAATAAACTCAAAATGGATTAAAGCCTAAGTCACCAGTCTTGATAAAAATATGTTTGGAATGCACTATAATAGTCATATTGTGTATACGTATGATTTACCTATACTAAAAATCAGTTTTAGTAGAAGCACAAAAGTCAGGTCAGAAGAGGAGTTGCCCAGGAAAAAGCCAAAACCAAATTATACAATTCCATCAACCTCTTGTTTTCTTGGCCTACCTGTTCAAGAATATAAGAATTGAAACCATAAAACTCCTGGAAGAAAACATAGGCGGAATACTCTATGACATAAATAGTACAAATATATTTTGGAATCTGTCTCATAAGGCAAGGGAAACGAAAGCAAAAATAAACAAATTGGACCTAATTAAACTTAAAAACTTTTACACAGCAAAGGAAACCATCAACAAAACAAAAAGAAAACCTACTGATTGGGAGAAAATGTTTGCAAATGATATGAGTGATAAGAGCTTAATGTCCAAAATATATAAACAGTTCATACAGCTCAATATAAAAAAAAACCCCAAACTACCCAATTAAAACTTTGGCAGAAGACCAGAATAGACAATTTTGCTAATAAGACATACAGATGGTCAACAGATACAGGAAAAGATGCTCAACATCACTAATCATCAAAGAAATGCAAATCAAAGCAACAATGAGACATCACTTCACATCTGTCAGAATGGCTAGCATCAAAAAAAACACAAATAACAAATGTTGGTGAGGATATGGATAAAAGGGTACCCTTGTACACTGTTGGTGGGAATGTAAATTGGTTCAGCCATGGTGGAAACAGTATGAAGGTTCCTCAAAAAACTAAAAATAGAACTACTATGTGATCCAGCAATTCCACTCCTGCCTACATATCCAAAGGAAACAAAAACACTAATTCAAAGATACATGCACCCCAAGGTTCACAGCAGCATTATTTACAATAGCCAGGATATGGAAGAAATATAAGTGTCCATCAACAGAGGAATGGATAAAGAAGATGTTGCCATTTGCAACAAGGCTGGACCTGGAGGGTATTACACTTTGTGAAATAAGTCAGAGAGAGAAAGACAAATACTGTATGATATCTAAAACTAAAGCAAAGTAGTGAGTATAACGAAAAAGAAACAGAATCACCTATATAAAAAACAAATTAGTGATTATCAGTGGGGAGAGGGAAGGAGAGAGGGGAAAGGTAGGAGTAGTGGATTAAGAAGTACAAACTACTATATAAAAAATAAATAAGCTACAAGGATATGTTGTACAGTACAGGGAATATAGCCAATATTTTATAATAACTTTAAATGAAGTATAACCTTTAAAAGTTTTGAATCACTATGTTGTACACCTGAAACTAATATAATGTTGTAAATCAACTATATCTTAATAAAAAATAGCATATACTTAAAAATTAAAAAAATAAAATTCATAGAATCTATAAAGTATTGTTAAGGTATACTTGTTTTTAAAAATATTAACAGCAAAACAGAGGAGCAGAGGATGATGTTTTAGCCCCCTAATCATCATAATCTGAACCATTTAGTTCAAGTCTTTACACCATAGTGCCAAAGAAACCAATATCCTACATTTGTTCCCTATGTGAGCTAGTTTGCTTATACACTAAAAGAAAAAAAATTATCCCTGTGCCAGGACTACAGATCCTACTCTTCATACAAGCCAGATCATTCAAAACCATGTGTTACTATTCACAATGGAGGACTGAATGTAGGCATATCTCCTTACCTGCAAAATAATTCAAAGTGCATGCCTTAGTGAGGGGGGTTCAGTAATACCATATTTATATATGAAGGGCAGTATATACAACTTGATTAGTAAATATTACATGTAACTCTCACTGTGTTTAATTTTATTGGTGTCTGGTTTTTAGTGAAACATGAGCTCTCTCCTGTCTACACTGAGGCACCCAATAGGTTTAAGAAGAAGTAATTGCATTAGCTAGGTATATAGTGCAATCCATAATACATTCTCACAATTGAGTCTATCAAGATGGGGAAGTGAGTCTGATTTCTTTTCTATAAAACCTTGAATAATTATTATCCAAAGACAGAGCTCTGGATTTTATCACATAAGCACTAAACAGGTTACCACTGAGTTGGAGAAGCACTACAAGGCCTTTTACTGTCACAGGAAGGAGACAGGTTTACAGTCCTTAAAATGCCTTTTTTTTTTTTTCTGAGAAGTGGTGGTGTTTCTGCTCCAGAAGCCAGTTATAGAAATCAAAAATCACCCATTTTTCCTAATTTTTAAGTGGCCACTATAAGCCTAAGTCACCAGTCTTGATAAAAATCTGTTTGGAATACACTATAATAGTCATATTGTATAAACGTATGATTTACCTATACTAAAAATCATTTTTAGTAGAACCACAAAAATCAGGTCAGAAAAGGAGCTGCCCAGGAAAAAGCCAAAATTAAATTCTACAATTTCATCAATCTCTTCTTTTCTTGCTCTACATGTTCAAAAGTAGCATTTGTCTGTAGTGAATAACAGAATATAACTAATATACCTGGAAATGTTCAATACATAAAGAGGCTATTGGTCTTTTCACATAGGGAACTTTTGAGACTTGGTTTGCAAGAATATCACTGCAGTTTTTGAGGTCCTTGGAACAATATAAAGTGTTTTATTTAAGAGAATAATAATGTGCTTGACAATGGACTAGTGCCTTACCAAGAAATAAAATAGCCTAAAAAATAAGTGGGGATTTTTTGAGTGGTGTTATTCACTTAGATGACCCACATTCATATAATTTACTTTCTATTTATATTCAAGAAACCCGATTCCATTCAGCTTCAAATTTCTGTATGTCTTCCTATTGAAATTCAGCTCTTCATGCATTTTGACCTTTTCAGGAAAGCCAGCTTCATAGTGAATTGTGGTGCATTAGGAAGGTAAACACATTCAGTGCTTGTTATTCAATGGGCTTGGATTTAGAAAGTCATTGTCAATAGGTTAATCCTTTTGTACAGACAGTCTCTTTGGCTAAGAGGCATCTTAAACAAATAAAGGTTTTACCAAAATGCTAATTTCTGAGTATTTCTGTCAACTGTCAAAGAATAAATCTCAGCAGGGGCCTTAATATTGGTTAATTCTAGTTTATATTCATTTCCCGTCAGCAGAATTTTGAAAAGAACTTTAGTGTACGTAAGTCTAGTCAGACGTTATTTGTAACCCAGCTCAAAAAATCATTAGAACTTTTGACTTTCATTCAGTCATCCACTTTTAAGCAATTGTCTCCAATCAATAAAGGAGCTACCTACTTTGGAAGTGTATTCAGGGATCACCAAAAAATAAACAAACCAGAATCATAATCCTGCCATTAATTTGGAATTCACAAGTTTTTATGTGCTACATGACATTGGTAAATAAAAAACATATGTGGACTTAGGTAAAGAGAGATTTTATTCAAAAAGGTCGTTGCAATAGAGCAGAGGGACTATTGCAATACAGAGAATGTTCTGATGATAAGATCCTAAACTTCTCAAAGGTCAGGCAGAAAAGGACTTTTCTTTTACAGGGAGGGTAAAACAAGGCTAGAAACATCAAGATTCACAATTAATCAAGGAATGTCTTTGTCAGGAGAGGTCCTTAAGGAGATGAGCAATGGTTAATTTTATGTGTTAACTCAGCTGGGCCATGGTGTCAAGAAATGTGGTGAAATATTATTCTGGCTGTTTCTATGAGGGTGTTTTTAGATGAGATTAACATTTAAATTGGTGGGTTTTGAATAAAGCAGATTGCCTTCCATAATGTGGGTGGGCCTTATCAAATAAGTTGAAAGCCTAATTAGAACAAAGACTGACCTCCTCTAAGAAAGAGAGGATTCTTCCAGCAGAACACCTTTGGTTTTGAACTGTAGAACTGGCTCTTTCCTGGGTCTCCAGCATGTTGGCCTACCCTACAAATTTTAGATTTGCCAGCCTCCATAACTGCATGAGCCAATTCCTTAAAATAAATAAATAAATACACACACACATTCTATTGGTTCTGTTTTTCTGGAGAACCCTAATACAAGGAGCTATTCCACATTCCAATGCTAGTTCAGGTTAAGACTGGGTCAAAGTTAAGGGCCTTGTGGGAAGGAAAGAAGCTTAAATTTTGGTCAAGTTCACAAGCATTTTCTTCTCATTGTTCAGTGGATACAAACAATTTGGCTAATTATTTATGAGGCAACAAACAAGGAATTTGGAAGATCTCTGTCAGGCCTTGTCCTCAGTAAAGAAGGGGGTTATCCAGAAGTCTTATCTAAGTATCTAAGTCACACTGTGAAATGTGGGTCTTTGCAGTAAATCCCTTCCTGAATGACAAAGAATGAGAGGATTTATTGGACTATCAATGTTTATCAAGCGCACAGAGGGCTTCCCTGGTGGCGCAGTGGTTGACAGTCTGCCTGCCGATGCAGGGGATGTGGGTTCGTGCCCCGGTCCGGGAAGATCCCACATGCCGTGGAGCAGCTGGGCCCGTGAGCCATGGCCACTGAGCCTGTGCGTCCAGAGCCTGTGCTCCGCAATGGGAGAGGCCACAACAGTGAGAGGCCCGCGTACCGCAAAAAAAGAAAAAAAAAAAAAAAAAAAGAGGCACAGAGTTTAGGTATATTCAAAATTATGATTATTTAGAATACGAGTACATAAATTATTTTATAACTTGATGCATAATTAGGTACTATAAGCCTACTGAGAAGTATAGTACCTTCAGTAATTTTATGTTATTTATTAGTAATATCACTTTTCTTTTTAAAAAAATTCTATTAAAGTGTGTTATAGTGAATATTGCATGTATTCCAAGAAACCTGGGTTTGAAACCATCATTTACTTGCCATGCAAATTTGGGCATAGTTTTATACAGATGGAGATATACTTAGTACCTGTCTCAGAGAGTTTTTATGGCATTAAATATAATCACATATATGCAAGTCTTGAGAAATAATAGGTCTTCAATAAATGTTTTTTTATTTCAATAAGTGTTCAAGAAGTGTTTTTTCCATTTAATTTCTTTCCCTTCCTTCCTCAAGCTAACTTTACTCCAAAACCAACACATTATGTAGATTGAGCATGAAGAAACATGGTTTGAGGAAAGTCAGTTGGGCTGAGAACTAGACTCTAAGCATCCCAGCTCCCAAGAAGTAAATCCATGAAGGACACTACTGGGACTATAAAATAGGTTTGGCCCCAAAATAAGTGTCAATAATAGGTTAACAATTATTCTCTTCATCATCATCTTTCTTCAGCACTATAACATGGATGGATCTTGAAAGCATTGTTCTAAGTAAAAGAAGCCAACACAAAAGGCCATATGAAATATTCAGAATAGGCTAATCCATAGAGACAAAGTAGGTTAGTAGTTTCCCAGGGATAGAGGGGAGGGGAAATGGGGAGTGCTGCTAAAAAGGAATGACTGCTAATGGGTGCAGTGTTTCTATTCAGGGTGATGAAAATGTTCTGGAACTAGATAATGGTTATGATTGCACAACTTTGTTAATATACTAAAAACCACTGAACCATACCCTTTAAAAATGGTGAATTTTATGGTATGTGAATTATATCTCAATAGATGTTATTAAAAATAAAAGAGAAATAATTTCTAAAAAACAAATGAGAGAATCCATTGACTGCAGACCTGCACTGCAAAGAAGGTTAAAGGGATTTGTTTAGGAAGAAGAAATATGATACTAGGTAGAAAACTGGATTTACATAAAGAAATAAAGAGCACTGAAAAGGAATAAATGAAGATAGAAATAAAATTAATATTTCCTGCATTAATTACCCTAACACATAACTGTTTGTCTAAGACAAAATAGTAGTAATATATTCTGTGTTTAAGGCATGAGTGAAAGTGACATACATGACATAAAATAGCACAAAGGATGGGAGGGAGGAATTGGGAACACAATGTTGAAAGGCTCTTATACTACATGTGAAAATGTCTTACCTAAAGGCAGACACAGATTAACTGAAGGGGTATATTGTAAACACTAAGGTGCCACTAAATTATTTTCTAAATATATAGAATTAATAAGTCAATAAAGAAGATAAAATAGAACCCTAGAAATGCTAAATTAGATCAAGTGCAGGCAGAACAGGGGAAAAAATAACGACCCATGGGACAAATAGAAAATAGCTAACAAGATGGTAGATTTTTATTCAATCATATAAAAATTATATTAAATGTCAATGTTTAAAAACTAGTTTAAAAATTGTTGCCAGATTGGATTAAAAAAGCAAGATCCAACTAAATATTGTCCAGAAGAAACCCCCTTTATATATGAAGGCATATATACACAAATATACCATGAAAGCATCAACCAAAAGAAAATGAGAGGGGCTATATTTCTTTTTTTTTTTTTATGTGTGAACTGTATTTTTATTCACAAGATTTAAAAATTAAGGTTTAACATTTTCATTCTGATCAATTGATAATTCTTGAGCTTGTGGCATAGGTGAATTCTTAGACGGTCATTTCCTGCAGAAACAACATCCCTCCTAAAGCTCCAGGAGAGTGGCTATATTTCTATTAGACATAGTAGGCTTCAGAACAAGGAATATTATGAAGGAATAAAGAGAGGCATCACATAAGGATAAAGAGATCAATTCTCCAAAAGATATAATGATACTATGTATGTGCCTGCCTAACAATGGGGCTTCAAAATACATGAAGCAAAAACTGATAGAACTGAAAGAAAGAGTAGAAAAATTCATAATTATAGTTGTATCAGTAGATTTCAACATTCTTTTCTCAGTAATTGACAGAAACATGTTCAGAAAACCAGGTAAGGATATAGAAGAACCAAATAATACTATCAACCAACCTGATCTAATTGATATATATCAAAAATTCAACCAAAAAAACCCATAACAAAATCCACATTATTTTCCAGCACATGGAAAATTCATTATGATAAACCTTATTTGGGGTAATAAAATAAACCTTAACAAATTTAAAACAATAGAAGTCATGCACTGTTTTGTTTCCAGACTATAAGAGAAACTAGAAATCAGTAACAAATATATCCTGGAAATCCTCAAATATTGGGAAAGTAAATAACACGTCTATATAACCTAAAGGTCAAAAAAGCAAATATCAAAGGAAAATTTTTTTAATTTTTAAATTAAAGGAAAATAAAATATAGTATGCCAGAATTTGTTGGATACTGTTCAAGTACTGCTTAGAGGACAATTTATAGCATTAGGTGCTTATATTGCAAAAGAAGAAATATCTCAAATAGGTATTCTAAGCTTCTACCAAAATAAATTATAAAAATAAGAGCAATACCGTTTCTACAGAATCTTTTCAGAATATAGGAGGGAGCACTTCACAAACAATTTTGTGAGGTCAGCACTACCCTAATACAAAAACAAGAAAATGGAATTGAAGGGGAAAAAAACCCCAAATTTTCAGACCTATACCTCTTATTAACATAGATGCACACATCCTCCACAGAGTATTAATAAATTGTATCCAGCAATATAAAATAAAATAATGCATCATAATGAAATGGAGTCTGTCCCAAAGTGCAAGATTGTTTTAATGTTCAAAAATCAATGTAATTCACCGTATTAACATATCATACCATCACCTCAATACAACAAAAGCATTAAACAAAATGCTACAGCAGCTATGCTTTATAAAAATTCTCAGACGACTAGAAATAAACATAAACTTTAAAAAATCTGATAAAGGGTAATATGAGAAAACACTCATGTATTTTCCTCAACACTCACTCTCAATATTTCACTTCTGGCACTTCTGTTCACCAAATGTGCAGGATTTTTTTCCAAATCAAGCAATTCTGTAACTCTCAAGCAGACATCAGCTGTGTTCCCTACACTTTAATTCTGACACTATTTATCTGGAGATAGAATCAGATCTCACAGGTTAAGATTTCAGTCTCACAAGACTGTCTCCACTTCAGATGTCAATTGTAAGTACAGTACCTGTTCTTCTGATCAACTGGCTATAAATCAGAGGGTCCCAAGACCCTCACCTCAGGTTCAATTAATTTGCTAGAATGGCTCAAAGAACTCAGGAAAAGTTTATTTACTACATTACTTACTGGTTTGTTACAAAGGATATTAAAGGATACAAATGAACAGCCAGATGAAGAGATACATAGGGTGAGATCCAGAAGGATCCAGAGAACAGAGCTTCTTTCCCCAGGGAGTGTGGGGTGCATGGGGAAGGATGTGTTCTTGTTCACCAACCTGAAAGCTCTCCAAACCCCGTCCTTTCTACGGAGGATTCATTACCTAGGCATGGTTGATTACATCATTATCCATTGGTGATTAATTCAACATCTACACCCCCGCCACTCCCTGGAGGTTGGAAGTTGGGGCTGAAACTTCCAACCCTCTACCACAAAGGTAACTAGTGCCCATCTCAGCAAGAGTGTTAGGAGCTCTGTGCCAGAATGTGGAGAAAGACCAAATATGTATTTATCACAAATCACAGTATCACAAAAGGTGACTACAAAAAGCCTACTACACCTAACATACTACTTAATGGTTAAAGACTAATTGTTTTCTTACCAAGATTGGGAAAATGGCAAAATGTCTCTTCACCTCTATTATTCAACATTGTAGTAGAAATCCTAGCCAGTGCAATAAGATTAAATAGATAAATCAACAGCATAGAAATTAGAAAGAAATGTAACTTTATTCTGACAGCATAATATTCTATATGGAAAAAAATTTCAAAGAATCTACCAAAAACCTCTAGAACTGGGAGGTTACAGGACACAAGGTCAATATATAAAAATCAGTTATATTACTTTAAACTAAGGGTGAACATTTGGAATTCAAAATTTTTTTCAAGTACCACTTACAGTAGCACCAAAAAATAAAATCCTTAGTTACATACCTAAAAAAATCCTATCCTATCCTACCCTGAGAATAGGATATGAATGCCTAAAATTACAAACAATGAATTAAAAAATCAAAGAAGACCTAAATGAATGGAGATATATTCGATGTTCATACGTATGTGACTTAATATTGTTTAGGTGCTAATTCTCCCCAACTTGACCTGCAGATACAATGTAATCCCAGTCAAAATCCCAGAAGGAGTTTTGATAATAAGCTGATTCTAAAATTTACACAGAAGTGAAGAGAAACAGAATAGCCAAAACAGTTTGGAGGACACATACTATCTGATTTCAAGATTTACTAAAAAAAAATATATATATATATATATATACACACACACACACATACACAGTAACAAAGGCAGTGTGATATTGAGAAAACAATAGACACACAGAGGCCACAAATAGACACACAAAAATATAGTCCAAAGGCAATTGAATGACAATCCTTCCAACAAATTGGATACCCACGTGCGTAAAAAGAACACTGACCTAAACTTTAAACCCACACCTTAAAAAAAAAATTAACTCACAGTGGATCACAGATCTAACTAAAAATATAAACCTTACAGAAGAAATCATAGGAGAAAGTTTTGTGAGCTTATGTTAGGCAAGTATTTTTTTGACATGACACTAAAAGCACAGTCCATAATAGAAAAAATAATAAATTGTGATTTATAAAAATTAAAAACATTTGTTCTATGAAATACATTGAATAAGAAAATGAGAAGACAATTCCTAGACTGAGAAGAAATATTTGCAAATCACATATCTGACAAATGACTTTTATCCAAAATACATAAAGAACTCTCAAAACTCAACAATAAGAAAATAGCCCAATTAAAAACATGCACAAAAAAACACATTTATTCCTTTGAAAGTTCTCAAATCCTTTCCCTATTTCCCAAAGAGAAGCCGTGACCTATGGTTGACAGTGTTGGTTGCCATTTTTGCCCATGTTTGAGTCTTTTGTTCTATAGGGCAGAGGTATCTTGTTTTTTTCTGCCTTTCCCACAGTGGCTGTTGTTCTCCTCCCCCAGGCCTTTACTATGAGGAGTGCTTTTTTCAGGACTCTTGCTATTCTAACCCAGTTAGGTTCATGGAAGAACAGCCTTCAAGTGAGTGCACATTCCCCTTACCTGTGTGGTCTTAAAAGATTCTATATTCTGTTGCTAACCTAGACTTGGCTTTTACCAGTTTGTTAGCAATTTTAGCTGAAATCTTCTTACAGGTGTCTATGTCTGCCCCAAGTAAGAATAAAGAACTTGTGTCCTGTCTACTCTTGAAAATGTCTTAGTTTTCTTAGATTGCACATTAATTGGTTGCCCTGTGACCTCAGCTTTGTGATGAGAAAATTTGTGAATTTCTAGTTTGTTCAGTTTTTTTGTTGGTGTCATAGGGTACAAGTGATGCTCTCCCCAAATTTTTACATGCCAAATGGAGGCCAGAAGTTCGATATAGATTTTAAATGTACTTTTTTGTATGTAGTATCTTTCATTTGTTGAATGCCAGGTGTTGTGCAAGGTACTTTACACATGCTATGCCACTTAATCCACATAGCAGTCCATAAATTAGAACCTGGCCCCATTTTACAGATGAGTTTATAAGGTTGAGGAAAATTATATAGTTTGTTCCTGGTGGTAGAGACAGTAAATAGAAGAGTCAAAAATCAAACCTATTTCTGCTTGGTTCATGTCTGCTTTTTATTTATCCTCCTTACTATATTATATTAATATTGCTTCTCTTTGGGAGTTCAGAGAATTTAATATCCAATCTCCTCTACTGTTACTTGGTAGGAAATCTAACAGTTCTTAGAAATGACAAGAGGCACAAGGGGGATGCAGAGAGCTAAGTAAGGACTCATCTGTGCTGGCAGTGCTGACTTTGGGGGGTTTGGAGTAGGGATTTGACTTCTGACAGCTTTCTCTAGGTGAGCTGGCAGGGATAGGTCTTTGCAGGTGAGAACTTCATAACATAAAACTGATATGACCAATCACTTAGTTCACAGATGACTGGTTTCCCCCAAGAACAGAGGCAGTTTGGATTAGTCACAAATTGGAGAATGACACAGCAGTCATTACAGTGTCTGAGTCCAGCTGCTAAGCCTGGAGAGGTTAAGACCGCATCAACATCTGCCAAGGAAAGCTCCCTGTTTGTAAATCTGTGTGATGGTCTAGTCTTTTCCTTTCCCTTTAAATGAGGGATAGATTTGCCATGGCCAAAATTGAAAACGTATTGACATATGTAACTGATTTAGAAGCTCAGCAAAAATGCTGCTGCCCTTAGAGCAAGTGCAGGTGTGCTTCTATTTTAAGCAATTTGGGTGTCTCATAATTTCCATTTATGTGTCCTTGCTTTATTGATGGAATCTTCCATTTGAATAGTCTTTCAATGGGACGTGCATTCACTCTTAAAGAAATAAGATCAGTGAGGTGGTATGGGGAACAAACGTGGTAAGTGGTTAAAAGTAATAAGCAGAAAAGTTTGATAGATGAAACAGGAAAACTTACTGATTAGCTATGAAATCTTAGCAAGTTACTTAACTTCTCTGTTCCTACAGTTTCTGTAAATTGAGAATAATAATAGTAAGCTACTTTATGGTTATTGAAAATTAATGGAATCAGTACATGTAAAGCATTTAAGAAGCCCTAGAACATTAATTGTTATGCAAATGTTAGCTGTTGTTGTTATTATTAAATTTTATGTTCAGAATAATGAAAACAGAGAGTGAGCTGATATAAATTTTATTTGCCAAAGATGCTTTTCACAATTATGTAACATACATTGGAGTGTAGAGATGACCCTATTGCTGTAATCTAAAAGTTGGATGATAAGGACCAGAATGGCATAAATGTAGAATTGAAGCACAGAAGCCAAAATATATTTCAGGGGAGGAAATGGGCAGATCTTGATAGTGTGAAGAGATGAAGAATAGTAGAATTTGCAAAGCTGGGAGATTAGTGGAGCCAATTGTTGTAATGAGAAAATTACAACAGGAGGTTGGGGAGTATATTAAATTTGAAGTATCATTTAGATTCCAAAGAGAAATGTGTGGATGACGGAGAATGTGGGACAAACAGAGCAAGAGAGGTTAGCATTGTAGATGTATATCTAATAATTATCTATATTTAGGTAGTTCCTGAAATCATGTATGTATCTCAGCTTCCTTCTAAAAGCTTCCAAAAGCTGTACTTGTGCCAAAATATAGACTTGGACTCAAAAATGAGAATTTGAGGACAAATAAAGAATGCTGATTTACATAAAGTTATTCAAACGACTGAGGAGAAAATGAGATGCATAACATAGGCATAATAAAATCAACAAGAACAACTGCCTGATAGTGTATTCTGATCCCTGCAACAATTGCCCAAATTATACTCCAATCTAGAAATTGACTCTACTTGAAAAAAGTAAACAATAATAAAGTACTCATTTTGAAGTATTGTGTCTTTCAACTAAAGTAAAACTATATTTGAAAAGTTAGAGTTGCAATATAGTATAAAATAATATTTCCTCATTCCTTAGAAAACTGGTCATTAATGCCACCCTCTGTAGGTCTCTAAAGATGTACTTCGTTTTGTACATGTAGATAAATTCCTGAAAAGTTGTAGGCAAATACATTATATCTTAAATGTACCGGGATAGTTACAAACTTATAAGAAAACTTTTATGTGAGTAATGATAACCTAGTTTATCTTTGTAGTTAATTTGGAAATACATGTATTTAATTTTTTAAATAGGGGCCAGATGAAGTTGGATATCATGCAAGGCCTTGAAGGCCATGGTGAAAGTTTGGATTTTATTCTAAGTGCAAACGGAAAACTATTGAAGGGCTTTTAAGCAAAATGTTTACAGGAACTAATTTATAATGTGAGAAAAATATAAATAAGATGATGAGGCATACCTATGGATACCCATTACTTGTAATCAAATTTTGATGGTCTTTGTTTTCTGGAAAGACATGTAACAGAGTTAGTGTTGCCAATTATTAGCAATGTAGCCTTAGGCAAGTTATTTAACCTCTGTGAATATTAGCAGCTTCACTGATTCTGAAGCGCTGGGAATAATCACACTGACTTCACATAGTCGTGGATTAAATCTGATACTTTATTTAATCAACAAGTACTTATTGAGCCCTTACTCTGTTATGTGCCAGGTACTATTCTGGGAGGTGAGGATATAGCAATGACTATAATGAAATCCTGACTTTCATGGAGCTGACATTCAAATGGATGAGAGAGATAATAAACACAAATATAAATTTATTATAATACGAGCCATGAAGAAGAATAAAGCAGGGTGAGAGAATAAAGATGGAGCAAGTAAAGTTTCTCTGAGAAGGTGACAGATCTTTTAGGCAGAGACCTGAATGAAAAGAGTTGGAGCTATGCAAATATCTGGGAAAGAGATTAACAGACCAAGAGAACTAAAATTTCAAAACCCTGAGATAGAATCCTGCTTGGTTGGTGTACTTAAAAGACATCAAGGTCTGCATAGTTTGAGGTCAAATAACAAAAGTAAGAGTGGTGTAGGAGATGAGATCAGAGAGATAACCTGGGGGCAAGATCATGTAGAACCATATAGGCCAGTGTAAGAACCTTGGGGAGTGACATTATCTGAATTATATTTTCACAGGAACACTGGCTACTGAGTAGAGAATAGACTTCATACATTAGTAAGAAGAGGTTGGATCTCTAAACTCAGTATTTGGACCCTTTGGTCTCTGAAGCTATAACCAGAAAGAGATGGCACAGAGCTCAGCTCCTAAAACTGAAGCCTCCTCAGGCTGACTGGGATATCTAGAAGCTGGGTACGTGGATATTTGGCTACAAAATTCTGGGGTCACTGCCAGCAGGAAAAAACTGGATTACCCTTAGGAATCAGGAAAATAGAAGTTAAAATAAAAATAAGATACTATTTTCCCCCTGAGATTGGCAAAAGTCTGACAGAGCCACGTACTGAGGAGAATGTGGGAAAACTCTCATACACTTCTGGTTGGAGTATAAATTGGTGCACCCACTCTGTAGACTGGTAATAAATCCCATATAACCAACTATGTCATGAGTCTGAAAAAAGTGCTAATGAAAATTTAAGATTAAGCTAATAAAGGCATACTGTCTACATCACAGGACTTAATAGCATCAGTTTCCTCTGTTTGACCTTATACATCTGAACATATGTCTCTTATATTCAGGTGGCCCATTTTAAGAGCAAAACCGATTAATTAGAGTGCCTAGAGAAGGCTGATGAAGTATCTGCTGAAAACTATGTACTATAACAGTTGAATGCCATGGGAATACTCAGCCCTCAGAAGAAAAAGCTAGTGGGACCATTAGAATTGACACAAAACTGAAAATTATTAATGCAACATACTTTTCTTCTAGGCTTCCAGAGTGTGTCTCTTTCTTTAAACTAAACAAACCAGATCTTATAGTTGACTTAAACACCCTATTGTAGCTACTATTGTTGTATTTTTTAAACCAAGAATCAGAACACATGATCTAAGAAATAGAGGTATAATTATGAGGACAAATAGAATGAAATGTTTAAATGAAGACTATGTATAAAGTATGAAATGACATCATACTTCATATAGTGCTCAGTAAATACCCTATGATTGACTATTTCCAGTTACATATTAGCTGTCACTATCTTTTTCATTATGCTCCCCAAATTATTTGCATGCTAATACTTATTGTACAACTTAAAGTATCCCACAGCTGCTTGAAGGCTAAATAATCTTTTCAAAATTTTAAGAGAAAATTATACTGATTGCTTTATGAGCTCTAGTGTACCTCTTATAACATTTAATTTTTAGCTTTGAAACCTGGAATACTATACTATCATAAGAGCTGTCACAAATGTATGAGGTAATCTAGGGTTTCAGATGCTTGGAACATTTATCTCAAAATGAGATTTAAATATGGTAGCTATAGCTTCATTACCCCAACTCCTACTATCTCATTTTGCATTGTATCAGCTATAAATTATCCCAATCTCTGTGAGATGACTTCATAGATACCTCTGAGCCCTCACCCCCTTCATGCCTAGAATAAAAAATAATTGGTCCATACGACGGTAAAATGGCTTAGCCATGATAAATGGCTGAAAGACTGGAGAACAGTGAGAGCTAAAGACAGTGCAACTGAAAGAATATAAATATGGAAGCAGCTAAGCTTAGTCTGAAATTAGAATCTGACATTTACTTGCTGTTGCAGGGCTACTATGTTGCACAACTGGGCTCGGAAAGTGAATGGATTATGTAGTGGCCTAGACTGTATGACTTTAAGCAAGTTACTTATAAGCCTCAATTTTCTTATCTAAAAAATTGGGATAATAATACTAGTCTTCAACATTTTTGTAGATTTAAAGATGATATAAGAAAACTGCCTACAAAACAGTATGCATTCAAAAAAGCAGTCATAATAATAATCATTATTATTGTTACTTATTTGTTATTATTAAAATTTTAACAGTGGTTAGAAAAATGAATTTCAGATTCAACCAGACAGATTTCAGTTCACATCACAGCTCTGATGCTTCCTGAATGTGTCAAAGTGGATAAATTAACCCCTCTCTGGTACTGAGTTCCCCCATTCATCAAATGTGAAATAACTGCTCATCTTTCATAAGAGTGACAAACTATTCTAAGAACTGTATATACATTAAACTATTTACTAATTACAAAAACCTTGAGGTCAGTATTATTAATACCCCCCCAAACAGAGGCCCACAGAGTGTGAATAAATTGCTTCAAGTAATACAACCAAGAAAGAGAGAGAAAGAGAGAGAGAGAGAGAGAGAGAGAGAGAGAGAGAGACAGATTTGAATCCAAACAGTCTGAGTCCAGGATCCAAGTTAACTTGCCTCCCTAAGTCACTGGAAGGATTAAATAAGATAATGGATATAAAAAATTTAGCATGGTGTGTACAAGGTAGTAAGCACTTAATGGATTTTAGCCTTGGATTGGTCAAGATTCTTTTGGTTGCAAGTGACACAGACCCAATTCAAATTAAGCTAATCTGCACACACAAATACTCAGAGAGGACTTTATTGACCTACATGACTAACAAATTCATGGGTCAAATGAGGTCAGCAGGACTCCATCTTCCTCTCCATCCCTTGCTCTGCTTTTCTTCCTGTTGGCTTTATTCTTAGGTAGGCTCCTGCCATGTAATAGCAAAGATAGCTACCAGAAGTCCTCAGTATGCATTATCTTTATACTTAGCAATTCTAAAGAAAAGAGAACACTATTTTCTAGTCATGTCTTTCATTGTCCTCGCACAGGCACAGGTTCTTTTTTAAACCGATGACAACAACCAGAAAGAGGAGCAATGACTAGATCTAGGTCATGCCTCACCCTGAGACTAGGGCATGAGATCAGCCCCATCCAGTTATATGACTGAAATCGAAAGAGAGGTGTTTGATCCAAATTTACCATTCAAAATGTGGTTAATAAACCTGCCTCTTCAGGTCTAGGAACTCAGAAACAGAAAGCAGTTAGAAAGAAAGACAAGCTCTTTCCAAAGAAAACATGAAAAAGGTAGCAGCTAATTATTATTATTATTATTATTATTATTTTGCGGTACGCAGGCCTCTCACTGCTGTGGCCTCTCCCGTTGCAGAGCACAGGCTCCGGACGTGCAGGGTCAGAGGCCATGACTCACGGGCCCAGCCGCTCCGCGGCATGTGGGATCCTCCCAGACCGGGGCACGAACCCGTGTCCCCTGCATCGGCAGGCGGACTCTCAACCACTGCGCCACCAGGGAAGCCCAGCAGCTAATTATTGATCATCCTAAATTACATCCAGATATTTTTATTCTCCATGCTTTGCCGGCTACCTAGTTATCATCCAAATTTACTCTTCAATATTCTTAGTTCTCCCAAATAGAGGCAGGTTTGCTGTAATATTCTGATCTTGATCTAAAGACCTCCAAAACTCATGGGCATACGGCATAAGAGTGGGAGATTTAAGGGAGAGTTTCAAAGTAAGAAATAACGTCAGTTCACTTTACCTTTGGTTGCAAATTTCCAAATAATTGTATTCTAAATGAGCTCAAGGTGTATAAATGTGAGTAAAATACTAAAATCTATTTTCAGAAAACTTTTACTGTAAAATCTGTTTTCAGAGAATACTATAAAAACACGTTACATAAAGAAATAGTGCCTATATATCAAATAGATCCAACTGATGCCTATCTCTTTACTAAAATTTAAAAATTAATTCCTCTCTTGTAGTGATTTTAGGGAAGAGAGGGAATACAAATAGATCTTAGATTGCTTAATGTATGTTTTTATTTTTTAAATTCGTGTTTAGTTTTTACTTGAGGTACATGAATTTTCTTTACTACCGTACTCAAAATTCCAGTATAGAAAATATTCTTTGAAAGTATAATATATTTGAATAGATTAGTCATTTTTCTTTAATGTAGCTTTGCCAAATGCTGTAACATTAAAACAAGCCATTTGTGAGATGTGATTCAGTTAGCCCAGCCTTTGAAAAGAGGACAGAACCACATGACAAGTACAGGGTATTAGATGTACCTCACAGTATTTTTTTCCATGTGTACTTTTGATCTATTAGTTAAAGTCCTTAGTTTTTAATATACCAACATAATTTAATACTATTTAAGAAAAATTTATCTTAGGAACATTAATTGAATTATAGGAAAAGCAGAATATCAGTGGTATTGTAGGTACAAGAAAAAAAATTGTCTGTCAAAAAATGTTGGAAAAAATGTTTATCAAGAAGATGTCCTAAGCAGTATAAAATCCTTAAGCAAATCTTTTTTGATCTACAATACATTGTCCTGGATGTTGAAGAGTCTCACCTGCCTGAAGGCAGGGGACAGGATATGGTGGTCTCTGGAGATTTTTTTCTAGGCCTGGTCCTCTCTTCCTAATCTCATGTTGATTTTAATATTAGGTCAGAAATGTCAAGAGTAAGTTCCCCTGCTCTTCTTTGCTGGCTCTCCTCTCACATCACTTGTCCTGTGCCTGATTGGGGTCATCCTGAATAACACGCCTGGACTATTTTAGTACATCCCCTTCACCTATCTTGTTATTTGTAATTCAAAAGAAAAATATTTCTGATGACTACAAATTTTTATTTCTTCTTTCTGAATAAAGTCATGTAAAAGTAGAAGTATTTGTGGCTCTTGTTGTATGACTAGTACTATGCTTGGTTATTGAAAGAAGGTGAAATGGCATATTGTTTATAGTCCAATGTAACTAATTTATTCAATCATTTCAACTTGGTTGGGTATAAATATTAAATGGTTTTGTGAGGTTTTTCTCCAAACACTGCCTGCACCTGAGCTATGTTGTATCTCTCTTTCCTTTTCTTTAAAGACACCTTAAGTAGATTACACAACTCCCAGTCATGTGTGCTTCTAAAAAGCTCAGTTTAGACCAGTTATAACTGATTTAGATCTTCCTATCTCCCATTGCTAGCCAGGACTGTATATATACAGGAACCTGAAACAGGGAGGAATGTGTAGTCTGATATTGTCCTCTTCCTATCTATTCTTCACCTTGACATAGTCAGCCTCTAGAAGACCTACTCCCTCTTTCTCCCCGAGGCTCTGGTTCTTAGATGTGTTGAAGGTTAAGAAGATGATAGATAGATAGATAGATAGATAGATAGATAGATAGATAAAGGAAGAACAGGTAGGTGTCTCTTACTTAAGTGGCCATTTATTACATTCTTTGTTCTGTTGTTGCTGCTCCTCTGGCTAAAACTAAATGGTCATTGGGGTGGGATTATAGTGAGATGAGTGAGGCATTCTACAGGGTGCAAAATTTAAGGGAACCAAAAACACTCAATAATCAAAAATAAATAATTCTTTAATATAATGTGTTAAAAATCAAAATTAATTCAAAAATCTATAATGGAGATTATATCAAACTGGAAGGTTGGTCATCCTGATGAAGATTTCAATGAAAATGTGAAAATAGAGTGGGACTAACCATTCAGGGAAATTCTCAGCGATATTGGAGAGGGAATTTTATTTCTCAAAGAATGTAGGATAAGGATTCAAGTATGTTGATTTGGATATTAAGGGTAAGGTTGACCCGAGAAGCCGGGAGCATGTGGAGTCATTTGAATTGCATACATAATGCTCCAAGGAATAACTTTTAGCTTCAGCTGTATTATTTATTAATAACTTCTTATCAGTGGAATTTATGGGTTAAAAGCTAAGCATGTTTTATGACTTATTTTAGAGGCATAATCTGGTAGAAAGAACTTGGCCATTGGATTAGACAGACTTGTTTCAATTCCTGATCCATCTTTGTTAAATTTGTGACCCTTGGCAACTTGTTAACCTTTTTGAGAATGGGTTTCTTCATCAATAAAATAAAGTTAATGACTCCCACTTGATGGGATACTAGATGCAATTTGAAAAAACCTAGGCCATAATTCGCTCACAGGGAATCTACTCTTTCCCATAGTCTTGCTAAATAGTCACTGTAACACATGGTTGTGCCCCATGACCATCCCTTTATTGGGCCAAGAGTAAACATGGTTTATCCATAAAATGGCTAATATTGTATGCCTGATAGGGGCTGTCTCAAGAAGATGAAATAAGTTTATCGGGATATCTTTTTTTGAGAAATTTGAATTAAGAGCAGAAATAAGCAATTAGCTATAGAAAGTTGATCTGTCTGGTATTTCTCTTAGCAAAAGAAGTAGTCACTGGGGGGCCATTTTATAAACAAGAAAGGGGAGACAGAGACAGAGATATAAAGAAAGAGATGTGTGTTTGTGTTTGTGTGTGTGTGTGTGTGTGTGTGTGTGTGTGTAAAGTGAGAGAGACAGAGACAGAGACTGAGGCAGAGAGAGATGCAACCACACAGATAGATACAGAATGGAGTTCAGAGAAATACTCATATAGAGAGACAGCCAGAGAGACATTTGGAGAAAAACAGACTCAGAGATCACTTAGAGATACACAGAGAGATGGACATACAGAGAAACAGAGACAATAGATAAATACAGAGTGACAGAAAGGGATACACAAACTGAAAGAGACAGAGACAGAGAACCTAAGAGACAGAGATAAATAGGAGAGAGACACAGAGGGAAAAGCAACAGAAGCAGACAAAGGGAGAGGCACACAGTGAAATACAGAAGAATAGGGACCTGGAAAGAAAGAGAGGAAGGGAAAACACATTCTCACACAAAAATATACAGAGATAGTGACCACATAGACAGAAAATGACAGACATACAAAAGGAGATAGAGACAAAAAGAGAGACATAGACACAAAAGAGACAGATGTAGACACAGGACACAGAGACATTGAGGCTGACTCAGAAATGAGATACCCTCTAAGAGACAGAGATGGAAATGGGAAGACCACCAGCCCTGGAGCGAACTTGGTTCCTAGTCTTCCCATCACCTGTCCAGTTCTCTTTTACTGGGTTACCATGGAACCTTCCTAGGTACTCTTCTCGCCCCTCCCCAGCCTTGACTTGCACCAGGTTGAGTTTACTGTTTCTAGAACCCAGAGAGCCCTTAACAGCATTATAGGCACAGTGTCCACTAGCACTGCGTTAATATTAGTCCCATGCTTCATGTGAGCACATCGCTTCATGAAATGCCCAACGGACAGAGCAGCCAGCAGTGAATGAATATTTCAACAAATTATTTGGACTAGGATTTTTCTCTTCGTTGAAGGATAGTCACTTTCTCAGAAATTACTGAATACTAAAACCAAACAAACAGAAACAAAACCATTTTTATCTCCAAGTGAGTCACTAAACAAATAAGTATTAGGCATTCTCATCCTCCTTTTAATCAATTTAATCTCAATCTCCAATTCCTACATGAGAAGACACTTCTACAGCAGCCCTCCCCTTCCTTTGGCTCCACTTCTCAGAACCTCCTCTGCCCCTGCAGTTTTCCTTATCCTGCCCCCTGACCTGTATCCAAAGTGACAATTTCGCAGTGGTAGTAAGGGCTCAGGATAAGAGATAGTAAGAGGGACATGGGTGCGCGTGCGCTCACACACAGACACACACACGTACCATGACCTGATTTCTCTTGCAGTGCAGAGACTGAGTGCCCTTATTGAAGTTCACTGCTTCAGAGAAGTCTTCTCTGATTTTCAGGCTTCCCTCACTTCCAGTCTGAGTTAAGCATGCTCTGGCCTATGAACTTATTAAATGGCACAAATGTGCCTGTTTCCTCTACTACACTTATAAGTTCCCCAAGGGGCTTGAAAGCATCTTATTCTTCTCCAATTTATCCCATATTATATGGCACAATGTCTGAAACACTGTAGAAATTTAATAAATGCTTGAAAAGAAATAAGATGACTTCTCCAAATAAATGAATTTGTACCTCTTTAAACTCCAGAAAAAATTTATTTTAAGCTATATATTATCCACACAATCTCGAGCAAGTTACTTAATTCCCCTAAGGTTCATTTTCCTCATCTGTAAAATGGCAATAATAGGAGTACAGATATAATAAGAGGTATTGTAAAGTCAAAATGAGTCAATAAGTGAGAAAGACTTAGAAAATCACTCAGTACATAGTAAGTATTCAATAAATATGAGCTGTTACTGTCTTCACTTTTTTCTTAATGACTCAGAAACATCAATATAAGTGTCAGTTTTATGCTGTGCTTTAATAAAGTGATACATTTGGAAGCTATCAAGCTATCTAAGGAAGTTTGTCCTTCTATTAAATGAACTCAGACTGCTGGGGTTTTTTAATCCTCATGGTTATCATTTTCCTATTTTCTTCCTTGCTATCAGCTGACATTTCTTGCTAAAACCAATGTGTCTGTCCATCGCATTGCCACTCCAATTTTTAATATATCACACTTAACATTTTAGGGACTAGGAAAACATATTACTAAGCTTCTTAGAATAATGTGTAAAGTAATAGATATGGGACTATGAACAAAATCCTAATCATAAGGAATTTTCATGTGAAGAAAATAAAAAGTATGTTATCACATGGACATATTGATTTCATAGATGCATTTTGTGCTTTCTTCCTGTCAACAGAAAACACTCTATATTTCTGAGTAACAAACTTCTGGTATAATTAAAGTGGTATCTCACTAGCATGCCCTCTGTAGAAGGATAATATGGCATACTGGAAAGAGCAAAAACAACGCAGACTGAGATCAAATTTTGATTCTATTTACCCATGTGAACTTCAGTGATTTGTTTAGCATTTCTGAGCCTTACTTTCTTCACATTAAGATAAAAACACTTCTAGAATAATAAGACCTATAGGATTAGAAATTATCTATGTAAATAACCACAGTTCCAATAAACAATAGGGCTCAAAATACAACAATTGTTAAAGTTATCGTCTGTTCATCCACAATTGTCTTTAGATTGCCATCCAAATATTTAAATATTTTAACTTTTCACAGCTTTATATTTTACTCTCTGAAATACCTCTATTTTGGTTTTATAACAAATCTAAATATTTTACTGGATGAGTAATGCCTCGATAAAATGAACTTAGTCTGCTTTTCTTTTTTGATCTCCATTTAAAAAACAATGTTGAATATTAAAATTTTAATCCAATGTATCTAAATTATCCACAGGTAGTTTTGGTAAAAGAAGAATTAAAACTTTTATCCCTTTTGTTCCCTGCCTTGATTTGAATAATTTGAGTGGCCCTGGCTTGTCGACTAATGCTCATCCACTATGTATTCTGGTGATGGTTTTCTTTGAACAGTTCTATCTCCATATGTCTCCAAATCTGTATTGTATTTTTCAAATAAATATTAATAAATTATAGATGTTTTTGTTAAACAGACTGACTCTTAATAATAAAAGGAAACAAGACAGGAGTAAAGGAGAACTATATAAAATGAAGACACCCCAATGCCAATTAATATGACATCCATGGTTTATCTAATTTTTAGGGGACCAGTAAGCATACAATTTACATAATGTGCTTAGTCTATTGCCTGATCTAGCCATTTTTCAATATTCATGTACAAATGGTGATATCTAATATATACAGCAGGTTATAAATTCTAATTTAGATCACATCTTCCCATTCTTAGAACAATAAACTACAATATTTATCATCATGTCACATTCAAGACATATTGGACTATCTTTTTTAATACACTTCCAGATCTAGTCTAAACTGAGGTAGAATTGTCTCCCATTCCCCTAGAAGATATCTGAGAATTTAGGGGTGGTTAAAGGAGGGAACTGATATATTATGACTGGATGGCTATCTCTGTCTGATTAATTACTCTTTACTTTAAAATGTCTACATTTTAAACTTCTCATTATGAAATATATCTCTCAAATGAAATATATCTTTCAGATCTCTGGAACATATTTAAAATTAAATTTTAGTCCTTTAACATTTGAAAGTAGAGTTTCTACTAGCTCAGATTCATTACTGATTTTGCTGTGTCACCTAAAATTTAATTATAAAGATGACACTTTAATCCTAGTGAAACTGGTTGGTTTATTATAAGCGAGGAACAAAAATGCCAACAGACAGATCAGAGCTCCAGAAATATTTTTTTATTTTTTCCAACAGAATGAGTTATATTAACTTGGAAATGTATGCACAAATAAACTTCAAATGTTATTCTTGTAGCAGTGGACATTCATAAGGGCAATGATACCTGACATTGTGGTTCCTTTTTAGGCATTTAATGACTCGTTGCATCATTAAACATCATTCACTCCCTGCTTTTCATGGACCCTCGAGCTAGTCATTAACTCCATAGTGAGGAATGTGAACAATGGAATTATTGCCTAGTTGTAGTTACAATCTTCTCTCCCCTGTTACCATGTATCTATATAACTAATATCAGAAACTTTATTATTTCTACTACCTCTGTAGTGACTGATGCCTTCACTGAATGATTTTTAAATCTACCTGTTTTATAAGAGAATATTGTTACAGATATAAATTGGGTACACAGAATTACATTTTTCAATTTTTTAGAAAATAACAAAAGTTACCAATAAAATAATCCATATAAAATGATAATTTAAAATCGAAACTTGAACAGTACTGAAAAATAACTCAAGTAGAAAACTGTATTTTTGAAATATAAGCTATATTTATCAAATAAATTTTTCTTTCTGATTATTAGTTAGCTTCATTTATATTTATTAACTTTGAATGCTTCTTTCCCAATGGATAAATCAGTGGTACAGAAGTGCATATTCTATGATTTTAGTGGTGAAATATTTTAAGGTATATTCTAAAAGTAAAAATATGCACTGTTTTAAAAGTACTTGCCTTTCATGTCATTATTTGATTGCCCTAGGATAGAGAGTTATTGGATTTTTTTTCTATTGATGGTTTCCAGATTAGACTATAGACTAGAGGTGACAAAATGCAGCCCACAAGCCACATTCAGCTCCCAGGTATATATGTTTTTATAAAAATTCAATTAACTCAAATACTTAAAATTGACTTCTAAGAGAAAACCTTTTTGACTTTGGTTTAGGCAAATATTTCTCAGATACAACACCAAAGCTCAATCCTTAAAAAGAAAAAAATGATAAACTGGACTTCACCAAAATTAGAAATGTATGTTCTTTGAAAGTCACTGTTAGAAGAATGAAAAGACAGGCAACAGACTAAGAGAAAATACTTATCAAATCATAAATCTGATAAAGGACTTGTATCCAGAATTTATAAAGATCTCTCAAAATTCAATAAAAGAAAAACCAACAACCCAATTTAAAAACAGAGAAAGGATTTGAAAAAATACTTTACCAAAGAACATATATGGATGGGAAATAAGCACATGAAATTATGCTCAACATCATTAACCATTAAGGAAACATAAATGAAAACCACAATGAGATTTTACTATAAACACATCATAATGGCTTAAAATAAAAACTGACGACACCAAGTGCAGGATGTGGAGGAACTAGAACTCACATTCATTGGATGGGTCGCAAATATTTTTCCAAGTGGAAACTTCATATGTAGTTAAACATAAACTTACCACATAACCCACAAACCTCACTGCTAAGTGTTCACACAAATGAAATAAAAACTTAAATTTACACAAAAATCTGCACATGAGTGTTTATTAGTAATCACCAAACTATGAGAACAGCACAAATATTGTTCAACTGGGAAATGGATAGACAAATTATGGTTCATCTGTACAATGGAATGGAAGAGGACTCAGCAATAAAAACAACAAATTACTAATAAATGCAATAACCTAGATGTATCTCAAGTTCATTAAGCTAAATGAAAGCAGCCAGAGTCTAAAAGCTACATACTACATGATTCTATTTATATGACATTGTTGAAAAGACAAAACCATAGATACAAAACCAAAACAAAACCACTAGTTGCCAGGTCCTGGGGATGTGGAGGAAGAACAGACTGCAGAAGGACACAAGGGAAATTTGGATATTATACAATTGTTCTATGTTGACTGTGGTGGTTACACAACTGTATACATTTGTGCATTTTCAGAACTTTACAATTAAAAGGGCAAATTTTACTATATGTAAATTATGCTCTTTTAAGAAGATACAGGGGGAAAATGGTACAATAATTCCGAAATTTTACATGTTATTACTGACTATTTTATCTTGGGGAAAAAAGAGGAAAATCAGGCAATACTAGGACAATATTTAGTTATTCAACAAATATTTATGGAGCACCAACTGTAAGTCAGGTACTGTTCTAAACAAAGAGAATGCAGTTAGGAATAAAGCAAACAAAAATCTTCAAGTTTATGGACCTATACTTCAGAAAAGGGAGACACAATTACCACATATACAATGTAAAATATATAGGAAGTCAGGTGCTGATGAGTGCTAGAGAGAATAATAAAGCAAAGAGTTGACAGAGTCAAAAGTGGAAGATTGAAATTTAAAATAACATAGATAAGGAAAGCTTCACTGAGAAGGTGCATTTGAACAAACACCTGAAGGAGACGAGATAGCTAGATATGCATTTTTCTGTATGCAGGAAGAGGGAAAGGCAAGGGCAAAGGCCTTGTGACAGGAGTGTACCAGATATGCTCAAGGAGAAATACATTGGCTGATGAGCCTGAATTAGAGTGAGGGTGGAGGAAGAATAATAGGGGATGATGTCAGAAAGTTAAATGGAACCAGATTGAGCATGGCTTCATTTTCACTGCTATGGAAAGCCATTAAGTGTTTTCAGAATGGAAATGGCATTAATTGGCTACAGTAATACTAAGACAAGACTGGTGGAAAAGGTACAAGTAGCAAGACTAAGATGGTATTACAACAGTAAAGATGTGAAACAATGATGGCTTGGATAAGAGATAGTGAGATGTTCAGTTATATTATCTTTGGCAGGCAAAACCAACAAGGTGTGGAAATATTTGTAAGATACGGTATGAAAAAGAAAGTGAGAAATCACAGATGACTATAAGGTTTTTTACTTAAGCAGTTACAGAAGTGAAGTTATCATTTACTGAGAAGCAGTAGGTCTGGGGATGGGGAATATTTAAAGTTGGATTTTAAATATATTACGTTTGCAATGCCTAATAGATATCAATTGGAGAGGTGAGACAGGCAGTTGGGTATATGATTTTGGAGATCAAGGTATGGGGTAGAAATATAGATAGCATTTAAATCCTGAGACTAGATGAGATCACCAAGAGAATCAGGATAAACAGAAAAGTGAAGTGTTCCAAGGATTAACCTCAAGATCACTCCAAAGTTTATTGGCCAAAGAGTAGAGAAAGAACCAGTACAGGAAATTAGAAGGAGCAATTGCTAAGGTAGGAAGGAAACCAAAAGAATGTTTCCTCAGAAACCAGATGAAGAATGCGCTTCAAGGGGAAGGAGATAATCAGTTGTGTTGAATACCTTTGATACTTCAAGAGAGATAAGGACTAAGAATCAAGAAATTGACTTAATAAAATGGAGGTCATAGGTGACCTTGATAAGAGACATAACAGTGGTGTCATAGAGGCAAATGCCTCACTGGATTGGGATCCAGAATGAAATGAGAGAAATTGAAGACAGTAAGTAAATGCCATTCTTTTAAAAAGAGTTTTGTTGTCAGGAGAAGTAGCAGGGCTTCCCTGGTGGCGCAGTGGTTGAGAGTCCACCTGCCGATGCAGGGGACGTGGGTTCATGCCCCGGTCCGGGAAGATCCCACATGCCGCAGAGCGGCTAGGCCCGTGAGCCATGGCCGCTGAGCCTGCATGTCTGGAGCCTATGTTCTGCAACAGGAGAGGCCACAACAGTGAGAGGCCCGCGTACCGCAAAAAAAAAAAAAAAAAAAAAAAAGAGAAGTAGCAAAATGTGATGGCAGCTGAAAGGGTGTCAAAGAATGTGGTGTCAAAAGAGGTTTTTAGTTTTTGTTTTTTCCCAAGATGAAAGGATATCTGTAGTTTGAAGCAGATCATACTGTACAAAGGGGAAATTAATAATGTGGAAAAACTAAGAAAAACTGCTGAAAGCTTGTCTTTGAACATGATAGAGGGAACAGGATCTAGTGGATAAGTAGAGGGTTTAGTCCTTTCTAGAAACACAGCTAATCTACAGAAGTGAAAGCATCTGGGTAGAGATGCTGGTATAGGTCGATGGATAGATGTGATGATGGAAGGTTGTGGAAATTCATTTCATTGCTTCAGTTTTCTCTGTGAGATCATAAGGATGAGAGTTAGAGCGGGAGATAAGGTGACAGAAGTTTGTGAAGAATAGAGAGGGTGTGAAATAGTCATTTTGAAGAGTGAGAATGTGAATGAATCCAGCTATCCTGACAAATCAAAAAATTGGAGAACTTTGTCCCTCACTGCCACATAACAATCTGATTTTTCATCGTACCCTTTCACATGTGGGGAGGCAGCTAAACAAACATTCATAAGAAGGAACCAAGTCTCAAGAGATGGTGATCATGCTGATACGAGCTACTATTACTGAGCACCTAGTATATGCAAAACATTTTATATAAATAAACTTTAATTCTCACAAAAACCCTGCAAAGTACATAAATATTATTATCTTTCATTCACAGAAAAGAAAACCAAACTGTACAGAAGTTAATGTAGTTGAGATTCCACAGCTAGGAGCATCACAATTATCACTTAAACCCAGATCTGTATCTTTCAAAAGGGCGTTTGAAAGTGATCACCCTTGTTCAGTGGCATTTAAGCCTTTTTTTCTGTTCCAACATACCTGAGAGATAGACAAATTCCCATAAGTAACAGAACAGTGTTCCCATCAGTAACAAGGGGAGAAGTATGTGTCAGACTCTCCAAGGGAAGCATAGTTTGAAAAAAGAAGATAATTTTGAAATGATTGGGGACCTCTCTTAGAACAGGGAAACATGCTGCCCACCTTCAACTTCAGCCTCCTTTGTTGAGATTCACCCTCTTTAATGGTCAAAATTAATATAAATCTACCTGTCTGGATATATTTCCAACTTGCAAAGCCATCTCATTTAATTGTACCACTATTTTTTGCTAGGGTTTTTAAATACAGTAAGTCCCCTACATACGAACCTTCAAGTTGCAAACTTTCAAAGATGCAAACGTCTGTTCGTATATCCAATCACGTAAATTAAGTTCACATGTCCGGCGTACATC
Source organism: Mesoplodon mirus (assembly GCF_964341445.2). Classification (NCBI taxonomy): domain Eukaryota; kingdom Metazoa; phylum Chordata; class Mammalia; order Artiodactyla; family Ziphiidae; genus Mesoplodon; species Mesoplodon mirus. The sequence goes on along the minus strand of NC_138981.1, from coordinate 107,943,721 downwards.
GTCACGTGCGTGCATCCTCTATAAGTGGTTGTGCTTTTGTGTACTTTACTGTACAGTACTGTATAGAGTACAGTAGTACAGTACCTTTATTTCAGGCTAGATCTTCAAGAGGATGACTGCATTGAAGTCCTTGCTGTGCAACACGAGGAGCTTATGAATGAAGACCTAATGGAATTGGAGGCCCAGAGAAAGGACAAAGAGAGACAAGAGGAAGAAGAAGTAACTGAAGAACCGAAGAGATTCACGACACACGAAATAGCAAGGGGATTTTCTTTATTTGAGGAGGCACTACTATTTTTTGAGGCACAGGTCCCAAACTCAGAACGGTACACGAAGGTTGCAGCAGCCATTCAGAATGCAATCCAGTGCTACCGTGTCATCTATGATGAGAAAAAAAGAGCTACTACCCAGACATCACTGGATCATTTTTTCAAGAGGGTAGATAGAGTTGAATCCAGCAAGGAACCAGAACCTGTGCCATCAACGTCAGGCGTGAGTGAAATTGCAGCTTGCCCTCTGTCTCCTATTGCTGACGATCCTTCAGCCCTACCATCTCCCACCTCCTCTCCCTCCTCCAGTCAGTAACTCTTCTTGCCTGTTCACTCCATGCCAGCCCCTGTATGCCAGCTGCTGTACTGTACTATTGTACTTTTCAAGGTACTGTACTATAAGATTAAAAATGTTTTCTTTATTTTTTGTGTTTTTTATGTATTGTACGATATAGCCAATTGTGTTAGTTGGGTACCTAGGCTAACTCTGTTGGACTTACAAACAAGCTGGACTTACGAATATGCTCTCGAAACAGAACTCGTTCGTATGCAGGGGACTTACTGTATTTACATAAATATGTCAGAATTTACAGAGATTGAATAGCCCTCAATCAGTGACTGTCGAGGACTTGTGGGAAAATGGGAATGATGCTTCAAGACTTGGAATGGCACTTTACCAAAAATTTAAGAATGTATGGAGAGACTGACATTAATATTCAGCAATATTCTATACTAATATGAGGATTCAAGATCACTCAGAAAAATAAATGGAGATCCCTAGAAGCCAACATTCGTTCACTAAAAACCTGTCAGATAATTTTTTTCTGACTGCTTGCTCAAACAGAGTACATTTCTTCAAAAGGAATTTGACTAGGCTCTCCAGGTTATCTTTGTGAACAAGATTGCTAAGTATAGACTTCATGGTAGTGCAAATAGGTAAAGAAAAATAAATATTTAAATGACCACTACTTAAAGGATACAAATTAATTCAGGCAATTGGCCAGGGATAGGGGCCAATCACCCTCTACCTTATGGAGCAGGGAGTAGCTACATGTTATTTGGAATTGTCCTATGAGAAAAATTTGTCACTTCATCCCCATTTATTTATTTATTCAATAATTTATTTGATTGGTGCCAAACTAAATTACAAATGGCAGCTCGGAAGTGTAGTTGTTCCTGGGTATAGAAGAGGAGTTACAAGTAAAAATGTTGCTATGGTCACCTTTTTTCCTGCATTATAAGTAACAAATCGTGTTGCCATCACCACAACCCCTACCTCATGGTGCTGACTATATACTGCAAATTGATTTCGACCTTATATATTTATTTCTGCCATGAAAACATTATTAGGCATTGGATAAATATTGTAACATTATTTTTTCATTTAAAATAAACATTTACAAAGCCAAAAAATTGCATCCAACAAGAGCAGAAGAAACACTACCATAAAATATATGTGGAATATTAATCACAGCAGAAGGTGTGTTATGTACATAAAATGGAATCCTACTCAGCCATAAAAAAGAATGAAATTTTGCCATTTTCAGCAACATGGATGTACTTGGAGGGCATTATGCTAAGTGAAATAAGTCAGACAGAAAAAGACAAATATTGTATGTTATCACTTATATGTGGAATCTAAAAAATACAACAAACTAGTGAATATAACAAACAATAAGCAGACTCACAGATACAGAGAACAAACTAGTGGTTACCAGTTGGCAAGGGAAGCAAGGAGGGACAGTATAGCAATAGGAGATTAAGAAGTACAAACTTTTAGGTATAAAATAAGCTACAAGGATATATTGTACAACATGGGGAATATAGCAAATATTTTATAATAACTGTAAATGGAGTATAAACTTTAAAAATTGTGAATCACTATATTGTACACCTGTAACTTATATAATAGTATATCAACTATACTTCAATAAAAAAATTTTTAAAACAGACCATATGCTAAACCAGCAAATCTCAATAAATCTAAATACAAATTATACAGTATATGTTTGCTGAACACAGAAACATTAAATTAGGAATTAATACTAGAAAGATATCTGGAAATTTTTGAAATATTTATAAATTACACAGCATACTTTGAAATAAACCATGGGTCAAAGAGAAATTTACAAGGGAAATTAGAAAACGTTTTGAAATGAATGAAAATAAAATCACAACATATCAAAATTTGTAGAATGCAGATAGTACAATATTTAGCAAGTAACTTACAGTGTTAAATGCTTTTATTTTTTTAAAACAATCTAAAATCAGCCATCTAAACTGCCATCTCAGGAAGTTAAAATTAAATAAATAAATAAACAAGTTAAACCCAAGTAAAAAGAAAGAGGGAAATAAATTTAAGAATTGTAATCAGTGAATTGGAAAACAGACAAACAATAGAGAAAAATTAATGAAACCAAAAGCTGGTTCTTTAAAAATGTAAACAAATTGATAAACCTCTAGTTAATTGGTTGAGGAAAGAAAAGACTCAAACTAGAAATATGAGAAATAAAAGAGAGGGAATCATTATCAATCATATGGAATTTAAAATAATAATGAGACTATTATAAAAATTTATTACAATAAATTTGACAACTTAGATGAAATAAGCACACTTCTTGAAAGACTTAAATCACTAAAACTGATACAAAAATTAGAAAATATGAATAGCCTCATATCTAGCAATGAAACTGAATTCATAATTTATAACATTCTTACAAACAAAACTCCATGACCAAATTGCTTCACAGATGAATTATTTTAAATACTTAAGGAAGAAATAATACCAAGCTTACAATTTTTTCCCAGAAAGTAAAGGATGGGAGAAGAGTTTTCAACTCATTCTAGGAGCTCAATATTAACTTTATACGAAAACCAGACAACAACATTATAAGAAAAGAAAACTACAGGGACTTCCTTGGTGGTCCAGTGGTTAGGACTTGGCATTTTCACTGCCGTGGTCTTGGGTTCAATCCCTGGTCAGGGAACTAAGATATTGCAAGCCTCACGGCATGGCCCAAAAAAAAAAAAAAAACAGAAGAAAAGAAGACTATAGACCAATAGTCCTCATGAGCACAGGCTTAAAAATCGTTAACAAAATATTAGCAAATCAAATACAGAAAATAATATTTAAATAGAAAATACATCCTGACCAAGTGGATTCATCCTAGAGATGAAAGTTTGATTAACATTTGAATATTAATCAATGTAGTCCTCCATATTAACATAATAAAGGAAAAGACCCAGAGGGTCACCTCAATTTAACAAAAGATGTGCAGATTCAAGATTGTTGGTATACTGAAAACTATAAGATATTGCTAGGATAAATGAAAGAAAACCTACGCAAATGTAGAGATATACCATGCTCATGGATTGGAAACCTCAATGTTAAGATGTCAGTTCTCCCTAAATTCGTCTGTAGATTCAATGCAATTCTAATCAATATCCCAGCAGTCTTTTTCATAGAGATTGACAAGTTAATTCTAAAATTTATATGGGAATGCAAAGGGCATAGGAGACAAAACAATTTTGAAAACAAAGAGGAAAAATGGAGGAATAATTCTACCTGCTTCTTACTATTTTTCTACAAAGATCAAAAGAGTGAGGTGTTGATGCAAAGATAGACATACAGATCAATTGAACAGAAATAAATTGACCAGAAATAGACCCTCACATTTATGGTCAGTTGATTTTCAACAAAAATGCCAATGTAATTCAATGGGAAAAGCATAAGCTTTTCAAAAACTCTTGTTAGAACAACTGAATGTCCATGTGGGGAAAAAAATGAACCTTGATCATGATGACCTTATATACCCAAAAAAGGAATTTGAAATGGATGATAAACCTAGATGTGTAAGTAAATTTATAAAATATCTAGAAGAAATGAGAACATTTTTGTGAACCTAAGTCAGGCAGAGTTTTATTAGATAGGGCACAAATGTCACAAACTATAAAAGGAAAATAGTAAATTGGATTTCAAAAAAAATTTTAAACATCTGCTTTTAGAAAGACACAATTTGGAAAACAAAAAAGCAGGTTAAAACTTGGAAAAATATTCACAGTGCATATATTGGATAAAGGATTTGTATCAGTAGTACAAAAATAACTTTTATAATATAATGATAAATAGATAAAAGACAACTCCCATTAAAAAACAAACAAATGATTTGAACAGACACTGCACAAAAAAGATAAAGATATGCAAATTTTTAAAAGTTCAATACCATTAGTCATCAGAGAAATGCAAATTAAACTCACAATATAATATCATCATATGCTAACTAAAATTTATAAAATTAAAAAGCTGAAAAATCAAGTTTTCATGATGACATGGAACACCTTCAGCTCTCATACTCCTGATGGGAGTGTAAAATGAAACTCCCATTTTGGCAGTTTATTGTGCATACACTTCCACTTTCTATATGACCCAACAATCCTACTATTAGCTATTAGCCCCAAGGAAATAAAAACAAAGTAAATTCAAATACTTAGACATAAATGTTCATGGCAGCTTTATATATAATAGCCCCAAATCTGGAAATAACCCAAATATTCATCAACAGGTAAATGGATAAACCAACTGTGGTATTTCCATAAATGGAATGTTACTCATAACTAACAAAGGAATGTACTACTGAAACACACAAAAGCATGGATGAGTCTATAATGTACTATGCTTGTTATGGACTGAACTTTTGTGTCCCCCTAAAATTCATATGTTGAGTCCCTGACCTGCAATGTGGCTATATCTGGAGATAGGGCCACTAAGGAAGTAAACAAAATTATATAAGGTAATAAGGGTGGGGCCTTATCCAATAGGATTAATGTCCTCATAAGAAGAGATACCAGAGAGCTCTCTCTCTCTCTTTGTCTGCATACATGCACTGAGGAAAGTCCATGTGAGGACCCAGCAAGAAGGTGGCCATCTGAAAGCCAGGAAGAGAGCTCTCGCTCTCCAACCCTGCCAATAACTCGATCTTGGACTTCACCAGAACTGTGAGAAAATAAATATCTATTGTTTAAGGTACCCAGTCTGTGGCATTTCATTACGGGAAGCCTGAGCAGACTAAATGCAATGCATGTAATAATCCATATACAAGAGAAAACATAATGTATGATTCCATTTATATAATGTTATAGAATAGGGGAAAAACTTTAGTGGCACAAATCAGATCAAGGATTGCTTGAACCTAGGGGTGGGAGAGGGACTGAATAGGAAGGGGTATAGGGAAATTTGGGGGCACGATAGAATCACATCAATATCTCTAATTTTCATACCACATCTAGGATATGAATAGAGTATGTATCTCTTTGGGGAAGAAACAAAAAGGCCACAAAGTATCCACAGGAATGCAATCAGTATTCTTAGGAGCTTGAAAAAATATCCTATGATGATCAATTGAAAGAAACTGAGTTGTTCTGCCTGGAACAGGAAAAACATGAAGGTGAGATAAGGCAAAGATAGATATCTTCAAATATTTGATAACTGCTATGCGGGAAGTTAAGTGATTCAGAGTCTGTGTAACTGTAGAAAGTAGATATGGATGATTAGATGAAAGTTACAATGGAAACTTTAAAGCTCAATTTGACAAAGTACCTTCAAATAATTAGAGCTGTCCAACAATACTCTTAACTCTAGAAATAAGTGATTTGATCAGGGGTAAGCAATACCAATTACTGTCATTTTCTATATTTCAGAATAATTATCATTCAGCATTAATAACTTTGCATATGATTAAACATGTGTCAGTTTAACTTTGTTGTTTTATTACTATACTAAACAATCCTGTTCTTGCATTCTCCGTTTTTTTAATTATTACAAAACATGATCCTCCACTCATAAGTTAAAACAATTAGAATATTGCTCAGCAACACTATGTACACTTGTTAAATGCTGTGGAAGAAGTGAAAAATTCATCAGATGTTTTTATGATGGACTAATTTTTAGTACATTTTAAATCAAATAGATATAACTTTTAGTGTAAATATCTGAAAAAGCCATCTTTTTATAGTGTCATATAAATGCTGGCACTATTATAGCACTGTCACCAATGAGAAGAAATAGTATTTCAGTTGATGAGTTCACGTTATTTATTGTAACATTTTGTGTTACATTTTAAAATGCGAGTATACTCAGTTCAGATTTTGGGAAAAATAAAAATCCTTTTTTATTATTAATGGCAATAAATCATACATCAATTGTACAACAAATATCTTTGTTATCCTTGTTTTGAAATCAGAGAAAAGTATTCAATGCATGTACATGAATCATAAATATACAATTATATGAATCACAAATATAACCTCCCGCACATGTAGGTTTCGACTTTACTTTTTAAAAAACCATCTTAACCATTTTAAGGTGTACAGTTCAGTGGCATTAAATACATTTATAATGTGCAACCATCACCATCATCCATCTCTATCTCTTTTTATCTTGTAAAACTGAAATTTCATACCCATTAAACGATGACTCCCCATTCCCCTCTCTCCCTAGTCCCTAACGACTACCATTCTACTTTCTGTCTCTATGATTTTGGCTACTCCACATACCTCAAGTAAGTGAAATCATATAGCATTTGTCTTTTTGTGACTGGCTTATTTCACTTAGCATAATGTCCTCAAGGATGATCCCCGTTGTAGTATATGCCAGAATTTCCTTCTTTTTAAGGGTGAATAATAGTCCATTGTATGTATATACCACATTTTGCTTATCCACTTATTCGTCAATGGACACTTGAGTGGCTTCCACATTTAAGCTATTGTGAATAAGGCCGCTATCAACATGGGTGTACAAATATCCCTTCGGGATCCTGCTTTCAATTTTTTTTTTTTTTGTATATATACCCAGAAGTGGAATTTCTGGATCATATGGTAGTTCTATTATTAATTTTGGGGGATCTGCCAAACAGTTTTCCATAGTGGATGCACCATTTTACACTTCAATAGTGCACAAGGGTTCCAATTTTTCCACATCCTCACCAACACTTCTTATTTTCTGTTTATTCATAGTATCCATCCTAGTGGTCTGAGCTGATATCTCAGTGTAGTTTTGATTTGCATTTCCCTAGTGATTAGTGATGTTGAGCATCTTTTCATGTGCTTATTGTACATCTGTGTATCTTTCTTGGATAAATTTCTATTTAAGTCCACCAATATTTAAATCAGGTTGCTTCTATCTTTGTTGTTGAGTTTTCAGTGTTCTCTATGCATTCTGGATATCAATCCCTTATCAGATTTATGATTTTCAAATATTTTCTACTACTCTGTGGGTTATCCTTTTACTCTATTGATAGTCTTTTTTTTTTTTTTTTGCGGTACGCGGGCCTCTCACTGTTGTGGCCTCTCCCGTTGCAGAGCACAGGCTCCGGACGCACAGGCTCAGCGGCCATGGCTCACGGGCCCAGCCGCTCCGCGGCATGTGGGATCTTCCCGGACCGGGGCACGAGCCCGTGTCCCCTGCATCGGCAGGCGGACTCTCAACCACTGCGCCACCAGGGAAGCCCTATTGATAGTCTTTTGATGCTAAAAAATATTTTTAATTTTCATGAATTCAATTTGTCTATTTTTTTTCTTTTGTTGCCTGTGCCTGTGGTGTCAAATTCAAGAAATCATTGTCAAATCCAATGTCATGAAGATTTTGACCTATGTTTTCTTCTAAGAGTCTTATGTTTTTAGGTCTTACATTTAGGTCTTTGGTCCATTTTGAGTTAATTTTTGTATATGGAATTAAAGTTCCAAATTCATTATTTTGCTGGTGGATATCCAGTTTTCCCAGCAGCATTTGTTGAAAGGAATTTCCTTTACCCATTGAAGGGTCATGGCACCCTTACAAAAAGTCATCTGAATATGTATGCAAAGGTTTATCTGGGGGCTCTCCATTCTATTCCACTGGTCTATGTGTCTGTCTTTATGCCAGTACCACACTATTTTTATTACTGCAGCTTTGTAGTAAGTTTTGAAATCAGGAAGTGTGACTCCTCCATCCTTGTTCTTCTTTTTCAAAATTGTTTTGGCAATTTGGGGTCTCATGAGATTCCACATTAGTTTTAGGATGGGTTTCCATATTACTAAAAAAAGTCATTAGGAATTTGAGAGATTGCATTTAATCTTTGGATCACTTTGAATTGTATGGACATCTTAACAATAGTAAGTCTTCTAATCCATAAACCTGGGATATGTTTCCATTTATTTATGCCTTCTTTAATTTCTTTCAGCAATATTTTGTAGTTTTATTTTTAAAAGTATTTCATCTTCTTGGTTAAGTTTATTCCTAAGTATTTTATTTTTTATGCTATTGTAAATGGAATCATTTTCTTAATTTTCTAAATGTTTGCCAATTTTGTTTATCTTTTCAAGAAACAAGTATTAGTTTTGTCAAATTACTTAAGAGTATTTCTATGACTTATTTCATTTATTTCTGCTCTAATCTTTATTGTTCCCCTTTTTTCTCCTGACTTTAGGCTTAGTTTGTTCTCCTTTTTCTAGTTCCTTGACACATAAGTTAGATTGTTTACTTGAGATCTTTCTTCCTTATTTAATATAGGTATTTATTAATATACATGTCCCTTTAAGTACTGATTTTGCTATATCTGATAAGTTTTTGTATGTTGTATTTTCATTTTTGTTTGTCTTGAGAAACTTCCTAATTTCCCTTTTGATTTCTCCCTTGATACAATGGTTAAGAGTGTGTTGTTTAATTTCCATGCATTTGTGAGTTTTCCCAATTTCCTTTTGTTATTGATTTCTAATTGTATTCCATATGGGATCAAACCAAATGTCTATAAGCAGATAACTGGATAAATAAATTGATATATAGCCATACAATGGTTTACAATAACAATGAAAATGAATAAATAATACTTACATGCAATGACATGGATGAATATTTCAAACATAATGTTGAGTGAAAAAACAAACCACAGCAGTTCATACTGTATGATTAAGAAAAAAAGTAATCTATGGTGTTAGAAGTAAAGACGGTGGTTGCTTTTGGGAATAGGGTGGAGGTAGTAACTGGGAGGTACTGAAGAATGACTCTGCTGTGCTGGCAATGTTCTATTTCCCAATCTGGGAAGTGGCCACATAAACGTATTAACTTTTTAATAATTAATTGAGTTCTTATACGTGCACTTCTTTGTAAAATTCAATAAAAAATTAAATATATATAAACACAGATAGTAGACAAGTATTATCAGCAGGTTTACTGGAAGGGAATTATTTTCTGGATTTCAGATTTAGATGTAGGAGAATTGTACAAATGGCCATAACTGATAGGGTTCTTTGGAATTTTGGTATAGTGGGCCAGAGAGAGGGAGAAATACGGAGTTTCTTGAAATTTAGACTTGGAAGGTGCCCTTTTGGTGTCATTCAAACTTTTGAAACAAGGAGGCATTTTTACAGTAGTGTAAATAGAAATAATGTTTAAAATTCTTGATGTAAAATGTCCTGTAACTCTGAATCAAAAGCCCACTTGGACTGCCATTAGCACTTCTTAAAATCAGGCACTTTACATATTGCAATCTTTATCTTATTGGTTCAATTGTATATGCAGGTAGTCAGTTTCAGTGCTGTATACCTTCTGTTTTAGCAATCATCCATAACTTTAAGATAGGAAGTATATGCTACCCATTTTCAATAAAGATATTCAGGACGTGGTGTAAGATTTTTTTTCAATAAGAGTAGCAAATCAACCTGATGTTTTGGACAAGATTTTGATTTGTAAATGCTTTTATTCTGTTCTTCCTAGTCTCAGTATCTTTCCCATAGACAGCAGAGGGTTTCAAGAAATGTTCCACTGTCATTCTTTTTTTTTTTTCTTATTTTGAGAAATAGTATTCTTTTTATCAGGTATAACTTGCTCATATTTCAAGTATGGTTTCTGTTATATACATACCCATGACACTTCATTCTAATATCACAATTACTATGGAATCACACAGGAGTTATCATTTCAATATGTTAATGTTCTTATGAAAATTATTTAGGTGAATTCTGCTGTATCAGGTGTTTAGGAGATCCTGTTATGCTAACCAATGTATGATTTTCAACAATGGAAGAAAAAAATTCATGATTAAATATGTATTATAAAGGGAAGAGGAAGTAGTAGATAACCTTAAAAATCAGTTGACAGCAATTATTAGTGTGCACTGTTATTACAAAGCCCAAGCTAATCTGAATTTGTGAAAAATCCGAGTCATTATTTCCTAAAGTACTTTCTATGATATTCTACTAACTACCAACAAAGCTGGTGTTTTCCAGAACACTGAATGTAAAATATTGATCCAAGTAAGTAACTAAAAAGGTGACAATATGACCTCAAATCTAGAAAGGCTCTTAAAGCAGTGTTGCTCAAAGTCTCCTGAGATACATGTTACAAATGCAGATGGGGCTCTACTCCAGAGATGCTGAATAAGGCCTCTATATTTTAACAGGCATCCCTAAGAATTCTGATGTACACCAAAGTTTGACAACTACTGTCTTAGAGAACCACAGTATAACGTGGACATAACTAGTTAAAAGAGAGACAGGATACTAACTGAGCTTTTCCAGGCATTTAATCTTTTCACAATGACATGATACTCCCTATGGCGCTCTGTCATTCACTAATACTTTTATGAATAATATTGTATTTTATTCCTGCAACATCCCAAAAGGTAGGAAGTTCAGGTAATTAATTACCTCCACCACACAGACAATATCCACATGCATGTATGTACACTCATGCAATCAATATTTTGAATAAGCTGACTCTTGGAGTGATCTTTTGAATTGTCTTTTTTTTTTTCTAGCCCCCTTGTGAGGGATGTTGTGGTGCACTGTCCATTTCTCCCTTCTGGATGGAAGCACTCATTCCTTCAGCTGCCAGGAGTGTAAGCTGCTGATGGCCCATAGCTGAGTCCCAAACATCGTGTATAGATATATAGATATAGATGATATAGATATAGATATATAGATATATGAATGTTATTCAATCATAAAATAGAAGAAAATCTTGGCATTTGAGACAACATGGATGGACCTTGAGGGCATTATGCTAAGTGAAATAAGTCAGAGAAAGACAAACACTGTATGATCTCACTTATATGAAGAATCTACAAACAACAAGAACAGCAACAACTCAACAGAACTCAAAAGACACAGAGAACAGATTGATGGTTGCTGGAGGTGGGGGGTGAGGGGATGGGAGGTGAGTGGGTAAAACAGGTTAAGGTGGTCAGAAGGTACAAACTTCCAGTTATAAGACAAATAAGTCCTAGGAATGTAATGTACCGCCTGGTGACTATAGTTAATGGTACTGTATTATATATTTGAAAGTTGCTAAGAGTAGATGTTAAAACTTCTCATCGTGAGAAAAAAAACTGTAATTATCTGCAGTGATGGATATTAACTAAACTTCCTGTAGTAATTATTTTGTAATATACACATATATCAAAACATTATGTTGTACACCTAAAACTAATACAATGTTATATGTCAATTCTAATTTAGTCTTAGTCTTAAATAGCTGGAATGTTTGGTATCTGGCATTAGCACCCTATGGGTGGCAAATGTATTGCTGACTTTTATTATAAGACATTTAAAAGAATGTTTTTATTATGGGTATCTTCAAACAGACAAAAATAAAGAAAATATTAAAACAAAACATCATGCACACTTCCTGCTTTGACAATTATCAACATTTTCCCAATATTGTTTTATCAAAATCCTTCAACTTTTACTATTTATTTCTTTATTTATGTGTTTATTTGTGTGTTTGTTTTGTTTGCTTGCTTGCTTCCTTGTTTTTTCTTGGTACATTTTAAAGCAATCCTTGACTTATCACTTCACTCCTGAATACTTCAGTATTTATTGTCAAGAGATGGCATATTTAGAAAAACAACCTATAATACCGTTACAACATCTAAGAAAATGAATCATAATTTCTCAGCATCATCCAATAGCAGGTCATCTTCACATTTCCTTAATTGTCTCAAAAAATTTTAGTTACTTTTTCAAAAAAAGAATCTAAACAAGGTTTTGAATTTGGTTGGTATGTCTCTTCTTGTTTCATTCCCCTCCAAAATTTCTTTTCCATGACATCTATTGTTAAAGAAACAGAATCATTTTGTCTTGTAGAGTTTCAACAGTCTGGATTTGGTTGAGTACAAATGTGTACTTTAAAGTTTTTATCTCTCATATTTTTTTCTGTAAGTTAGACTGACTAGATTTAGTTTCAGTTTGTTGGCAAGAATACTTCATAGGTGGTACCATACTTATTGCATCACCCCAGGAAGCACATGTGAGTGGCTGTTCCACTTTTAGTGATAGTAATATGGTATGATAAACTACTGAGGTAATGTCAACAGGATAGAGGAGCCAATCTGAAAGACTCTCACTGACCAAAGATGGGCCAATTTGAGTGTCATTATTGATAATAACTGAAAAGCAATGAACCATAACAAGTTACATAAAATGAGGTCATAATGATACTTTTAACATAATGACAATAACTACAACAAAAACCTCATTTGTCTTTGTTGTGGGTTGAACTGTGTCCCCCCCAAAAGATATTTTGAGCTCTTAACCACTAGTACTGGTGAATATGACCTTACTTGGAATAGGGTTTTTGCTTTTATTGATATATTATTTGATTTAATTTTGTCATTTTAATTATGTGAAACTTTATATGTACTATAGGAAAACTGTTTCTCTTCTCACAACACTTCTGACGTCAAATTGTGTGGTTTTTGCACACCAAGCAGACACTGAGTGTCCTACAATTTAATTCAATTCTGACACTATCTTCCCAGAGATAGCATCAGATCCCACGGGTTAAGGGCTCAGTCCCACAAGAATGCCCCCCACTTTAGATATCAATTGCAAGCAGTGGGTCTCCAGGTTACCCACACTTCTGTATGATTTGGCTACAAATCAGGGTTTCCCACAACCCCTTCCTCAGCATTGATCATTTGCTATAATGGTTCACAGAATTTAGGTAAACACTTTACCTACTATTACTAGTTTATTATAAAGAATACAAATGAATAGTCAGATGAAGAGGTACAAACGGCAAGGTCCAGAAGTATCTTAATCACAGGAGTCTTCCCATGGATTTGGGGTATGCCACCCTGTTGGCATATGGATGCATTCGTGAACCTGGAAGTTCTCCAAACCCCTTCATTTAGGGTTTTAATGAAGGTTCCATTACATAAGCATGATTGACTAAGTCATTGATTATTGGCAATTAACTCAAGCCACAGCCCCTCTTCCTTCCCTGGATGTGGGGGTAGAAGTGGGCACAGGATAGGGGGCTGAAAGTTCTAAACCTCTAGTCCCTTGGTTGGTTCCTATGGCAACCAGCCTCCATCCTGAAGCTATCTATGGGCTTCCAGCTACCAGTCATCTCTACCATAAACTCAGATAAGTTTGAAAGGGGCTTGTTATGTATAACTAAAGATGCTTCTGATGCCTCTATCACTCAGAAAATTCCAAGGGTTTTTAGAAGCTCATACCAGGAACTGGAAACAAAGATCAAATCTATATTTCTTATTATATCACAACATCACATGTGCCAAAATTCAAAAAAAAAGAAACTTCAGAAAAGTCTGCTTCCCAGCTGGTTCTAGGTGTTTTCGCCATAAGAATTTTTGTCACAAGCAGTTTCTCCACACAATTAATTGGCTATAAGGCAATTTGGCCCTAAAAGATAAAATAACAGGTTGACAGTTTGATTTCATTCCTCCATTGATGCAGTACTCCCATTTTTATATTCCATAAATCTTAGGTCTCATGATGGGCTATACAGTGATAAGTGGACATGGTGGTATTAAACTAGTGAATAACAACTATGTATACTGACTTAATTGAAAATACAGTGGTAAGAAAACTTACTGGAAGTGTGAAATAAGAGAGTATAAAGCCAGACCACATACTATACTAGAAAATGATAATATATCAGTTTGTAAATCCTTCGGTGAGCACAGTCATCCCTCCCACCCATCAAAACCAAAAGTTTACCAAGCAATGACAAATGTAAAAGAGGTGGCTAGTAATTCACAACAGTCTTCAAGAGGATTAATTATCGATTCTTATGCTAATTTACATACAACAGCTTGTTCTCTAATGCCTTCTTTACCAAATTTATCATGCAATATTAGAAGTTGGAGGCAAGAGAAGAATTAAGCCCCTCCTCTTCCCCCCAAAAGAACGGTAACGTGATTCTTGATGGCAAGTTTCTTGAAAATAATGCAATTTTTTTTTTTTTTTTTTTTTTTTTTTGCAATTTGATAGTGGAAAACATGATGCAGACAGGACTTTGGTATTTGGCACAGAATCTGGCTTAGATGATTTGGTGAAATTTAAGGACCAGGCATGTGATGGAATATTTAAATGCAGTTCAGATATGTACTACCTCTTATATATGTTGCATATATTGATAAGAAATAGCAGCATCCCTTGTCTGTTCATTTTATCAATACTACGAGGGAAATCTAAAGACTTACAACATTTTATATCTTAAGAAACTTAAATCCTGAATCCTTAAATGATTGACTTTGAGAAAGGAAGTATTGAATATCATCACTTTCTCTAAAATACACCCAAATACAACTATAACCATGAATCTACATGCAATTTAAATGTATTCAAATATTTTTGTATTTTCATTATTCACAATAAAATCTTTAAAATTTTTTATCAATTTTTCATGTTTCATTATGTCCTTTTTAATGTCAGTCTGGTGACTGACTTCAGGGCTCTGGAAATCCAGGGCGAATGCCAGCCCACTGGTGGATGGGGCTGGGTCCTGGACCATCTGGTGGGCAGGGCTGGGTCCTGGTGTTAATAAGCTAAAGGGGGAATTCCAATATGGTGCTTGCCAGCACCAGTGTCCTCATGATAGGATAAGATCCCAAAATGGTTGCTGCCAGTGTCTATGTCTCCAGGGTGAGTTCCAGTTGCCACCTGCTTCTCTTGGAGTCTCTGCAAGATCAGCAAGTGGGTCTGACCCAGGCTCCTTTCCAATTACTGCTTCTGTCCTGAGTCTTGGAGTGTGTGAAATTCTGTGTGCACTCTTTAAGAGCAGAGTCTCTGTTTCCTACAACCCCTTTACTCTCCCAAAAGCAAGCCACACTGGCCTTCACAGTCAAATGTTCTGGGGCTCCTCTTCCTGGTGCAGGACCCCCATGCTGGGGAGCCTGATGTGGGGCTCAGACCCCTCAGTCCTTGGGGAGAACCTCTGCAATTGTATATTCTTTCATTTTTAGGCCACCCACCTGGGGGCATGGGTCTTGACTATACTGCGAATCTGCCCCTCCTACCCATCTCACTGTGGTTCCTTCTTTATATCTTTAGTTGTAGAAGATCTTTTTCTTCAGGTCATTCTCATCGATAGCTGATCTGTAAGTAGTTGTAGTTTTGGTGTGCTTCTGTGAGGAGATGAGCTCAGGGTCTTCTTACTCCACCATCTTGGCCACACCTCTCTCTGCCCCTCTTCTATTTTATTTTATTTTTGTTATTTTGTATTTTTACAGCAAAATTGCCTTATGGCCATTTAGTTGTGCAGTGAAACTGCTTGCAGGGAAACTGCTTGTAAGGAAACTGCTTGAAGCAAAGATGTTTATAGCAAAAATGCCAGACACATTTCCAGACCTTATCTATATCTATCTATATGTATTTATATGTATGTTTACATCTATCTATCATATTACCCCTTCTTCATAAAAGGTAGTTTGTACAATAAAAAGCATTGTTCTATATTTGGCCTTTTTCATTTTTCAATGTGTCCTAGAGATCATTTCATAGCATTATATAGAGAATTCCCTCATTCATTTTTACACCTGCAGTATACTCCGTAAGTGGGGCACTTATAAATACTTCTTGGATATCCTCTGTTAAGGGCCTACTTCTGAGGTCCCTGTGACATAGGCAATGCCTTTCCTCATGGCTACTTATGATCCCCTTTCAGTCTATCTGATGGGAGGTCTTCAATTCTGCACATTATCCTTTTGCCTGGAGAAAGTGTCATATTGGAAAAAGTACAGCTTGCTGCAGATGCATCTTTTAGTTTCATCATTTGTGACTGACCTAGGCTCAGCCTCTTAACATGTTGGCCATGTTTAGGTGCTATTTCAACACCAGACCCTGCACGTTCTTGACACCAAGAGACTCAGAGCCACCTTTCTGAGTGGTTCTCCTGAAGCTCCCTCTCCTGATTGGCTTAAAGTGAGGGATAAACACTGCTTTCTCTTCTTCCTAGAACACTGACAACCCACTCCAAATGTTTTCTCCTATTATTTCTGTTCCCCCAACCTTAATGACTTATGTAGCATTTTAGCATGCCTTGCAAACATGGTCTAACACCTTGCTTTGGAAGGCAGAGATCCTTCTTGCCTCTCTTTATATTGCAGTTTTTGGGGTTTCTGCCAAAAATCTGAAACTACAGGAGGAAGATTCTCAGTTAATATCCTCATCCTATTGCTAAGAATAAGAAGTTGTACTGGGTGATTTGAAATGGATAATTAGTAATACTTTAAAATTAGTATAGTGCATAGTGGTTAAGGTACCAATTCTAGAATGAGGTTTAAATCCTCATTTAGGTTCCTCCACTTATTAGGTCTATGACACCTGGCAGTTTTCTTACAACCTCTGTGCCTATAGAGGGTAATACCTATATCAGAGGGTTATTATGAAGACTAATTGGATTAATATTTGCAACGTAATTAAAATAGTATCTGGCACATAATAAGCGTTATATGGAGGACAAATTTTAAACTTTAATTAAATACATGAACAAAGAAGTATGATACTTTTGTCTTTGACATTTTAGCTGTTCCAAACACCTGAAAATTAATTACTTATTAGTATTTGGACTAATTAATTACTTATTAGTCAAAACCTGAACTTTTGACTCCTTATCTGATTTGCATATCCAATAGTTTTATGACACTTAGCCAACAGTCCAGCTAAGGCCCTACCTATGACATGCAATCTAATGCTTCCCATCTCTTCAACTCATTCCCTGGCATGTTATGCCATATTTTTTTAATTTATTAATTATTTCTGTTTCCTTTGCTTTATTTTTGTTTATTTATTTAGTTAGTTAGCTAGTTGTGGCTGTGTTGCGTGTTTGTTGCTGCATACGGGCTTTTTCTAGTTGTGGCGTGCAGGGGCCACTCTTCGTTGTGGTGCACAGGCTTCTCATTGTGGTGGCTTCTCTTGTTGCAGAGCACAGGCTCTAGGCACGTGGGCTTCAGTAGTTGTGGCACACAGGCTTCAGTAGTTGTGGCACATGGGCTCTAGAGCACAGGCTCAGCAGTTGTGGCTCACGGGCTTAGTTGGTCCGCGGCATGCGGGATCTTCCTGGCCCAGGGCTCAAACCCATGTCCCCTGCATTGGCAGGTGGATTCTTAACCACTGTACCATCAGGGAAGCCCTGTTTCCTTTGCTTTAAATCAAGACAGCAGTCAGCATTATACTCCTAAATGGGTGAATTGTTTTCAAAATAAGGTTCTTGGGAATATATCAAAATTTCATTTAAGATTATTAATTGAGATAGGCAGGAAATTGAAAGCCCAAGAGACATAAAGTGAGGAAATGATGAAACAACCTAATATATATTATACTTTCTCTCTTTAGAGTTTTAAAATCTGTACGCACGAATTGGGTACAATTGGAATCTAAAATCTAGTCTGAGTGCAAACACAATAAATGTTTACAATATCAATAAATTCAATGTAAACCAAGCTCTTCTAAAGTGCCAATATCTCTCTAGAGCCAGTTTCTGAGCATGTCTTTTCTATATATTTATCATTAGATATAACTCATTCTTTTTTTTTTTAGTTTTTTTTTATGTGGACCATTTTTAAAGGAGTCTTTATTGAATTTGTTACAGGATTGCTCCTGTTTTATGATTTGGCTTTTTGGTCGCGAGGTATGTGGGATCCCAGCTCCCCGACCAGGGTTCGAACCCGCACCCCCTGCAGTGGAAGGTGAAGTCCCAACCACTGGACCACCAGGGAAGTCCCTAGATATAACTTCATTCTAAAGTTAAAATTAACTAGCTAATGTTCGCAGGCAAACTTGCAACATTGGCTTCAATGTATAAATAAAGCTATGCCATTCTCTTTCTGAGGTGATATTACATCTGACCATCAGTTATATCTGTGTGAGAGTTGTGCAAAAGGTCAAAAAATATAAAGGTAGTGAATATGAGTTAGGAAAACTCCTCAAGAAATGACAGAATAACAGTAATCTTCATAGTCTCCAAACGTATATTCTGTGAAGGCAAAAACTTTAAAACACCGTATCATTAGAGTAGATCATGAAGGCCAGCAAGAACCAAAGAAGATCTTTGTGATGAGACATAATAACTTCTCTAAGAACATTTGCAGGTTGAATTTAGGACTGCTATACCAAATTCTCTAACTACTGCAAATTCACAGCTGGAACCAACCTGTCTAATTACATTCCTCATCAGATAAATCTCCTTCCTGCAGCTATTCCACAACTTCATGGCAGTATGAATATACTTGCCTCAAGTGTTCTGAAAGCAGAACACTTATTTCTATCCTCCTTACTCTACAGACTACAATAAACAGGAAACTCGGTAATTTTGTAATTAGATTACTCTGTTTTATCTCAAATCCTGCATGTCAGAACACACAGCTTTCTTTATTTAAAAATATAAGAAAATTCTCATGATCTAATTGGTGGCAAAAGAGCACCTTCTAACATGTTGTGTCGGGCACTGGTCATTTCACTGATCACGTATAGCTCACACAGAAAAAAATGTAATTATCCATTTCTGTTAATCTTGGCAGTTTATTTAGATTGTTCCTGAACCAGTTCCCTGGTGTTCATGAAAATTACTGTTTGACTTTATTGTTTTCTTAGGTCTTTGTGCTGGCACTAAAGAATTTCAGATTTTTGTTTGGTGTTTTGGTTAACCCTTTTCTGTCTTTGAGAAATTATGGAACACAGTAAGTCCAAGACTTAAAAAGGTTAAAAGTTTTATACTACACAATGAGGGATAAGGAAAACGTCAAAAGCATAGCCCTTGAGCTAAGCGTGTTCAGTTGTAACGATTTAGATATAAGGCACAACTGCTGTCATATAGTGCAGGGAAGACTTGAAGACAGGAAGCTCATGGATCACTTCACTCATGTATCCATATCATTTAGTACAGGGCTTGGCACATAGCTTAACACATGCTTGTTGAATGGATTAATTACTATCAGAATGTAAAGGAGAGGTACAGTTAACATACAAGATGTCACATTAGATATAACATTAACTAATTACCCATATAGTACTTAATTTTATCTTCTGAAATTTTCATGCAAGATGTGCCAGATTATCTAAAAGTGAAGGCAGAATGATATAAAACAGTATTCTTCAATGTTTTGAAAGGCTTTTGCACTTTAAATAAATGTAAAATTTCACCTCTCTGCTTGAAAATTCTAAAATTCATTCCCCTTATGTATACATAGACAATCATTGCTATTTTTTGCATACTCCTGGTGGCAAAGGAAGTGTGTCAAGCTTTGTTTTCTATAGCATTTATGAAAAAAATATTTTTTATTCATTCTCCAAAGATAAAATTGTATCATAGTTTTGAATATGTATTTTGAAATGTTACCACAGGAGCTCATATATACCATACACCTCCCCACCACACACCTTGAGAACTCTAGTAATTGGATCCATAATCAAGTAATATATCCAGTTTAAAGGCCACCAAACCCAAACTCAATGACATTTCCCTTCAAAAATACGGGAAGTTCAATTGAGGCCAGTTAATTGTGGGCTAATAGAAAAGGACTAGAGTCAGAGTCAGACAGTCCTGAGTTTAAATCCCAGCCCTACAACTCATTAGTTGTTTGATTTTGATCACTAGTTGTTTGATCTATGACTAATTATTCGATTAAGTTGCTTAATCATTTTAAGTCTGTTTCTTTATCTATAAAATATAGATAATCATGTTAATTTTCTGTATAAATTACCAGATATTTAGAGGGCACTCAGCAACCATTAGTTGAAAATGAATGAGAGCAGTTCCTCATCAGCTCTTACCCTAGCTCAGCTCTCTAACAAATCATGTAATTTTGACCATGTAAGTTCACTTCTCAAGGTTTAGATTTCTCATAAAAAATAACGTTTTTCCGTATTACCTCACAGGGTTGCTGTAGGAACTACATGAAATAATTACACATAATGTATTAGCTTTTCTTTCCTGTATTTCCTGTTTAAATGGAAGGAGCATATCATCTGTCGCTCTTGATTTATAATTACTCTAACTCTCTGTTACAGGCTGACTTTCTTGGAAAGCCGATTATAAAGCAGCGATTAGCATAAGGGAAGATTTACGCAATGCTCTTAAGATCAACCACCTGTGGAAAGGAGGAGAAGAAGTAGGAGTGGGCAGGGGGAGAGGCTGAGCCATAATGCAGCCTCAGTGGAAGTCTCAGCTGACTCTAAAGGGCACTGTGAAGATGGAATGAACTTCCAGAGCTGATCAAAGTTAGGACGAGAGGACCAGGACTTTATACCCCTGCACCAATCAGTCGTTAGATGTGAGCTGCTCAGGAAGGAGGTGTGACCTTAAGGAAGGCAACCCACTTCAGCTGAGACAATCCTAAAAGGAGGATGATAACTGGTAGCCATCTGCTGGAAGCATTCCCAGCAGCTGGGGTAATAAGATCTTCATTTCTGAAGGGGGAAGTGGATGGTGAATCACAGTGTCCACCACAGTCTATTCCCTGAACTCCTTAGATCTTTTTCCTTGTCAAGCTCATAGCTTAAAGTTCAATGGGGCTTTTATTGTGTCCCCTAGGAGAAGCATTCTCCTTTAGGAAACCAGGACCTCTAAACCCACAGATCCCAGGGTTTCATGGATGGGAAGCATAAATTCCCCAAACGGTTCCCTGGGTGTGATGGTAATTGTGGCCAATTCTACTTCCTCACCTTGGTTGCATGATCCAAGTATTCTTCCAATTGTAACACAGCATCACATAAAGGCATTTCTGCCACAACGCTTTTGCTGTAAAACTGATCACTTGGTCTGATGCAGTGTTATGTAGTATCTCATGTTGGTGGATCAAACATTCTGTAAGCCCTTGCATAACAATGATGGCTGAGGCCCTGCAGGCAGGAGAGGCAAATCTGTACCTAAAATATGTGTTTATTCCTGTCCCTTTTCTCCTTTACTAGGTCCATTATATTCCTAGCTTGTTTAAGTTGAAACATAACCCTAGTCATAGGCTTAGTGGTCAGGATGAAATGGGGAGAAGATGAAAGGAACAAACATTGTCTTGTAAGGGAGGGGCTTCTGCACTGTCTCCAAACAAGAGGGAAACACCAGGCCTTCATGGAAAGGAGTGGCCCTTTTCTACATGCTCAGAGGAGTCACGGGACTCTGCAGATTCAAGATTTTCAGGAGCATCAATCCAGATCTTCCCATCCCATGTGTCAATGTCCCATTCTTTTCCAGTCAGAGCCCTTACCTTGTTAAAGAAGACCTGCCTTGGTTGAAACTTTAACTTCTTTGAAACTGCTATTCTTACGATTAAGTCCTCAGCCTAGTTCTGAGCTCTGCCCTTCTGCTTAAGAAGAAGAGAGTCTCTTTCAACGCTATCAAGGAGGCCTTCTGGCGATCACACTTAGCCTATAATGTCCAATTAATCAGGCTCAATTTTTTCTTGTATTTTTTCCCAAAATATTGATTGAGCTTATCAAGATAACCAAATTTCAATACCCTTACAGTTACTATCTCCTCCCCCAATTCTCAAAAACCTGATATAACCCACTGAATCATTTTCTAATAACATACCATCCCAATTTATCACATGTAAAAGTTTTAACAATTATACCACTAGCTTGTGCCACAAGTTACCTGAGCTCCATCTATGATCAATGATGGAGGTGTCATTACCAGCCAGACAGTAGGTGACACAAACCTAAAATCCCATCCCAGAATCTGCTTTCTAAGACTACTCCTGGCCTTAGTTGTACGAGGTTAGTTCTCCAGGAACCAGAAGCTTGAAATACTAGAATACAGCAGGCTTATTATAGAGTGCTACTAGGGACAAAAACTATGGAAGTGAAGGTAAAGAATAAGAATTTGCCATAGGAAAGAGGTTGAGCTGTGAAACAGCCTCAATGGAAGCTCCAACCAACCCTACTGGGTGTTGTGAAAATGAAATGGTCCTCTGTAGCTGTTTTGAGTTGGGGCAGTATGACAAAGTCATGATATCCATCAGTCATTGGAGGTAGGCCACCTAAGGAAGGGGGGATGATCTTAGGAAAGGTAGCTCTCTTCAGGTAAAGAAGTTCCCAAAGACGGCTGAAAGCTGAGGGCTGTCATTACCAAAGGGAGTTTCTAGGCAACCCATCACAGCATTTTCTACACATCCTCATCCCTTGTCTTTGGATATTTTAAAGAAAACTATTAATGTCAAATTTGCTTTATTACCTACTTCAGTGCCCACTAAGTCTAGTCTAAATCTAGTAGAAATATCTATTTCTAGATAAGTACACCTCTCTGTCTGGAGCAAAACATTCTATTGGTAGTTCTTTACTTCACAGGAACTTCTCCTTGTATGCTTATCTTTGGAGTAAATCTCAGACTGGAGCTAGGGGCAAAAAGAAAGCTCAGAAAAGAGGTAAATGAGTTGAGGCACTTAGGCAGACAGAAGTCCATTTTTACAAATTCATGAGGATAGAGAGGAAATTAAGGGAAAAGAGAAACCTAAGGTTGCAACTACTTTTTGCTTCTGAGATGACTGGAGAAGTTTCCCTCTGAGCATCTGAGAAGGAGTCAAGCCTGTCTGCTACATAAACCAAATGGAGGTAATACTATCTGCCTTGCTTAGGTGCATAGGCTTATTGTGAAATCAAATGCACAAATGAGATAATGTATGTAAAAGCACTTCAGAAAGAATAAAGCACAGGGAATTCTGGGTTGTATTATTTAAAATGCACTATCTAAAAGTAAGTTTCAATCTAAGTGCCTTTTCAGTTCTCCATCAGGAAGCCTCCTTTTGTTCTCTTCCCATTGCACTGCATAATTCTCTTTTGGAGATATTATATAAGTGTTAGTTTGACAGACTGACACTGACATGAATTATATGAGTCTATGAATTTGAAACATCCATATCATTACTGACAACCCAGAATCTGACCATTCACTTCTATATCCCCTTGTCACAAAAAGGTGTGCTATGCAATCATATGTTACTGGAAATGAGTGGCAATTCCAGTAATTGCTACCCTAGTAGGCATGCAATAAGGATTAACTGAATAAATGAATGAATTTTTAAACCTATAACCAATTTTCAAGATGTATTTTAGGACTTCCACATTGTACAGCTTGGTTTGTGACAATGCAAAATCACTAAGTTTTGCAGTCTAGGCTAGTTGTTCTTAATTTGTTGGGGAGAGATCTTGCAACTCTTTGTGAATTTGATAAAACAGAAATACCTGTATGCACAATCTCACACAATTTTGCGTATGATTTCAAGAAAGGTTACAGACTTCCCAAAGTCCATTCATGGGTCCTAAGTTAAAAATACAGAGTCTAGCCTTATTTGGCTATGATTTTCTATCCCAGTACTATCCAGTAGAGATATAATGTGACTCATACAGTAACACCATGTGCTTGTTTACTGATATATTAAGTAATTAAATTATTTGACAATTATTTAATAATATCAAGTATATTAAATAATAAAATCTACCAGTAGGTATAATAAATGACATAATTTCAATTTAGTGATGAGTATAAAAATATTTCAAGATATTTGCAGTATGTATGAGTTTGACTGTTTTAGATGTCACATGTAGGTAGAATCATGCAGTGTCTGTCCTGTGACTGGCTTATTTCCTTAGCATAATGCCCTCCAGGTTTATTCATGTTGTCACAATTGTCAGGAGTTTCATCTTTTACAAGACTGAATAATATTCCATTGTGTGTATATAGCACATTTTCTTTATCCGTTCATCTGTTGACGGATACTTGGTTTGTTTCCATATCTTGCTGACTAGCCACATTTCAGGGGTTCAGTAGCCACATGTGGCTAGTGGCTATAGTATTAGCATAATTCTAGACCCAACCTCAAATTATGACAGTTAAATAAATAGCTTGAGTACTTAAAATGTACTATTATTTAATGATCTACAGAAATTATTCTAATACTTCATAGAATTTAAGGTATACATCTTTGAACACTTCTCAGACTCAGAACTCAGAGGATTGCCATAAAAATGTTCTTGGTCTCTATTTTCACTCTAGGTGATAGGATACACTATGCAAGGGGTGAAACACAGGGGAAGTACAGCACACATGAAATTCATAGGCTAGCTCAGGAATGCAATATAGGTTTTAACTGGCAGTGGATTTCTATATTGAAAAGATTCTGACACTGCTTTCAACCTTGAAAAAAGTACCATAACAGATTTAAAATGTCTGCTAAGCTAAATAAAGTAGCTTATTTAGATCATACTAAAGTCAAAAATCTAGCAAGGATGTCTGCTTCTGGCAAAATGCCAGATAAGATATTCTAAATATTATATTTGTATACTAGATAAAGTAAACACACATTATTTAAATGTCTTTTTGAGCCTCCACTAAATGAAATCACCATGGTCCAACACAAGCAAACTATAAAAGAAAGATAAGAGCAGTGAGCTAAAATTTGAGAGGTGAATAATAACAGAACACAAAATCTCAGGATGTCCTGGGTGCAAATACTGATGCCAGGAGTTAAAATTTGGGGGATGACAAGGATAATAGTAAACTGAGGTATACTAGGAAATACTAACCGAAAGAAAGCTGGGGTAGCTATGTTAATATCAAAAAAATACAAAGGTGAAAGACAACATTATTATTAGGGCAAAAGAATATTCATATTGATAAAAGGTTTTATTCACCAGGGAGATATCACAAATCTAAACTTGTAATGCCTAATAATATAGGCTTGAATGTATAAGGCAATCACTGATAGAACTAAAGAAAAATTGGTAATTGTTTTATGACAGTAAGGGATAAAAATATACCTCTCTCAAATATCGATAGGTTAAGAGATCAAATTAAAATAGTAAAGATATAGAAGATTTAAATAACACAATTAATGCACTTAATTTAAGGAATATACATATAGAACCCTCCCCCCCGAACACACAATCTTCTAAATACACACAAAATATTTGGAAAATTGATCACATATGTGGTCACACAGCACATCTCAAAACACTTTAAGAATTTGTATCAAATGGACCATGTTCTATAACCAGAATGAAATGGTCAAAACCCTATACATTTGGAAAGTTAAAAACATGATGCTAAAATTCTACTAGTCAAAGAAGAATTCATAATAAGAATTTTTAAATAATTAAAACTGTATAATAAAAATTCTTCAAATTTGTGGAATACATCTAAACTGATACTTTAAAAAAAACACTTTAGGTATGATTGACATGTGAATAGCTGTACATAATTAATGTATACAACTCGATGAATTTTTAGATACGTATACACCTATGAAACCATTACCTCAATCAAGGCCACAAACATATCCATCACCTCCAAAAGTTTCCTCCCACTCACTTTTAAATTTTTTTTCTTTTGTGGTTAGAGCACTTAACATAAAATCTACCTTCACGGAAAAATTTTAAGTAAATAATACAGTATTGTTAACTATAGGTACTTTTATTTAATGATAACAGAAAGCATGTTTCCAGAGTGTATTAGTTACTATTTCATTGATAAGGAACTGAGGCTTAAAGAGATGAAAGAACAATTAAGGTCAAACTGCAAAACATGCAGTTAGAAAAAGCAAAATCTTTTTTCACTGAACCTGTAAAATACTGGTGAGAAACCATAATTTGTCCAAGGCCAAATAACAATTAAAGTGAAGAAATAGCATTTGGATTGCAGCAATGTAGCTTTAGAATCCATACCTTTTAATGAGTATATCATGCTGCTTTCTCTCTTTTTCCTTCCATTGTTTGTTTTCTTTCTTCTCTGAAAGAGACTTACATGGAAACTACTGCATACATCTGTCTACCAACATCTTTACTTGGAGCAGAAAGAGTTGAGGACATTGAGATTGTGGGACTGAGACCAGCAGGCACAGAACTGCCATAAATGTTGTCATAGGTCAAAAACTCAATTGGGCTACTTTTGTTGTTGTTCTATTTAAAAATTAAAGGAAAACAATGCCTTTAAAAGTGTTAAATGCGTCAATCAACTGAACGTTCTGTCTATTTTAGAGCATATTTCTAGAGATTAAAGGAGTCTTCTTTTAAATAGATAATACTATGTTACAAGTCAAATGGTTTGGGATCAAATGTTTATATGCATGCCACCAAGAGTTCTGCTTCTTTACGCATATTGATTAAGTTCACAACATTTTCACATAGCTAAAAATCAATATTCCAAAGAGAGAAAAGTGAAGACTAATTCACACCTTTAAAATAAACTATATAAGTTGCAACTCCTTTGTTAAACTATTGCTAAAATCAACAGGCCATGATCAAACCACCGTTTTCCACGCAAGTCATAAAAATGGTGTTTTAATTAATACTGCCAATCAACGTGTTGAGGCACTAAGTTGAAGATAATGAAAAATACTTCCAGTGATACTTAGAAATGATTATACACCATATATTTTCATTGAGATATTTCTAATGTTCATTGGCAAGGCATATAGCTAACAATGGCTTACGGCAGGAAAGATATGTTAGAGAGTATGTTATTCTTCTCTTGAATGTGATTATTTAAAAAAACCTAAATGTTGGTTGTTCAGAGTTTTATATCTTGATCAGAAATGATTATATATAAATATATAATTGCATACTAGATACAACTCCCAAGTGTAAAATTCAAGATGTTAAATACTTGTTAAATCCACATCTACACTTTCATATTTTTATGTATATCATATATATTATTTTTATGTATATCATATATATTATGATCCTCTAAATGATATCCTCTTTTCTATTTAATAAAGTCTCCTATATATTTCCCATGTTGTTACATATTTACAATTATGATTTAATGCCTAATTTCTATACTGTAATTTACTTACTCATTCAGCTATTTTTGGACATGTATCTAGGTTCCAATTCTTTGCTATTATAGATAATGCACTAACAAATATTTCCTTAGGCTCAGTTCCCAAGAGTAAAATAAGTAGTCAAAAATTTATGGCTCTTTATATATATCACCAAATTGTTTTACATGTTACACTTGTTTACTCTGCCATCAACAAGGCTAGAGTGCATTAATTTAACCACAAGTTTGTCTTGTTTGAGTAGACTCGATTTTTCTAATTTAATAGGTGCAAAATGGCACTTCTTTATTGTTTCAAATTGCATTGTTGTAGTTACTAGTAAGGCTGAATATTTTTCCCTATGTTCCCTCTCTGTTTTTCCTTTTCTATTTTACTGACTGTTGATTCCCTTTACTCATTGGCATCTTAATTATATTCTTGTGAATTAGAATCTTTGTTTTGTTCATTATTGATGTTAATTTTTGATCTGCCATACCTGATACCAGTGTATAGTTTTCTCTTTTATTTTCATTTCATGTTCTGTTGAACAGATGTTTCACACTTTATGTAATTGAGTTTGTCAATCATCCCCTTTAAACTTTTCTTATTACTTCAAATTGTGGAAAGTTATCATCTATTTCTGCTAGCTTTTCTATGGCATGATGTAATGGGTAATGTTTAATTCTTCTGGAGTTTATTGGAGTCAATATAAAATATTTATATAAACATATTTTTAAATCAAATTTTTCTCCCAAAGGTACTATTCAGTTATCCTAATACTACTCATTAAATAATTCCCCATTTGTGTGTTATTTTGGGATACATGATTTTATTATATATTTAAACTTCCTATATAATTAGGTCGATCTTTAGGATAAGTCTATTTCACTGAAAATATTAACATAATGACCAGAGTTCAACATCTTCTAGAGCAGATTACTCCTATTGCTCTAGTATCTTCTGATTTTTTAAATCTTACATGCTTATTTTAAAAATTAATTTCAAGAAGAATATTATTGTGTTTTAGAACAAATTTTATTGGAATTTTACTGGTATCATATGAGTACATAAATTAACACATGTCAGAGTGACATGGTTTTGTAGATGATTCTTTTAGATTTTCCAGCATTCATTCTAGCTATCCACAAATAAGAACATATTGGTTTCTTCTAATACAATACTTCTCCATGTATTTACTTTTTCAAGTCTCACTGCATTGGTCAGAATTCTAAAAAGCATTAATAATGCCCATCTAGAGAAAAGTGACCTGAAAACCTCACAATAACTTTTTGAAACCTTTGGCAGATCTATTTGTGCAGTGCAGATAGAGGTATTAGGGTAAAGCATCTCAATAACACCATCATTAATATTGCTTAGTTAATGTTTAAATCCCAGGCTTCCTATGTATGTTTATTTACATAGAGAATAACATGGCTTGATGAAATAAGCATTTCAGGCAATTTCAGAAAATGGCATTAGTGTTTTTTTTTTTAGTGGCAATGTTTTCCTCCTATTTTCCAGTGGCTATGTCTCCAGGGTTTATACAACAAATAAGCAATATTAAATACATCGCTACTCTTTAAAAATATTTCCTCTTTACCATGTTAAGGAAGTTTCTTGTATTATTAATGTATTTTGCACCTGCCTCTCTAGCCTCTGCTTCTGCATCTGTGACTCTGCCCTCAGAGTCATTCTTTCTTTTTCTTGAAGGGTAGTACATATTTGCCACCAACTGGCTATATCAGCCCATTTCCTGCTTGAAAATTTTTGAAAGGCCAACTGCTCTCTTTCACTTAGTTCTGCCTCTGTCCCATTCAGTCCATGCAGGCAATATTTCTGCTAATACAACACTCTGAAAAACCTCACCAGTCTCCCGTGTGTGTGAAGAGGGTCCACTCCATCAGACATGAGGGTTCATCACAGATCATTCCTGGATAACCCCATCTCTATCCCTGGCTTCTGCTGAGATTGTTGATTGGATCCATGAGTCATACACCTAATCTCTTTGGTAAAGTTTTTCCAGCCACACAATTGACCTTCTTTCCAATCAATGAATCTCCCAACATTGGCATCTTTTGCAATCTGGATAGCCTGAGACTGTCCCAAATCATCAAGTGCTGTTTCTTTTTTGCTTAACAGTTCCTTCCTCAACATACTTCTTTCCTCTTTCATTTTACTAGAAGCAGCAAGGAGATACACCTTGCTTGGAAATCTCAGCTAAATACCCAGGTTCATCACTTATAATTTCAGTTTTCCATCCCAAAGTAGAACACAATTCAGTCAACTTTTCTGTCATTTTACGATAAGAATCACCTTTCCTGTAGTTTCCAATAATCTTCATTTCCATCTGAGACCTCACCGGAAACATCCTTAACATTCATATTTCTACCAACATTTGGTCCATGATGACATATGTATTCTTTAAGATGACAGAAGCTTTCTCTACAGTGCTCTTCACTTCCTTCTGAACCCTAACCAGAATAGCCTTTAACATCCACATTTCTACCAACAACCTCTTCAAAACGATCTAGGCCGGAGCCTGTGCTCCACAACGGGGGAGGCCACAACAGTGAGAGGCCCACGTACCACCAAAAAAAAAAAAAAACCAACAACAATCTAGGCATTTTTTATCATGTGCCTCAATATATTTCCAGCCTCCACCCTATCCAATTCCAAAGTCACCTCCACATTTTTAGGTATTTGTTATAGCAGCACCCCACACCCCACTACCAAAATCTGTATTCGTTTCCTAGAGCTGTTATAACAGACTACTTCAAACTGGATGTCTTAGAACAGAGAAATGTATTTAATCACAATTGTGGAGGCTAAAGTCTGAAATCAAGATGTTGGTAGGACTATGCTCCTTTTGAAGGCTCTAGTGGCCAATTCATTCCTTGCCTCTTCCAGCTTCTGCTGACTGCAAACAATCTTTGGCATTCCTTGCTTTGTAGATGCATCTCCAATCTCTGCCTCTGTCTTTACATGACCTTTCCCCTCTGTGTGTCTCTGTGTCTTCTCCTTTTCTGTTTCATATAGGGACACTGTCACTGTATGCAAGACCGACTCTAACTCCAGGATGATCTCATTTTAAGATCCTTAATTACATCTGCAAAGACCCTAT
The DNA here is from genome assembly GCF_964341445.2 of Mesoplodon mirus. Taxonomy (NCBI): domain Eukaryota; kingdom Metazoa; phylum Chordata; class Mammalia; order Artiodactyla; family Ziphiidae; genus Mesoplodon; species Mesoplodon mirus. The sequence continues at coordinate 107,913,299 of NC_138981.1, read as the reverse complement.
TTCTAAATAAAATCACATTCACAGGTACTGGAGTTTAGGAACTGAACATATCTTTTGGGGGCCATTATTCAACCCACCACAAATATATACAAATTATTTCTATCATACTATTTTTAACATTCTCTTCCTGTATTTCTTTTGGATACTTGAGTAGGAATGCTAATTTAATTCTACAAACATATCAATTTCTCTGTGTATTTATTTTTTATTATTGCTTTAATTAGGTAAATATGTATTAATATTATGTATTATTGGCCTCCCTTTTATCATCATGAATATATACTTTTTATCTCCTCACTAGTTTTTGCTTTAAAATATGCTTTTCATCTGATCAATATATATTTGTCCAGTAATTTTCTTTGTTTTCTGGGGACTTTATTATAAGAGTAACTCTTAAAAGTTTATATTGTTGTATTTGTTTTCCTAATCCACTATGAAGAATTATTTTTAATATTTATTTATTTATTTATTTGGCTGCGCCAGGTCTTAGTTGAGGCACACGGGATCTTCATTGCTGCGTGCGGGATCTTCAGCTGTGGCATGAGGGATCTACGATCTTTATTGTGCCATGCGGGCTCTTTTAGTTGTGGCACGTGGCCTCTTAGTAGCCGCATGTGGGATCTAGTTCCCTGACCAGGGATTGAACCCAGGCCCCCTGCATTGCGAGCGCGGAGTCTTAGCCACTGGACCATTGGGTAAGTCCCTATGAAGAATTTTAACCTTTAATGGTAAAGGGGTGGAAGTGGAACTCATCATTATACAAACACAATTTTAAAATTTGTGTTTGGTTTTTCCTCTGTCTTCCAAATTTATACTTATGTATTTTTTCTCACTTTTTAAAAGTTATTTTTTATTTACTTATTTATTTTTACTAAAATAACTGCCTCATGCTCAGAGGATATACTTACATATTATCTCTTTTCTATCATGTCTTTTTTGTAAGCAATATGTTGTAACTGCTTCCTTTCATTAGTAAACTTTAAAAATTTATATCTACCTGTGTGTTTATGTGCATGAGATATATATATCAGATATACATACAGATACAGAAAAAACACTTGCACCGTAAATTTTCAACAGCTTAACTTTTACAAAATGAACACATCTGTGTAACTTCCCCTTAATCAAGAAATCGAACATTACCAACACTCCAGAAGCCTTCACGGTAAATATTCCTGCCTGCTTCCCCAAAATAATCACTATCTGATTTCTTTACCATAGATAGTTTGCTTGTTATTAACTTTATAAATGAAATCATACATGATGTCTTTTCTTTTGTCTGACTTACTTTGTTGAACATTATGTTATATATTGCTGCATGTAGAAATAATTCATTTTCATTTATGTATAGTATTACACTATACAAATATACCATAATACATTTATCTATTCTAATATTAATGAATATTTAGGTTGTTTTCAGTTTTAGCTGTTATGAATAATGTTGCTATGAACATTCTAGTACGTGTCTTTGGTTATAATGTGTATTAAAATATGATTGATTTTTGAGTGCTGAATTTGTGTCCTGCTACCTTGCTAAACTCTCTAATTAGTTCTAGGAGATTTTTGTAGAGTACTTTGGATTTTCTACATGGACAATCACATTGTCTGAAAATAGGGACAGTTTTGTTTCTTCTTCTCTAATATGGGATGCTTTTCATTGTGTATTTGCCTTGTTGCATTGACTATGAGTTCCAGTACAATATAGAATAGGAGGGGTAAGAGAGAACATTGTTGCCTTCTTGTTTAATTCCAATCTTAGAAGGAAATAATTCACTATTTCACTATTAGGTATGATGTTTGCTATAGGGTTTTTTTTTAGATACACTTTATCAAGCAGAGGAACATCCCTTCTACTCCTAAACTGCCAAGAGTTTTTATCTTGAAAGAATGTTGTATATTGTCAAATGCCTTCTCTGCATATGTTTTTTTATTTTTAAGGCTGATTATATAATGAATTAAATTGATTATTTATGAATATTGAAGCCACATTTCATTCCCTGGATGAAACCCACTTGGTCATTATGTATATAATTATTTTTACATATTCCTGCATTAGATTTGCTAATATTGCTGAGGATGTTTGCATCTATCCACATTAGGAATATTGGTCTATAGTTTTCTTTTTAATCCTGTCTGGTTTTGCTATCAGGTTAATGCTGACTTCACAAAATGACATGGGAATTATTCCCATTGCTTTTATTTTCTGGAAGAGCTTGTAAAGAATTGGTGTTATTTCTTCTTTAAATGTTTGGTAGAATTCACAAAGGAAATCATATGGGCCTAGAGATTTCTATTTTCAATGGTTTTTACTAATTCAATTACTTTAATTGTTATAAAAACAATTCAGGTTACCTACTTCACACTAGGTGACTTTTGCTAGTTTGCAGTTGTATTAGTTTTCTTGTTGCTTCTGTAACAAATTACCACAAACTTAGTGACTTGAAAACAACACAAATCTGTTGCCTTACAGTTCTGGAGGTCAGAAAGTCTAAATGAGTCTTAATGGGCTCAAATCAAGGTGTTGGCAGGTCTGTGCCCTTCAAAAGACTCTACGGGGACATCCATTTCTTTGTCTTTTCCAGCTCTAGAGCTGCATTCCGTGTAGTACTTGGCTCAGAATACCTTCCTCCATCTTCAAGGCTAGCAGTATAGCAATTTCAGATCTCTCTCTGCCTCTGTCTTTACATTGCCTTATCTCTTCTAAGGACACTTGTGATTACGCTGGACAAAACTGGATAATTCAGGACAATCTCCCTACATTAATATTCTTAGTTATATTTGTAAAGTCTCATTTTGCCATATAAGGTAACATTCAGAGGTTCCTAGGATTATGATGTGCAAATATTTTGGGAGGGGTATTTTAAGCCAACCACAGTGGTTTTTGAGGATTGGTCCATTTTATCTAAGCTGTTGAACTTATACATGTGGAATTATTTCTAAAATTCTCTTAATATCCTTTTAATGTCTATGGGATCTATTATTATATTCCCCTCTTTCTTTTATGATATTGGTCACTTTTGTTTAATCTCTTTTTCTTTGTAAGTCTTGATAGAGGTTTTTTATTTTATTGATTGTCACAAACAAACAGCTTTTGGTTTCATTGATTTTGATCTTCTCTATACTTTTTCTGTTTTCAATTTCATTAATTTCTGCGGTTGTCCTTAATTCTGCTTGATACGTGTTTTTCTGCATATTTTTCTACTTTCTTAAGACGAGATCTCTCATTATTGATCTGATATTTTTAGGTATTACAATTTAAATGAAATATATTCTGAAGGATACAATTATCTGACTGCTTCAGTGCATCTGGGGCCCCACATGTAGCTACAGGGATACTTGTTTTAACACGCACAAACATGTACAATCCTTTCACAAGATTCAGGAAATATAATAGGATAATCACAACCAGCACAAAGCATACTAAGTTTAAATCAATTGACTGAATGTTACCCATCTCCCAATGATGTGGGACTATGAAAGAAATGATAAGAATGGCATATCATGATGTGGAGGTGGGATCAAGATGGTAGAGTAGGAATATGCCGAGCTCACCTCCCCCCATGAACACATCAAAACTACAACTACATATATGGCAACTCTTGCTGACCTAAGACTAGGAGAATGGCTCTTCTACAACCAAGGCCATAAAGAAAAAACACATGGAATCTGGTAGGAGGGGAGAAGAAGCAATCTAATTGGTACCTGTACCACTAGCGTGTGACCCAGAAGAGGAGGGGAATATCACAGGCTTTGAAATCCTCCCTGGGGAGTGAGGGATTTGAGCTGCATATTAGGCACCCCAACCCTGAGGTCCAACATCAGGAAGATGAGCCCTCTTAGCTGGTTTGAAAACCAGTGAATGGGGACTGTAAGAAACTGAGACTCTGCTATTAAAGAGCATGTGCATAGACTTGCTTGCTCCTAGTCCCAGTGCAGTGACAGCAGATTGAAAACTGCCTAGCATCCTGGCTGGCTTACTAGGAATGCTCTAGTGTGCCCCAGCTCACACCAGGCCACTGCTCGACCACATCCTGCTCTAGCATTACTCCTTGCTAAGGCAGAGGCCACCATTGCCAATGTGTGTGTACATAAACACACACCAGGAAAGGAACAGAGCCAGCTCAGCAGTGCAGCTCCAACCTCTCTGGAACCAACCCAGTCTCTAACCAAGGCACACACACCTGAGAAAAAGCAGAACGAGCTTAGAAGTGCAGCCCCAAGCCCTCAGGCCCCAGACACACCCCCAACCAAGGCAGAGACTGCCAACACACTGGGGAGAAGCCCAATTCCCTCAGCGCTCCTGCTCCAGCTCCCGCTCCAGCTCCTCAGGCCCTGACCCACTCCCTGACAGAGCAGCAACTGCCACTGAGCCTAAGAGAAGCCCCAGCTTATACCTGGCTCTGGCTCCAACCCCTCCAACTCCAGATTTACCTCCTAGGAAGGTAGCAGCTGCCAGCACACTCCAGTAGAAGATGCAGTCTGTGCTCACTTCAGATCCAGCTTTCCCACCAAATCCACTGGGCACATGCAGACTGAATAGTGATTCGCCCACACAAGGACACACCTTCAAGACCAGTACAGGTAACTGCTTCACCTAATTACATAGAGACAAACAGAGAAAGTTAACTAAAATGAGAAGACAGAGGAGTATGTTTCAAATGAAAGAACAAGATAAAACCACAGGGAAAAAAATCCCTAATGAAACAGAGATAAATAATTTATCTAAAGAGTTTAAGGCAATAGTAATAAAAATGCTAACAGAACTTTCAAAAAGAATAGATGAACACAATTAGAACTTCAGCAAAACTAGAAAATATATAAAAGAATCAGTGAGACCTGAAGAATACAATAACTAAAATGAAAAATACACTAGAAGGAATTAAGAGCATATTAGAATATACAGAAGAATGCATAAGTGATCTGAAAGAATAGTGGAACTCACCCAATCAGAACTGCAAAAAGAAAAAAAAATTTAAATGATAGTTTAAGGGACCTCTGGGAAAATATCAGGCATACTAACATTTGCATTATAGGGGTCCCAGAAAGAGAAGAGAGAGAGAAAGTACTAGAAAATGTATTTGATGAAATTATGGATGAAAACGTCCCTAAACTGAAGAAGGAAACAGATATATAGGTATAAGAAGCACAGAAAATCCCATACAAGAGGAACCAAAAGAGACCTATACCAAGACATATAATTAAAATGGCAAAAGTTAAAGATAATTTTAAGGCAACAAGAGAAAAACAAAGAATCATTACATCTTCTTTATCCATTCCTCTACTGATGGACATTTAGGTTGCTTCCATGTCCTGACTATTGTAAATAATGCTGCAATGAACACTGGGGTGCATATATCTTTTTGAATTATGGTTTTCTCTGGATAAAGAAGATGTGGTACATATATACAATGGAATATTACTCAGCCATAAAAAAGAACAAAATAATGCCATTTGCAGCAACATGGATGGACCTAGAGACTGTCATACTGAGTGAAGTAAGTCAGAAAGAGAAAGACAAATATCATACTATATTGCTTATATGTGGAATCTAAAAAAGGCTACAAATGAACTTATCTATAAAACGAAAATAGAGTTACAGATGTATAAAATAAACTTCTGGTTACTGGGGGTTAAGCTGGGGGATGGATAAATTGGAAGATTGGGATTGACGCATACACACTACTATATATAAAGTATCGATAGATAACTAATAAGAACCTACTGTATAGTGCAGGGAACTCTACTCAATACTCTGTAATGGCCTATATGGGAAAAGAATCTAAAAAGAATGGATATATGTATATGTATAACAGATTCACTTTGCTGTAAACCTGAAACTAACACAACATTGTAAATCAACTATACCCCAATAAAATTTTTTTAAAAAATCATGTACAAGGGAATCCTCATAAGGCTGTCAGCTGATTTCTCAGCAGAAATGTTGCAGGCCAGATGGGAGTGGCATGAAATACTTAAAGTGCTGAAAAGGAAAAACCTACAACCTAGGATACTCTACCCAACAAGGGTATAGTTCAAAATTGAAGGAGAGACAAAGAGTTTCCCAGACAAGCAAAAAATAAAATAATTCATAACACTAAACCAACCTAACAAGAAATGTTAAAGGCTCGTCTTTAAGTAGATAAAAGGATAGATCACATGTTAGGCCACAAAACAAGTCTTAATAAATTTAAAAAGACTGATATCATACAAAGCATCTTTTCTGACCACAAAGATATGAAACTAGAAATCAATTATAGGAATAAAAATAGCAAAAACACAAACATACAGAGACTAAACAACTTGCTAGAAAAAAATCCAATGGGTCAATGAGCAAATCAGAGAAATTAGAAAATACCTTGAGTCAAATGAAAATAAAAGCACAAGTTTTCAAAATCTACATGGTGCAGCAAAAGCAGTTTCAAGAGGGAAGTTGTAGAGATACAGGCATACCTCAAGAAACAAGAAAAATCTCCAATAAACAACCTAGCTTGCTATCTAAATGAATTAGGAAAAGAAAAACAAACAAAGCCCAAAATCAGCAGAAGGAAGGAAATAATAAAGATCAGAAAAGAATAAAGAAAATAAAGGGAAAAAATCAATAGAAAAGATCAATAAAATAAAGAGCTGAGTTTTTTAAAAAAGATAAACAATATTGATAAACCTTTAGATAGGTTCATTAGAAAAGGGAGAAGGGGGGCTTCCCTGGTGGCGCAGTGGTTGAGAGTCCGCCTGCCGATGCAGGGGACACGGGTTCGTGCCCCGGTCTGGGAAGATCCCACATGCCGCGGAGTGGCTAGGCCCATGAGCCATGGCCACTGAGCCTGCACATCCGGAGCCTGTGCTCCGCAATGGGAGAGGCCACAACAGTGAGAGGCCCGTGTACTGCAAAAAAAAAAAAAGGGGGGGAGAGGACCCAAATAAAATTAGAAAAGTTACAACTTTTTGTAAAAAAAAGGCCTTGTAAAGAACTTCTTTGTAAAAGAAGAAAACTTACAACTGATATCAAAAAAAAAATACAATCATAAGAGGATACTATGAACATTGACAAGTTGGACAACCTAGAAGAAAGGAATAAATGTCTAGAAAGATACAATCTCCCAAGACTGAATCAGGAAGAAATAGATATTATGAACATACTCATTACTAGTATTGAAATTGAATCTGTAATGAAAAAACTCTAAACAAACAAAAGTCCAGGACCAGATGGCTTCACAGGGCAATTCTACCAAACACATTAAAAAAAGAGTCAATACCTATCCTTCTCAAACTATTCCAAAAAACAGAAGAGGAAGGAGCACTCCCAAACTCATTCTACAAGGCCAGCATTACCCTAATACTAAAACCAGACAAAGACACTACAAAAAAGAAAATTACATGCCAATATTCCCGATGAACATAGATGCAAAAATCCTCAAGAAAATATTAGCAAACCAAATTCTACAATACGTAAAAAGTATCACAGACCATAATCAAGTAGAATTTATCCCAGGGATGCAAGAATGGTTCAATATCTGCAAATCAATCAATGTGATAGACCACATTAACAAAACGTAAGACAAAAATCATATGATCATCTCAACAGATGCAGAAAAAGCATTTGAGAAAATTCAAAATCCATTCAACATAAAAATTCTCAACAAAGTTCGTATAGAGGGGATAAATCTCAGCATAATAAAGACCATTTATGACAAACCCACAGCGAGCATCATACTCAGTGGTGAAAAATCTTTTCCTCTAAGATCAAGAATAAAGCAAGGATACCTACTCTAGCTATTTCTATTTAACATAGTATTGGAAGTCCTAGACACAGGAATCAGACAACAAATAAAAGGCACCCAAATTGGATGAGAAGAAGGAAAACTGTCACTATTTGCAGATGACATGATACTACATATAGAAAATCCTAAAGACTCCATCCCCAAACTATTAGAACTAATAAATGACATAAGTAAAGATGCAGGGTGCAAGATTAATATACAGAAACCTGTTGCTTTTCTATAAACTAATAATGAGCTATCAGAAAAATAAATCAAAACAATCCCACTTACAATCATATGAGAAAGAATAGAATACCTAGGAATAAATTTAAACAAGGAGATGAAAGACTTATACTCTGATAACTATAAGACACTGATGAAGGAAGTTGAAGATTAATACAAATAAATGCAAAGCAATCCCATGTTCATGGATTGGAGGAATTAATATTGTTAAAATATCCATACCACCCAAAGCAATCTACAGATTTAATACAATCCCTATCAAAATACCCATGACATTTTCCATAGAACTAAAACAATAATCCTAAAATTCATATGGAACCACAAAAGACCCCGAATACCCAAATCATTCTTGAGAGAGAACAAACCTGGAGGCATCACAGGCCCTAGTTTCAAAATACAATACAAAGCTACAGTAATTAAAAACACTTTGGTATTGGCACAAAAACAGATGCATAGATCAATAGAACAGAATAAAGAGCCCAGAAATAAACCTAGACACATATGGTCAATTAATCTATGACAAAGATGGCAAGAATATACAATGAGGAAAAAACAGTCTCTTCAATAAGTGCTGTTGAGAAATCTGGACAGCTTCATGTAAAAGAATGAAATCAGAACATTTTCTCACACCATATAGAAAAATAAACTCAAAATGGATTAAACACCTAAATGTAAGACCTGAGCCCATAGAACTCCTAGAAGAAAACATAGACAAGTACACTCTATGACATAGGTCTTAGCAATATATATATATATATATTTTTTGGATCTCTCTCCTCAGGCAAGGGAAACAAAAGCACACATAAATATATGGGACCCAATTAAATTTAAAAGCGTTTTCACAATGAAGGAAACCATCAACAAAACGAAAAGGCAACTGACTGAATGGGAGAAAATATGTCTGTTAAGGGGTTAATATCCAAAATATACGAAAAACACATACAACTCAACATCACAAAAACAAACAACCCAATTTAAAAATGAACAGAGGATGTGAATAGACATTTTTCCAAAGAAGACATACAGATGGCCAACAGACACAAGAAAAGGTGCTCAACATCACTAATTATGAGGGAAATGCAAATCAAAACGACAAAGAAGTATCACCTTACACCTGTCAGAAGGGCTATCCTGAAAAAGAAAGGAAGTAACAAGTATTGGCAAGGATGTGGAGAAGAGGGAACAAGAGTACATTGTTGGTGGGAATGTAAATTACTACAGCCACTGTGGAAAACATTATGGAGGTTCCTCAAAAAATTAAAAATAGAACAACCCTCTGATCCAGCAACTCCACTCCTGGGTATATATCCAAAGAAAATGAAAACACTAATTTGAAAAAATACATGCACCCCCATGTTCACAGCAGCATTATTTGCAATGGGTTAGATATGGAAGGAACTTAGGTGTCTATCAACAGATGAATGGATAAAGAAAATGTGATATATATATATATATATATATATATATGTATTATATATAATGGAATACTACTCAGTCATAAAAGAGAATGAAATTTTGACATTTGCGATAACATGGATAGACCTGGAGAGTATTATGCTTAGTGAAATAAGCCAGACAGAGAAAGACAAATACAGTATGTTTTCACTCATATATGGAGTCCAGAGTAAAACAAATGAACAAATATAACAAAACAGAAACAGATTCAAAGATACAGAGAACAAACTAGTGGTTACCAATAGGGTGAGGGTGGAGGGAGGGGCAAGATAGGGGAAGGGGATTAAAAGGTACAAACTACTAGGTATAAAATAAATAAAATACAAGTATATAATACACAGCACAGGAAATATAGCCAATATTTTATAATAACTTTATAAGGAGTATAATCTATAAAAATACCAAATCACCGTTGTACACCTGAAACTAATAATATCATAAGTCAACTATATTTCAATTTAAAAGAAAGAATGGCACATCATGGCTAGAAAATTCCTTTGTATACGTTATTCTGAGCCAAATGTATTACATTTCCCAAAGTCCTGAGGTCAAAGTCTCTGGGAAGAATTTTTATTTTAGTTGTTGACTCAATTTTGTTTCTTTTAGACATCAACTGTTACTAGCTTCAACTCCAATTTTGAGTAGGCAACTCCAGACCTAGAGTCTTAATCATAGATGTTCTGTTGGGCACCTGACCTTTAAAGAGCTTGTGAGTGAGCCATGAGTTTAATGCTTGCTTGTTCTATGGTGAAAATACATAGAATAAGAAACTAATCTGCATTTTCATTGTTATTATTATTAAATTTATTTAAACTGAAAACAAAAACAAAAACACTTCATCCATTTCTCCCACCACCACTCCATCACTTGCCTCTGGTAACCACCAATCTCTTCTCTGTATCTATGAACTTAGTTTTCTTTTTTTATAGACTCCACACATAAAAGAGATTATACAGTATTTGTTTTTCACTGTCTGACTTATTGCACTTAGTATAATACCCTCAAGGTCTATCCATTTTGTCACAAATGGCAAAATTTCATTTTTTTAATGGCTGAATAATATTCAGTTGTGTATATATCATATCTTTACCCATTCATCCACAGATGGACACTTAGGTGGTTTCCATATCTTGCCTATTATAAATAATGCTGCAATGAACATGGGGGTGCATATATCTTTTTAGTGTTTATGTTTTATTCATATAAATACCCAAAAGTGGAATTGCTGGATCATATGGTAGTTTGGTAATTCTATTTTTAATTTTTTGAGGAACCTCCATACTGTCTTCCACAGTGGCTACACCAATTTTATATTCCCACCAACAGAACATGAGGGTTCACTTTTCTTCATATCCTCACCAACACTTGTTACTTCTGGTCTTTTTTTGATACTAGCCATTCTAACAAGTGTGAGGTGAGAGTTCACTGTGGTTTTGACTTACATTTCCCTGATGATTAGTGATGTAGAGCATTTTTTTTTTTCATTTACCTCTTGGCCATTTGTATGTCTTTTTTAGAAAAATGTCTATTCAGATCTTTTGCCCATTTTTTCTTTAACATCTTTATTGGAGTATAATTGCTTTACAATGGTGTGTTAGTTTCTGCTTTATAACAAAGTAAATCAGCTATACATATACATATATCCCCATATCTCCTCCCTCTTGCATCTCCCTACCACCCTCCTTATCCCACCCCTCTAGGTGGTCACAAAGCACTGAGCTGATCTCCCTGTGCTATGTGTTTTGCCCATTTTTTAATTGGATTGTTTTTTGGTTTTGTTTGTTTTGTTTTATTGCTGTTGAGTTCTTTATATATTTTGGATATTAACTCTTTATCAGATAGATGGTTTGCAAGTATTTTCTCTCATGCTATATAGGATGCCTTTTCATGATGTTTCATGATTGTTTCTTTTGCTACACAGAAGCTTCTAGCTTGATGTATTCCCACTTGTTTATTTTTGCTTTTGTTGCTTTTGCTTTTGGTGTCAGACTCAAAAAATTATCACCAAGACCTATGTCAAGGAGCTTACTGACTATGTTTTCTTCAAGGAGTTTTATGATTTCAGGTCTTTAATCCATTTTGAGTTAATTTTTTAATATGGTATAAGATAGTGGTCCAATTTCATTCTTTTGCTGTGGCTAATTTTCCCAACACCATTTATTGAAGAGACTCTCCTAATGCATTGTATATTCTTGATGCCTTGGTCATAAATTAATTGATCATATATGCCTGGGTTTAATTCTGGGCTCTCTGTTCTGTTCCATTGCTCTATGTGTCTGTTTTTATGCCAATACCATACTGTTTTAATTACAATAACTTTGTAATATCATTTGAAATCAGGGACCATGATGCTTCCAACTTTGTTCTTTTTTCTCAAGATTGCTTTGGCTATTTGAGGTCTTTTTTGGTTATATACAAATATCAGGATTTTTCGCTTCTATTTTTGTGAAAAATGCCGCTGGAATTTTGACAGGGATTGCATTGAATCCATAGATAGCTTTGGGTAATATGGACGTTTTATCAATATTAATTCTTCCATTCTATGAGCACAGAATACCTTTTCATTAATTTGTGTCTTCTTCAATTCCTTTCACTCATGTCTTGTACTTCAATCTCTTACTCTTTTTTAAATGTAACCATTTAGTGCTATAAATTTCCTTCCAACATCAGCTTTAACTGCTACAAATTCTGATATGCCGTATTTTCTATTTTTTGTCAATTAAAATATTTTCTAATTTTTCCGTGGTTTCTTTTTTGTCCCATGGATTATTTGGAAATTTTCTGCTTAACTTCCAAGTGTTTGGAGATGTTGTTGTTATTATTTTTCCCCTTTACTGCTTTTATATTATATCATTCTAATTTATCTATTGTGATCTTGACTTTATCACTTGTATAATTTTTAAACTAATTTTTTCTAGGAGTTAAAAAATATATATACTTACCACTTCACAGTCTATTTAGGATAGATAACTTACCACATTGTATTGGAATATAGAAATTTTATGCTTCCATAGATCCCTTTATGCACCCATGTTTATGTCTTTACTACACCTTCATTCCTGATGTATATTTTCAATGAGTATATAACTCCAAAATGACAGCACTTTTAATATGTCATCCCACTTCCTTCCGGGCTCCATCTTTTCTGATGAGAAACCAGCAATCATTGGAATTATACCCCATCAGTAATACTTCATTGTTCTCTGGCTTTGTTTAAGATTTTTTCTTTTCTTTAGTTTTCAGCAATTTGATTATGATGTGTCTGATCCTGGATTTCCTTGGGTTTATCTTATTTGCCTTATACTAACCTTCTGGAATCTGTAGGTTTATAGCTTTCCACAAACTTGGGAAGTTCTCAGCTATTTTTTTTCCCAATATTTTTCAATACTACATGTTTTCTCTACTTCTGGGACTCTGATGACATGGATTCTAAACCGTTTTTTATCATTCCACAAGTACTTGAGTTTCTGCTCATTTTAATTTTTAATATTTTTCTTTCTATTGTTAATATTTGGTCTTTTCTATAGATCTATTTTCATGTTCACTGACTCTTTCCTCTGTCATCTCCAATTTATTATTGAGCTTATACAGTGAGTCTCTTTCAAACTTCAGTTAATGCACCTTTCAGTTCTAAAAATTTCCATTTTTTCTACATTTTGTATTCTATTTCTTTGATGAGAATTCCTATTTTAACAATGTTGTAAAAGTGCTCAAAATTTCTTACTTAATCACTTTTGTAACAGCTACTTTATTATTTTTTTAGTATTTTTCAGCTTTATCGAGGTATAATTGACATATAATATGTGTAAGTTTAAGGTGCACAATGTGTTGATTTGATACATTTATATATTGCAATATTATTACCACCGTAGCATTAGCTCACACCTTTATCACATCACATAATTACCATTTCCTTTCTGTGGTAAGAACACTTAAAATCTACTCTCAACAACTTTCAAGTACATTTTTTGTAACTTTTTCATTTTCTTTCATCAGGGTCTTGTACTTTTCAGTGTACAGATATATCTCCTTGGTTAAATTTATTCCTAAGTATTTTATTTTTTTGATTCTATTGTGAATGAGATGGTTTTCTTTATATAGCTACTTTAGAGCTACTTTTATAGCTACGTTAGAGTTTTTGTCCGATAATCCCAAATCAGTGTTATTCTGGCCTTTGGTACGTGTTAAACAGCTTTTCCTGTGGGATTTAAATTTTCATGGTTCTTTATATGACACGTAATTTATAATATTATTCTAAATATTTTGATTATTAAGTTATGAAACTACATGTCTAATTTAAATTCTGTGAAGAATGTTGACTTTGTTTTGTTTTAGTCCTGGTTAGGTCAGGCTGCAAGTTCACGGCTTCCTTCTGTGGCCTTATTTCCATATCAGTTCAGTTATCCCAATCTTTGTAGTGTTTTTCAAATATGTCCTTGGTTTACAGTCTGTGACCTAGGTGGTAGTATATCATTGGCTAAGCTCTCCAGTGACTTTAGAAATATGCTAATCTGGGTCAGTTCCAGACATGTATGGCTTGAGGGTGATTTTATAAACTTGATGAGGTTACTTTCCAAAGTTTCTCCCTCTCCATGATTTCCCCAGTACTTATTGGGTTCAAATGACACAAGAACAGAGACCCACCCTTTTGGAACCACAACTCCACTAAATGAAGAGGAAGGTTACTCTTCCTCAGAGTTTGGCTCCTAAGTCTCCTATCATTGGCTATTGTTTCTGCCCTCATGGGATTTCCTGATTGCTGGTGCACAAGAGAACAGAGGGGAAAAAAATGGGTGACTTCTGCACTCTATGAGCATTAGGGATACCATTTCCTGGCCCTCAAGCTAGAGCTAGAGGGTTTCTCTGGAGGTATCTCTGTCTGTGCTATAGTGCTCACGTCTAGGTGTCTTGCTGTGGTGAGTGTAGGCTTAAGGAAAGCAGAGGAAAACAATAATAAATTCACAGCCAGCTTGGTGTCACTTCAATTCTGGCAATCTTTCCCAGTTTGCCTGTTGCTATTAACTTTTCAGATTTCTCAAATATCTGTATCATGCATTCTGTCCACATTTTGTAGGTGCATTAGGTAGGAGAGACAGGAAAAAAGTGTACTTACTCCATCTTCCCTGGAACCAGAAATTCTCCAGTATAATTTGAACAGACATAAACAATACAAAAATAGAACTATTTTTGTATTGTTTCTGAGCTTAAGGAGAGAGCTTTCAATCATGCAGCATTTATTTTTGTTAGCTATTTTATTCTTATAGATACCTTTCATTAGATTAAGGAGTTATCTAATATCTCTAGTTTTCTAAGAATTGTATCATAAATCTTATAAACCGTTTTTTACATATCTATTGAGAGGATCATATTGCTTTTTCCATTATTCTGTTATGATAGCAAATTACATTGACTGACTTTTAAAATGAACTTCACATTTCAGGAGTAAAGTAAAATTGATCATAATGAATTATTTTTCATATACCCAAAGATTTTCTTTGCTAATATTCTGCTTAGAAATTTTCCATTTATGTTTGAGAGTTTGCTTTGTAATTTTCCATTCTTCCATTGTCCCTGTCAGGTTTTGGTATGAATGTTATTGAGGCATCATAAAATTAGCAGGCATTTTTCCTGATTTTCTGTTGTCTAGAAAGATTTCCATAAGATTGGTGTTATATCTTCTCAGAGCTTTAGAACAATTAACTGGTAAACCATATGATTCTGAAATTTACTTTGTGGGAAAGTTTGAAATTATAGATTGAGTTCCTTAATTGGTATAAGATGACTCACATTTATATTCATTCTTGTGTCAGTCTTAGCGTGTTGTCCTATTCAAGAAATTTATCCACATATTCAAATACATTGGCTTACATTTGTTCATAGTGGTCTTTTAAAAAAATTAATGCAACATCTGTAGTAACATCCTCTTCTTCCTTCCTAATTTTGATAATTGGTGCCATTTCTATCATTTTTCTGATCATTCTTGCCGGGATACTGTTAATTTTATTTAGTCTGTTAACCAACTTTTAGCTTTGTTGATACCATTTATTATTATTCCATCTACTTCTGCTCTCATTATATTTCTTTCCTTCTACTTTATTTGGGCTTAATTTCCTGTTCTCTATTTACCTTCTTAATATGGACACTTAGATAATTGATTTTTATCCTTTTTTCTATTTTTACATATGAATTTAAGTTTATATTGACAATCTAAGCATGGTTTAAGCTGAAGCCCACATATTTTGATATATATTTTTATTATCACTACTTTAAAAACATATATTCTCATTTCCATTGAAATGTATTGTGTTAGCTATGAGGTATCTGGAAATGAAATGTATTTCCCAATTTACAAACATATGAGTTTTTTATAGTTACCATTTTGCTATTTATTTCTAGTTTAATACCCTCAGGGTCAGAGAATGTACGATTTCAGTCTTTTAACGGTGCTGATACATGCTTTTTTGGCCTGACTGCAGTCATGAGCATGGAAAATAATGTGTATTATTTGATTATCCATCACCACTTTCAATACATATGTCAATTAGGGCATATTTGTTAAAATATCATTCAAATCTTCAATATCCATCCTGTTTTCTGTATGCTTTTATACTCAGTTACAGAGTTTTGTGTTAAAGTCTCCTATTGTGATTATGAACTTGATTATTTCTCATTGTAAGTCTGCCTATTTATATATTATATATTTTGATACCATGCTATTAGGTAAATACAAATTTATAATTGTTATATCTTCATTGAAACTTTTATCATTCATATTCAATAATGCTTCTAGTCTTAACATTTCCTTTATCTGATATTAATAAAATAAAACCTCACCATCTTTCTTTTGGTTAGTGTCTGCCTGGTATATTGTCTTGCATCCCCTTATTTTCAACATTCCTGTATCTTTATATTTAAGGTGTGTCTCTTAAAAGTAGCATAGGTTTTTCTCTCTTGAAAATTCACTCTGGGGGCCTTCAAGATAGCGGTGGAGAAAGACGTGGAAATCACATTCCTCTCCACAAATACATCAGAAATACATCTCCATGTGGAGCAACTCATACGGAACACCTATTGAACACTGGCAGAAGACCTCAGACTTCCCAAAGGCAAGAAACTCCCCACATACCTGGGTAGGGCAAAAGAAAAAAGAAAAAGCAGAGACAAAAGAATAGGGATGGGATCTAAACCTCTGGGAGGGAGCTGAAAAGGAGGAATAGTTTCCACACATTAGTAAGCCCCTTCACTGGCAGAGACGAGGGGTGGACCGGGGGTGAAGCTTCAGAGCCACGGAGGAGAGCACAGCAACAGGGCTGCAGAGGGAAAAGCAGAGAGATTCCTACACAGAGGATCGGTGCCGACCAGCACTCACCAGCCGGAGGGGCTTGTCTACTCACCCTCCAGCCGGGACTGGTGGGGGCTGGGAGCTGAGGCTCAGGCTTCAGAGGTCAGATCCCAGGGAGAAGACTGGGGTTGGCTGCATGAACACAGCCTGAAGGGGGCTACTGCACCACAGCTAGCTGGGAGCAAGTCCGGGAAAAAGCCTGGACCTGCCGAAGAGGCAAGAGACCAGTGTTTCAGGATGTGCGAGGAGAGGGGATTCAGAGCACCACCTAAATGGGCTCCAGAGATGGGCGTGAGCTGTGGCTATCAGCGCAGACAGCAGAGACGGGCATGAAATGCTAAGGCTGCTGCTGCAGCCACCAAGAATCCTGTGTGCAACCACAGGTCACTATCCATACCTCCCCTCCTGGGAGCCTGTGCAGCCCACTACTGCCAGAGTCCCGTGATCCAGGGACAATTTCCCCAGGAGGACACATGGTGCACCTCAGGCTGTTGCAATGTCATGCTGGCCTCTGCCGCCGCAGGCTCGCCCGGCATACTGTACCCCTCCCACCCCCAGCCAGAGTGAGCCAGAACCCCCGAATCAGCTGCTCCTTTAACCCCATGCTGTCTGGGCTGGGAACAGACACCCTCAGTCGACCTACATGCAGAGGTGGAGCCAAATCCAAACCTGAACCCCAAAGCTGTGTGAACAAAGAAGAGAAAGGGAAACTTCTCCCAGCAGCCTCAGGAGCAACATATTAAATCTCCACTATCAACTTCATGTACCCTGCATCTGTGGAATGCCTGAATAGACAACGAATCATCCCAAAATAGAGGTGGTGGACATTGGCAGCAACTGTAGACTTGGGGTTTGCTTTCTGCATCTAATTTGCTTCTGGTTTTATGTTTATCTTAGTTTAGTATTTAGAGTTTACTATCATTGGTAGATTTGTTTGTTGATTTGGTTGCTGTCTTCCTTTTTTAATATATATATATATTTTCCTTCTTCTCTTTTTGTGAGTGTGTATGTGTATGCTTCTGTATGTGAATTTGTCTGTATAGCTTTGCTTTTACCATTTGTCATAGGAGTTTGTCTGTCTATTTTTTTGTTTTTTGTGGGTATTTTTGGTACAGTTTTTGCACTTGTTATCATTGGTGGATTTGTTTATTGCTTTAGTTGCTCTCTTCTTTCTTTCCTTCTTTTTATTAATTTTTTATTTCTTATATTCAATAATTTTTTTCTTTTAATAACTTTTTCTTTTATTTTTTTCTTTCTTTTATTCTCCCTTTTCTTATGAGCCAAGTGGCTGAGAGGGTGCTGGTGCTCCAGCTGGGTGTCAGGCTTGAGCTTCTTAGGTGGAAGAGCCGGGTTCAGGACACTGGTCCACAGAAGACCTCCCGGCCCAACATAATATCAAACAGCAAAAGCTCTCCCAGAGATCTCCATCTCAACACTAAGACCAAGTTCCACTCAATGACCAGCAAGTTACAGTATTGAACACCCCATGCCAAACAACTAGCAAGGCAAGAACAAAACCCCACCCATTAGCACAGAGGGTGCCTAAAATTATAATAAGTTCACAGACACCCCAAAACACACCACCGGACACAGTCCTGCCCACCAGAAAGACAAGATCCAGCCTCATCCACCAAACACAGGCACCAGTCCCCTCAACAAGGAAGCTGACACAACCCACTGAACCAACCCTACCCACTATGGGCAGACACCAAAAACAATGGGAACTATGAAACTGCAGCCTGCCAAAAGGAGACACCAAATGCAGTAAGTTAAGCAAAATGAGAAGACAGAGAAACACAGCAGATGAAGGAGCAAAGTAAAAACCCACCAGACCAAACAAATGAAGAGGAAATAGGAGGTCTACCTGAAAAAGAATTCAAAGTAATGATAGTAAAGAGGACGCAAAATCATGGAAAAAGAATGGAGAATATAAAAGAAATGTTTCACAAGGATCTAGAAGAACAAAAGAGAAAACAAACAGTGATGAACAACAAAATAAAAGAAATTAAAAATTCTCTAGAAGGAATCAATAGCAGAATAAGTGAGGCAGAAGAACGGATAAGTGACCTGGAAGATAAAATACTGGAAATAACTACCTCAGAGCAGAATAAAGAAAAAGAACAAAAAGAATTGAACACAGTCTCAGAGACCTGTGGGACAACATTAAACGCACCAACATTGAAATTATAGGGGTCCCAGAAGAAGAAGAGAAAAAGACAGGGACTGAGAAAATATTTGAGGAGACTGTAGTTGAAAACTTCCATAATATGGGAAAGGAAATAGGCAACTCCAGGAAGCACGGAGAGTCCCATAAGGAAAAATAGAAGGAGAAACACAACAAGACACCTATTAATCAAACTATACAAAATTAAATACAAAGAAAAAATATGAAAAGCAGCAAGGAAAAAGCAACAAGTAACATACAAGGGAATCCTCATAAACTTAACAGCTGATTTCTCAGCAGAAACTCTGCAAACCAGAAGGGTGTGGCAGGACATATCTAAAGTGATGAAAGGGAAAAACCTACAACCAAGATTACTCTACCCAGCAAGGATCTCATCCAGATTCGATGGAGATATTAAAACCTTTACAGACAAGCAAAAGCCAAGAGAATTCAGCACCACAAAACCAGCTTTATAACAAATGTTAAAGGAACTTCTCTAGCCAAGAAACACAAGAGAAAGAAAAGACCTACAATAACAAACCCAAAATAATTAAGAAAATGGTAATAGGAACATACATATCCAAAATTACCTTAAATGTAAATGCATTAAATGCTCCAAGCAAAAGACATAGACTTGCTGAATGAATACAAAAAACCTATATATGCTGTCTAAAAGAGACCCACTTCAGACCTAGGGACACATACAGACTGAAAGTGAGGGCATGGAAAAATATATTCCATACAAATGGAAATCAAAACAAAGCTGGAGTAGCAATTGTCATATCACACAAAACAGATTTTAAAATAAAGAATGTTACAAGACAAAAAGAAAGACAATACATAATGATCAAGGGATCAATCCAAGAAGAAGATATAATAATTGTAAATATTTATGCACCCAATATAGGAGCACCTCAATACATAAGGCAAATGCTAACAGCCATAAAAAGGGAAATTGACAGTAACACAATCATAGTAGGGGACTTTAACAGCCCACTTTCACCAATGGATAGATCGTCCAAATGAAAATAAATAAGGAAACAAAAGCTTTACATGATACATTAAACAAGATGGACTTAAATGATATTTATAGGATATTCCATCCAAAAACAACAGAATACACTTTCTTCTCAAGTACTCCTAGAACATTTTCCAGGATAGATCAGATTTGGGTCACAAATCAGGCCTTGTTAAATATAAGAAAATGAAATCGTATCAAGTATCTTTTCCGACCACATTGCCATCAGACTAGATATCAATTACTTGTTAAAAATTGTAAAAAATACAAACACATAGAGGCTAAACAATATGCTACTAAATAACCAAGAGATGACTGAAGAAATCAAAGTGGAAATCAAAAAATACCAATGTCAGGAAAACACAACGACCCAAACTTATGGGATGCAGCAAAAGCAATTCTAAGAGGAAAGTTTATAGAAATACAATCCTACCTCAAGAAACAACAAATATCTCAAATAAACAACCTAACCTTACACCTAAAGCAATTAGAGAAAGAAGAACAAACCCCCCCCCCAAATTTAGCAGAAGGAAAGAAATCATAAAGATCAGATCAGAAATAAATGAAAAAGAAATGAAGGAAACAACAGAAAAGATCAATAAAACTAAAAGCTGGTTCCTTGAGAAGTTAAATGAAATTGATAAACCATTAGCCAGAATCATCAAGAAAAAAAGGGAGAAGACTCAAATCAATAGAATTAGAAATGAAAAAGGAGAAGTAACAACTGACACTGCAGAAATACAAAGGATGATGAGAGATTACTACAAGCAAATACATGCCAATAAAATGGACACCCTGGAAGACATGGACAAATTCTTAGAAAAGCACAACCTTCTGAGACTGAACCAAGAAGATACAGGAAAAAAAACAAAAAAACAAAAACAATCACAAGCATGGAAATTGAAACTGTGATTAAAAATCTTCCAACAAACAAAAAGCCCAGGACCAGAGGGCTTCACAGGCAAATTCTCTCAAACATTTAGAGAAAAGTTAACACCTATCCTTGTCAATCTCGTCCAAAATATAGCTGAGGGAGGAACACTCCCAACCTCATTCTACGAGGCCACAATCACTCTGATACCAAAACCAGTCAAAGGTGACACAAAAAAAGAAAACGACAGGCCAATATCACTGATGAACATAGATGCAAACATCCTCAACAAAATACTAGCAAACAGAATCCAACAGCACATTAAAAGGATCATACACCATGATCAAATGGGGTTTATCACAGGAATGAAAGGATTCTTCAATACAGGCAAATCAATCAATGTGATATACCATATGAAAAAACTGAAGGAGAAAAAGCATATGATCATCTCAATAGATGAAGAAAAAGCTTTTGACAAAATTCAACACACATTTATGATAAAAACCCTCCAGAAAGTAGGCATAGAGTGAACTTACCTCAACATAACAAAGGCCATATATGACAAACCCACAGCCAACATTGTTCTCAAAGGTGAAAAACTGAAACCATTTCCACTAATATCAGGAACAAGACAAGGTTGCCCACTCTCACCACTCTTATTCAACATAGTTTTGGAAGTTTTACCCACAGCACTCAGTGAAGAAAAAGAAATAAAAGGAATCCAAATCTGAAAGAATAAGTAAAGCTGTCACTGTTTGCAGATGACATGATACCATACACAGAGAAGCCTAAAGATGCTACCAGAAAACTACTAGAGCTAATCAGTGAATTTGGTAAAGTAGCAGGATACAAAATTAACGCACAGAAATCTCTTGCATTCCTATACACTAATGATGAAAAATCTGAAAGAGAAATTAAGGAGGAAACACTCCCATTTACCATTGCAACAAAAAGAATAAAATACCTAGGAATAAACCTACCTAAGGAGACAAAAGACCTGTATGCAGAAAACCATAAGACACTGATGAAAGAACTTAAATATAATACATACAGATGGAGAGCTATACCATGTTCTTGGATTAGAAGTGTCAGCATTGTGAAAATGACTATACTACCCAAAGCAATCTACAGATTCAATGCAATCCCTATCAAACTACCAACAGCATTTTTCACAGAACTAAAACAAAAAATTTCCCAATTTGTATGGAAACACAAAAGACCCCGAATAGCCAAAGAAATCTTGAGAAAGAAAAAAGGAGCTGGAGGAATCAGGCTCCCTGACTTCAGACTATACTACAAAGCTACAGTAATCAAGACAGTATGGTACTGGCACAAAAACAGAAATATAGATCAATGGAACAGGATAGAAAGCCCAGAGATAAACCCATTCACATATGGTCACCTTATCTTTGATAAAAGAGGCAAGAATATACAATGGAGAAAAGACAGTCTCTTCAGTAAATGGTGCTGGGAAAACTGGACAGGTACATGTAAAAGAATGAAATTAGAACACTCCCTAACACCATACACAAAAATAAACTCAAAATGGATTAAGACCTAAATGTAAGGCCAGACACTATCAAACTCTTAGAGGAAAACATAGGCAGAACACTCTATGACAAAAATCGTAGCAAGATCTTTTTTGACCCACCTCCTAAAGAAATGGAAATAAAAAGAAAGATTAAGAAATGGGACCTAATGAAACTTAAAAGCTTTTGCACAGCAAAAGAAACCATAAACAAGACGAAAAGACAACCCTCAGAATGGGGGAAAAGATTTGCAAACAAATCAACGGACGGATTAATCTCCAAAATATCCAAGCAGCTCATGCAGCTCCATATCAAAAAAACAAACAACCCAATCCAAAAATGGGCAGAAGAGCTAAATAGACATTTCTCCAAAGAAGATATACAGATTGCCAACAAACACATGAAAGGATGGTTAACATCACTAATCATTAGAGAAATGCAAATCAAAACTACAATCAGGTATCACCTCACACCAGTCAGAATGGCCATCATCAAAAAATCTACAAACAATAAATGCTGGAGAGGGTGTGGAGAAAAGGGTACCTTCTTGCACTGTTGGTGGGAATGTAAATTGATACAGCCATTATGGAGAACAGTATGGAGTTTCCTTAAAAAACTAAAAATAGAACTACCATATGACCCAGCAATCCCACTACTGGGCATATACCTTGAGAAAACCGTAATTCAAAAAGACTCATATACCACAGTGTTTATTGCAGCACTATTTACAATAGCCAGGACATGGAAGCAACCTAAGTGTCCATTGACAGATGAATGGATGAAGAAGATGTGGCACATATGTACAATGGAATATTGCTCAGCCATAAAAAGAAACGAATTTGAGTCTTTTGTAGTGAGGTGGAAGGACCTAGAGTCTGTCATACTGAGGTAAGTCAGAAAGAGAAAAACAAACACCATATGCTGACACATATATATGGAATCTAAAAAAAAAGGTTCTGAAGAACCTAGGGGCAGGACAGGAATAACGATGCAGACGTAGAGAATGGACTTGGAGACATGGGGAGGGGGAAGGGTAAGCTGGTACAAAGTGAGAGAGTGGCATGGACATATATACACTACCAAATATAAAATAGATAGCTAGTGGGAAACAGCTGCATAGCACAAGGAATTCATCTTGGTGCGTTGTGTCCAACTAGAGGGGTGGGATAGCGAGGGTGGGAGGGAGATACAAGAGGGTGTAGATATGGGGATATATGCATATGTATAGGTGATTCACTTTGTTATACAGCAGAAAGTAACACACAATTGTAAAGCAATTTTACTCCAATTAAGATGTTAAAAAAAAAAAAGATAATTGCACAGTTAAATATGGTGCCCATATCTAACCTAAACAGAAGAGCATTGTAGAGCTATCTGTTTAGGAGAATTTAAATTTGACAAATAAAATCAGCATTGTTGCAGAACTTCAATATTTGCTCAAACCATGGAGAAAAAGAAAAGAAAATTCACTCTGACAATTTTTCTTTTATAATTGGATTATTTACTCAAATATTTATCAATTAGGTTTAGGAATAATTAGGTTTAATCATCATCTTAGTCTTTGTTTTATTTGTACCACCTTGACTGTTGTTCTTTTTAAATATATTTTTAAATCTTCTTTTCTGTCAATACTTTTATTATTCACTTGGTATTTATATATTCCTTTACTATTCTATTGCTATTTACCCCAAAGATACCAAAATGTATCATTCACTTATGGGAGTATGACATAAATTAGTACTTTTACCACTTCTCAACAACAGAAGGTCCTTCTTCCCTCTCCCACCTCCTACTTTATCATTGTCTTGTACCTTAGATCAGGGGTCCCCAACCCCTTGGCCACGGATCAGTACTGGTCCGTGGCCTGTTAGGAACCGGGCCTCACAGCAGGAGGTGAGCGGCGAGCGAGCGAAGTTTCACCTGCTGCTCCCCATCACTCCCCAGTGCTCGCATTACTGCCTAAACCATCATTCGCATTACCGCCTGAACGTCTCCCCCACCTCACCACCCATCTGTGAAAAAACTGTCTTCCACGAAACCAGTTCCCGGTGCCACAAAGTTTGGAGACTGCTGCTTTAGATCATTATGTTTTTCCAACATCACATTTTCATTTTTCTTATTTCATACAATCAACATTTGTTAATATTCACCCCCAGCTCATTATAAAGAAAATTACTATTTAATAAATATAGTCAAACTTTTGCCTCATTCAGAATAGTTTTCTCATGGATCTCAGATTTCTCTAGCAACAAACAATATTTGTGGACCCAAAAGTATTTAAAATCACAATAAGTAGACAGAAGATGTGTAGCCTTTGCTTTACTCTCATGAGGTCACATACGTGCTTGCTTACGCATTTCCACTATGAAACATTAAGAAACAAAACACTTAGAACAACTAGTACAAAACATGCAATCCACTGTAATCTGTATGATATCGCCTGGACATTGTGTGATAGAAAGTGAATCATGTTGACATCCTTGATCTCCCTTGATTATGTTGATCTCCTTATTTCTTCCAGCTTATTTTGACATATATGATTCTTCTTTCTGTTCCTACATTAATTGATTCAATTATGCTCCCTATTTGTCTCCCTATGGTACTTCAGTTTACCTAGACATTATACCTGGACCTCTTTTAGTCTGCCATAGATGATCCTTCCTATACCTTAGGTGGTGAAATGGGGCTTATGGGAAAGATATACAGGTGAGACCCTAAAAAAATATATTTTTTCATAAATTATTTACTTTTGAACCATATATTTTATATATTCAAAAACATAATTAAACAAAAAGAGAAAACAGGATCTCTAAAACAAGCCAAAATAAACAAATCTAACTGCATATCAAATTGGTAAAATAATCACACATAAAAGTAATTGTTTCAAGTGACTTGTGACTTTTGAATATAGTGTTGAGACTGTACATCTTTAGTAGGATATATTTTAAGGAAAAAGAAAAAGGCAGAGAAAAGTAAAAATCCACTTAGTAATTTCACTCTTAGTAGCAATATTGGCATTGTAATTTCGAAGCTATTATGTATATTTTGGGGTAGGGTAAATCAACCTTTCTTAAGAATGAAAGACAAAAGACACAGATGTAAAATAAAAACAATTTTAAGAAAAATTGACTTAATGTTTAATTTCAGTTGAGCATATACATGAGAACTTATGATTTTCTTCATTGTTCTCACTAATATATTTCCTAGTTTGCTCCACGGAAGGCCTAGAGGCAATGACGCCAGTAACAATGAGAAGACCTAGTCCCCAGATCTTGGTTTCTAAATACTATTGCCAATTAAAAAGGCCCATGGCTTATTGCTGAGATGGTTTATTCCATGGCTAGAATAGAGAAGTACAAGTTTAGCCATGGACATCATGTTAGAGCGGAATGCAAGGGAGAGGATCAATAATTTACAAATAAAGAGAATTGACATTTTAAAAATTGAGCTGTAATTTGATAACAAAATGCAGATTTCAGGGTTGGGGCACCAAATTAAAAGTAGGGGCAAAATATAACATGTTTTACTTCTTTACTATATGGTTTTATTTTTCTCTAGTGATATTTTATTGTGAATCAACTTTCATTATGTTCTTAATGTTTCTCATAATTCCACCATGTGATTATCTGATCCACCAAGGCATTCATTTAACAGTACTTTTGATCTGAGATCTATATTTCCACATTACCTTTGCAATAACTGTTTATTTGAAGTTGGTATCTCAAAAGCATATTACTAATGCTTTAATTAATGTTTTGCATGGTTCTGAGTAATCATATGGTATGCATTACATCCCTCAATTATCCCCTGAATGGTATAATGGATGTATTGTAAAATCTGTTGATTTCTAATTGCAGAGTAGAATGTGCATGCATGTATGTAAAAATAAGTATTTTAAATAGATAATGCTGCAATTTTTCTAAAAGCTACTGCTACTTTATACTAGTTAGTTGCCAGTGAATATATTCTGTGCATAAACAAAGTCCTTTTTAGTGTAATGTGGTACCATACTAGTAATTCATAAAATTATCTCAGCCCTGAGGGATTGATCTGGTTGAAACTGCACTATTAATTTGTTTAAACATTAACCGTAAAAGAGAATTATACATAACCCTTTCCTTACTTTTACTAATGTCTGCTTATATATAATCCATGTTGACAAAACACGTTGAATATTGACTTAATTATTTCATAATATTTTTATTGAAATGTAATTTACATAACATAAAGTTCAGCATTTTAAGGAGTACAATCCAATGGTTTTTAGTATATTCACAGAGTTGTGTAACCTCACTACTATTTAAATTTAGAATATTTTCATCCCTCATAAAGAAACTCCATACCAGTTATAATCACTCCTCATTCCCCGTCTCCAGCCCCTGGCATGTACTAATCTGCTTTCTGTCTCTATGTATAGTCCTATTCTGGACATTTCATATAAAAGGAATCATACAGTAGGTAGTCTTTTTTGACTGGCTTCTTCTACTTACCATAATGTTTTCAAGGTTTATCCATGTTATAGCATCATTACTTCATTTCTTTTTATGGCTGAACAATATTCCACTGTGTGGATATACCATATTATATTTATCCATTTGTCAATTAATGGACATTTGGGTAGTTTCCACTTTTTGGCTATTTTGAATAATACTGTTATAAATATTCATGTATGAGGATTTGTTAGCATATGTTTTCAATTCTCTTGGGTATAATAACTTCTTGTTTTAACATTATGAGAAACTCCCACACTGTTTTTCAAAGTGGTTGCACTATTTTATAATCTCACCAGTAACACATGAGGGTTCCACTTTCTCATCATCATCGCCAACACTTGTTATTTTATGTCTTTTTGATTATAGCCATTCTAATGGATATGCAGTGGTATCTCACTGTGGGTATGATTTGCATTTCCTTAATAACTAATGATGTTGAGCATCTTTTCATGTGCTTATTGGCCATACGTATATCTTCTTTGAAGAAATGTCTGTTCAGATCCTTTTTGCATTTTTAAATGGGCTATTCATCTTGTTATCATACAGTTATAAGAATTCTTTACATATACTAATACAAGTTCCTCATCAGATACAGGATTAGCATACTTGTCTCCCATTCTGTGTGTTTTTAATTTATAAATGTTGTTCTTTGAAGTATGCTTTTAATTTTGGTGCAATACAATTTATCTATTTTTTCTTTAGTTACTTGTGCTTTTGATGTTGTATGGAAAAAAACATTGCCTTACCCAAGGTCACAAATAGGTACTCCTGTGTTCCCTTCTAATAGTTTTCAAGCTTTTGTTCTTACATTTAGATCTATCATCCATTTCAAGTTAATTTTAGTATGTAGTGTGAGGTAGGGGTCTAACTTCATTCTTTTGCATGTGTATATCCAGTTGTCTCAGCACCAATTGTTAAAACATCTATACTTTCCTCCATTGAATTGTCTTGGCAACCTTGTCAAAAATCAATTGATGGTAAATGTATTCATTTCTGTAAACTCAACTCTATTCCACTGACCTATATGTTTATCCTTATGCCAGTTCCACACTGTCATTATTACTGTGGCTCTGTAGTCAGTTGTGAAATTGGGAAGTCTTTCAACTTTGTTCTTTTCCAAAATTGATTTTACTATTCAGAGGCCCTTATATCTCCATATCAATTTGGGGAGCAGCTTGTCAATTTTCTGGGAAAAAGCTGGAATTTTGATAAGGTTGCACTGAAACTATAATTCAATATGGGAACTATTTGCATTATAACACTATATTAAGTTTTCTGATACATGAACATGGTGGGTATTTCCACTTATTTAGGCCTTCCTTAATTTCTGTAAATAATATTTTGTAGCTTTCAGTTTAAAAGTATTGTACTTCTTATGTTAAATTTATTCCTGAATATTTTGTTCTTTTTGACCCTTTTGTAAAGTATAGCTGTATTTTTTAATTTCATTTTTTTCCTGTTTTTTTATTGGAGTATAGTTGCTTTACAGTGTTGTGCTGGTTTCTGCTGTACAGCAAAGTGAATCAGCCACACATATACATATAACCCCTCTTCCTTGGATTTCCTTCCCATTTAGGTCACCACAGAGCATTGAGTAGAGTTCCCTGTGCTATACAGTGTGTTTTCACTAGTTACCTATTTTATACATATTAGTGTCTATATGTCAATCCTAATCTCCCAATCCATCCCAACCCCCTTACCCCCTTGGTATCCATACGTGTGTTCTCTACGTCTGTGTCTCTATTTCTGCTTTGCAAATAAGTTAATGTATACCATTTCTCTAGATCCCACATACATGCATTGATATATGATATTTGTTTTTCTCTTTCTGATATACTTCACTCTGTATGACAGTCTCTAGGTCCATCCACGTCTCTGCAAATGGCACAATTTTGTTCTTTTAATGGCTGAATAATATTCCATTGTATATATGTACCACATCTTTTAATTTCATTTTTTATTGTTCATTGTTAGGACATAGAAATGCAAATGATTTTTTTTAATGTTGATCTTGTGTATTGTAACTTTGTTGAACTTATTTATCAGTTCTAATAGTTCTTTTGTGGATTCCTTTGGATTTTCTATATATAAGATCATGTCATTGGTAAATATAAATATATTTATTTCTTCCTTTCCAATCTGAATGGTTTTGTTTCCTTTTCTTGCCTAATTGCCTTGGCTAGAACTTCCAGTATAAAGTTGAGTGAGAAGTGGTGAGAGCAGACATCCTTGTCTTCTCATTTTTTAGTAATAAACTTTTAGAAAATATTTTGCCAAGCTTAATAATCATTATTTGATATTAGAGTTGGATGTTACATCTACATTGTCTACCCTTACAATGTCTTTACTGGCAGTTGTGATAAGGAAAATATCTTTCTTTTCTTTAAAAAAAAAAGTTGTACTCTCTGAGAAGCAGGAAACAATAGTCTAATAAGATGCATAACCTCCCTGTGTGTTAGTGTTTCCTGTATTTATCAGGCATAGTTGTTAGTGAATGGAAAATATTTAAATTTCTTTTTGTATTGGGTCCCTTTCTACAAGTGTGGCTAAGTTTGAGGGAAGGAGAACAGAGCACTCACAATATACTAATTTTTGAAACAAAATTTAAAGGTTTCTATACCCAATATAGAAAGCATTTAGTATCATTTTCTTTTCTTTTTTCTTTTTTCTTTTTTTTTTTTTTTTTTTTTTGTGGTACGCGGGCCTCTCCCGTTGCAGAGCTCAGGCTACGGATGCGCAGGCTCAGCGGCCATGGCTCACGGGCTTAGCCGCTCCGCAGCATGTGGGATCTTCCCAGACCGGGGCACAAACCCGTGTCCCCTGCATCGGCAGGCGGACTCTCAACCACTGCGCCACCAGGGAAGCCCAAAAGTGATCAAATATTTTTGAATAAAGTTCAAAAACTACTTTGTTCACTTTGTAATCATACAACATGGATGTTGAAGCTGCTACTGTGAATTAGGAGACAAATAATTACCCAGAATATTGTACAATGCTATTTTTTGCCAAGCTATGAATCTGGCTTCAGTTAGAATATTAATTTTTTTTCAAAAGAATATATATCCAGTGCAGTTCTTTAAACACATCTGGTAGTCCTTATATAACTATTGTATCTTATTTGTTTTAAAGCAATGGGTTCTGTTGATAGTGAGTAAAAATAATATGCATTATCCAAATGATTTCTTGTGTGCATTGTTAGTATCTACATATAGCCTCTCTAATAGGCTTTCAATAGAAAGTGATCATTTCTAGTGGAGAACATGGCATTTATTGGACTCGGTAATGTACACTGAAAACTGTTTTATTTTCAAATCTACCCATTACCCACAGTAAATTTTAATTTGCTTTTCACAAAGTACCTTTCAATTTTTTTTACAAATGGTTAATATTGGTGTACACATCATCAAAAAGAAGCAGAAACAGAACTAAACTATAGCAATAATCATTAATGGATTAGATGAAGGATTTAGATATTGAATGAATGTACTTGGCAAAGAGATATAAAATGTTAGAAATAATAAGTAAAATATACAGACAATAATATTATAACTGTATGGTGACAGACGGTAAAAAGACTTATTGTGGTGATCATTTCATAATGTATAAAAGTACTTAATCATTAGGGTGTACACTTGAAACTGATATGATATTGTAAGTCAATTATATTTCAATAAAATTTTTTAAAAGAGTAAGTAAAATAGAAAGTTCTATTAATTTATGAAGGCCATTATATGGGCTTTATGTGTTAAAGAGAATTAAGATGACAGATTCCAGGTAAAGTGGGCATGTAATCAGAAAGTGAATTGCAAAATATTTTTTTTTAAAAAAAAGGTAAAAACCTATAATGGTGCTGAAATGTAGAAAAAGTATCTCAACAAATATAAGAAGATACTCAATGAGAGTGTTTTCCCCTATGAAAGAACAGGTTTGGGAAGTAATTGGAGGAGATAGCCTCTAAATCACTGAGGGCAAGTGAAGGCAAGATGCAGAAAGTTAGTGTGGACACTATCCTTCCTGACAAGTCATACTCCCTTCAAGAAGAGATGTAGTGAGGAAAAGAGGATAAGTGGGCACAACAAACAAAAGCTGGTACACCTGTGTATTTCTCCAAAGTGAGAAAATTGTAAATGTGGTTGGATTTATGAAGAGATACTGTAGATCAGAAGAAAGGGATCACCTTAAGAATCATAGTAAAACTATTTCTTCTAGTCTTATGATGAGAAACATAAGAAAATATCTAATTTGGTTTTTTTTCAAAGAGATTAGAAAGAATCCTGCATTTATGAAACCAAAGCAAGTAGTTGAGAATAAAGAGTAATCTGAGATCAGGAAACACAGCACAGAGAAGATTGCTGAATAAAGACAATAGAGAATAAACTGCAAATTGGCATTCCTGATTTTTAAATCTCTTTTTTAAATAGGAGCAAAATATTTCATCCATTACATGATACAATTATTTATTTCAAACCAGCAACCAACTTCATGTTTAATGGTGAGAAGCAAAAGCAGTGGTTTTCAAACTTGGTTGTACATTAGAAGCACATAGAGAGATTTAAAAAGAACTTCTTTTGATTCCTAGGTCTCACTGGAGATCAGTTAACTCAGAATCTCTGGAGGTGGGATCCAGACATGAGTATTTTATAAGTTCCATGGGTAATGTTACATGCAGCCGAGATTGAGAACCACTGTACTCTAGCATCATTTTTCAAAGTGTTTCTTTAATATGTTAATATAAATTGTGACTCTGCTGGAGAAGGATATGATATGTAGCACTTCCACAAAAACTATTTAATGTGAAGCATCTGGTTGGACCACTATTCTATAAAACAATTTGGGAAATGCTCAACCAGAGGTATTGCCATTCAAAATAGGAATGAGACGAAGGCGTTTTCAGCATCATTATTTAACATTCTGGACACTCTGGCAACTGTAATGAGATAAGAGATGAAATAAGATTCAAATATTGGAGAGAAGGGGATATATTACAGTTATCATATTGTAGTATACATGAGGAAACTGAAGATAATCAAAGGGAAAAAATAGAATTAAGAAAGTTCAATAAACTTGCAGTTACAAAATTAACATTCAAAAAAATAATAGCTTTATCTTATACCAGCGTTTCTTGATCTTAACACAATTGGCATTTTGGGTCAGATAATTCTTTGTTATGAAGGGCTGTCCTGTGTATTGTAGGATGTTTGGCAGCATTCCTGGTTTCTACCAATTAGTCAGCAGTAGCACCACCCTACTCCCAAAATTATGACAACAAATATGTCTCCAGACAGTGCCAATATTCCCCATGACATAAAATCACCCCTGGTTGAGAACCACTAACTTGTAGCAAATAATACTGAGGCTATACGACAACAACAAAAAAGTGAATTCATCAATAAAAGCATCAACAAA
The DNA here is from genome assembly GCF_964341445.2 of Mesoplodon mirus. Lineage (NCBI taxonomy): Eukaryota > Metazoa > Chordata > Mammalia > Artiodactyla > Ziphiidae > Mesoplodon > Mesoplodon mirus. Next base: position 107,881,018 of record NC_138981.1, on the reverse strand, counting down.
TACAAAGCAGTTACGAATAAACTTGGCAAGGTATCTTTAAGAAAACTAGATAAAGAAAACTATAAGCTTAATTGAAGGATACAAAAGAGGATGTAAATATATAAAAAGATATATTACATTCTTAGATGAAAAATCTCAATACTATATAATAAAGTGAACTCTCCCCAAATGAATTTATACATTTAATGCAATTTTAATCAATATCCCAGTGGACTTTATAGTGTATCGATATATAATTATTCCTTAATTTATATGTAAGACTAAGTAGGCAAAAATAACCAGATATATATTGAAAAAGATTACTAATAAAAATAAACATGCACTCTCTGATAATAAGAACTGTTTTATTCTTTCATTTTTTTCAGCTTTTTTAAGATACATTTGACATATAACATTGTATAAATTTAAGGTGTGTTCATGATGATTTGATATGCATATACTGTGAAATGATTACAATAGGATTAGTTAACACATCCATCACCTTGCATAGCTACCATTTTTTGTGTGTGTGGTAAGAACTTACAAGATTTACTCTCTTAGTAACTTTTAAGTATACAACATATTATTCTTAACTATAGTCATCATGCTGTATATTATACCCCCAGAGCTTACTCATCTTGTAACTGGACGTTCGTACCTTTTGACCACCTTTGCCCACCCCCACCCAAGGAAACCACCAATCTACTCTGCTTCTATGAGTTTTTTTTTTTCCTTAAGATTCCACACATAAGTGGGAGCATACAGTATTTCTTTCTCTGCCTGACTTATTTCAGTTTGCATAATGCCCTCAAGTTTCACCCACGGTGTTGCAAACAGCAGGATTTCTTCCTTTCTCATAGCTGAATAGCATTGCATTTGCTTAATCCATTCATCCCTTAATGGACCCTTTGGTTGGGACTGCTAGGTGGGCTCCCTGATTTGGTGGGGCTTCTGGTTATATTCCACAATTAGGCAGGACCACTAGCTGAACTCCGGAATCACCTCTCATCAGTAGGGGTCGCAAGCTGTTTTCCTTGGAAGAGTAGTTTCACTAGTTAGATTCCACAATTGTTTAGGACTTCAGGCCATGCTTTGCAATCACTCCTGGTCAAGTGGGGCCTCAAGCTGTGCTCCCTGACCAGATGGTGACACTGGCTGGTCTCTACATTCAGGTGGGGCTGGAGCCTGGGATACAGGGTCAAATGGGGCCTCCCACTGTGCTCTGAGATCAGGCAGGGACCCAGGCTGTGCCCAGAAGTTGGGTGGTACCTCTGGCTGGGCTTTGTAATGGGTCGGCCATTGACTGTGCTCTGCTGCTGGGTGAGGTTGCTGGCCCAACTCTCTGGTCATGTGGGGTCTCTAGCCATACCCCACAGTTGGGTGAGGCTGGAGACTGTGCTCCGCAGCTGAGCAAGATTGCACTCCAGGCTCCCTGGTCAGGTGGAGCCGCAGGCTATGCTCGACAGTTGGGCAGGTTCACTGGCTGTGCTGTCACTGGGTGAGCTTCAGACTGTGTTCAGCAATCACATAGGATTGTTTGCTGGGCTCAGCTGCTGGATGAGTTGGTAGGTGAAGCTTTGCAGCCGGGTGATAAGGTAGGCTGGGGCTCCAAGGCTGCTCAGGGTCACTGTTCAGGTTCCCTGGTGGTCTGTGGCCAGAGTCTATGCTCAACAGTTGTACAGGGCTGCTGGCTTGACTCCCCGCCCAGGTGGGCCATAGGATGTGCTCTGCATAGGGCCATGGTCTGTGGTCATGCTTCCCAGAGGGGTGAGACTGGAGGCTATGCTCAGCAGTTGGGTGGAAGAATAAGAACTACTTTAAAGCTATCACAATCAAAGTAACAGGAGCCAGAAAAAGAATATACAGTGTGATCATTGGAACAAAATAAAGTCTAGAACCAGACTTATTTTGAATGTCAAAAACATGAATAACATAAAACTTTGAAGAATATTTTTAACATATGGCAGATATATCTCAATACCTATTATTTATAAAGAGCTATTTAAATTAGTAAAGAGTAGACACATACTCCAATTAAAAGTAGTTCAATGACATGATCAGCAATTGAAAAAAATGAAATAAATTCTGACATTAATTTGACATTAATTTTGCAACTTAAATTTCCCTTCCTTAAAGAAGGGCTCACTGACTCTTTAGTCTAAGTCAGGTCTCAATTATGTGCTTGCATAGACCCTTGACTGAAGCTTCACAGCTTACATTAAAATTGTAATTTAATAACTAATACAATTATTTTATAATATTTACCATAACCATCTCTCAAGTCAGACTTTAAGATTTAAGTGCCATGCCTGACTTTGTTCAGTGTTTCAACCCCAAATACAACACAATGCTTGGATCATAGCAGGTGTTGAACGAATTTACTCGGAGGTATTATAGTGTGGCAGCTATGAGTTGAGACTGTAGAGCCAGACTCTACCTGGATTCAAATTCCCACCCCATAAATAACACTCACTAGCAATGTAGCTGTGTGACTTTGACAAGTTATTTAGCCTCTTTTTGCTTCAAGTTCCTCACTTGAAAAATGGGGTAACAAAAATACACTCAACTCACAAGATTGTTTTGATAGCTATTTTGACACAAATATGTGTGTGTTTTACATATATATAGTGTATTTATATAAAATAATATTTGATAGTGCCTGGCAGAGAGTGTTATATAAGTTATATAAGTGTAAGATATTATATTTATTAAATGGATGTTGAATGAACCTCAGTTCAATTTATTAGCCACTGATGCTAATTACAGCTCAGAAATTTCACAACACCAAACCCATATATCATATAACATACATGTGTATATATTTATATATACCTATAAATCAAAGTAATCAGAAATATGTAATAATGAACATATAGTAACCACTATATATTAGTTCATATAGTTACTATATAACTATAGTTATATAATAATTGCTATAATTACTCTAAAAAGATATAGTTATCAAAGAAATAGAAATTAAAATGATGAAAGACCATTTTTAACCTTTTTCCTAATAATGATCATAATGAGTCAACAGTATTCCCTAACACTATGATTAGGAGCACAAATTCATATATCCTTTCTCTGGGGCAACTGAATGGCCCTAAATCTGTTTTTATTCTTTAGAAAATCTAATCCCTTTCTAGATACTTTTGTGAGAAAATATTCAAAGATGTGTATAATAATGTATATGATTATTCAAAATGTCAGCATTTATAATAGTAAAAATTTTGAAGCTAACTAGATATCTAACAATAGAACATTTGCTAGATAAATTGTAGTACAGTCAGCCCTTGGTATCCACAGAAGGGATTGGTTTTAGGACCCCCACCACCACCCCAACCCTGCTGCAGATATCAAAATCCACGGATGTTCAAGGGATATAGTAAGGGATATAGTTCAAGGATATAGTACTATATCCATGCAATAGAATACTATGATGCTTTTAAAACATAAATGTGTGTTGCTAAAAATATTTAATAGCATGTTAAGATGTTTATGATTTTTACAGTAAAAAAGTTTATAATATTAAAGTAAATGTGTGAAATTATATTAAATATGCATAGAAAAAGGAATAGTACGTAATATCTTAGTATTAATCTCTGAGTAGAGTGATCAAAGTTATTTCATTATGCTTTTCTTTATTTTCCCAATTTTCAACTATCAACTTGTATTTGTTTTATAATCATAAAAATCAATAAATGCTATTAAAGTTATAAAGACAATTAAAACTTGGATTTTCAAATTAAACTTATTAGTAAGAACAAGAAAAAATGCTTCATGGCATAGGATTACCTAGATGTGATGGTTAACTTAATGTGTCAACCTGACCGGGCTAAGAGATACCCAGATAGTTGGAAAAACACTGTTTCTGGGTATATCTCTGAGGGTGTTTCCAGGAGATATTACCATTTGAATTGGTAGACTGAGTAAAGAAGATTGCCCTCACCAATATGGGTGGGCACCATCCAATCTATTGAGGGCCTGAATAGAACAAAAAGTCAGAGGAAGTGTGAATTTACTCTATTTGACTGGGGACAATCCATCTTTCCTTACTCTGGACATCACTGCTCCCGGTTTTCAGGTCTTCAGACTCTCAAACTGGGACTTACACCATTGGCTCCCCTGGCTCTCAGGCCTTCAAGTTTGAATTGGACCTACACCAATGGCTTCCTTGGGCCTCCAACTTGCAAATGACAGATCGTGGGGCTTTTCATCCTCCATAAATCACATGAACCAATCCCTCATAACAAATCTCTTTTTATATATCTATATATATCCTATTGGTTCTGTTTCTCTGGAGAACCCTAATGCACTGGGTTATTATTTACATTTTTTAACTTGCACTGGGTTCTGGATAGAACTAGTAATCAGTGTTTATATATTTCAGCTAAGGTCAAAAATATGACTCGATAAAAGAAGACACTTAATGAACTAATATATTACTTATATCTCTAAAGCCCTGTAAAAGATGCATATACAATATATATCAGATACATATGAAATATATATATGTGTGTGTGTGTTTATATATACAAATATATGTTATTTGATATACAGGTTTGGGGAAGTTGAGTTTTCTCAGCTATAATTAGCATCAATGGTTAATAAATTGAAGTACTCATAAGTAATAGAGGGACAAGTAAATCACAAGTTGAAAAAATATTCTTAAATTAGATTTGCTAATATAAGTGGAGAGAGTGTACAGTGAAGTATATTAGCAATCACTTGGACATTTTTGAACGTTCCTTGCAATACATATATATATATAGAATTTATAGCACAAAAATTTTAACATTACAAACTGCAATTCCCCATTTCTGCCCTCCTACCAGCATATGTCCAAATTCATCAAAACATATACATTAAATAAGTGCAATTTTTCATATATCAATTATACCTAAATAAAGCTTTAACAAAAGAAAAAGAAAAACTACAAAGAAAACCCACTTCACTTATTCATTTTAACCTAGGATCCTAAGTTATTCATCTTGATAATCAATTGACAGAATAAAGTAAATGAATTCTGGGCACAATTCAAATACCTTAGAAAAATCATATGCGTGTTAGAAATATTAGATACCACCCATATCTTGCCCAAAATATACTAATATATGTTGGTATTTAATTAGTATATTTAATATATCAAATATCCAAAGGTGTCATACTAGCATTATTCATTTTCTTTTCCTTACATATCAGTTTTTATGTATGAAAATTTTTTCTCCTATTTCAGCTTCTGATTGTCAGAGAATTTTGGTCTTGCAGTTTGCATCTGCCTTTCATTTTATCTTCAGATACAGATTGTTTAACTTAAGATTATTATCAACCACTTATGTATCATCTACAGAATCTCCTTTCTCATAACCTTAAATATCCACTGTGATCCCTCTCTTGCTGTCTTACCATGTGACCTTTAAAAATTCCATCTTCCAGGTATTTAGGGAAGCCATCTTTGCTGATTCCAATGAACAAGCGCTCTCCCTAGTTTTATTATTGAAAACAGTACTCTATATTAATGATTAAGTGTTTACTCATTCATTCATGAATTCATTCAAAAAGTACTTAACACAGACATGGTACTATACCATACAATAGTTAAGAAACGGTGAGTATTTTATAATTCTGCATTACTGAAAAAAGTTATAAAAACACAACTTTGGTTATATTAAATTTCCAAAATAAAAGAACATTCAATTAAATTAGATATAATTCATTAAGATGGGTGGTAGCCATGACTTTAAGAAATCATTTATAATACTTAAATACACTTAAAATGATGTGGTTGGATTTGAGGGACTAAAGAAAAAGGGGGAACATGTATTTTCATCATTCCTAGGAAAGAGCTTAGGCAAGAGCATACACACATCATCATCATCATCATCCATACTAGCAGGAACACACCCATTAAAAACTTTTGCTGGCAAGAGCCATACCTCTGAATATAAAAGGCATTGTTATTTTTCTGGAAGGAAAAAATTAGAAAAGAAAAGGAAATTCCCAAAATGGCTACTATAATGAATGCAGAAGAAATACAGTTTCATATTTAGAAAGCAAACGTTGTAAAGAAATTGGTGTAACATATTTGTCTTTCCAAGTATGTAACAGATTGGCTATGTCTCTAGCTTCCATTTACATCTCCATATACCAACCTTAGATCCTTTCCACTAGGAAAATGTTTGAAGCTGCATATTTCCTAACTCTAAGAAAACCTAGTAGCTCATTTCCCAGTTCAAACTATACCCATTACTCAAGAAATTAAAAACAGAACTACCATATGAACTAGCAATCCCACTTCTAGGTATAGGTCCACAAAAATTGAAACCAGAGTATCAAAGAGAGACTTGCACACCTACACTCATAACATTCACAATAGCCAAGAAGTGGAAGCAATCCAAAGGTCCATGAACTGATCAAAATAAATTGTGATATACACATACTATGGAATATTATTCATTCTTTAAAAGGAAGGAAATCTTGTCTCATGCTACTATGTGGATGAACCTTGAAGACATGATGCTAAGTGAAATAAGCCAGTCACAAAAAGTCAAATACTATATGATCCCACCTATATGAACTATCTAAGGTAGTCAAATTAATAGGAACAGAAAATATAATGGTGGTTACCTGGAGGTGGGAAGAGGGGAAAGTGGGAAGTTGTTTAGTAGGTGTAATAAAGTTTCAGTTTTGCAAGATGGAAAAGTTCTGGAGATCTATTGCACAGCAAAATGAATACACTTAGGAGTACTGAACTATGCATTTTAAAATGGTAAAGATGGTAAATTTTATGTTATGTGTTTTTGCCACAATTTTAAAAATTTAAAAAATATATACACATATATATGTATGTATAGATAGATAGATAGACACATATATATGTATCTCCACTTGTGGAGAGTTGTCCTGCTTTATGGTAGACCAGGACGATTTCTACCCAAAGAGGCTACTGGGATCAGTAAAAAAGGACAGACTAGGTGTACTATTACTTACATTTCTTGGCCAGAATTAGCTAGTTTGGCTATCATGAGTTCTGAGGAAAAGAATAAATATCTATTGATTGGATTTGGGGAAGAAATGTTTTCCTTAAAATATATCTAGTATATTAATAAAAGAATACATATAGGGCTTCCCTGGTGGCACAGTGGTTGAGAATCTGCCTGCTAATGCAGGGGACACGGGTTCGAGCCCTGGTCTGGGAAAATCCCACATGCCGCAGGGCAACTAGGCCCGTGAGCCACAACTACTGAGCCTGCGCGTCTGGAGCCTGTGCTCCGCAACAAGAGAGGCCATAATAGTGAGAGGCCCGCGCAATGCGATGAAGAGTGGCCCCCGCTTGCCACAACTAGAGGAAGCCCTCGCACAGAAACGAAGACCCAACACAGCAAAAATTAATTAATTAATTAATAAACTCCTAACCCCAACAACAACAACAACAAAAAAGAATACATATAAACATAATAAATAGGAAAAATATATAGATAATCTTATCAGAATAATAGTTAATGTATATAGGGTACACTAATCCTATCAGTAATTTAACAAGTAGAAACTTACAACATGTAGTAGCAGAAAATATATCACAAACATTGTAGTCTAGTGTAGTTCATGACGGCAAACCAGAAAAGTTATAGATCTATTTAAAAATAAAAGTGCAGCACTGTATCCTATAAATAAAGCCTTCAGTTCTTTGAATGCATTTTTGAAGTGAATTTTCTTCTTTTGGAAGAATAATATTAGTTGCATTGAAAATCACTATATTCATTTCATTTTGACAGATCCAGTGTTTGATTTGTATTTTGTATTATATTTGATTTGTTGTCTTAGGAGAAAGAGACACATATGACCCTTTCATTGAATCTTCCTATTTTCCCCATATGAGTCATATCTTTGCAACAAGTATGTAAGAAACTGAGTAAGTTTTCAAGACAGTCTTTGCCAGTCATTTATTGAACTGAAATCTAAACATAGGTATGGCTTAATTTTAAGCAAATTTAATAAACAGAAATATAGGTTTATAAGACAGATCAGTAAATCAGTGACTGCTTACTTCACAAAAGGATTCATCTTAAATTATATACTTCCCTAGAAAAATTTAACTGGAATTAAAATTTGTTTTATACAAGTTCTAAGACATTTACTATTTTGCTAATACCCTTCAGCCAAAGACCACCAGGAACATACCTGTAGGTGAACAAGTTGGCTTTATTACTCATTTCAGTGTCTTCAGTAAGAACGTCTTAGGAAGAATTTATGATAGGATTTGGGCTTTGGTTGGGCAATATTGTGGAGGATCTAAGGAAGCAAGGTTTTGCTTTGTAATGAGTGCTGTCAGGAAGTGGGGACAATTCTGTGACTGGGCATCTTAATAAATTTTATCTATAGGGAGGGTAGACTACAGTTAGAATAAAGCTGTAATTGGTTAAGAAGCAGCAGTCACTCATAGTGGTTTAGTTTAGATCATGTAAGCCTTGTATAGAAGGCTAAAATTTTATATTTTATATTACAAATGAAGAGTAATTGAAGAATTTTAAGTAAAGAATGGCATAACCAGATTTGAATTTAAGAAAGACAATGAAGACTAGAGGGGGTAAATAATAGATACAATGGCAAATTAGTAGGTAGCTGTATTAATTCAGATTTTGAGGGCTCAAATTGACCATAAAGATGGAAAGATACAGATCTGATAATTATTTGGGAGGTAGAATCTACAATACTCAATGACTAACTGTGTATTAGTCAGGGAGAAAAGAAAGTCAAGCATGACTCCAAGATTTCTGCACCATTACCTGAAATGAGAATATGAGAAAAGGTGCAGGGTTTTTGAAGGGGAGTGGATGGGTAGGGGGAGGGAGATGTTGAGTTCACATTTGAACATAATTCATGTCCTAGAAGACATACAAATGGAGATATCTAGACAGAAATTTAAATGTGAGACTCAAGAAATAAATAAATAAACAAACAAATGGTTTGTCCTGAAGGTAACATTTCAAAGTCATTTCATCGTACATAATAATGTAATGGTTAGTTTCATGTGTCAATTTGGCTGGGCTACAGGATGCCTAGATATTTGATCAAATGTCTTCTGGATGTATCTGTGAAGGTGTTTTTGGATAAGATTAACATTTAAATCAGTAGACTTTGAGTAAAGCAGACTGCCCTCCATAATGTGGGTCAGTCTCATGTAATCAGTTGAAGGTCTGAGTAGAACAAAAACACCATCCTCCTCTAAGCAAGAGAGAAAATCTCTAGCAGATCGCCTTCAGACTTCATTTGCAACATCGGCTCTTACTGCTTGTATTGCAAATGGCTTTCAGTCTGGAACTGCAGCATCAGATTTCCTGGGTCTCCAGCCTGCTGGCCCACCCTACAGATTTTGGACTTCCCAGTCTCCATAATCATGTGAGCCAATTTTTTATAATAAACTTCTTCATATATATAATATATACATACATCCTGTTAGTTCTGTTTCTCTAGAGAACCCTGACTAATGCATACTATATATATATATAGTATATATATACATACTATGTATATATACATATATATACACACACATGAATGGTTTGCCATCACGTAGGAACAAACTATAAAATAACCAAGAAAAGTAAAAATATTTGGAAGGTACATGAAGCAAGAAGAGTGATGGAAACAGGCTGAGAAAGGGTATTAAGAAATATAGGAAGGGAAGCAGCCAAAAATAGCATCCAAGAAAAGCTGACAGGAGAGTTTCAAGAAGTGAATGGTGGAAGGAGATCAACTTCCGGGGAAGATGGCGGAAGAGTAAGACACGGAGATCACCTTCCTCCCCACGGATACACCAGAAGTACAGCTACACGTGGAACAACTCCTACAGAACACCTACTGTATGCTGGCAGAAGACCTCAGACCTCCCAAAAGGCAAGAAACTGCCCACGTACCTGGGTAGGGCAAAGCGGAGAGATTCCCACACAGAGGATCGGTGCCGACCGGCACTCACCAGCCCGAGAGGCTTGTCTGCTCGCCCGCCGGGGCGGGCGGCGCTGGGAGCTGAGGCTCGGGCTTCAGTCGGAGCGCAGGGAAAGGACTGGGGTTGGCAGCGTGAACACAGCCTGAAGGGGCTAATGTGCTACAGCTAGCCGGGAGGGAGTCCGGGAAAAAGTTTGGACCTGCCGAAGAGGCAAGAGACTTTTTCTTCCCTCTTTGTTTCCTGGTGTGCGAGGAGAGGGGATTAAGAGCGCTGCTTGGAGGAGTTCCAGAGACGGGCGCGAGACGCGGCTGAAAGCGCGGGCCCCAGACACGGGCGTGGGACGCTGGGGCTGCTGCCTCTGCCGCGAGGCCTGTGTGCGAGCGCAGGTCATTGTCCATGCCCCCCTTCCGGGGAGCCTGTGAAGCCCGTCACTGCCGGTGTCCCGGGATCCAGGGACAGCTTCCCTGGGAGAACGCACGGCGCACCTCGGGCTGGTGCAACGTCACGCCGGCCTCTGCCGCTGCAGGCTCCACCCACACTCTGTGCCCCTCCCTGCCCCCCAGCCTGAGTGAGCCAGAGTCCCCGAACCGGCTGCTCCTTTAACCCTGTCCTGTCTGAGCGAAGAACAGACGCCCTCCGGCAACCTACATGGAGAGGTGGGGCCAAATCCAAAGCTGAGAGCCGGGGGCTGTGAGAACAAAGAAGAGAAAGGGAAATCTCTCCCAGCAGCCTCAGAAGCAGCAGATTAAAGCTCCACAATCAACTTAATGTACCCTGCATCTGTGGAATACATGAATAGACAACGAATCACCTCAAATTGAGGAGCCAGGAGTCAGTGCTGTGCCTCTGAGGTGGGAGAGCCAACTTCAGGACACTGGTCCACAAGAGATCTCCCAGCTCCACATTATATCAAACGGTGAAAATCTTCCAGAGATCTCCATCTCAACACCAGCACCCAGCTTCACTCAATGACCAGCAAGCTACAGTGCTGGACACCCTATGCCAAACAACTAGCAAGACAGGAACACAACCCCACCCATTAGCAGAGAGGCTGCCTAAAATCATAAAAAGTCCACAGACACCCCAAAATACACCACCAGACGTGGACCTGTCCACCAGAAAGACAAGATCCAGCCTCATCCACCAGAACACAGGCACTAGTCCCCTCCACCAGGAAGCCTACACAACCCACTAAACCAAACTTAGCCACTGGGGACAGACACTAAAAGCAACGGGAACTATGAACCTGCAGCCTGCAAAAAGGAGACCCCAAACACAGTAACATAAGCAAAATGAGAAGACAGAAAAACACACAGCAGGAGAAGGAGCAAGATAAAAACCCACCAGACCTAATAAATGAAGAGGAAATAGGCAGTCTACCTGAAAAAGAATTCAGAATAATGATAGTAAAGATGATCCAAGAGTCTATTTCCAAGATCCAAAATCTTGGAAATAGAATAGACAAAATGCAAGAAACAGTTAACAAGGACCTAGAAGAACTAAAGATGAATCAAGCATCGATTAAAAACACAATAAATGAAATGAAAAATACTCTAGATGGGATCAATAGCAGAATAACTGAGGCAGAAGAACGGATAAGTGAGGTGGAAGATAAAATAGTGGAAATAACTGATGCAGAGCAAAATAAAGAAACAAGAATGAAAAGAACAGAGGACAGTCTCAGAGACCTCTGGGACAACATTAAATGCACCAACATTCGAATTATAGGGGTTCCAGAAGAAGAAGAGAAAAAGAAAGGGACTGAGAAAATATTTGAAGAGATTATAGTTGAAAACTTCCCCAATATGGGAAAGGAAATAGTTAATCAAGTCCAGGAGTCACAGAGAGTCCCATACAGAATAAATCCAAGGAGAAATACACCAAGACACATATTAATCAAACTGTCAAAAATTAAACACAAAGAAATCATATAAAAGCAGCAAGGCAAAAACAACAAATAACACACAAGGAAATCCCCATCAGGTTAAAAGCTGATCTTTCAGCAGAAACTCGACAAGCCAGAAGGGAGTGGCAGGACATAATTAAAGTGATGAAGGAGAAAAACCTGCAACCAAGACTACTCTACCCAGCAAGGATCTCATTCAAATTTGATGGAGAAATTAAAACGTTTACAGACAAGCAAAAGCTGAGAGAGTTCAGCACCACCAAACCAGCTTTACAACAAATGCTAAAGGAACTTCTCTAGGCAAGAAACACAACAGAAGGAAAATACCTACAATAACGAACCCAAAACAATTAAGGAAATGGGAATAGGAACATACATATCAATAATTACCTTAAATGTAAATGGACTAAATGCTCCCACCAAAAGACACAGATTGGCTGAATGGATACAAAAACAAGACCCATATATATGCTGTCTACAAGAGACCCACTTCAGACCTAGAGACACATACAGATTGAAAGTAAGGGGATGCAAAAAGATATTCCATGCAAATGGAAATGAAAAGAAAGCTGGAGTAGCAATTCTTATATCAGACAAAATAGACTTTACAATAAAGACTATTAGAAGAGACAAAGAAGGACACTACATAATAATAAAGGGATCGATCCAAGAAGAAGATATAACAATTGTAAATATTTATGCACCCAACATAGGAGCACCTCAATACATAAGGCAAATACTAGCAGCCATAAAAGGGGAAATCGACAGTAACACACTCATAGTAGGGGACTTTAACATCCCACATTCACCAATGGACAGATCATCCAAAATGAAAATAAATAAGGAAACACAAGCTTTAAATGATACATTAAACAAGATGGACTTAATTGATATTTATAGGACATTCTATCCAAAAACAACTGAATACACATTTTACTCAAGTGCTCATGAAACATTCTCCAGGATAGATCATACCTTGGGTCACAAATCAAGCCTTGATAAATTTAAGGAAATTGAAATTGTATCAAGTATCTTTTCTGACCACAATGCTATGAGACTAGACATCAATTACAGGAAAAGATCTGTAAAAAATACAAACACATGGAGGTTAAACAATACACTATTCAATAATGAACTGATCACTGAAGAAATCAAAGAGGAAATAAAAAAATACCTAGAAACAAATGACAATGGAGACACGACGATCCAAAACCTATGGGATGCAGCAAAAGCAGTTCTAACAGGGAAGTTTATAGCAATACAATCCCACCTTAAGAAACAGGAAACATCTCGAGTAAACAACCTGGCCCTGCACCTAAAGCAATTAGAGAAAGAAGAACAAAAAACCCCCAAAGTTAGCAGAAGGAAAGAAATCATAAAGATCAGATCAGAAATAAATGAAAAAGAAATGAAGGAAACGATAGCAAACATCAATAAAACTAAAAGCTGGTTCTTTGAGAAGATAAACAAAATTGATAAACCATTAGCCAGACTCATCAAGAAAAAAAGGGAGAAGACTCAAATCAATAGAATTAGAAATGAAAAAGGAGAAGTAACAACTGACACTGCAGAAATACAAAAGATCATGAGAGATTCCTACAAGCAACTCTATGCCAATAAAATGGACAACCTGGAAGAAATGGACAAGTTGTTAGAAATGCACAACCTGCCAAGACTGAATCAGGAAGAAATAGAAAATATGAATAGACCAATCACAAGCACTGAAATTGAAATTGTGATTAAAAATCTTCCAACAAACAAAAGCCCAGGACCAGATGGCTTTACAGGTGAATTCTATCAAACATTTAGAGAAGAGCTAACATCTATTCTTCTCAAACTCTTCCAAAATATAGCAGAGGGAGGAGCACTCCCAAAGTCATTCTACGAGGCCACCATCACCTTGATACCAAAACCAGGCAAGGATGTCACAAAGAAAGAAAACTACAGGCCAATATCACTGATGAACATAGATGCAAAAATCCTCAACAAAATACTACCAAACAGAATCCAACAGCACATTAAAAGGATCATACACCATGATCAAGTGGGGTTTATTCCAGGAATGCAAGGATTCTTCAGTATATGCAAATCAATCAATGTGATACACCATATTAACAAACTGAAGAAGAAAAACCATATGATCATCTCAATAGATGCAGAGAAAGCTTTCGACAAAATTCAACACCCATTTATGATAAAAACCCTGCAGAAAGTAGGCATAGAGGGAACTTTCCTCAACATAATAAAGGCCATATATGACAAACCCACAGCCAACATCGTCCTCAATGGTGAAAAACTGAAAGCATTTCCACTAAGATCAGGAAGAAGACAAGGTTGCCCACTCTCACCACTCTTATTCAACTTAGTTTTGGAAGTTTTAGCCACAGCAATCAGAGAAGAAAAGGAAATAAAAGGAATCCAAATTGGAAAAGAAGAAGTAAAGCTGTCACTGTTTGCAGATGACATGATACTCTACATAGAGAATCCTAAAGATGCTACCAGAAAACTACTAGAGCTAATCAATGAATTTGGTAAAGTAGCAGGATACAAAACTAATGTACAGAAATCTCTGGCATTCCTGTACACTAATGATGAAAAATCTGAAAGTGAAATCAAGAAAACACTCCCATTTACCATTGCAACAAAAAGAATAAAATATCTAGGAATAAACCTACCTAAGGAGACAAATGACCTATATGCAGAAAATTATAAGACACTGGTGAAAATAATTAAGGATGACACAAATAGATGGAGAGATATACCATGCTCCTGGATTGGAAGAATCAATATTGTGAAAATGACTCTACTACCCAAAGCAATCTACAGATTCAATGCAATCCCTATCAAACTACCACTGGCATTTTTCACAGAACTAGAACCAAAAATTTCAAAATTTGTTTGGAAAAACAAAGGACCCCAAATAGCCAAAGCAATCTTGAGAACAAAAAACGGAGCTGGAGGAATCAGGCTCCCTGACTTCAGACTATACTACAAAGCTACAGTAATCAAGACAGTGTGGTACTGGCACAAAAACAGAAAGATAGATCAATGGAACAGGATAGAAAGCCCAGAGATAAACCCACGCACATATGGTCAACTTATCTTTGATAAAGGAGGCAGGAATGTACAATGGAGAAAGGACAGCCTCTTCAATAAGTGGTGCTGGGAAAACTGGACAGGGACATGTAAAAGTATGAGATTAGATCATTCCCTAACATCATACACAAAAATAAGCTCAAAATGGATTAAAGACTTAAATGTAAGGCCAGAAACTATCAAACTCTTAGAGGAAAACATAGGCAGAACACTCTATGACATAAATCACAGCAAGATCCTTTTGGACCCACCTCCTAGAGAAATGGAAATAAAAACAAAGATAAACAAATGGGACCTAATGAAACTTCAAAGATTTGCACAGCAAAAGAAACCATAAACAAGACCAAAGACAACCCTCAGAATGGGAGAAAATATTTGCAAATGAAGCAACTGACAAAGGATTAATCTCCAAAATTTATAAGCAGCTCATGCAGCTCAATAGCAAAAAAACAAACAACCCAATCCAAAAATGGGCAGAAGACTGAAATAGGCATTTCTCCAAAGAAGATATACAGACTGCCAACAAACACATGAAAGAATGCTCAACATCATTAATCATTAGAGAAATGCAAATCAAAACTACAATGAGATATCATCTCACACCAGTCAGAATGGCCATCATCAAGAAATCTAGAAACAATAAATGCTGGAGAGGGTGTGGAGAAAAGGGAACACTCTTGCACTGCTGGTGGGAATGTGAATTGGTACAGCCACTATGGAGAACAGTATGGAGGTTCCTTAAAAAACTAAAAATAGAACTACCATATGACCCAGCAATCCCACTACTAGGCATATACCCTGAGAAAACCATAATTCAAAAAGAGACATGTACCAAAGTGTTCATTGCAGCTCTATTCACAATAGCCTGGAGATGGAAACAACCTAAATGTCCATCATCGGATGAATGGATAAAGAAGATGTGGCACATATATACAATGGAATATTACTCAGCCATAAAAAGAAATGAAACTGAGCTATTTGTAATGAGGTGGATAGACCTAGAGTCTGTCATACAGAGTGAAGTAAGTCAGAAAGAGAAAGACAAATACCGTATGCTAACACATATATATGGAATTTAAGAAAAAAAATGTCATGAAGAACCTAGGGGTAAAACAGGAATAAAGACACAGACCTACTTGAGAATGGACTTGAGGATATGGGGAGGGGGAAGGGTAAGCTGTGACAAAGCGAAAGAGAGGCATGGACATATATACAGTACCAAACGTAAGGTAGATAGCTAGTGGGAAGCAGCCGCATAACACAGGGAGATCAGCTCGGTGTTTTGTGACTGCCTGGAGGGGTGGGAGGGAGGGAGATGCAAGAGGGAAGGGATGGGGGAACAGATGTATATGTATGACTGATTCACTTTGTTATAAAGCAGAAACTAAAAAAAAAAAAAAAAAAAGAAGTGAATGTTGAACAGGGTCAAATGCTGCAAGGAAGTACAAAAAGATAAGGACTAAAAAGTGCCCAAGTGGATTGTGTGAGTACGAGGTAGAAGTTAGTTCAGCCAGAGCATCATCCTGTGTTTTATGAGGCTGTGACAGCAGAATATGAGAATAATACCTTATATTTGTAGGGTACTTCATTATCTACACAGCCCTTTTACATACTTATTTATTTCATTTAATCTTCATAACAACACACTGTGAGAGAGGAAGGTATAGTTATTCTCATTTTGAATTTAAGGAACTCAAAACTTGAATAAGCTTCCCAAAGGTTTAACTTTTAAATGTCAAAATCAGTAAAAAATAAAAAAAATAAATAAATAAATCTAGACCTGCTGGTTCCTAATGTAATTCAATTACACTATTCCACAATGAACTAGTACCAAGCTACATAAAATTCTAGAGAACCTAGATACATACTAGCAAGAAACTTGGTTATGCTTGACATCAACATCAGAAGTCAGATTTCCCAAACATTCCTGGCTTCAGTAAGCCATTATGGAGGTTTCATTCTTTAATCTAAACCATTGTGGGAGCTACTCTCATTTTTGTTCTCTACTACCTGGTAGGGTAATTACATTCCATATGTTACTATTTTGCATGCAGTCACACTCTTTTAAAATAGTAATAATAATAGCTAATATTTACATTGTGATTACCATATGCTGAACACTCTTCTAAGTGTTCTTACATATATTAAATCATTTAATTACATATTAAATGTAATTTAATATGTAATTACATATATTAAATCATTTAATCCTTATATATATTAAATCATTTAATCCTCACAACAAACTTATGAGGTAGGTCTTATTATTATTACTACTCCCATTTTGCAAATGAGAAAACAGAGGTACTGATTATTTGAATAACTTGATCAAGATAATACAGCAAGAAATTGTGAGACTGGGATTCAAACTTATTCCTTTCTAGTATGCTAGCTGCTATTGTCTTGTAAATTCAAAGAGTCCCATTAACTCTGATATTCTAGCATTGGTTAACAAATCCATATATACTCAGTTTGTCCCCTTATTATCTTACAGACTTCAGAGGATTTCAGCCTCTATGTTTAAAAATGAAATTTTAATCATCTTAGCCTATACTCATATGGCAGCCCCTCTAGTTCTCCTCTCCTGTTCCTCTCCCTATCTCTTGTAGGCTTTTTTTTGCTGTTTTTCTGCATGTTATTCAACACTATAGCCTCTTTCTTCAAATGTGGTATCTGAATCCCAAATACGTTTTCATGATTTACAGATTCTTGTGTTTTTATATAGACTAAAGATAAAGGGCTCAAATGCTCTTAGCAATGTTGTCATAAAATTATATTATTACCATGTTTATCTTTTGGACTGTAAGTAACAATTATTCATTTCTAAAGTCAGTAGGTTTATGTAAGCCTATTTCATCTGTTCAAAAAAAAAAGTAGTATGACAAGAGCAGTGTGCTTATCCAGCTTTTGAAAGGACAATTTTCTTGATCTTTACCTCTCCCCTACCCCAAAAGAAGACTGCAATATAGTATTTTCATCAATCTTCATTCAAGACCTTTAAAAACATTACTTTGCTTAATCCATAGGACTAGTAATTAGAGCTGTAGAAAAGACTGTACTGAACTGTACAGTTTAAGTACTTTACATAGACACAAGGTTGATAGGTCTTTGAAACCTCTAACTGCTTAAAGCACATCTTCTACTCTGTCGTTAATCGATTGGGATTCTTTTGACTGTTTGCTCTACAGTAACAGAGAAAACTTCATTACACATTTCAGTGACACTTTAGATAGAGTGAATACTGGAGAGACAGTAGATTGCCTGAACTAGAAGAGAGAAGATAAGTAGATTTATACCCTTTTTTGTTTTTTTTCTTGCAACTCTGCAAAAACACAAACAGAATTATATAGCCAATCATTAAAACTCCTTTATTTTATTACATGGGCCTAGATCAAGATAATTCCTTTTTAACACAACACTGATGATGTCGCAGTGCTTCTCAAAGCAGTTCTCTTCCTAATGTTTCATTAGCTTTTTAAACTTCTTGCTTTGATCCAGAGTATTTTTTCTTTATTTCATTTGTAAAGCAAGTAAATGTAATAAGCTTCCTTTTGGAAAATCAGCCCAGTTTAAATCACGCATTCTTTATACAATGTTAGGAGGAGAATGGTTAACATTTGTAGCCTCATGACTTGCAAATGAAAGAAAATAATAATGCTTAGCAAGACATTAGAAGAACACATTCACCATGAATCATACTGCCCTTGAAGGTGCAGCTTAAAAAAGCAGAGAAATAGATTTGACACCACTTGGACTTGCAGCTCGGACATGCTGCATTAAACTGTTCAAAATTAATTTAATCTGAGCAAGGAGAATAATAGCCTCTCAGTTCAAGGCTTCTGATAGCAGTAATTTGCACTCGAAAGTACTTCCAAAAGGAAAGGAATAAATGAAGGGCGACTCTCCAAAACTGAGTGAGCAAATGTATTCACTAAAATGAAAGCCTCTTGATCACCCTATAAAAGATCACGCCAAAAAAATGACAAATTCTATGTCATTCTCTTGGGTAGAAATTTTCTCTTGCAACTGTTCACTTGCTCTGTTTTGGGGATAGACTTACCCCCTTTTGAACTATTGTGGCTCTAGAGGAAGTGTCTAGCTTCAGTTGCTACATTAATTCAGTGGCCCAAAACCAGTTTGACAAAAGATCATGCACTTGTGGGCTTTGGGCCCAATATTCTCTTTCATACTCTTGGGGAAGGCATTCCTTGGTGAGTAAGTGAACAAGAGTCATAGCAAGTATTTCGGGTTTGAGAAAATCTATGCTACTTTCTTACAGTCACAGAAATGCTATCACCAAAGCCAGGTGCCAAGGTGCTAAGCAAAGGAAGGACATGTACCCAAAAGAGGGGGCTCACGCTAAAAAGGTCTGACTCATCAAACTAATCAATGAAGTAACCAGTGGGGGCAAACTGGTATACAGTGCAATTTGAGGAGAACCACTAGGGTCTCCTTGCTCAAAATTCTCTCTTCCATTGACTTATCACAGAGTCAAAAATTCTGCCCATTTGTCACTGCCTTGGGGATAATGCCTTCAGGAATAACTAACATATTTATTTACTGCATTAGCAATCATCTAGCACTTCCCAGAAATCTGAGAAATAGGGACACCACACAGGCATTGCGAAAATTGGCTTCAACAGTTCTGGGCAGGTGAGTCCCTTTGAAAGTAGATGGAGAGAGGACTCCTGATAAACGCCTCTTATTCATAACTAATAAAAAAGGAGTAAACACAGACAAAAATAGTGATGATAAGTACTCAAATAATTACACACACGGAAAGACAAAACTAACTTCATTTTTGACAATTTCTTTTCCTCGATGTTAATCAAGTAGTTGTCTGCATACACTGGGAGAAATTATTTTTCCCTTGATTTGAGATCTAATGGTGGTGAGAAAGAACATGCAGGGAAATACAAAGAATGAGTTTTTCCAAATAGCATGAGAATAAGTAATATATTAGTATTCAAGTTTCATTTCCACTTCCTTAGTTGCTTTTCTTTTGCAAATTTAGAGGAAGGAAAACCAAAAGGTCTTCTTAAATTCTCTGGTAACACTTAATTTCTTCTGAATAATTTACCTGCCAGTAGTTATTTGTTCTATAATAATTCAAAGAAGGCTGGTTATGCCAAAGGCCTTTAAAAACAACAACAACAACAAAAATAAAACAGGAATGAATATAATTTAAAAGTTGCACACAATGTCTTGTATACTTATCTGGTCTTTAATGAACACTAATGAAATTTCTTCCCACAGTTGTACCATTTTTCATGAGTTAGATTGATATTATTAGATTAGTGGTTTTAAGACATTTTTAGTTAACAGAAAATTTCAGAAATGGTTAAAATTCTGTTAATCTCCTTAGTTAGCCAATTTCTTCTTTTCACTTCAGAAGAAACATAGAATTCTAGATATTATTATTTGATTACAAATCAGGTCATGTTTCTCAAAGTGGGCCTGTGAACCATTTATATCAGAATCACTTGTGGTATTAAGAAAATATGCATTCAGGCCCCATCCCTGAGGCCCCCTACCTAATCAATTTACTTGACTAATTAAAAAAATCTTTTTCATTCTGATTTTTGAGAACCACTGTTTTCCATATTTTAGACCAAATACTACCCAATGCAGAAACCCACCCTACAGTATCATTGAAGGATAGGTTTATAGCCTCTGCTGTAAAACTTCCAGTGAAATGTAACCTATGAAGTCACACATCAGCCATTATTAAACAGCCTTAAATGGAAACTTTTTCCTTGTACTAAGTCAAAATATATCACGAAACTTCTACTTGTTGGTTCTAGTTCTTCCCTCTGAAACCACACAAAATAAATGTAATCCATTTCCACATAACAGTCTTTCAAATATTTGGGGACAAGTACTATGTTCCCTCTGTTTTCTACCCTGGGCTAAATATCTTCAGTCTCCACAACCATTCCTTCTCTGATCCATTTCCATATGCTTTACCATTCTTGTTGCCAATCTTAGATATGTTCCAGTGTGTCACTATTAGTCTTAAATGTGGTGCCTAGAACTGAACATAATATAGAAGATGTGACTCGACCAGTGTAAAGTATTGTGACACCATTCTTTCTGTGACTTGTTTAGAACAATAGACATTGTTTTTTGTTTTTGTTTTTTTTTTTGCGGCATGTGGGCCTCTCACTGTTGTGGCCTCTCCCGTTGCGGAGCACAGGCTCCGGACGCACAGGCCCAGCGGCCATGGCTCACGGGCCCAGCCGCTCCGCGGCATGTGGGATCTTCCCAGACCGGGGCACGAACCCGTTTCCCCTGCATCGGCAGGCGGACTCTCAACCACTGCGCCACCAGGGAAGCCCTAGAACAATAGACATTAATAAAATGTCCTAAATTCATGCAGGCTTCTGTGTCTGTGTGTTTTGTTTGTTTGTTTTTGCATTTACATGTCACTGAAGCAGCATACTGTGCCTACAATGAGCAAAAGCCTCTAGGTCTTTGTCATGCAGAAGGTTATCAAGCCAGTCCTGCTTCACACTCTATGCATACAGTTGACATTCTCATCTAAGGCCAGGACTTAGATTTATTTCCTTTATATAAAATGATATTAATAGTGAAACATCATTGAAGCATATTGACTTTTTGTTTGTCAAACATAATTTGGTAATATCCATTCCAACCAGCTTTTGTTCATCTGTTAAATTTGAGAAGTTTTATTTTTTTATGCCTTCATTCAAGTCACCAACCAAAATACTGAAATTCAGGGCAAAGTTTATAATCCTATAGCAAGCCCTTAGTGATCTCCTACCAGGCTGATCTAAATCCATTAATTAAAACCCCCCAATTTTTTTCACTTACATTTATTTGTGACTAAGTTTTTTTTTTCAGGCATTTGGTATTTATATTTACTTTTTGGTTATTAACTTTATATCCTTTACTCACTCTTTTTCCCTTAATAGTTTCATTGAGATCTAGGTCACATCCCATAAAAGTGACTTATTTAAAGCTTACAGTTAAGTGTTTTTTTTAATACAGCCACAGAATTATGCATTCATCCCAAAATAAATTTTAGAACATTGTCATTACACCATAAAGAAACCCCATACCCTTTAACAGTGACTCCCCATTCCAATAACCCCAGCAATCCTAGGCAACAACTAATCTACTTTTTGTCCATATACATTTGCCTATCCTAGACATTTCAACTAAGTGGGATCATACAATACACGGTATTTTCTTCTGTCACTTGGCATAATGTATACAAACATTCATCCATATTGTAGTATGTATTAGCACTTCATTCCTTTTTATACCTGAGTAGTGTTGTATTATATGGGTATACTACATTTTATTTATCTTTTCATCAATTGATGGACATTTGGATTGTTTCCAAATTTTGACTATTATGAATAATGCTTCTGTGGACATTCCTGTACAAGTTTTTGCATGGACATATGTTTTCATTTTCCTTGAGTATACACCCAGGTGTAGAATGTACGTCAGATCTAAACCCTATGTTTAATCATTTGAGGAACTGCCAGATTGTTTTCAGAAGTGGCTGCATCATTTTATATTAGCACCAGCAGTGTATAAGGGTTCCAATTTCTCCATATGCTGAGCAACACTTGCTATTGTCTGTCTCTTTTATTATAGCCATTCTAATGGATAAGTAGTATCTCATTGTGGTTTTTATTTCCATTTTCCTCATATCTAATGATGTTGAGCCTAGTTTCATGAGGGTATTGTCTATTTATCTTCTTTGAAGAAATGTCTACTCAGATAATTTGCCCATTATTTTAAGTTCTTTTTTTTTTGTCTTTTTATTGAGTTGTAAGAGGTCTTTACATAATCTGGATGTTAGTCCATTATCAGATATCTGATTGGCAAATATTTTCACCCATTCTACAGGCTGTCTATTCACTTTCTTCATGATGTCCTATGACATGCAAGGGTTTTTTTTGTTTGTTTTTTGTTTTTTTTGATGCTGTCCAATTAATCTATTTTTCTTTAGTTGTTGTGCTTTTGGTATATCTTAAAAAAACATTTCATAATCCGTGGTCATGATGATTCACACCTATGTCTTCTACTAAGAGTTTTATACTTTTAGCTCTTACATTTAGGTATTTGATCCATTTTTAGTTAGTTTTTGTATATGGTATGAGTTAGGGGTTCAATTTCATTTTTATGCATGTAGATATCCAGTTGCCCCAATGCCATTTGTTGAAAAGACTATTCTTTCCCCTTTGAATTGTCTTCATACCCTTGTTGAAAATCATTGGCCATAGATAAATGGGTTCATTTCTGTACTTTCTGTTCTACTCCACTGACATCTATGTTTGTCCTTATTCCAGTACCACACTGTCTTGATTACTGCAGCTTTGTAGTAGGTTTTGAAATCAGGAAGTGTGAATCCATCAACTTTGTTGTCTGTTTTCAATATCATTTGGCTGTTGTGGATTCCTTGAGTTTACACATGAATCTTAGGGTTAGCTTGTCAATTTCTGCAGAAGAGGCAAATGTGATTTTGATAAGGATTGCACTGAATCTGTAGATCAATTTGGGGAGTATTGCCATCTTAACAATATTAAGTATTACAATCCATGAACATAGGATATCATTCCATTTATTTAGATCTTTAAATTCTTCAATGATGCTTTATAGTTTCCAGGTGTATAAGTCTTACACTTCTTTTGGTATCTTTATTCTTTATATGCCTTGCAAATGCAACTGTTTTCTTAGTTTTAATTTTGGTTTGTTTATTACTATATAAAACACAATTGATTTTTCTATATTAACCATGAATCCTGCAACCTTGCTGAAATTGTGTATTAGTTCTAATAGTTTTAAATGATTCCTAAGGATTACCTATGTACAAAGTAATGTCATTTTCAAGTAGAGATAATTTTTAAAATTTATTTCCAGTATGTATGACTTTTATTTCCTTTTCTTCTTCCCTATTTGCCATGGCTAGGACCTCTAGCACAATTTTGAATAGAAGTGGTGAAAGTGGACATCCTTGTCTGGTTTTTGATATTAAGAGGTAAGCATTCAGTCTTTCACCATTACGTCTGATGTTATCTGTGGGTTTTTCATAGATGGCCTTTAAAAATTTAGGAAGTTTCCTCTGACTCCTTGTTTATTCACTGTCTTTATGATGAAATGGTGTTGCATTTTGCCAAAAGCATTTTCTGCATCTATTGAGATGACTATGTGGTTTTTGTCCCCTCTTCTGTTAATGTAATGAATTATAGTAATTGATTTTTTGGAGGTTAAATTAACCTTTTTCTGGTACAAATCCCACTTGGTCATGCTTTATACTCATTTTCATATATTGCTAAATTTCATTTGCTTGTGTGTTATTGAAGGGTTTTCTGTCTGTATTCATAGGAGACATTGTTATTTTTTTGTTTGATATTTTTATCTGGTTTTGCTGTCATAGTAATCCTGGCATCACAGAAAGAGTTGAGGTGTTTCCTCCTCTTCTATTTTTGGAAGAGTTTGTGAAAAATTGGTATTAGCTTTTTTCAGTGTTTGGTAGAACTCAAAAGTAAAGCTATCAGGGTACACCCATAACACATATGTTGGTGCACTTAAAGACGTCTTACATTTCTCTGAAGTTCTGTTGATTTTTCTTCATTCTAGTTTCTCCTTTTTAGATTGCATAATCTCTATCAATCTATTTATTTTCAAGTTTGCTGATTCTTTCTTCTGCCAGTTCATGTATACTGTTGAGATTCTCTAGTGAAATTTTTCACTTTGGTTACTGTACTTTCCTACTCCAGAATTTTTTTTTAAATAATTTCTACCACTTTAGTGATACTCTTTGTTTGATAAGGCATTGTCTTTATATAGTCTCTTACTTCCTTAAGCATGGTTTCCTTTAGTTCTTTTAACATTTATAATGGATAATTTGAAGTCTTTGTCTGTTAAATCAGACATCTGACTCTTTCAAAGACACTTTCCATTACCTGCTTCTTTTTACCATGTATTGGTCATATATTCCTTTTCCTTTGCACTTGTCATAAGTTTTTGTTCAAAATTGGACAATTTAGAAAATATGGCAACTTTGGATGCTGATTACCCTTATTCCTCTCCAAGTCTTGCTTGTAATATTGCTTGATTATTTGTTTACTTTGTGACTTATCTAGGCTATTTTAGTAGAGTCTATTTGCCCTGCAATGTTAAGCCATTTGTGTTGCCCCTTAGCAGGTACAGCCTTACAAAAATTTGCACAGTCATTCTGGGACCATAATGATTTAACAGGGCTCTCTTTGACTATATCTTCCCCTAATCTCTCTGTTAAGCTGCCTGCCTCTTTTTGTGTATCACTCAGCCCTTCCACCCCACTAATTCCTAAATGACTATTCTATTATTTTTGACAATGCCCTGTGGCATACACTGTTTCACAGCCTGATCCAATTAAATTCAGACAGGGATATATTTTGAGGCCAGCTTTGAGGTTTGCTCTGACTGAGGAGGGCCCTTCTTACCTATCTCCTTCCATGGTTCTGTTTGGTGAACTATCTAGTATTTTACCTGTTACTCTTAATTAAAAGGAGAAACATGTTGACACTGCCCTTAGGCTTGAACTGCCCAACTCTGTTTCAGATAAAATCAGTTCCTTTGAGGAGACCTCTTTTCATATGGACTGCTTTACCCCAGGACAAATGCTCTGAGTCACTAATCGGTGCACCTGGGAGGTGTAGTGGGTTCAATGATGGCTACCCTCAAAAGATATTCCCAACTTGAACTTGTGAACTTATTTTATTATTTTTTTTTTTTTTGCGGTACACTGGCCCCTCACTGCCATGGCCTCTCCCGTTGCAGAGCACAGGCTCCGGACACGCAGGCCCAGCGGCCATGGCTCACGGGTCCAGCCGCTCCGCGGCACGTGGGATCTTCCCGGACCGGGGCACGAACCCATGTCCCCTGCATCGGCAGGCGAACTCTCAACCACTGCGCCACCAGGGAAGCCCTGTGAACTTATTTTAACAAAGGATATTTGCAAAGGTAATTAGGTTAAGGATGTCAAGATGAGATAAACCTGGGTTATCCAGGTGGGCCCTAAACCCAATGACATGTGTGGCTTTAGAACTGGGTAATGGACAGAGGCTGGAAGAATTCTAAGGCAAATGATAGCAAAAGGTTAAATTGCTTTGAAGAGACTGTTGGTGGAAATGTGGAATTTAAAGGCAATTTTCGTAAGGGTTCCTAAGGAAGTAAGGAGCACTTTAGAGAAAACATCTATCATGTTGTAATGTATTTTTTTAAACATCTTTATTGGAGTATAATTGCTTTACAATGGTGTGTTAGTTTCTGCTGTATAACAAAGTGAATCAGCTATATGTATACATATATCCCCATATCCCCTCCCTCTTGCATCTCTCTCCTATCCTGCCTATCGCACCCCTCTAGGTGGACACAAAGCACTGAGCTGATCTCCCTGGGCTATGCAGCTGCTTCTCACTAGCTAGCTATTTTACATTTGGTAGCGTATATATGTCCATGCCACTCTCTCACTTCGTCCCAGCTTAACTTCCCCCTCCCCAAGTCCTCAAGTCCATTCTCTACATCTGCATCTTTATTCCTGTCCTGCCCCTAGGTTCTTCAGAACCTTTTTTTTTTAGATTCCACATATATGTGCTAGCATATGGTATTTGTTTTTCTCTTTCTGACTTACTTCACTCTGTATGACATTCTCTAGGTCCATCCACCTCACTACAAATAACTCAATTTCGTTTCTTTTTATGGCTGAGTAATATTCCATTGTATATATGTGCCACATCTTCTTTATCCATTCATCTGTTGATGGACATTTAGGTTGCTTCCATGTCCTGGCTATTGTAAATAGAGTTGCAATGAACATTGTGATACATGACTCTTTTTTTTTTTTAAATATTATCATTTTATCATTTATTCCAAAGGCATAAATTCTGTAAAACGAGTTTCCTTTATAGTGATAAAAGATATGTAATAAACTTTACCATGATATCGCTTTAATTTGCCTTGTTCCAATAGCCTTTCAACCTTTTTTATTAGTTCTTCTCTAATTCTTTCCAGATATCTTCTTTCTTCCTTTACTTGTTTCATTTTTTCAATAATATTCTCTCTCTCAATCTGTAATAACGATATATCAGTTATTCCTGGAGAAAGAGCCGGTTGACAAGGAACTGAAGGAAAATCAATAAGGTCTGGTAGGCTGATGTACTCTTTTTTAGCTAGCTGATTGTCCTCTCTTCTAATGATATTAGTTCTATCATCTTCATTTTTCCAAAGAAACTGACTTTTTTGCCACTAAAATAATCATTATCTGAATCTTCCTGTGATCCTGGCAATTCAGAATTTCCAATTTGATTATTTCCAGTCTGATTTTCATTTGGAGTGGCTTTTCCCCCAGCTCTGATGAGGAAGGTCGACTTGGACTGAGGGACATATTCACCAAAGTTTGAATGGGGTAATTGTCAGTTGGAATTTTGTAGGGTTTTTTTAATCTTTCTTCATTGAAGTAGTATTTAAAAAAGGTTATAACAGATTTTTGGCTTGTTTAAGATAGTATTCCACTCATTTCTGGTCTCTCCCAAATCGTCCTCTCCACAGAGGGAGAGCGGAGAGGATGGGTGTCTGGTCGCGTTAGCATCCTGCAGCTGGCGCGCCCACCATCCGCTCCGCCCCTTCTCGCTCCCAGCTCTCCCCTCACCGCCCTGAGGCTCGGGCTCTCCACATGACTCTTTTTGAATGGTGGTTTTCTCAGGGTATATGCTCAGTAGTGGGATTGCTGGGTCGTATGGTAGGTTTATTTTTAGTTTTTTGAGGAACCTCCATACTGTTCTCCATAGTGGCTGTATCAATTTACATTCCCACCAACAGTGCAAGAGGGTTCCCTTTTCTTCACACCCTTTCCAGCATTTATTGTTTGTAGATTTTTTGATGATGGCCATTCTGACCAGTGTGAGGTGATACCTGATTGTAGTTTTGACTTGCATTTCTCTAATGATTAGTGGTGTTGAGCATATTTTCATGTGTTTGCTGGCAATCTGTATACCTTCTTTGGAGAAATGTCTATTTAGGACTTCTGCCCATTTTTGGATTGGGTTGTTTGTTTTTTTGATATTGAGCTGCTTGTATATTTTGGAGATTAATCCTTTGTCAGTTGCTTCATTTGCAAATATTTTCTCCCATTCTGAGGGTTGTCTTTTGGTCTTGTTTATGGTTTCCTTTGCTGTGCAAAAGCTTTTAAGTTTCATTAGGTAAGGCCAGACACTATAAAACTTAGAGGAAAACATAGGCAGAACATTACATGACATAAATCACAGCAAGATCCTTTTTTGACCCACCTCCTAGAGAAATGGAAATATCATCTTGGAAAATACACATATCATTAGGAATAGAATGCTGGTCAAAATATGAATGTTAAAAGTGTTTCTGGTGAGAGCTCAAAAGGAGATAAGGAACATGTTATTTTGAACTGGAAAAATGGCAATCCTTGTTATGTAGTAGCAGAAAACTTGACTGAATTATATTCTGCTGCTGGATAGGAAGTATAATTTACAAACAATGAATTTGGATGTTTAACTGAGGATGTTTTCAAGCAAAGTGTGAAAGGTACAGCATGGTTTCTCCTTGCTCCTTACAGTAAAATGAGAGAGGAAATAGATAAATTGAGAAAGGAACTGTTAAAGAAAGAGAAACCAGCACTTGATGATTTGGAAGTTTCCAGCTTATCCAGATTATAAAGGATGCTGAAATTGTGAAATTCACTGTTGGGAAAGATTGCTCTCAAGAGAGAGAGACAAGGATGTGTCTGGACACACTTTTGATAAAGAGACTGGGCATATGACTCAGGGATCCAATCAACCATATCAGAAGAAGGCAGGAATAGGGCTATCTGGAAAGGATCTATGGAGAACTCTCTTGTCTAATGTCATGGACCCCACTGAAATATGTGGGAGACCAACCAGGTTTTTGAGAATCTTATTGCAGCAGAGATACTGCCAGCTTGAACTGAAGGGGAAAAGATAGGACAAAATGAAGGAAGGCTCTCAGATTTCTGAGTTTTCACAGATAAGAAATAGACTAATAGAAATACTCAGCTGTAAAAGTGCTACCCTTCAAGAAAAAGGAAGAATGATTCCATGGGCAGAACCTTGGCCACAGAGGCAGAGACTCACTCATACCTAATTTAGATAAATTAGATGATTTGGAACTTTTTGAGCTAATGATATTTACATGAGAGTTTAGACTTAGAGTTGAGGCTCCAATGAGTTGAGACTTTTGGGATGTTAGGATGAGTTGAATGTATTTTTGTACATGGGAGAGATGAATTTGGGGGACCACAGGGAGGACTGTAATGGGTTGATTATGCCTCCCCCTACAAAGAAAAGATATGTACAACCAAAACCTGTGAACATGAAATTCTTTAGAAAAAGAGTCTTTGCAGGTATAATTAAGTTAAGGACCTCAAGATGAGATCATTCTGCATTATGAGAGTGGACCCAAATCTAATGACAAGTGTCCTTATAAAAAGAAAAGGGTGGTAAGGCACAGAGGAGAAGGTCATGTGAAGACTGGGGCAGAGCCTGGAGTTAGGCACCACCAAACCAAGGAATACCTGGAGGCACCAGAAGCTGGAAGAGGCAGGGAAAGATTCTCCTCTAGAGACTTCAGAAGGATTATGGCCCTGATGATAACTTGATTTCTGACTTCTGGACTCCAGAACTATGAGATATTAAATTTATGTTGTTTTAGGCCAAGTGTTTTGTTTGTTTGTTTTGCTTTGTTTATTTGTTTTATGACAAGAAATATACAATGGAATTGTAGCCTCTGGACTTCTGGGCTTGCCTCTCCTATTTAGAACTTTTGGCCTACCACTGAGGTGGGATGTAGGTTGTCAAGCTCAGTATGCTCAGCTTACAGTGCCTAGGGCAGGACGTCTGTCCTATAGGTAAAATCTGGGTAGAGGAAGGAATCCCCTGTCTTGATGACTCACCAGGAATTTAGCCTCTTCAGTTTAGAATGGGAAAGGATGAGAAATGCTGGTGACCTGCTCCTCCCAGTGAGATAAAGTAAGCCATGACTTGGAGCTGACAGGACAGGGAACACTGTCTTCTTGGTCACACACACCATGAGAGGAGCATTCATCAGTCTGATTTTGGTAGGGAGGGAGGGAGTAGATCATGGCCCAAATGCCACAGATTCTTGCTATTCTTACCTAGTTTTAGTAGATTTTTCTTGAATAAATGTTTCTTCATTTTCTGTATAACCTTAGGACAATTTCCAGAGACTTTAAATGGTTTGGGATTTTCTATGGTTTTCATTAGCTTTGTTTATTTCACTGGAGAGAGGGTCCACAAAATTCCTCACACTATCACCCTAGAATTGGAACTCCCCCATTAGTTTTTAATGGGTAATTGATTTTTACTTAATGTTGAGATAATTTTAGATTCATATGCAGTTGTAATAAAGAATACAGAGAGATCCAGTGTGCCCTTTACCACTTCCCTCAATAATAATATCTTGTAAAACTATCGTACAGTATCACAACCATGATACTGACAGTGACAAAGTCAAGATACAGAACATTTCCATCTCGACAAGGATCTTTCATGTTGCCCTTTCATAGCCACAACCACCTCCCTAAAAGCCTAAGGGAGTTATGGGTCACCATCAAGAAAACCATTATAGGAGCCCTAGAAGGAGAAGGGGGGGAAAGGGGGTAGAAAGGTTTTTGAAAACATAATGGCTAAAAGTTTCCCAAATGTGAGGAAAGATATGGATATACAAATACAAGAAACTCAACAAACTCCAAGTACAATAAACCCAGAGATGCACAAAGAGACATAGTATAATCAAACTGTCGAACTACGAAGACAATCTTGAAAGCAGCAGAAGAAAAGTACTCATCATGCAGAAGGAATCTTCAATAAGATTATCATTGCATTTCTCAGTAGAAACATTGTAGGCCATAAGGCAGCAGGACAATAATATTTAAAGTGCGGAAGGAAAAAAACTATATAGAATCAATATAGCCAAGAATACTATATGTGGCAAAACTGTCCTTCACAAAAATGAGAGAGAAATTAAGACATTCCCAGATAAACAAAAGCTGAGGGAGTTCATTAACACTAGACCAACCCTATAAGAGTAAAGAGAGTCCTTCAAATCAAAAAGAAATGACACTAGATTCAAACATATAAAATTTAATTTAAAGTCATGAAAATGTTAAGTCATGAAAATGTTAAGTTCTCCAGTAAAGGTAAATACATAGACAAATATAAAAACATATACTATTTTAATTTTGAAAAGGAAGAAGTAAAATTAGCTTTGTTCAAAGACAACATGACCTTATAAGTAAAAACCCTACAGAATCCACACTGTTAGAACTAATAAATTCAGCCTACACATAAAAATAGTGTTTGTATACACTAAAAATGAACAATCCAAAAAGAAAATTAAGAAGCAATTTCATTTTAAATAACATCAAAAAGAATGAAGTACTTAAGAAAAACTTAACCAAGGAGGGAAAAGACTTGTACACTGAAAACTACAAAACACTGCTGAAAGAAATTAAATAAGACACAGGTAAATAAAAAGACATCCCATGTTCATGTATTGGAAGATTTAATATTGTTAAGATGTCAGTACCAATCAAATAAATCTATAGGTTCAATAGAATCCCTATCAAAATTTTTGCAGAAATAAAAAAATCCATCCTAAAATTGACATGGACTCTCAAGGTATTCTCAAATAGCCAAATCTTGAAAATGAACAACTAAGATGGAGGTATCCTACTTCCTGATTTCACAACTTATTACAAAGCTACAGTAATCATAATAGTGTGGTACTGGCATAAAGACAGACATATAGACCAATGGAATAGAACAGAGAGCTGAGAAATAAATCCTGGCATATATGATCACACTATTTTTGACAAGTATGTCAGGACCATTCAATGGGAAAAATGCAGTTTTTCCAACAAAAGGTGTTGGGAAAAAATGAAGTCACATATGAACGAATGAAGTTGGACTGTTATACTATGTTTAAATTTTACTCAAAATGGATCAAAGACGTACACATAAGAACTAAAACTATAAAACTCTTAGAAGAAAACAGGGCAAGAGCTTCATGACATTGGATTTGGCAATGATTTCTTGTATGTAACACCAAAAGTACAGGCAACAAAAGAAACATAGATAAATAGGACCATATCAAAAAATTGAAGTTGTGTGCATCAAAAAACAAAATCAGCCTAATGAAAAGACTACCAAAGAATGGGAGAAAATATTTGTAAATCATATATCTGATAACAGGTTAATATGCAGAATATAAAGAGAACACCTAAAATTCAACAGCAACCAAAACCCCTAAACAACTCAATTCAAAAATAGGCAAAGGACTTGAATAGACATTTCTCCAAAAAAGATATTACAAATGTTCAATAAGCACATGAAAAGATGATCAACATCACAAATGATTAGGGTAATGCAATCAAATCTACAATGTGATACAACCTCACACCAATTAGGATGTTTACTAAAAGGAAGGAAGGAAGGAAGGAAGGAAGGGAGGGAGGGAGGTAGGGAGGGATGAAGGGAGAAAGAAAACAAGTGTCTGTGAGGATGTGGAGAACTTGGAACCCCTGTGCAATGTTGGTGAAAAATGGTGCATGCACCATGGACAACAGTATGGAAGTTCCTCAAAAAATTAAGAGTAGAATTACCTTATCTTCCAGCAATTCCACTTCTGGGTATATTCCCAAAAGAACTGAAAGCAGAGTCTTCAGGAGATATCTGTATAGACATGTTTGCTATTCACAAACTGCCAAAAGGTGGAAGCAACCCAACCTTGCATCAATGAATGAATGAATAAACAAATCGTAGTGTATCTATAATATTATCCAGCCTTCAAAAGGAAGGAAGTTCTGACACATGCTATAACATGGATAAACTTTGAGGACATTTTGCTAAGTGAAACAAGCAAGTAAGTGTATAATTCCACTTATTTGAGGTACCTAGGGGAGTCAAATTCATGGAGACAGAAAGTAGAATGGTGGTTGTCAAGGGCTGGGGAAGGGAGGAATGGGTAGTTTTTGTTTAATGGTTACAGAGTTTCAGTTTAGGAAGATAAAGAGTTCTATCTGGACATAAAAGGTAGTGATGGTTACCCAACAATATGAATGTATTTTATACCATTAAATTTTACACTTTAAAATGGTTAAAATGGAAATTTCTGTCATGTGCATTTTACTATAATTACAAATTTAAAAAAAGATAAAAATTGACAGAACATAAAAGAGTGGGTTTATTTCTGGACTCTCAATTCTATTGCATTGGTGTATATGTCTATCCTTATGCTACTATCACAGAATCTTAATTATTGTAGTTTTGCAATAACTTTAGAAATCAGGAAGTGTTGGTCCTTCAAGACTATTGTTCTTTTTTAAGTTTTTTTTTTTTTTTTTTTTTTTTTTTGCTCTTCTGGGCCTGTTGAGTTTCCCATATGAATTTTAGTATCAAAAGCCAGGTAGGGGGCTTCCCTGGTGGAGCAGTGGTTGAGAGTCCGCCTGCCGATGCAGGGGACAAGGGCTCGTGCTCCGGTCTGGAAAGATCCCACATGCCGTGGAGCGGCTGGGCCTGTGAGCCATGGCTGCTGAGCCTGCGCGTCCGGAGCCTGTGCTCCGCAATGGGAGAGGCCATGGCAGTGAGGGGCCCGCATACCACAAAAAAAAAAAAAAAAGCCAGGTAGGATTCTGATAGGGACTGTGCTCAATCTGTGGATCAATTTGGGGAATACTGCCATCTTAACAATATTAAGTCTTCCAATTACTGAACATGGGATATCTTTCCAGTTATGTTGGTAAATTTTCAACAATGTTTTTTAGTTTTCAGAGTATAAGTTTTATACCACTTTCATTAAATTTATTTCTAAGCTTTTGATTTTTTTTGATGTTATAAGGGATTTTTTTCTTAATTTAATTTTTAGGTTGCTCATTGCAAGTGTATAGAAATAAAATTGGGTTTTGTGTATTGATCTTATATCATGCAAACTTGCTGAACTTGTTTTACTACTTCTAAAGTTTTAAAGTATGTTCCTTATCATTTTCTGTATACAAGGCCATATAATTTGGAAATAGAGATAGTTTCACTTCTTGCTTTCCAATATAGGTGCTGTTATTTTAGTTTATTGCTTAATTGCTCAAGTGAGAACCTCCAAGACAATGTTTAATAAAAAGTACTGAGATTGGCCTTCATTCTTGTCTTATTCTTGATCTTAAGGGGAAGTGTTCAGTATTTCACCATTATGTATGACTTCATCTGTGAGTTTTTTGTAGATGTCCTTTATCAAGTTAAGGAATATACCTTCTATTCCTAGGTCATTGAATGTTTTTATCATGAAGCTGTGTGGGATTTTTTCAAATGCTTTTTATGCATGTAAAAATGATCATTAAACATTATTTCTTCAAGTATTCTTTTAGCCTTGCCCACTTTCTCCTCTCTCTGGGATTCTGATAACATGAATGTTAGATCTTTTGTTATAGACATACAAGTTCCTGAGGTTATCTTCATTTATTTTTATTCTATTTTCTCTCTATATTTCAGATTGGGTAATTTCTATTTTTCTCTTTTCACGTTCACTGATTCTTTCCTCTGTTCCCTCCATTCTGCTGCTGAGCTTACTAATTCAGTTTTTATTGTTTTTGTATTTTTCATTTATGAAATTTCCATTTGTTTTCTTATTTTTATATTTTCTGTTTCTGTGCTCAGACTTTCTATTTCCTTTTTTTTTTTGAAGCCAGTTTGTAATTGCTCCCAAAAGCTTATTTATGATGGCTGCTTTAAAATCACTGTCAGGTAATTCTATCTCTTCTGTCATCAGTTTTGGCATTAACGGATTGCCTTTTATCATTAAGTTTAAGATCTTCCTGATTCTTGGTAAGATGAGTGATTTTTTAATAAAACCTCAGTATTTCAGGTATGATGTTATAAGAATCTGTATCTTATTAAAAACTTTGTTTTTTGCTGGTTTTATCTGATACTAATCTGCCAAGGTCTTCTTTTGACACAGAGGGTAGCTCCTCATAACTGGTGAGTAGAAGTGGGAGTTCTGGCTCCCCACATGGCCTCTGCTGACACCACAGTGGTGGGAGGATGTATGGCATTGTTACTGCAGGGTAATAGTGAAAATCTTGATTCTCCTCTAGACTTTCTCTGATAGGAAGTGGGATACCTAGTTACTTCTTGGTAGGGCTGAAAGTCCATGTTCCCCTATGTTATCCAGTGACACCATTGGGGAGGGGGAAGGAGGGTGTGTCTCATTATTTCCCAGTTCAAAGTTCTGCCACACTACTCAGCCTTCTTCCTACTCCAACTTTCCCAGTGGGGAGTTCGGGACACCATATTAGAGCCTAACTAAGGGAGAAGTCTAGATTCTCCAACTAAACCTTTGCAGTTGTGGGTAGGAATTAGGCCACAGTTTTTCTTTGATGTTGGCTGGAGTAGAAAAGTTACTGTCTAGGACATGGAAGCCACCAAAGTGTCCATCAACAGATGAATGGATAAAGAAGATGTGGCACATACATACAATGGAATATTACTCAGCCATAAAAAGAAAGGAAACTGAGTTATTTGTAGTGAGGTGAATGGACCTAGAGTCTGTCATACAGAGTGAAGTAAGTCCGAAAGAGAAAAACAAATACCGTATGCTAACACATGAATCTAGGGGCGGGACAGGAATAAAGATGCAGACGTAGAGAATGGACTTGAGGACACGGGGAGGGGGAAGGGTAAGATGGGATGAAGTGAGAGAGTAGCATTGACATATATACACTACCCAGTGTGAAACAGATAGCTAGAGGGAAGCAGCTGCATAGCCCAGGGAGATCAGCTCAGTGCTCTGTGTCCACCTAGAGGGGTGGGATAGGGAGGATGGGAAGGAGATGCAACAGGGAGGGGACATGGGAATATATGTATACATATAGCTGACTCACTTTGTTATACAGCAGAAACTAACATAACATTGGAAAGCAATTATACTCCAATAAAGATGTTTTTTAAAAAAAGTTACTGTCTAAAAGTTTTCTATCTTGATTCCCCTTTTATGATCCTTTAGCTATAAAGAACAGATTTAGTGAACAGTGCTCTTTTTTGTTGGCTCTTATTCATGTTATTGGGTTGTCATCTTCTTCTGTTTTAAGTTTGGTATATATGAGGCAAACAGAAAACCCAGGAGACTCAACATCATGTTGCTCCTTTAGTCCTGAGGTCCCCAGCCAGGCTTCTTTTTTTTCTCCACCTTTCAGAGTCTTTTTTTTTTTTTTTTAATTAGTTTCTGCTTTATAACAAAGTGAATCAGTCATACATATACATCTGTTCCC
Source organism: Mesoplodon mirus (assembly GCF_964341445.2). NCBI lineage: Eukaryota > Metazoa > Chordata > Mammalia > Artiodactyla > Ziphiidae > Mesoplodon > Mesoplodon mirus. The sequence goes on along the minus strand of NC_138981.1, from coordinate 107,844,745 downwards.
ACATCCCTTCCCTCATGCATCTCCCTCCCTCCCACCCTCCCCATCCCACCCCTCCAGGCGGTCACAAAGCACCGAGCTGATCTCCCTGTGCTCTGTGGCTGCTTCCCACTATCTATCTACCTTACGTATGGTAGTGTATATATGTCCATGCCTCTCTTTCGCTTTGTCACAGCTTACCCTTCCCCCTCCCCATATCCTCAAGTCCATTCTCAAGTAGGTCTGTGTCTTTATTCCCGTTTTACCCCTAGGTTCTTCATGACATTTTTTTTAAATTCTGTATATATGTGTTAGCATACGGTATTTGTCTTTCTCTTTCTGACTTACTTCACTCTGTATGACAGACTCTAGGTCTATCCACCTATTTACAAATAGCTCAGTTTCGTTTCTTTTTATGGCTGAGTAATATTCCATTGTATATATGGTGCCACAACTTCTTTATCCATTCATCTGATGATGGACACTTAGGTTGTTTCCAGCTCCGGGCTATTGTGAATAGAGCTGCAATGAACATTTTGGTACATGTCTCTTTTTCAATTATGGTTTTCTCAGGGTATATGCCTAGTAGTGGGATTGCTGGGTCATATGGTAGTTCTATTTTTAGTTTTTTAAGGAACCTCCATACTGTTCTCCGTAGTGGCTGTACATTCCCACCAGCAGTGCAAGAGTGTTCCCTTTTCTCCACACCCTCTCCAGCATTTATTGTTTCTAGATTTCTTGATGATGGCCATTCTGACTGGTGTGAGATGATATCTCATTGTAGTTTTGATTTGCATTTCTCTAATGATTAATGATGTTGAGCATTCTTTCATGTGTTTGTTGGCAGTCTGTATATCTTCTTTGGAGAAATGCCTATTTCAGTCTTCTGCCCATTTTTGGATTGGGTTGTTTGTTTTTTTGCTATTGAGCTGCATGAGCTGCTTATAAATTTTGGAGATTAATCCTTTGTCAGTTGCTTCATTTGCAAATATTTTCTCCCATTCTGAGGGTTGTCTTTTGGTCTTGTTTATGGTTTCCTTTGCTGTGCAAAAGCTTTGAAGTTTCACTAGGTCCCATTTGTTTATCTTTGTTTTTATTTCCATTTCTCTAGGAGGTGGGTCCAAAAGGATCTTGCTGTGATTTATGTTATAGAGTGTTCTACCTATGTTTTCCTCTAAGAGTTTGATAGTTTCTGGCCTTACATTTAAGTCTTTAATCCATTTTGAGCTTATTTTTGTGTATGGTGTTAGGGAATGATCTAATCTCAGACTTTTACATGTCCCTGTCCAGTTTTCCCAGCACCACTTATTTTTTTTATGACCTTGTTATTATTTATTTGGAGATAAAGTATGGTTTTAGGAGGTCGGTATGGTAGCACCACTTATTGAAGAGGCTGTCCTTTCTCCACTGTACATTCCTGCCTCCTTTATCAAAGATAAGTTGGCCATATGTGCGTGGGTTTATCTCTGGGCTTTCTATCCTGATCCACTGATCTATCTTTCTGTTTTTATGCCAGTACCACACTGTCTTAATTACTGTAGCTTTGTAGTATAGTCTGAAGTCAGGGAGCCTGATTCCTCCAGCTCCGTTTTTCGTTCTCAAGATTGCTTTGGCTATTCGGGGTCTTTTGTTTTTCCAAACAAATTTTGAAATTTTTTGCTCTAGTTCTGTGAAAAATGCCAGTGGTAGTTTGATAGGGATTGCATTGAATCTGTAGATTGCTTTGGGTAGTAGAGTCATTTTCACAATATTGATTCTTCCAATCCAGGAGCATGGTATATCTCTCCATCTATTTGTATCATCTTTAATTTCTTTCATCAGTGTCTTATAATTTTCTGCATACAGGTCTTTTGTCTCCTTAGGTAGGTTTATTCACAGATATTTTATTCTTTTTGTTGCAATGGTAAATGGGAGTGTTTTCTTGATTTCATTTTCAGATTTTTCATCATTAGTGTACAGGAATGCCAGAGATTTCTGTACATTAATTTTGTATCCTGCTACTTTACCAAATTCATTGATTAGCTCTAGTAGTTTTCTGGTAGCATCTTTAGGATTCTCTATGTAGAGTATCATGTCATCTGCAAACAGTGACAGCTTTACTTCTTCTTTTCCAATTTGGATTCCTTTTATTTCCTTTTCTTCTCTGATTGCTGTGGCTAAAACTTCCAAAACTATGTTGAGTAAGAGTGGTGAGAGTGGGCAACCTTGTCTTGTTCCTGATCTTAGTGGAAATGCTTTCAGTTTTTCACCATTGAGGACAATGTTGGCTGTGGGTTTGTCATATATGGCCTTTATTATGTTGAGGAAAGTTCCCTCTATGCCTACTTTCTGCAGGGTTTTTATCATAAATGGGTGTTGAATTTTGTCGAAAGCTTTCTCTGCATCTATTGAGATGATCATATGGTTTTTCTCCTTCAACTTGTTAATATGGTGTATCACATTGATTGATCTGTGTATATTGAAGAATCCTTGCATTCCTGGAATAAACCCCACTTGATCATGGTGTATGATCCTTTTAATGTGCTGTTGGATTCTGTTTGGTAGTATTTTGTTGAGGATTTTTGCATCTATGTTCATCAGTGATATTGGCCTGTAGTTTTCTTTCTTTGTGACATCCTTGCCTGGTTTTGGTATCAAGGTGATGGTGGCCTCGTAGAATGACTTTGGGAGTGTTCATTCCTCTGATATTGTTTGGAAGAGTTTGAGAAGGATGGGTGTTAGCTCTTCTCTAAATGTTTGATAGAATTCGCCTGTGAAGCCATCTAGTCCTGGGCTTTTGTTTGATGGAAGATTTTTAATCACAGTTTCAATTTCAGTGCTTGTGATTGGTCTATTCATATTTTCTATTGCTTCCTGAGTCAGTCTTGGCAGGTTGTGCATTTCTAACAATTTGTCCATTTCTTCCAGGTTGTCCATTTTATTGGCATAGAGTTGCTTATAGTAATCTCTCATGATCTTTTGTATTTCTGCAGTGTCAGTTGTTACTTCTCCTTTTTCATTTCTAATTCTATTGATTTGAGTCTTCTCCCTTCTTTTCTTGATGAGTCTGGCTAATGGTTTGTCAATTTTGTTTATCTTCTCAAAGAACCAGCTTTTAGTTTGGTTGATGTTTGCTATCGTTTCCTTCATTTCTTTTTCATTTATTTCTGATCTGATCTTTATGATTTCTTTCCTTCTGCTAACTTTGGGGGTTTTTTGTTCTTCTTTCTCTAATTGCTTTAGGTGCAGGGTCAGGTTGTTTACTCGAAATGTTTCCTGTTTCTTAAGGTGGGATTGTATTGCTATAAACTTCCCCCTTAGAACTGCTTTTGCTGCGTCCCATAGGTCTTGGGTCGTCGTGTCTCCATTGTCATTTGTTTCTAGGTATTTTTTAATTTCCTCTTTGATTTCTTCAGTGATCACTTCGTTATTGAGTAGTGTATTGTTTAGCCTCCATGTGTTTGTATTTTTTACAGATCATTTCCTGTAATTGATGTCTAGTCTCATAGCATTGTAGTCGGAAAAGATACTTGATACAATTTCAATTTTCTTAAATTTACCAAGGCTTGATTTGTGACCCAAGATATGATCTATCCTGGAGAATGTTCCATGAGCACTTGAGAAAAATGTGTATTCTGTTGTTTCTGGATGGAATGTCCTACAAATATCAACTAAGTCCACCTTGTTTAATGTATCATTTAAAGCTTGTGTTTCCTTATTTATTTTCATTTTGGATGATCTGTCCATTGGTGAAAGTGGGGTGTTAAAGTCCCCTACTATGAGTGTGTTACTGTCGATTTCCCCTTTTATGGCTGCTAGTATTTGCCTTATGTATTGAGGTGCTCCTATGTTGGGTGCATAAATATTTACAATTGTTATATCTTCTTCTTGGATCGATCCCTTTATCGTTATGTAGTGTCCTTCTTTGTCTCTTCTAATAGTCTTTATTTTAAAGTCTATTTTGTCTGATATAAGAATTGCTACTCCAGCTTTCTTTTCATTTCCATTTGCATGGAATATCTTTTTGCATCCCCTTACTTTCAATCTGTATGTGTCTCTAGGTCTGAAGTGGGTCTCTTGTAGACAGCATATATATGGGTCTTGTTTTTGTATCCATTCAGCCACTCTGTGTCTTTTGGTGGGAGCATTTAGTCCATTTACATTTAAGGTAATTATTGATATGTATGTTCCTGTTCCCATTTTCTTAATTGTTTTGGGTTCGTTATTGTAGGTCTTTTACTTCTGTTGTGTTTCTTGCCTAGAGAAGTTCCTTTAGCATTTGTTGTAAAGCTGGTTTGGTGGTGCTGAACTCTCTCAGCTTTTGCTTGTCTGTAAACGTTTTAATTTCTCCATCAAATCTGAATGAGATCCTTGCTGGGTAGAGTAATCTTGGTTGCAGGTTTTTCTCCTTCATCACTTTAATTATGTCCTGCCACTCCCTTCTGGCTTGTCGAGTTTCTGCTGAGAGATCAGCTGTTAACCTGATGGGGATTCCCTTGTGTGTTATTTGTTGTTTTTCCCTTGCTGCTTTTAATATGATTTCTTTGTGTTTAATTTTTGACAGTTTGATTAATATGTGTCTTGGTGTATTTCTCCTTGGATTTATTCTGTATGGGACTCTCTGTGACTCCTGGACTTGATTAACTATTTCCTTTCCCATATTGGGGAAGTTTTCAACTATAATCTCTTCAAATATTTTCTCAGTCCCTTTCTTTTTCTCTTCTTCTTCTGGAACCCCTATAATTCGAATGTTGGTGCATTTAATGTTGTCCCAGAGGTCTCTGAGACTGTCCTCTGTTCTTTTCATTCTTGTTTCTTTATTTTGCTCTGCATCAGTTATTTCCACTATTTTATCTTCCACCTCACTTATCCGTTCTTCTGCCTCAGTTATTCTGCTATTGATCCCATCTAGAGTATTTTTCATTTCATTTATTGTGTTTTTAATCGATGCTTGATTCATCTTTAGTTCTTCTAGGTCCTTGTTAACTGTTTCTTGCATTTTGTCTATTCTATTTCCAAGATTATGGATCTTGGAAATAGAATCTTGGATCATCTTTACTATCATTATTCTGAATTCTTTTTCAGGTAGACTGCCTATTACCTCTTCATTTGTTAGGTCTGGTAGGTTTTTATCTTGCTCCTTCACCTGCTGTGTGTTTCTTTGTCTTCTCATTTTGCTTATGTTACTGTGTTTGGGGTCTCCTTTTTGCAGGCTGCAGGTTCGTACTTCCCGTTGTTTTTGGTGTCTGTCCCCAGTGGCTAAGGTTGTTTCAGTAGGTTGTGTAGGCTTCCTGGTGGGGGGGATTAATGCCTGTGTTCTGGTGGTTGAGGCTCGATCTTGTCTTTCTGGTGGACAGGTCCACGTCTGGTGGTGTGTTTTGGGGTGCCTATGGCCTTATTATGTTTTTAGGTAGCCTCTCTGCTAATGGGTGGGGTTGTGTTCCTGCCTTGCTAGTTGCTTGGCATAGGGTGACCAGCACTGTAGCTTGCTGGTCGTTGACTGAAGCTGGGTGCTGGTGTTGAGATGGAGATCTCTGGGAGATTTTCGCTGCTTGATATTATGTGGAGCTGGGAGGTCTCTTGTGGACGCGTGTCCTGAAGTTGTCTCTCCCACTTCAGAGGCACAGCACTGACTCCTGGCTGCAGCACCAAGAGCCTTTCATCCACTCGGCTCAGAATAACAGGCAGAAAAAGTAGAAAGAAAGAATTAGTAGAAGAAAGAAAGAGAGAGGGAAAGAAAGGAAGAAGGGAAGAAAGGAAGGAAGGACAGAAGAAAGAAAGAAAGGAGGGAGGGAGGGAGGAAGGATGGAAAGAAAGAAGGAAAGAAAGGAGGGAGGGAGGGAGGAATGAAAGCAAAAGGAAGAGTGAATGGAAGAAGGGAGGGAGGGAGGGAGGAAGGAAAGAAAGAAAGAAAGACAGGAGGGAGGGAGGGAGGAAGGAAAGAAAAAGAAAGTGGAAAGAAGAAGGGTGGGAGGGAGGGAGGGAGGAAACAAAAAGAAAGAAGGAAAGGAGGAGCGGAGGGAGGGAGGGAGGAAGGGAAGGTAGGAAAAAAAGAAAGAGCAGGTAAAGTAAAATAGAATAAAGTATGAAATATAGTAGCGTTATTAAAATTAAAAAGTAATTATTGAAAAAAAACGGACCGATAGAACCCTGGGACATATGGTGGAAGCAAAGCTATACAGAGAGAATCTTACACAGAAGATTACACATACACATTCACAAAAAGAGAGCATGGGGAAAAATCAAAAATCTTGCTCTCCAAGTCCACCTCCTCAATTTGGGATAATTCGTTGTAAAAAGAGGAAAAGGGCGAGAAGTCTGAAATCTTGCTCTCTAAGTCCACCTCCTTAATTTGGGATAATTCGTTGTAAAAAGAGGAAAAGGGGGGAAAGTCTTAAATCTTGTCCTCAAAGTCCACTTCCTCAATTTGGGATGATTCGCTGTCCATTCATGCACTCCACAGACGCAGGGCACATCAAGTGGACCGTGGAGCTTTAATCCGCTGCCTCCGAGGCTGCACAGAGAGATTTCCCTGTCTCTGCTCTCACAGCTCCCGGGTCTCAGCCTTGGACCTGGCCCCGCCTCTGCGCGTAGGTCGCCGGAGGGCGTCCGTTCTTCGCTCAGACAGGACGGGTTTAAAGTAGCCGCTGATTCGGGGGCTCTGGCTCACTCAGGCAGAGGGGAGGGAGGGGCGCGCAGTGTGGGGCGGGCCTGCGGCGGCAGAGGCCAGCGTGACATTGCAGCAGCCCGTGGCGCTCCGTGTGCTTTCCCGGGAAAGCCGTCCCCGGGTCTCGGGACCCCGGCAGTGGCGGGGTGCACAGGCCCCCCGGAAGGCGGGGCGGACAGTGACCCGCGCTCGCACACAGGCCCCGCGGCGGTGGCGGCAGCGGCAGCGGCGGCGGCAGCCCCAGCGTCCCACGCCCATCTCCGAGGTCCGCGCCTTACCCGCGGCTCGCGCCTGTCTCCGGCGCTTCCCCAAGCAGCCCTCTTAATGCCCTCTCCTCGCACACCAGGAAACAAAAGGGAAAAAAGTCTCTTGCCTCTTCGGCAGCTCCAGACCCTTTCCCCGGACTCCCTCCAGGCTAGCCGTGGTGCACTAACCCCTTCAGGCTCTCTTCCTGCCGCCAGCCCCAGTCCTCTCCCTGCGCTCCGACTGAAAGCCGATACCCGAGCCTCAGCTCCCAGCCCCGCCCGCCCTGGCGGCCGAGCAGACAAGCCTCTCGGGCTGGTGTGTGCCTGAGGGCACCGATCCTCTGTGCGGGAATCTCTCCGCTTTGCCCTCCGCGCCCCTGTTGCTGTGCTCTCCTCCGCTACTCTGAAGCTTTCCCCCTCCGCCACCTGCAGTCTCCGCCCGCGAAGGGGCTTATAGTGAGTGGAAACCTTTCCTCCTTCACGGCTCCCTCCCACTGGTGCAGGTCCCGTCCCTATCCTATTGTCTCTGTTTATTCTTTTGCCCTACCCAGGTACGTGGGGAGTTTCTTGCCTTTTGGGGGGTCTGAGGTCTTCTGTCAGCCTTCAGTAGGTGTTCTGTAGGAGTTGTTCCACGTGTAGATGAATTTCTGATGTATCTGTGGGGAGGAAGGTGATCTCCGCGTCTTACTCTTCCGCCATCTTCCTCCGGGGCCTCTCGGAGTCTTCTTAAGTTTGTTTTATATATGCTCATGGGTTTCAGTTGCACTTAGCAGGAAAAATATGGAAAAGTAAATCTACTCCATCTTCCCAGAAGTAGAATACTGCTAATCAAAACTTTTAAAATACAGTTGTTCAACCAGCTACACATCCATTTGACTTAGCATTACCCATTGCATATTTAATCATTCTAATGCATTAGTGTGCATACTTTCATTTAACAAAAGATTTTGAGCATCTACTATGTCCTAAGAACTAATAAATAAGGCCCCATCTTTTCCCTCAAGGCATTTAGAATCCAGTGAGAGGAGACAAGAGGGCATTTGATAAAAATATTTTTTCAAACGTGCAATGGCCTTGCAAAGGAGAGAAGCCTATATGATAGATAACATAAAAGACTGTTAATGTATTGCTGAAATCTAAATATGGTATCCCTTTAGTTTCCCCCTAACTATCAGTCTACCAGTCTAGTAACCCTTTTAACAAAGGTAATTGAATTAGCTTAACAATATTTATTTATATTGAACCAAGAGTACTCTTTGTATTTACTTATATTTTGATAAATGTTCATAAACTTATCTGCTTATTAATATAAAATTGGGAGGTGATCAATGCCAAGATGGCTCTAGTCTATAATTGGAAGGAATTACATTTCTCACATTTCTGGTGAAAAAAAATAATCAGAACAACATTTGTGAATGAGAGAAATATTTGGATATCTCTGTTCTTCTGATAACTCTCCTATACTTATGATTTCTCAAAAATTAGTGACAGAGGTTCCATGACTATATCTGGAATCTGTTCCATTTCCCTGACATTAATTCATCTGGCTTGTAGGTTTAAAACACTGAAAGAACATTAATGCTTTCTTACTATTCTTTCCCATTTACTGGCCCTCATCTTACTCCTAACCACATTTATTCAATGGGTTCCAACAGGAAGGTATTTCTTTTCCTTATAAAGGTTGGACACAAAATAGCATTCAATCATTATACTTCTCTTTGTCATCTGTTAATAGTATGTCTCTAGCAAATAGCAAATAGTATGTCTCTCTTGTTCTGGTTTTTATCCTTACATCTAACACAGTTATCAAAGCCCTTTTGTCTGTCCTCAACATTTTTATAGGTCTCAGCATAAAGAGGTCTAACCTCTCTAACCATAGTCTTACAGAATATTTTGTATTCGTCCTTGATTGTATGTATTTTCTTCTATATTTGTGCACGTATCTCAAGAAAAATATGAACTCATGAGAGATTTCCCAGTGCAGCCACATAGTTTTCTTTAGATGCCTCTGCTATTCAAAATGTTTTTTTTTTCATGTCTTATCCTTCTTGAGTCCTTTCTGTCTTCATATCCAGCCTGTGAAAATCTTTTTAAATTCAAGAATAACTTTGAATATCCAAACCTCCCTTCCCTTAGCTTTCTTCCCCCTTTCAGTGCTTTTTTGGGTCAGTATGTGCCAGTATGTGCCAGTAAAGTAGATAAGCACTTTTTTTCTAGAACAATGTTGCCAAGTGCCTACTCAAATGAACACTTTCCTCTCAACTCATCACTTTGGAAGGGCAAAAAGTTCGTATGGTAACCCTTGAATGTGTAGATGTGTACATATAATCTCTGCCTCCCCCCATTTATATGAACATAAAATATCTAAAATGGATGTTTCTGTTCTCATGCTTTGTCTTTACATCAAAAAAATAATATTTTCCCTTAGTGTATTTATGCTGACATTAACCAACACTTGGCCAAAAAAGGGTCATGTGAGGTTAGAATAAAAAGCATCAGAGAGCAATTGTAAAAGCATTTAATATTTTACTAATATACCATTACCATAAGCTATTATGTAAAAACTAAAATACAACCCATCATACACACACCACACAGAAATCTATGTTTCTCCCCCAAAAGAATTTCACATAATGGCCCAGTGTTGTATATCTCAAACTTCTTTCACTCTGAAATTGTATTTTATACAAAATAACATAATTCTACTACCATAAGGCATATAAGAAAAAAAAATCTGGAGTAGCTATTTTTAATAGCTATTTATAACTATGAATATTATGTTATTCATTAAAGATGTAAGATGCATGTAAAAAGCACACTTAATACCTCCTACACATTTCTTTTTTTTTCTTATGAAAGGAAGACTAGTTTTCTCTAGTAGCCTTTTTCCAGCTTTATTGAGGAATTATTGACAAATAAAAATTATACATATTTAGGTGTACAGTGTGATTTAAGTGTACAAGGTGAGGATTTAATACAGATAAAAGTGATTTATACACTGCCATTACAATATTAGAGTATTCTGAATTTGACTATATATTTACCTTTACCAATGAGTTTTATACTTCCATACATTTCCATGCTGTTGTATCCTTTTGTTTCAATCTGAAGTACTCTCTTTAGCACTTCTTGTAAATCAGGTCCAGTGGTGAAGAACTCCAGCTTTTGTTTGGAATGTCTTTATCTCTCCATTTCTGAAGGTCAGCTTTACCAAGTAGTACAGTATTCTTGCTTGGAAGTTTTTTTCCTTGAGCACTTTGAATATACCATCCCAATCTCTCCATTTCTGAAGGTCAGCTTTACCAAGTAGTACAGTATTCTTGCTTGGAAGTTTTTTTCCTTGAGCACTTTGAATATACCATCCCACTCTCTCCTGGCCTTCAAGATCCCTGCTGAGAAATCTGCTGAAAGCCTTATAGGGCAGGGAGGAAGGGTTACTAGTATGTGATGAGTCTCCTTTCTCTGGCCACTTTCAAAATTCTGCCTTTGACTTTTGACAATTTCATTAAAATGTGTCTCAGGGTAATCTTCTTTGTGTTGATCTTGCTTGGGGTACTTTGTGCTTCATGTATCTGGAGTTCCATATCCCTCCTAAGACTTAGGAAGTTTTCAGCTATTATTTCTTTAAATAGGCTTTTCTGCCCCTTTCTCTCTCTCTTCTTCTGGGACTTCCATAATGCGTATATTCATTTTTTTGATGGTGTACCACAAGTCACATGTTTCTTCACTCTTTTTTTATTCTTTCAACTTTTTGTTTCTCTAACTGGCTAATTTGAAATGACTTGTCTTGAGTTTTCTGATTTTTTCTTCTGTATGACTGAGTCTACTTTTGAAGTTCTCTATTGAATTTTTCAATTTTGTCATTGTATTCTTCAGCTCTAGGATTTGGGGGATTTTATGGTTCTATTTCTTTATTAAATTTCTCATTTTGTTCATGCATTGTTTGACTGATTTTGTTTGACTGTCTGTGTTCTCTCACATCTCACTGAGCTTCTTTAAGAAGATTATTTTTAATTCTTTGCCAGGCTATTCTTGGATCTCCATTTCTTTGGGATCAGTTACTAAAATAAAGCTGCATTAGTTTCCTCTGGTGGTGCCATGTTTATCTGTTCCTTTATGATCTGTGTAGCCCTCCATTTGTGTCTATGCATTTTAAGGAGCAAATGCCTCTTTCAGTCTTTATAGACTATTTTCGGCAAGTAAAGACCTTATCCTGTCAGGTCTGCAGGCTGATGGTCTTGTCTCTGGAATTACAGCCTAGTGGGTTTGGAGCTGGGTCAAATGGCTGCTGCTGGGTCTGGAGTAGGTCTGTGGCAGGCCTATTACTAGGGGCTCAGTCAGTTGTGGATTCTGTTTGATCCCTGGGCAGATGAGACTCCCTTCAGAACCTTGGTGTACAGGGCTGCCGCTGGGACAAGGGTCTGCTTCAGGGTCCACAGACGGTAGGCCTTTTTTACCAGGGGCATGGATGGGTATGGCTTCCTCTGGAATCCTGGGAGTGCTCTCAACAGGTCACTGGGTGGGTCCATTGGGTGGGCAGGGTTGGTCTGAGACTGTAGCTGAGAGAGGCTGAAACTCAGTTACTCTCAAATCCTTTTTGATTACATGAAAATAAAAGTAAAGATCCCCACTCAGTTCATCCAATCCTTGGTGTCAATGACTCCTGAATTCTTAAGTTTATATAGCCATGTATTTTAAATTGACCACAGAAAGCAATTCAGTACCAGATCACAAACTGGCCACCCAGTGTAAAGGAAACCACTGTGGTTGTTGAGATAACAAATGGCCTTACTTAAATGTCCCTCTATTTCCAAAATAGTGTCAATTCATTATCATTATCATCATCCTGAAATTGATGTGTGCAATACAGGCAGACTGTTGAGCTCTCAGTCTGATTCAGAATATTATATTTCATTAGGCTCATTAAAAAATTGGAAATTTTACCATGTTGTTCATTAGGAGCATAAAGATAACGTCTTGAATTCTGAATTCCAAGCACATTACTGAAGATGCATCTTTTGATGACAGAGAAGTCATAGTGTGGATTTATTTGAAGAATTATATTTTACATATGATTATCAATAACAGTGAAAAGTATGAACTCATTAAAATTATTTTTTTTAATTTGCTGACTTATTGCCTAAAAGCTATTCTCTCTGCCCATCTCCCCAAAATGAATTACACAGCAACACTTGGTTACTTTTATTCCATGACACAAAGCTTTAGAAACTACATGAAATACTGACCTCCACTGTTGACTTCAACTTATAGCCTGCTTTGAAATCTGTTGTTAATGTATGAGTAGAGTGATAATACAGACTTTTAGTTAGAAGCTAAATTTGGTTTTGGTCAGATATGGATGAGATGTAGGTACTACTCTGGTAGAGCAGATGAGGTGATATCTTAATGGAATAGAATGGGAAGAGGTTGGGGAAACCAAGGGTGAGAAGAGCAAGAGAATCCTTCAAACTTAATCTACATTATGATTTTACTTCAAATCCTCTCCATTCTAAATAGAATAGGTAGATATAGTGGAGGGAGATAGAAAAATTCCTTGGTTATAACCTGTAGTTATAGTTTTAAGAATATAACAACTTAACATAGTATGTCATCTGGGATTTGATAGTTTATACAATTTTTTGACATCTGTTTTTGAAAACAAGAGCAAAATTACAATAGAAGGTTTTTAAATGAGTTTAAAAGGGTAAATTTTAGTTAAAATGCTGTATCCACATCCAAGACTAAAACATGCAATTAGCCATTTAGATAACCTAGTAATTTTTTTTAAATAAAGTGAAACTTTACAATACCATATCATCTTTTATCACCCCAGTCTTGAGTTAACATCATCATGGGGCACATAAGGTGTTACTGAACTTCACAATTATATAATTTGCTTTCGGATCACATATGCTACCACTATTAAGAGAAGACCACTGTAAAATCACATAGTGGTAAAATCTAAGATGGTATTCCAATTTTATCTAGTTAACTCCCTGTCATCTGAGTAATTTTTTTTTCTGGAAATCAATTGACTAGTTACACCTAGGTTTCTCTTCTGCCTTTGACTCTAACACACTCTACTCAATTTTTTGAGGTCATAGTTAAAATGCTGCCATTCTCAACATATTCTTTTTTGTATATTTCCAAAGTACTTTAAATTATGTAAAAATCTGTCTTTCCTTCAAAATGAAGGCTCATTGAAGGCAGGGAATATGTCTTGTTTAGCTTTTCAATCTCATTCTTTTCTATGTGCATGATGAATAAATAACCATTTTATCTCTGATTGCCTCAATTTCCTATTTGTTATTTATCCTCTTCCCTCTTTCTTCCACTTTCCATTAGTAAAAACTCTAAGAGTTATACCACAGGAAGTGTTTACACTGCTTACCTCAGGCACAAAATTCTGTTGTGAAAATAGAACAAAAACTAGACAAGAAATTTGAAAGAAAAGCCCACTGTGAAATTCGAATATGAATAGTGAAATTGGGACAGTATAATTTAGTAAGATGGCAAAATTAATCCCCCAACGTAATCATGTTCAAAAAGCAGTTTGTGGTAGCATGTGTTTTACAGTAAAATGGCAGAAAGAAAGAAAAGGAATAAAAGTTCTGTCAAGTAACTTTTGCTTAGGGTCATCACAGAAGGCCTAAGACTTACAGTATTGAGAAGAAAAAGAACAGGGAAATTAAAGAAGAAAAGGGAATAAATGAAGTGACTTACAGAGAAACTATATATAATAGTTATAATATAACTATATAAAAACACTCAAAGGTCAGTTGAATGGAATTAATTTCCAATACGTGTTTGATTAAAATATCACAAAGTATATTTAATTTTTAATTTTAACACATAAGAAAGAGATGAGATTTTCAAAGATTAAAGAGAATATATGGATAACTTTATCAAAATAGAATACTGAGCATATCTCTACTGCTGATTCTCCTAAAAAATCTAGTTGAAATGACTGAAAAATAAAGAGAATTGTCTATAAGACCAGAGGAGGAAAGAAAATAGAAATACAATCAGCAAAGCAGAATTTTTTCTATTGTACTTTTTGTTCTCTGAATTTTTAAGACATGTTTTTAAAAAACAAACAGCAGACCCTAAATGGAGTCACTTGTCCCATGACAGCAAACTAAGACCATATCTCACATGACTGCAGTTGCAGCCTCTCACAGGAATGTTACCTTTAGTCAGTCAATCTGGAATTATCAGATCAGCACTAGTGAGGTCATCTACAAGATATACCCACCACTGCCCTTCCACCAAAGGAAGGTGACCCTGCCTAAAACAATCCAATCTTTGTTAGAAACCTCCTTTTTCCACCCCCTCTGACTATATAGCCTTCTATTTTGTACAGCTCCTTAGAGTTCCTTTCTACTTACCAGATGGGAGGCTGCCCAAGTCATGAATTGTTGAATAAAGCCAATTAGATTTTCAAATTTACTCAGTTTAAATTTGTTTTATTACAGATGAAAGCATTCTTCCAAAATTTAATCTTTGTTCAGTCATACTTAAGAACAAAATAGGCATGAAAAAGCTGATTGGAAACTCTGTATATGAGGGTGGGCTTTGTGACTGGTGGATCTCCCAATAAGTGATTGAGTGGGACTTAATAATGTCATATGGTTACTCTAAAGTTTCAGTATTTGAAAGTTTTTTGAGGGCTAGTCAAGAAAGGAATAGTCTAACCAGCTACTCTGAATAGGGGTGAGTTACATTCATTGGCCTTCCAGTGTTCAGGGAATAAGTGGGGGATGGGGGATCTCAGAATTAATTATGTAGGGTTTCAGATGATCTCTCTTTTGACTAAGGTCCCATTGCTATCCTCTGATGTGCCTGGTGTTTTCCAGGAAAAAGTCTTATTTGTTCAATTTTACCTGATACTAAAATTCTCATTTTCTACAAGAAGTGATGATGTGAAGATGGCAGAAGAGTAAGACGTGGAGATGACCTTCCTCCCCACAAATACATCAGAAATACATCTACACATGGAACAACTCCTACAGAACACCTACTGAACGCTGCCAGAAGACCTCAGACCTCCTAAAAGGCAAGAAACTCCCCACGTACCTGGGTAGGGCAAAAGAAAACACAATAAGCAGAGACAAAAGAATAGGGATAGGACCTGCACCAGTGGGAGGGAGCTGTGAAGGAGGAAAGGTTTCCACACACTAGGAAGCCCCTTCGCGGGCAGAGACTGCGGGTGGCGGAGGGGGGAAGCTTCGGAGCCACAGAGGAGAGCGCAGCAACAGGGGTGCAGAGGGCAAGCGGAGAGATTCCCGCACAGAGGATCGGTGCCGACCAGCACTCACCAGCCCAAGAGGCTTGTCTGCTCACCCGCCAGGGCAGGTGGGGGCTGGGAGCTGAGGCTCGGGCTTCGGTCGGATCCAGGGAGAGTACTGGGGTTGGGGGCATGAACACAGCCTGAAGGGGGTTAGTGTGCCACGGCTAGGCGGGAGGGAGTCGAGGAAAAAGTCTGGAGCTGCCGAACAGACGAGACTTTTTCTTGCCTCTTTGTTTCATGGTAGCAAGGAAAGAGGATTCAGAGCACCAGTTAAAGGAGCTCCAGAGACAGGTGTGAGCCACGGCTATCAGCACGGACCCCAGAGACGGGCATGAGATGCTAAGGCTGCTGTTGCTGCCACCAAGAAGCCTGTGTGCAAGCACAGGTCACTATCCACACCTTCCCTCCTGGGAGGCTATGCAGCCTGCCACTGCCAGGGTCCCATGATCCAGGAACAACTTCCCCGGGAGAATGCATGGCGCGCCTCAGGCTGCTGCAACGTCACGGCGGCCCCTGCCACTGCACACTTGCCCCGCATCCATACCCCTCCCTACCCCCGGCCTGAGTGAGCCAGAGCCCCCGAATCAGCTGCTCCTCTAACCCTGCCCTCGCTGAGCAAAGAACAGACACCCTCAGGTGACCTACACGCAGAGGCAGGGCCAAATCCAAAGCTGAATCCAAGGAGCTGTGCAAACAAAAAAGAGAAAGGGAAATCTCTCCCAGCAGCCCCAGGAGTAGCGGATTAAATTTCCACAATCAATTTTATGTGTCCTGCATCTGTGGAATACCTGAATACAAAACAAATCATCCCAAATTGAGGAGGTGAACTTTGGGAGCAAAGATATATCTTTTTCCTTTTTCTCTTTTTGTGAGTGTGTATCTGTATGCTTTTGTGTGTGATTTTGTCTGTACTGATTTGCTTTTACCATTTGTCCTAGGGTTCTGTCTGTCAGTTTGGGGTTTTTTGGTTTTGTTTTTGGGGTTTTTTTTACTTAAGAAAATTTTTTTCTTAATAGTTATTTTTCATTCTTTATTTTAAAAACTGTCTTATTTTACTTTACTTTATCTTGTTTTATTTTATTTTATCTTCTTCTTTCTTTCTTTTTCTTTTTTTTTCTCCCTTTTATTCTGAGCCGTGTGAAGGACAGGCTCCTGGTGCTCCAGCCAGGCATCAGGGCTGTGCCACTGAGGTAGGAGAGCCAAGTTCAGGACACTGGTCCACAAGAGACCTCACAGCTCCACATAATATCAAACGGCACAAATCTCCCAGAGATCTCCATCGCAACACCAACACCCAGCTCCACTCAATGACCAGCAAGCTACAGTGTTGGACACCCTATGCCAAACAACTAGCAAGACAGGAACATAGCCCCATCCATTAGCAGAGAGGCTGCCTAAAATCAGGATAAGGCCTGAGACACTCCAAAAAACACCACCAGACGTGGACCTGCCCACCAGAAAGACAAGATCCAGCCTCATCCACCAGAACACAGGCACTAGTCCCCTCCACCAGGAAGACTACACAACCCACTGAACCAACCTTAGCCACTGGGGACAGACACTAAAAACAACGGGAACTACGAACCTGCAGCCTGCGAAAAGGAGACCCCAAACACAGTAAGTTAAGCAAAATGAGAAGACAAAGAAACACACAGCAGATGAAGGAGCAAGGCAAAAACCCACCAGACCTAACAAATGAAGAGGAAATAGGGGGTCTACCTGAAAAAGAATTCAGAATAATGATAGTAAAGATGATCCAAAATCTTGGAAATAGAAGGGAGAGAATACAAGGAATGTTTAACAAGGACCTAGAGGAACTAAAGAGCAAACCAACAGTGATGAACAACACAATAAATGAAATCAAACATTCTCTATAAGGGATCAATAGTAGAATAACTGAGGCAGAAGAAAGGATAAGTGACCTGGAAGATAAAAGAGTGGAAATAACTACTGCAGAGCAGAATAAAGATAAAAGAATGAAAAAAATTGACAGTCTCAGAGACTTCTGGGACAACATTAAACACCCCAACATTCAGATTATAGGGATCTCAGAAGAAGAAGAGAAAAAGAATGGGACTGAGAAAATATTTCAAAAGATTATAGATGAAACTTCCCAACTAAGGGAAAGGAAATAGTTAATCAAGTCAAGTAAGCACAGAGAGTCCCATACAGGATAAATCCAAGGAGAAACACGTGAAGAAAAATATTAATCAAACTATCAAATATTAAATACCAAGAAAAAATATTAAAAGCAGCAAGGGAAAAAAACAACACATAAGGGAATCCCCATAAGGTCAACAGCTGATCTTTCAGCAGAAACTCTGCAAGCCAGAAGGGAATGGCAGGACATATTTAACGTGATGAAGGAGAAAAACCTACAACCAAGATTACTCTACCCAGCAAACATCTCATTCAGATTTGACGGAGAAATTAAAACCTTTAAAGACAAGCAAAAGCTAAGATAATTCAGCACCAGCAAACCAGCTTTACAACAAATGCTAAAGGAACTTCTCTAGGCAGGAAACACAAGAAAAGGAAAAGACGTACAATAATAAACCGAAAACAATTAAGAAAATGGGAATAGGAACATACACATGGATAATTACCTTAAATGTAAATGGATTAACTGCTCCAACCAAAAGACATAGATTGGCTGAATGGATACAAAAACAATACCTGTATATATGTTGTCTACAGGAGACCCACTTCAGACCTACGGACACATACAGACTGAAAGTGAGGGGATGGAAAAAGATATTCCATGCAAATGGAAATCAAAAGAAACCTGGAGTAGCAATTCTCATGTCAGATAAAATAGACTTTAAAACAAAGACTATGACAAGAGACAAAGAAGGACACTACATAATGATCACGGATCGATCCAAGAAGAAGATATAACAATTGTAAAGATTTATGCACCCAACATAGGAGCACCTCAATACATAAGGCAAATACTAACAGCCATAAAAGGGGAAATCGACAGTAACACATGCATAGTAGGGGACTTCAACACCCCACTTTCACCAATGGACAGATCATCCAAAATGAAAATAAATAAGGAAACACAAGCTTTAAACGATACATCAAACAATATGGACTTAATTGATATTTATAGGACATTCAATCCAAAAACAAGAGAATACACATTCTTCTCAAGTGCTCATGGAACATTCTCCAGGATAGATCATATCTTTGGGCACAAATCAAGTCTTGGTAAATTTAACAGTAGAAATCGTATCAAGTATCTTTTCCGACCACAACACTATGAGACTAGATATCAATTACAGGAAAAAATCTGTAAGAAATGCAAACACATGGAGGCTAAATAACATACTACTTAATAAGCAAGAGATCACTGAAGAAATCTAAGAGGAAATCAAGAAATACCTAGAAACAAATGACAATGAAAACACGATGACCCAAAACCTTTGGGATACAGCGAAAGGAGTTCTAAGAGGGAAGTTTATAGCAATACAATCCTACCTTAAGAAACAAGAAACATCTCAAATTAACAACCTAACCTTACACCTAAAGCAATTAGAGAAAGAAGTACAAAAAACCCCCAAACTTAGCAGAAGGAAAGAAATCACAAAGATCAGATCATAAATAAATGAAAAAGACATGAAGGAAGTGATAGCAAACATCAATAAAACTAAAAGCTGGTTCTTTGAGAAGATAAAATTGATAAACCATTAGCCAGACTTATCCAGAAAAAAGGGAGAAGACTCAAATCAATAGAATTAGAAATGAAAAAGGAGAAGGAACAACTGACACTGCAGAAATACAAAGGATCGTGGGAGATTACTACAAGCAACTATATGCCAATAAAATGGACAACGTGGAAGACAAGGACAAATTCTTAGAAATGCACAACCTTCCAAGACTGAACCAGGAAGAAATAGAAAGTAGGGGACAAGGTGAGAGAGAGGCATGGACACATATACACTACCAAACGTATAATAGCTAGTGGGAAGCAACCGCATAACACAGGGAGATCAGCTCGGTGCTTTGTGACCATCTAGAGGGGTGGGATAGCGAGGGTGGGAGGGAGGGAGATGCAAGAGGGAAGAGATATGGGGACATAAGTATATGTATAACTGATTCACTTTGTTGTAAAGCAGAAACTAACACACCATTATAAAGTAATTATAGTCCAATAAAGATGTTAAAAAAGAAGTGATGATGTGACATTCACCCTTAAGTGTTGGTTTGGGAAGGGGATCTGCAGTTTAAGAATTCCTTTTATAGATTTTAACTACTTCTGTTTTTTTTAGCACCATTTTCCTCCTGCCTTCAAAGTTACCTGATGCCTCCAATTCTTGGATTTCCTGAGGTTTCAGAGTGGAAACTGACTTGTTTCATGTTATGTCCGCCCAACACTCTCACTTTTGCAGGCACTTAGATTAGAGAAAATAGAAACCTAAGTCAATTACCACTTGTCAATCCACGTTCTACTTTCTAAAACTGTAGCAACATTTTTCTCTGCTTTCATCAACTTCCCTTTTGTCCTTGTGACTTTATAATCTTTTAAAACTTTCTTCACTATCATTTTAGTTACATCTCAGATGGGGAGAAAAGATAAAGACATATTCAGTTAGCTATATTTACAAAGAAATCTCAGAACTACCTTTTAAATAAAGTAAAGGGCTCTGGCATGAGTAATTAATCTAATAGAGAGCAGAGTGCAGTCTGACATAACCTGAAAAAAAAGAATAAGAAGTAAAAGGAATACCTGATTCTAGGATTTTCCCTCAGGATAAAGCCCTATTTAAGAATGTGTGAGGGTGGGCTACCCTGGTGGCGCAGTGGTTGAGAGTCCACCTGCCGATGCAGGGGATACAGGTTCGTGCCCCGGTCCAGGAGGAACCCACATGTCACGGAGCGGCTGGGCCCGTGAGCCATGGCCGCTGAGCCTGCGCATCCGGAACCTGTGCTCCGCAACGGGACAGGCCACAACAGTCAGAGGCCCGCGTACCGCAAAAAAAAAAAAAAAAAAAAAAACTTAAAAAAGAATGTATGAGGGCTTCCCTGGTGGCGCAGTGGTTGAGAGTCCGCCTGCCGATGCAGGGGACTCGGGTTTGTGCCCCGGTCTGGGAAGATCCCACATGCCGTGGAGTGGCTGGGCCCATGAGCCATGGATGCTGAGCCTGCGCGTCCGGAGCCTGTGCTCCGCAATGGGAGAGGCCACAACAGTGAGAGGCCCGCGTACCGCAAAAAAAGAAAAAAAAAAAAGAATGTGTGAGGTTACAGTTCTGACTCAAGACATTGCCAGAATGGATGATGGGCCTGGTAAAACAAGGAACTTCTCTAGGAAAGGAAAGGAAATATCTATACTCAGACAACCTATGGATACATTCCATGCAACTAAATGTCCAAGCCATCTCAATCACCATGACAGACATCTGCATCAAACCCTGTATTCTTCAACTGTTGGTCCAGGGTTCACACTTAGGCTAAGCAACGTGAAAATTCTATTTAGAGTCTCAATGCAATGTATGAAGAAAAATGAAGAATCACCAAATTTCAGAAAGTAACCCTCAGGCAATAAAATTAATTGGGAAAATAGAATAAAAATCTTAAAGAAGAACAACGAATGTAATTAAAGTAATTTTATAGGAAATCATATGACTCAAAAAGAACAAACTTTCAAGTTCTTGAAAGTGATAAGCTAAAATAATTAATGAATAAAATGAATGAATTGACAAGAAAACATATCAAAAAATTTGGAATGATACTGAAGCATCACACAGGCAAAAATTTGTAGGACCAAGTGCCTATATTAGAAAAGAAGTCACAAAAAAATTAATTTAGCTTCTGCTAAACAAAATGTAAAAAGTAAGAGCAACTTAGAGTGAGCAGAAGAAAGAAAATAAAAAGAAAAGAGTAGAAAAAAATGAAAGAGAAGACAGAAAAAAATAGAGAAGTCAAAATTTTGTGTCTTTTTTTAAGTATCTTTATTGGACTATAATTGCTTTACTGTGTTGTGTTAGTTTCTGCTGTATAACAAAGTGAATCAGCTATATGTATACATATATCTCCATACCCCCTCACTCTTGTGTCTCTCTCCCATCCTCCCTACCCCACCAGTCTTGGTGTTGACAAAACACGGAGCTTATCTCCCCTTGTGATACAGCTGCTTCCCACTACCTATCTATTTTACATTTGGTTGTGTATATATGTCAATGCCACTCTCACTTTGTCCCAGCTAACCCTTCACCCTCCCCATGTCCTCAAGTCCATTCTCTACATCTATGTCTTTATTCCAGTCCTGCCCCTGAGTTCATCAGAACTTTTTTTTTTTTTGGATTCTATATATATGTATTAGCATACGGTATTTGTTTTTCTCTTTCTGACTTATTTCACTCTGTACGACAGTCTCTAGGTCCATCCACCTCACTACAAATAATTTAAATTCTTTTTATGGCTGAGTAATATTCCATTGTATATATATATGTGCCATATCTTCTTTATCCATTCATCTGTTGATGGACACTTAGGTTGCTTCCATGTCCTGGCTATTGTAAATAGAGCTGCAATGAACATTTTGGTTTTCTCAGGGTATAAGCACAGTAGTGGGATTGCTGGGTCATATGGTAGTTCTATTTTTAGTTTTTTAAGGAACCTCCATACTGTTCTCCATAGTGGCTGTATCAACGTACATTCCCATCAACAGTGCAAGAGGGTTCCCTTTTCTCCACACCCTCTCCAGCATTTATTGTTTATAGATTTTTATTTATTTATTTATTTATTTTTTGCGGTACGCAGGCCTCTCACTGTTGTGGCCTCTCCCATTGCAGAGCACATGCTCTGGACGTGCAGGTTCAGCAGCCATGGCTCATGGGCCTAGTTGCTCCGCGGCATGTGGGATCTTCCTGGACCGGGGCACGAACCTATGTCCCATGCATCGGCAGGCGGACTCTCAACGACTGTGCCACCAGGGAAGCCCGGGGAATATTTAAAGTGATGAAAGGGGAAAAACTACAACCAAGAATACTCTACCCAGCAAGGCTCTTGTTCAAATTCGATGGAGAAATAAAAAGCTTTATAGACAATCAAAACCTAAGAGAATTCTGCACCACCAAACCAGATTTACAACAAATGCTAAAGGAACTTCTCTAGGTGGAAAAGAAAAGGCCACAACTAGGAACAAGAAAATTATAAATGGGAAAGATCACCAGTAAAGGCAAATATACAGTAAAGGTAGGAAATCATCTACACACAAATATGATATCAAAACCAGCAATTGTGAGGAGAGTACAAATGAAGGATATTGGAAATGCATTTGAAATTAAGAGACCAGCAACTTAAAACTATATATATATATATAGACTGCTATACATATCAAAACCTCATGGTAACAGCAAACCAAAAATCTACAATAGATATATACACAAAGAAGAAAAATGAATCCAAATGGAATACTAAAGATAGTCATCAAATCACAAGAGAAGAGAACAAAAGAGGAAGAGGGAAAAAAAGACCTACAAAAACAAAACCTAAACAATTAACAAAATGGCAATAAGAATATACATATCAATAATTACCTTAAATGTAAATGGATTAAATGCTCCATCCAAAATACATAGACTGGCTGAATGGATACAAAAACAAGACCCATATATATATGCTGTCTACAAGAGACCCACTTCAGATCTAGGGATTCAAACAGACTGAAAGTGAGGGGATGGAAAAAGGTATTCCATGTAAATGGAAACCAAAAGAAAGCTGGAGTAGCAATACTCATATCAAACAAAATAGACTTTAAAATAAAGAATGTTACAGGAGCCAAAGATGGACACTACATAATGATCAAGGGATCAATCCAAGAAAAAGATATAACAATCATAAATATATATGCAACCAACACAGGAGCACCTCAATATATAAAGCAAATGCTAATAGCCATAAAAGGAGAAATTGACAGTAATATAATAGTGGGGGACTTTAACACCGCAGTTAAATCAGTGGACAGATCATCCAGACAGAAAGTCAACAAGGAAACACAGGCCTTAAATGACACATTAGAACAGATGGACTTACTTGAGATATATAGAACATTCCATCTGAAAGCAGCAAAATACACATTTTTCTCAAGTGTACATGGAACATTCTCCAGGATAGATCACATGCTGGGCCACAAAGCAAACCTCGGTAAATTTGAGAAAACTGAAATCATATCAAGCATCTTTTCCAACCACAGTGCTACGGGATTAGAAATTAACTACAAGAAAAAACTCTAAAAAATACAAACACGTGGAGGCTAAACAATATGTTTCTAAACAACCAATGAAGCACCAAAGAAATCAAAGAGAAAATCAAAAAATACCTAGAGACAAATGAAAACAAAAACATGACAATCCAAAACCTTCGGGATGCAGCAAAAGCAGTTCCGAGAGGGAAGTTTATAACAATATAATCTTACCTCAGGAAAAAAGAAAAATCTCAAATAAACAACCTAACCTTACACCTAAAGCAACCAGAGAAAGAACAAACGAAACCCAAAGTTGGTAGAAGGAAAGAAATCATAAAGATCAGATCAGAAATAAATGAAATAGAGAAGAAGAAAACAATAGCAAAGACCAATGAAACTAAAAGCTGGTTCTCTGAAAAGATAAACAAAGTTGTTAAAGCTTTAGCCAGACTCATCAAGAAAAAAAAGGGAAAGGGATCAAATCAATAAAATTACAAATGAAAAAGAAGTTACAACTGACACCACAGAAATACAAAGGATAAGAGACTACTACAAGCAACTATATGCCAAAAAATGGACAACCTCGAAGAAATGGACAAATTCTTAGAAAGGTACAAACTTCCAAGATGGAACCAGGAAGAAATAGACAATATGAACAGACAGATCACAAGTACTGAAATTGAAACTGTGACTTAACAACTTCTAACAAACAAAAATCCAGGACCAGATGGCTTCACAGGCGATTTCTATCCAATTTCTATCAAACATTTATAGAAGAGTTAACACCTATCCTTCTCAAACTATTCCAAAAAATTGCAGAGGAAGGAACACTCCCAAGCTGATTCTATGAGGCCACCATCACCCTGATTACAAAACCAGACAAAGATGTCACAAAAAAAGAAAAGTACAGACCAATATCACTGATGAACATACATGCAAAAATCCTCAGCAGAACTAGAATAAATAATTTTTAAATATGCAAAAACACAAAAGACCCTGAGTAGCCAAAACAATCTCAAGAAAGAAGAACAGAGCTGGAGGAATCATGCTCCCTGACTTCAGACTATACTACAAAGCTACAGTAAACAAAACAGTATGATACTGGCACAAAAACAGACACACAGATCGATGAAACAGGATAGTAAGAAATAAACCAGAAATAAACCCACAGACCTATGGTCAATTTATCTATGGCAAAGGAGACAAGAATATACAATGGAGACAAAACAGTCTCTTCAATCAGTGGTGCTGGGAAAACTGGACAGCTACATGGAAAAGAATGAAATTAGAACATTCTCTAACACCATACACAAAAATAAATCAAAATGGATTAAGATCTAAATCTAAGACGGTATACTATAAAACTCTTAGATCATCAACTTAAAATAATCATATATATGTGTGCATATATATATATATATACACACATATATGTATATTATATATATATATATACACACATATAACCCCTCATGGTAACCACAAACCAAAAGCCTATAATAGATAAACACACACACACACAAAAAGCGAAAAAAAGGAATCCAAACATATCACTAAAGGTAGTCATCAATATCACAAGGGTAGCGAACAAAAGAAGAAGAAAGGAACAAAAAAGAACTACAAAAACAACCCAAAAACAATTAACAAAATGGCAATAGGTACATACCTGTCAATAATTACCTTAAATGTAAATGGAATAAATGCCCCAATAAAAAGATACACTAAAAATCTACAGTAATCAAAACAGTATGGTACTAGCAAAAAAACAGACACAACATCAATGGAACAGAACAGAAAGCCCAGAAATAAACCCACACTTATAAACCCACAATTACTCTATGCCAAAGATGACAAGAATATGTAATGGGAAAAAATAGCCTCTTCAATAAATGGTGTTGGGAAAACTGGAGAGCTACATGCAAAAATTCAAACTAGACTACTTTCTCACACCATATACAAAAAGAAACTCAAAACGAATTAAAGAATTAAAGGAAAGACCTGAAATCAGAAAATCCTAGAAGAAAATATAGGCAGTATACTCTTTGACATCAGTCTTAGCAATGTTTTTTGGATCTGTATCCTCAGGCAAGGGAAACAAAAGTAAAAACAAACAAATGGGACTCCATCAAACTAAAAAGCTTTTGCACAGTGAAGGAAACTATCAACAAATCGAAAAGGCAGCCTACTTAATTAAAGAAGATTTTGTAAATGATATATCTGATATGGGGATAATATCAAAAATATACAAAGAATTCATACAAGTCCACATCAAAAACAAAAAACCTGATTTTAAAATGGGCAGAGAACCTTAATAGACATTTTTCCAAAGAAGACGTATGGATGGACAAAAGGTACATGAAAAGGTGCTTAACATCACTAATCATCAGGGAAATGCAAATCAAAACCACAATGAGAACCACTTCACATCTGTCAGAATGTCTATCATCAAAAATACAACAAATAACAAGTTTTAGTGCCAATGTGGAGCAAAGGGAACCCTTGTGCAGTGTTGGTAGGATCGTAAATTGATGTAGCCACTATGGAAAACAGTATGGAGGTTCCTCAGAAAATTTAAAAATGTCATATAATCCAGCTATTTCACTTCTGGGTATTTACCTGAAGAAAACAAAAATACTAATTCAAAAATACACATGCACTCCAATGTTTACTGCATTATTTACAAAAACCAAGATATGGAAGCAACTTTTGTGTCCATCAACAGACAAACATATAGAGAATATGTGATACAATGGACTCAGTCATAAAAAATGAAATCTTTCCATTTGCAACAACATGGATAGATCTAAACAGTATTATGCTAAGTGAAATAAGTCAGACAGAGAAAGATAAATACTACATGATTTCACTTATATGTGGAATCTAAAAAGCAAAATAAACAAACAAAATGAAAATAGACTCATAGATGCAGAGAACAGACATGTAGTTACCAGAAGGGTAGAGGGTAGTGGGTGGGTGAAATAGTGAAGGTGATTAAGTAGTACAAACCTCCAATTATATAATAAATAAGTGATGGGGATGTAATATACAGCATAAAGAATATGGTCAATAATATTGTAACAGTTTTATATGGGGACAGATGTTACTAGTCGTATTGTGGTGATCATTTCATAATGTATGCATATGTCAAATCATGATGTAGTACACCTGAAACTAACATAATATTGTATATCAACTATATTTAAATAAATAAATACTTTTAAAAAATCGACACTGTGTTAGCAGGCATGAAAAAACATTAATCTCATTTTACATCTCCATCAGAGCTCTTGGGTTACCTGCTGCATTGTCAATGAGCAGTAAGATTTTGAAAGAAATCTTTTTCTCTGAGCACTTGGTCTCAATAGTGGGCTTAAAATATTCAGTAAACCATGTAGTAAACGGATGTGCTGTCATCCAGGCTTTGTTGTTTCTTTTGTAGAGCACCAGCAGAGTAGATTTAGCATAATTCTTATGGGCCCAGGGATTTGGGGAATGGTAAATGAGCACCGGCTTCAACTGAAAATCACCAGCTGCATTAGCCCCTAACAAGAGAGTCAGCCTGTCCTTTGAAGCTTTGAAGCCAGGCATTGACTTCTCCTCTCTAGCTATGAAAGTCCTAGATGACATCTTCTTCCAATAGAAGGCTGTTTCATCTACAATGAAAATCTGTTGTGTAGTGTAACCTCCTTTATTAACGACCTTAGCTAGATCTTCTGAATAACTTGCTGCAGCTTCCATATCAGCACTTGCTGCTTCACCTTGCACTTTTATGTTATTAAGATGACTTCTTTCCTTAATCCTCACGAACCAACCTCTGCTGGCTTCAAACTTTTCTTCTGCAGTTTCCTTGTCTCTCTCAGCCTTCATAAAATTGAAGAGAGTTAGGGCATTGCTCTGGATTACACTTTGGCTTAAGAGAATGTTGTGGCTGGCGTGATCTTCTATCCAGACCACTAAAAATTTCTCCAAAGCAGTAATAAGCTGTTTCAGTTGCTTATCATTCATGTGTTCACTGGAGTAACACCTTTAACTTCCTTCAAGAACTTTTCCTTTGCATTCACAACTTAGCTATCTGGCACAAGAGGCCTAGCTCTCAGCCTATCTTGGGGCTTTCAACATACCTTCCTCACTAAACTTAATCATTTCTAGATTTTGATTTAAAGTAAGAAACATGTGATTCTTCCTTTCACTTGAACACTTAGAGGCCACTGTAGGCTTTTAATTAGCCTAATTTCAATACTGTTGGGTCTCAGGGAATAGAGAGACCCAAGGAGACGGGAGAGAGATGGGGAGAATGGCCAGTTGGTGGAGCAGTCAGAAAACACACATTTATCGATCGTTTGCCATCTTATTTGGGCTTGGTTCATGGCGCCCCAAAACAATTACAATAGTAACATAAAAGATTATTGATCACAGATCAACATAACAAATATAATAATAATGAAAAAGTTTGCAATACTGCAAGAATTACCAAACTGTGACACAGAGACCTGAAATGAGCAACAGTTTTGGAAAAATGGTGTGTCAGTAGACTTGCTCAACATATGGCTACCCCAAACTTTCAATTTGTAAAAAAAGCAATATCTGCAAAGCACAATAAAGCAAAGTGCAATAAAATGAGGTATGCCCATATTATATATATATATATATATATATATATATATATATTCATTTGGTTCTGTTTCTCTGTAGAACCCTAATATAAGAGAGTTCGCATATATCCTTCATCCAGTTTCATTTTCTCATAATGTTATCATCTTCATTATGATGATGTATTTGTCAACATTTTTTCAAAAGGCTGATTATTAACTGAACTACAGCCTTTATTCAGGTCTTACCAGCTTTTCCTTTATGTACTTTTTCTGTTCTAGGATCCCATCCAGGATACAACACTGTATGTAGTTTCCATGTCCCCTTAGTCTCCTCTGGTCTTTGACAGTTTCTCAGATTCTCTCCTTGTTCTTCATGACTCTGACAGTTTTGAGGAGAACTAGTTATGTATTTTGTAGTATGTATCCCTATTTGGGTTTCTAATGTTTTCTTTTCTCAAGATTAGACTAGGATTATGAATTTGGGAGAAGAATACCACAGAGGTGAAGTGTTCTTCTCATGACATCATAACAAGCAGTGCATGATATCTATATGATATCACTGCTGATATTAACACGAGTCAGTTTTCTAAGGAATGTTTGCCAGGTTGTTCTACTATAATGTTAGCATTTCTCACTTTCTGTATTCTATTCCTGTGAAACAAGTCACTATGCTCAATTCATATTAGGAGGGGTGAAGGGAGTCATCTGCACCTCTGGGAGGTGGAAGTATCCATATACATTATTTGGAATTTTGAGAATTACATATTTAAGATAGTCTTATTCCTCAGTAGAAGAGATTTCATCAAGAAACTAAATACATGATGCTCAGTTATAGAGATTCAAAGTATACAGCTTGTGATTCATCTTTGCTTATACATCATATCATGCTCATAGTGACACTTCTGAGGTTTATGGGTAGTAAATCATTAAAGGCCTTTTTTTTTTTTTCTTCACTAGGAGATGTTTTTATGTCCCTCAGACAGGTGGAAGCTAGGACAGAGAAACACAGACTGAAATTTAACTCCCGTCTCTTTGTACTTCATTGCAATTTCTGGCAATATTGGTCCTTTTGCTCTCAACAGTAACTTAAAGTGTGGATCTCACATCCTTGACAATGGGAACTAATAAGAAATTTCATAAATGCTGAACACATTGTGAAAGTTACTAAAAGTCTCATGTGTTTAGCTCTATTTTAAAAATATGATACTGTCTTTGAAACAAGTCTTTCTCATTGTTGTCATCCTTGCGTTTTGGGTTTTTTTAGGCACTTTAACTCCTTTTCCATTTCTTATCACAGTTGAGCATATCCTATTATTCTCTATGCTGTATTAAGCAACTAATTTTTTCTCCTAAAATGCATCAATGTGTGCATTGGAATATCATTTTGTTACCAATTCAAAAATTACGTTTTGCCTTCTAAACCCTCCCTTTTGAAAAATCGGCAACATCACTGAACATTGCTCACTAAATAATAAAGGTGAAGGAGAAACTATGATTCCTACTTTAATAATAATAAATATTATATTGCCTTGCAGTTTACAGAGGGCTTTCATATATGTTCTCTCATGTGATCATGTGATTTTCCCCCAAAATCTCAGGAGGAAGGCATAGACTAGAAATCATAATTTTACAGCAGAAAAACTAAGACACATAGAAGTTAGTGGCTTGCCCTTACTGATCATGAAGATTAGGGGCATGCGTCTGAATATGTTTCAATCAGATTAGATGAGTTTAGGCTATGAACCAACATCTCAGTAGCTTAACATACCAAAAGTTTATTTCTCACTCACACAAAATCCACTCTGAGTCTGGGAGAGCCTACAGGGCATATGACATCTATTTGGTCATTCAATATTTCAGGCTGGGTTTGTCTTTCCTCCTCACCTTCAACACAATAAATACATGCTTCTACAATTACTGTGGCAAAGAAAGAGAACACGGAGTATCTCACACCAGCCTTTAAATGCTCCTAACCAGAAAAGGCACAGGTCACTTCTCTCGTCCCATTGGATAAAGCAAGTCATATGACTATGTCCAACTTAAAGGAGGCCTGTGCCCAAAAGGTGAAGAGAATCAGAGATTTGAGTGAACATTTGTATGTCCACTACAGAATATTTGTTTGGTTCCCTCCCACAAGATCATACTGCCTCAACTCAGAATGTTCATGAGTAGTGTCAGTAATGACCCACCAGCTAATGAAGTATCCTTCTGGACTTAAGAGTCTGAACAATTTTAAGACTCCAATACACTTTTTCAATCCACATTAGCTAAAAGAGTCTCAAAGAGGCACTATTACCTAGTAGTCAAAGCTTGAGCTTTAAAGTCAGAACAACAGTTCAAACCCAGCTTTACTACTTATTATCTTTGAGACTTGGGGCAAGGTGTTTTACATCTCCAAGTAAAAAGGAAATAAAAATAGTATCTACCTCACAGATTGCTTCTGAGCATGAAGAAAGATAATGCATAAAAGCACAGTGCTTGGCATATAGTAAACCCTCAATCAATGTGTACAACTTTCATTATACTGTAGCCCAATGTAATTATAATAAACATAGGTCCTAAATTTTCAAGGACAATCCCAGTGTTGCCTTCTCTTACCCTATATGTATTGACTTAGGTGCAAAAACATGGCTAAAAGTATAATCCACAATAAGGTAAATTTGAAATCTTAAAGAAAAACAGATTACATCTAAAAATATTCACATATGAATATAAATACACTAGACTAATATTTCGGGAAGAGTGACAGGAACATAACATCTGCTTCACTTCCATTCTATTTAATAAGGCCATTTGTCAGTAAGAGGTAGAAATTTAAATATTCCAATATGAATGATTCTTTATAATTCCATGTTGTTTATTATATTATTCTGAAGTCTTATAGATATGTGGCTATTAATTGTTTAGTATTTAGTTAGAGCCATGAACTCCTAAGATGGAGTGGTCTTACAAATTAGAAAGCAGGAACACAATTAAACCATAAAACCCTTTTCAACCAGGTACCGTTTATGGTATCACTGAAGGTACAGAAATTTATTTTTAATCACCATAAGCACTAGCATAACAGAAATAATTTCTTTAGTATTATTTTTGAAGTGCCTAATGTGACAGAAACACTTAATATTGTCAATTAATATGCTTGCAAATATTAGCTTTCCCTCAACACCAGTAGAATGCCATAAAACTGGAAACTTTTTATTTTCATTCACTTTATATAAATAAAATTCTAAGTTTACAACAGTTCCAGATAAGAAACCATTTAGATAAACTCCTAATCAATATCAGGCTCATCTAACTGCTAATCAAAAAGGAATTTCTGAACTTTTGAAGTTTAGCCATACACAATATTAACAATTTAGTATTTTGTGTGTGTACCTCTGTGAAGCATGAATTTATCCTTAAAATTACACTGAGATAATCTGCTAACTTCTTTTGTGTACCTCAACAAACATACACAAATGGAAGTGAACTATTGACCTAATGTGAAGACAAAATTATGACTTTACCTCCAACTCTATGCTAGTTGATAAGCACTTACTGAAATAATATTTTTCACACAAAGAACTAATATATTTTCTAATACTTTCCTCACCCCACTATTTTTTTTATAAAGTAGTATGTTTATCATGACTGTCACTGATTAAAATTTGGTCCATTTTCCCACTTTCAGAAGTGTAAGTTAACTTTTGAAATCTGACTGAAATAAATTACAAATGACAAACTTTGCGCTCCTTTGTAGAAAGAAGCTAGATTTATTTTAAAGTCCACTTTCCTATAGTCACCCACATGTGTCCGTTCTGAGAAATGAACTTCCCAGATTGCCTCAGTAAGGTCATGTTTCCTTACTAATTTATACTAAGTGAATTTTGTACCCTACATGAGGGGGACAACATCCAACTAAATTGCTAAAGTCCCACCAGATTTGAATTGTAAGTTTATAGTTTTATACCAGATATTTTTGACCTTTCCATTTTCCAAGATCAATTTAAAAATACTTTCCACTAAGATTTTTTCATGTAAAAAAC
Source organism: Mesoplodon mirus (assembly GCF_964341445.2). Classification (NCBI taxonomy): domain Eukaryota; kingdom Metazoa; phylum Chordata; class Mammalia; order Artiodactyla; family Ziphiidae; genus Mesoplodon; species Mesoplodon mirus. The sequence continues at coordinate 107,812,780 of NC_138981.1, read as the reverse complement.
TAGTCTGCATATTAGAAAACTGAGATTTCTTTTCATTATTTCAGAAAATTCAGAAGAGGAATAAAAATAATAACATGGAAGTAAATAACTAGTATCTTATAGGAGCATTGTTCTTCTAAACGTGTATTGGGAAATACTGACCTAGACAGCATGCTGCTCAAGGGCAGTGACCATGATTTATTTTTCTATGCAATTTCCCCAGTACGTAGTTCAGTGCTAGTAAGTGTCTAATAAATGTTGAAAATGTTGAATGAATGAGTGGACAAATGGATGGCTAGATGGATGGATGGAAGAGTGAATGAATTAACAAATGAATAAAATGACTTTCAGTCAACAGTTACAATAGGTCAGAGACTTCACTTTATGAGGTCAAAATTTCTTTGCCCCTAGAAAAATTCTTTTTGTACTGTATCAAATGGCCTTTTAAGATTTGAACTTGACATTATCATCAAATCAGTAGATACATTTCAAGAAATAATACATGATTTTGACCTTTTTTATTGTAGCCACCATATCATCACTCTGCTTGATTAACTTGTCAGCTTTCTCCTCTTCAGACGGTGAGCCAAGCCCTTTGCACTGAAAGCTTTTAAAACAGCTAAAGAATTCATGATAAGGTCAGGCTATATCAACAGAGAAAGCAGAGCAAGACTTTTTATTTTATTTTATTTTATATTTATAAGATGAAAATGACTAAAAATTGATTAGTGGCTGTCTCATGACACTTCACTTATTCATGATTTTTTAAATGTAAGTTGGACATAGGGTTTTCTCAAAGTAAAGACTTTGAAATCAATTTAAGGTATATTTCTGTTTTAAGACCCCATAAACTAAAAGTTCTTTATAGAACTGCAGCCTGAGCTGCGTCTTCAGGAAGTATCTTATTTATTAAACAAACAGAATAGTAAAATACCCTGAACTAAGCAGGGAGAAATAAACTACATTTCCCAACACTAGCTGTTATCAGTGTCAATCAATATTTTTGACAATCCCATTTGACACAAAGCATTGTATTTTGTTTTATGAAGGAGTTAGAAAATAAGTCTTCTAAATATCTAAAACCTGTATTATTCACGTAGAGAGAGAAAACGGCCACATGTGATTCAGCCTAAGACCACTTAAAAACATTGTGATAAACACATATAAATTTATGAGACTGACACGCTGCCCACTGAAAACATATAAATTTAAATATTCAGAAGAAATAATATGCAGAGGACACCACAGTGAAGGAAGAATTAGGATGGTGGTTCAGAATGGATCAGCTAAGTCAGTGGTTCTCAACTGGGGGAGATTTTGCCCCCAGGAGACATTCGACAATATCTGTGGACATTTTTGTTTGTCACAACGGTGGGTGTGCTAATAAATTTAGAGGGTAAAGACCATGAATAATGCTAAGCATCCTACAATGCACAAGACAGTACCACAACAAAGAAGGTGGCACAAATATCAGTAGTGCTGAGGTTGAGAAACCCTGAACTAAGTTCTGGTAAGACAAATTCATGGTATTCTTGTTCCAACTCAACATCTTCCCATAGTATTGGGTTACTAAGTTTGCACTAAAGCAATCAATATTTGAATGCACACACTGCTCTAAAAATTATGTGATCTAAGTCTATTTTCCTAGTTTAATGCAACAACACTTGATCCCTATGCATCAAAATGATTTTAGTGGTGGATATAAACAATATTATTGTTTATTAGGGTATGAGATAAGATTATTTGATTTTCCATGGCGCTTTTAAATTTTCAAAGAACAGGAATAGTGAAATCAGCAAAGAGTTAACGACAGCTATTATAACGTCTTATCTTGAAGGTAAAAAAAAAAAAAATATATATATATATATATATATATATATATATATATATATATATATATATATATATATATATATATATAGGGCTTCCCTGGTGGCACAGTGGTTGAGAGTCCGCCTGCCGATGCAGGGGACACAGGTTCGTGCCCCGGTCCAGGAAGATCCCACATGCCGCGGAGCGGCTAAGCCCGTGAGCCATGGCCACTGAGCCTGCGCGTCCGGAGCCTGTGCTCCGCAACGAGAGAGGCCACAATAGTGAGAGGCCCGCATACCACAAAATTAATTAATTAATTAATTAATTAAATATCCATAATGACCGTAAGTCATATAATTAGCATTGATGATTTTGATTTTAAATGACACTCTTTGCTCTAGTGCTTTTGCCTCTCAGAGAGGGCAGTATACTAATATCAGACCTTAGTTTATTTCCTCATTTCTCTCATCAGAGGTTTTATTTGTTTGTTTGTTTACCATATAGTAAGAATCATCATGATTAGGAAAAGAAAGTTTGAATATTGGTATAATGAACTTCTTTTTATAAGGCAAACATTTACTTCTCACTTTTGTCAGTGAAAAGTACCTGGTCAATGAGTGAAAATATCTCGAACATGATGGTCTCAGTTCTCAGTGTCTTTGGCCAAGGTTTTATAGACTCTTTGATTTGTGTTCTAAAAGAAATGCAACAATCTCAGGAATAACTTAAAAATTTCAGGACTCCATTTCACATTTGGTCTGAGCAGATGAGACATGATTTTCAAATGACCTTTAGCAAGAGGTATTAAATAATGTCCTGAGCTTCTGTATTAGACAGGTAAATTCAGAATGGAAAAAAGGTTTTAGTAAAACCTTTTGAGTATAGCTCATGTAGTAATCCTATCGTTCTATCTCTGGAACCTTGCTGCATCCCTAATGCTCCTCAATTCCCAGCATCCTTTACTTCAATGTTTCCATTCTTCCCTCCCTTGCTAGGGCGAAGTTCCATAGCCAGAACTTATATGGCCCTGCTTCTCTCAGCAGATGTTTCATTTGACCACTGACAGGTAATCAAAATAACCAATCCATACTAATCATCGCCAAAGTATAATTTCTCCAAGATACTGCATCTGCATTTTAATATGAGCCTTTTAGAAATACAATGCCTTATATGAAAGCAGTGATTCCAAAGCAACACTAGTTAATTACCATATTGATTGCACTTTTGGCTTAATAGATTTATTAATATGTGAAAGATGCAACTTAACCAAATGATAATTGAAACAATGAATTCAAAGGCCTAAAAAAATAAAACACGAAATAATTGAGAGATGGGTGTCTCTGATAGAAAGTGACCCTGATCGTAATAAAATATACACATGCATATTCAGTGATTGCAGGAAAGGATACAATCCTGTCTAGTATTAATATACTTTTAGAGTATTGGTAGTAGAATCTGAAGTTGGTTCATTTTTGATAAATATTAATACAAAATATTATTCTAAAAATAATGCATTTCTTTGTTGCAGTGGTCATTTTCTGGTTATTTTTATTTAAAACAAACAAAAGAATACCGAATTGACAACTGTTTAAGTGTTCATCATAAGATAAACAGTAAGGACACATCTACCAGCTTATTTTAATAGTAATTCTAGCAAAAGTCAACGATTACATTTTACAAATGAACAGAATATAACAAGGGAATATAGAAAGACAGGGATTCTATTAGACTAGGACTGTATGTAACTTGGCTTGAAGTTTATTTTCTGTGACACTTACAAGTGAGTGTGGTATTCCTCTCCATTATCAACCAAAATCCAAGAAAACATAGATAAATTATGGCTGAGCTCCTACAGCCTGAGAGGGAGGTTAAGGCGCATGTTACCATGACAAACTGTAAAAGCTGGGAAGGAATAAGTCCAGGTGTTACAGTTGAGAACATTACGTGAAATGATAGATTGAAAATAATGGTTTATCTAGAAGAGAGAAAATTTCACTGTAGGAGGAAAAGATATAACATGATAAAATAGAATGTAGGAAGGGTCATAAAATAATGAATTGCCAAGACAGTAAAAACTAATATAAGAAAAATGAAGAAAATGCTACAATCACTTACCATTGAAATATATTTTTTAAAGAATTATAGCAATAGCATATTGGCTTTAGAATGAAGCACAGAAAGCATCTAGTCCATCTCCATCATTTTGAAAATGAAGAGAATGAGATCAGGATTGAAAAAATTCATGTAAAGTCACAAAGTAAATCAGTGGCACAACAGTAACAACTGTCACTTAAATGCTGCAAATAACTTGTTTATTAGAATTAGAGCCCAACATCCCCCACACTAATACTCCAAAGTAAGAAGAAATATTATCCAATGGGGACTTTTCTCTCACTTAGGAAAAGACTGCTGTTCATTTTAGACTGGTTTTATCCATATTGGAAAATAATAATTAGCATGTATTCATTGCGTACTGTGTCAAATACTGTACACATTTTTCTTTTCTCTCATTTAGCTCTTACTTATAGCAACCCTATAAAGAAGGCACATTTAGTGTCCCTATTTTCAGATGAAACAAACTAGAGGCTTAACAGGGGAATAAATTGCCCAAATTTTCACAGATAAAAATAGAAGGACCAGCAGTCTCCCAAGGTAATAGAAATAAAAGCAAAAATAAACAAATGGGACCTAATCAAGTTATAAGCTTTTGCACAGCAAAGGAAACCATAAACAAAATGAAAATACAACCTACAGACTGGGAGAAAATATTTGCAAATGATGTGAACGATAAGGGCTTAATTTCCAAAATATACAAACAGCTCATACAATTCAATAACAAAAAAAAAACAACCCAATTGAAAAATGGACAGAAGGCCTAAATAGACATTTCTCCAACGAAGACATACAGATGGCCAAAAAGCACATGAAAAGATGCTCATCATCACTAGTTATTAGAGAAATGCAAATAAAAACTAAAGGGAGGTACTACCTCAAATTGGTCAGAATGGCCATCATTAAAAAGTCTACAAATACTAAATGCTGGAGAGGGTGTGGAGAAAAGTGAACCCTCTTAACACTGTTGGTGGGAATGTAAATTGGTGCAGCCACTATGGAAAATAGTGTGGAAGTCTCTCAAAAAGCAAAAAATCCAGCAATTCCACTCCTGGGCATATACTCAGACAAAACATAATTCGAAAAGATACATGCTCCCCTATGTTCATAGCTGCACTATTCACAATAGCCAAGACATGGAAACAACCTAATGTTCATCAACAGATGAACGGATAAAGAAGAGGTGGTATATGTATAGAGTGGAATATTATTCAGCCATTAAAAAGAATGAAATAATGCCATATGCAGCAACATGGATGGGCCTAGAGATTGTCATACTAAGCGCAGTAAGTCAGAAAGAGAAAGACATATACCACTTGTATGTGGAATCTAAAATATGACACAAATGAACATATGAAACAGAAACAGACTCACAGACATAGAGAACAGACTTGTGGTTGCCAAGGGGAAGGGGGGGGTGGAAAAGGGAAGTATTGGGAGTTTGGGATTAGCAGATGCAAACTATTATGTATAGGATGGATAAAAAGCAAGGTCCTACTGTATAGCACAGGGAACTATATTCAATATGCTGTGATAAACCAGAATGGAAAAGAATATGAAAAAGAATATATATATGAGTCACTTTGCTGTACAGCAGAAATTAACACAACATTGTAAATCAGCTATACTTCAATAAAATTTTTTAAAAAAAGAACTAAGGCCCAGAGAAGTAATTTTCACAAAGCCACAGCAATTTTATGGTAGAACAGGTCTAAAATAGTTTTTCCAGCACACTGACAAGTGTTCAATCCATTATGTACCTCTTCTGAGTTTGTACGGAATTTATAGTCTGTGACTCAAGATTTCAGTCAATGTTGTATTCGCTTCAAGTTATTTCTCATATACACATGGGTCCTTCTCCCAACTAAATTGTCATCATTTAAATTCTCTCTCTTTTCTCTTGTTTCATCTTTCAGAAGCATGTTTATCATCCATTCCTGGTAAGCACAATTTTTCAACATCTTGCTAATAAATAATTTTTAAAAATAGAAAGACCAGGATTTTGACTTCAAGTAGTCTAGTTTTGGATACCTCTACTGCCTCAAATACCTAGTTTGTCAAGGTCTGTAGGGTAACAAAATGAAACAAGGCTTAACACCCTTGACTATTCAGTAAAGCAACATGAAAATTAAGTAACATGCAAATAAAGCAACAAATAAAAGAAGAGAAAATTGCTTGGGATCTAAGCAAACATTACTGCAACAACTCTACAACAACAAAAGAAACCTTCAAGGACAATACCTCTTTATGGGAGAAGTTTGATTTATTCATGAGGTCCACTAATGAGGACAGACACTTAGAATGAGCCAACAGGAGCAGAGAGGTTGGCAATAAAACAGAGAAGGAGTAATTCATAGTGCAAGACTCCTACAACAAGAAAGGATGGGACTCAGCTCACAGGTGAGACGGTTAGCTTCGGAAAGGAGAAAGGATAGTGCTTCCCTGTAAAAGAAGAACAAGAGGAAAATATGGGTATGAGTGAAGATATAATTTTTGGTTTGGCAGCAGTGAGACAAAGGGAGAAGTAATTTAATGGTGCCCATTTTCTCTGTGAAATAAGCAAGAGGTAATCAACTGTAGAAGATTAGAGGTTTAAAGAGAATGAAAAAGTTTTGAAACTTTTGTTGTAAAGAATGAAGACAGGTGAACGGGGACATGTAGAAATCTTGTCAGGCAGCAATAAAGGTCCCTCTGAAGTAGGAAGTAATTTATGTAAAGACTTTGTCGTGAATATACCATCTATGGTGGTTAATTTTATATGTCAACTTGGCTGGGCCACTGTGCCCAAATATTTGGTCAAACATCATTCTGGATATTTCCGGGAGAATGTTTTTCAATAAGATTTACATTTAAATCAGGGAACTTTAAGTAAAGCAGATTGCCCTCCATAATGTGAATGGGTCTCATCCAATCAACTGAAAGCCTAAATAGAACAAAAGGCTGACTTTCCTCTGAGCAAGAGGGAATTCACAGACTGTCTTCAGTCTTCATCTGCAACATCAGCTCTTCCCTGGGTCTTCAGCCTCACTGCCTTTGGACTTAAACTGCAACTCTCCTGAGTCTCCAGCCTGCCAGCCTCCCTCATCAGATTCTGGACTCATTATTAAGTCTCCCCAATTGCATGAGCCATTTCCTTAAAATAAAGCTTTTCCTATATATTTACACATACAATTGGTTCTTTTTCTCAGGAGAGCCCTGATTAATACATCACCTAGAGGCTGGAGTGAGCGGAGCGGCAACCGCGGCGGCGCCGGCCCGCACGCGCGCGGCGGCGGCTCCCTCCCAACCTCCCCCTCCCCTCCCCTCACTCCCCTTCCCCTTCCCCACCCCGCCCCGCCGGGAAAACGCGAGCCGTCGCCGCGCTCCCCAAACCGCCGCCTGCCCTCGGCCAACCGCCCCCAACGGCCGCCCGCGCGCGGCTCGCCGGGCCCCCTCGCTCGTCCCCTCAGGCCCCCAGAGCGCTCCCCTCCCGCCGCCTCGCACTCTCCCACCTCGCAGGCACGCCGCTGCTCGGGGCCGCCATGCCCCTGCCGCAGGCTGTCCACGGGCCTAGGCGCGGCGGCCCGAGATAGGGTCTCCTCCGCCTCCCGGGGGAGGAGAGAGGGAGCGGGCCGCGCACTCCGCCCCCTCCCCCCGGGCTGCCGCCGCCACCGCCGCCACCACCCCCTCGCCGCCTCAGCCTGGCGGGGAGGAGGAGGAGGAGGAGGAGGAGGAGGAGGAGCAGCAGGCCTCCGGGCCCTGGCACCGCCGCCCGCAGGTTCAGTAGATGAAGGCGTCACTGAAGGGTTGCCTACACTTCAGAGCACTTCTAGCACCAGCGCTCACGCAGATGATGATGACCGATTGGAAAATGTTCAGTATCCCTACCAACTCTACATTGCTCCTTCCACCAGCAGCACAGAACGGCCAAGTCCAAATGGTCCAGATGGACCTTTTCAGTGTCCAACATGTGGGGTGCGATTCACCCGTATTCAGAACCTGAAACAGCACATGCTCATCCACTCAGGAATTAAACCATTTCAGCGTGACCGCTGTGGGAAAAAGTTCACCAGGGCTTACTCGCTAAAGATGCATCGCCTAAAGCATGAAGTGATTTCCTAGTACCGGACTACTTAAACCAGGAGCAAGAAGAGACCCTCGTTCAGTATGATCTTGGAGAACACAGTTTTGAAAACAACTCCTCTGTCCAGATGCCTGTAATTTCACAGGTCTCCTCGACCCAGAATTGTGAAAGCACTTTTCCCTTGGGGTCTCTTGGTGGGCTGACAGAAAAAGAGGAAGAAATGCCAGGGCAGCCAAAGACCAGTGCTTGTGCCGAGGCAACCAGAGAGGACCCCCCAAAATCAGAGCTGTCTTCTGTAACTATTGAGTAATTTCATGGTTTGGCTTCATTTTTGATTTTTGGAAAGTGCCTGTGCTTGGTCTTGTACATTCGAATTTAATTTAACTTCTTAAGCAAAAAAGGGTTGGGGAAAGAATTTCCCTTTTTACTTTGTAAGTTCTGCAACTGATGTTTTATTTTTCACGACACAGAGATTGCTTCTGTAAGTGCACAGTAACATGGTGTTGAAATATAATAGAAACCTTGAGCCTTAAGGAGAACCAGCTGACTTAAAACTTGTATCAGTTTCCTCTTCCATTATCAGGAGTAGGCTAACAACAGATCATGAGGTCAAGAAGAAATCAGATGATTATTAACCTTCCTGAAATGAAAGCATACACCAGAAACATATTACTGAACGAATCTGGCAAATGGCCTGAATAGATGTTTACTCCTGTACACAGGATATTGTACAGTCTTTTGTAAAGCCTGTTGTTTTTGGAAGTATTTATGGTGAGCTTTCTTAAAAATTATTAGGGTATATACTTCTGAAATCCCACGTGTTTTGTGTTTGTTTGTTTTTTAAGCTTTGTCACTATAATTTTTCATGGTGAAAATTTGGTATTGGGATAGGTATTCCCTGTACCTTTATAGTACCACTCCTCCAAATAATCTTTCTACTGTGAAAGAAGGCGAAGAACCACGGTTAAGGATAGTCAACTTGTGCATGAAATGACCAGGAACAGAGAATATAGTATGTGTATCGGCTTCATAGGAACTCTTTCATACTGCTTTTCTGGATAAAATTATTGTTTACCTGGTCTTTGAATGTTAATGCCTCGCTAATTGGGTCATTGCCTAAATCAGTTTTCTCTTGCCTATACTTGGCATGATCCCATGAAAAGGAGATATACTGGAGATGTTCTATATTTTATACATAGGTTTGTGTATTGTTGAGGATGTTTTTATTCTGCTGTTTTGGACAAAATAAAGAATTCTCTGTTAAGGCTATATTCTTAACCCAACTGCAGTTGTTTACAAAATACCCATATGACAGTGATAAATTGTCCTTATTCCAAAATATTTTAAGACATTGCCAAATGTCATATTAAAAGCAGTTAGGATAGTTTTTACACAATTGAGCAATAATGTAGAAGTAGAGGAGAGTCTATAAAATGATGATCTATGACTCAAATCTATTTGGGGAAAAAAAAAGAATTGTTAAGACTAAAGAAAAACTAAAAACCTTAAACTAATGACTATTACCTCTTGCTGCTAAAAAAAGAAAAGAAAAGAAAGAAACTTTGTGGTTTATAGTTGAAATATATATGATACTCTAGACTGGAATATACAGTTTTACCTGGTGCCATTAAAGCATCACTGACCTTGATCCTAAATATTCATGAGTCCATGAACAATGATCTTTTGAGTAACTCTTTTTTTCTATGTATATACCCAAAGTTTAATAATTATGAAAACACCTGATTAGGTTAGAAAAAGAAAATACAGTTTCTTATTCAAAACACAAGATCTCAGTTTTGTCTGGGTGCTAGTCATTAATAATAAATTTTTTCTAAGTTATAATTAAAAAAATACATCACCTATACAGAACAGTGAATTAAACATAAATATATAAAGAAAAAGTTAAAATTACAAACATTGGTGTTTACAGGTCAAGAAATAGACCATTCCCAATGTTCAGAAGACCTTATGTACTCCATCCTGATCGCACTTCCTCCCAAGACCATATTCTAAAATTGACAACAGTTTGCACAGTTGTATCTTTTTTTTTACTTAATAGCATTCAGCATCCCTCTGTAAACTTCAAAAAAGTAAACAGGTGGATTGAGCCAAAGTTGTATTTAAAACGATGGTACAATATAAGGACAACTGAATAAAAAAATAAGGATATTAACAGAGTGTCATTGATGGAATGGGCCATATAGGGAAACAGGTAAGCTGAGAAGACTGGAAACCTATGAAATATGAGCTTAATAGACGATAGCCACTGCTGGCTAATGGTTGCCAGAAAGAATGGCTTCCAGTGTTCCAAAATTAGTTATAATTTTCAGTAAATATCCCCTAATATTTAACTGACTTATAACTAATAAAACTGTCTCATCATATAACCTAACCAGCTTATACTAGGAGGCTAACTGGAGAGTTATGTTGCTTGATGAAGATGTATAATGGATGATATACTGAAATGTCTTCTTCCAGATGAGAATGCATGTGGCACCAAACTTTGGGACGTTGGGTATTTGTTTATCTGTGTGCCAAAGCACAGAACATATTAACTTTGCAACTCTCAAACCACCTCTACAAAGGTGAAAGGGTCTTTTTTACAAACATGAACTCTCACTAGGCTTCTTGACTTGATAAGAAGTCACTGCTATGCCCTACTGACGCCTAAAGTTTATGCATCTGTACTTAACCATTACCACACTTAATGTTATATAGCTCAGACCTATTCCAAACCAATATTTATTTTAAAAATTACTAAGTAAAATAGGGTTTAGAGGAGTGCCTAAAAATTTAGCGTTATGCAAACCATTTATTTTTCTATTCACCAAAAATGTGTCCTTAGATTAAGCTAGACCAGCAGAGAGTGATATATTTAAATCATATTATTTAGGACTCATATAGAATTATTTTTATTAATATCATTGTCTTATCTTGAAGAAGCCTATAGAAAAATCTTATGAAATGCTTCATTGTATTTACTATAAAGCTATGGTTGAGGACATTGTTAATCATATTATATAACACCTTCCTTATAACAAAGCACTGGGAAATTTTCTCTATGTCTCAGTACCAGGTATAATTGTATTTCTTTTATGAAACTGGCTTATTTATATCTTCTGTTTACTGTAAATCATGTGTCAATCTTTGCATTAAATGTGTGAAAGCTCAGAGCTAAATGTTGGGCCAACTTCTAGCAGGTGTACCGACATTATGGCACTAATTCTGTGTATTTATATCACCCTTGGCTTTGTTTTACTTTTCTATGTTTATTTTTATTTTGCCCTGATTGATCTTCCTTACTTTTTGCTTCAACCCTTTTATGCTGTATGAATTTTATAAGTCATCTTAAATCCTTTTGGGAATAAGACAGGACATAAATCAGTAAATATACTATATATAAATTATGGACAAAGAGGGAAGCATGGACTAGTGGAAAGAACAAATGTTAAGGTCACTTAAGTGGACCTCTGTTTCCTAATATAAAAAATATATGTTACACTTTCTTCTATTCCTCAAGATCTTTGTGAAAAGAAAATCAGATAGTATATATGAAAACACTTTAAACAGCAGACTAATACTTAAGTGCAAAATAACCATAGTATTGTCATCTTTCAAGTAGAATATAATTGATGATCTGTGCAATAATTAGTCAAATAAGAATTATATCCCCCAATCACATTGAAAATAAAAAGTGTCATCTAAAAATAAAGACACTGTGGCCAATATCAATGGTTTTATCCTAAGTCTTGGTGACAATCTGAAATTTGGCATTATCATCACCTAGTTAAAAATTATTTATTGCCTTCCTATGAGCACAAAATGTTCTGCTACAATTCACAAAGCTCTTCATTCCAAAAAATAAGTTACTAAAATTACACATCTGTAAATTAAAGAGGTTGGACCACACGTTCCCTATATTCCCTTCCAGACAAAATCTATGTGATTTTATAGCTTTTCTGGATTATATAAGCCAAACAACTATTCACAGTATTTTTATGGTGTCATAAAATAATAATTACTATTTACTTTATTAAACATTTATTTACAGAACTAATTACTACAAGTTCAGTGCTCTATTCATCATTTTATGCCATATATAATAGCCTCCTGCTTAATACCAAGGTCCAATCCACAATGGTATCATAAAAGATGTTAGGTTAGTGAAACAGAAAACCACTGGTAGGGCTGAGGAAATATCATATTCAACACACATGTTAGGAGCCAAACACAGGACAGATAAAACATTTCCTGGAAAATAGATACAAGTGACTGCTTTGAATATGGCTGTGAAAACCCAGGAAAGAGCATTAAGTCTATTTGGAAGCACTGTTAATAAAGTATATAATAACATTAAGATATTAAAGTGACTATAGGAAAAATATACAGGTACCAACTACCATAGCTGCCATTAAAGCCACAGAGAAATAAAATCATACATCCAGATAGCTTTCTTAGTGACTATGAGGAATGACCAAGAGGAATAAGTGACCAATCTGGTGGCTTTAAGATATGTACACAAATCCTATGACACTCCTCACTTCAAGAGGTAGAGCCTAATTTCCCTCCCCTTGAGTGTGAAATGCTTCTAACAAATAGAATAAAACGTTGTGTGACTTCAGAGATTAGTTCATAAAAGGCACTTCCTGTCTGCCTCTCTCTCTCTCTCTCTCTCTCTCTCTCTCTCTCTCTCTCTCTCAGCACTCATTCTGGAGAACACCAGATGCTAAGACGTGAAGACACTCACTTATGCAGAGACCCACGTGGTAAGGAGCTGAGGCCTTCGGCCAGTGAGGAGCTTGAGGACTCCAACCAAGAGCCATGTAAGTGAGCTTGGAAGTGAATCCTCTAGCATCTCAATCCTTCAGATGACTGCAGTCTTGGCTGACAACTTGGCTGTAAGCTCATGGAAGACCCTGAGCTAGACTCACCCAGCTAAGCTCCTCCCAAATTCCTGACTCAATGAAACTGTGAGATAATAAATATTTGTTGTTTTAAGCCACCAAGTCTGGGATTAATTTGTTATGCAACAATACACAACTTATACAAATAAGGATCTCAATCTGAAATATATCAGGTATATGAATTCATGGAGAAGGGAAAGAAATTAGTTAGTAAATAATGGAGAACACCAACGTATTATATACTTTCATATTTCAATGGATGTGGGGTCATCTATGTAAGTAGGTTATTCCAGTGTGAGAGTTTTTAAAACATACTTTGAATCCAGTTTTCAAAATTTAATCTTTTAATAGGGCTTTACTAGTGACTCTAAAGAAACTCTTCCTTATGAAAGAAGCATTGTTCATACAATACAGGGTGCTTCTTCCTACTTTATCCTTCCTTTTTAGGCACTGTGATGATTCCTAATCCCCACCAGACTAGTAATCAATTTGAAAGCATTTGTCATTTTAGTATTGCTAGAATCATAACCACTGCTAGGAGTTCAGAAACCAAACAAGAAATGCTTTTAAATATCACAGAGGCATAACATTACCTATCTATAAACAAACCTGAAAAAATGCAGATAATCAGTCTCCCAAACATATGCTACTTAAAATGCACTCCCCCATCCATTTTGATTGCCCTCATCATTTTTCAAGCTGACAAATCAGAAAGCTGGACCTCTTACTTTCCCTTCAGCTATTGTATTTATTCAAAAGTCAGCCATGAACAGACTTGGAAAAAGGTAAATTTAACTGACAAGGTGACAGTTGGGCAATGATATAACATACTACTCCAGCCTTCACCCGCCTCACTTTTAAAAATCCCTGATGCTTTTGTGTTGTACATTTTTACTCCTTGATTCTTATACATGAAAAATAGAAGAAGCCTTTCCATCTTATTTTTATTAGATAAAAATAACATTGAAAAGTTTACATTGTCCTTCTCATTGATTAATACACTAAATCATCACCATAACAAGATTTGCTACATAGAAACCTCCATTCAAATACACACTAAAATACAAAAGACCTCATTATGAGGCAGTTTGGTCTTTGATAGCCTCAAGGAAGACTGCAAGGCTACAGTAAAGTGCCTGGCGTGCTTATTTTACCTCATCAAAACTATGCCAGAATGAGTACTAAGAATGTTAGTTGAAAATAATAGGATATCAGTATGAGTTCTGAAGCTTGATTTTTTAACTAAAAGCACATTTGCTTTGAATAACATGGCAAATAATTTAAATTAATATGTATTTGTTAGGATTTTAAAAATTATATAAAGTATGTGAAGTCACTACAACAGGCCACAGATTGCAGCATGGACTCAATAGGTAGTACTTACTTATAGTACTAAGTAAGTACAATAGATAGTATTTATTAGCAGATAGTATTTATTAGCAGTGCTACTGCTAGTACTGCTGGGCTCTCATTTTTACTATAAGTAGTAATAGTAATAGCAGTAATAATACAGTAGCTTCATAGTAGTTCCCTGCTCTCCTCCCCCTTTTTACGTGTGCATTTTTTCCAGAACATCTTATCAATTGTAGAAGGGCCAGCCTCTGAAACATATTACCAAAATGATCATTGAGTCCCCTTATTATATATAATCAAGAGAAAAGGTCCAGATTTTATGCAAGACAATGAAAGACCCAAGTGAGAATAGAAAGGAGGGAAATCTGGAGAATTTTCCCCAACTTTTGCAAAGGAAGAAAAGCCCATATTTTAGCTACTGACACATATAATAATACTAATCCACTGTGGGATCCACTGCTATGTGATGCAACAGATATTACCACTACAGAAAGAAGAGGAGAAAAAGGAAGAGCAAGAATAAAAATCATCATCACCATCATCCAAAATGGAGAAGAGTACAGAAAGGAAGGCAGTGACCTATACAAAAAAATAAACTCAAAATGTGTTAAAGATCTAAATGTAAGGCCAGATACTATAAAAGTCTTGGAGGAAAACATAGGCAGAACACTCTTTGACATAAATCTCAGCAAGATCTTTTTTGATCCACCTCCTAGAATAATGAAAATAAAAACAAAAATAAATAAATGGGACCAACTTAAAAGCTTTTTCACAGCAAAGGAAACCATAAACAAAAAGACAATCCGGGCCTCCCTGGTGGCGCAGTGGTTGAGAGTCCGCCTGCCGATGCAGGGGATACGGGTTCGTGCCCCGGTCTGGGAGGATCCCATGTGCCGCGGAGCGGCTGGGCCCGTGAGCCATGGCCGCTGGGCCTGCGCGTCCGGAGCCTGTGCTCCGCAGCGGGAGAGGCCACAACAGTGAGAGGCCCGCATACCGCAAAAAGAAAAAAAAAAGACAATCCTCAGAATGGAAGAATATATTTCCAAATGAAGCAACTCACAAGGGATTAATCTCCAAAATATACAAACAGCTCATGCAGCTCAATATCAAAAAACAAACAATCCAATCAAAAAATGGGCAGAATATCTAAATAGACACTTTACCGAAGAAGACATACAGATGGCTAAAATGCACATGAAAAGATGCTCATTATCACTAATTATTAGAGAAATGCAAATCAAAACAATGAGGTATCACATCACACTGGTCAGGATGGCCAATCATGAAAAAATCTACAAACAATAAATGCTGGAGAGGGTGTGGAGAAAAGGGAACCCTCCTATACTATACTGTTGGTGGGAATGTAAATTGGTACAGCCACTATGGAGAACAGTATGGAGGTTCCTTAAAAAAAACTAAAACAAGAACTACCATATGATACAGCAATCCCACTCCTGGGCATATATCCGGAGAAAACCATAATTCAAAAAGATACATGCACCCCAATGTTCACTGCAGCACTATTTACAATAGTCAGGACATGGAAGCAAATTAAATGTCCATCAACAGAGGAATGGATAAAGAAGATGTGGTACATATATACAATGGAATATTGCTCAGCCATAGAAAAGAATGAAATAATGCCATTTGCAGAAACATGGATGGACCAAGAGACTGTCATACTGAGTGAAGTAAGCCAGAGGGAGAAAGACAAATATCATATGATGTTGCTTATATGTGGAATCTAAAAAATGGGTACAAATGAACTTATCTACAAAACAGAGTTACAGATGTAGAAAACAAACTTATGGTTACCAAGGGGTAAGGGGCAGGGAGAGGGATAAATTGGGAGATTGGGATTGACATATACACACTACTATATATAGATAATTAATAAGGACCTACTGTATAGCACAGGAAATTCTACTCAATACTGTAATGGCCTATATGGGAAAATAATCTAAAAAAGAGTGCATATATGTATATGTATAACTGATTCACTTTGCTGTACACCTGAAACTAACACAACATTGTAGTTCAACTATACTACAATAAAAAAAATTTTTTTTAAAAGAAGGAAGGCAGTGACAATAACTGAAGATAAATTTGCTAACTGTAAAATCATATTGACAAGAAGAACAGAGACAAAATGTGGACATCTCTTTCAAAGCTTAGTATTTTACAGTCCTAGGCATTTACCTGGTCTATTTTTTGTAAGGAGGTTACTCTAGTCCTAACTTCTCCACAGAAGAAGTTGAATTTATAGAGGCATACAGATTTCCAAGAAAGGCAATTTAAGAGAAGCTTGTGGGTAGATATTTGGGTTAAGGGATTGTAAATCCTGGGGGATCTCTGGTTCAGACACTGAATTACCCTTAATCCTCTCTTAAATCACTCAGCCTCTCTGTTCTATTGTTTTACCTAGTTAAGATGTCTAAAGTCTAAACAATGTATATTCCTATATCAGTCATGAAAAAGACTCCATAGAAATGCAAAATAAATTTCAGGTGTTATAATTTCTTTTAAAATTAAAAGCTCTGGTTTTATCTAAGATCAGAATGAAACTGAGACTGAGATGGAAGTCCAAGAGGAATCTACAGTCCAGGAGATTAATTTTTCTCTATCTTTAGCACTTCTGAAGAGTTCACAGAAATACTAGCATCTGTTTAATTGAAAGTAAGAGAGAGGGAGTAGTGGTGAATGAATTATAAAAAAGAACTGGATTTCATATTTAGTTCCTTTAGTCATTGAAGTTCTTTCAAAATACTTTTCACATTAATGAGTTAAATGTTAGCAGTAGTGAGCTTAGGTCAACTGAGATATTTTTTGCACTTGTTTTAAAGTGGGGGCATTTGGTAGGATGCAAAGTGTTATTATTCTTGTTCTTCCTATTGAACAAACATTTGTACAGACTCAGTATTTTAACAAGTGTCTAGAATAATTTTTATTAGTTATTGTTCATAGGTACCTAAAGAAATGATCCAATATTAATCATCCCATTTTCCAAATGAGAACACTGAAGTACTTAAATTTTCAGATAGCTGTTACCTGAATCATTCATCTACAAAGACCTTTTTAAAAGTGGTTCACCCAAATAGGAAACAGCTCTAATTAGGAGTTATTATTACAATCAATAGGACTTTAACTAAAATGGCATTTGAGTTCATCCAATCCAAATGTCTTATTAAAACATAAATTGATACTGTAAATCCAAAACTTCAAAAAATCACAAAAATATAAGGAGAACAAAATCAGAACTTGATAATAGATATATACAGTTTGCTGAGTATCAATTTAAGCATACAAACTGTACATTAAAAAGCAAATATCAGACAATCCCTTTTCACTGGTCTCTGATACTTCCACAACTGTCACTATTTTATGCCTCTGCTGGACCACAAGACAACTTCTGATATAATAATTGTTGGCTTGTCAGTCTCTCTCAGAAATTATCAAAATTCAGACTTTATATTACTCAAAGGTCTTTTCCTCTTAGCCATTTTCTTAAAACTGCACACTACAGAAGCTAGAATTAAAAGTTGATTCCTTGCAACAATAAAAAAAAATGCTATTTTGCTGAGGTTTTCCCACTCAACTATCTCATGCCTTTGGCCTGTGGGTTACAAATACAATTCTCTACTCCTGTCTTTCTATTCAGTTGCTTAACTACCTGTGAAAATCCTTTACTACCTTCAACACCTGACTAATCATTGCTATTTGACCAAGAAATGACTACCACAGGAAAACAAAACTGTATGGGGAAGGAAGTAGATAACTGGCCTTATTCTAATACTGCATTCTACCAATATTCTCCTGGTGAATATTTTTTAACCGAATGGGTGAGTTCCTGAAAAGTAGATTACGTGTTTCTGTTCACAAAAACATAATTTTTCCTCTGGCTTATATTTTGTTAATTAGAGGTATATATTCCAGTGGGGTGATTTGGCAGAGAAAGGAGAAAAAGACCATTTAAAAATTGTGCAAGCAATGTATAACCACACTTTTAAGGAATTATTAAACTCTTTATTAATGAAAATACTCAAAATCATGAATAATTATTACCAGATACTTGTACATAGTTGGTGATCAAAAACTATTTACTGAATAATAAAATATCACCATATAATCTTGCATGATCTCAATGGAAAATATATCCTTTAAGGCACTGGAGTAACATGAAATTATATATACCCTCTGAAAGTTCAAAGGTCTGTAGAAAGCGATAGAAAAAACAGAACTGCCTCATTTCTAACACTTGAATATATTCACTGTGTGCCAACTAAATATTCCTTTCTTCTATGCTTACTATTGAGTTTGTAACCTACAGCCATGAGTTTCTGAACTTGTACTATAATCTCTTAATTGCTCCATTAATGTTTCTAACTGGCATGTTAACTTCTTAAAGAATACGGAAGTAGAGAGGAAGGTATTTCCATTTCATTTGAAATATACTTGTGAACTAGGTAGCACTGTCCTCCTTAGCAGATGTGTCTCCATGGATTAGAAGAACTAATAATCTTTATTATTTTCATAAAAATGATTATTTCATCTACTTTGGAATTCCTTTAAGTAAAGTGTATAATGTCTTATATATGCCCCCCTCCAAAAAAACAAAAGCTGTATTTTTGTTTGGTTAAGTAATACCTTCATCCCACATAGCAAATTCTGTCAATGCTCTTTATAGTTTCACCTTGTTATAAACAATTGTAGACTTCATTCATTTTACATCATTGTATTGTTCAGTGAAGGAGTCATTCTTTTTTTTTTTACATCTTTATTGGAGTATAATTGCTTTACAGTGTTGTGTTAGTTTCTGCTGTATAACAAAGTGAATCAGCTATATGCATATGTATATCCCCATATCCCCTCCCTCTTGCATCTCCCTCTCACCTTCCTTATCCCACCCCTCTAGGTGGTCGCAAAGTACCGAGCTGATCTCCCTGTGCCACGCAGCTGCTTCCCATTAGCTATCTATTTTACATTTGGCAGTGTATATATGCCAATGCTACTCTCTTACTGCATCCCAGCTTACCCTTCCCCCTCCCTGTGTCCTCAAGTCCATTCTCCATGTCTCTGTCTTTATTTCTGTCCTGCTCCTAGGTTCTTCATAAGCATTTTTTTTTTTTAGATTCCATATATATGTGTTAGCATACGGTATTTGTTTTTATCTTTCTGACTTACTTCACTCTGTATGACAGACTCTAGGTCCATCCACCTCACTACAAATAACTCAATTTTGTTCCTTTTTATGGCTGAGTAATATTACATTGTATATATGTGCTACATCTTCTTTATCCATTCATCTGTTGATGGACACTTAGGTTGCTTCCACGTCCTGGCTATTGTAAATAGCTGCAATGAACCTTGTGGTACATGACTCTTTTTGAATTATGGTTTTCTCAGGGTATATGCCCAGTAGTGGGATTGCTGGGTCATATGGTAGTTCTATTTTTAGTTTTTTAAGGAACCTCCATACTGTTCTCTGTAGTGTCTGTGCCAATTTACATTCCCACCAAGAGTGCAAGAGGGTTCCCTTTTCAAGGAGTCATTCTTCTATACAAAAGTCACAACATTTAAGTGGAGCTAAGCCCTATTTAATGTAGTTTTAAAGTTTTTCAACAGTGTTGAATTAGAAAAGCAACACAGGACTTCCCTAGTGGCGCAGTGGTTAAGAATCCACCTGCCAATGCAGGGGACACAGGTTCGAGCCCTGGGCCGGGAAGATCCCACATGCTGTGAAGCAACTAAGCCCGTGTGCCACAACTACTGAGCCTGTACTCTAGAGTCCATGAGCCACAACTACTGAGCCTGCCTGCTGCAACTACTAAAGCCCACACGTCTAGAACCTGCGCTCCACAACAAGAGAAGCCACCACAATGAGAAGCCCGTGAACTGCAACAAAGAGTAGCCCCCATTCACAATTAGAGAAAGCCCATGTGCAGCAACGAAGACCCAACACAGCCAAAAATAAAATTAATTAATTAATTTTTTTAAAAAAAAAGCAACACAGAGACAGAAGATGATCAGAATCTTCAACACTGGATCAAAAAATAATTTGAATAATGCCACCCTAAATCACTATCACACACCACCACTAGTCTGCAAAAGAAACAAACACTAAGGGAAACTCATCAGAAGGAAAACTCCAAGATTTAACTGAGTCCAGAGGATTTAACTACAGACATTTTTCTTCTTTATAAGAATGGCAAAGAAAAAAAGAATTTGAGTTTGTATTTACTTACTTACTTCACCCTGCCCACCCAAAAGTAGAAGTAGTGACGAGATTAAATAGCCATAGACCTGAAGAATAAGAGAAAACAAAATAGCACTTGGATCATCAATCTATGA
Source organism: Mesoplodon mirus (assembly GCF_964341445.2). Classification (NCBI taxonomy): domain Eukaryota; kingdom Metazoa; phylum Chordata; class Mammalia; order Artiodactyla; family Ziphiidae; genus Mesoplodon; species Mesoplodon mirus. Next base: position 107,792,209 of record NC_138981.1, on the reverse strand, counting down.
ACATTTGAGTGTGAATGGTACTGGAAAAAGGTTTCTTCATTTGTCTTATGTTAGTAATCATGCTTCACCTTGTACTTATGTTTTCTCCCAGTGTTTGCTAAATTCCTAGCAAATTCTTGTCTTTTAGAAACATAGTTTAAAGTATTTTAAAATATTGATTCTTAAAGCCCTGATGCTAGAATTGGGCTGTGAAATGAGTGAGAATTATCCTACACTAGCTGCCAAGATAAATCAATCTTCACTTGAAACTCTGACTTGGTTAAAGTTCAAGGACAGATTTTCATCAGGGGATTTTTCACATAATTGCATAGCCAAGAGTAAAAACATTTGACAGATTATCACATAATTCATTACTAGCTAGAATCTTGGTCGAGCAGGAGAGCCAACTGTTTGTCCCCAGGATATGTACCTGTAATTGAAGCTTTACAGCCACTAATACGGCTATTGACCTTTCACATGTACACATAACATCTGCACAATTCAGTTACAATGATCAGTTTTAGTAAAATAAAAAGATGAGAGAAGGAGGAGGAAGTAAGAAGGGGAGAGGAGGAAAGGGAGGGTGAGAAGAGAGGGAAGAGAAGAAATCATAATGTGTTACTGAATCAAACTTGGGTCCACTCACCCACCATGCAACAAAGGCAATCTACCAACACAGGTGTGGTGAAAGCACAGCGTTGACTTGCAGAGCACCAAACAAGGAGATCGGGCAGCTCATGCTCAAAAGATAACCCAAACTCCCCAATGGCTTTCAGGGGAGGGTTTTTAAAAGGAAACATTTGAGCGAGGGTTGTGGACTTTCTTCTGATGGATTGTTGATGAGGTAACAGGGTGATGTTTTGGGAATCTTAATCATAAACCTTGGGGTTCTGGGACTTCCCTGGTAGTCCAGTGGTTACAACTTCTGTCTCCCACTGCAGGGGGCCCGGGTTCGATCCAAGGTCGGGGAACTAAGATCTCACATGCTGCACGGCATGGCCTAAATAAAGAAAAAAGGAAAAGAAAAAAAAGCTTGTGGTTCCAACTAGTCTGGGGTCCACGGGCTTGTGGTCAGCATGTAGTCACCATCTGTCTAGCTGGAGGAGTCTTAGTTTCTACAGAACTCAAAGATATGCATCAGATTGTTACATGTATTCCCCTCCCTTTGAGTGTAGGTGGGACTGATGACTTTTGTCTAACCAACAAAATATGTCAAAGGTAACAGGATGTCAATTCCATCACTGTGTTATGCTATACAAAACTCTATCTTGCTAGCAGACTTGCTCTATAGGGTCTTGTTCTCCTTGCTGGCCTTGAAGAAGCAAGCTGCCATGAGTCCTACAGCCATAAAGAAATGAATTCTGTCAACAACCTGAGAGAGCTTGGAAGCAGACACTTAGTCAAACCTCCATGTGAAAATCCAGCCCTGGCTGACACCTTGATTACAGCTTTGCTGAGGACTCAGATAAGCTGTGCCTGGATTCTTGACCAACAGAAGTTATGAGATAGTAAATGTAATGTTTTTTAAGCCATTAATTTTGTGATAATATGTTTTGTAGCATAGAAAACTAATACATCTCCTTTTGATAACATAAAATTTTGATAACATAAAATTAACCTATCCTATTTATTGTTTTCTCCTGAATAAAATAAAAAGTCTGGCATAATATTTTGAAATTTTCATACCCCGTCTATAATTGAGATGTGAATGCCAACTACTGATAACTTATTTATTTTCCTCAAAGTAATACTATAGAATACTTGGAAAACTAGAAAAATCAGTTCTACTGCTATCTACATGTATCAACTCACAGTAATTAGACATATTGTTTATGAAAAGCATTAAATGCTAAAATTTTAGATACTCATTTATTGTCAATATTAAGATTATTTAAATTAAATCATAGATATACTAGAAGTGAAAGGGACCTTTGAGACATTTAAATCCTTATTATTCTTTTCAGAGATGAAGAAGTTGAAGCCCAGAGAGGTAAAGTGACTAAGGTAACTTAGCTAGTTAGTGGCAGAGCAGGAAACTTGGATCCCTACTACTTTTTATCATTTTACCCTTACACCTAATAATTGTGCCATTATTTTAAAAGAAATGCATAACACATTCAAATGAACATTACACATTCAGAATGTAACTAAATGTTTGGTTATACAGGTAAGAATTATAGTGCCTACTATATTTCTGGGTTTTCTTTTTCTATTACAAGAAATGGTGTGCTATTACATTCACGAAGTTATGACATCTCTTTTTCTATCACACTGTCTCTGCATTAGTGCAAAGTGGTGGGGGTCAATCCATTTTTGCTTTTACTGTTTTGAGGCAGAGTTACATATGATTCTTGTTGAAAGACATAATATTTGAATTGTATAGTGGAATATTTCACTATATTGATTAAACACTGCAGTTTCTGTAAGTGGCTCCTGAGTTGTTGAGTCAATATTGAAACACTATAATTCTCATACTTGCAGTTGGCTCAAAACGTTTCTATATCAATCTGCCATATATTAAAGACCAGCTGGTACTACATTCTATATTATAACATTTTATTTGGGTTTTGTTAAGACAAATTTTTTTTCAAAATAAATCAGTTCTTTTCCCCCAAAAAAGTGAGCTAGTTATGTTATTCTCATTCTAGAGCATCATGAGGTAACTGAGTCAGCAAATACTCTTTAGTCACAGTTTCCATAAATGGAGCAATCCAATTAGGTAATCTTTCGAACTACAATATTTGGGTCACAAATCATCCCTTTAAAGATGTTCTGGTAAAAAAAAAAATAAAGGAAAACATACAATCCACATTCAAAATTCAAGCTGCAGCCTTAAATTTATAATTTCTTTATAAATTATTATTGCCCAATAGATGTTTCTGTACTCTATAGCCTTAAATGCCTCCCAGGGAAGAAAATAAAAGGAAAAGGAGAGGAAGAAAGGATAAATGTAGGGAGAGATAACAATGCACTAATAAAAGAGTAGTAGAATGTCACTAAAGATTGCTTCAGCTAATTGAATTTTTCACACCTATCCCTTGGTCATTCAAACTATATTTTGAAACTTTCAACACACATACATACACACACACTTTGATCTGACCTTTTGAAAAACAAACAGAAGTAAACTGGAGGATTTACATGGAGAATAGTACTTTTTGGCATTCATCCTTTGGTAAATACATTCCCACCCCAATAGGCCAAATTGTCCATTATTGTCTTTGTGTAGCTTATGAGACAGCAAGACACTACAGTATATGGATATGCCAAGCAATAAGCGGCCTACAGCTTGGGAGACAATTCAAAGGTATCAGATCACCCCCATGTTACAGGATTGCTCAGAAATGAATGGAGACCCTTTATTAATGCCTTATCATTACTTGGGAACTATATGACTGAGTTCAATCACGTCTTTTCATTTCCATTTTAGTTTCTCCAAATATAATGTGGATAATAAATACATTGTGGTGGTCCAGTGTTGTAAAAGTTGTTAAACTAGTACTCTTAAACAATATTTAAAATGGCATTTTTATTAAGTTGGCATGAACCATGCTGCTAAATTGCTTTTAATATGATAATGTTTGCAGTTTACTATGCCATAAGTGCAGTTTGGCAGTAGAGTGTACATGAATATTTCATCTAGCAAAGGCCATGATTCTGTAATTATGAATAGACCTGTTCCAACAGAAGTAGACAGATGCTTGTGTTTCAAAGCAAATGTTCTAAAGTATGAGAAGTTGGTTAAAGGCTTGGGGAAAGGCAGAGATATGCAGGGGCGGGGGGGTGGTTGTGTGTGGATGTGTGTGTGCACACATATACACGTACATGTGTGTGCAAGTGCGCACACCCAAGTGTGTATGTTATCTGTAGGAAGTTATTTTAGGCACCGTGAAAGCTAAGAAGTCAACACTAAAGTCAGCCATAGATGTGTCTTAGACTACACTACCTCTGTAGCACTCCATTGTACTTTTGCTTCTCTTAGGCTGCTTCCATTTCAGAAAAGAGCTTCTGTCTTTTGCCCCAAGAACAAATATCCCCCTAAAACCTAATCAAATAGTACACACATTACCAAAGGGCTTAAGCAAGCTGTATGTTCTATAATCTGCCACGAGTAAATTAATTAGCTAATGCAATGTTTTTCTCTTTTCTTTTTTCAAAATTATCACATGATATATATTGGGTATGATGTTGCCCGGATGAAATGACTTCCAACAAAATGAAGTAAGAGTAAATATTGTCCATCTCCTTGTGTATACTCCTAGTGAACTCTTAATAGTCTGAAATTTTCAATGCTCTACTCATTTGATAGTGCCTGTTAAAGATTTACACACTGCTGAAGAGATCGGCCAAGATGGTGGAGTAGAAAAACCCTGAGCTCACCTCCTCTCAAGGGCACAACAAAATTACAACTATTTAAAGGACACCTATTGACAAAAAAGACTGGGACCTGCCACAAAAGATCTTCTACAACTAAAGATATAAAGAAGGAATCACAATGAGATGGGTAAAAGGGGCAGTTGCAGCAGAGTCAAGACCTATACGTGCGGGTGGGCAACCCAAAAATGGAAGAATAATTACAACTGCAGAGATTCTCCCCAAGAACCAAGAGGTCTGAGCCCCACATAAGGATCCCCAGAATGGAGGTCCTGTGCCGGGAAGACAAGCCCCTAGAGCACTTGGATTTGAAGGCCAGCAGGGCTTCCTTCTGGGAGGCCCAGAAGGCTGTGGGGAATAGACATTCCACTCTTAAAGTGGAATCTCATAAAAAAATCTCACATGCTCCAGGACACAAGCAGTAATTTGTTTTGTTTTGTTTTGTTTTGTTTTATATATCATTATTGGAGTGTAATTGCCTTACACAATGTTGTGTTACTTTCTGCTGTTCAACAAAGTGAATCAGCTGTATGTATACATATATCCCCATATCCCTTCCCTCTTGCGTCTCCCTCCCACCCTCCATATCCCACCCCTCTAGGTGGACACAAAGCCCGAGCTGATCTCCCTGTGCAATGCAGCAGCTTCCCACTAGCTATCTATTTTACATTTTGTAGTGTATATATGTTCATGCCACTCTCTCACTTCGTCCCAGCTTACCATTCCCCCTCCCTGTGTCCTCAAGTCCATTCTCTACATCTGCGTCTTTATTCCTGTCCTGCCCCTAGGTTCTTCAAAACCTTTTTTTTTTTTTTAGATGCCATATATATGTGATAGCATATGATATTCGTTTTTCTCTTTCGGACTTACTTCACTCTGTATGACAGACTCTAGGTCCATCCACCTCACTACAAATAACTCAGTTTCATTTCTTTTTCAGAGGAGTAATATTCCATTGTATATATGTGCCACAGAGAAGTAATATTCCATTGTATATATGTGCCACATCTTCTTTATACACTCATCTGTCGATGGACATTTAGGTTGCTTCCATGTCCTGGCTATTGTAAATAGTGTTGCAATGAACACTGTGATACATGTCTCTTTTTGAATTATGGTTTTCTCAGGGTATATGCCCAGTAGTGGGACTGCTGGGTAATATGGTAGTTCTATTTTTAGTTTTTTAAGGAACCTCCATACTGTTCTCCATAGTGGCTGTATCGATCTACATTCCCACCAACAGTGCAAGAGGGTTCCCTTTTCTCCACACCCTCTCCAGCTTTTATTGTTTGTAGATTTTTCGATGATGGCCATTCTGACCGGTGTGAGGTGACACCTCATTGTGGTTTTGATTTGCATTTCTCTAATGATTAACAGTGTTGAGCATTCTTTCATGCATTTGTTGGCAACCTGTATATCTTCTAAATGTCTATTTAGGTCTTCTGCCCATTTTTGGATTGGCTTTTTTGATTTTTTGATATTGAGCTGCATGAGCTGCTTGTATATTTTGGAGATTAATCCTTTGTCAGTTGCTTCAGTTGCAAATATTTCTCCCATTCTGAGTGTTGTCTTTTTGTCTTATGGTTTCCTTTGCTGTGCAAAAGCTTTTAAGCTTCATTAGGTCCCATTTGTTTATTTTTGCTTTTAATTCCATTTCTCTAGGAGATGGGTCAGAAAGTATCTTGCTGTGATTTATGTCATAGAGTGTTCTGCCTATGTTTTCCTTTGAGAGTTTGATAGTGTCTGGCCTTACATTAGGGTCTTTAATCCATTTTGAGCTTATTTTTGTGTATGGTGTAGGGAGTGTTCTAACTTCATTCTTTTACGTGTAGCTGTCCAGTATTCCAGCACCACTTATTGAAGAGGCTGTCTTTCCTCCATTGTGTATTCTTGCCTCCTTTGTCAAAGATAAGGGGACCATATGTGTGTGGGTTTATCTCTGGGCTTTCTATCCTGTTCCTTTGATCTGTATTTCTGTTTTTGTGCCAGTATCATACTGTCTTGATTACTGTAGCCTTGTAGTACAGTTTGAAGTCAGGGAGCCTGATTCCTCCAGCTCCATTTTTCTTTCTCAAGGTAGAAGCAGTAATTTGAATGGAGCCTGGGTCAAACCTACCTGCTAAAATTGAAAAGCCTCTCAGAGAGGCAAGAGGCAACTGGAGCTCACCCTGGGGACATAGAAACTGGCAGCCGCCATTTTGGAGAGCTTGTTCTACCATGACGACACTGGTACTGAGAAGCATCATTTTGGAATCCTCCCTCTAGCTTATTAGCACTGGCACTCGGCCCCACCCACCACCCTGTCAGCACCAGTATTGGGAGGAGCAACTAACTGGGCAGGGACACAGCCCTATCCACCCACCAGCAAACGGGTTGCCTTAAGAAATCCTGAGCCCAAAGGAACACCTGAACATGGCCCTGGCCACCAGAGGGGCCAGGACCAAGCCCCACACACCAGTGCACAGGCACTAGATCTAGGATCCCCAGGACCCTGTAGCCAGAGACCCCAGAACCCAACTCCACCCAACAGTAGGCAGGCACCAACTCCAGAATCACCAATCCTGCCCACCTATGAGCCTGCTCAAGCCCTGGGACCAGCCTCACCCACAGCAGGCAGATACCCACCCAAGGAAAACTACAGCCCCACAGCTTGTGGATTTAGCCAAATTACCAGCAGGCCAGCACCAGCCCAGAGACCAGCCAGACCCCAGCCCCACCCACCAGTGGGTCTGCTATAGCCTCAAGACCAGCCTCACCTGCCCCCAGGCAGACACCAGCCCCAGGAACATCTCAGCCCTGCTGCCTGTGGACAAGGCCCATCTACTAGCAGGACAGCACCAGACCTGGGACCAGCAGGGCCCAAACCCTGGCCACCAGCAGGCCAACACAAGCTTTGGGACACCCCAGATACTGCAGTCAGCTGTGTCAGGAATCAGCACCACCCACCACCATCTCTGGGACTCCTATGTTCTGCAGCCAGACCCCAGGACCCAGCTCTGCCTGCCAGTGGGCCAGCACTAGTTCTAGGACATAGCTTCATCTACCAGTGTGCAGGCACCAGGTGCAGGAACTCCTGGAATCCACCTCTGGCCAGCAGAGAGCCAGCACTAGCTGCAGGACCTGCAGGATTCTACAGCCAGCCACCTTGTGACCTGGCCTCACCAAGCAGCAGCCAGAAGTCTCTGCACAAGGCAGGGATTAGCAACAACTGGACCGGGGTCAGCCAAGCCTACCAGACAACCCACAGTAGTCATGCCACCACAACAGAAAGACCCAAGAAGCTCACACAGAAGGCACAACTAGAGCATATACCTCCAGTGACCAGAGGGGAGTACATACTTCTGGGGCTAATAGGATATCTCCTTAAATAAAGGTCACTTCTCCAAGTTCAGAAATGTAACCAACATACCAGATACATAGAAATAAAAACAGTAAGTTAGGTGGAATGAGATGGCAGAGGAACACGTTCCAAACAGAAGTACAGGATAAAACCTCAGAAGAAGAACTAAGTGAAGTGCAGATAGCCAACCTACCTAAGAAAGAGTTCAAGATAATGATCATAAAGATATTGAAAGAACTCAGGAGAAGAATGGATGCACTGAGTGAGAGGATAGACGTTTATACAAAGAGTTAGAAAATATAAAGAAAAACCAAACAGAGATGAAGAATACAATAACTGAAATGAAAAAACACACTAAGAAGAACTGAAAGTAGGCTAAATGATACAGGGGAAAAAGATCAACAAGCTGGAAGACAGAGTAATGGAAATCACTGAAGATGGAAAGAAAAGATAATAAAAAGAAATGAGGACATTTAAGAGACCTCTGAGACTACATTATACATACTAACATTCAGATTATAGGGTTCCCAGAAGGAGAAGAGAGAGAGAAAGGGGCAGAGAGTATATATGAAGATATAATAGACAAAAACATCTCTAATCTGAGAAAGGAAACAGTCTAAGAAGTAAAGAGAGTCCCAAAGACGATCAACCCAAAAAGGACCACACTAAGACACACTGTAATTAAAACGGCAAAAATTAAAGATTAAGAGAGAACATTAAAAGCAGCAAGGGAAAAGCAACAAGTTACATACAAGGGAACTCCCATAAGGCTATTGGCCTTATAGTGATACAAGTTTACCTCAGGAAACAAGAAAAATTTCAAATAAACAACCTAACCTTACACCTGAAGGAACTAGAAAAAAAAGAACAAACAACACACAAAGTTAGTAGAAGAAAAGAAATCATAAAGATCAGGGCAGAAATAAATAGACACCAAAAAACAATAGAACAGATCAATGAAACTAAGAGCTGGTTCTTTGAAAAGATTTTAAAAATTGATAAACCTTTAGCTAAACACATCAAGAAAAAAAAGAGAGGGCCCAAGTCAAGAAAATCAGAAATGAAAAAGGAGAAGTTACAACTGACACCACAGAAATACAAAGGATGATAAGAGATTACTACAAACAGCTATATGCCAATAAGATGGACAAACTAGAAGAAATGGACAAATTCCTAGAATTGTACAATTTCTCAAGACTGAACCAGGACGAAATAGAAAATATGAATAGAACAATTACCAATAATGAAATTGAGTCAGTAATTTAAAAAAACCCTCCCAACAAACATAAGTCCAGAACCAGATGGCTTCATAGGTGAATTCTACCAAACATTTAGAGAAGAATTAATACCTATCCTTCTCAAACTATGCCAAAAAATTGCAGAGGAAGGAACACTTCCCAACTCATTCTATGAGGCCAGCATCACATTGGTACCAAAACCAGACAAACATATCACACAAAAAAGAAAATTACAGGCAATATCACTGATGAACATAGGTACAAAAGTTCTGAACAAAATATTAGCAAACCAAATCAGACAATACATTAAAAGAATCATATACCATGATCAAGTGGGATTTATTCCAGGGATGCAGGATGGTTGAATATCCACAATTGAAACAATGTCATAAACAACATTAGCAATTTGAAGAATAAAAGTCATATGATCATTTTAATAGATGCACAAAAATCTTTTAACAAAATTCAACATTCATTTACGATAAAAATTCTACAGAATAGGGATATAGAGGGAACATACCTGAACATAATAGACACCATATATGATAAGCCCACAGCTAACATCATACTCAATGGTGAAAAGCTGAAAGCATTTCCTCTAACATCAGGAACAAGACAAGGATGCCCACGCGCTCCACTTCTATTCAACATAGTATTAGAAGTCCTAGGCACAGCAATCAGGCAAAAAATAAGAAATAAAAGGCATCCAAATTGAAAAGGAAGAAGTAAAACTGTCACTGTTTGCAGATGACATGGTACTATACATAGGGTATCTTAAAGACACCACCAGAAAACTACTAGAGCTCATCAATTAATTAGGAAAGTTGCAGGATACAAAATTAATATACAGAAATCTGCTGCATTTCTATGCACTAACAACAAACTACCAGACAGAAATTAAGGAAACAATCCCATTTACAATTGCATCAAAAAGAATAAAATACGTAGGAGTAAACCTACCTAAGGAGGTAAAAGACGTATACTTGGAAAACTATAAAACACTGATGAGAGAAATTTAAGAAGACACAAACATATGGAAAGATATACTGTGTTTGTGAATTGGAAAAATGAATATTGTTAAAATGACCTTACTAACCAAGGCACTCTACAGACTCAATGCAATTCCTATCAAAATACCAATGGCATTTTTTCACAGAACTGGAACAAATAATTTTAAAATTTCTATGGAAACAAAAAAGACCCTGAATAGCCAAAACAATATTGACAAAAAAGAACAGAGCTGGAAGTATCACACCCCCTGACTTTAGACTACACTGCAACACTACAGTAATCAAAACAGTATGGGTACTTGCACAGAAACAGACATATAGATCAACAGAACAGGATAGAAAGCCCAGAAGTAAACCAACACACTTCTGGACAATTAATCTATAAAAAAGGAGGCAAGAAGGAGAAAAAACAATCTTTTCAATAAGTACTGCTGGGAATACTTAACAGCTACATGTACAACAATGAAATTAGAACATTCTCTAACACCATATATAAAAATAAACTCAAAATGGATTAAAGACCTAAACGTAAGAGCAGAAACCATAAAACTCCCAGTGGAAAATATAGGCAGAACACTCTGTGACATAAATCACAGCAATATTTTCTTGGATCTGTCACCTAAGGCAAAGGAAATAAAAGCAAAAATAAACAAATTGGACCTAGCTAAACTTAAAAGCTTTTGCGCAGCAAAAGAAACCATCAACAAAACAAAAAGAAAGCCTACTGAATGGGAGAAAATATTTGCAAGTGATATGACTGATAAGGAGTTAATACCCAAAATATATAAACAGTTCATACAACTCAACATCAAAAAAACAAACAACCTGATTAAAAAATGGACAGCAGAACTGAATAGACATTTTTCCAAAGAGGACATGCAGATGTTCAACAGGCACATGAAAAGATGCTCAACATTGCTAATCCTCAGGTAAATGCAAATCAAAACCACAATGAGACATCACTTCACATCTGTCAGAATGGCTATCATCAAAAAGAACACAAATAATAAATGCTGGTGAGGATGTGGAGAAAAGGGAACCCTCCTGCACTGTTGGTGGGAATGTACATTGATGCAGCCACTGTGGAAAACAGTATGGAAGGTCCTCAAAAAACTAAAAATAGAACTACCATATAACCAAGCAATTCCACTCCTGGGCACATATCCAAAAAAAACCAAAAGCACTAATTCAAAAAGATATATGCTCCCCAATGTTCATAGCAGCATTATTTACAACAGCCAAGATATGGGAGCAACCTAAGTGTCCATCAACAGATGAATGGATAAAGAAGATGTGGTATACATATACAATGGAATACTACTCAGCCATAAAAAAGAATGAAATAATGACATTTGCAGCAACATGGATGGGCCTGGAGGGTATTATGCTTAGTGAAATAAGTCAAGCAGAGAAAGACAAATAATGTATGTTATCACTTACACATGGAAGGACCTGGAGGGTATTATGCTTAGTGAAATAAGTCAAGCAGAGAAAGACAAATAATGTATGTTATCACTTACACATGGAATCTAAAAAACAAACTAGCAAATGTAGCAAAATAGAAACAGACTCACAGTTACAGAGAACAAACTAGTTGTTACCAGTGAGGAGAGGGAAGGGCATGATAGGAATAGGGGATTACAAGGTACAGACTACTATGTATAAAATATATAAGCAACAAGGATATATTTTACAGCAGAAGGAATATAGCCAATATTTTATAATACTATAAATGGAGTGTAATCTATAAACATTTTTAATCAATATTTTGTACACCTGAAACTAACATAATATTGTAAATCAACTATACTTCAATTTAAAATAGACTTACACACTGCTTACCACATTTTTATGTTTATTTTGTGTTCCTTTTTCTCCTCATGTTTGATGTGATGAAGTCAATAGAATACATGTTGGTAGAACACAACGCATGGATAATACTAACATCGCACAGAACTAACAATTACGGTAATTTTCCATAAGACTAATTCTCCACCAATACATCTAAAAGGGATTCTCTTAGTATATCTCAGGAACTAAAAGGAGTCTCAGAAATATTAATATAACCTCCATTTTACATATGTGGAAAATGAAGTCCTGAGTAGAAATGCAAATGGTCTATACACCTGGAAAAAGAAAGAAGCTCTTTGAACCTGTTAAATGGCCAAAAACAAATCCAGTCTGAATGAGTTTGTATTTGAATAAAAAGCAATGTCTTGATGAGCAGTGTAAATTGCGATGGAGTTACAAAGTACTCAACATTTCCTTGCTTTACCAATAATGGAATCTTTGGCAATGAGATAATTTAACATCATTTCATTATAATTTTTTTCTAAGGTTGTTTTTTCGAACAGTATTGGATTAATAATAAATGTAAACTATAACTTTTATGTAATAATTCATGCAATTAAGATGTATATGAGATGAGTTACTTGAGTATTTATGTTCATTTACCAGTAAACTTTAGAGTTTGTATTGTTTCCTTAGCCAGTGGAAAATTAGATGGATACAGTTTATATGTAAGAGAAACAAAAAAAAATTGGGGGGGGGACTTCCCTGGTGGCGCAGTGGTTGAGAGTCCTCCTGCCAATGCAGGGGACACAGGTTCACGCCCCGGTCCAGGAAGATCCCACATGCTGTGGAGCGGCTAGGCCCGTGAGCCATGGCCGCTGAGCCTGCGTGTCCAGAACCTGTGCTCCGCAACGGGAGAGGCCACAACAGTAAGAGGCCCGCGTACCGCAAAAAAAAAAAAAAAAAAAAAAAAAAAGTTTTTTTGAAAGTTGTAAAGTACATTCTTGGAGGATGTTTTAACATCTTCCCAACAATACTGCATATGGGTTCTAAATTCTCTACCTCCTCACTAACTCATGCTATTTCCTTTTTTTTTTTAATCATAGCCATCCTATTGGATATGAAGTGGTATTTAGTGGCTTAATTTCCATTTCCCTAATGACTAATAACTTCTTTACATGTGCTTCTTGGCCATTTGTATATCTTCTTTGGATAAATGTCCAAATAAATCACATGTCCATTTTTTAATTGGGCCGTCTTTTTATTGTTGAGTTGTGTTTTTTATATGTTCTGGATATTAGACCCTTATCATATATATAACTAGTAAATATTTTATCCCATTCTGTAGGTTTTTTCACTTTCTTGATAATGTTCTTTGATGAACAAAAGTATTTTTTTCACCTATAAGCTTTTTTCTATCATTTTTTCATAGCATTTTGAGTGTTCCAAGTACTGATATAAATTTTACTTTTGTAGCAACCGTTATTGGTTTCTTTTATAAGCATGCCTGTAATTGTATACCACTAGTGTCTACATTCATCTGACAGATGGGTTTTGTTCTGTTATACTTTTACTAAAGCTATAAGTCACTATAAAAATGAACAAAAATGAATTACTTGAGTTCCTTTATCATTCTGTTTCAATTAAATGGCTGACAGTTGCTTCCCATAAAGTTGCTATAAAATTAGATAAAATCAGAATATTATTGCACTTATTTAAAAAATGTATTCTCTTTCAACTCATGGTGCCTTTCCCCTCAGCTTTATATGATAAGGATCTACTGTTTTAAAGGATCTACTTTTTCTGTTTAGAAAATAAATTATTAAATTTTTATTTCAGTCTTGCAGAATGCCTCTGTTCTCCTTCATTACATTTAATATCTTCTTTTTAAAAAAGATGTTCCTTCGAAACTGAGTTGTTTGTAGTGAGGTGGATGGACCTAGAGACTGACATACAGAGTGAAGTAAGTCAGAAAGAGAAAAATACCGAATGCTAACAAATATATATGGAATCTAAAAAAAAAAAAAAAAAGAAAAATGATCATGAAGAACCTAGGGGCAAGACGGGAATAACAATGCAGACCTACTAGACAATGGCCTTGAGCATACGGGGAGGGGGAAGGGTAAGCTGGGACAAAGTGAGAGAGTGACATGGACATATATACACTACCAAACGTAAAATAGATAGCTAGTGGGAAGCAGCCACATAGCACAGAGAGATCAGCTTGGTGCTTTGTGACCACCTAGAGGGGTGGGATAGGGAGGGTGGGAGGGAGGGATATGCAAGAGGGAAGAGATATGGGGACATATGTATATGTATAACTGATTCACTTTGTTGTAAAGCAGAAACTAACACACCATCGTAAAGCAATTATACTCCAATAAAGATGTTTAAAAAATAAAAATAAAAACAAAAAAGATGTTCCTTAATTAATATGTGCACAGATTTTCATGGGATCATAAATTGTTTTCATTTTTTAATGTTCTCAAAATGTCTGCTTTGATACAATTGCCTAAAATATTAACATTAACACAGAAGCTAGTAGAAACCTTCCTGCAAAAGACAATGATGAATGCTATTCTGAAATAGCTATAAACCATCAAGAAATACAGTAAGGGCTTCCCTGGTGGCACAGTGGTTAAGAATCTGCCTGCCAATGCAGGGGACATGGGTTCAAGCCCAGGTCCGGGAAGATCCCACATGCCGTGGAGCAACTAAGCCCATGTGCCACAACTACTGAGCCTGAGCTCTAGAGCCCGCGAGCCACAACTACTGAGCCCACATGCCACAACTACTGAAGCCCGCGCGCCTAGAGCCCATGCTCCACAACAAGAAAAGCCACCGCAATGAGAAGCCTGCGTACCACAACGAAGAGTAGCCGTCACTTGCCGCAACTAGAGAAAGCCTGTGCTCAGCAACGAAGACCCAATGCAGACAAAAATAAATAAATAAAATAAATAAATATTTTTTTAAAAGAAATACAGTAATATTTTCATCATTGCATAGTTTTTCTGACCAGCAGGGAAAAGAGATCTTTTCTTACTTGAATCCAAAGAATATGGCCAGTACAAAACAGTGAGCTTAGGCATATGCAGTAAGAGACTCTGGTATTTACTTTTTGAAGAATCTAACATTTGTACAGAATTAAAGAAAGAATGTTCATCACTTTAAAGGTGACAATGTCAGGGAAAATATAGTTTTCCTGGGGTGGGTGCTAACAAATCAATTAAAAATATGACTAAAGGAGTCATTTTAGTTGCCTTTATAACTAATGGCAAGAATTCTAGAAAAAAATGAGGAGTAAGAAGACTCATGATACAAGTTATAACTACTCTGAGTCTGGGACCAAGTGTTTAAATACTAGGCAAGGACTTCCTTGGTGGTGCAGTGGTTAAGTATCCGCCTGCCAATGCAGGAGACACAGGTTCAAGCCCTGGTCCAGGAATATCCCACATGCCACAGAGCAACTAAGCCCATGTGCCACAACTACTGAGCCTGTGCTCAAGAGCCCACAAGCCACAACTACTGAGCCCGTGTGCCACAACTACTGAAGCCCGCGCGCCTAGACCCCATGCTCCGCAACAAGAGAAACCACTGCAATGAGAAGCCTGCGCAACAGAATGAAGAGCAGCCCCTGCTCTCTGCAACTAGAGAAAGACTGTGCACAGCAACGAAGACCCAACACAGCCAAAAACTAAATAAATAAATACTAGGCAAATATATAAAGGCCTTAGTAAGTCCAAATGTAGAACAGTATCCTATAATGCAACACTTTCAGTAAACACTTTCCTTTAGAGGAGGCAAGACAAGTAATGCCAGCACTGTGGTAGGCAGCAGACAGGTGCTTGATACAAGAGTAGTACAGTAGAAGGGCCAAAAGCCGATTTTCAGTTACCAAAAAAGTAATGTGCATGAGTGGAGAATTTTGCCATTAATTATTAGTGATGCTATAAATCTGTGCATATACATCTCTAGCACCAAAATAAAGATAGAATTAACTTTATTAAGAAAGCATTTTAGGTCAAGATTCTGTATTATGTAAACATCTTAAAAGGGAGAAATTATTTACCTACAAATATTCCAGATCTGAAACAAAAAAGGATAAGACTGTTATAATAGTAGTTTCTTTTTTAATACTTCATTATTAAGGCAGTTTTACATTCACAGAAAAATTGAGTGGAAGGTAAGAGATTTCCCATATATCCTGTAATCCTACACATGGATAGCTTCACCCATTAGCAACATTCCACACTAGAGTGGTACATTTGTTACAATTGTTGAACCTACATTGACACATCATTATCACCCAGAGTCCATAGTTAGGGTTCACTCTTGTACATCCTATGGGATTTGACAAATATATAATGGCATATAGACACAATCATGATTTCTTACAGAGTAGTTGTACTACCCTAAGAATCTTTTGTGTTCCAAGTACTCATCTCTCCTTCCCATGACACCTGGCAACCACTGATCCTTTTACTATCTCCATAGTTCTGTTTTTCTAGAATATCATATAGTTAAAATCATACAGTGTATAGCCTTTTCAGAGTCACTTCTTTCCTTAATAATATGTATCTAAGGTTACACCATGTCTTTAATAGCTCACAGCTCATTTGATTTTAGGCACTAAACAATATTCCATTGTCTGGATGTACTACTATAGTTTATTTATCCATTCACCTAATGAAGGACATCTTGGTTGCTTCCAAGTTTGGGGCATTATGAATAAAGTTGATATAAACATTCATGTTCCAGTTTTTGTGTGGATAGAAGCTTGCAATTCATTTGAGTAAATACCAAGTAATGCAATTGGTAGATCGCATGGTAAGAATATGTTTAGTTTTGTAAGAAACAGCTAAACTGTCTTCCATTGCTGCTGTACCATTTTGCATTCCCACCAGAATTGGATGAGAGTTACTGCTGCTCCACAACCTCACCAGCATTTTGTGTTGTCAGTGTTCTCAATTTACGACATTCTAATAGGTGTTGAGTGGTTGATAATTTCTTGATAGATTATTTCTCTATAAAGTAATCTTAATTTCCTTTCTTAAGAATATCCATAATATATACAATATGTTATAGCATACATATGTGTCAGTAAGAATAGAAAGTCCTCAGACTTTCCCCTTGGGGCTGTCTCCTCTTTAATGATGCTCTACCTGAGAGTAAAAAAGGAGAAACCTGTACCCTAGGTAGCCATTGCCAAAACTATAAGACAATAGGTATCGTTTGAAAACAGAGCAGTGATTTCTGTTTTGCCATTGTGTGGATTTTCCTCCTTCTAAATTAACTTTATTTTAACAAAGTTTATGAAAAATTAAAAGCATTAATTTTAATTGTACAGTTCAATGAATTTTGACAAATGTATATACCTATTTAACTACCACCACTTTTACAATAAGAACATTTACATCACTGTCCCCCTCCAAACCCCTCCAAACCTCTCCTTCCTTCCCCTTTTGCAGTCAATCATACCTTCCCCCCCCCACACCAATCCACGTCACTAAGCAACCACTGATCAGATTTCCCTCATTAAAGATTAGTTTGGCTGTTCCATAATTTCACATAAATGAAATCATAGCGTATTATTTTCTGTCAGTTCTTTCATTCAGCATGTTTCTGAGATTTATCCATTTTTTGTGTGTATCAGGAGTTTTTTGCTTTTTATTATAAGTAATATTTCATTGTACAGATATATTACAATCTATCTATCCATTTATCTGTGATAGATCTTTGAGTCATTTCAAGTTGTGGGCATATGAATAAAACTGCTGTTAAAATTGAAGCTTAAGTCATTTTGTAGATGTATGTTTTTATTTCTGCTGGATAAATAAATACCTATGAGCACAATGGCTGGGTCATATGGTAGGTATAAGTTTAACTTTATGAGAAAGTAGAAGACATTTCCGAAGTGGTTATACCATATTATATATGCCCGTCAACAACATATGAAATTCCTGGCTGCTCCACATCCTTGTTAACAATTGTCACTCTTTTTTTTTTTTGGACTAAAATCTACTATTTATTGGACAATTTGCAAAGCACTGTGCTACACTGCTACACACCACATACATTATTTCAACTGTTTCTCACGGAAGCCCTATGAGGTAGGTATTGTATCCACATCTTACAGAGAACACAACAGTTTCAGAAAAATAAGCTGCTTGCCCCTGATCACACTGCAAGGGAGAAGCCAAACCATAATATGATCCTAACCTGTCTTACACACCAGTACAACCTGACAGGGACAAAACTTATCTCCATGTATGAAAGATCCAGGTTTTCAAAGAGAAGTAGAATCACTTCATTTTATAATCACATTTAGTATCAATGGCATCACTGCCTGAAAAAAAGGTCTCTAAACCATTCTTCCAGTTTACTAATTCTGCTAAAATGTCTTCAGAAATGGCATCATCAGTGAAGCTACCCAACAAGCCCTCTAGAACAAAACACCCAATAAAATGGGCCTTTATTTATATTTACTGCAAATTACACTTCCAGGACTTTAGCTTGGAGCTATCCCCCTTCACAGATATGTATAACATTAGGCTTAAGGTTATCACTGTAATAGCAACAGATAGGAAACAACCTAAACATTCCTCAGGAGCAGATTAAATAAATTATGGTATATTCATTCAGTAGAACTTTATGTAGCCAAAAAAGGAAAGAGGTTCTTTGTTCCTTACCTACTGATATGGAATGACCTCCACTGGGGAAAACACTGTATACAGTTTGTTATCATTTGTATAAAAACCCCCATGTACATGTGTTTGTTCAGGCATAAAATCTTTTGCAAAAGGATACAGGAAACTAGCGAGTGCCTGACTCCAGGGGGAGGAACTAGGAGCTGGGGGACAACCCAAATCACTTTGTATTGACCCAGGGGGAAAGTTATGTATTTAAATTTTTTTTTTCAATTAAAAAAATTATGGACTGATTATACGCTTGAAAAATTACAAGAGTAATTTATGGTTGCAGAAGAAAAAACAAAGTCTTCTTATGAGAATCACTATAAAGTTATAACATAAATACATTTTTTAAATGTAAAAAGGCATAAAATTTCCTTTATAGACAACTTCTCACTTATCTACCACGTAA
Source organism: Mesoplodon mirus (assembly GCF_964341445.2). Taxonomy (NCBI): domain Eukaryota; kingdom Metazoa; phylum Chordata; class Mammalia; order Artiodactyla; family Ziphiidae; genus Mesoplodon; species Mesoplodon mirus. The sequence continues at coordinate 107,773,376 of NC_138981.1, read as the reverse complement.
TGTCAAATGTGCCTGTAATCCCATAAAATAAGTATGATTCTTATGAGAGAATAGAGCCAGATCAAATGCATCATTAAGAAAAAACATGCATACTAGACTATGAATTCTACTGAGAACAAAGGACATTACTTTAAAAACTTTTAAATTTCCTAGTTCCTGATAGGGTTTTCAGAACAGAGTTTCTTGGTTAATGAATAGCAAATTGATTTATTGGTTAAATTAGCAACTATGGAGCTTCCTGACAACAATATAAAATTAGTGGATAGTTCACCAGAAACTAGCTTCTAGATTTTCATTTTAATTACTACTTTAAAACAACATAATTTAGTACCAAAGGTTTAAACACCCAATATAATTGCTAGACTGTGAAATAAGCATTATTTATATTTCATCAGCTATACAAAACTCATCAATTTTTCTTTTGAAAACGGTAGCAGAAATCCCAAAGAATATAAGAGAGACTACTAATTAAAGGTCATGTTTACTAATCTATCACCATAATTCCACTCGCAGGACCTCCCAGGTGGCTGGAAGGAGGAAGGGAAGAAGTGAGGATGTTGGAAAAGTGAGGGTTGTTCTTAACTTGTGGCCCCATTTGTGCTGTAAGGCAATGCAGGGTCTAGCAAAGAAGAAAATTGCTGAGGCTGGAGATGAAGCTAATGCACTGAAATCTCTTGCATTCCTATACACTAATGATGAAAAATCTGAAAGTGAAATTAAGAAAACACTCCCATTTACCACTGCAACAAAAAGAATAACATATCTAGGAATAAACCTACATAAGGAGACAAAAGACCTGTATGCAGAAAATTATAAGACACTGATGAAAGAAATTAAAGATGATACAAATAGATGGAGAGATGTACCATGTTCTTGGATTGGAAGAATCAACATTGTGAAAATGACGATACTACCCAAAGCAATCTACAGATTCAATGCAATCCCTATCAAACTACCACTGGCATTTTTCACAGAACTACAACAAAAATTTCGAAATTTGCATGGAAACACAAAAGACCCTGAATAGCCAAAGCAATCTTGAGAAAGAAAAACAGAGATGGAGGAATCAGGCTCCCTGACTTCAGACTATACTACAAAGCTACAGTAACCAAGACAGTATGGTACTGGCACAAAAACAGAAAAATAGATCAATGGAACAGGATAGAAAGCCCAGACATAAACCCACGCACATACAGTCACCTTATTTTTGATAAAGGAGGCAATAATATACAGTGGAGAAAAGACAGCCTCTTCAATAAGTGGTGCTGGGAAAACTGGACAGCTACATGGAAAAGAATGAAATTAGAACACCCCCTAACACCATACACAGAAATAAACTCAAAATGGATTAAAGACCTAAATGTAAGGCCAGACACTATCAAACTCTTAGAGGAAAACATAGGCAGAACACTCTATGACATAAATCACAGCAAGATCCTTTTTGACCCACCTCCTAGAGAAATGGAAATAAAAACAAAAATAAACAAATGGGACCTAACGAAACTTAAAAGCTTTTGCACAGCAAAGGAAACCATAAACAAGACCAAAAGACAACCCTCAGAATGGGAGAAAATACTTGCAAATGAAGCAACTGACAAAGGATTAATCTCCAAAATTTACAAGCAGCTCATGGAGCTCAATATCAAAAAAAAAAAAAAAAACAATCCAAACATGGGCAGAAGACCTAAATAGACATTTCTCCAAAGAAGATATACAGATTGCCAACAAACACATGAAAGAATGCTCAACATCTTTAATCATTAGAGAAATGCATATCAAAACTACAATGAGATATCATCTCACACCGGTCAGAATGGCCATCATCAAAAAATCTACAGACAATAAATGCTGGAGAGGGTGTGGAGAAAAGGGAACCCTCTTGCACTGTTGGTGGGCATGTAAATTGATACAGCCACTATGGAGAACAGTATGAAGGTTCTTTAAAAAACTAAAAATAGAACTACCATATGACCTAGAAATCCCACTACTGGGCATATACCCTGAGAAAACCATAATTCAAAAAGAGTCATGTACCAAAATGTTCATTGCAGCTCTATTTACAATAGCCAGGACATGGAAGCAACCTAAGTGTCCATCAACAGATGAATGGATAAAGAAGATGTGGCACATATATACAATGGAATATTACTCAGCCATAAAAAGAAACAAAATTAAGTTATTTGTAGTGAGGTGGATGGACCTAGAGTCTGTCATACAGAGTGAAGTAAGTCAGAAAGAGAAAAACAAATGCCGTATGTAACACATATATATGGAATCTAAAAAAAAAAAAAAAAGGTCATGAGGAACCTAGGGGCAAGATGGGAATAAAGACACAGACCTACTAGAGAATGGACTTGAGAATACGGGGAGAGGGAAGGGTTAGCTGTGACAAAGTAAGAGAGTGGCATGGACATATATACACTACCAAACGTAAAATAGATAGCTAATGGGAAGCAGCCGCATAGCACAGGGAGACCAGCACGGTGCTTTGTGACCACCTAGAGGGGTGGGATAGGGAGGGTGTGAGGGAGATGAAAGAGGGAAGGGATATGGGAATAAATGTATATGTATAACTGATTGACTTTGTTATAAAGCAGAAACAAACACACCATTGTAAAGCAATTATACTCCAATAAAGATGTTAAATAAAATAAAAAAAACAGTGAAGAAGGTCGCATTGGTGGTATAGTGGTGAGCATATGCCTTCCAAAAACACTGAAGAAGTTAAGTTAATTACTCTCCCAATACAAAATCCCAAGCCAGTGTGCCTGGGCTTCTGCTTAGTGCTGCTGCCTACCAACACATGAAGGGTTAATCCTGCAATCACAGGGCTTAATGACCCCCACCTGGTCCACAGACAAAATGACTTTACTGGATGTGACCCCCTCAACCTGAGGAGACACTACCTGGAGAAGGAGGAAGCAACCTATGAGATGAGCCACTGGGCACTCAAACTTTTCCCTGTAACCAACTAGAAGGTTTGCACTGTGGGTAATCAGCTGGAGACAGAAACTGCAAGTTGTGATTTCACGTAGATATAACTCCAACATATTCTGTGGGAATCTGTACTGAGAGAAAGGAGGGAAAAGTACGCATTAGATTGTAAACTGAGGTCCACGTTCCTAACAGCAGACAATTCACTAGCACCCTTAAATACTACTGCTGCTGCCGCCTATGACTTTAACAGCAAAGATTCTGGTCCTCAAGCTTATAGGGGAAACACCCATGGTACCCCTGTGGCACAGTGAAGGGGTTAATTCAAACCTGACTCAAGCCTGGAGTCCTTAAACCCTATAAAGCAACCATGGCCATGGAGAAGGCCCCTAACCCTGGGAATATTTGATTTGAGGCTCTCTGGAGGAAGACATTTATAAATATGAGCAGAATAAAGGGGACAACTCCTGAAGTATATCAAGTTAGGGCTGGGGAACAGGAAAGAAACAAACCTGGATACAGGGGAGGAAACAAAAAACTGAAACAGAGGTCCACAATTTGAGCTAACTGGAAATTCAAAGTTTACTAAAAAGAATTTATATAAGAAAAAGGTAAATGTTGCTGACTGGCTTTTGCATCTTTGCAACATAGGTTTTGAATTAACTTCAATAGCTGCTGAAATGCATCAACTGTGAAGCCTTCATGATCTTAATCAATATTGGGGCTCAGATTACAGTTACACCTGGGGATCTCACTAAATTTAAACATGGCACACCCTGTAATCTTGGTAAAGTTACTGAATATAAAAGACATATATGTTTCACCTTAACCAATGGAACCATTCCTTTGTCTAAATTCCCCATGGTCATAGCACCCACTGGCCTAATTTTAAGACAAATTCACAGTGAGTATAAACACTCTGACACAATGAGTAATAAGTTAAAATTAAGTCTTTGTCACAAATTTGCTTGAGAAGATGGGACTCCATAAATCACACCCCAGTTACAATAGGTAATATGGCCCAATGTAAATTAAAACAGGGTCTTCAAGGATTGACACCCATCATACAAGACCTATTTAGTAAAGGGGTGATTATCCCCCGTTTCCCCTTTCAGCAGTCAAATTGCATTTTCTTAAGCTTGGAATGAGTGGCACCTCACAGTGGTTAACACAACCTTAATGCTGTGGTCCCATCCATTAAGGCCTCCAAATCTAATACCCAATATTATCTAAATTACAAAGTCCATTCAATAAGCAAATGATATACATTTTGCTATTACAGATTTGGCCAATATGTTATGCTGGGTGCCTATTTCAACATCCTTTCAGTCATAGCTTGCTTTCATGTCCAAAGGGAAATGATACTTGGTACCCCATGGAGTACCTCAGCAGCCTTGCAATCGCACACGGTCTTCACAGGCAATATTTTAACTGTATCAACCTTTCGCCATGAGCACAGATATGACATTAGATGGATGACATCCTGAGGAGAAAATTCATTTGCCACATTTATTCAGGACATACACATTTATAAAAGGGCTCATAAAAGCGGCATGGGCCATTGTCCTATATACAATGCAATGGCCATGCCACTTTGGTTAAATTCCTAAAAATTATTTGGTAACCTAAGGGTTGCTCCACCCCTGACACTGTCAAGAGACAATTATTGATCCTCTCCACACCCTCAATGTTAAAACAAGTCCAACATCTTTTAGGCCTTTTTAGGCTCTGGAGACAACAAATTCCTCATTCAAAAATTTTATTTAATCTGTTACTTGCAGATCAGCCCACCACGAAGAGCAGCCACTCAAAAAAGGCTCTAGAATCTGTCCAAATTGCCATACAACAGGCACTCCCATTAGTGACCCTGAGACTTAATTTTAGAGGCTTTAAGCAACCTCCTCTCATGTCTCCTAGTCTCTGGACCACCCATGATAACTAAAAATTGCCCACAAACTTCTGATGCAAGACACTGCCCTCCTTGGCCACATGCTATACACCATTACCTCAGCAATAGCTGGCCACCTACTTGGCTCTTTTGAAAGTTTAGGCCCTGGGCCCACGACCCTCTGTACTTAGCTGACAATTATACCTTGAGTTACAAAAGCAGCACCTTGAAAGCTTGGCATGGCTACTAAGGGCTCCTTGCTACAGGATGAAGCCAAACCTGGTCCCTCTGGCATATCACACCTACAGGAAGGGGTGGACTCCTTTGCTCTCAGTCCCTTGCCAGATGCCATGGTACTGGAGGGGTCACTCCTCTTCCAGACCCACTGGCTACTCAGAGAGTCCCTTGGGATCAAATGAGTGGCGAGCAACAGAAATTCATACACTTTATGGATAGTATTGCCACCATGTAGGTGATGGAGCTAATTGGGGAGTTGCTGCTTTTTCATCCCTTAACCAGGACCTCCCTGATAAGGGGCCAGACCTAAATGTCAGCACAATTGGCTGCACTTCATACAATCATCTCAGCATGCCCTGGCCAGAAAATGGCTCCACCTAGACATTCTTTCAAACTCTTAGACCACTGCCTAAGAGCTGTCCCCTCTGGGGTAAAGAACTCTGGCAATCTCTTGCCTCACAGATACCCAAAATATAAAGCAAGGTAACAGATGTCTCTATGATATTAAGACCATAATACAAGGTCTTACCAGGACACCTTATCAACTTCAGAGCCCCAGACATTGCTGATAGTGACCAAGACACTCAATTCACTTCTTAGAATACACAATGCTGGGCTCTTGAAGAAGGCATCCGATGAAACTTCTACCTCCCCCATAAGCCCTAGGCAGCTGGAGTAATTGAGGAATAATGGGCTCCTCAAAGAACTCCTATTTAAGTTAAAAAGAGTCAAATGGACCCCCTTGTGGTTGTCACTATTGCCACAGGCATTGATTAGTCTAAATTCATGCCCCCTGGGAATGTGTATTCCTTACTCTAATGCCACACAGGTCTCTCAATTGACTTTATTGGCCATAAAGGGGAATACTTCTAAAGTTCATGGTTTTTACTACCACCTCACCATGTGCCCTCTCCCTTTTGATCAAGGGCCTACTTTATTTCCTAAGGAGGCACTCTACCTACTTCCTTGAAGTCCTAGTCATCACCTAGGTTTAAACTGATGTCAAGGAGTCAACTGCTGCCTAAAATTAAGAGCCAATATTATGTGCTGCCTTGACATGTGACAAAATTGGGAGGGCTTCAAATGGTGTAACTGCAAGTTCCCCTCCCTAGTATGTTCCTGCAGATAAGGCCCCCTAACCAAGTAACTCTCCTCATCAAGAAGACCAGGCACAGTTCCTAGTTATCCCTGAGTAGTAGACTGCAGTTCCCTGCCAGCTCACAGAATTATGCAAACAAGACAAACACATCCTCCTGTGGGAACCAGGGGGGCACCACACCATCTTAATACTATAAAACCTGCCTCCCACAGCCTGTGGTTATTTACTCTGTTCTCAAGTGCAACCCCCAGGTCACCCTGCATGGTATACTGTGTCCTCCTCTGGATTGTGAGTATATGTGCCTAATAACTACTGTCAGTCTCATCTGTCGGGTACTGGGTGTCATGTGTTTGGCCATACTCCTAATCCTAGGGCAGGAATTCCTCCCTCACCAACAGGTAAATAAGTGATTAAAACAAACCCTTTCATTGGGTCACCAAAAAGCTCAGATGAACGCCAAGCAGCTGTGCTTTCAGGAAAGCCTGTCCTCTGCCAGACGTGGAAAACAGGAAGGGGCAGGAGATAAATTTCATTTGGAAGAAGTGCAAGCTGTGTGTCACGGTAAATATGGACCATGTGGGAAAATGATGTACAAATTAGTCAGATTTGAGAAATATAGGCTACATGATCTTCCTCATCCCAAACTAAAATCATGAGTCATGAGAATTAAAGGTAGCAAAGTAAAAGGAGAGCAAAGCAGTGGGGGGAGGGGGGTTAAATACCACTTCCCAAAATGTTCCTAAGGAACCTGTGAGACAGGAGGTAAGTGACTTGAAAGAGCAAGATAGCAGGTGGATAATGCACAAACACATGTTTAAATAGAAACTGGAGTTCTATTTAAATAGAGAAAAATGTCCAATTGTAAGAATGAGAGCAAGTGAGAAAAAGTGTGTTACAGATGAGCAGGAACCATTTCTTTGTTCCTTTATTGTTACACATATTCACAGACCCTAATAAGCAGTGGGTCCATGCAATGAATACAAGAGCTAAATAACAGAAAGAATCATCAATTTAATCTACTAATCCCTTATGTCAATTTATAAATTCAAGATTGTTTTGTAATTTTCCCTACATTGTATTGTAATTAATTTATGTTACCTGGAATAATTAACCACCCTGAGTAAGAAAAGACCTCTGCTTAACCTTTTAATAAATATTTTTATGGGCTATTTATTGGAAAGCTAGGATTCCATTAGGTCCTGTTAAAAATCAGATTCAGGACTGAGCCTCCCCTTTCAGTTTGAAACCTGATAGCCTAAAACAGGAGCAAAATTAACTTTGGAAAACTGATCAGTCTCTACATCTATTTCCAGGAAGTTGCAGCAAGCATTAGCTAGAACTTCAGATAGCAACATCATACTTCCAGAGCAGGTAAATAACCTCTAGCTCTGGAAGACAAAGTGTCCATCCCTCTTATGAAACCAACATTGGAGCAAGAAACAAATATGAGAATTATTGTGGTTCCCTCCCTGGAAGCATTTTTTTTTTAATTGGAGTATAGTTGCTTTACAATGTTGTGTTAGTTTCTGCTGTACAGCAAAGTGCATCAGCCACATGTACACATATATCCCCTCTTCCTTGGATTTCCTTCCCATTTAGGTCACCACAGAGCAGAGTTCCCTGTGCTATACAGTCTGTTCTCATTAGTTATCTATTTTACGCGTAGTAGTGTATATATGTCAATCCCAATCTCCCAATCCATCCCACCCCCCCTTCCCCCCTTAGTATTCATATGTTTGTTCTCTACGTCTGCCTGGAAGCATTTCTGATTTAACGACGACAGTTTCTTAGTGCCCATTATATAGCAGCCGGGTAATCTTTTGATTACAAGGAAACCTCCTTCTGCCCTGCTGCCCCTGGATGAGATCTCCCTCAGTTGTCTGCACCTGGAATAGATCCACTTTGTTTTTCACTTTACCCTAGGAATGGTGCAGTCCTTGAAGTTTGCAAAAAAAGTAAATGTAGCCAAGGCACTAATATAACTTATTGCCAAATGAGAGGTGTTACTTTGATTTATTTAGGAATTCAGAGTTGCGAATTCAAGAAATGAAGGACCTGTGACAAAGTGAGAGAGTGGCATGGACATATATACACTACCAAACGTAAAATAGATAGCTAGTGGGAAGCAGCCGCATAGCACAAGGAGATCAGCTCGGTGCTTTGTGACCACCTAGAGGGGTGGGATAGGGAGGGTGGGAGGGAGGGAGACGCAAGAGGGAAGAGATATGGGAACATATGTATATGTATAACTGATTCACTTTGTTATAAAGCAGAAACTAACACACCATTGTAAAGCAATTATACTCCAATAAAGATGTTAAAAAAAAAAAAGAAATGAAGGACATTGTATTTGGTTTCGTTCTTTTTTTTTTTTAATGTTTATTCATTTTAATTTTGCCTTTTTAAAAATTTTGAAACCAATATATTGTGTTTTCCACATCAAATTTCTTCTTTTTAATTTTATTTTTTTATATAGCAGGTTCTTATTAGTTATCTATTTTATACAAATTAGTGTATATATGTCAATCCCAATCTCCCAATTCATCCCACGACCGCCACCACACCCCTTGGTTTGGTTCTTTTTTTCTCCTCACATAGCACCTAGCAGAGTTCTAAGCACACAGTAAGTGCACAGTAAATACCTACTGATTGTTTTTCTACTAAATATGAAAATAGATGACTGTACAAATTGCTTCATATTCATAGAGTGTTTTTTTTCCCAGCATGATCCATATCTAATCAGAAAATACTCAAACCTAAACCCAATGGTGGAGAATAGAGACCTTGACAATTCATCCCTGTATGCTTTCCTTGAAAACATGTATTTACTTGGTTTTTCTAGCTTGGATGAAGGACAGTCCTGCTTGCTGGTACAGGGTGTAGCCTATAAATTTGGTTCCAAACCTATAGATCACAGACTCCTGGGCAACTATGAAGTTATTTATTGTAACTGGTATATGATTCTAGAAGAAAATTACAATCATTTGCTTAGAATAGAATAAAATAGAATAGAATAGAACAGAACAGAAGTAAAAAACAAGAGTCTTCATCCAAAAAAATAGTTGAGATCTAATGGTCTAGATAAATGCTTTGGTATTGTTCTAATTCTATAGTTCCACTGACAGTGAAATATAAGATAGTTAACAAATGTTTTCTAAGTTCCCCAAAAGTAAATTTTAAATTCAAAGGTCTGACATACCAGTTCCTGATCCATGCTCTTGCTCTATGAGTCTCACCCCTGATTTTCTAATATCCCATGTAGTTTTATGACAGAAGTCTCTAAATGTTAAGAAAATCCTTGATTCTGTTCATTTTTAAAAACAAACATATGCTAGAACAAGCTACAACAATGCATATGAAGTTCAATCACAATTCTGTAAAGAAAAAAACCACAGGAAAACAAAGTAAAATTATGGGTGATTTGTATTTTCTTCTTTATATATTTTTATACTTCAAAAGTTTCTAAAACAAACACAAAAATATTTTTTATAATTAACAAAGGCCTTTTAAGTTCTCTTAGGAGAAAAGAGTCAGAGAAAATGTGTTGTTACAGATCCAAAAGGGTTTTGAATTCCTACTTTTTATAACAGGCCATGCTGATTATCAAATATTACATTTAACTTTTCCTCCTAAGATTACTTCATATATTGTTATCCAAGTCAATACTACTGGAAAGCTAAAATAACCAAAATATTTTAGAGAATTGTGCATCTGCATCTTCTATCTTCTGCATGCATAAGAGTAAGAAAGTGTAAGTGAAGGACACTCTACTAAGGACTTATTAAATTTTTCAGCAAATCAATTCAGCTCCCCCAAAGAAAACCGAAACATATCAGTATCATTCCAACCTAAGTCACTCTACCTACATCTAAGATCCAAAAGTGCCTGCTGAGTCATCAGGTTTTCAAGTTAAGTATATGTTACTAGATTATTGTCACTCTTGACAATCTCCAAATTCAAGAACATCATGACAAGAAGATTTATGAAGATCAAGAAGCAAGTTGAAAATAATATCTCATTCCAATATTTGTGTGTATGTATGACTAAGACCACTCAGTAGTTAAGTGATTTACTCTCTTATACAAACAATGAAGGGCTAATATAATTCGAATTTGTGCTTAGTAAATTTACAAAATATTCCCTGTTGTGGACCTTCAGGTATTTGGAAAGTGGCTGAACTCTTAAATGATATTTATTCTTATATAATTAGTAATCTGTTCAGTCACTAAGAATATTTGATTAACCATCTATTTTAAGATCATTTTTTATTAAAAAAGACTTTAATGAAAGAATATAAATATCTTGAATGTTCACAGCTTATCTGTTTGTTGTATGCATTGAGAGAGACTTCTGATATTTTCATGGTTTATTTATCACTGCAACACACACTTACTTTTAGCTTTGGTCCACATAGTGCACTGCCCTGAGTATCTGAGTTTGGATGTTGTATTTGTCTTCACAACTTTAAAAGGTCTATTTGTCTGTTGACTAAACTGGGCTGATATCTCAGCAAATACTTGGACTAATATGTAGTCAAAATGCCCTGCATTTTTTTTGTGCAGGAATCATTTAGGGAATACACTGTGAAAAATAACAAAATATATCAAGGGACTATGTTAAGATAGATCAGCAACTATTACATGAGTTTTGGGATTTTTTTTTAGCTTTGTGTAAAAATGCAAGGTAACAAGATAGGATTCTTTTTAAATTTCTGCTTTCTTCAGTAGAGCTGAGGCCTTCCTCATGTTCCATTGTAATCCAGATAAAGAAACTATAAGGCATGCAGTTAATATGAGGCAGCACAAATTGGGTAGTATTTCCAAGAAACAGAATTTCCTGTACTGTTTTTCAGCTGAAATCTTTGTCTTTGCCTTGTTTTAAGAGTCAAGAATTTGGAGACACAACACTACAGTTTGAGTCCCAATGGTAGCACCGATAATTTCTTTAACCTTGGGTAACAGATGTAATTTCTGTGAACCTGATTTTTTCTATTAAAAGGGTAAACATTATACAATATAGTATCTATAATATTAGTTTCTATAAATAACAACACCATTTAAACAATGGTAATGATTTTTCCCTGGCCTGTATGTTATAAAATGCCACACAAATAGTACCATTATTCATATTAGTATTCAATCTTCAAGTCTCTTTATTTTCTTAAGGGAATTCGAGAGAAGAGATATAAGCTTTCAACCAGCACCTTACCATGAAGAGTGCAACCCACTATATTAAGCAAAATTTCTTGCACCTACTATGTGGAAAGCTTTATACTAGGGAATGCTATGGTATCTCTTAAAAACATTCTTTGGTTTTTTATTGTGGTAAAATTTACTTAACATAAAATTCATCATTTTAACTATTTTAAAGTGTATAATTCAGTGGCATTTAGTACATTCACAATGTTGTATGATCATCACCATTATCTATATCCAGAATATTTTCATCACCTGAAAGGAGACCCCATACTCTTTAAGTACCCACTCCTATTTCCCCCACTATTCAGTAAATAGCATGTAAGTGCAATTAACATGTGGCCTTTTGTGTCTGGCTTCTTTCATTTAGCATGTTTTTGAGATTCATCCACATTGCAGCATGTGTCAGTACTTCGTTCATTTTCATGGCCAAATAATATTCTATTATATAGATAAACCACATTTGTTTATCCATTCACTGGTTGATGGACATTCTGCTTTTTGACTATTATGAATAATGCTATACTGAATATTCTTGTACAAGTTTTTGTATGGGGATAAGCTTTCAATTTTCTTGGTTATATACCTATGAGGGGATTGCTGGGTCATGGAAATTCAATGTTTGGCACTGTTTTCCACAGTGGCTGCATCATTTTACTTTCTCACCAGCAATGTAAAAGTGTTCCAATTTCTCCACATCCTAACTAACACTTGTTATTTTCCTTTTTATTATAGCCATCCTAGTGGGTATGAAGTGGTATCATGTGATTTCAATTTGCCCTCCCTAATGACTAATGATGATGAGTATCTTGACATGTACTTGTAGGCCATTTGTATCTTTTCTTTGGAGAAATGTCTATACAAGTCTTTTGGCCATTTTTTTAAAACTGGGCTGTCTTTTTGTTGTTGAGTTGCATGAGTTCTTTATATACAGTATTCTGGATACTACACCCTTATCAGATATATGATCTGAAAATATTTTCTCCCATTCTGTGGGATGTCTTTTCATTTTCTTTTGATGATGTCCTTTGAAACACAGAAGTTTTAAATTTGATGAAATCCAATTTAACTATTTTTTCTTTTGTTGCTTATGCTGAGTTACATCTAAAAGTTCTTTGCCAAATCCAAGATCATGAAGATTTACCCCTATGTTTTATTCTAATACTTTTATAGTTCTAGCGCTTATATCTGAGCCTTTGGTCCATTTTAATTTTCACATATGTTGTGAGGTAGGGTCCAACTTCATTCTTTTCATATGGATATCCAGTTATTTCACCAGTATTTGTTGAAAAAACCTGTTCTTTCCCCATTGATTGGTTTGGGCACGCTTGTCAAAATTAACAGGTCATATACATATGGGTTTATTTATGGACTCTCAATAATATCCCATTGGTACGTATGTCTATCCTTATCCACAATCACGCTATTATGATTGCTGTAAGTTTGTACTGTGTTTTGAAAACTGAAAGTTGAGTCCTCGAATTGTGTGCTGTGTTTTGAATACTGTTTTGGTTCTTTGGGATCCCTTGAAATTCCACACAAATTTTAGAATCAGGTTTTCTATTATTGCAAAAAAACAAAAACAAATTGGGATTTTGATAAGAACTGCACTGAATCTATATATTGCTTTAGTGAGTTTTGCCATCTTAGCAATATTAAGTCTTCCAATCCATGAACATAAAATGTCTTTCCATTTACTTAGGTCTTTAATTTCTTTTAGCAATGTCTTGTACTTTTCAGTATACGTCTTCCACCTCCTTAGATAAATTTATTTCAAAGTATTTTATTCTTTTGAATACTATTGTAAGTTGAATTGTTTTCTTAATTTCCTTTTTTGAGTGTTCACTCTTAATGTATAGAAATACAACTGATTTTTTTTTTTTTTCGGTACGCGGGCCTCTCACTGTTGTGGCCTCTCCCGTTGCGGAGCACAGGGTCCGCATGCGCAGGCTCAGTGGCCATGGCTCACAGGCCTAGCCGCTCCGCGGCATGTGGGATCCTCCCAGACCGGGGCATGAACCCACGTCCCCTGCATCGGCAGGCGGACTCTCAACCACTGCGCCACCAGGGAAGCCCAAATACAACTGATTTTTATGGGTTGATCTTATATACTGCAGCATTGCTGAAATCATACAATATTTTTTCCTGGATTCTTTAGGTTTTATTATATATAGGATCATGTCATTTGTGAATAGTGATAGTTTTACTTCTTCCTTTCCGATTTGGATGACTTTTATTTATTTTCCTTGCCAAAGTTATCTGACTAGAACATCCAGTACAACACTGAGTAGAAATGGCAGAAGCAAGAACCTCTGTCTTGTACATGATTTTAGAGAGAAAGCTTTCAGTCATTCACCATTGCGTATAATGTTAGATGTGGGTTTTTCATAAATACCCTTTATCAGGTTAAGGAAATTCCCTTATATCCTTAATACGTTAGTGTTTTTATCAAGAAAGGGTGGTGGGTTTTTTAAATTCTTTTTCTATATTAAGATGATCATATAAACTAACACAACACTGTAAATCAACTACACATATATATATGATCATATAGTTTTCTCCCTTTGTTCTATTAATATGCTATGGTAGGTACATTGATTGTTTTTCATATGTTGAACTACTCTTGGATTCCTCAAATAAATCCCACTTAGTCACGGCATATAATCCTTTTAATATGCTACTGGATTCAACTTGCTAGTATCATGTTGAGAAATTTTACATCAGTAGTTATAAGGGTTATTGGTTTGAAATTTTCTTTTCTCATAATGTCTTTGTCTGGCTTATTATCAAGGTAATACTCACCTTATAAAATGAGTTAGGAAGTATCCTGTCCTCTTCTATTTCTTGGAAAAGTTTAAGAAGGATTGGTGTTAACTCTTCTTTCAACATTTGAAATAATTCACCCTTGTACATGTCCAGTTGCTTCTCTCTTGCTACTTTCAAGATGCTCACTTTATTTTTATCCTTTGACATTTTTATTATAACATGGCCTGATGTGGATCCCTTTGTGTTTATTCTACTTAGAATTTTTTTTTTTGGCTGTGCCACGTGGTTTGTGGGATCTTAGTTCCCCGACCAGGGATCGAACCCAGGCCCTTGGCAGTGAGAACAAAGAGTCCTAACCGCTGGACCGCCAGGGAATTCCCCTACTTAGAATTTTTTGAGCTTCTTAGATGTGTAGATTCATGTCTTTTATAATTTGGGAAGTTTACAGCCATTATTTCTTCAAATATTTTTCTTCTTATTCTACTCCTCTCATTCTCAGTCTCCTATTATATATATGTTGTTATGCTTAATGGTATCCCATAGGTTTCTTAGGCTGTGTTCATTTGTCTACACTCTTTTTTATTTCTGCTTCTCAAGAGTGGATACTCTCAATTAACCTATCTTCATGTCCACTGATTCTTCCTTCTGCCTTCCCTACTCTGCTGTGAGCTCCTCCTCTAGTGTAACAATTTCAACTGTTACACTTTTCAGCTCCAAAATTTCTCTTTGATTCCTTTTGATAATTTTTATCTTTTTAAAAATATTCTCTATTTAGTATGACATTATTCTCCTGGTTTCCTTCAGTTCTTTGTCCATGGTTTTGTTTAGCTCTCTGAGCATATTCAAGACAGCTGACTTAAAGGCTTTCTTTAATGAGTCCAATTTCTGTGCTTCCTCAGAGACAGTGTCTATTAATTTTTTTTTTCTGGCTATGGACCAACTTTCTTATTTCTTTTCATGCTTATAATTTTTTGCTGTAATTGGATGTTGTGAATATTATAATGTGCTAACTCTGAAAATCAGATTCTTCCTTCTCCTCAGGGTTTGTTGTTCTTACTTACTGTGGGTCGTGGATACTTGCTTATTTAGTGACTTTTCTAAAGTATATTTAAAGACTATTTCTTTGTTGTATGTGGCCTCTGAAGTCTCTGTTTCTTTAGCTTGTGGTCAACTAGTGATTTGACAGAGATTTCCTTAAATGCCTGGAGTAAAAAAGAAAAAGGAAAAGAAAAAACTCTCCTGGTCTTTGCAAATTATATGTGCACTGGATACTCCCTCAATACTTACCAACCCCCTTAACAACTTACCTTAGCTTTCACTTCCTAGTTGGGCTGAGCCAAAAGATCAGCCACAGGTGAAAGCTTAAGGCCTTCACAGGTCTTCTCTGAACATGTGCACATGACTTCCCAGATTCCCTGTTATTTGTGGGAGTTTTTCAATTCTCTTATTCACCAAAATAAGTCTTTCCCCAGATTTTCTACCTGAGCTTTCAGCATGTCTATTATTTTTTCCAACTGTAATATTCTGCCCCTAGTAGGCAGCAGTTTGTTCATATGCCTTAAAATTTTTTGACAAACATCCTCTATTTAGTCCTTTTCCACCCTGAGAGAGTTCTGAGTTAGGTAAAAAAACAAAACAAAACTTTGTGTCAGGCCTTTGAGAAATCCTCAGATAGGTCAAAGCAGATACACACAAGTTCTTAGAAATAAGCTCTGCTCTGCTCCCTCTGAAAACAGGTACCCACTCTAAGACAACTGCCACTCCAGCAAGGGGAATGGAGTAAGGCTAATTAAAACACCACAAAACCTGACTTCCATGTGTAAGTCACCTTTTTCTTGATTCTGTTATTGCTTGGTTGCTATTAATTTTTGCCTATTTTCCAGAGTTCCAAAAAAGTTGATTTTGAAAGTTTTCACTCATTTTTCAGTGTTTATTTGGAGATATCAGCCCTTGGAACTCCTTCCTCCTCCATTTTCACTCTGATCATATTATGAAAGTAGCAGATGGGTGATGGGATATGGTCAGGAAGGAGGATAGAAGGAATAATCAAAGGTGATGGGCTTCCCTGGTGGCACAGTGGTTGAGAGTCCACCTGCCGATGCAGAGGACACGGGTTCGTGCCCCGGTCCGGGAAGATCCCACATGCTGCAGAGCAGCTGGGCCTGTGAGCCATGGCCGCTGAGCCTGCGCTCCACAATGGGGGAGGCCACAACAGTGAGAGGCCCGCGTACTGCAAAAAAAAAAAAAAAAAAAAAAAAAAAGGTGATAAGATTTACTTTTGCTTGTATACTATTTTACCAATTATGGAGCATTCCCACCACAGTGAATATATAAAAAGTTTCAAAAGATGTGACCCTCACAGTTCACAGTGTTGAAAGCCAAGTCATCTTTTGTTTTGTAATATAATAGACCCTTAGAACAACACAGGAGTTGGGACACCAACCCTCCACACAATTGAAAAATCTGTGTATAATACACAGTTTACACAGAAATCCTCTGTATCTGTGGTTTCACATCCATGGATTTGAACAACTACAGACCATGTGGAAAACATCCATGAATAAGTGGACACACACAGTTCAAACCCACGTTGCTCAAGTGTCTACTGTATTGGTAATGAAGGGATAAGGCAAAAATGTGTGATTTTGCCAGAGAATCTATACATAGAAGAAATCAGAGGTCTAGTCAGATTTAGAAGATAATTTAGAGGTATAAAAAGTAATATTGCAGGTTGGAGGTCTCTGGAACCAAGTTCTAACATTTGGAAGGAAGAGGGAGAAAGCAAAATTGGGCACAGGGTGAAGTCAAACTGTGATGTAGACCTAGCCATTTTTGGTCAATTCCACCAGGAGCTCTGTAGCATATATGGCCCTTCAGACTTATCCCACAGTGGATCAAAATGGTTGGGCCTTTATACCTCATCTCAAGCAGTCACTGGCTATGGGCTGCCCCTGGAAGGACGTGATCTCAAACGGCAATTTTCTGCAGTTGAGTCACTACCTAGAGCCGCTGACAGCTGAGGCAACTAGTCTTGCCTTGCAGGGTCTGAACGATACATCTCTGAGTCAACCATAAGTCGAAATTCTAGTCTAAATTAGGGACATGTTAGTATAACTGGCACTGTTCCATTTTCATAGAACTTTGAAGAGAGGTGTATAATACAAAGTTTAAATTGATGCTTAGATATCAATAGGGATATACATTATAAAGATAATGTCATTTCAAAGCCCTTCACTAGTGCTTCTTAAGAAAGTAGATTTTAAGTCAATTTATGTTTCAAAGGAAAATAAAGAAATTTGATAGTGCAGAGAAGGAGTTGTGCTAAGACAGGAGATATCAATACGTTATTTAACAACAATTTTTGGTTGCCTATTTTTTCCCTAAGGATGATCTGGGGACAAAATAGACGTAGTCTTCTCACTGAAAATTTCTTTAGGTACACCACACTAGAAGTCTGTAGAGCATCTTACTTTTATTGTTTTTATTCGTTACCCTTTCAACCATAAAACTATACATCAATGTACTCCTCTATTAGTTATAAAATGGCAATAAGGACACATAATCCAGATTGAATCCCTGAAAAACATAGTTATTCTAATTTTAATGACCATTCCCAATAAGATTCTAAAAGACAGCATATAACATTATATTCTCCAGAAATATAACACTGCTGATCAAGAAGTTAGAAGGATAACATATCGTAAACATAATGCCTCCCCTTCCTGACTTGTTACGGAAAAGGTATAGAAATATTAAACATATTAAAGACTCATCAATATTAGTGATGATGATATTACAGTAGATTATTAATAAGCTCTGATTTCAAAATTAGTAATTGCTGTCTTCTGTTTTAAATATTCTATTTGTCCTGCTATACAGTGTTATAATAGGACACTTCTGTATTCTTTGTTATTCAAAAAATGTTTACTCCTAGAAAAATCTGAAGAATGAGTAAATGCCTTCTTTTTAAAACAAAATGCATCTAGAAGGTTTAAAGGATAAAGCAATTAAGTTGTGTCTCATATTTCTTTGTAGCTGAAATGAAAATTCCAAGACTCTTAGAACACTGGCTCATGTGTATGTAAGAGTAGACTTGCCAATGAAATTGATACAACTCAACAGATTTTTTCTCAACTTCCAGTTCTTTGCCAAATATCTTTATCATCTCATAGCAATTCTCTAAAGGCTTATTACAATTGAGAAAAAGGGAACAACTTAAATTTTTAGTCTGAATCAACAAGCTACTGGATCAATTCAAGCTAGTATATCAATTCAAATTTTAAAAGTTCCTGGGCCAAGTGGTTTTTACCTATAGTACGTTATACATACCTAAACCTATATGAAGGATCATACATGAATATAAACTGAGGAAAATATAAGCAGTGCTAAGTATTGTAGTCTAACAGAAACACCAGAAGTAGCAAAAACTTCCCAAGTCATTAAACAAAACCATTCTCATATTTAGGGGTATTATGTGATGTGATCAATACAATAAATACATACAGAAAAATTCCTGGTACGGGCAGGAGAAATATTTTTGTTTCCCAAGGGTTATTTAATAGCACAAGAAGATGCTATACACTGTCTCTTGGAGCTCCATAGAGTCCTCATCTTTTAATAGAACACTTTTTTTTCCATTTTAATTTTAGAAATGTCTGTTTTGCATCAAAGAGAGGGAAAAGCTTTATTCGGTCATTCAGTCAGTCATTCAAGAAATAGTTTTAGTGCATCAGCTATGACAGGAAATAGACAAATAAATAATTCTTTAACAAACGAAAAGTTGGTAGTTGGTATAGAGAAGAATAAAGCAAAGAAATAGGAAGTGATATGGTGGAGAAAGTAGAAGGGTTACCTCGCAGGCCACAGAGCTTCACGGGGAATAGGATGATCTAGGATTCTAGAAATCCTGGACTTCTTTCAATGATTGATGAAAACAGGAGAGAGGACATCATGGGATTCATCAGGATAGTCTCACAACACATAACAGAGGTGAAGTTGGGACACTGAGAGGTCCAGAAGGGTGGTGGACCAAAGTTCTGGTCCCTCCCCTTCAGTCCTGCCAGTGATTTCTGGGAAAGAAGGTAATCTTGTCCTAAGCTAATGGAGACTTCCTCTTGACTCTGGGACTTCCTCTTGACTCTTCTTGAATGAGATGTGGAGGTCTCCACATGACAAAATAAAACATGTGTTTTATTTAACACCTCAGAAATAGCCAACAACCTATTCAATGAAAACCGAAGGAAACATTTTTACAACTGTAAATAAAGCCTCACACACACACTATTTGAGAGACTGCAAAGGTTTGTGGCACATTGACAGATTGTTGGTGAATTCTTTTTTTTCTTGAAAAACTGTGCAAATTCATGGGACTGGAAATTGCTGATGGAACTTACTCCATGTCTTACAGATATTTTGTTGGACAGCACAATATAAAGCAAAGTACAGTAATCATGTTTGGTTCACATTTATTCTTGAGTTTCTACAATATTTTACTGTCCACCAACATAAAAGCAAGTAACCTGAGGCACTGGCAAGACTTTATTGTGGCATTCTTCAATAACTTTTATATACTGTTTCCTTTCATAATTTGAGATGATTTTTGTTATAAATTTCTTCATAAATATTCTTAATGATGGATGATGCATTTATTTAAGCATCAGTGGACAAATAAAGTTATCCATGGGTGACTAACAACCTTGAATAAATACTACTTCACTCAGTTACTATCCATAGTACCTAAGAAATGTAATTACATGCTGGGACCTATTATCCCAATTAATGGACTGTTTTATATTCATTGTGCATTATACTTGAAACACTTTAGAGGCCTGGCCTTCACTTAGCTATAGGCAAAGTAAAATTTATAACAAATAACCAAGAAAAGGCTTTCATTTACTTACCAAGATATGTAGCGTGTAATTATATTTTAAGCATAACTAGGCAGGGCTCAAAAATGCCCTTTGATTTAAACCACAATAAAAGTATATTTTTAAAACCATAACAAATATAACTTTGTAATGAACAAGTCATTGTTGGTTGTTGCAACACTGGAGTTTTCATTACCAGCTATGTCTGTCTTTCCCTTCTTGTAATGATGTGGCCAAAGGTTAAACTTGATTATTATTTATTATATTCAGAGAGAATCTCATTATTCCAGGCATATGAACTAAGAGAGCAACAATACATGGAGGTCTTCCACTAGTAGTATGGGTGAACAAATAAAATAGTCTGCTAAAAAGTACACAACCCCTTGTTGTGTTGCTACTTTGTAAAATGTCAGCCTGAGGCTATGTTTTACCGCAATGGAATTTGACCACTGAAGTCTAACTCTACTCCCTCTGGTGGTTTCCAAAGCTGTATTACCAAAGCTATAAAATAAAACACAGTTGTAATTCTTCTCCTTATTGTAAGAAGCATTGATCGCCTCTGATTGTATATTATAGCAAAGGGGTAGTCTATTACACGAATTTACTGCACTTTCTTCCTGATAATTACTGGAAGTTATTGAACAAGGCAGGGAGTTATAGCCAGTAAGTTCCTACGCTAGCTGAGGAAGCAAATCTACAGATATTTAGTGGATCTAAACAGCTGTAAACAACACATCCTGTTTACAGTGTACTAGAAATTTATAATTTACAGTGCATTTGAGGTTATTTTAAGAATCACACTCTCAATTCCACAAATTTAGAATTGAAATATGAACTATAGCAAAATGTCATGCTAACTATATCATCTTTGTTTTTTAAAACCATTTGACAACACTTAAAATGTCAAAAGTCAAACCATTTGGATTTGCTATTTCACTTTGTTAAGACAGATGAGTTTTGTTAATTTTTATTTAAATTTGTCATGTATAGTGAATATATCTTTGGTCATATTTATTTTTGCACTTGAAATTATAATTATTTATGTATCTAAACTCATCCTTATCTAGTAGAAAAACTGTCCAATAATAAAAAATATAACCAATTTAAAAACATCAAGTTCACCAAAAGAAAAATATACAAGTTAAAATATAATACTTAAATTCTCATTCTGCAAAATATACAATTAAAAAGGGGCAAACATAAGAAATAAAGAAACATTAAAATCAATCAATCAACCTCCAACTCCTTCTACTGATATATTATGTCTGAAATAAGGTTATATTTGTACAACAGTCAACAAAATATAGATTGGGAATCAGCTAGTACCATTTACTATCTTATTTATATATTCTAAAATCACATAGTTTGAATATTCCCTGTCTGATAACGGAGGATTAACTACTATAAGACCAACACTCCTAGAGATACAACTCTAGGGAAAAAAATGCCTGAAGGTACTAGAGAGCAAGCAGAAGCAAGCAGATACTTTAGGGAGATTATACTTGGAAGAAGGAAAGGGCAGTGGTTGAGTTTCCATATTTTAGAGCTTTCTGCTTGAAGGCAGGCCCTAGGCCATCCCACCTGACATAGATAAAATTGAACAGAATACCCCAAACCATAATGACTTGAAGAAATAAACAAGAAACTTAGGAGCAATGACAGCAGCTGGAAAGTGAAGGCAGTATCTCATAAAAAAGAGAGCTACAGAGGGGGATTTAGTGTGTAAAATCTTGCTATATATCTAGCTGACTTCTGAATTACACAGGTGTGAGACAGATTGAAAGCACCCCAATTATGACTAAAAGAACTAAACAGAGATTTCAACTCCTGGCCACCACAGGGGAGACAGAGCTACGAGCAAAGTTAACTGCCTGTTGTAACAAAAACAACAATGACAAAAAGCAATACCCTTCAGAGGAATAAAACAGAATTCAGAATTTCTGGATTGTATCATTTATAACGTCCAGAATATAATCTAAGACTACCAGACATATAAAGAAGCAGGAAAATGTGACCAATATTCAAGTGGAAAGGGAACCAACTGAGACTGTATCAAGATGAACCAGATGTTGGAATTAACATACAAGAGTTTTAAAGTAGCTATTATAACTATGCTCAAAAACACAGGAAACTCTGCTTGTAAGAAATTACATAATAGAAACATTCAGCAAAGAAATAGAACTATTTAAAAAAAAGAGCCAAGGGAAATTGAGAAAAGAAAACATAATTTCTGAGAAAGAATATCACATGGCTAGATTTATTATCACATGGGAGATGACAGAAGAAAAAGTCAATGAACATGAAGATATATCAATAGAAAGTATCCAATCTGAAGGACTGGGAGAAAAATGATTAAGTCGCAATAACCTGAAGGATAATATCAAAAGGTTAAACATGTATGTAAATTTAGTACCAGAAGGAGAAGAGAGAGAGAAAATAGGTCCGGAAAACAAAACATATAAAGAGAAAAATGACTAAAATTTTCTCAAATTTGGTGAAAAATATAAATTTAGAGACTCACAAAACTCAGCAAACCCTGTCAAGTTAATACAAGGAAATCCATACCAAGATATATCATGTCATTTTGCTAAAAAATAGATATGTAATATTTTATATCTATATACCTAAGGCTTATAAGATATATATGTGTCATATATATCTTATAAGATATACATAGTACTATATATTATATAAAATATTCCTTGCCCCCCCATACACACATACACACACACACACACACACATATACACACACATACACATCCATTCCCAGGCCTTCTTTAGACTGTGATAAATTGATTCTAAAATTTATGTGGAGTCAAAAGACCCAGAATATCTAAAATAATCTTGCAAAGGAAGAATAAAGTTGAAGGAATTACCTGTATGTCAATTACATCGCATTAAACTGGAAGGAAAAAAAAAGTTGGAGAACTATTCTACTTGATTTCAACACTTACTATAAACTATAAAAATCAAGAGAATATAGTCCTGGCATAAGGACAGATAAATGTATCAAGGGAGCAGAACAGGGGGCCTAGAAGTATACCCACATTATATGGTCTATTGATTTTTGGTAAAGGTACCAAAGCAATCCAATAAATGTCACTAGAACAACCTACCTCACATCACACACAAAATTAAATTAAGGGCTTCCCTGGTGGCGCAGTGGTTGAGAGTCGGCCTGCCGATGCAGAGGACACGGGTTCGTGCCCCAGTCCGGGAGGATCCCACATGCCACGGAGCGGCTGGGCCCATGAGCCATGGCTGCTGAGCCTGCGTGTCCGGAGCCTGTGCTCCGCAACGGGAGAGGCCACAACAGTGAGAGGCCCTCGTACTGCAAAAAAAAATTAAATTAAGATGTGCCATAGTCCCAAACTAAAAACTAAAACTATAAAATTTCTAGTAGAAAACAGAAGAAATATTTTTTTACTTGGCGGTTGGCAAAGGTTTCTTAGACGTGACACAAAAAGCAACAATGAAAGAAAACTGTGATGAATTTGACTTGATTAAAAATAAAACTTCTGCTTGTTGATAGACACAATTAAAGAAATGAGTGGCCAAAACATAGGCTGGAAGAAAACATTTGAAAATCATAGTCTGATAAAATATTCATCCAGAATATATAAAGAACTCTTCTAACTCAATAATAAAAAGACAAAAGCATTTTTAAGGGACAAAAGATTTGAACTGACATTTGACCAAGAAGATACACAAACAGCCCATAAGCACATGAAAAAATGCTCATCATTAATCACCAAGCAGATGCAAATTAAAACCACAATGATATACCATTAGACACCCTCCAGTTACAATTAAAAGACTACAACATCAAATGCTGGCAAGGATGTAGTGTAACTACAACTCTCATACATTGTTATTAGGAATGTAAATGATATAACTACTTGGAAAAAGCATCAGGCAATTTCTTATAAAATTAAACATACACTTACATTATCACCCAGCAATTCTACTCCTTAGTATTTACCAAAGAGAAGTAAAAGTTTATGTTCACAAAAAGACTTATATGAGAATGTTCAGAACAGTTTTATTCATAATAACTAAAATCTGGAATCAATTTGGATCCACGACCAGAAAAATGGGTAGACAAAATAGGATGCATTCATACAATGGAATTCTACTTAATAATAAAGGAAATAAACCTCTACTAAATACAACATGGATGAATCTCAAAACCATTAATCTGAATGAAATGTCTTACACAAAAATGTAGAAAATCTATAGTAACTTTTATATTAAGTTCTAGAACAGACTAAATTTATAGCAGAAAAAAAATTAGGCAAATGCCTTCTTGGGGTGCTAGCTACATGACTTACAAGGGACATAAAGGAATTTTCTGCAGCAATGTTAACATCCTATATCTTCATGAAAGCTTGGGGTTATACATGTGCACGAACTGGTTAAAACTCAGCAAATTTCACTTAAGATCTCTGTGTTTCACTGTATATCAATTTTCTCTCAAAAGAAAAATATATATATAACCACATATTGAACTCTAGTTAACAGTATCCATACTAAAATGTTTAGGGATGAAGTATACTGATGACAACTTATTTTGAAATGTATCAAAAGATAAGGTATTTTGATGCATCAATAGAACCATGGTAAGAGAGATAAACATATGATAAAGCAAATATGGCAAAAATTTCATTGGAAAATTTAGATGGTGATATATGGGTGTTCACTGTATGATTCTTTCTACTTTTCTGTATGTTTGAAATTTTTCATAAAAAATGTTGAAAAAGAAGTATATGGTTGAAGAAACTTGGTCTTTTAGTTATCTATTAACAATTAAAAACTATGCCAGGGGAGATTGGTTCAAGATGGCGGAGAAGAAGGACGTGCACTCACTCCCTCTTGCGAGAGCACCGGAATCATAACTAACTGCTGAACAATCATCAACAGGAAGACACTAGAACTGACCAAAAAAGACACCCCACATCCAAAGATAAGGAGAAACCACAATGAAATGGTAGGAGGGGCACAATCACAATAAAATCACATCCCATAACCACTGGGTGGGTGACTCACTAACTAGAGAACAATTATACCACAGAAGTCCACCCACTGGAGTGAAGGTTCCGAGTCCCATGTGAGGCTTCCCAACCTGGGGATTCGGCAATGGGAGGAGGAATTCCCAGAGAATCAGAATTTGAAGGCTAGCAGGATTTGATTGCAGGACTTCAACAGGACTGGGGGAAACAGAGAATCCACTCTTAGAGGGCACACACAAAGTAGTGTGCACATCAGGACCAAGGAGGAAGGAGCCATAACCCCAAAGGAGACTGAACCAGACGTACCTGCTAATGTTGGAGGGTTTCCTGCAGAGTCAGGGGGCAGCTGTGGCTCACCGGGGGGAGGATACTGGCAGCAGAAGTTCTGGGAAGTACTCCCTGGCTGAGCCCTCCTGGAGTCTGCCATTAGCCTCACCAAAGAGCCTCTATGCTCCAGTGATAGGTCACCTCAGGCAAAACAACAGGGAGGGGACTCAGCCCCACTCATCAGCACACAAGCAGATTAAAGTTTTACTGAGCTCTGCCCACCAGGGCAACACCCAGCTCAACCCACCACCAGTTCCTCCCATCAGGAAGCTTGCACAAGCCTCTTAGATAGCCTCATCCACCAGAGGGCAGATAGCAAAAGTAAGGAGGAACTACAATCCTGCAGCCTGTGGAACGAAAACCACATTCACAGAGAGAGAGACAAGATGAAAAGGCAGAGGCCTATGTACCAGATAAAGGAACAAGATAAAACCCCAGAAAAACAACTAAATGAACTGGAGATAGACAACATTCCAGAAAAACAATTCAGAATAATGATAGTGAAGATTCACGACCCCAAAAACAGAATGGAGGCAAAGATCGAGAAGATGCAAGAAATGTTTAATAAAGACCTAGAAGAATTAAAGAACAGACACCTAGAAGAACTAAAGGACAAACAGAGATGAACAATACAATAACTGAAACGAAAAATACACTAGGAGGAATCAACAGCAGAATTACTGAGGCAGAAGAACGGATAAGTGGCCTGGAAGACAGAATGGTGGAATTCAATGCCATGGAACAGAATAAAGAAAAAAAGAATGAAAAATAATGAAGACAGCCTAAGAGACCTCTGGGACAACATTAAACGTACCAACATTCACATTATAGGCGTCCCAGAAGGAGAATAAAGAGAGAAAGGACCCCAGAAAATATTTGAAAAGATTATAGTCAAAAACTTCCCTAACATGGAAAAGGTAACAGCCACCCAAGTCCAGGAAGTGAAGAGAGTCCCAGGCAGGACAAACCCAAGGAAAAACATGCCGAGAAACAGTAATAAAATTGACAAAAATTAAAGAAAGAAAAAATATTAAAAGTAACAGGGGAAAAACGACAAATAACATACAAGGGAACTCCCAGAAGGTTAAAAGCTGATTTCTCAGCAGAAACTCTACAAACCAGAAAGGAGTGGCATGATATATTCAAAGTGATGAAAGAGAAGAAACTACAACCAAGATTACTCTACCCAGCAAGGATCTCATTTAGATTTGAAAGAGAAATCAAAAGCTTTAAAGACAAGCAAAAGCTAAGAGAATTCATCACCACCAAGCCAGCTCTATAACAAATGCTAAAGGAACTTCTCTAAGTGGGAAAAACAAGAAAAGAAAAGTATCTACAAAAACAAACCCAAAACAATTAAGAAAATGGTCATAGGAACATACATATCGATAATTACCTTAAATGTGAATGGATTAAATGCTCCCACCAAAAGACACAGGCTCGCTGAATGGATACAAAAACAAGACCCATATATATATACTGTCTACAAGAGACCCACTTCAGACCGAGGGAAACATACAGACTGAAAGTGAGGGGATGGAAAAAGATATTCCATGCAAATGGAAATCAAAAGAAAGCTGGAATAGCAGTACTCATATCAGATAAAATAGACTTTAAAATAAAGAATGTTACAAGAGACAAAGAAGGGCAATACACAACGATCAAGGGATCAATCCAAGAAGAAGATATAACAATTAAAAATATAGGGCTTCCCTGGTGGCGCAGTGGTTGAGAGTCCGCCTGCCGATGCAGGGGACATGGGTTCGTGCCCTGTTCCGGGAGGATCCCACATGCCATGGAGTGGCTGGGCCTGTGAGCCATGGCTGTTGAGCCTGCGTGTCCGGACCCTGTGCTCCGCAACGGGAGAGGCCACAACAGTGAGAGGCCCGCGTACCGCAAAAAAAAAAAAAAAAAAAAAAAAAAAAAAAAAATATATATATATATATATATATATATATATATGCAACCAACATAGGAGTACCTCAATACATAAGGCAAATGCTAACAGCCATAAACGAGGAAATTGAAAGTAAAAAAATAATAGTGGGGGACTTTAACACCTCACTTACGCCAATGGACAGACCATCCAGACAGAAAATTCATAAGGAAACACAAGCTTTAAATGAGACAACAAACCAGATAGATTTAATTGATATTTATAGGACTTTCCATCCAAAAACAGCAGATTACACTTTCTTCTCAAGTGCACAAGTAACATTCACCAGGACAGATCACATCTTGGGTCACCAAACAAGCCTCGGTAAATTTAAGAAAATTGAAATCATAACAAGTATCTTTTCCGACCACAATGCTATGAGATTAGAAATCAATTACAGGGAAATAAATGTAGAAAACACAAACACAAGAAGGCTAAATAATACGTTACTAAATAACAAAGAGATCACTGAAGAAATCAAAGAGGAAATCAAAAAATACCTAGAGGCAAATGACAATGAAAACACGATGATCCAAAACCTATGGGATGCAGCAAAGGCAGTTCCAAGAGGGGATTTTACAGCAATACAATCCTACCTCAAAAAACAAGAAAAACCTCAAAAAAACAACCTAACCTTACACCTAAAGCAATTAGAGAAAGAAGAAGAAAAAAACACAAATTTAGCAGAAGGAAAGATGTCATTAAAATCAGATCAGAAATAAATGAAAAAGAAATGAGCAACAGCAAAGATCAATGAAACTAAAAGCTGGTTCCTTGAGAAGATAAACAAAATTGATAAACCATTAGCTAGACTCATCAAGAAAAAAAGGGAGAAGACTCAAATCAAAAAAATTAGTAATGAAAAAGGAGAAATAACAACTGATACTGAAGAAATACAAAGGATCATGAAAGATTACTACGAGCAACTCCATGCCCATAAAATGGACAACCGCGAAGAAATGGACAATTGCTTAGAAAAGTACAACCTTCCGAGACTGAACCAGGTAGAAACAGAAAACATGAACAGACCAATCACAACCACTGAAATTGAAACTGTGATTAAAAATCTTCCAAAAAACAAAAGCCCAGGACCAGATGGCTTTGCATGTGAAATCTATCAAACATTTAGAGAAGAGCTACACTTTTCCTTCTGAATCTCTTCCAAAATACATCAGAGGGAGGAACACTCCCAAACTCATTCTACGAGGCCACCATCACCCTGATACAAAAACCAGACAAAGATGTCACAAAAAGAAGAAAACTACAGACCAATATTACTGATGAACATAGAGGCAAGAATCCTCTTTGTTTATTCAAATTCTTTGCTCAAGGGAAACAGTAAACAAGATGAAAAGACAACCCTCAGAATAGGAGAAAATATCTGCAACTGAAGCAACTTGACAAAGGATTAATCTCCAAAATATACAAGCAGCTCATGCAGCTCAATATCAAAAAAACAAACAACCCAATCCAAAAATGGGAAGAAGACCTAAATAGACATTTCTCCAAAGAAGATATACAGATTGCCAACAAACATATGAAAGGATGCTCAACATTACTAATCATTAGAGAAGTGCAAATCAAAGCTACAAGGAGGTATCACCTCACACTAATCAGAATGGTCATCATCAAAAAATCTACGAACAATAAATGCTGCAAAGGTTGTGGAGAAAATGGAACCCTCTTGCACTGTTGGTCAGAATGTAAATTGATATAGCCACTATGGAGAACAATATGGAGGTTCCTTAAAAAACTAAAAACAGAACTACCATATGATCCAGCAATCCCACTACTGGGCATGTACTGCGGAAAGCATCATTCAAAAAGAGTCATGTACCACAGTGTTCATTGCAGCCCTATTTACAATAGCCAGGACATGGAAGCAACATAAGTGTCCATCAACAGATGAATGGATAAAGAAGATGTGGCACATAAATACAATGGAATACTACTCAGCCATAAAAAGAAAAAAATTGAGTTATTTGTACAGACATGGATGGACCTGGAGTCTGTCATACTGAGTGAAGTAAGTCAGAAAGAGAAAAACAAATACCGTATGCTAACACATATATATGGAATCTAAACATTTTTTTTAGTGGTTCTGAAGAACCTAGGGGCAGTACAGGAATAAAGATGCAGATGTAGAGAATGGACTTAAGGACATGGGGAGGGGGAAGGGCAAGCTTGGACGAAGTGAGAGAGTGACATGGACATATATACACTACCAAATGTAAAATAGATAGCTAGTGGGAAGCAGCCGCATAGCACAGGGAGATCAGCTCGGTGCTTTGTGACCACCTAGAGGGGTGGGATAGGGAGGGTGGGAGGGAGACACAAGAGGGTGGAGACATGGGGATATATGTATACATATAGCTGATTCACTTTGTTATACAGCAGAAACTAACACAACATTGTAAAGCAATTATATTCCAATAAAGATGTTTACAACAAAAAAAAGGAAAACTAAAAGACACTGATGAAAGAAATGAAAGATGATACCAACAGATGGAGAGATATACCATGTTCTTGGATTGGAAGAATCAATATTGTGAAAATGACTATACTACCCAAAGCAATCTACAGATTCAATGCAATCCGTATCAAATTACCAATGACAGTTTTATAGAACTAGAACAAAAAAATCTTCAAATTTGTATGGAGACACAGAAGACCCCAAATGGCCAAAGCAATCTTGAGGGGAAAAATACGGAACTGGAGGAATCATACTCTCTGACTTCAGACTATCCTACAAAGCTACAGTAATCAAGACAATACAGCACTGGCACAAAAACAGAAACATAGATCAATGGAACAGGATAGAAAGCCCAGAGATAAACCCATGAACCTATGGTCAACTAATCTATGACAAAGGAGGCAAGGTTATACAATGGAGAAAAGACAGCCTCTTCAATAAGTGGTGCTGGGAAAACTGGACAGCTACATGTAATAGAATGAAATTAGAACACTCCCTAACACCGTACACAAAACTAAACTCAAAATGGTTTAAAGACCTAAATGTAAGACCAGACACTATAAAACTCTTAGAGGAAAATATAGGATGAACACTCTTTGATATATCACAGCAAGATTTTTTTTGACCCACCTCCTAGAGTAATGGCAATAAAAATAAACAAATGGGACCTAATGAAACTTAAAAGCTTTTGCACAGCAAAGGAAACTATAAACAAAACAAAAAGACCACCCTCAGAATGGGAGAAAATATTTGCAAATGAATCAATGGACAAAATATATAACATCTCATGCAGCTCAATATTAAAAAATAAACAACCCAATCAAAAAATGGGCAGAACACCTAAATAGACATTTCTCCAAAGAAGACATACAGATGGCCAAGAGCACAAGAAAAGCTGCTCAACATCACTAATTATTAGAGGAATGCAAATCAAAACTACAATGAGGTATCACTTCACACCAGTTAGAATGGGCATCATCAGAAAATCTAAAAACAACAAATGCTGGAGAGGGTGTGGAGAAAAGGGAACGCTCTTGCACTGTTAGTGGGAATGTAAATTGATACAGCCACTATGCAGAACAGTATGGAGGCTCCTTAAAAACTAAAAATAGAACTACCATATGACCCAGCAATCCCACTACTAGGCATATACCCAGAGAAAACCATAATGAAAAAAGACACATGCACCCCAATGTTCACTGCAGCACTATTTACAATAGCCAGGCCATAGAAGCAATCTAAATCCCCATCAACAGATAAATGGATAAAGAAGATGTGGTACATATATACAATGGAATATTACTCAACCATAAAGAGGAACGAAATTGGGTCATTTGTAGAAACGTGGATGGACCTAGAGACTGTCATACAGAGTGAAGTAAGTCAGAAAGAGAAAAACAAATACATGTGGAATCTAGAAAAATGGTAAAGATGAACCGGTGTGCAAGGCAGAAATAGAGACACAGATGTAGAGAACAAACATCTGGACACCTAAGGGTAAAGGGGGCGGGGATGAATTGGGAGATTGGGATTGACATATATACACTATTATGTATAAAATAGGTAAGTAATAAGAACATGCTGTATAAAAATAAATAAATAAATAAAATTCAAAAAGAAAAACACTATCCCAAAGCTTGGTAATTAAACCATTTTGCTTTCCCACATGATTTTGGGAGTCAGGAATACGGTCAGGGCTTGGCTTGACAATTCTGCTTCACGTATTGTTGACTGGAATCACTCTGTAATATTCAACAAGCAGCTAGACTGATCTGGAGGGTACCAGACAGTTTCACTCACATGCCTGGAACCTTGGCAGAATTGGCTAGAAGGCTGGCCATAAGTAGGCCCTTCTCCCTTTCCTTGTTGTTTCTAGAGCTCTCCCACTGGTCTTTCCAGCCATATTGTTAGATTCCTTACATGACAGTTCAGGGTTCTGAGAGACCATCGTGGAAGCTCTTTTAATGGTTAGGTCATCATATTCTGTTAGTCAAAACAATCATAAACCAGCCCACATTTAAAGAGAGGAATGTCAAATACTTTGCAGCTATCTTTAATCTGCCAAACCTAGCAGAAACATTTTTTAACTGAAGAAATTTTGGTATTTAAGTGTTTGAACTACTGAATACATATGAATTGACTACTTATTATATGAGGACAGAATTTAGTGATACATGGTTTGAAAACGTGAGTCTTGCCTTCAATGAGCTTACTGTTTAAATTATGAAAGGAGTGGTAAATATAAACTGAATACAATATGATAATTACTTTAATGGAGAAATATACAGGGCAGCTGGGAACATAGAAGAGGGAGCAGAGGAGTCAGGGAAATTTTCCTAGAAGACAGAAAAACTCCGTAGACTCTAAGAGCAGTAGGGGAAATTTGCCATACAGATAATAACAAGATGGCATTCCGTAAAGAGGGGGGAAGCACGTTACTTGGAAATCGTAACATTAATTCCAATATGATAACATTAATTCCACTATGTTAAGGAGGGATGCTAAGAACTAAGCAAAGCCCTTTGTCATTATAAAGAAAAATTAAAGCAAATAAAAAACTACCAAACATCCTATCAACTAAGGTGAAAAACCTGGTCTCCTGCTCTGATCCTCTGGTTTGAAGAACAGAGTCAGAATGAATAACCCCTTCAAAGGTCCCTAGTGAGATAGCCAAGAGCAGAGAGTCCTTTTCTCAACAGAGCCTTGATCGGGTGCTTTCATATTAGATTCCCACAGGAGTAGGGACAGCCTCAGCCATTTCCCTGTCTAGTCAGCGATATCAAAACTTACAAAAAACAGATCCCAATCTCTCTTCACAACGATTCAGCTTTACCTGATACCAAAGCCCTAGTATTAAATTATTACTAAAGAGAGAAAAATAATCACTCCTTAGCTCAGGAAGTCTCCTTAAGACCATCCTGTTTACTCTGATTATGAGAAAAGCCCAGATTGAGAAAGCAAGTGTGCAATTTTCACATAGTTGTAATATTCAGAAACACTGTCTGTCACTGATAGCAATTAATGCTATAATAAACAAGGAGACCTGTGATGGGGAAGTAAGAATTGTAGTGGACAAAAGAAAAATAAATGTGAACGATCAATGAGTTAATAATTGGTCTCTCTTTAATAAGAATCCCAATTTCCTCTTTAGCTATGGATCTTCCAGTTCCATCTTTCTCTCCTGTGTATATAATTTACATGTACATTTCTCCTGGTTGTGAACAATTTTTTTTCATATTGACACAATTATATTTTCATTTGAATGAATGTTTATCTATATAGCACACATGCTTAGGACTAAGCCTAAAGAAAAACAGAAAGAAATTTTGATGCATTTTCCCAAACTTCTTTTGTCTAAATGAAAATTATTAAAATTGTTTTATTACTATACATGGCAAGCTTCCCTAAAGGTTGTTGGCTAAACAAATATGTATGTCTTTTTACTTTACATTTATTGACACATCATATTACTTTGGAGAAGATAAAGGATTTATCTTTAGTACAAAGTCATTATTGCCATAACATTTCACAACTGACTTGCCATTTCCTCTATTATCATAAAATCCAAATTATCCCTGATGACCACCCAAGTCAGAGCTAAAGACAGAATAAAAGGCACCATATTAAAGGAAAATTTTAAACTATTCATCATTGTCCCGGTCTTATTGTTTTAATATAAAGAACTTTAGATAAAATATTTAGAATTATGCCCTTTCCATCTTTTTTTAAATAAAATGGATCTTTTTCTCCTAAAAATATTTCCTTCCAAAATATTTATATTTATTTTCCCTCAATGCATATTTTATTATTTAATCAGAAACAGGAAATTCTTGTTACATAATAAGAGCTAACATTAATTCCAATATGATAACATTAATTCCACTATGTTAAGGAGGGACCCTAAGAACTAAGCAAAGCCCTTTGTCATTATAAAGAAAAATTAAAGCAAAATTAAAAACTTTTGTTCTTCAAAGGAAACCACCAAGAAAGTAAAAAGATAACCCACAATATGGGAGAAACTATTTGCGAATCATATGTCTAAGCGACTTGTATCCCAAATACATAAGAATACTTATGCTTTAATAATAAAAGACAAATAACCCAACTAAAAATTGGGGAAAGGTCTTGAATAGACATTTCTCCAAGGAAGATACACAAATGACATCATTAGTCATCATGGAAATGCAAAACAATACCACAATAAAATACAACTTCACACCCGCTAGTATGGCTAGCTAGAATCAAAAAATCAGAAAATAACAAGTGTTGCCAAGGATGTAGAGAAATTAAAACCCTTCAGCTGTTCTAGCGCACCATGTAAAATGGTACAGTCACTTCTGAAAATAGACTGGCAGTGTCTGTCACAAATGATAAATATAGAGTTACTATGTGACCCAGCAATTCCACTCCCAGATATATAATATATCAAATAGATATGAAAGCATACGTCCACACAAAACCTTATATATAAATGTTTATAGCAATATTATTCACAATAGCCAAAAGATGGAAACAACTAAAATGCTCATCAACTAACAAACAGATAAACAAAATCTGATTTTCCATACAGTGGAATATCATTGTGCCTTAAAAAGGAATGAAGTTCTAACTCGTGCTTATATATGAATGGATCTTAGAAACCTTATGCTAAATGAAAGAAGCCAGTCACCAAAGACCACATATTATATGATTCCATTCATATGAAATGTCCAGAACAGGGAAATTTACAGACACAGAAAGTAGATTACTGGTTGATAGGGCTGAGGGAAAGGGAAAGGGGGATGCTGGGATGATAGCAAAATGGTATGGGAGTTTCTTTTTGTGGCAATAATAATGTTCTAAAATTGACTGTGATGATGGTTGCACATCTATGAATACACTAAAAACAACTGTATTGTAAACGTTAAAGGGACAAATTGTATGGTATGAGTTATATTTCAATAAAACTGTTTTAAAAAAAGATTAAGTAACCTGTTCAAGATTTCACAGCTGGTAACTGACAGAACTGGGATTCAAACTCAGGCAGTTGGGTCCCTGAGTTCAAACTTTTACCCAGCATATCCGTAGCCTCTCATGTGTTTTCTTTTGTTTAATCTTTATAATAACCCAGAGAGGTGGGTACTCTTATTAAATGCATGTTATAGATAAATGATAAATGAATATATAAACATGCTCTCTGCCTTTGGGGAACTTTTAATCTAGCATGGAGGAGATACATGCATTAAAAAATAACTAATTATAATACAAGGCAAAATAAAATGAATATTATAATAAAGTATGGAATACTGATATACTGCAGAGAACAGAGAAGCCTTTGTTGTATAAAATTATTGTTGTAGAACGTTCAAGAAACTTAATCCATATAGCACTGTTCCTTTAAATGAACAAAAAGGACTTAGAACCATTTTTGGAAACTGCTCAAAAACCTTCACTGTTCTGTCTTACCTACCCATCATCACATTGCCTGTAGAATGAAATTCAAACTTCTTATCAATGATATTTAGGGTCTGTCACCATCTGGCCTTAAATGTACCTCCTAGCTTTTTC
Source organism: Mesoplodon mirus (assembly GCF_964341445.2). Classification (NCBI taxonomy): domain Eukaryota; kingdom Metazoa; phylum Chordata; class Mammalia; order Artiodactyla; family Ziphiidae; genus Mesoplodon; species Mesoplodon mirus. The sequence continues at coordinate 107,738,096 of NC_138981.1, read as the reverse complement.
AATGACTGCATCCTAACACATATCCTATGCGCTAGCCATAGTAAGCCATGTATTTTCAGGCCTCATCACTTATGGAATACCCATTTCTCCCATTTTCCCATCCATTTGGCATTAATTATTCCTTCCTCTGCAGTCTACATCAGCTATAATAAAGCTTATTTCAACTTATTTTGTTCCATCTTGTATTATACTTCATTTTCCCCCCCACCCCCACTAAATTACACACTCCCTGAAGGCAGAGACCACATCATCCTTTCCAGTACTTTAAACATCAACAATGTTTGCTGAATGAAATCCTGCTAGCTCTAGATGGCAATTATATAATTGTTTCCCCTATTTTACCTGTGTTCTTATTTAGATATTTGTGTCACAAGCTTGTTATATACTTCATTAGCAACTGTCACTTGGAACAATTAGCTTATGCATGAACTGTAATGCACAGACCAAGTGCCCTGGAGACTCTGACTTTATATTTTGTATCTGTATCTCTAATTCTGTGACTAGTACACATTAGGCCCATAGTGAAGTGTTACTGAATGAATAAACAAACATTCAGATGAGACTATTTCTCCTAGTAACATAAAACATGCACACGGTTATTACAGATATCATATCTGAGCAATATAAACAATGGACATAGCAGCTTAAAAGTTGCATAAGTAAAGATTAATACCTAATAGTGCAAATATTGGTTTGTCACTCTCATTTCCCTTAAATTGCATTGCCAATCCTTAGTTTCAGGACATTTGTAATCACAGTTGTTTCTTAAATAACTCAAGAGTCTGGTTATAAAAGGGAATTAACGTAAAAACACATTTAAATGAGTGTCGTGTCAGAAAATACAGTGTCACCATGAATGCTATACTTAAGGCTAAAAAGGCAATTAGACTATAAGCACATAATTTTAAGGCTTTTATTTCTCACAGGAGGATTTGTGAAGGTAAACGTTTTCATGGTTGTTCTTAGTCTAACTGTCCATTTTATTTTAGAAAATGCGTCAACATTTTGTAGTGTCTGGCCTAAAATACATATTCTAGTCACTACGAAATAATTTATATGCTTTTCTCACTGCTAAATGATTCAAAACAATTTTATTTTCAAATGTCAAGCTTGTCACGTGTGCAATACTGAATGGTGATGTGTGACGTTACTATAATCAACTGAGTTTGATTTCCAAAATTGAAAAAATATTTATGGAATTTTAAATAGCATATTTAAAATAGTATGCACTACAAGGATTACTGTTTCTCTTCAAAAGAGACAAGTCTGATGTTTGCTCTACTCTCTTCAGTTGTAGATATTAAAGGTTCCAGTAGTCAGAGAGAGAGGAGGGAGAGGAGGAGGAGGAGGAAGAAGGGAGGAAGGGGGGGAGAGAGAGAGAGAGAGAGAGGAGAGGGAGAGAGAGAGAGAGAGAGAGAGAGAGAGAGAGAGAGAGAGAGAGAGGTTAAGGAAATTTGTTCTTTTTAAACATTTCTTCTTGGTGTTCCAAGAACATTTATATGACAGAAACATTACTTTTCTATTGGAAGAGTCAGGAAGAAGGAATAATTCTCCACTGCAGTAATTGATCCATGCAAAGCTCATTTTAAAAAATATTATATTATAAAATAAACACATGAGATTTACCCTCTTAAATTTTTAAGTACAATACAGTATTAACTATAAGCACAATGTTTTACAGCATATCTCTGAATTTTTCATCTTGCATGACTGAAACTTTATATGCAATGGAAGAACCTCCCCATTTCCTCCTCCCCCCAGTTGCCAACAACCACCATTCTACTTTCTGCTTCTGTGAGTTTTACTACTTTAGATACCTCATATAACTGGAATCAAGCAGTATTTGTCCCTCTGTGCTGGTTTATTTCACTCAGAATAATTTCCTCAAGGGTTCATTCATACTACAGCATATGACAGAATTTCCTCCCTTTTAAAGTCTGAATAATATTCCACTGTATTTATATATCACATTTTATTTGTTCATCCGTCAATGGACATTTAGGTTGTTTCCACCTCTTGGCTCTGAATACTGCTGCAATGAACATGGGAGTGCAAATATCTCCGGCAGATCCCGACTTCAATGTTTTTGAACACCCAAAATTGGGATTGCTGGATAACATGGCAGTTCTGTTTTTAACTTTTTGAGGAGCCTCCATACTGTCTTCCATAGCAGCTGCAACATTATACATCCCCGCCAACATTCCAATTTCTTCACATCCTTACCAACACTGGTTATTTTCTGGTTTTTTGATAATGGCCATTCTAACAGATGTGAGATGATATCTCATTGAGCTTTCAATGTGCATTTCCTATGATTAGTGATGTGGAGCATCTTTTAATGTGTCTGTTGGCCATTTGTGTCTCCACTTTGGATAAATGTCTATTGAAGTTGTTTGCCCATTTTTTAATCAGGATATATGTTTTTATGCTAAGTCACAGAAGTTCCCTATGCATTTGGGATATTAACCCCTTATCAAATATATGGTTTGTAAATATTTTCACCCATTCCATAGGTTGGTTTTTCACTCTATTGATTGTTTCTTTTGCTGTACAGAAGTTTTTTAGTTTGAAATAGTCCCACTTGTTTATTTTTATTTTTGGTGTCATATTCCATCCTTTCACTTTCAAGTATGGGTATCCTTAAAACTGAGGTGAGTCTCCTTGTAGACAGCATAGAATTGGATCCTGTTTTTAATTCAGTCAGCCACTCCATGTCTTTTGATTGGGGAGACTAATCCATTTACATTTAAAGTAATTATTAACAGGGAAGGATTTACTATTACTATTTACTATTGCCATGTTGTTGATTGTTTTCTGTTAGTCTTATAGTTCTTTTGTCTGTCTTTTCCTCTCTTGCTGTCTTCCATTGTGTTTCACTGATTTTTTTGTATTGACACACTTTGCTTCCTTTCTCTTTTCCTTTTGCATATTTTCTATTGGTATTTTCATTGTGGTTACCCTGGGGATTATATAAAGCGTCTTGAAGTTATAACAATTACTATTTATTTTAAACCAATAATAATTTAAGTTCAATTGCATACAAAAACTCTACACTTTGCGCTCTCCTTTCCCAACACTATATGATAGTGATGTGACAAATCACATCTTTTTATATTGTATATTCATTAACATATTTTTAGTTTATTTACTTTTAATTTCTATGCCAGAATTAAAAGTGATTTATGTACCACTGTTACAGTATTACAATATTCTGTATTTGTCTATATATTTACATTTACCAGTGAGCTTTATACTTTCATATGCTTTTATGTTGCTGTTCCGCATATTTTTGTTCCAATTTGAAGGACTCTCTTTAGCACTTAGCAAGTCTATTAATGAACTCGCTCAGCTTTTGTTTGTCTGGGAATGTCTTTATCTCTTCTTCATTTTTATTTTTTTTATTTTTTATTTTTCTATTTTTTTTGTCATCTTTTTAAGTTTTTTTTTTGGTTTATAACAAATTTAATCAGTTATACATATACATATGTTCCCATATCCCCTCCCTTTTGCGTCTCCCTCCCACCCTCCCTATCCCACCCCTCCAGGCGGTCACAAAGCACCGAGCTGATCTCCCTGTGCTATGTGGCTGCTTCCCACTAGCTATCTACCTTACGTTTGGTAGTGTATATATGTTCATGCCGCTCTTTCACTTTGTCACAGCTTACCCTTCCCCCTCCCCATATCCTCAAGTCCATTCTCTAGTAGGTCTGTGTCTTTATTCCTGTCTTACCCCTATGTTCTTCATGACATTTTTTCCCTTAAATTCCATATATATGTGTCAGCATACAGTATTTGTCTTTCTCTTTCTGACTTACTTCACTCTGTATGACAGGCTCTAGGTCCATCCACCTCATTACAAATAGCTCAATTTCGTTTCTTTTTATGGCTGAGTAATATTCCATTGTATATATGTGCCACATCTTCTTTACCCATTCATCTGATGATGGACACTTAGGTTGTTTCCATCTCCGGGCTATTGTAAATAGGGCTGCTATGAACATTTTGGTACATGTCTCTTTTTGAATTATGGTTTTCTCAGGGTATATGCCCAGTAGTGGGATTGCTGGGTCATATGGTAGTTCTATTTTTAGTTTTTTAAGGAACCTCCATACCGTTCTCCATAGTGGCTGTACCAATTCACATTCCCACCAGCAGTGCAAGAGTGTTCCCTTTTTTCCACACCCTCTCCAGCATTTATTGTTTCTAGATTTTTTGATGATGGCCATTCTGACCGGTGTGAGATGATATCTCATTCTAGTTTTGATTTGCATTTCTCTAATGAGTAAAGATGTTGAGCATCCTTTCATGTGTTTGTTGGCAGTCTGTATATCTTCTGTGGAGAAATGTCTATTTAGGTCTTCTGCCCATTTTTGGATTGGGTTGTTTGTTTTTTTGTTATTGAGCTGCATGAGCTGCTTATAAATTTTGGAGATTAATTTTTGCCAGGTATAATATTGTTGGTTGACAGGTTTTTTTCTTTGGGGACTTTGAAAGACTACCATCCTGCTCCCTTCTGGCCTGCAATGTTTCTGCTGAGAAATTCACCGATAGTCTTATGGGGGTTCCCATGTATATGCTAAGTCACTTTTCTCTTGCTCTTTTCAAGTTTTTGTCTTTGAATTTGACAATTTGATTAGACTGTGTCTCAGTGTGCTCTCTTTTTAAACACCAGTCCAGTGGTATTCTTGAATATGGATGTCCACTTCCTTCCCTAGATTTGGCAAGTCTTCAACCAGTTTCTTTGAATAAGGTTTCTGCCCCTTTCTCTCTTTCTTCTCCTTCTCCTAAAATTTGCTGTCTCGTAAGTCCCTTAGGCTTTCTTCACTCTTTTTCATTCTCTTTTCTTTTTTGCATTTCTGACTGAATAATTTCAAATGACTTATCTTCAAGTTCACTGATTCTTTCTTCTGCTTGATCAAGTCTGCTCCTGAACCCCTCTAGTGAATTTTTCAGTTCAGTTATTGCATTTTTTAGCTGTAAAATTTGTTTTGTTCTTTTATGTATTTTCTCTTTGCTGAAATTCTTGTTTTGTACACACAATGCTTTCCTGAGCTCACAGAGCACCTTCATGATGTTTTTTTTTTTTTTATGGTGGTTATTTTTAATTCTTTGTCAGGCAATTCAAATACCCTCCATTTCTTTTTTTTTTTTTTTTTTTTTTTTTTTGCTGTACGCGGGCCTCTCACTGCTGTGGCCTCTCCCGTTGCGGAGCACAGGCTCCGGACACACAGGCTCCGCGGCCATGGCTCGCGGGCCCAGCCGCTCCGCGGCATGTGGGATCTTCCGGGATCGGGGCACGAACCCGTGTCCCCTGCATCGGCAGGCGGACTCTCAACCACTGCGCCACCAGGGAAGCCCCCTCCATTTCTTTAGGGTCAGTTTCTAGAGATTTATTTTGTTCCTTTGGACAATTTTTCCATTTCTTAGTGTACCTTGTAACTTTGTGTCAGTATCCATACATTTGAAGAAACCAGGCTGTATAGACTGACTTTGTATAGGGAAAGATCATCAATCATCCTGACTAGAGATTTGGGAGGGCCTCTCAAACCTTTTCTGTGGATGTGACTTCTCTAACCTTCTGTGTGTAGGTTCCTTATTAGAGGGATTTGCCAGTTTCTTTTTTTCAGGAGCTTGCTATCTCTTGTTCCTTCTGGTATCTCTCTGCTGTCCCTTTGGACCATGGAGTAGCAACACACCACCCATCCCTTTTATTGTTTCCAGTGGCTCCCAGGTGGTAGAGTATCCTCAGTCCTATCTACATCCTGTTGGGTGAGACAGAATCCAGTTCCTCATGCAGCTCTCCAAAAAGCCAGAACATTGTACACTTGCTCCACTCTTCTCTTTCCCCCTAAGGGAAAGGCCACAAGCTGTATTATCCTCTGTCTAATTTACCACAGGCCCTTGGGAACAGTAGCATGAGTCCAGCTCTTTTACGTGCTCAGTGCCCCAGGCTTCTAGGGTATGTCAGATCCTGTTCATGTTTTGAGAGAGGTGAGACAGACACCAGTCCCTCAGGTCACCCCTAAAAAAAGCCAGAATGTTCCATTCTTCTCTTTCCCCATGAGGAAGAGACTATTAAGCTGTACTGACCTTTGTCTTCTGTACTGCAGATCCTCTGGAGCAGCAACATGTTGCCCAGAATTTTTTTTTTAAGTCTTAGTGGTCTCCATGCATCTAAAGCATGATGGACCATATCAGTGCTCCAAGAAGGTGAGACAGAAGCTAGTACTTTGGGCAGCCCCCTGAAATGTCAGAACACTGGACATATGATTACTCTTTTCCTCCCCAGGGAGAAGCTGGGAGTTTCCTCCCAATAGGATGGCACTATGCCAGGGAAAGAGAGTATCATGAGGAGGTGACATGAATTTTCCTACTGGCTTCAATGTGGTCAGTTTCACACTCACCTGGGGTGCAGGAGCCTCTTAACCTTCTCACAAAGGAAACTGGTGCATGTATTATTGAATTGGTGTCTCTGTGAAAGGAAGGTCTGTTGCTTACTTTTCTGCCATCTTGCTGATGTCACTTCTGTGAAAACCTCATCTTGACTGGTAGAATATAGATAGAATTATTTGGGAATATTATTTTAATTCCCATGGAATTAAAGGGGATTTCCAAAGTACTATGTTAAGTTAGACTTTTCTAGGATCAAAATACACGTTTGTCATGTTCTTTTTAACAGGAATCAAACACCTAAACTTCGCCTATTTTAACCACCCAACTTCACAACAGAATGTCTTGACTAAGTATCCTTTAGTTTTCGTCTACTTTAGTTTAGTTTATTACTTATTCATTCTTTTATTCATCCATTCTCTAATTTATTTATTAACATTCTGCACTTTAGTTAGGGGGCTTAGGAGAAACAGAGTCCACAGAGCTTAGCAAACTATGGCCCAGCTCCAAATTGACTCATCACGTGTTTTTATTAAGGTGTTATTCGAATATGGCCACACTTATTCATTTTATCTAGGCCTATTTTCATTGTACAGTGGCAGAGCTGAGTAGCTGTTACTAAGACCATATGGCCTACAAAGTATTTATTATCTGGTCCTTTATAGAAAAAAATTTGCCTACCCTCCTCTATGCTATAGTTAGTTCTCATTATTGGCTTGTGTAGACATTCTTCTTTATATAAAATAGTGATATTTATAAATGTTTGTGTTCAAATTATATTTTTGTGAATTGAATCATGTTAGAGAAACCCCATCTCTAAGTTCTGTCATCCATGAAGGAACCCTTGGGAGTACAAATAGTACACTGCATGTGTTCTACTGGATTTAAATTCAAAAGAACTTTTTTTATAGTAGCACCCAGATAGAACAGCATGGTGTACCAGTGGAATGGCATCAAAGAGCATTTTGCTCTTAAAAATAAGAAATATGTCTTTTATAAATCACTATTTAAAAATTCTCTGTTTTGAAAATAGGATAGACACAGAAACACCATAAACCTGAAGTTGAGATTGCTAATTATCACCCTGCACATTTAGTGGAATACTTAATGTTCATTTGAAACCTAATTGTGATTATTTATTAATTTCCTGCTCTATTTATTTTAAACCTGTATTTTTTTTAATAAGAGGCTGTTTTAAAGTAAGTTGCACTTTTACCTTTACTTAGAATGTATTTTTACCCACATAGAGTGTAGTTTATACATATAAATATATTTTTCATGCATACTTGCAAACTAGAAGGCTATTTCTAATGTGTATATTTTATTACTTTATGTAAGAATCTTCCAAAATCTTTCTGTAGCTATATCATATTCCTTTTTTAATTTTCCAACATACAGCCAAGTAAAGATATCTCTGAGAGTAATAAAATTCATTTTATTTAGTCATGTGTACATTTTAAATAGAAGAGATCATTTTGATAACCAAACAAGATGCTATTTGGCAGCAAATGTAGTAGAACTCATTTGACATGTTTCTTTATCTATTTTCTGGTCCTCTGGTTAGAAATGGAGGGGAAAAAATGAATTCAGCATTTCTCAGAAATTACACATCATTATAAAAATAATATAAATAAATATCCAACTTTTCTTTAAAAAGCTAATCAGCTTCTCCTTTAGATTTTTACTGTAAAAAATTAGCTCATAGAATGATTTTGCCTCCATAAACGGAAACAACATAATTAGATTCCAAACAAAATGTAAGCATCCCACCACATAAACTCTATGGTAGAGAGACATTCAAGATGGCAGAGGAGTAATACGTGGAGATCATCTTCCTCCCCACAAATACATCTACATGTGTAACAAACCCTACAGAACACCTGACCAGTGGCAGAAGACCTCAGACTTCCCAAAAGGCAAAAAACTCCCCACGTACCTGGGTACTGCAAAAGAAAAAAGAAAAAACAGAGACAAAAGACTAGAGACAGGACCTGCACCTCTGGGAGGGAGCTGTGAAAGAGGAAAAGTTTCCACAAACTAGGAAGCTCCTTCACTGCCGGAGACGTGAGGTGGCAGGGGTAAAGCTTCAAAGCCACGGAGGAGAGTGCAATAGGGGTGCAGAGGGCAGAGCGGAGAGATTACTGCACAGAGAACCAGTGCCGACTAGCACTCACCAGCCTGAGAGGGGTGGGGTGGTTGGGGGCTGGGAACTGAGGCTCGGGATTTGGAGGTCAGATCCCAGGGAGAGGACTGCAGTTGGGTTCGTGAACACAGCCTGAAGGGAGCTAGTGCACCACAGGTAGCCGGGAGGAAGTCCAGGAAAAAGTCTGGAATTGCCGAAGAGGAAAGAGACCATCGTTTAGGGGTGCACAAGGAGAGGGGATTCAGAGCACTCCCTAAACGAGCTCCAGAAATGGGCACGAGCCGCGGCTATCAGCGCAGACACCTGAGATGGGCATGAGACACTAAGGTTGCTGCTGCAGCCACCAAGAAGCCTGTGTGCAAGCACAGGTCACTATCCACACCTCCCCTCCCAGGAGTCTGTGCAACCTGCCACTGCCAGGGTCCCGTGATCCAGGGACAACTTCCTCAGGAGAATACATGGCGTGCCTCAGGCTGTTGCAATGTCACATTGGCCTGTGCCACCACAGGCTCGCCCAGCATTCTGTACCCCTCCCTCCTGCCAGCCTGACTGAGCCAGAGCTACCTAATCAGCTGCTACCTTAACCCTGACCTGTTCGGACAAAAAACAGATGCCCTCAGGGGACCGACACGCACGGAGGAGACAAATCCAAAGATGAACTCCAGGAGCTGTGTGAATGAAGAAAAGAGAGGGAAATTTCTCCCAGCAGCCTCAGGAGGAGCGGATTAAATCTCCACAATCAACTTGATAAACCCTGGATCTCTGGAATACCTGAATAGACAACGAATCATCCCAAAATTGAAGCAGTGGACTTCAGGAGCAACTGTAAACTTGGGGTTAGCTTTCTGCATCTAATTTGTTTCTGGTTTTATGTTTATCTTAGTTTAGTATTTTCAGTTTATTATCATTGGTAGATTTCTTTATTGATTTGGTTGTTCTCTTTGGTTTTTTTACATATAAATATTTTTTTTTCCTTTTTCCTTTTCGTGAGTGTGTATGTGTATGCTTCTTTGTGTGATTGTGTCTATATAGCTTTGCTTTTACCATCTGTCCTAGGGTTCTGTCTGTATATTTTTTTTGTTAGACTGTTTGTTTGCTTTAGTATACTTTTTAATGCTTGTTATCACTGGTGAACTTGTTTTTTGGTTTGGTTGCTCTCTTCTCTTTCTTTTTTCTCTTTTTTTAATACTTTTTAATTTTAAATATTTTTTTAATTTTAATAAATTTAATTCTTTTTATTTTATTTTTTCTTTCTACCTTTCCTTCTTTTTTTCTCACTTTTCTTCTGAGCCGTGGGGCTGACAGGGTCTTGGTGCTCCAGCCGGGTGTCAGGCCTGTGCCTCTGAGGTGGGAGAGCTGAGTTCAGGAAATTTGTCCACCAGAGATCTCCCAGCTCCACATATTATCAAACAGCAAAAACTCTCCCAGAGATCTCCATCTCAAGGCTAAGACCCAGCTCCACTCAACGACTAGCAAGCTACAGTGCTGGACACTCTATGCCAAACAACTAGCAAGACAGGAACACAACAACACACATTAGCAGAGAGGCTGTCTAAAATCATAATAAGTTCACAAACACCCCAAAACACACCACCGGATGCAGTGCTGCCCACCAGAAAGACAAGATCCAGCCTCATCCACCAGAACAGATGCACCAGTCCCCTCCACAAGGAAGCCTAGACAACCCACTGAACCAACCTTACCCACTGGGGGCAGACACAGAAAACAACAAGAACTACGAACATGCAGCCTATGAAAAGGAACCCGAAGCATGGTAAGTTAAGCAAAATGAGAAGACAGAAAAAGACACAACAGATGAAGGAGCAAGGTAAAAGCCCACCAGACCAAACAAATGAAGAGGAAATAGGCAGTCTACCTGAAAAAGAATTCAGAGTAATGATAGTAAAGATAATCCAAACTCTTGGAAACAGAATAGAGAAAATAAACCAAACATTTAACAAGGACCTAGAAGAACTAAAGAGCAAAGAAACAATGATGAACAACACAATAAATGAAATTTAAAATTATCTAGAAGGAATCAATAGCAGAATAACTGAGGTAGAAGAACGGATAAGTGTCCTGGAAGATAAAATAGTGGCAATAACTACCACAGAGCAGAATAAAGAAAAAAGAATGAAAAGAATTGAGGACAGTCTCAGAGACCTCTGGGACAATATTAAACTCACGAAATTCAAATTATATGGGTTCCAGAAGAAGAAAAGAAAAAGAAAGGGAGTGAGAAAATATTTGAAGAGATTATAGTTGAAAACTTCCCTAATATGGGAAATGAAATAGTCAATCAAGTCCAAGAAGCACAGAGAGTTCCATACAGGGCAAATCCAAAGAGAAACACACCAAGACACATATTAATCAAACTACCAAAAATTAAATACACAGAAAAAATATTAAAAGCAGCAATGGAAAAGCAACAAATAACATACAACGGAATCCCCATAAGCTTAACAGCTGATCCTTCAGCAGAAACCCTACAAGCCAGAAGGGAGTGGCAGGACATATTTAAAGCAATGAAAGGGAAAAACCTACAACCAAGATTACTCTATCCAGCAAGGATCTCATTCAGATTTGACGGAGAAATTAGAACCTTTACAGACAAGCAAGAGTTCAGCACCACCAAACCAGCTGTGCAATAAAGGAACTTCTCTAGGCATGAAACACAAGAGATGGAAAATACCTACAATAACAAACCCAAAACAATTAAGAAAATGGTAATAGGAACATACATATTGATAACTGCTTTAAATGTAAAGGGATTAAATGCTCCAACCAAAAGACATAGACTAGCTGAATGGATACAAAAAGAAGACCCATACATATGCTGTCTACAAGAGACCCACTTCAGACCAAGGGACACATACAGACTGAAAATGAGGGGATGGAAAAAGATATTCCATGCAAATGGAAATCAAAAGAAGGCTGGATTTAAATGATAAATTAAACAAGATGGACTTAATTGATATTTATAAGACATTCCATCCAAAAACAACAGAATACACTTTCTTCTCAAGTGCTCATGGAACATTCTCCAGAATAGATATCTTGGGTCACAAAGCCTCTGTAAATTTAAGAAAACTGAAATCATATCAAGTTTCTATTCCAACCACAACGCTACGAGACTAGATATCAATTACAGGAAAAGAACTGTAAAAAATACAAACACATGGAGACTAAACAATACACTACTAAATAACCAAGAGATCACTGCAGAAATCAAAGAGGAAACCAAAAAATACCTTGAAACAAATGAGGATGAAAACACGACAACCCAAAACCTATGCGATGCAGCAAAAGCAGTTCTAAGAGGGAAGTTTATAGCAATACAATCCTACCTCAAGAAACAAGAAACACCTCAAATAAACAACCTAACTTGACACCCAAAGCGATTAGAGAAAGAACAAACAAACCCCAAAGTTAGCAGAAGAAAAGGAATCATAAAGATCAGCTCAGAAATATATGAAAAAGAAATGAAGGAAACAATAGCAAAGATCAATAAAACTAAAAGCTGGTTCTCTGAGAAGATAAACAAAATTGATATAGCATTAGCCAGACTCATCAAGAAAAGAAGGGAGAAGACTCAAACCAATAGAATTAGAAATGAAAAAGGAGAAGTAACAACTGACACTGCAGAAATATAAAGGATCATGAGAGATTACTACAAGCAATTATATGCCAATAAAATGGACAACCTGGAAGAAATGGAAAAATTCTTAGAAAAGCACAACCTTCCGAGACTGAACCAGGAAGAAATAGAACATATCAACAGAGCAATCACAAGCACTGAAATTGAAACTGTGATTTAAAATCTTCCAACAATCAAAAGTCCAGGACCAGATGGCTTCACAGGCGAATTCTATCAAACATTTAGAGAAGAGCTAACACCTATCCTTGTCAAACTCTTCCAAAATATAGCAGAGGGAGGAACACTCCCAAACTCATTCTAGGAAGCCAACATCACCCTGATACCAAAACCAGACAAAGATGTCACAAACAAAGAGAACTACAGGACAATATTACTGATGAACATAGAAGCAAAAATCCTCAACAAAATACTAGCAAACAGAATCCAACAGCACATTAAAAGGATCATACATCATGATAAAGTGGGGTTTATCCCAGGAATGCAAGGATTCTTCAGTATATGGAAATCAATCAATGTGATAAAGCATACTAACAAATTGAAGGAGAAAAACCATATGATCATCTCAATATATGCAGAAAAAGCTTTTGACAAAATTCAACACCATTTATGATAAAAACCCCTCCAGAAAGTAGGCATAGAAGGGACTTACCTCAACACAATAAAGGCCATATATGACAAACCCACAGCCAACATCATTCTCAATGGTAAAAAACTTAAACCATTTCCTCTAACATAAGGAACAAGACAAGGTTGCCCGCTCTCACCACTATTATTTAACATAGTTTTGGAAGTTTTAGCCACAGCAGTCAGAAAAGAAAAAGAAATCAAAAGAATCCAAATCAGAAAAGAAGAAGTAAAGCTGTCACTGTTTGCAGTTGACATGATACTATACATAGAGAATCCTAAAGATGCCAACAGAAAACTATTAGAGCTAATCAATGAGTTTGGTAAAGTAGCAGGATATAAAATTTATGCACAGACATCTCTTGCCTTCCTATACACAAATCATGAAAAATCTGAAAGAGAAATTAAGAAAACACTCCCATTTACCACTGCAACAAAAAGAATAAAATACCTATGAATAAACCTACCTAAGGAGACAAAAGACCTGTATGCAGAAAACTGTAAGAAACTGATGAAAGGAATTAAAGATGATACAAATAGATGGAGAGATATACCATGTTCTTGGATTGGAAGAATCAACATTGTGACAATGACTCTACTACCCAAAGCAATCTACAGATTCAATGCAATCCCTATCAAACTACCAGTGGCATTTTTCACAGAACTAGAACCAAAAATTTCTCAATTTCTATGGAAACACATAAGACCCCGAATAACCAAAGCAATCTTGAGAAAGAAAAACAGAGCTGGAGGAATCAGGCTCCCTCACTTCACACTATACTACAAAGCTACAGTAATCAAGACAGTATGGTACTGGCACAAAAACAGAAATATAGATCACTGGAACAGGATAGAATGCCCAGGGATAAACACATGCATATATGATCGGTCACCTTATCTTTGATAAAGGACACAAGACTATACAGTGGAAAAAAGACAGCCTCTTCAATACGTGGTGCTGGGTAAACTGGAGAGCTATATGTGAAAGAATGAAATTAGAACATTCTCTAACACCATACACAAAAATAAACTCAAAATGGATTAAAGACCTAAATATAAGGCCAGACACTATAAAACTCTTAGAGGAATACATAGGCAGAACACACCATGACATAAAAAACAGCAAGATCCCTTTTGACCCACCTCCTAGAGAAATGGAAATAAAAACAAAAATAAACAAATGGGACCTAATGAAATTTAAAAGCTTTTGCACAGCAAAGGAAAACATAATCAAGACAAAAAGACAACCCTCAGAATGGGAGAAAATATTTGCAAATGAAGCAACTGACAAAGGGTTAATCTCCAAGATTTACAAGCAGCTCATGCAGCTCAATAACAAAAAAACAAACAACCCAATCCAAAAATGGGCAGAAGACCTAAATAGGCGTTTCTCCAAAGAAGATACACAGATTGCCAAGAAACACATGAAAGGATGCTCAACATCACTAATCATTAGAGAAATGCAAATCAAAACTACAATGAGGTATCACCTCACACCAGACAGAATGGTCATCTTTTAAAAAATCTACAAACAATAAATGCTGGAGAGGGTGTGGAGAAAAGGGAACCCTACTGCACTGTTGATGGGAATGTAAATTGGTACAGCCACTATGGAGAACAGTAAGGAGGTTCCTCAAAAAACTAAAAATAGAACTACCATCTGACCCAGCAATCCCACTACTGGGCATATACCCTGAGAAAACCATAATTCAAAAAGAGACATGTACCACAATGTTCATTGCAGCTCTATTTACAATAACCAGGACACGGAAGCAACCTAAGTGTCCATCGACAGATGAATGGGTAAAGAGGATGTGGCACATATATACAATGGAATATTACTCAGCCATAAAAAGAAACGAAATTGAGTTATTTGTAGTGAGGTGGATAGACCTAGAGTCTGTCATACAGAGTGAAGTATGTCAGAAAGAGAAAAACAAATACCATATGCAACACATATAAATGGAATCTAAAAAAAAAATGGTTCTGAAGAGCCTAGGGGCAGGACAGTAATAAAGACGCAGACATAGAGAATGGACTTGAGGACACAGGGAGGGGGAAGGGTAAGCTGGGATGAAGTGAGAGAGTGGCATGGACATATATACGCTATCAAATGTAAAACAGATCGCTAGTGGGAAGCACCTGCATAGCACAAGGAGTTCAGCTCTAGGTGATTTGTGACCACCTAGAGGGGTGGGATAGGGAGGGTGGTAGGGAGGCGCAAGAGGGAGGGGATATGGGTATGTATGTATACATATAACTGATTCACTTTGTTATATAGCAGAAACTAACACAACATTGTAAAGCAATCACACTCCAATAAAGATGTTAAAAAATTTAAAAATAGGGCTTCCCTGGTGGCACAGTGGTTGAGAGTCCGCCTGCTGATGCAGGGGACACGGGTTCGTGCCCCGGTCCGGGAAGATCCCACATGCCACGGAGCGGCTGGGCCCGTGAGCCATGGCCGCTGAGCCTGCGCATCCGGAGCCTGTGCTCCGCAACGGGAGAGGCCACAGCAGTGAGAGGCCCGTGTACCGCAAAAAAATAAATAAATAAATAAATAAAATAAAATAAAAAATAAATATAAAATCATTTATCCATAAAACAAACAAATATAATTAGGTCCAACAAGACTGCTGATTAGTTTTAATATTTGGTCTTAATATTTGTTTGGATTTTTATTTAGATACTTAAATCATCTTTGAATGCAGAGAATTTTTATTCCTTCCCTTCTGATAACTGTTTTTCTTTTTTCCTTTTATTTTTGTACTGGCTAGAATTTCTATTGCAATGTTGAAAAAGATGAGAATGGGCATTTCCACTTGCTGACATTAAAGAATGTACTTAATATTTCACTATGATATCTAAATAGGTTTTTGGTAGATAGATACCATTGATAAGGTTAAAGAAGTTAATAGTCTGCTATGATTAGATGTTAATTTTATTAAAAGCTTTTCCTGTATCTCTTAAGATGATACTATTTATCCCTCTTCTGCTAATTTTATTAATAGATTCTCTAATATTAAATCATTCTTAATTGTTAGAATATAATATATTTGAGTTACTTTTTAAAAATATGTTGCTGGGACTTCCCTCACGGGACAGTGGTTAAGAATCTGCCTGCCAATGCAGGGGACATGGGTTCATTCCCTGGTCCGGGAAGATCCCACATGCCGCGGAGCAACTAAGCCTATGCGCCACAACTACTAAGCCTGCGCTCTAGAGCCCACGTGCCACAACTACTGAGCCGGCATGCCACAACTACTGAAGCCCACGT
The DNA here is from genome assembly GCF_964341445.2 of Mesoplodon mirus. NCBI lineage: Eukaryota > Metazoa > Chordata > Mammalia > Artiodactyla > Ziphiidae > Mesoplodon > Mesoplodon mirus. The sequence goes on along the minus strand of NC_138981.1, from coordinate 107,722,004 downwards.
GCCTAAAGCCTGTGCTCCGCAACAAGAGAAGCCACCGCAATGTGAAGCGCTCACACTGCAACGAAGAGTAGCCCCTCCTCGCCGCAACTAGAGAAAACCGGCGTGCAGCAACGAAGACCCAACGCAGTCAAAAATAAAATAAAATAATGTTGCTGGATTATATTTGCTAATATACATCTCAGTATTTTTACATCTATGTTTCTGATATTTGCCTATTATTGTCCTTTATTTTATTATTCTTATCAATATGGTGTATCAGGGTCACAAATTTCTAATAAAATAAGGAAAAACACTCCCTTTTTCTATTCTCTGGAACTGTTTGAATAAAGAAAGGGATTATCTGTTCCTGGAGGGTTTCTAAAACATGCGTTTTTACACCCTCTGGACCTGGTACTTTGGAGAAGTAGATTAATAACATAAATTCAGTATATTTAATGTTTGTAGGACTATTCTGAGTAATTGAGTAAATTGGTCTAACTTTGTTAATACATATTTACCTGGAAGTTTTTCCATTTCATCTTTGTTTTCTTATCTACTGGAATAGAGTTATTGATAGTAATGTTATAACTTCAAAAGTTCCTACCAAAGCAATACAATGGCCCCCTTTCATACTAATACTATTTAATTGTGCCTTCTATTTGTTCAACAATATTGCCAGAAGTTCCTATATCTTAATAATTATTTCAAATATTTAGTATTTCAGTTTTTTATCCTCTCTATTGTTTCTCTGTCTTTTCTTTGAATTAATATCTGCTTTTCTGAGTTACTTCTATTTTTGGGCGGGGGGGTTGCTTTATACTGTTCTTTGTCCAACTTTCAAAGTGAATGCTCGCCTCAGTAATTTTCAATATTTCTTTTCAAATACGTTCCTTTTAGGCTATAAATGTCCTTCTTTAACTGCTTTTTCTGCATTCTACAAGTTTTGATTTATAGTGGTTTAATTATTCTTCAGTTATAAGTATTTAGTAATATCCATTATGGTTTCTTATTTGGATCATTTATTTATTTAGAAATTTCTTCCTTCAGGTGCTTTTAATTTCCACATATGGCAGTTGCACATGCAAGCTTTATTTGGGTTACACAATGACAGGTTTGCATGCATGCTAGAAGTCCCTCACAGCATGAGACTGCCCAAGGGTTTGGTGCTGGTGCATGGTTACCATCCAGAAGAGAATGTGGGCAAGGGAACTCCAGGAGAGGCAATCAGAGATGAGGTCCACATGTCTAGGTGATGTGGCTCAGCAGCACTGCAGGGAGTCTCTGGGTCAGAGCGCTCTGAAGGGCAGCAGTGGCTGGGAGTCTTTATGGCCACAGGGTTTATCTTATCTGTGGCTAACAGATGTCTTACAGTTTCACTGGGTATGCAAAACAGGCAGACTCTCTAAATGGCTAAAAATCTGCTTATTTGGGTATGCTTAAAACAATCAGATGTGTAAAAATTTGAGTTGGTGCCAGAGGGCATTTGGGCTAGGATGTCAGCCTGCTCTGTAGGAATAAACAACCTAGGGGCCAATATACAGAGGCTATCCTTGGTTCATTTATATAACAACTTTTAAAAGGGCATGTGCAGTAGTTTAATATATCATGTTGCCTGAACTGCTAGGCTTAGTTTTTTATCAATGAGCAGGATGCTGAAATAGTTTATATTTCAAGTATACTGGGCTAATTCTTAAAGAACTCTTTTAAACTCCAGTAGTAATTTCCCAATGAATGGTAATAAAGTAGTACTTAGCTGGCTATGGCCAAGACCGGGTCTTCCTATATAAGCCAAAGTCAGTGAAATGTACTATGTTTGAGGGGAAGGAAACTTGAAGCTAAATCATCTGATCCAATGCTTCATTTTAAAGATGAAAAAGTTGAGTCACAGAAAGACTAAATAAATTGTTTACAATCACATACTAATTAGTGACAGAACCACAGCTAGAATCCAGGTCTCTTGGTTCTTAGTCTAGTAGTCTTCCAACTGTACTACAACAGGCCAAACCTATTAGTTGTATTAATAATTTAATAAATAAAATCTACCAATATTCCATTTATTTTAGCTACATTCCTCATTGTCTTTATCAAGTTTCATTTTACAAATGAAAGCAGAGTAAAAGTGTAAACACACATAAAGCCAGGGTTAGCACCTAGGTGTCACTTCCCAATCTCTTCCTCTTTGTGCTACACAATGGTAATAGTGGGAGTATCTTTATAGTTAGTAAAGACACAGTGTAGTTAATGCTACATTGCTATGCTGAAATTTTATCATGACTAGCACTTTTTCTTACTAAATCAGCTACATCCAAGTGTTATTTGAAAAGAGCAACAAGTAAACAGCTTTACCAACTCAATTCATTCTTAGCAATGGGTAGTAGTTTCAGTAGGTGATTTTATGAGAACAAACAAGTTTCTGCTTGCTCCATAACAACTCTTACCTCATGAGAAAGAAAGAATATACAGGAGATATGAGGGATGCACACGGCGGGCTTTATTTTGTTGTGCTCATTATTGTTTTGTGTTTCAAACAAAGTAGAGTAATAAAGAGTATTTACCATGTACTCTTATCAGTAACTCTCGTGACCCAGTCTTTTGTCAGCCTTTGTGGACATGTGTTTGATTAACTACCATCTTAACTTATGAAATTGAAGTAAGGAATGCTTACCAGTTGCTTCAATGTTCTTGTTAAATTTAGGCACGTTTTCCTCTTCAAATGATATGAGTAACATCTTTAAAGCTAATTTTGGCTCCTCAAATAAAAAAAGCTGAGTATACAGTAAGCACAAAATTTACATTTATATGCAGACATGAGAAAAGCAAGAGAATATGCTGTGAAAGGTGAATATTTCAGAAATATTGGGAGTATGCACATTTCAAAGTAAGTTATGCTGATAACCTATCAATCTTGGAACGTAGATCATCTGTAACAGAAGCACTTCACCTGAGTCATCTTAATTTTATGGAATAAGGGATTCTTTTCTTAGTTTATTAGTCCTCTTTTATTGCTTTTAGTACAAAGTGTTCCACAAGAAAAATAACACTGATGACCACACATCATCATTTCATAAGTGTCTCTGGCATTAATCAGTGTGTTTGAATCCAAGGAGCGATTATTTTAGCTACATTTAAATCCTGATTGCATTTTATTCTGCTTTGACAATGCTCACAATGTGATCTTCATTAGAATGTATTTTAAGCTTTCACATACTGGCATGGCCATTATTTGTATCCTGCACTGTGAGCAGTAAATCATGTGGAAGATGCCTGGATGCAGGGTTCCAGGCTCCAAAATTTGCCTTCTTTTTGTTTTCGTTTTGTTCTTAGTGTTTTTCAAGTACTGAAAGGGGGTGTAGAATATAACTGTCTCTGGAAACTAAGTACATTTCCTGGAGAATCTCAGATCCATACTATTTTCAAATAAATTTAGACGTCTGCCCAGTTCCTCAAGTACCTTCACTCTGGTGAGTAAACATAAAATAGATTGGGTGTATCCAGGCATTTTGGTCCATATCAGAACTCCGCATAATTACTTCAAATGCTTTGGGTAGTCGAAGCAAATGTTAAAGAGCCTAATGTCCTGAAGGTTTTCCTACACCACCGGCACATTTGTGTCCCTGCTGTGGAAGCTTCTTTAATTCACTTCAGAAAGGGCCTCAAGGCCTCACACTTGCTACATTCCCCTTAGCAGTGTGAAGCTGTAATGTAAGAAGCCATTTATAACGAGTTTTTCAGTCATCATGAGTTAGGTCAAGTTGGGCATCCACACCTGACTTCTCATAGCATGTACTCCTTTATTCTGCTTGGCCATTCAGGGCATATCTATGTCATTCTTAGGAACAGTTTCACATAATGTTAAAAATCATGGGATTCTGAACCAGGTAGACTTGAGTTTGAATCCCAGCTCCCACCTTACAAGCTTATGACCTAAGGCAGTGGTTCTCAACAGGAGGTAATTTTATACCCTGTCCTCAAATGCCCAGAGTATTTGGCAATGTTTAGAGATATTTTTGGTTAGCACAGCTGGTGAGCACAACTAGTATCTACTGGTAGAGACTAGGGAAGGTATTAAACATCCTACAATGCACAAGATAGCCCCTTAGAACAGAGAATTATCTGTACCAAAACGTCAATAATGCCACACATATCCACATATCCATTTGTCACATAAGGCAAATTATTTAGCCTTTTTATGCTTCCTCATATTTAAAATGGGAATAATACAGTCAACTCTCAATTATATGGTTCAAACTGACTATTTGGACGTTAACTTTAATTAGGGCTCAGCGAGTGACCCAGGATATATACACAAGGGGGAGGGAGACTACTAATTTTGCCTCTAGGAGTGGAGGAGGCAAACAGCCCAGTGATAGAAGCAGCCTACAGGTAAGCACACAGGACATGTATAATAACACTTATATAGCACTATGTGCAAGGCACTATACCATCTAAGTGCTTTACATTACTCACTCACTTTAATCCCCACACGAACCCTATGAAGTAGCTACTAATATCTTATTTTTACAGATGAAAAAATTTGGGCACTGAGAGGCCAAATAACTTGTCTACGTTTACACTGCTAACAAAGTGGAAGGGCCAAGATTCAAACCCAGGATATCTGGCTCCAGAGTCTCTAGAGTCTATGCTATTAACCACCATACAAATCTGAGTCTCAAATAAGGAATACAGAAGGGATTGGAGTACAACAGTCTGTATTCCAAAGGAGAAATCTTGCTCGAAAGACAACTGAAGTTTTATGAATTGGGTGGAAAGGAAAATGCAGTTCAAATACATAAAAGCTAGTCCGATTTTAAAGTGGAAGTTAATGCAGCATAGAAGAATGTACATAGGCTCTGAAGTCAGAAAGACTTCTGGGCCTAAATTCAGGCTTCTTAGATAAAGGAATTCAGTGACCTTAGGCAGATTACTGTAGTCTCTGATCCTCACTTCTTTTTGAAGGCCAAATTAACCAGATTTGCAAAATACCTTAAACGGTGGCTGGTACATAATAGTCACTTTATAAATGTTCAGTTGCATCCTTGCTGCCAACATTGTGCTCACATCTATCCTTCTCCAAGGAAGACTAGACAAATAAACGCTCTCCTTGGAATACGCTAACCTACAAAGAACCATACCCTAGATCACATAGACGAGACGGTGGCCTAGACAATATAGAGGGCTATACATCCTCATTGTGCTTCGACTAGGAATGTATCTCTGCTACCTTTGAGTATATGTCTTCCTACTTCAAGACTAAGGATGATATGGCAAGCCCACCATCATCAGAGAAATTTAGTGTCACCAAATTAAACAATTTTAATAGACTACACAAGCTTAGAAAAACCAGCAAAGAAGGGTAAATATTATATTGTGAAATATTTGTTTCGCATTACATACACATGTTCAATATAATTATATATATGCACATATACTTATGTGCACACATATATAAACATACAGTCATACACACACACACACACATACATATATATATATACAATAGGCCTTGATATAAAATGTGTATCTTTTGTAGTTAAAAAAAATTGAAAAGGACTACATTAAAGTTTGGGATTTGGTTTTCATTTCTGACAGGATGTGTTCACAATGTGCCATTCATAATCTCTCAGAGAGAGACTGGCCCTGATCACAAAGTCCCCCTTGTGATCACGGCCACAGAATTGTAAGGTGAGTAGCTAACACTGAGGTATAGAGCAGTCTATGACAGTAAAAATACAATGTGTTTCATTTAAAAGGATCATATAGTTATTTCTTGGTGTCCTACTTGTCTATCGCAGTACTCTGAACAGAGTAAGTGGTCAGTAAATAATGTTTGATTTGATTTCATGAAGTAATTCAATAACAGGTAAAGCACCACCATGATGCTTTCAGAACCATGTCCTAGAGCAGCCACTGAAGAACTTTTTTGCTGCCTCAACAAATTTTCCAAAAAAAAACAAACAAACAAAACCCACTTCACTTTAACTTTAATTTTCTCTTCTGGAAGGGTAAATAATTGGGAGACAAAGGATACAATCCAAAATAGCATCTTTAGATATCAGATTTTTGCCAGATTTTAACAGGATAGAGAAATTTTAACAGGATAGTATCATGTGGGCCAGATGACACTAAAGTTAAGGGAATGTACAACTAGTTGAATAACTAAAACAAAGGATGCAATTTAACAAAATAATGTCGACCTAAAATGGAATAATGTTAACCTAAAAGGAGATCAACAATATGCCAAAGAAGTTCTCTGATCTGTGGCCTGTTTAATAATTTGATTAGTGAATTCTCTGAAAATATGAATGACATATCTAGCAAATTGGTAGATGCCACATATCTGGGCAGAGGAGAAAATGCTTTTGTTGGCAAAAATCAGATCACTATGGATTGATCATCACAGGTTTGGCAAATGACAGGTGAAATCTAACAAGATGAATAATTACAGAGATAAGTGTAAGGTCCTGAATTTGGATTCAAAAAACAAACTCTACAAGTGCAGCATGGGAAAGACATGACTCAGCAACAATACATATTAATAAAATATAGAAAAGAAAAAGATTTGGACATTTTAATTTAAAATTAATACAAAATGAGTTAGCCTTCAAAAAGTGGGTTACAATTTAGGTTATATTAATACAAGCATAGTATTTAAAAGATGGGAGTCAATAATCTTGCTTGGACCACACCTGAGTATGGTGTTCAGTTTTGTGAGCAATAATTTAAGAATCTGTTTATATGAAAGCAGTCAAAATGATGAGAAAACTTGAAATCATTTTACATGAAGAATAGGTAAAGGAACTAGTAATGTTTAATCTGAAAAAGAGAATCCAACAGAAAGACACTAGATTACTTCTGTAACTCCCAAAAGAAGAAATTGGGACCGCTGGGTGAAAGTTGCCACATGTCAGCTTTCATCTTGGTACAAGGAAAAACTCTGCTTTCTCCAGGGGTTATAAGTTCCTGGGTAGAATGAGGGAGTAAACTATTTACTTGGACACTTGGAAACCAAACAATCACTTTCAGGAATGTTGCAAACAGGATTGAAGTATTGGAATGTTCTGATGTCCAATGACCTTTAAGGTCCTTTCCAACTTCCAAAGTAAATACTTTTAAAAATAAATATATATGCTATACATCCTTTTGTAGACTTAGCATTGTCTCTAAAAAACAATAATTTTAAAAGATAGAATATTAAAACTCCACAGGACTGCAAATCCTTACATTAAACCTTTTACATGATACCTATTAGCTGACACTCTATTGGCATTAAACAAATTTGAAACTAGCAGTAGAAATGTATATTTTAAAGCAAAAAGTATAATAAACTCCATGATAAACTTCAAGTAGTTACATGAAAAGTAATATATGTCTCTGATGACTGACAGATTAAAGGAGATAAAATTTCACCTGAATATTTTCAAAATATCTGTATACGTGCACTCACACATATTAAAAAAAAAAAAAAAAAAAACTAAGGCTATGGCAGATTTTCTTTTCACTTTTATTTTACTATTGGGTAAATGGAACCTGAAGCCCCAATTGCAGATGGATTTCTGGGAGCAAATAGTAGGGGACTTTCTAACAACGCACTTTCACCAATGGACAGATCATCCAAAATGAAAATAAATAAGGAAACACAAGCTTTAAATGACACAGAACTACCAGAGAGACTTAACTGATATTTATAGGACATTCCATCCAAAAACAACAGAATACACTTTCTTCTCAAGTGCTCATAGACCATTCTACAGGATAGATCATATCTTGGGTCACAAATCAAGCCTTGGTAAATTTAAGAAAAGTGAAATCCTATCAAGAATCTTTTCCGACCACAATGCTGTGAGACTAGATATTACAGGAAAACAATCTGTAAAAAATATAAACACATGGAGGCTAAACAATACACTACTTAAGAACCAAGAGGTCACTGAAGAAATCAAAGAGGAAATCAAAAAATACCTAGAAACAATTGACAATGAAAACACGATGACCGAAAACCTATGAGATGCATCAAAAGCAGTTCTAAGAGGGAAGTTTACAGCAATACAATCCTACCTCAAGAAACAAGAAACATCTCAAATAAAAACCTAACCTTACACCTAAAACAATTAGAGAAAGAAGACCAAACAAACCCCAAATTAGCAGAAGGAAAGAAATAATAAAGATCAGATCAGAAATAAATGAAAAAGAAATGAAGGAAACAATAGCAAAGATCAATAAAACTAAAAGATCGTTCTTTGAGAAGATAAACAAAATTGATAAACAATTACCCAGACTCACCAAGAAAAAAAGGGAGAAGAATCAAATCAACAGAATTAGAAATGGAAAAGGAGAACAACTGACACTGCAGAAATACTAAGGATCGTGAGAAATTACTACAAGCAACTATATGCCAAAAAAATGGACAACCTCGAAGAAATGGACAAATTCGTAGAAGAGCATAACCTTCTGAGACTGAACCAAGAAGAAATAGAAAATATAAGGAGACCAGTCACAAGCACTGAAATTGAGACTGTTATGAAAACTCTTCCAACAAACAAAAGCCCAGGACCAGATGGCTTCACAGGTGAATTCTATCAAACATTTAGAGAAGAGCTAATCCCTATCCTTCTCAAACTCTCCCAAAATACAGCAGAGGGAGAAACACTCCCAAACTCATTCTACAAGGCCACAATCACCCTGATACCAAAACCAGACAAAGATATCACAAAGAAAATTACAGGCCAATACCACTGATGAACATAGATGCAAAAATCCTCAACAAAATACTAGCAAACAGAATCCAACAGCACATTAAAAGGATCACACACCATGATCAAGCAAGGTTTATCCCAGGTATGCAAGGATCCTTCACTATATGCAAATCAATCAATGTGATACGCCATATTAACAAACTGAATGAGAAATACCATATGATCATCTCAATAGATGCAGAAAAAGCTTTCAACAAAATTCAACACCCATTTATGATAATAAAACCCCTCCAGAGAGTAGGCATAGAGGGAACTTACCTCAACATAATAAAGGTCATATATGACAAACCCATAGCCAACATCGTTCTCAATGGTGAAAAACTTAGACCATTTCCTCTAAGATCAGGAATAAAACAAGGTTGCCCAATCTCACCATTATTATTCAACATAGTTGTGGAAGTTTTAGCCACAGCAATCAGAGAAGAAAAAGGAATAAAAGGAATCCAAATCGGAAAAGAAAAAGTAAAGCTGCCATTGTTTACAGATGACATGATACTATACATAGAGAATCCTAAAGATGCTACCAGAAAACTACTAGAGCTAAACAATGAATCTGGTAAAGTAGCAGGACACAAAATTAATGCACAGACATCTCTTGCATTCCTATACACTAATGATGAAAAATCTGAAAGAGAAATTAAGGAAACAATCCCATTTACCATTGCAACAAAAAGAATAAAATACGTAGGAATAAACCTACCTAAGGAGACAAAACACCTGTATGCAGAAAACTATAAGACACTGATGAAAGAAATTAAAGATGATACAAACAGTTGGAGAGATATACCATGTTCCTGGATGGGAAGAATCAATATTGTGAAAATGATGATACTACCCAAAGCAATCTACAGATTCAATGCAATCCCTATCAACCTACCAATGGCATTTTTCACAGAACTAGAACAAAAAATTTCACAATTTGTATGGAAACACAGAATACCCCGAATAGCCAAAACAATCTTGAGAAAAAAAAAAAGGAGCTGGAGGAAGCAGGCTCCTTGACTTCAGACTATACTACAGAACTACAGTAATCAAGACAGTATGGTACTGATACAAAAACAGAAATATAGATCAATGGAACAGGATAGAAAGCCCAGACATAAACCCACGCACATATGGCCACCTTACCCTTGACAATGGAAGCAAGAATATACAATGGAGAAAAGACAGTCTCTTCAATAAGTGATGCTGGGACAACTGGACAGCTACACATAAAAGAATGAAATTAGAACACTCCCTAACACCATGCACTAAAATAAACTCAAAATGGATTAAAGACCGAAATGTAAGGACAGACACTATAAAACTCTTACAGGAAAACATAGGCAGAACATTCTATGACATAAATCACAGCAAGGTCCTTTTTGACCCACCTCCTAGAGAAATGGAAATCAAAACAAAAATAAAATGGGACCTAATGAAACTTAAAAGCTTTTGCACAGCAAAGGAAAACATAAACAAGGCAAAAAGACAACCCTCAGAATGAGAGAAAATATTTGCAAATGAAGCAACTGACAAAGGATTAATCTCCAAAATTTACAAGCAGCTCATGCAGCTCCATATCAAAAAAACAAACAACCCAATGCAAAAATGGGCAGAAGACCTAAATAGGTGTTTCTCCAAAGAAGATATACAGATTACCAACAGACACATGGAAGGATGCTCAACACCACTAATCATTAGAGAATTGCAAATCAAAACCACAGTGAGGTATATCACCTCACACCAGTCAGAATGGCCATCATCAAAAAATCTACAATCAATCAATGCTGGAGAGAGTGTGGAAAAAAGGGAACCCACTTGCACTGTTGATGGGGATGTAAATTGATACAGCCACTATGGAGAACAGTATGGAGGTTCCCTAAAAAACCAGAAATAGAACTACCATACGACCCAGCAATCCCCCTACTGGGCATATACCCTGAGAAAACCATGATTCAAAAAGAGTCAGGTACCACAATGTTCACTGCAGCTCTATTTTCAATAGCCAGGACACGGAAGCAACCTAAGTGTCCATCGACAGATGAATGGATAAAGAAGATGTGGCACGTAAATACAATGGAATATTCCTCAGCCATAAAAAGAAACAAAACTGAGTTATTTGTAGTGAGTTGGATGGACCTAGAGTCTGTCATACAGAGTGAAGTAAGTCAGAAAGAGAAAAACAAATACCGTATGCTAACACATATACATGGATTTTAAAAAAAAATGGTCATGAAGAACCTAGGGGCAGGATGGGAATAAAGATGCAGACCTACTAGAGAATGGACTTGAGGACAGGGGGAAGGGGAAGGGGAAGCTGGGACAAAGTGAGAGAGAGGCATGGACATATATACACTACCAAACGTAAGGTAGATAGATAGTGGGAAGCAGCCACATAGCACAGGGAGATCAGCTGGGTGCTTTGTGACCACCTGGAGGGGTGGGATAGGGAGGGTGGGAGGGAGACGCAAAAGGGAGGAGATATATGTATATGTATAGCTGATTCACTTTGTTATAAAGCAGAAACTAACAAACCGTTGTAACACAATTATACTTCAATAAAGATGTTAAAAGAAAAAAGCACCTGAAAGAAAATGACCGGTTCCACTAATCATGTCATTAATGGTATTAATCACTGTTACATTCCTAGCCATGTTTATCACTGCTTCTGGGAAAGCAGCTATATGGCCACTAGGCAGTAAGGTATCCTTCAATATATCATAGCATAGTTTGGCATCCCAAAGCATATCATATGATCATCATGAAACTTAGGTACTTAAAATATTAGGTATTCAAAACATAAATCTTATCCACGTGAATGTACATAATTACACATAAACCAATGATTTCCAGGAGTGATGTGTTCTGTGTAGTTTAAAGCCACAGCTATAAATATCAAAAGTTACCAGAAAATAATAACAATAAATGAACACAAATACTCTAATATATATAGTTCCCTTTACTCAGTGAACCTTATGCATGTTTGCATTTTTTTTTTTTTTCGGTATGTGGGCCTCTCACTGTTGCGGCCTCTCCCGTTGCGGAGCACAGGCTCCGGACGCGCAGGCTCAACGGCCATGGCTCACGGGCCCAGCCGCTCTGCGGCATGCAGGATCTTCCCGGACCGGGGCACGAACCCGTGTCCCCTGCATCAGCAGGCGGACTCTCAACCACTGCGCCACCAGGGAAGCCCTGCATTTATTTTTTTAAAGGTAAAAAATAAAAGTAGTTCTACAGCGTCATGTGTTGTCTCTCATGCTATAGAGGATAAACACATTTTCAAATATCCCCTCAATCACTTTCTCATCATTATTATTAGGCACTATTAGTTTTATTTTGCCCTTTTATCATCTCACAGAGTATTACAAGTGCAAACAACAGGGATCAAAAGAAAACGAATGTTACGTGCATCTGTTAAATGTCACAGCAGATAAAGTCATTCGTTTATTTGGTCACCTTTTCTCTGGCCAGGAGAAGCTATGTCTTTAAGCTTCAGAGAAATATTGGCCTCTCATATGAGATCACATACACAAACACACACACACACACACAACTATGAATTATTTTAATTAAACATAAAGAATTCAGTGTGTAAAACCAAATTGCAGGCAGAAGAAAAGGTGATTACTCCTATCTAATAATGGATACTATATCTTTCTTTTAAAAGTGAGGAATATAACAAAGAGCCATGTTGTGAATATATTTTTCCAAAAGACAATATGTTTTTCTTTTCATATTATCTTAGCTCAAAGCAGTTTTATAAAGCACTCAATTTTTCCTAGGGACAGAATGTAATTATATGTGAATTATTCTTTGCTAGTGTTTTAGCTGGTCATGTGACCCATTATTATGAGGAAATCAAATCAATATGTTCACTTTGCTTCTCTTATAAAGGCAAAAGTATGCCCAATTTGAATCACTGCCACGTTGTCATTTTTTTTCAGAGAAACCTCAGAGCAGAATTCTTCACCTTCAGTGTTACAACAAATCTTCTTACTTATAACAAATCAGGGGAAAAGTGGCTTTTTTTCAGTTAAGACTTTCTTCTACATGTCTAAATATGGAACTATCCAGAGGTATGACAAATTCCATAAAAAAACAGCTGAAGGGGGCTTCCCTGGTGGCGCAGTGGTTGAGAGTCCGCCTGCCGATGCAGGGAACATGGGTTCGTGCCCCGGTCCGGGAAGATCCCACGTGCCGCGGAGCGGCTGGGCCCGTGAGCCATGGCCGCTGAGCCTGTGCGTCCAGAGCCTGTGCTCCGCAACGAGAGAGGCCACAACAGTGAGAGGCCCGCGTACTGCAAAAAACAAAAAAACAAAGAAACAAAAAAAAACAGCTGAAAGGTGTTAGATACATATAAGACCTTTGTGTGTGTGGTTTTAAAGAATCAGTTTATTTCAAAGTTCTGTTGCTACGTATCTCTCATAAGAGGTTAAGAGAGGTTTCTGTGTTTTCATAATAAATTTTTAATTTATTCTAAGTCCTTTATTTTTCCAGTGAAACCTATGACCCACTTATTCTGCAATGAAAAACAGTGTTGGGGTGTATGGTTCATGAATGCAGAATATGACCTGTATTCAACAAAAAGTAAGCTAAGAACCCAATGCACATATCAAAATTAGTTCAGGGTGTTCATAAATGTGGAGAGTTTTATCTTCTAATTTTTCAAATAGTTTCATAAAATTTTAATTTTGATTATATATATAAACCATGCTCATTGTAAAACTTGAAAAGAACAACATTTTAAAGGCCTTGAAATCCTTCCACCAGAGATGACAACATTTAATATTTCATTCTCTTCATATTTCTATATATCCACATGCCTACATATTTTCAAGAAAGTACAGCAGATGAGAAAGAAAACTAAACAAAGAACAGTGAGCCAGCTGGAAGTTCACATGATTTTAAACATGAAGAAAATACTGTGAGTTCTGTATCAGTACTTGTAGTAGGCAGCTTCTAACATAGTCCCATGATCGCTGTCTCCCCAAGTTCACAATCTTATGTAATCCCCTCCCCTCCACTGTGGGCTGGACCTAATAACTGGCTTCCAACAAATGGAATACACCAAAAGTGATGAGATATCTCTTGTGTAACTACGTTACAAAACACTGTGAATTCCATCTTTTCAGTTCTCTCTCTTGCTTGCTTTCTTGCTCTCTTGCTCTCTCTTGCTCTCTCTTGTTTTTGCTCTTTTTGAGTGGTTGCTCTGATGAATCAAGCTGGAGAGGTCCACATCGCAAGGAACTAAGGATGGCCTCCAGCCAACCACCAGCAAGGAACTGGGGCCCTCACTCCAATAACCCCTGAAGAACTGAATCCTGCTGCATTAGTTTCCTACTGCTGCTATAAAAAATTATCACAAACTTAGCAGTTTAAGACAACTCAACTTTATTATCTTACAGTTCTGGAAATCAGAAGTTTGAATTGAATCTCACTGGGCTAAACTCAAGGCATCAGCAGTGCTGCATTCCTTTCTGGAGGTTCTAGAGAAGAATCCATTTCCTTGCCCATTCCAGTTTCTAGAGGCTAACTGAAATCAAGCAGAACCCTGTGGGGCCCTCCCAAGTACAAAAGCCTTTCCTGTCCCCCGTTTCTTGTTTGTAGGAAAAAGGTTTCAGCCTCTTAGACCTCCCCTGTGTTCCAAAGGGCAGATTCAAACAGTTAACTAATTAGAGGAGTGAGGGAATGCAGAAATAAAGTCAAAAAATGATAATGCAGACAATGTGGCAGGGTCCTGGTTCCTCCTCAAGGGCTATACATAACAATCTGATACATATCTCTGAGTTCTTCTACAGGAACTAAGCCCCCCATCCGGGTGGAGGATGGCAACTTCAGGCTGAGCACAAGCACATGGACCCCAGACTGGTTGGAACCAGAAGGCTGATGATAGATATTCCTGGAACATCACCCTGTTACCTCCCCACCAAGCAATGAGAGGAAGGTCACACACCCTGCAGCCCTCCTCCCAAATTTTGCCTATAAAAACTCTTCCCTGAAAACCATTGGGGAGTTCAGGTCTTTTGAGCATGAGCCACCCATTCTCATTCCTTGGTCCTGCAATAAACCTTGCTCTGCTCCAAACTCCTACGTTTTGGTTTGTTTGGCCTCACTGTGCGTAGGGCACATGAACTTGGCTTTGACAACATGACCACATTTTTTGACTCACACCCCACCCTTTTCTATCTTCAAAGCCATGCAGCAATGAATGGACAGCTCTATCTCACTGTGTCACTCTCACACTGATTTCTCTTCTGTCTCCCACTTCTACCTTTAATGCCCCTTGTGATTACACTGGGCTCACCCAGATAATCCAGGATGATCTCGCTATTTTAAGGTCAGCTGATTAACAACCTTAATTTCCATCTGCAACTTTAATTCCCCTTTGTCATGTAACATAACATATTCACATGTTCCAGGGATTAGGACATAGGCTTCTTTAGGGAACCATTATTCTGCTTACCACAACTGCCAATAACCAAGTAAGTGAGCTTGGAAGTGAATCCTTCCACAGTGGAGCCTTCACATGAGCCTCTAACCCTGGCTGACACTTTGACTGCAGCCTCATAAGAGACCCTGAAGCAGAGGACCCAGCTAAACCATATTCAGATTCCTGACCCATATAAACTGTTAGATAATAAATGTATATTGCTTTAAACTGTGAAATTCTGGGTAATTTATTACACAGCAACAACTAATACAGTACTTTAAATTATTGTTTTTATTTGCACATTTTCCCTTGATTTTATTTTGGCATCCTTTTAATTAAAAATAAATGTACTCCACTGATTTCAAGTTGTGGAAATTAGGAGTTACATTTAAGTTCAATAGCTAAAATGATCAATTATGACAGTGTTTGTAATGAAAAGCTCCAATTTGCAACACTCACACAGTAATTCTATTACATCAACAATACAAATCACTCTTCTTTTAGCAACAGACTGATCCTCAAAATATGATTATAGTATAGAAAGATGATCAGTCAGAAGAAAAGGCATGGTGGCCCAGCTACACCACAATGCTTGTAATTATAAAGAAATTGTGGTACATTCAACTGAAATTTTAGCTGCTTAAATCAAATTAATGTGTTGCTAGTTAAATTTTTTCTTCTTCAGAAATTAAGAATGCTTTTTTCTTCTTTGTAAAACAAGGAACACCAAGAGACAATATTGCTTTAAAAAGTGAAAAGTTGATTTATCTTTTAAAACTTTTGTTATATTCAATGGGTGATATCTATACCAATTGATCTGTAACTGATTCACTCAATTGGTTAAATCATGGAGATAATGAGTGAAGCTAATTGCCCTAGGTAGACTAGAGCTCAAGACTTTGTTTCTTTAGCACTATGTTCCCATCAGCCAAATGATCACTCTTTTAAAAAACCACTAGGAGGGACTTCCGTGGTGGTGCAGTGGTTAAGAATCCGCCTGCCAGTGCAGGGGACACGGGTTCGATCCCTGGTCCTGGAAGATCCCACATGCCACAGGGAACAACTAAGCCCGTGTGCCACAACTACTGAGCCTGCGCTGTAGAGCCTGCGAGCCACAACTACTGAAGCCCACGCGCCTAGAGCCCGTGCTCTGCGACAAGAGAAGCCACTGCAATGAGAAGCCCGCACACAGCAACAAAGACCCAACACAGCCATAAATAAATAAATAAATAAATAAATTTACGGGGAAAAAACAAAAACATCAGGAATATTAGTTGAAACTCTCTCATTAGTAAGAAAGTCTAAAATTGTACATTTCCATATGCTTGTATTTGTTAACTATTCAGAGAGATTACCTGTTTAATACTAATCAGTTAGGTTCTGTTGTTACTTCTGAGAAAAAAAAATCATACAAATTATTTTATAAACTGAAGCCAGTATTGTTCTAAGTGCGTTTTCATATATTACTTCATTTAATCCCCATAACATCCTTATTCAGTAGGTATTATTATTCCCATTTTATAGATGGGAAAACTGAGGCACAGAAGTGATAAGGAACTGGCTTAATATCACACAGCTAACAATTGGCAGTGCTGAGATTCAAATCTACTCACTATACTAGAAAAGAGTTCTAAGAGCTTTGAGAGTTTTAATTGTTCTTAAATTCAGATGTCTAAGTAGAAAAAACCCTATTTAGGATTCTCACGGGTTGAATTGTGTCCCCTAAAAATTTACAAGATGAAGCAGTACTAAACTCCAGTACCTCAAAATGTGATCTTACTTGGAAACAGGGTCACTGCAGATGTAATTAAAGATGAGGTCATTAGGGTGGGCCCTAATCCAATACGATTGGTATCTTTATAAAAAGAGGAAATATGGACACAGAGACAGAGACACACATAGAGAGAAGATGATTTGAAGAGGAACTGGTAGAAGATGGCCATCTATAAGCTAAGGAGAGAGGTCTGGAACAGATCCTTCCTGCACACCCCTCATAGCCCAACTCTGCTAACACCTTGATTTTGAACTTCCAGCCTCCAGAACCGTAAGAAACCAAGCTGCTTTTTGAAGACCACACCGAAACAAAAGATATGAGCTGTGAGATGTTTAAAAAGCTCTACTGAATCGTGCCTCTTTCTACAAGTTCAGGAAAACTAATTTCATTTAAAAATGAGCAACAGAAAATGACAGAAGTAAAATCCCAAACAAAGTTATTATAAAAGAGAATACAGAGCAGAATGACCTCTCTCCTCTCAATGTGCGTTTGTCCTGGAAGGGAGCCTGGGATGCAGTTTTGAGAGTTCATAACGCCTAGGTGATCCAACCCCATCATCCTTACCACATACCGCTTGCACCCATTCTAGTTCCACTTGCTTTTCTCAAATTGGTCCACTGTGCTCTCTAGTAAATACCTGTAGAGTACTTTGGTTCGCAGAGTATTTTAGGGTTTTCCTATTTTCTGGTCTGTGAGATGATCCATTGTTTCCCTATGCTCCTTCCCTCACAGACCGCTCGGGTCGTGTAGCTGTCATTTGTCCCCAGCCTCTTATACTTAAGGCTTATGAGAACATCTTATCACATACATTTTTGCAGATGCTGTTCATGGATTAATATTAAAATGTTAATATTAATATATCACATGCACAGTTTACTCACCCATTCTGGTGTCAGCAGTCCCGGTCCCGCCTCTGCTCAGCCTCGGGGCCTGAGCCCGGTCCCCAACACCGGGCCACGGGCCCCTGCGAACAGGCGCCACACAGTGACTCTCAGTGGGGGAGTGTAGGGGGGATGAGGCATCGATGAGGATGGGGTTTGCTTGATAGGTGGTGCGAACCAGACTCCTTGTGAACGAGTCTGCGACCAGAGGCCTCTAGCCTCCGCCACACCCCGCTATTTCTCACCCTAGGGCTGTCCTGCCAGCCCCGGTAGAACCCCCGAGATCCCGCGAGATCCCTGGAGATCCCGCGATATCCCGCGAGATTTGGCGTCCTCTGGGGAGTGTAGTAACGGTGGCCACACTTTGAGCCTAATTCTGCCATCCTGTGAGCCCCGCCTTGCAGTCAGCGTGCCCCAGCCCATTCTCTCCCTGCCCCTCCATCCGTACTCACGTTTACACCTCCACACACACCTGAAGCCACAAAGTATACCCTGCGCGCTCCAACTGAACTCTGTTTTTACCTTCCCGGCAAACCCCACACTCCACCCACCCGGACCAGGCCCTGGTCCTCGCCCCGGCCTGCAGGCGTCCCCTATGCTGTTGAAAAGGGAACATTTACGGATGGAGGGGCTTGGGTAAATGGGCCCGTTTCCCCATTGCAGGGTGCTGGCAGTTGGGCTGGGTTCTAGAGAGCAGTGCCCTGAGTCTGTTCTTCAGGGGAGAGGCTCCAGGTAGAGGCAGCGATGGTCTCCTGGGACGAATTCTAGACACCTAACTACTGCTGGGAGGAACAACTGGCCCCAACGATGTGCAGTGGAACCGGTGTGTTCGGGTTGCTTTGGCCTTGGACCTTGAGGCCCCATGGTTCCTGGCCAGAGGCCCACGTCACTGCCCCAGCAGAGACTTGCGCCCCTTGCATGTGCAGTTCATTCCCCCGTTCTGGCCTCCGGCAGTCCTGCCCCTACACAGCCTCGGAGCCAGAGCCCTGTCCCGGACACCTGGCCACAGGCCCTGAGCGGAGGCGGTGCTGCACTGTGACTCTTGAGTAGGAGGGAAGGCATTGAGGAGGATTGGGGTTTGCTTAATAGGTGGCATGAGCCACACTCCTTACGAAGGAGTCTGGGACAAGGGGCCTCCAACACTGGGGCACCCAGGTGTAAAAGAAAAAAAAATTAATTAAAATAAGGCTATAGGTATAAAGTTTCAACTATGCAAGATGAAAATGTTCTAGAGACCTGCTGTACAACATTGTGTTTATAGTTAACAGTGTAGTTAAATTTTACAGTTAAAATTTTGTGAAGAGGGTAGATCTCATGTTGGTTTTTTATCACAATAAAAAAAGGCCATATGTACAACTGCATGTAAAGGATGTTTTTAAAAAATCTATCATTCCAGTCTGTGTGTGTATGTGTACAGATATGGAATTAAACACATAAAAATATAAACAGTGGTACCTCTAGTGGTGAGATTCTGGTTGAACCTTTTTTTTTTTATTTTTTTCTGTTTTCTAATTTTTCTGAAGTGAAATTAAGCTATGTTTATAGCTTTTTAAAAATATAGCTATATTTATAACCAAAGACCTACCCAGGAAATTGATTTCTTTTGTTTCAGATCTCCTTGGTTCTCTCTTACATTTCTGAAATCAAAGAGGACTGCCCCATAAGGAGACAGAACTCCTGTCCAGGATCAGACATCTCCATTTGAAGCATGGTTGCATCCCAGGAATCATTTTTTACCACTTTCATCATTCCAGTCCCTTGGTTTTCACAAGGTATAATTCTCTCATCCCTAAGGGATCTTAAGAAATGCTGAGCCCTTTGTTCCTGTCCATTCTGCCACTGAAGCTGCCGCAACCTCTTGTCTACCACAGGGACTTTTTTCCGTAACCCACACCTGCCAATATGCTATGCTAGCAGCAGATGCTCTCACAGGAAGTACTCTTATTTGAGGTGCTTCTGATTCTGCTTTTGTTAGTGGGAGTGGAAGGGGTTAAATGATAGATGGTATACTAATTGTGGAAATGGAAATGGGCGTTTGAAGGCACTGCTTCTGTGTAGGGTCCAGTAGCAGGTATGAGTGGTAGAATGGGTGAGGAGGTGGAGTGGAAGAGAATATTGCTATGATCCTTCACTTTCTCCACACAGAATTTTTCTTCTCTTGCTCTGAAGCTCCCACAGGATTTAAAAGGCCTCTTCCCACCTCCCCTGTGCTCTCCTGCTCAGAGAAATACCCATATCCCTCCTCCAGCATCACCACCTTCATAAGTGCCTGTAAGGGAGGAGTACCAGGCCCACCCCTGCCATCAATAATGGCATTAGCCGCTGCCAGCCCTGATTCTTTCCTCCTTTGCTCCACCACCATTTATACTCTTCCTCTATTGCACCAGCACTGAATTTAGATACAGCAGGAAAAATACCAGCACATGCCCATCTTTCCAAGTGTACAGTGGACATTAGGATCTACAAAATATCATAGTATCTCCTCTCCTCCCCCTCTAATAGTTTCACGTTTATTCCCCCGACAGCCCTCTTCTTTTCCTTTACTCCTATCCCAAGTAACCAAGGCTGTTAACGGTTAGTCATCTCTGAAAGAAGAGAGTTCTGGTACGACAGGGTCATTTTTATCATCCACCCCCTCATCTCACCATACCCATTCCAAAGGTGTTCAGATCTTGGCCCCCCTTATCCCAGGGGAGGTTTATGCTGCCAGCCTGTATTTGGTTTTCTATAATCCTGACCACTTGAATCGAATTAGGCTAAGAGAGACAGCAGTGACTTAGAGAACAGAAAGGAGGAGAATGCTGCTTATGACACTTAAGTACTTCTTACTCCGTGCCAGGACCCCAGGGAGAAAGCAGAGCCCCAGAGGGAAATGGCTGCATGGGGTATTTAGAGAGACTGGACCCTGGACATTAGGGCTTCCAGCACTGGAAGACACCTCCAACCCCCACTGGCTGTGGAGAAGCAGACATGCCCACCCTCAAGGGACCACGTGGACTTAGGACAGTGAGAGTACCAGGGACAGTAACAATGGATTGAAAGCCCCATAGAAGGCCCTCCCCCTCCCATTCTTGGGTAATTCACAGGAAGAGGAGAGGACCTTCAATAGTGAATGAAATTGAACTTTCCATCACCTCAGTGGGATAGAGGGAAGATGCAGATTTAAACTGCCGCTTCTGAGCAAACCTGCCACGAGGTACACACTACACAGAAGACACAGCAAGTAAGTGCACACTCTTTATTACTAGTTAGAATCAGAAAACCTCTGACAAAGGTTGAGTTTGGTGAGCTGGAATCTCCTGGGGGAACTCGAGGACACCTTTTGCTCAGACTGGAGGCTGATCTGACTTCCCACCCCCTGGTCTCCACTTGCCTCTGAGAAGCTGGCAGAGAACACACCAAGTGGAAGAGAAGGGCCCAGGAGCATTCTCAAGAGTGCCTGTCCCAGTCTAGTTCTATTTTTAATCCAATTAGTCCTCCCAAGAGAAGCGCCATCCATAGCACGATGTCTGTCCTTGGAATCCATTTTGTTCCTCATCCACTGACCAGAAAGGGGCTTGGGATGGTGGCTGCCTGAAGCTGAGGGCTCAAACACTCCCCCAAGCACTGTCCTTCTTTAAGACAGTCGCCCAGTGGTCTTTCAGGCAACCAGGAAACTAGCTGTCCCTCTCAAGGGAGGAAATCAGGAGAGTATCAGAAAAGTCCTGCCTGCAATTTTGTTAGGCCACTTTTCCACTCTCTGCCACTACTCATTTGTCTCACATGGGACCAGTGAGATGAGCAGTTCGGCAATCAAGTCCCTCCATTAAAGTCTCTTTGAGGTTGCTCCCAGAACTGCAAAAATATCTGGATGTTGTATCAATTAGGTTTACCTGAAGGTTACAATACATGCAAGACAAATAAGTCACCTCTGATCTGTAATGTATCTCAAATTATGCTGTCTCCTGTCATCTAACCAAACTCACCAAAGAGAGTTATGTGCGCACTAGATAATTCCACATAATTCTAGCTCCTATCATACACTAGGCATTCAATAACCATTACTTAAATGAAATCCAACAAATTTGCCAACATCTATAGTATTTAACACTGCAACCCCCCCCAACACTTCTGAATTAATTCCATGTCCCAAGAGAAATTAAATGCTAACAAAATTATTTTGCCCCCCTTTTCCCCCTAATAAGTGCCAAAGCATCTCTTCTTCCCCGACTTCTCACTCTTCTTGGCTTCAGCCAGTGGGGGGGGGGATGGGGGTCTCACTGAGGTGTGGGTCAGTCAGAAACGAAGTTATTTCTTTAGACTCTTGGGAGATCTTCTAATGGAATAGGTTCAGATTCTTCAGCAACAAGCAAATTCCGTGGGGCTCAAACACACAAAAATAGGCCCTCACTTATAAAACTTAAAAACAAGAAGAAAACATGAACACTGCAGTAGGTTACAAAGGAACAATAGCATTTTCAAGGAAAAGCAGTGCTCCTAAAATTCAATACAGCTTTTAACTCTAAAAACACATGGCTGTAAAAAGAAACGAAACTTAGCTATTTGTAATGAGGTGGATAGACCTAGAGTCTGTCATACAGAGTGAAGTAAGTCAGAAAGAGAAAGACAAATACCGTATGCTAACACACATATACGGAATTTAAAAAAAAAAAAAATGTCATGAAGAACCTAGGGGTAAAAGGGGAATAAAGACACAGACCTACTTGAGAATGGACTTGAGGATATGGGGAGGGGGAAGGGTAAGCTGTGACAAAGCGAAAGAGAGGCATGGACATATATACACTACCAAACGTGGGGTAGATAGATGGTGGGAAGCAGCCGCATAGCACAGGGAGATCAGATCGGTGCTTTGTCACCGCCTGGAGGGGTGGGATGGGGAGGGTGGGAGGGAGGGAGATGCAGGAGGGAAGGGATGTGGGAACAGATGTATATGTATGACTGATTCACTTTGTTATAAAGCAGAAACTAATAAAAAATAAAAAGAAAAAAAAAGAAAAAAAAAAAAGAATAAGGAAAGGCAAAAAAAACCAAAAGAAAACAAAAAAAAAACACATGGCTGTTCCAGGCAAAGACATGGTATTTTCAGGAAAAGAAGGTTAATAAAACAGACATGAGTGAAAAAGAAAATAAATTCTTCATGACTTCAGCATCTCCAGGGTGTCAACGAATCAGCATCAGCCATCCAGGATCCAGCCCCTGCAAACTAGGAAATTCGGAGAAATCCCTTATTTTAAAAGTGTGATACTCAAAGTAGTCTATCTTTGTTAAAATAAATGTACAAAATAAGAACATAAATGTGTGTGTGTATATATATTTGTGTGTGTACTCAGATGATAAAAATTGCTTAATTTGGGTAATGGGATAATGAAGTATTTCATTTAATTTTCTATATCATGATTTTTGGTTTTCAAATTTTCTGTGAAGTAAATGAATTACTTTTTGATCAAAAGAAGGGGGGTTGTTAGGAAATTGGTTTTTCTTTGGAGTGTTTCCATTCTTACTTACCTTCCTGAAATTAGTGGGTTTGTCCTGGGTCCGGGCCTTCACTCTCAACTGCCACGGAGAGTTTCTTGCATTTATAGCACACCTTGCGCCAATAAAAATTCATCGCTTTACACCGCGAGCACTCCCAATTCTTAGGACTGAAGCAGGAGGCAGGCTTCCCCCGATGCTTGGAATCTGAGGCGTTTTTCCCTTTTGGTTGCTTGGTCTTCTTTTCCTGAGGCTGCTGTTTCTTTGGGCTTTTTCTCACATCACGGCTTGTGCCGCCTTCCGGGGGAGATGTCCCCTGGGAATTCTCTGGACCTTCTTCCTGCTTGTGGCTCTTGCTCTTCCTCCAGGGATACTTTTGCTGGAGCAGCACTGGACATTCGTTCCGGCTGTGGCTCGTGCTGTCTCCCGGGGGGGCTGTCTCCTGGGGACCCACAGGATCTTTCTCTTGTCTGTGGCTTCCGCTGTCCTCCAGGGAATATTTCCCCTGGAGGGTCTCAGAATATATCTCCTGGCCACAGCAATTCTGGTCATACAGTAGGGCCATCTCTTCCTGGGCCCCCACTGCAGCCCACACGCCAGGTGGGTAGGTTTCCGGAGTAGAGTTCTGGGGTGTGCCTGCTGCTATTGTTGCTGCCGCGGGGGCTGCTCCTTCCATAACTGCTGAGGATGGTAAAGATGCAGAGTACGGGAATCCCGTTGGGTATGGCACATGGAATAGGAATGGCTGTGGCACCAGCGATGGCACAGGAGGTTGCATGACCTGGACCCAGGGGCTCTGGGATCCCGGTTCATAAACCACAGCTGCTGTGGCTGCCATCTGGCCCTCTGACTGAGGCATGCCCTGTGCCCCCGTAGCTACCATCTTACCCTGCTTCCCTGCAACCATGGTCAATGCTGTGGCCCCAAGCTGCTCAGGTCGAGGCCAAGGCACCATTTCATGGGCCAATGGGGCTACATGGACCGACCTCCCGAGCTGCAACAGCTGCTGAGACAACATATCTCGCTCACCCAACGTCTGCTGCAAGGTGTCCTGCGTGCATCGTAGCTGAAATGCTGCCTCCTCGCGCTCCTCACGCAGGCGCCTCACCTCAGCGGAGAGGACCCAGGAAGCCGCCTCGCATTCCTCTAGCTTCTGCTGGAGCTGCTGAACCGAGCGCGCCTGCTGCTCCCGCTGCCTCGCGCCCACACGCACGCTCAAGGCCAGCGCGCTCCAGGCATAGGCCTTCTTGATGGCGCACGGCACCTGCGGGTCAGTGACGACGATGCGCAGCTGATCCTCTACCTCATTCCAGGGCCGCGAGCAAAAGGCCATGTAGAAATCCGGGCCGCCCCCGTTCATGAGGACTTCATTGTTGATGAAGCTGATCACCTCGTTGTGGCGGAACCCACTGGTATGGTCCCCAAAGTCCACGGCCATGGCCGCTGCGGCCTAGTCAACCAACTGCCTCACGGGAGATGCCGCCTGCCGCCGCTGGTAAAGCCCCTCACCTCCCGGCTCAGTCCGCCTTCAGTTCTAGCCCAGTCCTGGCCTCCTCCTCGGCCTCTTTCCTCTGTCACGGTCCGGCTTTCCTCGCAGAAAGCGAAGCAGAGACCCTCACTGCGCCAACCCCAAAATGGCAGACGCAGGCACCACGCATCACAGGCCAGCTCCGAGTCGCCCCCGCAAGGCCTGCTGGGACTAACCTCGTTGCCAGAGATCCCCTTCCGGGTGAGCAGGCCGGAAGCTGCACTGCGTGCCGCAGTGAACCCAGACGTGGCAGAGGGGAGGGGGGAGTTGGAGCAGGAAGCGGGGGGCAGGCGCACAGTGGCAGCTGGCGTAACAGATCCCTTGGAGATGCTAATAGTTGCCAATCCCACACCTAGGGCCTGCAACCACACACACACACACACACACACACACACACACACACTCCTGTTCTAAAAGGAAGAGTGAATCAATGGAGGTCAGAGAACTTCTGGGGGAGGGAGGGAATTGAGGTGGAGGAGACTGGGGCTGCAAGACCCCTAGTTTAGGGAGGTAAATAGGGTGCAAGCTTGGCGTCTATCAAAACCCAGAAAAGGGGAGGGACAGTGTTGGGAGAGACTTGAGAGAGAAGGCTGCTTGTTCTACTGTAACAGGGAAGAAGAAAATCTGACTCCATTTGGATCCATTTCTTTTACTTTGACCTTTGCTTTCCATTCTTTTTGTTCCGTCTCTAGCTATAGGCATACATAATGGCCTGCCTCAGGGAAACCTTCCCCTCTGCCTGAATGTTAAGGTAAAGTGCCTTTTATTTACAATAGCCAGGACATGGACGCAACCTAAATGTCCATCAACAAAGGAATAGATAAGGAAGGTATAGTACATATATACAATAGAATATTACTCAGCCATTAAAAGGAACGAAATTGGGTCATTTGTAGACACGTGGATGGACCTAGGGAGTGTCATACAGAGTGAAGTAAGTCAGAAAGAGAAAAACAAATATCATATATTAATGCAAATATGTGGAATCTAGAAAAATAGTATAGATGATCTTATTTGCAAAGCAGAAATAGAGACACAGAGGTAGAGAATAAATGTATGGATACCAAGGGGGAGAGGGGTAGTGGGAGGAATTGGGAGATGGGGACTGACACATATACACTATTGATACTATGTATAAAATAGACAACTGATGGGAACATATTTTATAGCCCAGGAAACTCTACTTAATGCACTGTAGTATACGAAATGGGAGGGATATCCAAAAGGGAGGGGATATATGTATATGTATGGCTGATTCATTTTGCTGTGCAGTAGAAGCTAACACAACACTGCAAAGCAACTATACTCCAATAAAAATTAATTAATAAAAAAAAAACAAAGTGCCTTTGTTCAGCTCACAAGGAAACACCCTGACCCTGCCCACCTTTGAATGGCTGCAGAAAAGA
The DNA here is from genome assembly GCF_964341445.2 of Mesoplodon mirus. Lineage (NCBI taxonomy): Eukaryota > Metazoa > Chordata > Mammalia > Artiodactyla > Ziphiidae > Mesoplodon > Mesoplodon mirus. The sequence continues at coordinate 107,695,799 of NC_138981.1, read as the reverse complement.
AGAAATTAACACATCCCCTCCCTGAGGCTGATAAAAACTAGGAGATATTTTGCAAGACTTATGGCCTTTTTACTTTTAATTCCTCACCTCCTCCCCCTCTCTGTTCTATAAAAGAAACTAGCATCCAGACCCCGATAAGATGGTACTCTAGGACACTAGTCTGGCTTCTTCTCAGATGCCTGGCTTTCCTAATAAAGTCGCTATTCCTTGCCTCAACACCTCGTCTCCCGATTTATTGGCCTGTTGTGCAGCAAGCAGAGTGAGCTTGGACTCGGTAACAAATTTGGCTTAGCCATCCAGGAGCCTTGCTGCTCATGGCTAGCAGGCCCGGGTCAGGGAATTTTGGGGCAAGGCCCTAGCAGCTGCTGGGACCATTTGTCCTGAGATATTCCCTTCAAAATTCCCTGAAGCGGCACCGGCTACCCCAGCACTTGGCAGTTGGAGCAAGGAATTGACGAACTTCTGTGAGTTGACGGACTCGACCTTTGCTGGATAAGTTGCTCTGGTGTGTATAACCAGGAACAAATTCCCCCCTCAATTTGTTTTGCATATAATTGGAATATAGAGGAAAAAAAGAAAACATATTAAGAGGATATAATTATGAGGATAAATGATTTTATATATAATAAGAATCATATCTTCTTAGGTCAGTAATAGAAAAATGAAAATAAAATGGAAAAATCTGGTATGACCCTGAAATATTAAAAAGCTGCATTCAATGTGTTTACATATGTCTCTATGTAGATAACCAGATAACAGCTTTCCCTGAGAATAAAAACATTTTCATGCTTGGACCTGTTCAACTTACCAAGTATAGAATAAATATTATAAATAACTGCACTGTTTTGCTAGCTATATAAAAAAGCATTCAGGTGTAACAGGAGCAATTATCAATATTACCAGATCTAATTTCCAAATTGACACTAGTCATTGTTGCATATTATGTGAAGGTAGAAGTGATTCCATTTAAACTAAAACTAAAGTTGTTCACTGATGATCTTTTCAATAGTTTCTTGCGTATTTATATTATAAACAATAATAATGGTGTTAATAAAAAGTTTCTCTTCTGGGCTTTTTATATAGTAATAAATAATAGATAACTTTTTATTACTTACTATGTGCTAGATGCTGTGCATAGTTTGTGAGCTTTATTTCATGCAATCATCACCACAACCATGTGAGTTAAGTAACAGTATTACCTTCATTTTTTAAATAAGGAAATTGGGGCTTAAGAAAGCTAAATAATTTTTACAAGGACCCACCACTAGTATGTGGTGAAGCCAGAACTAATACCGTGATTGGTCTGAGTACAAAACCCATGCTCCTAACATTACACTCTACTGCCTTCAATGACACATTTCCCCAGAATGCTGAGACCCAAACTAATAAAGTCAACACATGATAGATGTGATTATACATGTGCAAAACTCATACTAAAAGAGAAAATGTCTTTCAATCCAGAAACAAAAACAACTCTTGCCTATAACCTATTAGGTAGCCTAAACATATTTTAACAATGAGTTGAATGAAGAGAAATGAACAATTTGAAACATAGGAAAGCAGGAATCAGAGGGTACAAATTGAAATTGGCATTAAAACCTGTACAGTGTAGAGGTTGTTCTAACCAATGGATGGTAACATTCTGGTCCTCTGGTCAGATCTGTCTCTATAGTGGAAACAGAGGCATCAGATCAGAGCATTCCATGACAAAATTCTATGAAAATCTTCCAACCTATTCCAGTTTTTCTCATTACATGTTCATCTATTGTTTCCTGATAATATTTGAACTTCCAGTTTAACTTACAAACACGGAGGGAACTCCCTCATCATCAACCTAAGTGTTGCAATCTGCTTGACAGTTATGCTTATAATTGTAAACAAATAAAGCAGCACTCTGATTTTAAACGTTGATCCCTTTTGAATTAAACTAATGTAATCTAGTCTTGTATAAATTGGTAATATTTGGGAACCTGATCAAATTGAGCATCTGATCTACAGAGCTGAGAAGCATATCCTGGATGGAGTATCCCCACAAAGATATATCCATCCCAGGTAACAACTCTATGTCATGATTCATGCAGCCACAAGTTTCACCTACTTGACCTAAACTCATCAAGATAATCATTATAATATTAGGGAGAATCAGATATATAGTGCCATTTGTAATGTTTCTCATTGTCTGAAAGCCCTACAAATAATAGCATTTGTAAAAAATAAAAAATGTTTGGCTACATGTTATAATAACTGCCAATATTCCACTAAATCAACACCCTCTCTGATGTTCTACTTCAAGAATTGACCTTCTATAACTAATGAGTATTAGCAATTAATTTTAGATGGCTGTAATAGAATACTATTGCTTTTGATCCACCAATTAGGTCATCATTGTTCATATTCTAGTGGCAAGCTTAGTGTGTTTTACTTCCCAGGAGAGTTATTTCCTACTCTACCCCTGTGGTCTTGCTTCTGTTGTTTTCCTCTCAATAGTCTTTGTCAGAAAGCTAAAAATATTGCATTACCCTTCTGAGATTGCATTCTAAATTGACAGGAAAATTAGGATGCAGTCATGTGTTCCCATCCCTGTGCTTATAGTATGTCAATAGGGTAAATAAACCCATGAGTTATCACCCATTTGGTATTAATCCAGACAACATTACAAATGGTCCTATGGGTGAGTGTTATGACAAAAACATAAGAAATGCCTTTATGTCTATGCATGTCAGTTTAATGAAGCTACTGCAAACAACCTTTATTTTATTAATAAATACCATGGATCTGCAACTCACAAAATTATCTAAAAAATGTAAGCGTTTTTTTCAATCTGTATCATGTCTTGGAAGTTAGAAATTCCAGGGCTCTTCTACCTGGTCTATGTAAAAGAAATGAAGGGAACATCCTTCTATTAATCCTAAATATTGCCCTCTTAGCTTCCTACTCAATCCTCAATTTCCTGGATTCTAGATTCTATACTCACTATCATAACTGATCTTGCAAAGCTTTTAATTGTAAGCTCCGAGGGAGATTTTTTTAACCCTTACTTTTCTGGACCTCTCTACTGTATTTGGTAACGATAATCACTCTCTTTTCCTGAAATTCTTCATTCTTGACCCCCAGGCCCCCAAATTCCTCCAGTTAATTTAGTATATCTTCAACCATTTTTTTTTGTTTGCATTTGCTCAGTAAATATTGATGTTTCCCAGAGTCTGTATCATTCCTCTTATCTTCTCACTTTATACCTTTCCCCAGATGATCAAATTCATGCACAAGTTCTTAAATATTACCTATATATTCATAACTCCTACATCTATATCTCTAACCTATATCACTCCTTCAGGCTTAAGACTTGTACTAAATTATACACTAAATGTCTTACAGAACTTAATACCACAACTGAGCTCATCTCTAAATCTTATGTCACATCCTCTCCTCCCTCTGTAATTATTTGGTATCTATTGTCATCATCTATTCAATCACCAAAACTAGAAATTTTAAAGTCATCTAGACTCCTCCCTCTCCTTCCCTCCTCCTATATCCAATTGGTGGCTATATCCTCCTTAATATTCCCTGGGTCTGTCATCACTTTAACATCCATACCACCATTATCCAAGGCAACTGTCATCATTTGCCTAGACTAGTACAACAGCTTCCTAACTGTTCTCCCAAACTCTTATATATTCCCTTTCAAATTTATCTTCCAAAAAGCTTCCAGGATGATATATTTTAAAATTTATATATAAATACTATGCCTAAAAATAAATGAATGCCCATATTTCCTTAACAATAATGCCCAAACTCCTTAATATGTTATTTAATCTCTTCATGATTATCCCTATTGGCCTTGCCAATCTCATTTTTCATCCATTCCCCTATCAAATGCTACATTCAAACAATGTTGAACTGCTTGTAGTCCCTTACACATGCCTTCCTGTTTCTCTTTTTTTGTTTGTTTGTTTGCCAAGCCATGTGACAGGCGGGATCTTTGTTCCCCAACCAGGGATCAAACCTGTGCCCTCTGCAGTGGAAGCACGCAGTCCTAACCACTGGACCTCCAGGGAATTCCCCCTTCCTGTTTCTCTTGTATTTCCTTTGTTTCTGCTGTCTTCTCTGCCTAGCTCCAAATACTCTTCACCTGGTTATCTTCTAATCATATTTTAATATTCAAAATAAGTATCACCTTATCCAGAGAGCATTTCCTAAAATTCCCACATCAGGCTTTTATGGACTATCCTATGAACTATTTTATTTTATTCATCTTCGTGTCTCCAGCATCTAGCACAGTACCTGTTACACAATGCATGACTATTGAAAGAAGGAATTCCGAAGGGCAACCCCTAGTTATTAAATATGGACATGCAATGAACAGTCCTAAACTCATTCTTTCCCTTACAATGTCTAACCTTCAGCTTCTGTCTTATCAGATTAAACAAGCTTACTCTTCATAGTCTACTCTTGAAGATTTGCTCCTCAATCATCCTGATTACTTGTTACTTATAGTTAGAACTTCTCCAATTCAAACACATCTTCAAGATATGGGGATAAATTTTTAATTTTTTAAACAAAGTAGAATGCTGTATTTTTTATGTTTGATATCCACTGTGATTATGCTTTTTATTTTCTTGAACTTTTAGCCACAGTAGCACGCTAAATTGAGGTCTTCAGGATATTCATGCATTCAACAAATATTTAACAAGTGTCTATTTTTTTTTTTTGCTAGGAGCTGATGATTCAGCACAACAGATAATAACAACTAAAACCAGGGTACCTAGTCTCATGGAGCTTTCATCTTGATTTGGAGATGGGAGAAGTCGACATAGACAACAAACAAATAAGGAATAATAAAATATGAATGACAAGTGCTATAAAGAAAATAAAACAGGTGGATATGATAAAGTGTCCTTGGGTGTCTGGAGAGGCTATATTAGACAGACTCACAGCTCCATTCTATAGATGTAACTGATAAACTAGGAATCCATTAGCCTATGAGTATAATTTGGATTATTACCCTCATGCTGCATACCATATGGACTTTCACTCGCCACTTTCCTGCCCACTCACCTTTAAAAGTCATACCTCCTTTCTTTAATCACATCTTCTAATTCATTTTAGTCAGGGAAATGTTAAAAGTGGTCCCTCAAAGTCCCTGGTTGAATTCATGTCTTTGCATTACAGAACGTTAGAGTGATCTCACAGAGGATGCATTTTCCTTGTTTTACAACCTCCAACTTAGCATTTCACTAACCTAAAAGACTGTGATATTAACTGCCAACTTGGCAAATGTATTATGGATTCGCTCTTCCACATAGTTTTATTCAACAAACATTTAGAAAACATTATATTATAAATATATGAAAAATAAGATTAATCTTAGCATTTATACCTGTGAGACATCCCAGTTCCCACTTTATCTAGAGAAGTACATGCCTAGCATCAGTATGTCTTTGTAGCTCTTTTCTCCTCATGAGCTCAGTAACTCCCTTTAAAGTAATAAAACTCCTGTTTCTTTGTGAAAAATACCCCAAAATATACAACTGCTGGTGTTTGTGATAGAAATGAAGAAAAAGAGAAAATGAGAAGCTCTAAGGTAGTGATGGTTCTGAGCCAGCAAAATAGAACTTCTATGTGTGAAATTGCAATGATTATAGTGGTATTTGCTATATTGAGAATTTCCAAAAGTCTCTGGATATGTCCTTTGTGAACATTGAGGGTCTACAGAAGCATTTTCTAAAATTGGCTTACCATAAGAATCACCTGGGTTACATTATATCAGGCCACTCCTCCTGATTACCATTCAGGAAGTAAGCTGAGGGCAGGGAATCTGTATTTTTAACAATTGTACCGGGTGAATATAATGACCTGACAAGATTGGGAAACACTGATCTATATTATTTTCCTCATAGGATAAAGATTGCATGAAAATAGATTGGAAAATTTTTCACAAATAATAGGTACTTGATAAATGTTTTTATCCCTTTCTCTTTCTTACTTGCTTTTATGTCCCTTTTATGAAATTGTGATATTCAAGGAGGTTTGTATATCTCACTTCTAGAGCTCTGCTTCCTATGTGAAAGGAGAACCAAATTCTTACATTTTCTCCCAAAATTTTGCCATATAATCTCAAAATTTTTACTCACCCAAGTGCCATATTACCTATCATGACAAACATTCCTGGTAGCTGAATTCTATTTAAGCATTTTGATTAGGCCACTCATCAGTGTTATTTTACTTTCATCATGTTTTCCATTTGAGTGGCCTTCAAATCTCAATATTTTTCTTAGACTTAGAGTAATGATAATTTTATCCAATTTGTTACTCCTTGGGAAGAATAGATTGGCATCACTATAACACTATTTTAATCAGGGCAATCATAGAACTAATTAGGGGCAGAAGTAAACTGGAAAAAATTTCTCAATTATCAGTCCAGTACTCTTATCACCACACTACACTGTCTCTCAGCATATATTAATGTAAACAACTACAAATGCTCACTTCAGACATGATACTATATATAGAAAATCTGAAAGATGCCACCAGAAAACTATTACAACTAACCAATGAACTTGGTAAGCTCACAGGATACAAAATTAATGGTCAGAAATCTCTGGCATTCCTATACACCAGCAGCGAAAAATCAGAAAGAGAAATTAAGGAAACAATTCCATTTACCATCACAACAAAAAGAATAAAATATCTCGGAATAAACCTGCCTCAGGAGGTGAAAGACTTGTACTCAGAAAACTATAAAACACTATTGAGACAAATCAAAGATGACATAAACAGATGGAGAAATATACCATGTTCTTGGATGGGAAGAATCAATATTGTAAAAACGACTATACTACCCAAAGCAATCTACAGATAGAATGCAATCCCTATCAAACTACCAATGGCATTTTTCACAGAACTAGAACAAAAATTTTCACAATTTGTATGGAAACACAAAAGACCCAGAATAGCCAAAGCAATCTTGAGACAGAAAAATGGAGCTGGAGGAATCAGGCTCCCTGACTTCAGGCTATACTACGAAGCTACAGTAATCAAGACAGTATAGTACTGGCACAAAAACAGAAATATAGATCAATGGAACAGGATAGAAAGCCCAGAGATAAACCCATGCACATATGGTCACCTTATCTTTGATAAAGGAGGCAAGAATATACAATGGAGAAAAGACAGCCTCTTCAATAAGTGGTGCTGGGAAAACTGGACAGGTACATGTAAAAGTATGAGATTAGAACACTCCCTAACACCATACACAAAAATAAACTAAAAATGGATTAAAGACCTAAATGTAAGACCAGACACTATAAAACTCTTAGAGGAAAACATAGGAAGAACACTCTATGACATAAACCACGGCAAGATCTTTTTTGACCCACCTCCGAGAGTAATGGAAATAAAAACAAAAATAAACAGCTCTCTGTCTCTCTGTCTCTGTCTCTCTCTCTCTCTCTTTTTCTCTCTTACTCCTCTTCCTCTTCCTCTTTCTCTTTCTCTTTCTCTGCTATGTGAGGACACAATAAAAAAGCAACCATCTGCAAGCCAAGAGGAGAGCTCTCACCAGAGCCCAACCATGCTGGCACATTGACCCCAGACTTCCAGCCTCTAGAACTTACGCAGGCCTCTCACTGCCATGGCCTTTCCCACTGCGGAGCACAGGCTCTGGACACGCAGGCCCAGCGGCCATGGCTCACGGGCCCACCCGCTCCGCGGCACGTGGGATCCTCCCGGACCGGGGCACAAACCCATGTCCCCTGTATCGGCAGGCGGACTATCAACCACTGCACCACCAGGGAAGCCCTGAATGTGGATCTTGATGTCTGAATACGTTTTAACCTTGCACAATGTCTATACTAACAATGTATGGGTTGTTTGATAAGTAAATATTTTTTAAAAAACAAACAAAAAAAGACAAATGGGACTTAATTAAACTTAAAAGCTTTTGCACAGCAAAGGAAACCATAAACAAGATGAAGAGACATCCCTCAGAATGGGAGGAAATATTTGCAAATGAAACACCAGACAAAGGATTAATCTCCAAAATATACAAACAGCTCATGGAGCTCAATATCAAAAAGACAAACAATCCAATTAAAAAATGGGCAGAAGACCTAAATAGACATTTCACCAAGGAAGACATACAGACGACCAAGAGAAACATGAAAAGATGCTCAACATCACTAATCATTAGAGAAATACAAATCAAAACTACAATGAGGTATCACCTCATGCTGGTCAGAATGGCTATTATCAAAAAATCTAGAAAAAATAAATGCTGGAGAGGGTGTGGAGAAAAGGGAACCCTCCTGCACTGTTGATGGGAATGTAAATTGGTACAACCACTATGGAAAATAGTATGGAGGTTCCTTAAAAAACTAAAAATAGAACTACCATCTGACCCAGCAATCCCACTACTGGGCATATACCCTGAGAAAACCATAAATCAAAAAGAGACATGTACCACAATGGTCACTGCAGCACTATTTACAATAGCCAGGACATGGAAGCAACCTAAATGTCCATCAACAGATGAATGGATAAAGAAGATGTGGCACATATATACAATGGAATATTACTCAGCCATAAAAAGAAACGAAATTGAGTTATTTGTAGTGAGGTGGATGGACCTAGAGTCTGTCACACGGAGTGAAGTCAGTCAGAAAGAGAAAACCAAATACCGTTTTCTAACACATATATATGGAATCTAAAAAAAGTGGTACTGGTGCACCTAGTTGCAGGGCAGGAATAAAGATGTAGACAGAGAATGGACTTGAGGACACGGGGTGGGAGGGGGAAGCTGGGGCAAAGTGAGAGTAGCATCGACATATATACACTACCGAATGTAAAATAGTTAGTAGGAAGCAGCAGCATAGCACAGGGAGATCAGTTCTGTGCTTTGTGATGACCTAGAAGGGTGGGATAGGGAGGATGGGAGGGAGGCTCAACAGGGAGGGGAAATGGGGACTATGTATGCATATGGCTGATTCGCTTTGGTGTACAATAGAAACTAACACAGTATTGTGAAGCAATTATACTCCAATAAAGATCTATTAAAAAAACAATAAATAAATTGTTAGCTATTATTTATTCTAGAATATCTTTATTCTGCTGAATCTATAAACCATTTTTACTCAAACTGAATAATATTTGGAGTAAATGTTAATTTAATTCTTGAATTATCAAATAAGATTAATGGCATTGTTATTCATTTCTAACCTTTTTATCCTTTTACATAGCAGAACTAGCTATGTCAGGGTTAACTGTGAAGGGGAAAAAACATTCTAAAATGCATTCATTTCTGTTAACCTGAGTTTCTCAGAAATAACATCATTAGGGAAACTTCCAGTAACACATAGATTTTTAAATATGATGCATCACCAAATTCCAGGTTTCCATTGTTTTTCTCATTCTCCATTGATTTCCACAGTGAGGAGTGCACACTTGAGGGATTACACAAGATGGTGCTTTGGAGTGTGGAAAATATTAGAACTCTTATGTGTATATATTCTTATATCATCTTTTTAATATTGACATTTTGGTGGTATCTGTAATAAAAATATTTACAAAATATACAATATACAGTTAAATGAATATACCCACACATGCATAGAAGCCAAACATTTTTATGGATGAAATACATCACCAGTAAAATTTGGAACGTATTGCTTTTCTCTTTTCACTTTTCATGATTTCTCTAAATGATAGTATCCACTTCTGTAGCATCAACTAACACATAAGTACAGATGACTCTATATTTTGAGCCCAAACTCCTGACCTTCACATTTAAATTTTCAACCAGCTACTGTATATCCCCACCTAGGTGTTCTGGAGTTATCTCAAAGTCTACCTAAGTATGAACCAGTTGTTTGTTCCTCTCTATTTCCCCAATCTATTTTTCCTCATATGTTTCCTACTTTTGTTAAATACAAAGTTTTCTAAGATAGAAACCTAGAAGCCTTTTTGACTCCATTTCTTTCAAATACATTTCTTATTCCATGTTCCTACAACCGTGTCTTTATTTGAAGCCCTCAAATTATTACAATGGGACTGTTGCAAGTCTCCTAACTACTTTACCTACCTCCAGTTTTCCTTTCAGTTCTTCCTTCAGTCTACTGTCAAAGGACTCATATTAATTGCAAATGAGATTATGTCACTTTTCAGGACTTCACTGGTGGTCCAGTGGTTAAGACTCTGCACTTCCACTGCAGGAAGCACAGGTTGGATACCTGGTCTGGGAACTAGGATCCCGCATGGCACGTCACCGGCTAAAAAATAAATAAATGAAAGAGAGAGATTACCTCACTTTCCTTCTTAAAACTGTTTGTCAGTCACCACTGACTTCAGAATACAATGTATGATCTCTTAGCATAGCCTGGCAGACATAGGAGGCCCTTAATGATGTCCAGGGTCATTTTCTGACCCTCCCACAAGATACAGACAATGACTTGTTGTTTTCCAAGTACACCATGGTCCCATTGCTCAGTGATCTTGCAGGACTCAATTCACATGGTCAATTCAACTCAATTCAAATTCAAATTCCTCCTCTAGGAATTCTTTGCTGATAACAATTTGTTCCAAGATTGGTTATGTCCATCAGTTGTTAACAAAGAAATAATTATTTAATTGTTAATTAACAATTAATCTTGTTGACCTTCTTAGGTGTTCCCAAAGGTCCAGGTGCACAGTTTTAGTGTGTGTGGAGTGTGAGTAGAGATAATTTTTGAATGAATGAATGGTCTAAAGCTATTTTCTAAAAAATCTCCAAGTTATCCATATATCATTAGAAATTCAAAGGAAAAATTTTATTTTATAAGATCTGAACTAGTTCAGAAAATGGTGCAAAGGTGATTTGTTTGCTTTTGTATAGATTCTGTGAGGTTTAGAGCTATAAGGGAACAATAGCAATCTATTAGATTCACTTTCATTTTACTGGTTCAGGAAACTAAGGCTTGGCATTTACATACTTGTCTAAGGTATGTATTGTAGGTAATAAGCAGCAGAGCTGGAAATCAAAACAACCTCTTCTGTCTCTCTTTTCAGTGTGTTTTTTCCCCACAACAAGAGAGTTCTTCACCCTTTTTGGGCCATAGACCCCTTTGACAGTCTGGTGAAGCTTATGAGCCTCTTCTCAAAATAACACTTTTAAATAAATAAAATACATAGGATCACAAAGAAACTAAATATATTGAAATAAAGCTATCAAATTATTAAAAAATTGTGATATAATAAAATACATGTTCATTAAAGCAGTAAGTAACAAGATCTATTGGCAGGTTTCGTAGCTATCCTAATTTTGAAGTAGTGATGAGCATGAATGATATTTTGAGATATCTACAAAAACTAAATGTGATTTCCATTGATGAAAAAGTCACAGGTACAACTAATACAACTGTGTGGGTCGTTTTTGTTTTTTTTTAACCTAAATTGATAATTGAAGGAAGTGCTAAATTTCAGTAACAGAGTAGTGGAAGTAAAGAAGTAATAATTTTCCCATAAAAATTCATGGATACCAGATATTTGAACCTTCACATGTAATAAAACTGTACAGAACTAGACACACACACACACACACACACACGTGCACTTGACTATAAAACTGAGGAAATCTGATTGTGATCAATAGATTGTGTAAATATTGATATCCTGGCCTTGATATTGTACTATAGTTTTGTAAGATATTACCATTGGGGGAAATTGGATTAAGGGTATACAAGACCTCTCTGTATCTTACAACTGAATGTGCATCTATAATTACCTTAATAAAAATTCCAGTTAAAAAATTCATACTCCAGGTTAAGAACCTATAGGGGAGCAAAATTTGCCACCCCAAAATATGCCTCTTTAGCATATTAATTATTTTAAGCTGGTTATTTTCCAAGAAGCAGCAGACAAAGGAAAAGCTCTGAAAACCAAGTAAGTGTTACCCTTTTGTAAGAAACATTTACATTCATAAGGGAAATCTCCATTTGTAAGGGTGTCTCCCTCCCTGTACCAGGAAGAGGAGAATGACCAAATCTCTAGAAACTCATCAGTGAAATGAAGGCAATGACTTAAATCTGCATAACAACACTGTGCTGTTCCTGGTAATCTCCCATAACTGACTCTCCCTATCCTCAACATCCTTTTTGTCTTTAGCTGAGTATGGTATTTAAAGTGAGGACTTAAGTCATTTTGTACTCAGTTTTCCTGGGTCTGTCCCACGTATACATGTTATTAAACTTTTGTTTTATTTTCACCTGTTAATCTCTCATGTCAATTTAATTCTTAGACCAGCCAGAAGAACCTAGAAGGGGAGAGAAAATTTCTTCCTCCCCAACAAACATTCACAATATCAAAATCTTGATGTAGTATTTCCCCAAGTGTCTCGAAGATGTGTTCCAAGGCATTGAAAGGTACTAAGAAGTCAAGAAATATTTTTTTAAAAACTCTAAGTCAGACTTGTCCAAGACTATTTGCCCCCAAAAACCTTATTTTTGTGGAATACTTACTAGTATCTCAAACAGACTTGCATTCCACAGACTCCACTTTGAAAGTGCTGCCTTGTTCATCACAGAATCATGTCAGCTCTTATCACAAGAGCCCAAGAAAAGCATTCAAGATAGCATTTGAATAAGGATATTGCATCAGACTGTTACCACTTTCCTTTCATCATTGTTTTTGAGCTACATAGTTTGCTTTGGGGTGGAGTCTGTTTGGAAGGATAAGGCAACCAGGTGGAAGGGCTATGTGGGTGTACTGTAACATTTTCACACTCATTATTTTCCTTTGCAATTCAGTGAGATGTACTGAATTGAAAATAAATCTGTCAACAACCAAAGCAAAAGAAAAAATAAAAATGTTCTGAGGAAAAGGAGAATCAATTTAACGGAACATAGCAAAAAAAAAAAAAAAGTATATATATATATATATATATATATATATATATATATATATATATATCCACAGAAAGAGAAAGAGAAAGAGAGATGCACACATACACTTACCATGAGATATGTACAGAATTCTCTTCACAAACTTATGCACATAAACACACACTTAAAGAAATTTAAGCATTTGCATGCTCTTTTGAATATTCTTAGAGAAGGTACTTCTAGGTTGAGTCTTGTTCAGCATATCAGCCCTTTTGCATCTTTCTTTCCCAAGATTTCTGAGGTAGTACTATATGCTTTGGAATGATTATAAGTTGCATTCGACTTGATGCAGTACAGTGTGGTGAAAAGAACACTCGGCTTGGAAACATGTAAGGGGGATCCCAATCACAACAATGCTACTCACTATGTGACCTTAGGCAAGTCATTTTGAAACAGGAGGGAAGGGGGCAGGGCACAACTTCTAAAAGAATGACATAGTCCGAGGACATGACATAAACTGATTAGAATTAAATAGGTCCAAGATGGCAAACAGGTTGACTAGCACCAGACCTCGAGCTTCAGTATATGCTCATTGTAACACACCCCCAGGCACCATGACAGTTCCAAGGCCGACTATAAAGGTCAAAAAGTGGGCAGTGGCCCAATTCCTGGATATCCCCACCCCTTCCCCAAAATAGCTGGAATACCCCTCCCACTCATTAGCCTATGAAATTACCCACCCTTATAAAAACTGACAACACCATACCCTGGTGCCTTTCTCACTTTCTGAAATGGCCCACACTCTGACTGGGGAGTGTGTTTCTCTCTAAATAAATCTACTTCTTACCTATCACTTTGTCTCTCACTGAATTCTTTCTGTGATGAGACATCAAGAACCTGAACTTCATTAAGTCCTGAGACCAGATGTGTGATCTCAGTTAAAAGACCATGGGTTGGACTTCCCTGGTGGCACAGTGGTTAAGAATCTGCCTGCCAATGCAGGGGATGCAGGTTTGAGCCCTGGTCCAGGAAGATCCCACATGCCGTGGAGCAACTAAGCCCATGAGCCACAACTACTGAAGCCTGCACACCTAGAGCCCATGCTCCGCAACAAGAGAAGCCACTGCAATGAAAAGCCCGCGTACCGCAACGAAGAGTAGCCCCCGCTTGCCGCAACTAGAGAAAGCCTGAGCGCAGCATCGAAGACCCAATGCAGCCAAAAATTAATTAATTAATTAATTAAAGGGGAAAAAAAAAAAAGACCATGGGTTCAAGTCTCAATCTGGGTTTTGGCTGGGTTCAAGTCCTGGCCTGTGGGTTCAAGTCCCAATCTGAGTTGCACAGTTTCAATTTAGCCTCCCTTGCACTTTTGTATGTGGTTTGTTGCCTACATTTATAACTGAGAGAGAATAAAGTGTAGGCCAGCTGACCTCAAAGGAATCTTTTAGTTATATAGAAGCAATTGTTATCCTTGAGCTACTGTACAAAGCATGTGTTATGCTCAAATCAAAAGTATAACTGCTAACATTTAATGAGTTTTATTGTACAATAATTTTTCTGTGTGTCTTACATATATTATTTATTTGGATCCTCACTAAAATCCTAAGAGTAACTATTACTATTATCCCTGTTTTATAGATGAAAACATCTGAGCCATATAGAGGCCAAGTAACTTGCCCAATGTTATGCAGCTAATGAATGGAAGAGCAGAGATTTGAACCTAGGTATTCTGACTTCAGAAACTCTGAGATTAACCAAGGTGTTGAAGGGGGGCAGAATTTGTCACCCCCAAATATGCTTCTTTGGTATAAGGATTATCTTGAAGGGAAATCTCCATTTGTAAGAGTGTCTACCTCTCTGTAACAGGAAGAAAAGGATGACTAAATCTCAAGAAACACTTATCAATGGAAAACACAAAGACCTAAATATGCATAACAATGATACCCATGTTACTGTGCTTTTCCTGATAGCCTCCCATAACTGGCTCCCCAACACCCAACATCTTCTTTTGTCTTTAGCTGGAATTGATATTTAAGGTGGTGACTTGAGCCATTTTGGAGAGTTACTCAGTTTTCCCAGATATCTCCCATGTATACAGGAAGTATACATGCTAATAAATTTAACTTTATTTTTCTCCTGTTAATCTGTCTTTTATTACGGGGTGGGGAGGTGAGCCAAGAACCTAGAATGGTAGAGGAAAAATTATTTTTTCTCTCCTACAGTATAAAAGAAACTGAAGACATAAATACTCCCACAAAGAGAGAAGATGGGACCAAAAGAAAAAAAAAAGAAAAAGAAAGAAAAAGGAGAACAGTCTAAGTAATCAATTTCAGTAGTTGCATATTCCATATATATGTCAAGAACTTGAGTGGTATTACACAGTTGGAACAATGTGAAGCACTCAGGAAGCTGTTTTGCTGCTCTGAAAGCTATCCAGTAAAAGAAAGACACTAATAAAGAATAAGATTTAGTGGCCTCAAATCCTTATTCTCTGGACTGCACTTAAGAAAATAGATCAGTGTGTTGTTGCAAAAGCTTATGGATAAAATGTTTTCCTTTTGTATATTCTGTTTGGAACATATAAAATAAAATGTGTGTTCTCCATAGATAAAGAATGCTAGCCTGTATGCACGTAAGAAATCTTAATAGTTTCCAACATGTCAATGAATACTTGTATAACAAAGAATTTAGTTGGCCTTTGTCCTCAGTTCCTGGGAAGTAACTTCTATATTCTTGGAATTTCCTGAGTGATAAGAGTGCCTTTGTTACTCATGGTAGGTACTGATAGTTTATGCTAATGAGGGGACACATGGTGGGTTTCTATAGAAGCTAGCTAAGATGACTTAGGGTAGGAGAGCTGGCCACGCCAGAAAGAACAACTATATGATTAGAAGTTCAAGGCTTTAAGCCATGTGACCTCCAGGGAGGGGCGGAAAGCGGGAGATTGAGTTCCGTCACATGGCCAGAGATTCAGTCAATCATATCTATATAATGAAACTCCAATAAAAAGTCTGGACAGTGAGGCTCAGGTGAGCTTCCTGGGTTAACAATACTGTGTGCATATTGTTACACACAGATGTGCCAGGAAGATGACACATCCTGAGTCATTGGGAGAGGACCCTGGAAGCTTCACATTTGAGACCCTACCAGATCTTGCCACATGCATCTCTTCTTTCGGCTGATCTTGATTTGTATCCTTTTTACTATTATAAAACTGTAATCCTAAGTATAGCACTTTCCTGAGTTTTGTGAGTCATTCTAGTGAATTATTGAACCTAATGGGGTAGTGGGAAATCTTGAATTTATAGCCTATTGGTCAGAAATGTGCATGGTTTGAGACCTCCCTCAGGCTGGTGGCCGATGTCTGAGGTGAGGACGGTCTGGGGAGGATTGTGCCCTTAACCTGTGAAGTTTGGCTTAACTCCACATGGCTAGCACCAGGAGTCTTTTCAATAATCCAGTAAAAACTCACTTAGACTATAACATCAGAAATATTTAATAAAAGTTGACCACTGCAGATTTCCATAATGCATCAGGACTATACAAACAACTCTTCAAATATATATTTATAAATTTTTTCAACACCATAAATCATAATAATGTTGCCAAAATAACTTTTCTAGTCAATCATTAAATCAAACTCATTTATGAAATCATACATTTCAGTGCACAAAACTGAATTTTTGGTGTAAACAAAAACATGCGCTGTTTCTTTTTTTCACTAAAATCAAAGCCTTTTGACCAAGATATTTTCATCTCACTAAATAAACTGATTATATTCATCAGCTTTATGTCAGCATTAGACAGGTAATTTTCAAACAAAACTTTTTTCTCACTGAGTCTGAGTCCAAACTTTAATCTTATATCTGTGTTCTTCAAACTCAGCTTATAGTGACATCAATATGGTTAGGAAAAACCCTTAATATGTAATATGCAGATAATAGTGTTAAGTTTTCAGTAACATGAGAGTTCTGCAACTATGTCCAGTGATACTGAAACTTGTTTTCAGAACAAAATAAGGCCATTTTGCTTGCTGACTGTAATAGATTTCCTAAATCAAGTTTAAAGAAAACACATCGCATTAAGTAAAAGAAGACTAGGGTTAAATAAGGAATTAATTGAACTCATCCTCAGCATTTAGAGGGTGGGTCGATTGGTTTAGTGTTTCTGAAGGAAGCTGAGACTGTCCAATCTGATTTTCTAACAAAGTGAAGGACTATTGACCATTAGCGCTTAGTTCAGTTTTCCAGTCCTCATGATAAAGAGCAGTTTTAGATCCAGTGCTTCATTCATCTCTTCAATAAATTTTTACAGTTATCCTCCACTTTTCAAAAGTTCACTCGATGCCACTTCTGTTTTACTAAAGACCTACATTAGCATCTGTTTTCACTAACAGAAAGAAATCCTAATAGGATTTTCACTTTTACGAAAGAAAAAGGCAAAAAGTGAAAATAGGATTTGGTGTTTGTTTTTCAGTGAGCCATTACAGAAGCAGTGGGCACCCCAAGCAGTGGGAGTGGAAGCTCCTTCCCCACGAACTACACTCAGCATCTCAGCATCAAGCCACCGTAGCTTTGTACCGGGATTGTGAGTATCTGTGCTTTATCTCAGTTTATTTTGTGCATCTGTTAGCAAGATGTGTCTTAAGGTAACTGCTTCTTCACTTTTCACCATTTTGGCTTATGAAAGTTTTCATAGGAACGCTCTACTTTTGGATAGAGGGGGAAACTGGTATTGATTATTTGTTATGTACCCAGCACTGTTAGGCACCCAAAAAAACAGAGATGAAAGAAACCTCAGTTTCTGCCCTAAGGAGCTCTTGTCTAATGGGAAAAACGACCAAGGAAGCAATGTGGTAAATTCTGTAAAAGTGATATCCAGTGTTCTATGGGAGCAGAGAAAAAGGAGCACTTAGCCAGTAAGTATCAGAAAGTTTCATGGAGGAGATGGACTGCTTAGGCCAAGCCTTCAAGCTGTTGTTTGAAAACAAGTCAAGGCAAAGACAGGGAGTTGTAGGCATAGAATAAAGACATGGAGACAGGATGACCACTCATCCTGCTTTTCCCAGAACTGAAGGGGTTCCTGAGACACAGGACTTATAATGCTATTAGGAAGGTCCCAGGCAAACCAGGATAAGTTGGTCAAATTTCAAGGAAATTGTATGCGTATAGTGAGTCAGGACCAGCATTTTTAAAAAGAACATAGTAAGATTCAGTATTTTTTCATAATATTTTTGTTTCAGAAATGTGGTGTGTGGGTGTAGGTGGGTGGGTGTACACGCACATGCATGTGTATAAGTAAAACCCAAGTAGAAGACTATTCTCATTTCTTTTTTTCAACATTTCTTAAGCACTTTTGAGCAACTACCTGTTCAGAGAATAAACAGGGACCTTGTGTTCCCAAGTGAGCCCATCTTGGAAGATAGGCTTTATGTGCTTAAGACCTGTGTAGTAAGGAGGCCCTGATCTCATGAGTCCCACACTTAATTTAATGTTCTGCTGTCACCATCATGAAATTCTTAATAGTTTTGCCTTTGAACTTGTGTTTCGTAAATCAAATCCAAAGGTACAATGGAGTATGGGCATGAGCGGAGGAAATATGCATGGCGCCAGCATACACACCAAAAGCTCAGGCTCAGGAGCACAACGAGCACTGTACTCGATTGCCTGAGACCCAGTTGCTACCTTAGGGCAGTCTGGGGCTCTGCTGGACCCTAAGGAATGACTGGGGTCACGACCCAGACCCATATATATGCAGCTACAGTGATGGCAGCAGCAGTAGAATTAGCAGCGGTGGTGGCAGTGGCTGTGGCTTGGGGAAGATGAGGGGTTCCTCATGGGGGCAATGCTGAGAACTGCAGTGGGAGGTCAGCTTGCCTGTCCATCCTGGCATCCCACCCCTGCAGCATCTGTACAAATATTAACTCTCTGAGCAGGAACTGCAAGAGCTCGGGAACAGGCAGTAAATTTTTTCAGTTAATTTTTACAAAGTAAAAGCATATACATGGACATTGTAATAAAACATATCAAGGAATTATTAGAATTCTTTTAAGAGTTTAGAATTTCTGGATTTGAAAATTGCTGCAACATTGTAAAGCAAATATCTACAGGCTTAGTAATAGAAATTAAATTTAAAGAACACTATTTCCATTTGAGCATCACATGAACCAATTATTAATGGGGAAGAAAATTTAAAAATTAATTTTCCTTATAATTGAAGATAAAGCAATAGAATGTATAAACAGGCATTTTGAGCTATGGACACACTTTCAGTTTCTTCTACAACCTTAACAAGTTACAGAAAATGTCAGAGGACACATTAAAATGCCATTATATGAGTTCGCATTTAAAATTAAATTCAGACTTACATGAAACTGAACTGTATGAAGAGTTAAATATTTTTAGAAAAATTGTTCTGAAAAAAAATATCAGCTTTAGATGTACTAAAATTTTTATTTAGAACTAATTTATCAGAAATTGTCTCAATGTCATCATGGCCTCTAAAATACTCTTAACAGTTGCATCAGCAGAAAGATCCTTATCAAACAAAAATTATCAAAAATTATTTGCAATCTTGCATTTGCCAAGAGCAACTGATGTCATTTTCAGTTCCAGCAATTGAAAATGAAGTGGCTCAGATACAGAGAACCAACTAATGGTTACCATAGGGGAGAGGGGTGGGATGAGGGGCAAAATAGGTGAAGGGGATTAAGAGGTACAAACTACTAGGTAGAAAATAAATAAGTTCCAAGGATGTAATGTACAACACAGGGAATATAGTCAATATTTTATAATAACTTTGTATGAGGTATATTATATAAAAATATCAAATTATTATGTTATACACCTGAAACTAATATAAGTTCACTGTACCTCAATTTTTTAAAAAAGGAAAAGGAAATAAAGTGGCTAAAAGTACACATTTTGATGACCTAATAAATGAATTTACAGAGCAATGAGCCAGAAAAATCTTTTGATGGATCAAGATATCACACTAATAAAGTACTATTTATTGTATTTTATAAAATTATTACTCCAAAATATTTTTTTCAATTTGCAAGGTTATGTTTTTATTCATGTGCTTTTATTACCCCTATTAAGTTTTATAAGTAAAAAAATATTTCAAAGAAAAAAGCTTTATATTTTAGTACTTTCAACTACTTTTTCCTGCTTTTTGAATGAGACCATACACTTTCATTTTGCACAGGCCTTGAAAATTACGTATCCCACTCTTGTTGCAAGTATTACCATAGAGTAAGAGAAACAGGGAGAATATAAGGCATTCTACAAATAAATTTCTTTTGTTTTTTTGGTTTTTTTCCCCAGGATCTCAGTTCCCCGACCAGGGATCAAATCCAGGCCATGGCAGTGAAAGCTTGGAATCCTAACTACTAGGCCACCAGGGAACTCCCTTGTATTTTTAATACATAAATCATCAAGCAAATAAAACTATGATATGTAATAATTCTTATCTTTGTCTGCTCAGGATATTTTCCTAGCTCCATTTTTTAATAAAAATGAGTGAACATGTGACTCAGGCTGAGACCATCATAGCAACCCAGTTGTTTGACCTTGGTGATTAGCAATGGGATGAGCATGCCATTCTTGCATGCAATCAGAGTCCTTCCTCAGGATTTTTCAGCTGGAGGTGGTGGTGAAGTGTCTCTCTTAACTCTAGTCAAGGAACTGTAAGGATATCAAAGAACTGTAAGGATATGACTCTAGGGGTACCATAGGCTATTTTTTCCCCCAAGTAGAGAAGCCTGAGAGGAAATAGCTAATACAATGGTCCCCCCCTTATCCATGGTTTTGCCTTCTGCAGCTTCAGTTACCTAAGGTCAAACATGGTCCAAAAGTATTAGATGGAAAATTCCAGAAATAAACCATTCATAAGTTTTAAATTGTGCACCATTCTGAGCAGCACGTTGAAATCTCGCACTGTCCTGGTCCATCCCACTTGGGACATGAATCATCCCTTTGCCAGCGTATCGTGTCCATTAATCACTTAGTACCTGTCTTGGTTATCAGATCAACTGTCAAAGTATCTCAGTGCTTGTGTTCAAGTGATCCTTATTTTACTTAACAGTGGCCCCAAAGCATAAGAGTCGTGATGCTGGCATTTTGGATATTCTCTGTGCTTAGTTTATAAATTAAACATTATCAGGTATGTATGTATAGGAAAAAACATAGAATATATTGAGTTTGGTACTCTTTGTGGTTTAGGCATCCACTGGGGAGTCTTAGAACGTATCCCCCATAGATAAAGGGGGAATACTGTATTCTCCAATGGGAGAGAGAAGCAGGAGAAAAAGAGAAAGCAAGAGAAAAAGAAACCCATGGCAATGAGACCTTACTTTACATACCTGATATTCCTAGAGCTACCCTGTCCTTGCAGTTTATTTTTTCCTTCTTTCTTGATTCAGAGAGCTACGCTATGCACTTTCGATACATTCATATTACCCCCTTAATTTAGTTGGAGTTGGATTTCCATCTCTTGCAACCAAAATAACCCAGACTAATAGATAGATGACAACAACTTTATATGATCAAAATTCTAATGCTAACTTTTGTAGAGTATAGTTGACCCTTGAACAACACTGGTTTGAAATGCACAGATCCACTTATACACGAATTTTTTTCAATAGTAGATTCTACAGTACTATACAATCCAGGGTTTAGTTGAATCTGTGGATACGTAGGGTCAACTATAAATTATACACAGATTTTTCACTTCCTGAAGGGTCAGTGCCCCTAAACTCGATGTTGTTCAGGGTCAATTGTATTTCATAATGTGCAAAATACATACAGTATCTCATTTGACCTTCACATCAATTCTGTGAACAAGGTAGAATAAGTATTACTATGGCTTGTTTTCCATGCATTAGATGGCAAACTTCATAAGGGAAAAATCTTTATCTTTTTCAAATTTTATAATTAGCCAGCAGCCAACTATATTTCAGAAATAATAAAACTGAGGTTCAGAGGATATGATTGACCCAAGGTTATACAAATGTAAGCATCCCGTCACAGACCGGTTCCCCTTTACATCCTGTATTTTCTATTTTATGATAGGCCCCATATTTGGCATTGGAGATGCAAAGGTGAACAAAATGCTCTCAAAGAATTCCGAGTCTAGTGCAATGGTTCACAAAGACATACTCCTCAATTCTCCTATGCCCCATTCCATCCTGTTGAAATGACTGGTCTGGTGGTAGGTTTGTATTAACTATCCTTACAAAAGGATCTCAAAGTGCACATTGTTTATATATTTCATCATATTTTAATTTTTATCAAATGATAAAGTAACTAACTGGATAAGAAAGACCCCCCCCTCCACGGGAAATCTGCCACATCCAGTGCAGTACTAAAACCTGGCCCATAATGGACACTTAAGTAACCAGCTGTATTGCTGCACTCTCCACCCTCACCCCCAATAGTCTTATTCAGAAGTGATATTTTAGGGTAGTTAAGAGATTGGGATCTTGGGATAAAAAGAACTTGGTCAAGACTCAATTCTGCCACTTATGAGCTCTTCTACTACTATAAAGTATCATAATCTTTTTGTGCCTTACTTTCCTTTTCTGGAGTACGAGGATAATAACAGTACTTATCTCACAGGATTTGGTGTGAGGACTAAATGTACTATTTCAATATAAAGCACTTGGCCTATATTTTGCAATGTTATATATTTTATTTTTATTTATTTTTGGCTGCGTTGGGTCTTTGTTGCTGTGCATGGGCTTTCTCTAGTTGCAGGGAGCAGGGGCTACTCTTTGTTGCAGTGCGCGGGCTTCTCATTGCGGTGGCTTCTCTTGTTGCGGCGCTTGGGGTCTAGGCACACGGGCTTCAGTAGTTGTGGCACATGGGCTTAGTTGCTCCACGGCATGTGGGATCTTCCCGGACCAGGGATCGAACCCGTGTCCCTTGCATTGGCAGGCGGCTTCTTAACCACTGCACTACCAGGGAAGCCCTGCAATGTAATATATTTTAAATTTTGTTGTTTTTCCTAATTCTAAGTTAAAATAAAGTATAAGAAGTACCGGCAGGTGATTAAATAATCAGAACAGCATGATCTATAGCAAATAAAAGGCATGTGCGATGCTGTGATGGTATGCTTTCATGATTAAATAAGAAAGGCCTACAGACAGCACTTTTTAATGAAGTTACTCCTAAATATCTCTATTTGCTTTGACCTTAAGATTGATACCACAACCACATTATTTGCAAGCATCTAGTTTATGAAACTTGAATGGTTCATAGAATATCAAAGTTAAAATGCATTACAAAGTAAGTTGTTACTTCTGTAGTTGAGCTTGACAGGTCACACCCATTGCAATCTCCGTTTTTCCCCATTTACTTCCCTTTTGAGAATAGTACTATCTAAACTTCTTTTGGGGACTAATATTATTTAAGTCTGAATGTGAACTTAGAAGTATTCAATAGATCAACTATCTTGCTAATTTGTAGTAATTATCTTACCTTTTTTCTAGTCTAATTTTCAAGAGATTTAAATAGCAAAGTAGCATGCATTGATTAAAATTCTAAATTGACAAAGGCTATTAATTTGGGAAGCATAAATTTTATGCAAAATATGGTGTCACACAAAGATTTATTTATTTCAGTGTAGGATGATCCAGTATGGTGATCAAGACACATGCAGATCAGATATCAGCATCAGCCCTATAATAGTTTTCCTTGGGGAGAATGAAGAGCTGCCTTTAGATGCTGCAATTTCAGGCACTCTTATTTCCTGAAAATAAGAAATGGGGGACACAGAAAGGCTTTTGTGCCCAAGAGGGCCCCATAGGGTCCTGCTTGGTTTCACAAACGAAACAATGTATTACCTGTTTTAGTAAGGAGAACTATCACCTTGACAGAGTCTTAGTAGTATCTTGGAAGGGGAAAGTCAAAGGCAGATATTTATAAAGTTTAGGGGTTTGGTTTAAGGAACCTCTTTCAATGCAGGGATCTGATTGGAATTGGACAAAATTTGTGATATAGATTCTTAGATTGGTGACTATAGCAAGGCAAGAGTTTTGAAGTATCTCCTGTTGAATAATCATTTGATGAGTGAGCAATTTGCGCATCTGAGAATGGTGATATTTACTCTGACCCGTAACCTCTTGCCTTGAGAAGGGCAACTAGTTAAGTCAGCTTATTATTTTAATAAATAACTTTTCAGAAAGTTCCTGAAACAAGCAATAAAGTTATTTACAACTTTATTTTCCTAAGGAAAAATTTGCTGTACTAGTAATGTTAATATCGACCACCTTAGTTCTGGATCTTAATAAGCAGTATGCTTACAGGAAGTTTGTTCTCACTTCTATTCCAATAACTTTCAAACAGCATCTACAAGACTCAGTCTCATTTACTCTGGCTGCCTGCTATACCAGCTCCTATTTCCAGTTTCCATTTTATTGATGGAATTAATATGTTTCAGGAATCTCAGATTTGAACCCTAGGCACTATTCCTAATTCTTCTTTCAAAATCACTCTAAAGGGGAGCAGAATTTGCCACGCCAAAATATACGTCTTTGGCATAAGGATTACCTTGAGCTCGTTATTTTCAAGAAGGAGGAGACACAGAAGAAGCTCTGAAGCCCTAGTAAAAGTTACCCTTTTGTAAGGGTTATTTACATTTATAAGGGAAATCTCCATTTATAAGAGTTTCTCCCTCTCTGCAATAGGAAGAGGAGGATGACTAAATCTCTAGAAACTCCTGGAGAAAGGAATGACCTATATCTGTGTAACAACCATACCCTCATTTTCCCAATCTTTCTTTTGTCTTTAGCTAGAGATGGTATTTAAGGTGATGACGGGCTATTTTCAGGAGTTACTCAGTTTTCCTGGGTATGCAGGAGGAACACATGCTATTAAACTTGTTTGATTTTCTTCTGTTAATCTGACTTTTATTATAGGCGCAGCGGGGGTGTCTCAGCCAAGAACCGGGAAGTGTAGAAGGAAAATTATTTTTCCTCCCCTACTCCCAATATTCAACTAGTCCCCACGTACTACCTATTTACTTTATGAATCACTTTGATGAAACTCTCCAAAAAGTGATGAGACTGGCCTAATGAGGAAGTAGTTGAGCAGGGTCACATAGCATGAGACTAGAAGATGGCCAAGGAGAACATTCACAGAGAGTAAGAAGAAAAATAGGAGAAATAAGATATTACTGTGTCTCAGAGCCAACAAATGAGAGGGGACTTCTTTTTGGATGGAGTGATCATAATTGTCATGTGTGAGAGGTTTAGGATAATAAGAATTAAAAGGAGAGTGCTTAAGCCCTCTCTGTAAGGGCTATTCCTCCCATAGACTGAAGAATACCTTTGGCTGGAGGTGAACTGAAACTTTACAACAAAATGTCTCTGGACAAGGAGAGTGAGAGAAATAAAAGGACACTAATTCATCTGTAATTTACTGTTGGTAAGCCTAGCAGTAAAGAGACATTGGTCAATTGCTCTGACCCTACAGATCTAATCTTTCATACAGGTAGTTTCCTGAATGAAAGAATAGATCTGTAGATTAAACAATGTATTAGTTAATCATTAGTTTGACGTTTAGGGTTGTACAACTTCCAGAATGGCAATGTAGAAAGAAAAGGTTAAATTGCAAGACAAATGATGGGAGAGAAAGATTTGGAAACCATTGGTAAAACTGAAAGTGAAACTTGCAATGCTATGAAATGTCTTAATTAACATCTACAACCAATTAGAAATTAGGGATCCATAAGAATTCAATTTCAGTATGCAATCAGGGTTGAATAATGTTTAGCTTAACGACCAAATACCTTAAGTAGGAAAAAATAAGTATTAGGTGAATTGAAATGATGAACCCTCACTATCTTTGGGAAGCATTCAGGAGTAAAGGCAAAGTATTGTTGCTCTGTTCTAACTTACCCCAGAGGATAGAACGTATAGAAACCAACAAGCCTACTGAGCTTCCCTCAACAAAGCAATTCCTTCCCTTTCATTGACCCCCAACATTCTGATCATGGATAACTTGATATTTGGGGGATTTTTTTTAACTTTTTATTTTATATTGGAGTATAGCCGATTAACATCATTGTGATAGTTTCAGGTGCACAGCAAAGTGACTCAACCATACATGTATCCATTCTCCCCCAAACTCCCCTCCCATCCAGGCTGCCACATAACATTGAGCGGAGTTCCCTATGCTATACAGTAGGTCCTTGTTGGTTATCCTTTTTAAATATAGCAGCATGTACATGTCAATCCCAATATTGGGGGAAATGTTGATTCTGGTTGCCGTTTAGCAATGAATTCCCTACTGTAGCAAATAGGTCTAAGCTATTGGGTTGGCCAAAAAGTTCGTTCGGGTTTTTCTGTAAGATGTAACAAAAAACCCAAACAAACTTTTTGGCCAACCCAATATTTTGGCAATTCTGGGAATGTCAGGTTCTGCTGGTAAATATCGGCAACCTCTAGTGATTAGAAAATAAATGGAGGTTACCTATCTTTAATCCTGAAGTTTACTACCAGGAGAAAGCAATTCTCAAACCAAATTTCACCAAAGGAACTAATATTTCTTGGCAACCCATTTATAGATAAAAGAGGTCCTTTTCTCTGCCCTCAAGTCTACCTTGCATGAAAGGCTCACTCTGAAACAAATACAATTATATTCTTCCACCCCAAATGGCAGAATGTGGAAGCCTTGTAGCCATACCAAGTGGCAATATTTTCGATGAATAGGAGGTGCAGGGTCAAAAAGCTTCAGACATTAAGCATTGTGCCTAAGGCTTTTGGGCTTACCGATTTCCAACATCTCATTCATATGAAGGAGTTTGGTCCTCTTGTGCTATTCCTAACCAATAACATATCTTAACACTGCTATTTATTTAAGATAGTTCACCAGCTAATTAGCTAGCCCCCAAGTGTTGCTACATATTAAAGACACTTCATTTGGTAACTAGTCAACCCTAGGATTTTAATTAGAATTAACTTCTTTTCTCTTACCCATCACACTGCTAACACAGCCCTGAAGTATTTTAAATTCCCACTCAAACAGTATAACTCACTGACTCCTGCAGGCCCACATATGTGTTAATGTCAGTAAAGCCCTCCCCACACTCTGTAACCTGGCTGCCAGGCTGTGGGAGAGCTACCTTTCACAGACAACTGGGATGAACCCAGTTTGACTCTAAGCTCTGCCCTTTAATGTATAATTGAGTATTTATGCCCACTGTCCCTACTAGAATTTCAAACCCACTATCACTATCTCTTTCTCTGAATTATCACAGCACTTCTGGATCTCTTATAAGATCCTTAAGGCAGGGTCCAGTCTGTCTTGATCACTGCTCTATTCATAGTTCCTAGAACAGTTTCTGATGAATAAATGTGTCAATGAATGAACACATTAATGAATAACCTGAGTGATTCCAGGCTATTACTGAATCTCTCTAACCCTCTGAAATTTCCTTATGTTCAGAATAGGAATAGTAATAGTACCTACTTTATACCACTAATTTGATATCCTTAACTCAAGTGCACTTTACATAGTGCTACCACATTAATTTTCTTGAAATACTATCTTATATATACAACCCCGCCACTGACTGTACTTATAATATTGTTGCATAATTATCTCTTTACTTGTCTGATTTTCCCACTGGATTGTGAATTTGTTGAAGGCTGAGACTTGACATTTTAAATTGTACCCCCAGATCTAACACTGTGAAAAGCACATAGGAAGCCTCAGTGAACATTTGTTGATTGAATAAAACTGCCTGAGTCATTGAAATTGTTAAAATAAACCTAACTGTAACTGCCCTCAAGAATCTGAGTACCAAATTTAATGTTACCCTTAGTTTCAAAGTTTGCCCACTCTATTTCCAGTGGGCAAAGATTTGCCCACGAAGATTTCCAGTCTATTATTAAATTGTATCATTTTAAAAGTTACCTTTTCATAGGAAATGAATTCCTCAGAGTAAGTTAACTGAGCCAGTTGATTTGCAGCTATGTGTACAAAGGCAAATGAAATAGAAAGTTGAGTAATTGCTCTGTCAATTTAGTCAATATTGACAGCCACTCTGGAGCACCCACACAGTTTACTTTTTACTTAAATAGTACAGATACTTGCCTTACATCTAAAAAGAATGACCCTGAATTTGTTCCCCACATGACATAAAACTGATTGCAGTGAAATGGAAAATTAAAACTCATACAAAGATACTAGTACAAGGGCACTAGTTCTGTAAGTATCAGAAGGAAGTAGTTCTAAAGAACTTTTCCATATAGGACAGCTACATGACATGAACCTTGAGGAGAACACCAATGGGGACTGTATAGCTTTCAAGGAAGGGCACCAAAGAGTTGAAATTTTTATTTCCACCATAAACTCATTAGTTACAATTCCACACCAACAAACGAGCTTAACTCTTCTTTAAAAACATTTGTCCTATGAGTTAAAAGATAAAATTAACTCACAACATTCCCAATTGTTCACAACATTCCCAACTGTTCTGGCATAACTCTAAAATAAGCAGAGAACTTTAAATTCCTAGTTTGAATTTTTTTAATATAAAAAAGCATCTGAAAAGAAGCATTTATATTTCCATTTCTAGTTCTTCCAAATTCAAAACATTTTCTCTTCATTCTTATCTTCACATTATTTTGCTCAAAATCTGAAAATTATTCCAAGGTTATAATATATTTTATCTTATTTTAAATTGATTTGTAATGTTAATCAGTACCATCATCCATTAAAATTACTGAATTAACTTAAATATTAAAGTATATGTGACAATCAAATGACATTAGTCAGTAAAATTTGAATTTTGCTGGGAGGTTAGGCTTGATCTAGTTGCAATTGAGCTTTCAATCTAGTTCTAATCTTCCTGGACTCAAAGGTAAAATGGGAAACATTATGGGGTTATATAGTTCTTATTTTCTGCAAAAGGAAACAAAAGTATTTGTTTGCAGAGACTAATGTTACTGGCATTAAACTATTACATAAGTGTTTGAGGAACATGACACAGATATGGAGGAACATGACAGGCATTGACCTCCACTTTGATTTGATAGAACGTACAGAAATATTTTCCACATGGCCATTTCTTATACAGACTCAAAAATATAATGTAAGGTCTTGACAGAAAGTTGTGATCCAGTAAAGGTATAGTTCCTAGAAAAACTTAGAATTTAACTTCCACTGGGAGAATCTCAAGTTCCTGCTGCAACATTGCTGTCCATTCCCAAGGGTCTCACAAATATGCCCTTCCCCCTCTTCACCCGTTCCAGGGCAGCCAAGAGGACAAGAAGGATAACTTCTTTTTTTTTTTTTTTTTTTTTTTTTTTTGCGGTACACGGGCCTCTCACTGTTGTGGCCTCTCCCGTTGCGGAGCACGGGCTCCAGACACGCAGGCTCAGTGGCCATGGCTCACGGGCCTAGCCACTCCATGGTATGTGGGATCTTCCCGGACCAGGGCCTGAACCCGCGTCCCCTGTATTGGAAGGCGGACTCTCAACAACTGTGCCACCAGGGAAGCCCAAGAAGGATAACTTCTTTAAAGTTTTCCTTATCAGATGCTTTTTGTCTCGAAACACTTGAAATAAATTTAATCTGGAATGGAAGTGAACTATTAGAGTAGAATTTGCAACAAGAGGGACCCATTGTGTTTCAGGTAATCTTGGTGGAGATATAGTACATTGTCTCTAAAAAGCAAATGCCAGACAGACATGAAAATTATGTCTCAAGGGTCTCTGATTTTCAGTCCTGCAGGTAAGGAGCTTAGAAGTCTTCACTCCATCCTAACAACAAATAAAAAGCTGATCAAAATGAAAAATCACCAACACTACTTAGATCTATCAGAGAAGTGAAGTCACAGGGCAAACCACTGTCCCCAGAATTAGAGAGACAGACAGGTGGATACAGAGAAGCACAATTTACAGGGGCAGAAATCCATGAGCAGAAACCTCTATGGGAATCAGTGCTGTGGCTGGAAAACCTAAAATGTAATTGCAAATTGCTAGAGGCTCAGTATAGACAAGCCTAAGGAATAAAAAATCCAGGAGGACCTAGTCATAGAGGGGCTCTCACACTTCTGTGGGTTTTACCTCCAGGAGCCCTACCAGGTCCTCAGAGTGAATATCAGAAAAAAGTCTTCTCATGCTTTGGGCAGGGGGAATGGAAAAGGAACCATTTTTAAATATGCCAGAGAATTCTATTTCTCTTAGCAAGGCTTGCTGTAGGAAAAATGATCTTACCAGAGCCTAACCTGCTGACATTATATCAGAGCTTAGCTTACCTGGGGAAGAGGAGGGATATCCAACACCAGGCCCCTTTAACCTTCTATGTGGGGGAAGGGAAGTATACAATTCCAGCCCTCTCCAGCCATCCTGTCCCACCTAAGCAGGGGGCAGGGGTAAGGCCTTGGGGAGAGGGGGGATAGAGAAGCACTGATGAGGTTCACAATCCAGGGGCACAGGCTCACCAAAAGACTGAGACCTAATCACCAGACTTTGCGATGCTTCACCTCCCCCACTAAAGGCCTATTTACTGCAATTCCTTTTACCCTGTATATCATATCTACCTTTTAAGAAAAAAATTACAAGGCATACTAAAAGGCAAAAAGCACAATCTGAAGAGACCAAACAAGCATCAGAAACAGAGTCAGATATGGCAGGAACGTTGGAATTACCAGACTGGGAATTTCAAAAAGATTATGATTATTATGCTAAGGACTTTAATGCCAAAAGTAGACAACATGAAACAACAGATGCATAATGTAAGCAGAGGGTTGGAAATTCTAAGAAAGAATCAAAAATAAATGCTAGACATCAGGAACACATAACAGAAATAAAAAATGCCTTTGATTGGCTTATTAGTTGACTGGGCACAGCTCAGGAAAGAATCTGAGTTTGAGAATATGACAATAGAAACTTCCCAAACTGAAAAGCAAAGAGAAAAAAGACTGAAAAAATACAGGAAAGGACGTCTAAGAACTGCGGGACAACTACAAGAGGTGTAATATATGTGTAATGGGAATATCAGAAGGAGAAGAAAGAAAGAAAGGAACAGAAGCAATAGTTGAAGCAATAATGAATGAGAATTTCCCCTGAGTAAGGTAGATCAGAGAACACTAAGCAGGATAAATGACAACAACAACAACAACAAATATATATCATAGTTAAACTTCAGAAAATAAAAGCTAAAACAAAATTCTTGAGAGAAGCTAAAGGAAAAAAGAAGATCTTACGTATAGTGGAGCAAATATAAGAATTACATCCAACCATGAAAGCAGTAGAGAGTGGAATAAAATATTTAAAGTATTGAGAGAAATAACCACCAACCTACAATCCTATTCCTATGAAATTATCCTTCAAAATTAAAGGAGAAATAAAGACTTTCTCAGACAAACAAAATTTGAGGGAATTTATTGCCAGTAAAGCCAGGCTTGCAAGAAATGTTAAAAGAAGTTCTTCAGAGAGAAGGAAAATAACATAGGTCAGAAATTCAGATCAACATAAAGAAAGGAAAAACATCAAAGAATAGAGAAAAGGAGGTAAGATAAAAACTTTAATTTTAAAAATTCTGAATTGATCCAACAGATAACAGTTTGTTCAAAATAATAAAAGAAACAATGTATTTAATTTTATGTGTGGACATACATATATTTATATATGCTTAGGTATGTTTATATATAAGTGAAATGAATGACAGCAATGATACAAAGGATGGGAGGAAGGAATTAGGAATATTTTATTACAAGGTACTTCCACTACCCATGAAGCAGTATAGTGTTATTTGAAACTGGACTTGAATTAGTTGTAAATATGTATTGCAAACTCTAGGGCAACAACTATAAAAAGAAGTAAAAAGAGGTATAATTGATAGTCTAAGAAAGGAGAGAAAATAAAATCATATAAACTGTTCAATTAAAACCAAAAAAAGCAGAAAAGAGTGTGGAACATAAGAATAGGAACAAAAACAAGGGCAACAAACAGAAAACAGTAACAAATGTGGTAGATATTAATCCAACTATATCAATAATCACTTTCAATGTCAATGGTCTAAATATACCAATGAAAAGACAGAGATTGTCAGAGTGAATCAAAAACAAGACCCAGCTATATGCTGTCTACAAGAAACCAACTTTAAATGTAAAGACACACATAGATTAAGAGTAAATGGAAAGAGAAAGATAGACCATGTTAACACTAATCAAAAGAAAGCATAAGTAGCTACATAAATTTCAGAAAGAGCAGAATTAAGATCAAGGAAAATTATCAGGGAGAAATATGTACATAACATAATGATAAAGGACTTAGAGGAGCCTGACTGAAGTTTGGTTAATGAGTCTTTGTCAGGGATTACTTCATATAAAACTATTTCAATATACCCTTTCATAAGCTTGGGCTCTGGAAAAGGAGTTTTAGGGTCAAATCTATGTTCTGCCACTTGCTAGCTGTGTGAACTTAAAAAGGGATAATAAATAGTGCCTCTCTTGTGGGGTTATTATGAGAAATAAGTGGGAATATATTACAGGCAGTAAGCATGAGGGCATGCAACAATGAAATACAATGTCTACCACATAGTAAGCATCTGAATGTTAACTGGTATTAAAAATAAAGTAATAATGATAATTTAAGACTGTAGACATTGTATGACCAAGGGAGAATTTACTCCACATAAAATCCATATTATATTATTGAGCAATTCATAATGTTTCTTTATGACTAGAATTGTAATACAATTTTTAAGAAATATTGACTAATATGGAATTTTGTCTTATATAGGTTTTGACTATGTTGCTGGGGAAATTTTTAACCTTTTTAGTACTGAGATAACTGTAGGAATTTTAAGGTTACACATTTCCTCAAAGTATTACTTTATAGAAATCTGTTCATTTGCATCCAATAATATTTCTTTGATCTGCATGCTAAGTTATCTGTCACTATATAACAGATTACTATGAAATTTAGAGCTTTAAAACAACAAATACCTCATGATTTCTGTTAGTCAGGGATCCAGGAGCAGGTTAGTTAGGTGGCCTTGTTCAGTTCTCTCATAAGGTTGTAGTCAAGCTCTCAGCTAGGGATGGAATATCTGAAGACTCACTGACAAGAGGCTGAAAAATCCACTTCCAAGTTCACTCCTATAGCTTTTAGCAAGAGGCTTCAGCTCATCAGCACATGGGCCCCTCCATTAGCCTGCTCTGACATGGCTTTCTCAAGAGTAAGTAATCCAAGAAAGCCAGAAGGAAGGCAAGTGGCAGTGAGCATGCCCAAGACAGAAGCCACAGCCATTTACATCATTTCTGCCATATTCTATTGGTCACACAGGCCAATTCTGGTACCATGTGATGTGGGCTACACAAGGATGAGAATACCGGGAGATGGGTATCATTGGGGGTCATATTGGAGACTGGTCACCACGATCAGTGACTATGGATTTAGATACATCTGCCCATAGAGTCTTTCAGCACCTATTCTCATTTTCTCCTAACACTTTAATCGCATTACAGTAGTGTCTAGATTAATATGTATCTCATATATCTTCATTTCTGTTGCTGCAAGATCTTAATTATATTGCAAACCACAGCATGCTCAAAGGCTGAAAATATATACAAGTGTATGTAGATTTCTTTCTCAAATACAATAAATTGTGTTTAAGACATGAACTCCTCATGGAGAGCTCACAACTTATTGTAGTGCTCCTATTCTTGTATCGACCAAAACTTATGTAACATTTTAAAATGTTATTCTGATTAGTAAATCATTGTTATGACTAAATGGAAGCTGACACCTAGCCTCCCATAATGAGATTCTGTGGAATCATAAATGAATCAACACAATTAGCTTCGAAATGACAATTTTGCACCTGATGTATCTGCCTGTGTTTGTGTATCGATAGATAGTTGTATGTACCACAATAATTATCACATTTAAATGTTCTCAGGACCTCCTTGGCGGTCCAGTGGTTAAGAATCCGTCTTGCGATGCGGAGGATGCCGGTTCGATCCCTGGTTGGGAAACTAATATCCCACATGCTGCGAGGCAACTAAGCCCACACACCACAACCAGAGAGCCCACGTGCCACAGCTAGAGAGCCCACGTGCCACAACTACAGAGCCCACACACTCTGGAGCCCGCACGCCACAACTACAGAGCCCATGAGCTCTGGAACCTGTGCACCACAACTAGAGAGAAGCCCGTGTACTGCAAGGAGGAGCCTGTGGGCCACAGCAAAAGATCCAGCGTGCCACAACTAAGACCCAAGATGGCCAAAATTAAATTAAGTAATTAATTAATTAAATATTATAAAT
Organism: Mesoplodon mirus; assembly: GCF_964341445.2. Classification (NCBI taxonomy): domain Eukaryota; kingdom Metazoa; phylum Chordata; class Mammalia; order Artiodactyla; family Ziphiidae; genus Mesoplodon; species Mesoplodon mirus. The sequence goes on along the minus strand of NC_138981.1, from coordinate 107,661,666 downwards.
AAATAAATATTCTCCCAAAATTTTCTTTGTGGGTTATATTTATTGCCTAGCACAGTGCCTGGCACAAAGTAAGAGCACATTTTATAATGTTGCATTGAATCTAGGAGAAGTTGACAACAGTGCTGACATTTATCAAGAACTAAAGAAATATGCATTTATGCTTACTGGAGGGCACATGGCATAGTTCAGTGGTTCTCAAACGTCCATATACAGCAGAATCTGTTTAAGAACTTGTTTAGAATTCATATTCCTTGGCCCTAAGCCCAGGGATTTGTTTTGATATGTTGGAGGGAGCCATGTGATCTGTATTTTTAACAAGAATTTTTAGGTGATTCTGATATAGGTAATCAGTATTTAATATTGTACTCCAAACATGTACCTAAATATAGCATAGATGTTATCAGGTCCCTTTTAATATCCAGGCAAAATGTCTCAAGCTCCCATCTTCTCTACTGTGGAAATTTGTCACCATATCTCAGCCTCCAGCATTTCCAATGTTTCCTTAAACACGATACCAAAAGCACAAACAACCAAAGAAAAACTAGATAAACTGATCTTCACCAGATTTTTAAATGTTTGTGCTTCCAAGAACACCATCAAAGAAATGAAAAGACAACCCACAGAATGGGACAAAATATTTGCAAATCATATATTTGATAAGGGTCTAGAATCCAGAATATATAAAAATTCTAACAATTCAAGAACAGAAAGACAATTATCCCAATTAAGAGTGGGCAAAAGATCAGAATAGACATTTCTCCAAAGAAGATATATAAATGGCCAATAAGTACATGAAATAATGTGGGAAATGCAAATCAAAACCACAATGAGATACCACTTTACACCCACTATGATGGCTGTAATCAAAAAGACAGACAAAAAAAGTACAAGTGTTGGCAAGGATGTGGAAATTGAAATCCTCATATGCTCCTAGTAGTACTGTAAAATGTGTAGCCACTTTGGGAAAGTTTTGCAGTTCCCCCAATAAATTCAACATAGAATTACCAAATGACTCAGAAATTCCACTCCTAGAGGCATACCCAAAATAAGTGAAAACAGATGTTCAAACAAAAACTTGTAAACCAATGTTTATAGCAGCACTCACGTTAGCCAAAAGGTTGAAATAACTCAAAAATCCATCAACAGATTCATGGATAAACATAATGTGGTATATCCATACAATGGAATATTATTCAGCCATGAAAAGAAATGAAGATATGTATATGTATAGCTGATTCACTTTGTTATAAAGCAGAAACTAACACCATTGTAGAGCAATTATGCTCCAATAAAGATGTTTTAAAAAAAAAGAAAAGAAAAGAAATGAAGTACTAATTCATGATACCACATGGATGAACCTTGAGAACATTATACTAAGTGAAAAAAGCCAGACACAGAAGGCCACATATTGTGTGACTGCATTTATATGCAATGTCCAGAATAGGCCAATCTATAGGGGCAGAAAGTAGATTAGTGGTTGCCAGGGGCTGAGAGATGGGGGAATGGGGAGTGACTACTAAGAGATATGGAGTTCTTCTTAGGAGTGATGAAAATGTTCTGGAATTAGATATTGATGATCAACGCACAACTTTGTAAATACACTAAAAACCACTAAATAGTAAACTTTAAAATGGTAATTTTTATGGTATGTAAATTATATCTCAATAAAATTTTTATTTAAAGTTTTTCATTTAATTTTTCCATTTTAGTTTGGCATGCCACATGAAAATTAATAAAAAATTTCAAATATTAAAATGAGTATTTCAGACAATAAGGCACCTCTTCGCAGTTGTGTTTTGAGGGAAGGTATTTGCTAGTATGAGAGCTAATTCAAAGCTTTCTCCATTCCACATTTTATCCATCATCGTCTTTTATTTTTAATTTTTAACATCTTTATTGGAGTGTAATTGCTTTACAATTGTGTTAGTTTCTTTTTTATAACAAAGTGAATCAGCTATACGTATACATATATCCCCATATCTCCTCCCTCTTGCATCTCCCTCCCACCCCTTAATTGGAAATATTTTCAGCTCTATCTAACAAAAAATCTCTGGCCAACAGTGTTTTAGATAGTATTTGATTATATTTCGTAACTAGAAGTCTGGAACTAGGCTGTCCTAGAGCTGCTTTTGGGGTTCAGTGATATCACAGTACTACTGTTGGGTTGGTATCACTTCAATTCACTTGGCCATTGTGTTGTGATCAAAAGATTGTTGCCACAGCTCCAAATACTACACCCTTACACCAATATCTGAAAGAGTGCGAGGTAAAAAGGAATTTCTTCTTACTCGGCTCATGCCCTTTTTTTTTTAGAGATAAAAATCTTTCCCAGAAAGCCCCATCAGACTTTTATTTGCAAGAATTAGGTAATGGGCCTACACCTAGACTAATTACTAACAAATCAAAGGGTAACTTAGAACAATCATGATTCATTTGCTAGAGCTGGAATGAAATTAAGGGGTCTGTGTTGTCAAATGATTGGAAAATGCCTGCCACAGAGTAGCCAAAATCTTTTGCCACAATGTGACTGGTCTCAGAAAGACTTAATAGTTCTTAATAACTCTGAATATAGTACTGACTTCCTGCCTCTACATAGAGGACCCAAGTGTTTGAAGAATAAAACTGATTTCTTTCCATAAAAATAACTGGTGATTTTCCCTGATTATTCCATTTTTTATTGGTGTCTCCTATGATTTCTTTAAGTATGAATAGCCTATATACAGGGCCAGATCCAAAGTTTGTGGGGACTGAACTTATATACAATTTGGAGAATCCTCTTTAAGGAAAATAATATACAATTAGGTTCAGAAGTGAAAATTTGTTTAGAATTAGGAAATAAGTCACAACAAATTACACATTTCAATAACTGACAAATACCACAAACATCACAAAAATCAGGAAAAATAACACATTTTATTACTCAACTGCCTGACATTCATTTCTTGAATGCATACCCTTGATCACCTCTTAAGATGACAATTATTTTGTAAATTTCATTGTCTATAGAGAGACTAGAAAGATAATTTAGTTTTTCACAAGATCAAAACTGGTGCCTTTTCTATTATTGTTAATAAATATGCATAACGCATGTAACTTCATACAGACATATTCACTGCTTATAATACTGCTATAGATAAGTGACCTACAAACAGAAATTTTGATAAATTATATTTCATATAATTTCCATCAAAAATGAAAAGAAACATATGGTCCTTTTATAGTCACATTTTCAAGAATATTGCTGATAGGAGAGAATATTTGACTAGGCTCTTGTGAGAACCAAATCCTTTGCTTATAATTTTATATGTTTAATGTTTGGAAGACTTTTGTATAGACAGGCTTCTGACTTCATACATTTCAAATCTTGCTTATCCTTCATTGCCTTTGTATTTCCAGTGCCAGCAGCTATAGGGTCATATTCATATCACAACACAGCTTTAGCTTTGCATCTTCATGTGGTAGGCACAGAGGTGACAGGAGTATTCCTGGAAGCCACTCCTACCCTGGGGCAGCTAGTAATAACTATACAGAAAAGGGACTATGAACCACATAGATACATCCTACTAATGCCAGACTAAATGATCTTCCTCTTAGCCAGATCTCTAATGTGCCTGTGGCTACACCAACCCCAGTCTATACAAGGCAAAGGGGGTGGGAAGACAAAGGTGAAATATAGAAATGGAACTGGTTAATGGATGGAGACTGGAAGAGTTTTGAGGTGCATGTTAGAAAAAGCCTAGATTGCCTTGAAGAGAGTGTTGATAGAAATATGGACATTAAAGGTAAACTCTGGTGAGGACTTAGAAAGAAAAAAGGAGAGCTGTGGATAAAGCTTATATAATCTGAGAGATATACATATATCATCATGAACTGAATGCTGGTAGAAATATGAATGTTAAAGGTGCTTCTGTTGAGATCTCAGATATGAGAAACATGTTATTGGAAACTGGAGGAAAGGCAATCCCTGTCATAAGTTGGCAAAAATTTGGCCAAATTGTTTTCTAGTGTTCTGTTGAAAGTAGAACTTGTAAGTGATGAATCTGGATATTTAGCTGGGGCAATTTGTAAGCAAAGTGTCGAAGGCACAGCTTGGTTTCTCCTTGCTGCTTACAGTAAAATGCAAGAAGACAGAGATAAATTGAAGAAAAAATTGTTAAGCAAAAAGGAACCTGAACTTGAAGATTTGGAAAATTCTATTCTATGCCTCCCCCCTATTGTATTTTGGAAGCAGATAACTTGCTGTTTTCATAGGTTCACAGCTGGAGAGGAACTGTACCTCAGGATGAATCAAACCTGGAATCTTTCCATATTTGATTCAGATGAGACTTTGAACTTAGAATTCATGTTGGAATGAGTTAAGACTTTTGTGGCTGTTGAGTTGGGATGAATGTAATATGCATGTGGCAAAGACATGAATTTTGGGAATCCAGGGGGCAGAGTATTATGGGCTGAATTTTCTCTCCCCCCCAAATTCATATGTTGAATTCCTAACTTCCAGTAACTGAGAATGTGACTGTATTTGAAGATAAGGTCTTTAAAGAGGTACTTGAGTAAAAATGAGGTTACATAGGTGGACCCTAATGCAATATGATTGGTATCCTTATAAAAAGAGGAGATCAGGACACAGATACGGACTATGTGAAGACACAGGGAGAAGATGGCCGTATACAAGCCAAGGAGAGAGGCCTCAGAAGAGACCAAACCAGTTGACACCTTGATCTCATATTTCTATCCTCCAGAATCATGAGAAAATAAATTTCTGTTGTTTAGGTCATCAGTCTGTGGTACTTTGTTAGGACAGCCCTAATGAACTAACACAGTCCTAATGAACTAACACAGTGCCTCTTAGGACCTTGCAAGGGACCCATTCTAGTAAGGGTCTCTGAAGTTCAAGTTTCATTAGCTTCATGAATATAACCATCTCTGTCTGTATCTCACAACTTATCACTTAATTTGGTTCTATCTTGGATCATTCATCAATCATTTTATCCAATTCTATTTTAAGTTCCTTGAGGACACTGATAGTTTTCTGATTCTTCAACATCCACCCTTGTCTTGCCTCTCTTATGTCCCAAAATAGAATTGAACACAGTAGGTATCTACCAAGTAACGTTCATTGATTTATTCATCACACCTACATGTAATCTCATGTAGAGTTCTTAAAAATTTATTAAAGAGAAGATTACCATCTCCCTAAGATTAACTTCTCTGAAAAGTCATGATTATTTTTGTGAGAAAAGATTTTCACATGATACTTTTGTTGAAAGCCAAGGTAATTTTAGTTTTGTAGTAAATACTGTCGTAGGCTGAAATTATGATATATAAAATGCTAAGTACCAGATATCAAATAAATATTTATTAGTAACTAAAAATAAGAAAACTGATTTATATCTAGGAATAAATGTCATGAAAAGAGAACTTCAGTAAGTGATCAAACGAGTATACAGAATCACTAACTTCATGTGTGTTGAGGCCATGGCCTAACCAAACCCCTTCTTGAAATCAGAATCTGAAAATTATTTTTATATATGCAGAATCCTAGTTTCACTTTTTCATATTTTACAACTCTGGTGATTGTTTGCAAAAAGATTTTATTCAGAAGGTAAACCAATGCCTGTTTAAATCTAAAAGGATCTATAAACATTCTAAATCCTGTCCATTTGTAATGTACTGTTGCAAATTCTTTTTTATTGATGGATTCTTAAAATTGGCTTGATTTCTATTTGCAGTTCTTAAAAATTACTATTGATTTTGGGTTTCCCTGGTGGCACAGTGGTTGAGAGTCCGCCTGCCGATGCAGGGGACACGGGTTCGTGCCCCGGTCCGGGAAGATCCCACATGCCGTGGAGCGGCTGGGCCCATGAGCCATGGCCGCTGAGCCTGCGCCTCCAGAGCCTGTGCTCCACAATGGGAGAGGCCACAACAGTGAGAGGCCCGCGTACCGCAAAAAAAAAAAAAAAACAGAAAAAAACTATTGATTTAATTATTTTCTGGTTAATAATTTAATAGGCTTTATTCTCATAATTCATTAAAAGAAAACATCAAGGGCTAGAAAACACAATTACTATTATTTTCATAATGATTTACTTGATTCTCCTGATTGTTTCCTAGGTGTTGTCTTGAGAATGGAGTGTGGGATATCTGACATATGGGGAAAATGCCAGACATCGCCCTCGTGAAAGAGTAATGCAGCAGTTCTCTTCCAGAGGAGAAATAAAAAGTTAAATAAGTCCTATATCTCCTAAATATTATGGTGTAAGAAAAAAATATAACTAAGTACATATTATTATGTAAGAAAACAGCTGGTAAACTGGATTTTTAAAAGTAGAATGAAATATACAACGAAAATATTTTAGTCAATGGGAAGCAGAAGGTTTAAGATGTGTCTATGCAAACCCTGTCTCTTTTTCAGTCATGGATCAATGTTTTGTATGTGATAAAATATCCAAGTTCATGGGCATCTTGACAAAATGGTTATGGTACTAAGTTTTGCTTGCTTATTTAGCCAACAACCTATTATTGTTGATGATTTCAGATAATAACTGTGCTTAGAAAAAAATCTTGCTTCTGTTTAACTTGCCATGCTAAAGGCTAAAAATGTGTTTTATAAAAAGGTCCTGCCTTGGGAATTTCCTGGCTGTCCAGTGGTTAGGACTCAGTGCTTCTACTGCAGCGGACATGGGTTCGACCCCTGGTCAGGGAACTAAGATCCCACAAGCCGCGTAGTGCAACCAAAAAAAAAGAAAAGGGGAAGGGGTTCTGCCTTGATTATCATCATCAATATATAAAAGGGTAGATAATGAATGTATTTTCTAAGTTGGGTTCCATGATGTGAAATGCTGAAATAATAAATTTTACTTTCATAGAGTCATGAAACAAAATAGACAGATGTTGTAATTGTTCTCTTCTAATTGTGGTTTTGACTAGGGTCCCATTAAATAAATATGTTACCTGACTGTAAATATAGTATATGCTCATCATAGAAAATTGGGAAAACAGGAAAGTTTAAAGCTAATATTCTATATACAGTTGTATCCCATTTTCTTTTTTTCTCACACATTGCATATCTTATGCATTTTCCCAGGTACTTTATAATTCTTTGTAAACATCATTTTCAGAGTTTCTTTTTAACAGTAACTTACAAAAATGGCCGAAATAAAAGGTTACACTTAGAAGTATATTAAACATATTTAAAACTACACTATGTTGAGAAAGAATGTATGTAACCAGAGACTATTATTTGTTGTTTGTTGGATAATACTACATTCTAAAACACTTATCCTTTCTAGTGTTGTTCATTTACTTGAGCTCTCATTTATGGAAATGAATAACTATGTCTGTGAATAAATGTGTCTAAAGCATATAACAAAAGCATGTCATTAATACTTCCTCAGAAATATTTTAGCTGTAGTGTAAGTGGGAGCAGACTTTTAATTCGGACTTCCCCTAACTGATAATTATAGCTTCTAGTTAAATTGGTGTAAACATACAATAATTCAAATACTCAGCCACAGGACTTTTTAGCACCTTAAATTATGTCTTCCCTAATTAAGGAACTCATTAAGCTAAAGTTTCAGGTAACACATATTCTCAGCACTTCACTGGACTTAGGTCAGTTCCTTGGTTTTATTTCAGACAGTGTCTATTCTGAGATTTTCCAGACCAGTTTTTCAAATGCTGGGGAAGGACTATAACAAATTAGTGAACTGTCTGTCCATGAACCTGTCGAAATTCTTTACCAATAATTAAGAAAAATATCCTACTTTCCTCTTGATGTGGTTTCCTTAGAATAGAAAATAGTCAGAACCTTGAGATTATTTTTAACAAAACCATTTCTAAAGAGAGAGAGAGAACAGGTGGCTTAAAGAGAGAAAGAATTTTAACTTATGAAAGTGACTAAATCTTTCTAAATCTATAAATAGCATTCCAGTCCTCCAGTTGTTCAACTCTTAAAATTTAAATGCTTTTGGCTATAAAAATATTACATCTAATAATTTTGAAGTGTGCTTTCAGTAATGCATTTTTTATTTAAAAATGTCTTAACATTGAGAATGTCATTGTGAATTATGAAACTTTTCTTTATTTAATTTTATTTGGTGCCATGGGCTATGAGGAAAAGATTTTAGTGAAATAAGAGCTAATAATAACTTCACTTTAACATTAATTATTTTTCTTTATTTATTTTTTCTTCTTTTATTAGCTAATCATGATTGAGTGCCCCTTAAATCAGGACACCAATGACACTTTGTTTCCAATTAACAGTAAAAACCTTCTTTGATCCTTTGACTTTTTTTATGAGATGAATTTATATTTTCCAGACTAACATGCATGACAACATAATTCTCTATACTTATTAATATTCAACTTTGCTGCTTTAATGAGAGAAACCAGGAGAAATGTAATGTCATCTGTTTATCTAAGACATTAGTATCTTTTGCTAATATAAAAAGACCAAAAACGCTTTTGAATAATAATAGCCAACATTATTTGAGCATTTGCTATATGCCAGACACTGTTCTAAGTGCTGAATATGTATTTACCTATTTAATATTCAAAACACCCTTATGAGGTAGAAACAATTGAACAGTGAACACAAATAAATATGCCTAACCTACTTCTAGGTTTAATTTTTTATTGATTCCATGGCTCTATGTTAACATTAAGATGAAACTCTGAAAATGATGCTTAAAAAAATTATTTAGTGACATGGAAAATATGATTTAATGCTTAAACTCTATATACAGTGTTATATTAGCTCTATTTTATACAGGTGCATATTCATGTATATATAGAGAGAGGAAGTTCACCCAATATCCATAGCATTCCCTCTAGATAATGGAATTTCAGGTGATTTTCATTTCCTTCTTTATACACTCTGAATGTTTTGAACCCAAGCAGCATCCACAAACTTAGCATGACAATAGAATATTAACAAAAATCACATGAAGGATGTGGACTGGCTTGATAGAAAAATGTATTGTATGTTAGTTATTAATACTCCAAAGCAGAAGAAGAAGAGGTTATAAAAATCGTTGATCCAGTTTCAGTTGATAATCTGGTGATCTGGGAGCTATATTTAATTCATAATAAAATGTGTAGGAGACAATCCAAGCATTTTCCTTTGTTCTAATGAGCTAAATGGTCATATATATGTAACCCTTACTGATCCATTACTACTCTCCTAAAATTAGATTGAAGTAGCCAATGCTAAGGATACAAAAATAGAACTCAACAGCACTTTTCAACTTTGTGTTATGTAAATCCAAAGAGGCCCATTTAATTCTGATCCATATTTAACAGGAAGGATTTGAATGAAGTATAATGAATTTGAAAGAGGTTATAATATTTTTTGAGAATGTGTATATTCACTAAAAATATTAATTTGAAAATAGGGTCTTATACTCTAGTAAAGGCAACATATTGAAGTTGATATAGAACACTGTCTAAACCAGTGTTTCTCCAAGTGTGATTCTCTAGTTATGTGTATCAGAATCATCTGTGGTACTTGTTAAAAATGCAGAATCCTGGGTCCCCTCCCAAACTAACTGAGTCAGAATCTCTGGGAGTGGAGACCATGTTATATGAATTTTCAGCAAGCTCCCTACATGATGTTAAGCGTACTAAAGTTTTATGATCACTGTCCTAGAGGTAAGATTTAGTCTCTGACAATGAAATATTTTTTATGTTCACAAAATAGAACCATAAAGGAGGATGCAGTTGGACTGCAAAACTCAAATTAAGGACTCAATTGTCTCTGAGGAACACAGTGCTGAGGACAAACCCCTCCCATTATGCCTCTTGTGGTAATTTAGACTAGTGCATCTCAAATCTGGTTGAGTCTCAGAATTTCCTGGGAAGATTTTTTTTTTTTTTTTTTTTTTTGCAGTACGTGGGCCTCTCACTGTTGTGGCCTCTCCCATTGCGGAGCACAGGTTCCGGACGCGCAGGCCCAGCAGCCATGGCTCACGGGCCCTGCCGCTCCGAGGCATGTGGGATCTTCCCGGGCCGGGGCACGAACCTGTGTCCCCTGCATCAGCAGGTGGACTCTCAACCACTGCGCCACCAGGGAAGCCCCTCCTGGGAAGATTTTTAAAGCACACATTCTCAGACTCCACATCATACCTACTGAATCAGAATCTCTGGGGAAAGGATGTGGGAATTTGTCTGATTTTTTAACATTTTCGGGCCATTTTGCTATTTGCCAGTTATGTTTGGAAGCCTCTGGTCTAGACTACATGGTAGGCCAAGGTTTTCATTCTGAACTAGTTTTCCTTTCTACCTAGAAGTTCATTTTTCCAGGCCCCTGAGTATGCCATAGAATGAAACTGCATGTTTTTTGTTTTGTTTCATGTTTTAGGAAATTGATCAAAATGCTGATCACTATGACATCTTATAGAGACTTGCTCATGGGTGCAGCAGTGTATCATTAGCTCCACTGACACTGATTTCTGTTAATTGCATTGTGCAAATAAACTGTGGCACATTGGTTAGACTGAACATTAACAGCAAATATGAGTGATCTACTGTGAGTAGGTTATACATGTATAAAACCAAAGGATTGAAATTTTAAAGCTAATTTGACTAAATTTATTTACCACCCCATTGAGAGGTAGGATTGAGGCTCATGAACCTTAATTATAATAAAATGTTCTGTGATTCTTTTATTGGTAAATGAAATTATGTAGAAACTGGCAGTTCCCTCAAATTCAAAAATAATTACACAAGAAACCTTTTAATAAATATACCTAACCTCTTTCTAGTTCTTCATGGTTTTCAAAAATCTTTCACATACATACATTTTCTTATTTTATTAGACCCTTCGAGGAATATGTGACGTAGGAATGTCTAATATTAACTTTTCCATTTTATAGATGTGCAAGTTAAGGTCTAGATATTAACTAATTTGTGTGTAAGCTTGCCTAGAGCTAACACAATCACAGAACCTAGCCCAGAAACCAAGTCTGCTAAGACCAAGTGTCTTCCCCCCACTGCATTATGCTACCTCCTTCACTGAAACCCACTCAAGGTGGCAAGCACTGGACAAATTGATTTTTCTCTCCTTTAGAGGAAAGAAAAAGGGAAGAAAAAAAGTCTTTAATTGGAGTTTTTTCTGAATTCTACCCTCACTGAATGCTGCCTTATTTAAAAAAAAAAAAAACTCATCTTCAGAAGAGTTTGTTTAGTCCAACCCTCTTGCAAATAAGTCAGTCACTGAGCTACAAATCCAAGTGCACAGCAGGTCCACACTGGTGCATTCATTATATGAAAAAGATAATAATCTTTATTGATAAACAGAGTTTCATGGGGCTTCCCTGGTGGCTCAGTGGTTGAGGGTCTGCCTGCCGATGCAGGGGACGCGGGTTCATGCCCCGGTCCGGGAAGATCCCACATGCCGCGGAGCGGCTGGGCCCGTGAGCCATGGCCACTGAGCCTGCGCGTCTGGAGCCTGTGCTCCGCAACGGGAGGGGCCACAGCGGTGGGAGGCCCGCGTACCGCAAAAAAAAAAAAAAAAAAAAAAAAACAGAGTTTCAAACCACTAATACATTACTTCATAAAACCATGAAAACAAAAAATGCTATGCGAGACTGCTCCAGATATTCTTACTAATGGGCGGCTAATAAAAAGAGGTCAAACTGTCATGAATGTATTAAGCACATGAATATAAGGAGAAAAAATATCAGCAGCCGGATGGAAACTTTAAGGATAAAAGAAGATTGTAAACATGTTATTAAATAAGGAATTGAAAAGTTAGGTCATGCTGGCCTCATCAAGGTACGATTAGTTTACTGACAAAAACAAAAAAAATAAAACAAGACAAAATGGGGGCATTTTGAAAAAGAACATATGTCAGAACAGTGATGCAGAATGAAAGTAATTATTTTTACTTTAGAAGATAACCCTTTGGATGCTGCCTGCCTTGTGACAGTTTACAGTGACATGGAATACTCAAATACAGATCAACCTTTCCAGCCCTACAGGAAATTTCATGTGAAGCACATTGGTAGAAACCAGAGAAGTTTCTTCAGTACAAATCAAGGATTTTTACTAGACCTTAAAAAATCATTTCTGTTGCTGAAGAATAAGACTTTTATCTCATTTTGTAACTGTCATCTCAGCTGATGATTGTGCAGCAGAGGTTTCAAAATAGAGGAGCCAGGTCTTAACAAAAAAGTATAAGCGGTTTTTTAAACCTTATCAGCCAGACTTTCCTTGATCATAGCTGACTTTATCCAAACCAGATTTTTGTACAGTATTTATGTGTGCCTAGAGGGTAATAAGCATGATAAACCTAATGAATAAAATAAAATATATTTAGCCATATTCTCTCCTGTGCCTAAGTCTCTCTCTGGGAAGTGAGCGAAGTGGTTAATGTTTTTAGGCTACTTACTGCATAACTGCTAGAAGAGCCTTAGTGGGCTCCCTAAACCTCTAACTTACTTCTAAGGAGAGACTTACTGGGAATATTAACCTCCAGATTATATAAAAAGCTTGATCAAGTGTTAAAGGTACAAAGGAAGTATTACAGTCAGCCTTCCATATCCCCAGGCCCTGCATCTGCAGATTCAACCAACCACAGATCGAAAATATTACATAAAAAAAAAATTCCAGAAGTTCCAAAAAGCAAAACTTAAATTTGTCATGCTCCCAGCAACTATTTATATCACCTTTACATTGTATTTATAACTATTTACATAGCATTTACATTGTGTTAGTAATCTAGAGATGATTTAAAGTATAGGGGAGGATGTGCATAGGTTATATGCAAATACTACACCATTTTGTATAAGGGACGTAGCAAATCCCTGGGGATCCTGGAACCAATCTTCAGCATTTGGATATCGAGGAATGACTGTATTCTAGATATGCAAGGGATACAGTCAGCATGACATAACTTTTAGCCTAGCTGAAAAACAATCCTCCAGAAACCACAGTGGGCCATGTTTCCCAAAGGAAGAAACAGGAGCTAATCTACCTGGAACAAGTGAGTATTCTTATTTTCTCTTACACCGAGAATTATTTAATAGCCCAGCAAGGGGTGGTTCTCCATTGCTCTGTCATATGATCATATAAGGAAAAATCACTTATAACAAGGATACCAAACACTGATCTGGGAAGAAGATGGATATATATATATATATATATATATATATATATATCCAGATCAGTATTTGATACCCTTGTTATATTTCATTTTTTCTTATATTTTTTGTATTTATAGCATTGTCATCTAATTGTTTTAAAATAGAAATATTATGTTTTTTAAGTGAATTTTGTTGTTCTCTTTTTTTAAATTTTCTTATTGAAATAGCAACATTTCTTCTGTATTTAGAAAAACAGGCAAGGAAAAAGAAAAATAATAACTCTCCAAATCCTGCCACCTAGAAACAACTACTATTAATATTTAGTGTTCCTCCATTCACTCATCAGTACAGAAATATTTTATGTTAAAAATGTAAGTTTTATTGAGTAATTGATAAGATTGAATCATTTCCTTCTACCTCGGTAAATCAAATGGCTTTACAGGTTATCCCTCCCTTACAGACAAAAATCATATCTCTTCTTTGACATATATGCAGACCTGTTCATATAAATGTTTAAGTGGATATTAAAGTATACTTTTCATTCTGTTATTTTAAATCTGGAATATGTATTTAATCTGGTATTCAAAGATTTTTGAAATTCTATCAATTAATAGATGGTTGATTTCTTAGACAGACCCATCTTACCTGAAGTATAAGAGTGCTTATAATAGTGTCTTTCACAAGAGTCAGGATTCAGTGTTCACCCTGGATTCACCTTTGAATTAGAATTGTATCATGGATGTTTAAAAAATTGAGTCTTTTGATTAAAAAAGGAGAAAGAGGGACTTCCCTGGGTGCCACAGTGGTTAAGAATCTGCTTGCCAATGCAGGGGACACAGTTTCGATCCCTGGTTCTGGAAGATCCCACATGCCATGGAGCAACTAAGCCCATGTGCCACAACTACTGAGACTGCACTCTAGAGCCCGTGAGCCACAGCTACTGAGCCTACGTGCCACAACTACTGAAGTCCGCGTGCCTAGAGCCCGTGCTCTGCTACATGAGAAGCCATCGCAATGAGAAGCCTGTGCACGCAAAGAAGAGTAGCCCCCGCTCGCCACAACTAAAGAAAGCCTGCGTGCAGCAACGAAGACCCAGCACAGCCAAAAATAAATAAATAGATAAATGTATAAAAAAGAAAAAAAGGAGAAAGAGAAAGAAAAAAGGAAAGAAAGAAAGAAAAGAAAGGAAAGAAAAGAAGCAGTAATTTTTACCTCTAACATGAGGAAATCCTTATGCTTTAGAATTTATAACAATATATCTGTGGCAAAATATAACCTGACTGATTTATTACTTTAAAAGATTGTGAGAACTAGGCATGACATATCAAAGTAGTGAGGCATTTGGCAAAAATTTGAAAGAGATACACTTGAGTGGAAATGACAATATTTTTAATTAAAATTAGAAAAATAACTAAGGCATTGGTGCTCAATGGAAAAAAATACACTTAAAGCTTTGTGTTCTATAAAGAGAATTTTGAATATGCACCAATATGCATGCATTAATATTTTTATTTACCATGTAAATAAATCAACTCTATGGAACCAATTCTTCCACTGAGGCATGAAGAAATTATATAGGAAAGTAACTCTCAAATGAATCAATGAAAGAGTAAGCTATTTAGCATTTTACAATTCTCTTTATTCATTCATTCCATTTCCCACATGAATATGCCCCAAACCTTAGAACCGGAATCTGTAAAATTACAACCTACAATAACATGCACTTTCCAGGAAAGTGCTATGTGTTAGCACTTTGTGTATCTAGATAGGCTTATCTTTGAGATTTCAGAATATTTAAAATGCATTATGCTTATAAGTATCCTTTTTGAGATACCCACATTGGAAATGTTGTTTTAAAACAATACTTACACTGCAGTCTACTTTCTGCAGTTATAGGCCACACTCTTCCCCAAAGTATTTTGCAGGGCTTTTACTGGCAAAGAATTTCTCACTGCCTTCATATTGCAGATATTGGTTTACAGGAAATTCATACACCCTTGGAAAGTTCTGGGAAAGGGTAGTACACATTTGTTCAAATCTTTTTTTTTTTTGATTAAATATGTGTGCATGATATAGAGGAAGTTAATCGTGTTGCATACAAAACACTGCTCCAAGTCACAAGGTGTTTCAGGGATATGGGAATGCAGCTAATAAAAACATTTATAAAATAAAATATGTCAGGTGAACTCTCAGGAATTCTGTTTCTATTATAGATCCTTTGCATAACAGAGCAAATGGAAACATTTAGATAACATTTAGGTATGTCAATAACCAAAAATTCTAACACTATTTCACTGTGTGTCAGCAGCACAAAATAAGAGATCCTTAGAAATTCCTGATGGAGATAAAAATCAGCAACAACGAACCAGGGAGTGGGAAGAGATCTGAAGAGGTTAGGGTGCCTAGCCTCAGGCTCTTAAAAGTAATTGTACTCATCTGAGGTAGAACTTTTGCACCATCAGCATTGTCAGAAGCATTAACACCTTATTCATCTGAAAATTCCAAATTCAGAATTTCTGATGATCAAAATGGATTTGGGTTTGAAGTTTGCTTTTGTAATAACTGTGAAAGAAAGATTTTCCATGTAATTAAGGGTTTGAATCAGATAACCGAGGGAAATGTTCAATTTGATAAGAAAGTACACTTTTCAAGCCCTCTTTAAAAATCACTTTGATGGTTTTTATTTCCTTCATCATAAAAGCACCATGGGAAACTTGGGAAAAATACAAACGCAGAAAGAAAAATCAAAATCAGAATTTCCAATAATCCAATAACTCAGATACCCACTGTTAATATTTTAGACAGCAGAGGTTGACAAACTTTCTGTAAAGAACCAGATAATATATATTTTAGTCTTTGTGAGCCACATAAGATCTCTGTCAGTTTTGCATTTTGTTTTTGTTTTGTTTTATTTTGTTTTTAACAAACCTTTTAAAATGTAAAAACCCTTCTTCTTCTTAGCTCAAAGGTCATACAAAAACAGATCCTGAACTGGACTTGGCCCACAGGCTATAAGCTTGCCAACCCCATTTTAGTGTATATCCCTAAAGGTCATTTTTCTTTTAAAGATTATTCTTTTCAATATAAAATATTTTAAACACTCAAAAACAATATTTAAAATATTAATATTTTACATTACCAATTTTCAGTATTAAACTTTGCTGAATCTTATTTTAACTCTTCCTTCAAAAAGAACTCAGTATTACAGATGCAGCTGAAGTCTCACGCCCTCCCCAGGAATCAAGTTCTAGAGGTTTTATTTTCCTGAAGTTATGTATATATTATTCCTGCACATAATTTTTAGACTTTTACTATTTCTACATATACCCATAATGATACTGTTTTGTGTGATTTTTAAATTTATGTAAAATAATTGTATTATATGTACCTTGTGTTTTACATTCAACATTATGTTTTTAGATGTCTCCAAGTATTTCCCCCTATTTAAGTCCCCTTAATAATGCTATATACACACATATAAATTGCTATAAGTCATTCTAACCTATTTTAGATTGCTTGTATTTGACCATACCCTGTTAACAATTAGTCTGTGTTACTGAATGCATTAACCTCACATCTTGTACAGCATAGTTTAGAGCTGAGGGGACTCAGAGACTATCTAGTCCAAATCCCTCATATTACGAACGAGTATACAGGCCCAATGACAGTAACTGGCATGTCCAAGATCACATAGCAAGTTAGTACCATATTCAGAACTAGAACTGAGCTTTTGTGCTTATACTAATAAAGCTAGTACAACCCATGGGCTCTTAACTGGGGCGCAGTAACAATGGCAAAGTATTTACCTTGGCTTGCTGCTCCCTTCAACTTGTTCCATTTGGTGAGTCCCTGAGGCATATCTCACATGAACATGAACATGTGCATTGCTTGATTATCACATGGTGTCCATCACGTTCCTTTCAGATGTCCTCAAGATCGTAGTTCTCTGGAGGGTAATCTTCTTGGATATGTTCTGCCATTTTCTTTCCCTGGCTGCTATAATTAACAGCTCTCACCTGCAATCACAAGAGCCCAAACAGATGATGTCCTCTTTGGTGTCTCCTTTATGCCCTTCTGTAAGCTGGTTTGGTTTGTTGTTCCGGGTGCTGTGCACATGCTATATTCTAAAAGTGACCACAAATGAAGAACATATCTATCACATTACTAAGTCCTACAGAGATTTAGTGAAGCAGATTTTTACGAATTTAGTGCAGCTCCTCTCCTTTGGACTCTGGCAGAAGAACATGAGGACTGGACAATGGGATAGTGAAAGTGACAAGATCATTCTACCCATAAGAAACTGACTATTGTCCCTTGGACAAGGCTTATCTGCCACAATTTTCTCTTTGCTAATAATGAGCTCCATCCTCACTCCCAATCCAGGATGGTCTCTAACCCTTCATAAAAATAGTTACCTTGCAGTTTATTCTACCAACCCTCCAGATATGCCCAGATAGTAGAGCTCTAAGATGATCAGTCTATTTCTCAAACTAAGATTTCCTGATGTAAAAATTCTATAGAAGAAACTTTTTTTATTACTTTAGTCCAGCCTTTCCTATAACCTTCTTATTCTGGTAATAAAGATTTAATATAAGAACACATCTTCTTCTAATCCAAGCAATACATTCTTTGTTCCCCCTCTGGCTTTGCTGAGATAAAATTGACATACAACATCGTGTAGGTTTAAGGTATACAATATGATCATTTGATATATGCATATATAGTGAAGTTTACCGCAATAAGGTTAGTTAACCTTCACCTCACAAGATTACCATTCAGTTGTTGTGGTGGTAACAGTAAAGGTCTGCTCTCTTAGCAACTTTCAAGTATACAATACAGTATTGTTAACTATAGTCCTTATGCTGTACACTACATGCCCAGGACTTATTCATCTTAGACTTGAAAGTTTGTATCCTTTGACCAACATCTTCCCATATACCCCATCCCTCAGCCCCTAGCAAGCACCACGTTACTCTCTGTTTCTATGGGTTAGATGTTTTTACACTGCACATATAAGCAAGATCATACAGTATTTGTCTTTCTCTGTTTGACTTATTTCACTTAACATAAGGCCCTCAAGATCCATCCACATTGTTGCACATGGCAGCATTTCCTTCTTTTTTATGGTTGCATAATATTCAAATATATATACATATATATTTTATATATCATCTTTATCTGTTCATCTGTTGATGGACACTTAGGTGGTTTCCATGCCTTGGTTATTGTGAACAAAGCTTCAATAAACATGGAAGTATAGATAATTATTTGAGATAGTGATATTTCATGTCCTTCAGATATATATCCAGAAGTGAGATCACAGATCATATGGTAGCTGTATTTTTAATTTTTTATTGAACCTCCATACTGTTTTCCATAGTGGTGGTACCAATTTATATTTCCACCAATAGTAAGCACTACATTTCTTTTTTTTTTTTTTTTTTTTTTTTTTTTTTTGTGGTACGTGGGCCTCTCCTGTTGCGGAGCACAGGCTCCAGACACGCAGGCCCAGTGGTCATGGCTCACGGGCCCAGCCGCCCCGCTGCACGTGGGATCCTCCCAGACCGGGGCACGAACCCGCGTCCCCTGCATCGGCAGGCGGACTCCCAACCACTGTGCCACCAGGGAAGCCCCAGCACTACATTCTTGATCCACAGGAAATGTCATGTAAGATTTCAGTCTTTAACTACTATGACTATGAATAAAAATTTAACTATTTCCTATTCATTTTTCCCACTTTTTCTCTTAAAAATTAGTCAGGGTTAGTCTAGTAGACATAATAATGCCCCCCCCACAAGATGTCCATGTCCTAATACCTGTAACTTTTGTATATGCTACCTTACATGACACGAGGTACTTTGCGGGTTTGATTAAGAGTAAGAACCTTGAGATGGGAGATTATCCTGGATTATCTGGGTGGACCTAATATAATCACAGGGGTCCTTAAAAGTGTAGAACCTTTCCAGGATGTAGTTAGAGGGAGATATGACTACAGAATAATTGTCAGCTAGATGTGATGTCGCTTACTTTAAAGATGGAAAAATGAGCCATGAGCCAAAGAATGTAGGTAGCTTCTAGAGGCTGAAAAAGGCAAGGAAATGAATTCTCACCTGGGATGTCCAAAAAGGAATGCAGCCCTGCTGATATCTTGAGTTTATCCCAGTGAGACCTGTGTTGGACTTCTGAACCACAGAACTATAAGATAACACATTTATATTGTTTAAGCCATTACACAAACTTGTTATGGCATCTGTTACAGCAGCAGTAGTGACAAACCACTCCAGTTAACAACCCATTTACAGGCTGTTTTATTTAAAACCTGCTTTGTTCCTAAAAGGCTAAAGTAGTGTACAAGGATGCATACCATAAAACAAGACAGTATAAATTAAACATTGGCACAAAAGGGGTAGAAAAGCAAATCAAGGACAGCAACATAAAATGAAGCCTAAGAATGAGGTTAATACAAAAATGCATACCATACATACATATATTACAGGTGAGCTCTAGCTTTCTAGTAGCCAATGCAAAGAGGGAAGCCTGATCAGTTCTAAGGATACTATATGCTATCGTAGTATTCATTTTATAACAATCGATGATTTGCTTAGAAGAAGTTCACTTTAACTTGAGACTTGAATCAGATGAGAAGTTATCCCGAGAAAGTTTATATTATGCAATAATGTTCCCACCCAAATTCGTATGATAGAGACAAGTCTAACTATGCTAAATTATACAATTAGTGATATATTTTGATGAGTCCACTTTGGATTACAATTTGCACAAATCAACGTAACAATGATCTAAGTTAAAAATCCTCACAAGCTTTCTTTCTAATACTTGAATCATTTGGAATTCCATCTCTTAAAATCAAGTAGTTTTAGGGCTTAATGACCTTAAATATCTTCTAGTTTGACTCGATATCTTTACAGAGGAAGGAATGGAGAGTCAGAATGACATCACAATCATACCACAAATTACCATCAGAGCTGGACAGAATGCAGGTGTTTCCACATTTGTTGGTTCCTCCCATATACCTCTGTAAACTTCCTTAAAAGATGAGTCACTGTTTCTTTAAAACGAAGGCTTAACCTCCTTATTTTGGCATATTCTTCATCATAATTCCAAAGGGTACATATTCTTCCTCTGATCCAAGCACTGAATTCTTGATACCTAGGCAACTCATAAATATTACTTTTGGCTTTTTCAAAACTGGGAGAGCTAACTGGGGAATGAATTCTGTTCTTTTAGTAGACCTAGGTTCCTTCCATAGGTAGATTCCTTTCTTCTCCAAGGAATAGAATTTCTTTCTCCCTGTACACTTTTAAAAATAGAAAATTCAGTGTAGTACAGGTATAAGAGACTCTTAGTAGAGGGAAAAAAAAAAAAGAAAGATGGTCAACACTAAAGAAATGTTAGCTACTTATCATTCATTGAGAAAAATGCCTTTTAAGTCAGAGGAATCACAATGTGGCTTCATTTAGTCACACAATTCTGTCTCAAATCATCCTGGTAAAATAGTGACAATAACAGATTGGCTTCAACCAGAATTCAGAAAGAACTCTTGATCTTATCTCATGCATTATCTCCCACCTGAAGAAAAAGATCCTTTTTTTTTAAAATTGAAATATAGTTGATTTACAGTGTGTTAATTTCTGCTGTACAGCAAAATGATTCAGTTACACATATATATACATTTTTATATTCTTTTCCATTATGGTTTATCATAGAATACTGAATATAGTTCTCTGTGCTATACAGTAGGATCTTGTTGTTTATCCATTCCATATACATTAGCTTACATCTTCGAACCCCAACCTCCCACTCCATCCCTCCCCCAATCCCCTCCCTCTTGGCAACCATAAGTCTGTTCTCTATGAAGACATAGATCCTTTTAAAAACAGCAAGAACTTAATATACGGTAGAGGGAAATGAGTGACAGAGCAACAAAATTTTAAAGGGTTGCTATTAATTTATATATTGATGTCATGCCTTTGTTTTGATTATGGTATTTAATGGATGAAAATTCATTGTTTTAATTGAATATTTAAATTCTGGTTGTACATTGTCTATTTTAATACTGCAAATCATTGAGATCTTTAAATGCCAGAAATTGATAAATGAAAGTTAAGAATGTTATTATCTTTTAAAATATGGAGCAGCATTTTCATACTTAGGGAGTTTCTATTCTAACTAAAACACTATGTTCCCATGTTTAACATTCTAGAATCAGAAATATTGCATCAGCCATGCAGATGGAGAAAGCACTAGACTTTACAATGTAATTTAAAAAGAAACAGTAGTTACCAAAGAGCCGTAGGAATGAATGCACACAGAAGGGGCAGAATATGCCAGTTTAGAATTGACGGATTGCTAAGAATAAAACTGAGCAATAGCAATAAGACAATATTCTTTTTCAATAGTTTTTTCAATCATATCTGTACTTAATGACTCTAATATATTTCTAAGCAAACAACATAGAAACTACAGTCATATTTAGGGTGAAATGACTGTCACAAAGCAGGTTAAATAAGTCCTTGGAAAAGTAGGGCACTTGGAAAAGTTTACAGGTACCCCACCCAGGCACAAGTGTCTTTTTCAGAATAGGGTAAAAACATGTGGATTCTCTCTAGCCAGCTGGCCAACCAAAACAATCAGCTTTCTGGGGATATCCTGCCTTGTTTCGTATCAGACAGCTAAAGTGCTCTTCTACGGTTTTTAGTTTTTTTGCCAATGGTCCTCAATCCTGCCCTGGAGGACCCACCTCCTTTTTGTTTTCTTGGTTTGTTAAGGAGCTCTGAAAGGGATCTGTGGCTCCTATAGGGGTACATGGATGCTTTCAGAGGTGTGGTTCTTAAACTCCCTGAAACTGTCTACAAATGTATAAGAATGTACAATTGATTGAGTGTCCATATATATCCAGTGACTCAAACTTGACTTTGAAGACACAAAGGCATAGAATTATGATGATTATAGTATTTACAATGCCTTACATACTATCACACATCACATACCTTACAAACTACTTTCATACAAGGGTCTATCGATGAAGAGCTTATATCTCAGTTGGCACAAAAAATATACACTTCAATTGTTTAATAAATATTTATTAAGTTTCTACTATGTGCCAGGCTCTGTTCTAAGTACTCGAGAAACACTGTCAATAGAACAAAGATCTCTGCCCTAGAAGATCATCTTACATTCTGCATTTAACAAATGTAAAACATGAGAAGAGTTTGAAAGCTATATATACTCTTATGCAAAGTGAATAGCAAAATGGTTATAGGCTGCAGAGTAAAGAACTTATATTTAAACCTCTACTCTTAAAAAAAAGCACTATCTTATATATCAGAAACACCCTGCCTTTCACACTGCTTCCTACTTTCAAATAATGTTAAGGAATTAAGTTTGAAACTTGCCTGGCCCTAAATCCTAGACTTAGCCTTAATAGCCTTCAATATTTTTTATTATGGATCTTCTCATTTAGGTTGATTGTAGAAACAGCTGGTCTATTTCAACACAAAAGCCTAGAGGTGAAAGTAACCATGATTTTTTTTTTTTTTTTTGCCTCTTTACTAGAATAATACATTATTTCATAGTGGTACAAACTTAGACCATGTATATTACAAAGTATCTCTTCCTGTTTGGATTTTGTGCCCTGCTGGCACTGTGCCTGGTAAAAGTGGTCAACAAAGCAAAATCATTTTTTCTTTCCAATTAATAAGAATGCAGCAATTTATTTTTAGGAGCACGGAAAATAGAATGTACACGTTTATTTAAGTTGTGAATAACAAGAAAAAAAGCATTTGCTGACAAAGCCTAAGAAATTTGGATGGTGATGTATATAAAACCACTGCAGATGAAAGAAATTTTAGTCAAACATATTAATTATTCATTATGTAGTTTCTGGGTTCTTAAAAGAAACTCATGCCTGAGAAGGAAAAGCTGACATAGTAAAATATTATAATGTTTAATTATAAATATTATATTACTAAATATTCCTACTAGTGGACTTTCTATCTTTTGGTCTGGACTAGTTAGTCTGCCTAATGTAAGCTAGAATACAGAATTGCCAATTTGTTCCTTTTAGAGGATGTTTGGTAATCAGAGAGAAAATCTCTTTTCCCTTGTCACGGTTACCCCCCTCATCAGCCACTGTGCAAATGCATGTATTTAGGGGAGCACGGAGGGCTCAAAACAGAGTATCCCCTTGTCTAGGAGAGAAACAACACTGTTCCTAATAAATGAGCCACAGGTGCCACCCTCACGTACAAAAGACAGTATGTACTGTCTTTGCATCATGCTCGTGACTCAGATTACCAGAACTCTTACCAGTTTTATTCTCCCCACCCACCCCTTCTATGTAGTTTATTAGTTTAGCCTGAATGCTCAGTTCCTAATATTACAGAAGGTGTTAATCTTTTCTCTAAGGGTCAGAATGGGTTCTGGTAAATCATAAAACTGATGTTCTGGGAAGAATTGCTGTAATTGCTGTTCTAACAGAGTTCTTTGTGTCTTTGTATCTATGGAGGGAAGAGAAATTTTTCCCTTTACTAATTGTCTTTCCTTCTCCTTAGAGTGCCGATTTCATTTAATAGGACAATTTTAAAACTATTCTTTAGAAAATGATTTTTGTCATTCTTTAAAATATCTAATTCTTATGGGGCTCATTATACAGGTTCTCCAGTGCGGCTTTCTACCTGTGTGACACACAAACAACATTTTCTCTTCTCCATTTTCACATCCTTAATACGTCTATACTCTCTATTATGAAATATATCTACTTTTGCTTTAATCCCCATCTCTTTATCTGTTGTTACCTTTAGGTCTATCATGAAATCACTTTAAATCCAATAAATAAAATCTTATTTTTAAAGTGCTCAGTTCTCAGAATTGGAAGAATGCTATTACTGAGAAAGTGGCTATCAGAATCCACCTAACATGGCCTTGAAGCACCTCTCAGCCCTAATAAACCAGAAGAGCCAGAAGTAAGAGCCCCCAACTCAGAGCTTCAGATGAGCTCACCATCAGAGTCAATTATCTCTTTGGCTCTTCTCCAGCTGCTCAGGTTCATGGAGCAGTCTGCTTGGGCTGCCACAACAAAATACCATAGACTGGAGTGTCTTAAACAAAAAATATGTATTTTCTCACAGTCTGGAGTCTGAAAGTCCAAGATCAAGGCGCCAGCAGAGTTGATTCCTGCTGAGAGCTCTCTTCCTGACTTGTAGATGGCCACCTTCTCACTATGTCCTCCCATGGCCTTTCCTCTGCATGAAGAGAGATCTTTAGTGTCTTTTCCTCTTCTTAAAAGGCCACCAGTCCCATCGGATTATGGCCCTACCCTTATGACCTCATTTAACCTTAATTACGTCCTTAAAGGCCTATCTCCAAATACAATCACAATGGGAGTTAGGGCTTCAACATACAAATTTTGGGGAGACAGTGGTAACCCATGAAAGCTCAGTTTTTTGAAGGATAAAATACAGGGTTTTTTTGTGTTTTTTTGTGGTTTTTTTTGCGGTACGCGGGCCTCTCACTGCTGTGGCCTCTCCCGTTGCGGAGCACAGGCTCCGGACGCGCAGGCTCAGTGGCCATGGCTCACGGGCCCAGCTGCTCCGTGGCATGTGGGATCCTCCCAGACCGGGGCACGAACCCGTGTCCCCTGCATCGGCAGGCGGACTCCCAACCACTGTGCCACCAGGGAAGCCCAAATACAGTTATTTTTAACATTGAACCTGAACCTGAAGAGCTGAAGTCACTCACTGACAACACTATCATGAGATTTGTTTAAATTAATTAAATTTTTCATGTCTTTTACTAAATTTTAATATATCATTGCTCCCACCCCTCGTCAACTGTACTTTTTAAAAATTGAGCCATTTATCAGACGATACAACTCTGTACTGTAAACTCTTATATAACAAAATAAGTGTTTCTGTGGTTTTGTGATATAGTTTCTTCTATAACAGTTTTTGGAATCTTTTCACTATCAAGTTTTATGAAAATTCCAGGTAAATGGCTTAGATTTTTGAGGGATAAGAAGGTGGCATGGGTAAAGGAGAAACTATTTCTAGTGAGAAAAAGAATCCTCTGAAGAACTTTGTACACCAGTGAATACCAAAGAGAGAATTGAAATTGATGTCTCTGGGGCAAGACAGCTCATAGACCCTTAGGCAAAATTCTACGGACCTATCTGAACACATCTAGCTGATGAGATACTATGTTGCTTGAGATTCTTCTGTTTTCCCAAATGTGCTTAACTTAGATTTCTATATCCTTTGTGCTTTCAGTGGAAATCCTCCAGGAAGAATTGCAGTGATTTAAAAATAGATACTTGCCACACTTTTCTTTGCATATTTCAGTGGCATCTGACTACAGATTATTTGAGGAGTTCGAATTCCAAAATATCCTAAACCTGCATTGAAAACAAACAAAAATCTATGAGTTCTGTGTGTTCATTGTTAACGTACAGCTCTTGAAAACAAGAATTTCAAATGTGTCTATCACAAAATCCAGAAAAAAATGTGTACTTGATGCTTCAGTGTCTAAAAGACTGCCTGGGCTTCCCTGGTGACACAGTGGTTAAGAATCCGCCTGCCAATGCAGGGGACATGGGCTTGAGCCCTGATCCAGGAAGATCCCACATGCCGCGGAGCAACTAAGCCTGTGAGCCACAACTACTGAGCCCGCGTGCCGCAACTACTGAAGCCCGCGCACGTAGAGCCCGTGCTCCGCAACAAGGGAAGCCACCGCAATGAGAAGCCCGCACACCGCAATGAAGAGTAGCCCTCGGGTTTCCCTGGTGGCACAGTGGTTGAGAGTCCGCCTGCCATCCCACATGCCGCGGAGCAGCTAGGCCCGGGAGCCATGGCCGCTGAGCCTGCACGCCCGGAGCCTGTGCTCCGCAACGGGAGAGACCACAACAGTGAGAGGCCCGTGTACAAAAAAAAAAAAAAAAAGAGTAGCCCCCACTCACTGCAACTAGAGAAAGCCCATGCATAGCAACGAAGACCCAATGTAGCCAAAAATAAATAAATAAATAAATTTATAAAAAATAAATAAAATAAAAGACTGCCTAATGCTGAAGGATGAATAAAATTTGTCTTCAGAATTATTGTTTCTTTAGAGCATATTATTTCTTTAATTGGAAAGATTTTAAAAATAACCTAGATGTTGCAAGAAGATTACTGTGCCAAACCCTTTTTTTATGGATTTTTTTCTTTTTAATGTTTCCACATTGATTATAAAAATAATGTGTAGTCATTCTGTAAATTTTGTAAAAATGTATCAGGAAAAGAAATAGCCTTTTCATAAACCCACCAACTTGAGATGATTACTGCTAACATTTCAGCAAACTTCTTTCCAAATACTTCTATAAATATTATGGAGTTTAAATATATGATTTTTGTATCATTTTAACTTAAGATTATGTCATAAGTATCTTCTTATATTCCTAAAAGTTTTAAAAATATAATATTAAATGGCTATGTAATATTCTTTCATACGGACAGTCCATAAATTTTTTTTTTTTTTTTTGCATTATGCGGGCCTCTCACTGTTGCAGCCTCTCCCGCCGCGGAGCACAGGCTCCGGACGCGCAGGCCCAGCGGCCGTGGCTCACGGGCCCAGCCGCTCCGCGGCATGCGGGATCCTCCCGGACCGGGGCACGAACCCATGTCCCCCGCATCGGCAGGCGGACTAGCAACCACTGCGCCACCAGGGAAGCCCAGTCCATAAATTTTTAAACATTCCTCTAATGTTCAGAATTTAGTTTGCTTTTAATTTTTCATTATTATAAATAACACTGTATAAATCTTGATACTTAAATTTCTGTACAATTTCCTCATTATTTCCTCAGGGTAAATTCCTAGATGAGGAACTATTGGATGAATTAAAAAATCTGTTGGAAAATAAAAAAACTTAATGCTGAGGTTTCTAACCTCTTTGGGTTTGCTGATACCTCTGAGAATCTGATATAAATTTTGCCCCTCTTCCAGAAAATGCTAGCAATTATAGTTTCCTTCACATAAAGATACTATAAAATGTTTTTTTAAGTATGTCTGCCTTACTCATGAAAACACATTGAAATTCTGAAAATAACAAAAAGCAAATTTTAATTTTGCTCAAAAGTAAATTTCAATGAGAATATCTTTGTTTTGTTTCAAATGAGTTTAAAATTTAGATGACAGCACATGCAATTTGAGTCACCAAGTGACTTTTGACGGCCACAAGTGCTGAAAACTCTGACTGACAAAATTATGTTGAATAACAAATTGAACCAGACAGCTTTGCCGGATGAAAGTAAACTTGTGTCAATGAGCCTCAGAATTCCCCAGAATTCTTCCAGTTGAAATCATGTCCCAACATGTCGTTTGTTCTCAAATGAATAAAGACATCTTCTGTCAGAATTTACTTTGTTGATGCTGTCCATTTTACTAAGGGAGAGTTTAGAAATCAATACTTCAGGGACTTCCCTGGTGGCACAGTGGTTAAGAATCTGCCTGCCAGTGCAGGGGACATGGGTTCGAGCCCTGGTCCGGGAAGATCCCACATGCCGCAGAGCAACTAAGCCCATGAGCCACAACTACTGAACCTGTGCTCTAGAGCCCGTGAGCCACAACTACTGAGCTCCCGTGCCACAGCTTCTGAAGCCCGCATGCCTAGAGGCCATGCTCCACAACAAGAGAAGCCACCGCAATGAGAAGCCCGCACACCGCAACGAAGAGTAGCCCCCACTCGCTGTAACTAGAGAAAGCCCGAGTGTAGCAACGAAGACCCACTGCAGCCAAAAATAAATAAATAAATTTATTTTAAAAATCGATACTTCAGTTTCAACATCATCTGAGCAAGAACTTTCAAAGAATTAGGTAATGTTTTAAGTATCAGCAAATTTCTGCCTGAAGAAAAATTGACCCAGTTTTGTCAGTCTTGGCTCCACCCAGCAGAAGTTTGTCCAAGTTTGAAAAGTTTGTAAAGTTGCCTGCTTCCAATCCCCTCTTCCAGAATAGCAAGCTTGGCAAAACAAAACAACAACAATAACACAAAATTTTTATGTTTTTTCCATGGCAACCATAGTTGTGACTGCAGGATTTTGAGTGAAAAGATTTTTCTTAACCCTATGGCCAAAAATCTTCAAATAAGCCAAACCATCATCTGGTAAGTAAGCTATAAGTTAATTAATCAATCAAACACTTTAGAACTTGTTTTGTGGAAAGCCTATGTAGTAAAAAATTTCCAATTCTGTTCACCTTTCTTCACAAAGCCTCTTGAAAAGAAGGTGATTCCAGGTTCAGGCTTTCAGAAAGTTGACAAATTCTACAATATCTTAGGTCTAGCCAAAAAAGAACAGAAGGGGTAAGTCTCCTGGTGCTAATCTACAGGTGTACCACAAAGATGGCAATTTAGGCTTGGCTGTAGTCTCCCTTTATCTGCAGGGGATACATTCCAAGACCCCCAGTGGATGCTTAAAACAGAAGATAGTATGAAATATATATACACACACATATATATATATATATACACACACACGTATATGTATACACACACAGATATATATATACACACATATATATACTATTTTTTCCTGTACATACATATGTATGATGAAGTTTAATCTATAATTTAGGCAACCATTACTAAAATAGAACAATTATGCCAATATACTGTAATAAAAGTTATGTGAATGTGGCCTCTCTATCTCAAAATGTCTTACTGTATAAATTTAATGCTTTTTCCATCTTAACTAAGCACTTGTCATGCACTGTGGCTGTAACTTTTGCAGTTTGAAGTGTGACAGCAAAACTAGCATGAATTTCTTTTTCCTTCTTCACAATTTCATGGAGAGAAGATTTGTTCTTTTTTTTTTTTTTTTTTTGGCTGTGTTGGGTCTTCATTGCATGCAGGCTTTCTCTAGTTGCAGTGAACGTGGGCTACTCTTCGTTGCAGTGCACGGGCTTCTCTTGTTGCAGAGCTCGGGCTCTAGGCACGCGGGCTTCAGTAGCTGTGGCACATGGGTTCAGTAGTTGTGGCTCATGGGCTCTAGAGCGCAGGCTCAGTAGTTGTGGTGCACGGTCTTAGTTGCTCCACGGCATGTGTGATCTTCCCAGAACAGGGATTGAACCTGTGTCCCCTGCATTGGCAGGTGGATTCTTAACTGCTGCGCCACCAAGGAAGTCCCGAGAAGATTTGTTCTTACCATAGATATTAGCAATTTAGAACTTATGAACTGTTTATTTCTGGAATTTTCTATTTAATGTTTTCGGACCTCTGTCGACCTTGGGTAATAGAAACGGCAAATAAGGGGGGACTATGGTATAGAGATTGAGCTTCCTATAGAGAGAATGTGTCCCTGCAAATTTGTAAGTTGAAATCTAATATCTGATGTGATGGTATTAGGAGGTGGGGCCTTTGGGAGGTGATTAGGTCATGAGAGCAGAGCCCTCATGAATGGGACTCTTGCCCTTATAAAAGACACCCTAGAAAACTTCATTGCCCCTTCTGCCATGGGAGGGTGCAACAAGAAGTCCATCTATGAACAAGGAAGCAGGCTCTCACCAGACACCAAACCTCACCAGACAGATTCTGCTGGTGCCTTGGTCTTGAACTTCCAATCTCTAGAACTGTGAGAAACAAATTTCTGCTGTTTATAAGCCACCCAGTCTATGGTATTTTGTAAAACCAGATGTACGGTCAAACATTGCAGATACTGGATAAAAGACTACCAAGATTGTTTCCCCTATTGAACTTTTGCTTGGCAAATAACCTTCCATTTTAAAGACAGCAACAACGTCTGAGTTTCTAAAAGGGGCTCACAAAAACAGGAATTCTTTTATGACATTAGCATGCATATAACATATAAATACTAGATGCAGTCTGCACTGAGATATGAGTGATGCTATCCAGTTCCAGTTCTTGCTGGAGGCAAATGTTTTAGCTGCCTATTTCTTCATGTCTCATTTCAAAATATTTGAAGAAAAATCATCAATTATGGAGTCGATGGGTTTGACAGAAGCACTGCTCATATTTTCTCTGGTTTCCCTAAGTCATAATCCAGTTCATCCTTTTCCAGAGCACATGGCTTCACCAAATCTCTCAAAGTATATGTGGCTTCTTTTGGCTGACAGTGTGACAAGCAATCTTATAGGAAAATACTAGAAAGGTTTTTGTGCTGAGGCAAATTTAAGTCCTGGTTATTTCCTTGTCTTTTCAAACTGAACTATCTTTTTAAAAATCCACACTGTTGGCTTCATGTTTCCACTGACAAAATCTTTGGCACATAGTTAAGTATTATGGCTTTGTGTCACATCATAATCAGTAATGAAAGTGAAACCAAAGTACACCTTAAGTATTTTAATACATTATTTTAATTTTGTTGTGTGTTTTCCCACTTAGGCTTGGGCAGATATAAACAACAATATGTCCATTATTGTTAACTATGTTTTCTTTAATTTAAATTAACATGAAACTGTATGAAAAGTCGGAGCATTGTAATATTACCTGATGTGACCTTTCATTCCACCCCACAGTTAATAACATAGTTAGGATAAAATATTTCAACACAGTTTTCAAAATCAAAGGGAAAATATATTCATACACATGTAAGTACACACATCTATAGACACACATATATATTTCATACCTCATGACCCTTAACAACATTATTTGAATGCATTTTTTCACAGAATTTCTAAAGTAATAGGAAAAACACTGAAGTTATAGATATTTACACATATATGTTTATGTATGCATGTGTGTGTATGTGTGTGTGTATACACATATAATTTTACCCTGTTAACAATTAACAGTAACTGCTATACACTTTTACAGCTCCTATGAACATGACTATATAATAGAGATCACAGAATATGGGTGTCCATAATGAGGACCTAGAATCATTATCTCAATTGGAGTTATATTCAGTAGACTCTATAAATTCAGAGGATGAGTAATCCTTTCTATAAATATTTCCATCAAAAATAAAGTAATTTTCAAAATGCACAGATATACTCTTTCAGTTTTCATTGGCTAGAACTGTGTCACATTAGAAGTGTCACAGTTTTTGTATTCTATCATGTACTGCAATGAAAGGAAATCAGTGCATACTTAGATGTTGTGCTTTCTTACTTTGGAAATTTTCTAACCTAAGCTAGGTTCATTGTAAACAAAAGCAATCATCTGTGATTATAATAGCTGGATACATTTTCTTTAATTCCTAACAAGAGAAATAATTCTAGATGTCATAATGTGGCAATAATAAGGATCATATACTGGTGGTGCTCATTTAGCATACCGGGCCACCTATATTAATCAGAATAGGCTAGGCTGGTGTAGCATTAACGACCATACCTTAATGGCCTAACACAGAAAATATTTAGTTCTCATTCCCACAAAATCCAGTGTGGGTTGAGACAGCTCTCCAGGACAGTTTCCCTCCATGTGGTGGTAATTCCTGCAATAATTAGACTAGACTCCTGCAATAACTTGACTCAACCATTTATTTATTTATTTATTTTTATTTAAAAATTTTTATTGGAGTATAGTTGATTTACAATGTTGTGTTAGTTTCAGGTGTACAGCAAAATGAATCAGTTATACACATACATATATCCACTCTTTTTTATATTCTTTTAGGTCATTCAGAGTATTGAGTAGAGTTCCCTGTGCTATACAGCATGTCTTTATTAGTTATCTATGTTTTTTTTTAATTTTTTAATTTTATTTTTTTTATACCGCAGGTTCTTGTTAGTCATCAATTTTATACACATCAGTGTATACATGTCAATCCCAATCTCCCAATTCATCCCCCCCACCCCCACCCCCCACTGCTTTCCCCCCTTGGTGTCCATACATTTGTTCTCTACATCTGTGTCTCTGTTTCTGCCCTGCAAACCGGTTCATCTGTACCATTTTTCTAGGTTCCACATATATGCATTAATATACGATATTTCTTTTTCTCTTTCTGACTTACTTCACTCTGTATGACAGACTCTAGATCCAACCACGTCTCTACAAATGACTCAATTTCGTTCCTTTTTATGGCTGAGTAATATTCCATTGTATATATGTACCACATCTTCTTTATCCATTCGTCTATCGATGAGCATTTAGGTTGATTCCATGACCTGGCTATTGTAAATAGTTCTGCAATGAACACTGGGGTGCATGTGTCTTTTTGAATTATGGTTTTCTCTGGGTATAGGCCCAGTAGTGGGATTGCTGGGTAATATGGTAGTTCTATTTTTAGTTTTTTAAGGAACCTCCATACTGTTCTCCATAGTGGCTGTATCAATTTACATTCCCACCAACAGTGCAAGAGGGTTCCCTTTTCTCCACACCCTCTCCAGCATTTGTTGTTTGTAGATTTTCTGATGATGCCCATTCTAACTGGTGTGAGGTGATACCTTATTGTAGCTTTGATTTGCATTTCTCTAATAATTAGTGATGTTAAGCAGCTTTTCATGTGCTTCTTGGCCATCTGTATGTCTTCTTTGGAGAAATGTCTATTTTGGTCTTCTGCCCATTTTTGGATTGGGTTGTTTGTTTCTTTAATATTGAGCTGCATGAGCCGTTTATATATTTTGGAGATTAATCCTTTGTCCTTTGATTCATTTGCAAATATTTTCTCCCATTCTGAGGGTTGTCTTTTTGTCTTGTTTATGGTTTCCTTTGCTGTGCAAAAGCTTTGAGTTTCATTCGGTCCCATTTCTTTATTTTTGTTTTTATTTCCATTACTGTAGGAGGTGAATCAAAAAAGATCTTGCTGTGATTTATGTCAAAGAGTGTTCTTCCTATGTTTTCCTCTAAGAGTTTTATAGTGTCTGGTCTTACATTTAGGTCTCTAATCCATTTTGAGTTTATTTTTGTGTATGGTGTTAGGGAGTGTTCTAATTTCATTCTTTTACATGTAGCTGTCCAGTTTTCCCAGCACCACTTATTGAAGAGACTGCCTTTTCTCCATTGTATATCCTTGCCTCCTTTTTCATAGATTAGTTGACCATAAGTATGTGAGTTTATCTCTGAGCTCTCTATCCTGTTCCATTGATCTATGTTTCTGTTTTTGTGCCAGTATCGTATTGTCTTGATTATTGTAGCTTTATAGTATAGTCTGAAGTCAGGGAGTCTGATTCTTCCAGCT
Source organism: Mesoplodon mirus (assembly GCF_964341445.2). NCBI lineage: Eukaryota > Metazoa > Chordata > Mammalia > Artiodactyla > Ziphiidae > Mesoplodon > Mesoplodon mirus. The sequence goes on along the minus strand of NC_138981.1, from coordinate 107,628,456 downwards.
CCGTTTTTTCCCCTCAAGACTGCTTTGGCTATTCGGGGTCTTTTGTGTCTCCATACAAATTTTAAGATTTTTTGTTCTAGTTCTGTAAAACATGCCATTGGTAATTTGATAGGAATTGCATTGAATCTGTAGGTTGCTTTGGGTAGTACAGTCATTTTCACAATATTGATTCTTCCAATCCAAGAACATGGTATATCTCTCCATCTGTTGGTATCATCTTTAATTTCTTTCACCAGTGTCTTATAGTTGTCTGCATACAGGTCTTTTGTCTCCCTAGGTAGGTTTATTCCTAGGTATTTTATTCTTTTTGTTGCAGTGGTAAATGAGGGTGTTTCCTTAATTTCTTCTTCAGATTTTTCATGATTAGTGTATAGGGATGCAAGAGATTTCTGTGCATTAATTTTGTATCCTGCAACTTTACCAAATTCATTGATTAGCTCTAGTAGTTTTCTGGTGGCATCTTTAGGATTCTCTATGTACAGTATCATGTCATCTGCAAACAGTGACAGTTTTACTTCTTCTTTTCCAGCTTGTATTCCTTTTATTTCTTTTTCTTCTCTGATTGCCATGGCTAGGACTTCCACAACTATGTTGAATAATAGTGGTGAGAGTGGACATTCTTGTCATGTTCTTGATCTTAGAGGAAATTCTTTCAGTTTTTCACCATTGAGAATGATGTTTGCTGTGGGTTTGTCGTATATGACCTTTAGTATGTTGAGGTAGGTTCCCTCTATGCCCACTTTCTGGAGAGTTTCTATCATAAATGGGTGTTGAATTTTGTCAAAAGCTTTTTCTGCATCTATTGAGATGATCGTATGGTTTTTATCCTTCAATTTGTTAATATGGTGTATCACATTGATTTGCGTATATTGAAGAATCCTTGCATCTCTGGGATAAATCCCACTTGGTCATGGTGTATGATCCTTTTAATGTGTTGTTGGATTCTGTTTGCTAGTATTTTGTTGAGGTTTTTTTGCGTCTATATTCATCAGTGATATTGGTCTGTAATTTTCTTTTTTTGGTAGTATCTTTGTCTGGTTTTGGTGTCAGGGTGATGGTGGCCTTACAGAATGAGTTTGGGAGTGTTCCTTCCTCTGCAATTTTTTGGAAGAGTTTGAGAAGGATGGGTGTTAGCTCTTCTCTAAATGTTTGATAGAATTCACCTGTGAAGCCATCTGTTCCTGGACTTTTGTTTGTTGGAAGATTTTTAATCACAGTCTCAATTTCATTACTTGTGATTGGTCTGTTCATATTTTCTATTTCTTCCTGGTTCAGTCTTGGAAGGTTATACCTTTCTAAGAGTTTGTCCATTTCTTCCAGGTTGTCCATTTTATTGGCATAGAGTTGCTTGTAGCAGTCTCTTAGGATGCTTTGTATTTCTGTGGTGTCTGTTGTAACATCTCCTTTTTCATTTCTAATTTTATTGATTTCAGTCCTCTCCCTCTTTTTCTTGATTGACTCAACCATTTAAACAGAAGGTTCCAGAATTGCCAAAGAAGAGGAGTGGGAGCTGAGGAATTGTGCACTATGTCATAAGTGTTTCAGCCCAGAAGTGACACACATCATGTCTGCACAGCCCTTTGAACAGAAATATGAAGATGACCCCACTTACATGTGAGGGATCTGGGAAGTATAGTTTTGCAGTTTCTCAGAGGAGAACAGAACTGGATATTGGTGAGTAGTAATAATGTCTACTATACCCTTCTAGACTCCCTTAGGATGAAGAGAAATATTCTTCAAAGAAGTGAGAAGGAAATCAAAGACACTGTAGTGTTCTTTGGGATCCTAGTTAAGGACTCTTGATTTACTTTCTAAAAGTTATAAATCCAACTTTCACTCAACTGATTCCAATAAGAAACAGAATCATTTAATGAATTTAACATGAATTTTGTGTTTAATTCTCAAGTTCACCGTATACTAACTCTGTGGGCGTGTGTTTTTGAACAAATGACTTAGTATCTCTAATCTTTGATTTTCTCATCCGTAGAAGGAAGACGATAATGCCAAACTTCCATGGTTATTTTGAAGAGTAAATGAGATATTATGGAAAATGAACTAGCATTGTCTCTGGCACACACCAGATTCTTAATAAATACTAGTTCTTTTCTCTATCTCCTCTTCCTTCTTCCCTCACTTTTCTAAATATTAGCCCTTTCCAGGGAGAAGAAAGAACTTGTGTGGTTATAGGATTAAACTCTGAAAATACACAGCTTGCATCTTAGCTGTTACTCACTAGTGCATAATCTTGGGAAAATTACTTAAACCTCCTGACCTTCAACATTCTTATCTATAAAGTAAGGGTCAATACTTACCTCATAGGGTTTTTAGGAGGATTAAATTATATAATTCTATAGAATATTTAACAAATTTCTCAATAAATGTTGGCAATTATCATTATTAACAATGCACTGCATTTACAGATTCATGTCAGAAATTTGGCCTGCTTAAGTCAAGCTTTGGATAATGCACTAATAACCAGTTATTCAAAATATAACCCATGGACCAGCAGAATTGGCAAATTTTAGGATGTTGTTAGAGATGTAAACCCTGCCCCAGACGTACAGAATCAGAATCTATTGTTTAAAGAGATTCCCAGGTGATTCTTAAACATGCTGAAATTTGAGAAGCACTGCCCTACTATATGTGGTGGTTGAGTGTTTTCATGTAATGCAAATATTATCAGAGTGGTGACAAATAGGATGTCCAAGAAGGTAGCACAGCGTTTTGGAAAGGGCATTGGATTGGGAGTCAGAAAATCAACGCTTACATTTGAATCTTCCACTGACAAGCTGATTGACCTTATACAAATAATTTATTTCAGCCCTTTTCCTCATTTACGAAATGAAAGACTTAAACTCTGCCTATGGTTCTTAACCAGGAACACACATCAGAATTCACAGAGGGAGTTATTACAAAATATCTGACGAGCCTGCGACACATGAAGAGTCTAATCCATTAGATCTGGAGGCAGTGATCTCCAGAGGTGGGAAGAGTAATAAACTGGAGAGGGGACACCTGTAAAATAACCTCAGAAAAGAGCAGAGGGTGGGAACCTGGAAGGCAACATGCATCATGCAACAGACATTAACAAGCACTCCAGTGCAAGAACAAAATCCCATGAATAGGGCAGGCTGGAGAGCTATTATGCTCAGTGATCTTGTGGGTATAAAAGAAATTACGTGGGGGAAGCACTTAGCCTACAGCCTCGCACAAAACAGATTCTCAATAACTTTTCCTTTTCTTTCCTATTTTCCTCCTTGAGGAAGTTCCCAATTCACTTCAGAGCTATCTAACTGATTTCCAAATGCCCTCCCTACTTTAACTCATTTAGGCGCAAGAAACTGGATATTCTTAAAAAGAAACAAAACACCTAACAAGTAATTTAGGCAAATCAAACAGAACAATTAAATGTCTTACTTTATTAAACAATAGAGTTTTGATGTTGTAATAATAAGACTTTAGACCAGTTATATTATTTGAGGGGCCCAATGCAAAATGAATATGTGGGAACTCTTTAATCAAAAAAGTATTTTAAAAAGGGGGCTAGGGACAAATTGGGAGATTGGGACTGACATATACACACTACTATATATAAAATAGATCACTAATAAGGACCTACTGTATAGCACAGGGAACTCTACTCAATACTCTGTAATGGCCTATATGGGAAAAGAATCTAAAAAAGAGTGGATAGATGTATATGTATAACAGATTCACTTTGCTGTACACTTGAAACTAACACAGCGTTGTAAATCAACTATATCCCCCCCCAAAAATTTTTTTTTAATGTAGTAAGAATTTCAAGGCAGTGACAGCAGAGCATTAAACCAAGTGTAGGTCCCTTCTGCACATGGGCCCTTGGAGAATGCAGAGGTCACATGTCCTGCAAGACTAAAGGAATCCTCGACTTGAAGTCTGAATGCCTGGAAAATATGCTAGCTAGGCAACATTTTTTGCCAGTTGATCTGAACCCCATCACTTTGTTTCTCTGGGCCTTAAAAATTTCCACACCTGTAAGAACAGCTCTGATATTCTATGAGTCTATGGTACACACTGGAATTTCCTAGAAAATACATTACTTAATTTTTCACTCCATTGAATAAATTTTTAAATGACATTGGGCCCATGAAACAAATTAATTCAGAACTTTGTTTTGCCCTCTGACCTGTCTTTTATTTAATGTGTGCTACTCACCGTGGAAGCAAGGCAATACAGGGCTAATATAACTAATAAAAATAAAAAGTATTTTCCTGATGTCTGAGTGCAAAGAATCCAGATTTTCAGGTAATAGGGCTTATTGGGAGTAGCCAAGCAAGCAGTTGCAGGTCCCAGCACTCCACTGGGAGAAGGGTATAGATTTACATGGAAAAATAGTGGAGATAAACACCAAAGTCTGGTGTTAATACGCATGCATTATTTGGATTCATCTCAATTATCTGAAATATTCAGTCATATCAATAGCTTTGTTCCCATTATATTCAGTTTGCTATAGACTAAAACAATGACTGTTTCAAAAACACAAGGCTACACGAATGTTTATCCTCCTCCTCGTTATCAAAGACCTTCGCTATACAGACTAATCAAAGAAGAGAATTTGGAAAAGCATTAGTGAGACACAAGCTTAGCATGTGTGACCAAGATTAACTCAAAATTACTAGAAGGAAGACAGAAAAAAATAAATTAATCCATACCCCCTGCAAGGGATTAAAAAAATGAGCAAAAAGCTTGATTAAAAAAAAATCTCGAAGTCAAAAAAGACTATTGCAACAAAAGCAGCACTTGAACAAGATGAAACAGAATACCCCAGGCAGAACAGAAATGGTATCCACTGGAAAGCTAATGCTCCCCGAAGAAGGAAACTCCCCAGAAATTCAGAACAAAGATAAAGGCATAAAGAATCAAAGTGCACATTAAGAATATTAAATTCTTCTAAGTGAACAAAGTGCTTGATTCATAAACAAGCACAGTAAGGAAGCTCTCTACCGAGTATTGTGTCCTGCCTGAAAATGCAGGCAATGAGTGAAAATAGCCACACAGGTCCATGTGGAGACCAACATCTTATTATGATGTTGCCTTCGCGGTTCATGGCATGGGACCATACTGTAAAGGAAATGGTGTCTCAGTGGGGTTGCTATGGACTGAATGTTTGTGCCCCATCCCCAATTCATATGTTAAAGCCCTAATCCCCAATGTGATAGTATTTAGAGGTTGGGCCTTTGGAGGTAATTAGGTTTAGAGGAGATCATGAGAGTGGAGCCCCCATGATGTGATTATAAGATCAGACCTCTCTCTGTCTCTGCCTTGTGAGGACGCAGCAAGCTGGAAGAGAGCTCTCATCATACACGCATTACCACCAGCACCCTGATGGTAGACCTCCTGGCCTCCAAAACTATGACAAATGTTGGTGGTTTAACCCAGCCAATCTACAGTATTTATTATAACAGCCCGTGTTGATGTGGACAAGGATTCTTTTCAGACTCTCAGAGATAATATCCACTCCCCACCCCCTGAAATTAAAAGGCATCAAGATAAAGCTAACTTAAGCTGTTTTGTATAGTTTTTAAAAGTTTTGTTAAACATCATCATTTTTTATGTTTGCTTCAATTTATCACATATTTACTGAGCACTTAGTATCTGCCAAGCTCTGCACTAGGCATAGAAGATACAGAGATAAATAAGGCAGGGCCCATATCTTAAAGTACCTTAAAATCCAGTACAGGAGACTATAGGAGACCAGATGGTATTAATACATGGTATACAATCTTTAAACTTCTTTTTAACAGGTGCACAATATTCTACTGCATGCATTTGCCAGAGCAGACTAATCATCCTCCTATTATGAGATATTTAGGCTTTCCCCTGACTTTTAGCAACCATAAGCAATAATGCATAAAATACAATTGTACACTTTATATTTTCCATATATGTGTGAATGCATGTTTAGGGCAAATTCCCATGCATGAATTGCTTTATCAAAGCCTATATATTTTTTAGTTTTTATTTCTTTAAAGAACTGTTTTATTCAGATAAAATTCACATAACCACACAATTCTCCTATTTAAAGTGTACAACTCAGTGGTTTTTAGTGTATTCACAGAGTTGTTCAACCATCACCACGATCAGTTTTAGAACATTCTCATTACCCGCCCTTCCCACAAAAAATCACACTCATTAGCTGCCACTCCCCATCTCCACCCACCCTTCTGCAAGCCACTAATCTACTCTCTATGGCTATAGATTTTGCCTATTCTGGACATTTCAAATAAATGGAACCATACTGTATATGGTCTTTTGTGACTAGCTTCTTTCACTTAGCATAAAGTTTTTAAAGTTTACCCATGTTGTAGCAAGTGTCAATATTTCATTTCTTTTTGCCAAATAGTATTTTATTGCATGAATATACCATATTTTTTTATCCATTCATCAGTTGATGGACATTTGGGTTGTTTCTAATTTTGGGCTATTATAAATATGCTGCTGTGGACATTCATGTTCAAGTTTTTGTGTGGACACATGTTTTTATTTCTCTTGGATATATACCTAGGAGTGGAATTGCTGGGTCATATGGTTACACTATGGTTAGCCTTTTGAGGAAGTACTAGGCTGTTTTCAAAAGCAGCTGCGCCATTTTACATTCTCATCAGCAGCAGTTGCTTAGGGTACTAATTTCTCCACATCCTTGCCATTATTATTATCTTGCCTTCTTATTATCTGTTTTTTGGTTATAGCCATGCTAGTGGATGTGAAATGGTATCACATTGTGGTTCTGATTTGCATTCCCCTGATTACTAATGATGCTGAGTATCTTTCCATGAACTTATTTGTCATTTGTATCTTCTTTGGAAAAATATGGAGAAAATTTAGTCAGATCCTTTGCCCATATTTTAAATGGATTATTTGTGTTTATATTGATGTGTTGTGAGAGCTCTTTATGTTTTCCAGATAAACATTCCTTATCAGTTATATGAGTCAATATTTTCTCTCCTTCTATGGGTGCTCACTCACTTCTTTTTTTTTTTTTTTTAAATGTAAGGCTTTATTTCTGAACTCTCAGTGCTGTTCCATTGATCTATATGTTTATTCTTATGCTAAAATTATACTCTCTTGATTACTGTAGCTTTATAATTGGGCTTTTTAAAATTTTTATTTATTTATTTATTTATTAACTTTCATTTATTTATTTTTGCTGTGTTGGGTCTTCGTTTCTGTGCGAGGGCTTTCTCTAGTTGTGGCAAGTGGGGGCCACTCTTCATCGCGGTGCGCGGGCCTCTCACCATCGTGGCCTCTCTTGTTGCGGAGCACAGGCTCCAGATGCGCAGGCTCAGTAGTTGTGGCTCACGGGCCTAGTTGCTCCGTGGCATGTGGGATCCTCCCAGACCAGGGCTCGAACCCGTGTCCCCTGCATTAGCAGGCAGACTCTCAACCACTGCGCCACCAGGGAAGCCTGGTCACTCACTTCTTAATGGTGAAGCACAAAAGGTTTTTTTGTTGTAGTTGTTTTTTCATTGGAGTATAGTTGTTTTACACTGCTGTGTCAGTTTCTGCTGTACAGCAAAGTGAATCAGCCATACGTATATATATATCCCCTCTTTTTGGATTTCTTTCCCATTTAGGTCACCACAGAGCACTGAGTAGAGTCCCTTGTGTTCTACAGTAGGTTCTCATTAGTTATCTATTTTATACATAGTAGTGTATATATGTCGATCCCAATCTCCCAATTCATCCCACCCCCCCACTTCCCCCTTGGTATCCATATGTTTGTTCTCTACCTATGTGTCTCTATTTCTGCTTTGCAGATAAGATCATCTTTACCATTTTTCTAGATTCTACATATATGCATTAACATACGATATTTGTTTTTCTCTTTCTGACTTACTTCACTCTGTATGACAGTTTCTAGGTCCATCCACGTCTCTGCAAATGACCCAATTTTGTTCCTTTTTATGGCTGAGTAATATTCCATTGTATATATATATACCACATCTTCTTTATCCATTCCTCCGTCAATGGACATTAGGTTGCTTTCATATCCTGGCTATTGTAAGTAGTGCTGCAATGAACATTGGGGTGCATGTGTCATTTTGAATTATGGTTTTCTCTGGGTATATGCCCAGTAGAAGGATTGCTGGGTCATATGGTAGTTCTATTTTTAGTTTTTTAAGGAACCTCTATATTATTCTCCATAGTAAAGCCTGTATAATTTTTAAACTTTGCAAAATTTTCCCTCAAAGGGCTTGACAACATGCAGGCATAGAAATAGTACATGCTTCCTCAAACTCACATAATTTTCAAGCCTTTTACGTATCAATATGATGAGTGAAATATTATATCGAAATGTGATTTGGATTTGTTTTTCACTAAAAATAAATTTCAATTATTTTTAAAAAAATATATGGTACAGATAGAAAGGTAATACCAGTGACAGAAGTATGAACCTTGGCTCTCCACTAAGTTTGTCAGAAGGAATCTCCTTATACTGTTAGCAGTTTACGAGCCTTTTGGCCTCTTGGCCATACGTTCTTTTTTTTCCCCATAATATCACCTTTGCTAGGTAAAGATACTGCCTATGTGGACAGGACGTAAACAAAACAAAACAAACCTCTCCAAAACAACCCAGTGCCTTGGATGGGGAAGGTAAAGCAATCCTATCGCCCCCAATTAATGGCCATCAGTGGACAAGATTGACTTCAAGTAATATCGCAAAGCTAGAGAGGTTTCCTTTGGCTCCTTCTCACTCTTTTTTTCAGAATCCACCATTCTAGACTCTCAGTACCAACTTGTGCCTCTAGGACCCTAAAAGGAGCTTTTAATTCCTCATCTTGCTCCTTTTTAAAACAGACAGCTTGTTGGAGATCATTAAAATAACAATTAGGGCTACTATGGCATATTGAGCATTTTGTAAGTGTCAAGCTCCTTGCTTAACATTTCCATATCTCATTTAATTTTCACAATCCTGGGAAAATATTTTATTCCTCATTTTATGGTTAAGGAAACAGTCTCAGTGAAGTTAATTCAGCTGATATTCCATAGCTCCTATGTGCAAGAACAGGATTCCAACCCAGATGTATCTAACTTTTAAAGTCCTGTCGTTAACCCTAAAGGATGCTGAGTCTATAAACAAATTCTGGTCGTTGTGTTAATGATTAAGAGTAAAGGAAATTGCTATCTTCTTCGCAAGGTGTCTGTATTTCAAAAGACAACATTGGAGAATGCAAAAATTCATACCAAAGGATTGATTCTCTAACGTTGGGATTGCTAGTGCTAAAAAAGAACAGGTAGGCACTATTTTTAGCCACATGGGACTTTTGACTGTACTTCTAAAACTACATTGGGTAGGTAGGCACTTTCTCCACTTGTGTAGAGGCTGACGTCCAGTTCTCTAACCTGTCACATCTTTTAACTATAGCATCCACAGTTTCTGGTATGATAACGGTGGTTGTTTAGTTCATTCATTCATTCAGTCATCCATTTAAGAAATACTAAGAGTCATACACTGTGCAAGGCACTGGAAATGCAATGGTGAATGAGACTGATATTGTCTTTGGCCTCAGGGTTATAGAATAATTAGACATGATGAATTTCTAAGTATAAGTATTACTTAGAACATACAGCAATGGCTATTTCTGTCTACATATATATTATAGGCAAAGATATTGTTATAACCTAGTTGTAAAATAATCTAAATCACTCTGCAAACATGCTTAGTTTTCACATGAAGAATAAATTAATTTTTTAAATCCACAAGAAAGTATTGTGAATTAGAAAGCATTCTTCTGCGATGAATTACTTTTTGAATGAGGAACTTTGGAGGATGTCCAAATCAATATGGTTTATTGGGTTCTGTGAATTTGGAAAGGAAATTGACTGGATTATGTTAGAAAAATAAGGGCACTACCTCCCCACTTCTTGTTAAACTCTACAATACACATCTCTTTAAAGATGAGCAAAGGGACAGGTATTTTCCAAGTCATTCAGCATTTAAATGGATCAATCTCACTGAAAACCATTGAGATTCAAAGATATTAAATGGTTTTTAAAATTTATTTATTTATTTATTTATTTATTTATTTTTGGCTGCGTTGGGTCTTCGTTGCTGCGTGTGGGCTTTCTCTAGTTGTGGTGAGCAGGGGCTACTCTTTTTTTTTTTCCTTTTTTTTTTTTATTAGTTTCTGCTTTATAACAAAGTGAATCAGCCATACATATACATCTGTTCCCATATCCCTTCCCTCTTGCGTCTCCCTCCCTAGGGGCTACTCTTTATTGCGGTGCCTAGGCTTCTCATTGCGGTGGCCTCTCTTGTTGCAGAGCATGCGCTGTAGGCACACGGGCTTCAGTAGTTGTGGCGCATGGGTTTAGTTGCTCCACGGCATGTGGGATCTTCCCAGACCAGGGCTCGACCCCGAGTCCCCTGCATTGGCAGGCGGATTCTTAACCACTGCGCTACCAGGGAAGCCCAAAGATATTAAGTTTTAAAGCAAAGATATTGTTGAATGCAGAGCTTACAGTAACAAATCTGTAGCAACACATTAAGACTACTTCTTTGACATATCACATTCAGTAGATGCCCTTTTCGGGAGAACACTTAACTCTGTCCATTTAACAATCCATTCCTTGCCTTTTGCTTTTGAAAGTGCATTGACATTTGCCCTTCTTATTTCTGTAAGCAGTGTCATAAAGCTTAATTTCAATCACAAGGTTCAGCAGCTCAGAAAATTTGTACCCTTCCATTCCTCTTGTGATGAAAAGAAATACATTTTTTTCCAGCAGGGAAAGGGGTAATGAGGTAAAGATTTAGTGTTCACGATTATGAGTGGTTTCTGTGGTTAATCAACTTGTCTTTTTAAAAAGTGTCTTTGTCTATATGTTCAAAGTATAATTGATGTTGATATAAAGCATATTTTTTAGTTTCTGTTAATTTTAGACAAAATGTTATCATTGGTTAATTAGCATTAACAAAACACAAGTGCTACTAACTCATTTAACCGTAATTCATTTTAGTTTCAAACATACTGACAATTTTTGCTTTATTTAAATATTCTGAATGGATAATTCTTTCATCAGTGTTTATTATTTTTCATACCATTTATTTTTCTTTTTCAGTACAAATGGGAAAATGTATTTAAGGAATAAACAAATTCAAATTAAAGTTGAGTACACTTTGTATTAGTTTCCTATGGCTGCTATAACAAATTACTATAAACTAGGTAACTTGGAACAACAGACGTTTGTTCTGTTACAATTTGGGAGGCTAGAATTGTGAAGACTGTTTCGCTGGGCCTAAATGAAGGTACTGGCAGATCCATCCATGCTCCCTCCAGAGGCTCTAGGGGAGAATCCATTCCTTGCTTCTTCCAGCTTCTGGTAGCTGTCCACATTCCTTGGCTTGTGGCCACATCGCTCCAATCTCTCCCTCCATGGTCATACTGCCTTCTTCTCTTCTGTGTGTCAAACTTTCCTCTGCCTCCCTCTTATGAGGATACATGTGATTACATTTAAGATCTACCCAGATAATCCAAGGTAGTCTTCTCATCTCAAGATTCTTAATTTAACCACACCTGCAAAGTCCTTTTTTTCCATATAAGGCAACATTCACAGGTTCCAGGGATTAACCCATTGATATCTTTAAGGGGGCCACTATTCAACCTACCATTCCCTTCTGAAGTACATACAGGGCCACATATGATTTCTGTGGGCCATAGACACTTTTGTTTTTGTGGTCCTTTCCTCCAAAAAGAAATTTAAAATTATATTTTGACTGCAGTGATATAAACATAAATATTCATATACTCACCATTATCATTAATATATGTGTATTATTATTGTGTTCATTTTTTCTTCTGATGTTAAAAGAAATTAAAATGAAAACATTTTTGTGGACCCCTAAAAGTGCTATGGGCTCTAGGAACTCTGCTTAATGGAAAAGTCAGTCCTGTATATAGAAAACCTATAAGGTCTGTGGACCTCAGCAGCTGATAAAATTTTAAAGTACACAAGTGGGCTTCCCTGGTGGCGCAGTGGTTAAGAACCCACCTCCCAATGCAGGGGACACAGGTTCAATCCCTGGTCTGGGAAGATCCCACATGCCGTGGAGCAACTAAGCCCGTGCACCACAACTACTGAGCCTGTGCTCTAGAGCCTGCGAGCCACAACTACTGAAGCCCATGCGCCCAGAGCCCGGGCACCGCAACAAGAGAAGCCACCGCAATGAGAAGCCCACGCACCACAATGAAGAGTAGCCCCTGCTCGCCACAACTAAAAGAAAGCCCACACGCAGCAACGAGGACCCAATGCAGCCAATAAATAAATAAATAAATAAATAAATAAATAAATAAATAAATAAACAGACTTTAAAAAATAATAAAAAAATAAAAGTACACAAGCTCGGGAAAGAATTCTAATATATACATATGTTTCTTAATTGCACTTAGGTTTTCAAAATTCACATGATTTCTGCTCCAGTTTAGATGTTTTCCATTTTCTAGGCTCTATCATTTTTCTATCATGTAATCATTAAAAAGGAAAAGATGAAATCTTTTTAAGTCTATTTCTTCCATACCTCACTGATACGAAAACTGAGAAAAATAATGTGTATGATTTTAAAAAATGTGATAAAAATTGTTTCATTCTGTGTCATCTCACTGCAGATTCTGCACGTAACAATACATACCCCATTGTGTTTGCTTTCTTTTAAAATTTTAAAGATTGGGTGTAAGAGAGAAGTAACACTAATAACATTGAACTAAATCACACAGCTTCAATGTGACCTGGTTGGACGTCACCCAATTTACGCCTTGTCCAAATTAGGTTTCTCAACAATAATGTTGTTCTACTATCAAATGGTTCATAATTGCTAACACAGTTCATTTGTGGTTTGCAGAACTACATTTCCTTTGGCAATACAAGGAGAGTGAGAAATCATACAAATTTTTATTTTCACTGTGTTATGAAAGATTATGTTAATCAAAAAAATCAAGCTTGGGTATCTAACAGCAAATCAAAGTTTGTTTTTTTCTCCTGTAGTAGGAAAATGCTATTATTATTGTGCATGGCTTTTCAACTAGGAATTCAACAACCACATATTTTTATAAAACGTAAGCTTTGTTTCACAAACTCAGTTCATTAGTTTTAATAAGCTCTTCTGATTTACATAATGCAACAGATGATATTTTATATTATATTTTATTACCTCCAGGACAGTTTTATCTACACCTAAACTAAAATGTGCTATTGCACACTTTATATTTATTCATTGCTTTCTTTGGGAGAACAGAATGAGTAATTACATATGGAAAGGATAGATGAATATATCATAAAATATACTTATTAAAGACTATTCCTATGTTATTTTCAAATTGAATTAAATTTTTCATGCTATTATACAGTTTACAACATTCTCAGTCTCACATAGTTATGAAATCAGAGTAGTAATAACAATAGTTAAACTTTTGGCTTCACATGTATTATCTCATTCACTGCTCATGACAAAATTTGAAACAGTTTCTTTCATTATTCCATTTTATTGGTGAGGAAACTGAGGCACAGAGCAGTTAAGTAATTTGTAAAGATCACAAAGCTAGTAAGTAATGAAGTTGGGATTTAACCCTAAGTTAGGTCTGTCTGCCTACAGAGCCTATACATTTAACCACCATATTATACTGCTTCCACATAGACTATCTTTCCATGTTATTATAATATTTTAGTATTCTACTTTTCTGTTGAAAATGCCAGTGATCATACAAAGTTTTCGATGACTGCAAAGTAATAACCAAATTCAATTAGTAAGACACATGTATGTCATGAATCAAATGCAGAATACACTCAGCAAGTTAACTAAAGTTTGCAGTTTAGTGGGCTGAAGAATGGGATTAAAAATGACAACATTTTGATAGCCTTGTAGATAAAGCTGTTTGTTTTACTTTGTTACAAAGTAACAGACTGGACCAGTAACCCCATCAGTTTCATAAATATATGGAAGACACAAAGAGGATTTGGGCAGAGAAGATGGACAACTCATAACAAATCTGTTGTTTCTACTAAAAAGGAAACCAAAGATTATGTCCCGCTGAGGAGGTAACAGTAGTGCCACATTACAATCAGAGGACAACATTAAAACATAAAAGAGCCAAAGGCTTTAATTGAAAGCACTGTTTGCTATCCATTGCTGTTTTAAAAATGGGGGTATCTCTATTACTACATGATACCAGAAGAAGTAAGATAATAATAAGAAGAAAAATAATAATAATACATGTATGAATGTTTGCAGAATGCCAAAGCACTCTTTGGCTCACCCCCTCATGCTGCTCAAATTCACAAATCGTTTTGATACCACAGAATCTAGGAGTTGGAAGAGATTGTGAGAGTTCCTGAGCACAGCTTATGAGCAGTGCAGAGTTTCCCTCTACATTATGCCTGGTAGGTAGATATCCAGTCTCTGCTTAACACTGCCAGTGACTAGCAGCATGAAAAGTAGTTCATTCCATTATTGTACAGTAATTTTAGATTTTGTTGTTTTAGCAGACTGTCTGTACTTCCATTTATTAGGCCTAGTTGGCTTTCTGAAGAAGACAAAATTAGACGTAATCTGTTCTCCACATGACAGTATATATATATACTTTTTTGTGGTACGCGGGCCTTTCACTGTTGTGGCCTCTCCCGTTGCAGAGCACAGGCTCCGGACACGCAGGCCCAGCGGCCGTGGCTCACGGGCCCAGCCGCTCCGCAGCATGTGGGATCTTCCCGGACCGGGGCACGAACCCGTGTCCCCTGCATCGGCAGGCAGACTCTCAACCACTGCGCCACCAGGGAAGCCCCGCATGACAGTATTTTAAGGTAGCAACTATGTTTTTTTCTCTTCCTTCGGCTAATCACTGCAGATTATGTTAACCACTCTTCGTATGGAATGTTTTCATAGAAAGAATATGCAACTCTTAATTTACTTCCCCATTTATTCTGGGCCAAAGATCACAAGATGAACCTTGTAAGTTTTAAGAGAGAAAGGAGTCCCCTGTTTCATATCTGCAGCTTTCCCTCAATACTGAAGTTATTATCTATTTTTTTCCTGAAGCAGATCTCATGAGAAAAAAAATCTTCCTCTGATATTTCACTATGCATGTTCTTAAGCAATCTGAAAAGAGAATGTCTTTGCCAAAATTCTTGCTTGATTCAGAGGCATTTGAATTTGTTGTATCTGATCATGCATCCATGCAGTTAAAAGGTTTTCCACCTCACGTATCAGCCCAGCACACTTTCTTTTAACTGTTGATTATATTGGCTTTGTGCCTACCTTACAGTTTCATCCTCATACTGGCATCAATTACAGTCCCTAGGATGCCATAAACATGAGTTTGTTTTTTTTTTTTCACTGTGTGGATCTGAGTCAAGATGAGGTGAGGAGAAGGCTTGAAAGTCAAGCATTCAAAAATTAAGGATAGCCTATCTCTTATCCCCTGAGACCAACGTTCTATTCAGAAACCTGAAGCCATTTACTTGTCTCCAGTCTTCTCATCACATATGCTTTCTCAAACTCTCAACCCTCTATTGCCTTGAACTTCCTCCTTCCTCCCATTCTTCCAGTGGGGATAGGGTTCCCCTCTCCAACCTTCCAACATCTTCCACCCTTACAATGCTTTCCACTATGCCAATCTGTTTCATGATAAACAACCTACCTCTTCTCCTTTGTTCCTGTTGTTTGTTCTCTCCCAAAGACAAGGAAGTTTCCCCTAAGAAGTCCTCTGGAGGAAAAGCTACTCATCCTTATGCTTTGGGTGAGGGGAGAGGACACGGTGTTCCTGGGAATAAGTATTAGCTAGCTCTCCTTTACTGCTTTCAAAACTTTACTTCACCTTCCTGCTAACATCTCTTGTTCTTGAGGATGGCTTTACCATTCTCTAACGTACTCCATTACTAGAATCCACAGATTTCCCGGTCAGTTTTCCAAAGTTTAGTTTTTAGAAGCTCAATCAGCTTGCAGATGCTTTTTCTGGGATAGAAGACAGTTATATCTGGAAGTTAGGATGAAACAAACAAAAATTTGTAGGACTGAGTTTGGAGTCTGTTGCCACCTGCTACTGACTCTCCTGATATCTAGAGTATATTCATTCATTGTCTTCATTTATGCTTCCTTGCCTCCTTTTGCTAAACTACCCTAGGCAACAATCAGGATTTGCAAGTAAGGGGTTCTCACCAAGGTCTTCAATGTCTGCTTGTTGACAAATCTAGTTGATACATTTTTTTTTAGACATACCAGTCAAAGGCTGTAGGTCATTCTTAAATGATCTCTTACTTTGGCTCTTATGACACTATTTTGCTCTAGGTTATCCTTTTATCTCTTATACTCCTCTGACCATCCCCTACATGTTGATGTTCCTCCCATTCTGTCCTAGGGTCTCTTCTGTTTTTACTTTTTAAAAAAAGAATTAATTAATTTTATTTTTGGCTGCATTGGGTCTTCGTTGCTGTGCGCGGGCTTTCTCCAGTTGTGGTGAGCGGGGGCTACTCTTCGTTGTGGTGCGTGGGCTTCTCATTGCGGTGGCTTCTCTTCTTGTGGAGCACGGGCTCTAGGTGTGCGGGCTTCAGTAGTTGTGGCTCGGGGGCTCTAGAGCATAGGTTCAGTAGTTGTGGCACACAGGCTTAGTTACTCCACAGCATGTGGGGATCTTCCTGGACTAGGGCTCAAACCCGTGTCCCCTGCATTGGCAGGCAGATTCTCAACCACTGCACCACCAGGGAAGCCCCTCTTCTGTTTTTACTTTATACCTTTTCTTTTGGAAACAGAATCCCTTTCTTCTCATCTCACTCCATTCACCACCATTCCCCTGATTCTGAACCTGTCTGTTCTCTCTGGTCCTTCAAGGTTCAGCCCAGGAGTTCTTTCCTCTAAGGACTCTTTCTTGACTCATTTCCCTTCTGCCTCTTAGAGCCTCCTACAGTTCTTTGCCTTTAGAATATATATTCATTAGATCTTAACTTTATTTTGTCTTAACTTTTTGAATGTTACTTTCTTTAAGGCCTATGGTATGTTAACTGTCTACGTTTTTTTTTTTTCCTTGTTTATTCAGTTTAAAAGAGGTCATTCTCTCTGAATGCATCTATTGCTATCATTTCCTCAATTAGTTTTGCATTGTTAGTAAACATAAAGTCCAAAGCAATGTTTCCCATTGGTGCTTTCTCCTTCTTTCCTTGTGAGGAATTAAATCGTCAACAACAATTAAGACAGGAATATTTAAGTGTTTTTACTTTTAGCATAAATAACTCTAAAATATGTATATAGGTGAAACTCTAATCCCTATGATGTCTTGCCTAGGTAAGAACTGGGGTATTTTAAAACAGATATCTACCATAGTCTCTGTCTATTTGGGTAGTGTATATATGCTTTTAAAAATCATATAAATTCTCCCTCTTTTTCCTTTAACCTAATAAAATATCTGCACCACATTTCTACACTAAGATTCTTGGATTTTCATATGGGTGCTCATTTTGATGAACTGTGTCATAACACAATTCTTATTCTTTATTTCCATCATTGCCTTCTAATTATGAATCACATTTGTAGTAGGCAGCATTCTAAGATGGGCCCAAAGATTCCTTCCCTCTGGTGTACAGGCCTTACATAAGCTCCTCTTCTTAAATATGATCAAATCTATGAATATGATGAGATATCACTTCTCTGATTAGGTTACTAATCAGTTGACTGTGAGTTAATCAAAAGCAAATGGGCTTGGCATAATCAGGTGAGCTCTTTAAAAGAAGGTGAAACATCAGAGACACTTCTGCTGACCCAGAAAATTCACTTTCTCCACTTTTCTGAGCCTATCACTACTACAGTTTAACAGTGTTTCCCAAATTTCCCTGATGATAAGAATCCATGTTGTGAACCTCCATCAGTGATAGATCACATGACAAGGAAATGTGGGCAGCTTTAAGACCCCACACCCAGTGAATGAGGATCTTCAGGAGGAGGGGCTCGGTTATCTGTTTTGTCAATCATTCCTTCTAGTGAATCTTATCCAGGAAATTGGGGAAATGCTGGTTTATACCATGGTCCAGAAAACCAGCTTATCTTATTTGACACAGCTATGGAACCACCTGATAAATCACTGTATTCCTTAATGCTTACAAAATCATGATAGTCAACTGGAAAAAATGAAAATTCCACTTGTGTCCCAACACCTTCCATTTCCTACCCCAAATTGAAAAATTACTGGAGATTTTACTATTGTTTAGTCTGGTAATAAAACATATTCTACAAGGCCTCACTATGTTTGGGTTTCATCCTCTTCACCCTACTGGTGAGGGAGGTATTCCCACCCTATGGTTATGGAGAAGGCTGAACACATTACACCCAACACAGGACAGATGAGATTAGATGCAGTATATTAATCACATATACTCACAGTCTGGGGCAGGAGACACCACATGCTATGCAACATCATACAGAGTGGGGATGGGGTTGTACTCAGGAACCAAGTGAAGAACCAGGGGCTGCAGGAAGCAGGCTTTATATTATCAGGAGGGAGGGGTGACCCCTGGTGCCCTTGGAGGATGTGATTGGTTTGTTTGAATAATTCCACAGACTGACAAAGAACTGAAGCTCACTACTCAGGGATAAGCAGGAACTGTGCCTGCTCTCCTGGATAAGGACAGTTGTTAGACAAGGGGACCTCCTCCAAGGGAGCAGAGGAGGGAGGAAAAATATGGTTGGGCTATTTGAGGCGCTCCTGGTTTCACGAGATGCCAAAGCAGCACATAATTTGAGGCCTTAATTTTAGGCCTTACACCACACACAATCTCTAATGAACAGTGGCAGGCAAGACCCTCAGTATACCCTGAAGATGTGTACCTAGAAGGGCTTATGCCCCACTTAACCATGCTGGATGAGTGAACCTTTAATATATATTTACATGTAACCATATTTCATTTGCAATATTGATAACAATAAAAAATTTAGGTTCTTAGACTCCTAGCTGAATGCATATCATGCATTTATTCCCCGTTAAAATATCAAATTTTCAGGGGGCTTCCCTGGTGGCGCAGTGGTTGAGAGTCTGCCTGCCGATGCAGGGGACACGGGTTCGTGCCCCGGTCCGGGAGGATCCCACATGCCACGGAGCGGCTGGGCCCGTGAGCCATGGCTGCTGGGCCTGCGTGTCTGGAGCCTGTGCTCCGTAACGGGAGAGGCCACAACAGTGAGAGGCCCGCGTACCGCAAAAAAAAAAAAAAAAAAAAAAAAAAAATCAAATTTTCAAAATTATTAATGGAAGCGGGATATTAAACTATGTTACCATGAAGTTAAAGTCTTCTTTCAGTATAATTCATTTCAATTGTACTTAAAATATCTCACAGAATAGAAACATTGAGAAGACCATAATGCATTATATCAAATAAATTTGTGTCCGTCTTATTTCTAGGAAGTTGTTAAAGGACATATTTGTCTAAATAAATTTACCCCTGGCTGCAGCTTCAGAAACAAAGAGCAGAAAGCCATTAGGTCTGTTGTTTCATTTTTCTGATAAGAGGAAAGTAGACAATTCTTTCTCTATGAAAAAAAATTAGCCATAAAACTTTTTTTTTACTTTCCATAGCACTTGCAAAACTTTTCAAACCGGGCCTTCCCTGGTGGCGCAGTGGTTGAGAGTCCATCTGCCGATGCAAGGGACACGGGTTCGTGCCCCAGTCCGGGAGGATCCCACATGCCGCAGAGCAGCTGGGCCCGTGAGCCATGGCCGCCGAGCCTGCGCGTCCGGAGCCTGTGCTCCACAACGGGAGAGGCCACAGCAGTGAGAGGCCCGCGTACCACACACACACACACACAAAAACTTTTCAAACCTGACACATCTGCCCTCTTCTTTTCCTCCCTTTCTGCCCCACCTTATGATATTACCCGCTAGGGGAGGTTGTTTCCTTGGTAAAGAATCATTGCTGTAGCCTTCAGTATAGCCATGAGTGTGATTAGAGACAGAGCAGTTGATAACCACTGTGTAATAGTATAGTATTTCCCTCCCTTTCCCCCTCCTTCCCTTCCTCTTCCCTCCTCCTTTTTCTCTCCCTTATTTTCACCTTACTACTGTTGCAAGTTAATTGAAACTTATAAAAAGGACTTCAGCTTCAGGTTATGAAAGAAGGCAGTAAGATAAATGAGTCCTGAAGCGAAGTTCTCATGGCCTAGAGTTGCAAGAGGCTTAAAAGTCTGAAGTCTTAGAGCTATAGAACTTCTCTGGGGTGGATATAATTCTAAAGCACAATTCAGGGTGATCTAATGAGTAGTATTATCAAAACAACCAAAGTGAGAATTAAGAATAAGTTTAAAGTTTTGCTTCTGTTGAGGATTTCTGGGATGTTCAGGGATTTTCTTCCCCAAAAGCTTACTTCATAAGCATAATCTTTAAATATTATATTTTAAAAGTATATCTATACATATCTTATAAAGAAGAAAAATAAAGGTATATCTATTTGAGACACAGGGGAAAACATTATTGTTTGGACCCAGTATTCCTATTCATAGTACCTTTGCCAACTGGGAGTAGTGATCCTATTTGTGATAAAAGCAACTAAATGAAAAAAACCCTAACTCTAGTGAGCTGAACTTACAAACCTCAAGTTATACAGTAATTGCAAACACTATGTATGTCAATGTAATAGTTGCAAATGTGAAACATGATCTACTTTAAATCATAATTAATGAGATGGGCAATAGTTCAGAAATGTAATGTTTCCATTTAAAAGATGTTAAAATTCATTACTATATTAGCGTCATATTTTTAAATTTTTTGGACACTGGGTTTAGGCCCAGAGGAATTTCGAAAATCAAAATTGACAGTACATATTTAACTACCATAACCACTCAGCAGTTATGCTTAGCTGCTATATTCTCATCCAATAACTCCACAATCTAGGAACTTCTGTGCATATTGAGATTCCTATGGAAGTTATAGCATTAATGAAATTGAGTTTTAAATTTCCCTAGGCTCAACCTAGACATTAAGAATATAAATGTAAATTAACAGAGAACTAGCAGTCCTGAATACTAACACTCAAATCACATTCATTTCCATTTAAATTTTACACAGACGTCAGGGAAACAATTTCTCCTCCTTTCCTCCAAAGAAATTATATTAATAATTTTGGCAGTCTTCCTGTGAAGGTACAATGTGCAACATCGTTACCTTACTTAGAAAACAGGCATATTGTAAACTAACACTTGGTAGATTACATTTGCTTTGCTAGTGGGACAATTTTAGAGGCTATACTTAAATAGGCTACTCCTGCTTTGAGGAGATTCTAAGTTTAAAAATATGAGTTGAATATACTTACTAACCAATAGTTTGTTAATGGCATATATTACTACCAGGTATATCAAAAAGAAGCATAAAGTAAATAGTCAAAACAACAACAACTCTGCATAATGATATAACTAGTAGCTCCCCCATCTTTCTAGAAGATTCTGCCATGATGAGAGTGTTGTATGTCTCTAACGTGGCTTTACTCATCCTTCTTTCTTCCTCCTTTCCTTCAGATTAGACAAACAAAAGAAAAGGGGGTAAGAGTAACAAACTGCTGGCTGCTTAGTGTTTGGTTTACTTGATGTTTGGTAAAGGAGGGTGTCTACTATAGATAGACAGACAGGTCCAAGTAGTTTGGGGCTCCTGGGGGTCAGGTGGATACCAAGAGCAATCCCTGGTGAAAGTGAAAGTTTTCCAGTGAGTAGCTCCGTTCCAAAGTTGTTTATCTGAAACATGTATTAGGTATGGTTGAGTAAGTAGGACAATGAGAGCAAGAAGCTTAGCTTATGTGTCCTAGCTCTTGGGCCCTTCACTCAAGATAATAATTTGATCCTCTTTATCTGCCTCATGGGGCTCCCAACCGAATTTCTCTGTGAATTTCTCACATGGACTCTCTTTTCTGATGAAAGTTTATTCCTTGGTGTTACAGATAATTTTCTTCTGGGAAATACATTATCAAATATTGTTATGTAACAATAATCCAAATTCATAATCAATTTTCCAGAGCATTCCTGATAGACATGTGGGGTCATTATAAAAAATTCTGTGTAGTGGAAAGATCTTGAAAGTTCATATAGGTGAAAAAAGTGCACAAATACTCTTCTTTTTTTAACCACAAAAAAAGTTTAAAAAAGAAGGATGAGAGAGGAAGCGGAATGCCTTCCTGGAGAGATGTCAAAACACACTATAAAACAATGTTAATATAGGATGGTATTCATTCAGGAAAGTCAGTCAAATCCATGGAGCATAACTGAGAATTTTTAAAAAAGATGTAGGGCCTCCCTGGTGGTGCAGTGGTTAAGAATCCACTTGCCAATGCAGGGGACACGGGTTCGAGCCCTAGTCTGGGAAGATCCCACATGCCACGGAACAGCTAAGCCTGTATGCCACAACTACTGAGCCTGTGCTCTAGAGCCCGTGTGTCACAGCTACTGAGCCCACATGCTGCAACTACTGAAGCCCGTGCGCCTAGAGCCCATGCTCCGCAACAAGAGAAGCCACCGCAATGAGAAGCCCACGCACCACAACGAAGAGTAGCCCCTGCTCCCCACAACTAGAGAAAGCCCACACTCAGCAACGGAGACCCAATGCAGCCAGAAATAAATAAATTAAATAAATAAATTTTTAAAAAATGTATAAACGTATGCTCATTTGGTTTATCATGAACTTCAGATTACTGAGAAAAGGACGGACCTGTCATTAAAGGTTTTGGGACAAGTGGTCAATCAAATGGAAAAAAAAAATAGGCTGTACCCTAACTAGAAGCCACTAAAAAAATAAACATTAGAGTCATGGTCTTAAAACATATTGAAAATAGTAGAAGAAAATAATGGATATTCTAAAAATATGTGGGTGGTAAAATATTCTTAAGCAAAATACAAAACCCAGACTCCATGAAAGAAAAGACTGACAGATTTGACAACACCAAATGATAGACTGAGAGAAGATACCGACAACATATACAAAAGAGTAATGCCTAGAATATAACAGAGTTCCAACAAACTCATGAGGAAAAGGAAGATAATTTATTAGAAAAATGAGACAATGACATAGGTACTTCACAAAAGAAATTTTAAAAGGCAATAATCATATGAAAAAAAGTTCGGCAAATATGTAGTAATCAAGCAAATACGTAGTAAAACGTCAGTGAGAAAAAACAAAAACAAACAACAACAAAGCAATAAGATATTTTTGTCCACCAAATTTAAAATGTTTGATGATGTACAATGTTGTTGAGTATAGGGGAAATGCACACTTTCACACACTTTTGCCTTTTTGAAGGGAAATTTGGCAGTATAGAGCTCGGTCTTTAACTCATCACAGCCACTCTTGGAATCTATTCTAAGGAAACTCTCATACAAGTATGCAAAGATTTCTAATAAATAAAAAAAGAACGAATTCAAGAATGTTTATTATAGCATTATTTGTAAAAGGAAATAATTGGAAACTACCTGCATGTCCATCAATAGAAAATGGTTAAATAAATTATAGTACATCCACAAAATGGAATACTATGCAGCTGTTTAAAAAAGGAGATAGATCTGTAGATACTGATATATCACCTTGACTGATTTTTAAGTAGAAAAGGCAAGTTTCAGAATCTACCATATAATGTGATCCAATTTAGGTAAGGAAAATGCACCTGAACATATTTATATACATAAATGTGTAGAACTAGGACTAAAGTAATGCATATCAAATTGTCAACAGGGTGAAAGTAGCAGCAAGATTAAGGAGAGTTATAGCAGAGTAGTTAAGTACATAGGCTCTGTGGTCACAGAATTTAGTGGCCTGCTACTTACTAGCTATGTGACCTTGGCAAGTTAGACCTCTAAGTTAAGCTCTCTGTGCCTCAGTTTCTTTATCTACAAGATGGTGGTGATATTATTGCTTACCTCAAAGACTTGTGAGGTTTAACTGAGGCAATGTTATATAAAGCACTTAAAATGAAGCCTGGTCATAGTATAAGCTTACTGTGTAAGAGTCTGCTATTATTGTATGTCTTAAACATTTTGCAACAAGAATGCATTCATGGATTTCTTATTAACAAAAAAGGAAAAAAAAATGAGAATGGGACAGAAATGCTTCTAAATAAAAAAGGGAAAAAAGGAAAAAATTATATCACCTGCACTGGAATTTTAACTATATCAGAATCCAGTAGAACATTGAATTTATAATAATTCATATCTGAAATTGTGCCTATGGTACAAAGAAAAGCATGGCCACATTATTTTGCAGCTCCTCATACCAAGAGATGAACAGTCTATTTCTCCAGTCCTGTGATTTTCTTTGAATAATAGAACCCAGAAGAAGCAACACTGTGTGTGTTCTAGAGCCTAGGCCTTTCCAGGCCTTGTAGCTTCTACATTTGCCATCCTGGGATGCTGCCCTGTGGAGACCATGTGGAGAAGAACTGCCAACTAAGGCATGCAGACAGCACCCAGTACCTATTGCCACCTTGTACCTTTGAGCTCAGCCAACCCTCCTGCTGAATGTAGCCACATGAATGTGTCAAGGAAAAATCAGCAGAGCAAACGTGTAGTTAACCTACAGAATCATGAGAAATGATAAACTGCTGTCGTTTTAAGCCACTAAGTTTTAGGGTCATTTGTTATGCAACAACAGTTAACCGATACAGAGGATATGGCATTTCATGGAGACACCACACGGAGAGAGGTTGACACCTCAGTTGTTCGTGCCAACCCAGCTAAGTCACCAGACACATAAGGCCATGTGATCTGCCAACTAAATGCAGCTACTTGAGTGAGCCCAGACAAGACTAGCAGAAAAAAATTCCCATCTCACCCACAAAATCGTGAGAAATGGTAAAATGTTGTTTTAAGCTATGAAGTTTTGAGGTAATTTGTTATGCAGCAGTAGATAATTGATACCATATCCAAAAAGCCTAATTTATTAGATACATAGAGAGAATCTCTTTCAAGCACAATATTACCTCTTAGACATTCCCACGACATGGACTAAGAACAATGTTAAATCAAGGCACCAGATTTTAAAGAATATGAGGTAGGAAGCTTGATAATTACAATTAAACTTGATCAAAAAAACATATTACAGACTTCTCTTAATTCTTCTCATTATTTTAATCCTTTGTTTTAGAAGTAAAGTTGTTAAATTCAGGATTTATCCCCAGTTATTTCTCAAGGACCTACTATGTATAACTAAGACATATAGAAGGCCATGTCCCTGCCCTTGAAGAAATAAAAGTACAATGGGAGAAATAAGCATCTAAATGACTAACTGTAATACAAAGGAGAATGGGATACGGGCCAAGAGAGGAAAAGTACTTTAGCAGTTCAGAGGAGAGAGAGCATTTCAGGATGGAAGTTCAGGGAGGGCTTCTTGGAAAAGGTAGTAATGGATATAAGTCTGATAAATATGAATAGACAGCTAGAGATGGAGAAGGATGCAGGATTCTTTTTACCTACATAATTCATAGGTTTTATTCACAATTGTACTTGAACGGAAGGATAGACTGCCCCACTGTAACTAACTGTCCATTTGATGGCCCGTGGGATAAACTGTACTTTACACAGTTTCAAGATGGCGGAGGAGTAAGACGTGGAGATCACCTTCCTCCCCACAAATACATCACAAATACAACTACATGTGGAACAACTCCTACAGAACACCTACTGAACGCTGGCAGAAGACCTCAGACCTCCCAAAAGGCAAGAAACTCCCCCACGTACCTGGGTAGGGCAAAAGAAAAAACAGAGACAAAAGAATAGGGACGGGACCTGCACCAGTGGGAGGGAGCCGTGAAGGAGGAAACGTTTCCACACACTAGGAGCCCCTTCGCGGGCGGAGACTGCGGGTGGCGGAGGGGGGAAGCTTCGGAGCCGCGGAGGAGAGCACAGCCACAGGGGGGCGGAGGGCAAAGCGGAGAGATTCCCGCACAGAGGATCGGTGCCGACCGGCACTCACCAGCCCGAGAGGCTTGTCTGCTCAACCGCCGGGGGGGTGGGGCTGAGGGTCGGGCTTCGGTTGGAGCGCAGGGAGAGGACTGGGGTTGGCGGCGTGAACACAGCCTGAAGGGGGTTAGTGCGCCACGGCTAGCTGGGAGGGAGTCCCTGAGAAAACCATAATTCAAAAAGAGTCATGTACCACAATGTTCATTGCAGCTCTATTTACAATAGCCAGGACATGGAAGCAACCTAAGTGTCCATCGACAGATGAATATGAATAAAGAAGATGTGGCACATATATACAGTGGAATATTACTCAGCCATAAAAAGAAATGAAATTGAGTTATTTGTAGTGAGGTGGATGGACCTAGAGACTGTCATACAGAGTGAAGTAAGTCAGAAAGAGAAAAACAAATACCGTATGCTAACACAGGTATATGGAATCTAAAAAAAAAAAAAGAAAGGTTCTGAAGAACCTGGGGGCAGGACAGGAATTAAGACGCAGATATAGAGAATGGACTTGAGGACATGGGGAGGGGGGAGGGTAAGCTGGGACGAAGTGAGAGAGTGGCATGGACATATACACACTACCAAATGTAAAATAGATAGCTAGTGGGAAGCAGCCGCCTAGCACAGGGAGATCAGCTCGGTGCTTTGTGACCACCTAGAGGGGTGGGATAGGGAGGGTGGGAGGGAGGGAGACGCAAGAGGGAAGAGATTTGGGGACATATGTATATGTATAGCTGATTCACTTTGTTATAAAGCAGAAACGAACACACCATTGTAAAGCAATTATACTCCAATAAAGATGTTAAAAAAAAAAAGAGAGAGAACTGCAGTAGCCTATAGCATCTAGAACTTCAACCAATGTATTAGGTGTCCTAGAAAATTGATGAACCTACTTTGTGGTGGTATGTGACTCCTACCTATACCCATCCTGCAATTGGAATTCCTTTGGTAATAAAATAAAGTGGTCTTGGAGGAGTCTGCATTATTAAAATGATCATGACTGAAAAAATGTGTTTAAAGCAAATCTTGAGATAAATAAAATCATACCTTTAAATGAAAGGCATGAAGACGTATAGGATATGTAAGGGAGATTAGTTCTGTTTTAATTTTTTAATTGTAACTTTCTGATTATGAATTAGTACATACTTATTATGGAAAATTAAATATAGAGATAGAAAAAGGAAAATTAAACTTACTAACAATTTCATGAATCACTATTAATATTGTGATTTCCTTTTCCTAGTCCTTTCTCCATGCATCTATTTGTAAATAATTTATTTTTAGTCAATTCATATAAATCTCAGATTATGTGCTTTTGTAATCTCCCATATTTCCTATTTAAAAATATTTGGGGGATCAGTTCAGTTTTAAACAAGTTGAATTTGAGGTAATTGTGAAATATGAAGGAGGAAATGTCTAGCCAGCTGTTAGAGGTGGCACCTGGGAGGAATGCTGGGACAGGGAATATGGTCTCAAAGGTATCAAACTAGAAGTAATTATTGCACCCTGGAAATGGGGTGAGATCACCCAAACTTTTTACTGGGTTAAGAAAGCAATTGATTTGGTTGGAATAGAATAGATAATTTCAAAATGCATCATAGAGTAGTTGTAAGTAATCATTCTGGATTGCAATGTAAAAGTCAATTTCTTATTGTAAATCTAAGACTGAGCCTTTAGGAACAGAAAAAAATACTGATAGGAGGGAAACCACAAGCAGTTTTCAGAAAAGAAGAAGATCAGTGGTTGGCACTGGTCTCTGGACCCCTTTATACTCTAAAAATTTTTTGAAGACCCCAAAGTGCTGTTGTCTTTGCAGGTTATCTCTATTGATATTTATTTATCAGAAGTTAAAGCAGAAAGAAATTAAATATTTATGTACTGATGTACTTAATATAACAGTAATAAACTTAATACATGTTAAAATAAATGAGTTTCATGAAAAAGTACTATATTTTCCCAATTATTGAGAAGTTATATTGTTATCTTAAATACCTGGCTTAATAGAGCACAGCTAAATTCTCATATTTGTTTTTGCATTCAATTAATTGATGTACATTTGTAAGAGAATGTGAGTGAAAGGCAAATATTATCTTGGTATTATTGTGAAAATAATGTTGACTACACAGACACCTTAAGTCTCTAAGGAACTCCCAGGAGTCTCTGGACCAGAGAGAGGTCAGGAGGAATAAGGATAGAAAAGGGGTTACTATTTGAGAGTTGGCAAGTATCAGAATTTGACACAGGTAAAGAGCCATTGAACTGTAAATCAGATCATAACACATCCTCCCATTGTCCTTACGGCAAAATCCAAAATGCTTATCAAGGCCCCTAAACCCTTGTATGATTTGGCTCCTTCCTGCCTCTCCTTCCTCATCTTATGTCACTCTCCGCCACCCGCCACCCCCAGGACACTACTTATGTTCACTACACTCCAGATGCACAGGCTGTCCTTGTGTACCTTGACATTGCATATTTCTCATGTCGAATACCATAGATTCTTTACTCGGTGCCTGGAATGCTAACTACTACTCATTCATGCCTCAGATTAGTAGCTGCTGCCTCAGGGACGCCTACCTCAATCTAAATGGAGTCTCTTCCGTTCTCTTGCCAATACTGTGTTTCTTTCAGAGCCCTCATTGTGGGATTGGTTTTGTCCATCTCCTGCCAGTGGACTGTACTCTCCACAAAGGCAGGAACAGATATGTTTTCTTTATCACTCTCTTCCCAGTACTTAGCACTGAGTAGGTACATAGTAGGTATTCTATAAATCTTTGCCTAAAGAAAGTATGAATGAGAGAATGAAGATACGTATGGAGAACGTGTTTCCTTAATCTGAGAAGAAATTTTTCGTGTTTATTGTGTTGCATGCAACGATAGCATCTTAGTTCCCAATTTTCTTATAAAATGTGTTTAAAATCTGTTTATGATAGACTATCCTAATAATTGTTAGCATCTAATAGCAATTGTTAATGTATGTGGCTATAAAAGTCTTCTTATGGCCATGATTAAGCATGCATTTTAGAAGCACTAAATGCTTTAGTTATTTCAATACAAATTAATAGTTAACTGTAAGTCAATCATGATAATAATTCACTTAAAAGGTTATGACGATGAGGTCAAAAGTTAGAGAGAAGTTCAAGTGCATTTAAATGCCAACAGAACAATCCTAATTGTTCTATACTCTTTTCAAATTCTTTTTCTGGAGTGTAATTTCATCTCTCAAACGGAAATCATGGTACATTTTGAAATCAGTATTTCTCCTTTTCAACAACTGTGATAGTTAAAATGTGCCAAAAAGTAATATTCTTAAAAGTATTTATGATAAAAAGGCAAACACTAGCATAAAGCCAGCTTTCAGATCTGCAAGGGAAGGTACTATGTCATCTTTATGAGGGTACAAATTATTGTTATTGCCATATTTTTATGTGTATGCATATCAAATATATGTGAATTTCATATAAATTAAAGACCAAGGTGCCATTCTTTTAATTGTCTATAATTTTAAATTTAGGCAATTATTTGAATCCATTATATCAGTAATACAAATGAATTGCCACTACACCCTATTGAGAAACCTTGGTTTCTGAAGGTTATGATTAATCTGTATTAGGGATACATTTTATTTTAAGAGTAAGGTGCAGAGAGTAAGGTGCAGAAGCATTGTTGGAGCCCTTCCAGTAAGGGATATTCTGTATGAATGTACACTTCCATGAACAGAGCTTGCTATATGGAATACAAAGTGACTTGCTAAAGCCCAAAGTTAAAAAAAAAAAGTATTTTGCTTCTCCTTGGAACTCTAGCCAGAGAAGTGGATCCAGAGGATCCATTTGGGTACTAAATAGGGATAGGTAAAGAGAAGACTTTAATTGCCTTGTCTGTGGTTCTCCTGAGGCTTCAGTGTGAAAAATGTGTCTATCTGCTCTGAACATATGGATGCAGAATCATGGCCACAACCTGTCCACATCCAGGCTCAAGTGAACTTCCTTCAATGTGGCTGCTTCCCCCAGAGGGGTCCATAGCTAACTGGAAATGGGTACTCTCTAGCAGCAAACTGGTGACTGCAATTTTACAACTCTGTTTATGAAAACTGTATGGGTAGAAAATCATTAAGCTACCTTTCCTGCTTCCAATCATTGTAGCCAAAAATTGAGGTGCCAGCACCATTCATAATCTCTGGTAGTTAATCTCTAGACGACACTGTTATCAGTTGCAATAGGAAATGATGGTTCACCACAACAAGTATGTATTGAAGGTGTGCCTTTGAAATCATCTTGCCATTAGACAAGCAACCAAACAAAACTCCTCCATTTCAGATGGTTCACATTGATTTTCTTTATGTAATTGTTATTGAATTCAGTCTTTTAATATTATTGTACTTACACTTTTACTTATGAGGGTACTTAGAAACAAGATTGAAATAAGTGATATTTTCCATTTTCCATTCTTTGCAGAGAATGCAACCTATGGATTAAACAAATACTTCAAAAAATCAAATCTAAATACTATTCTCTAGGACTGAATTGTTCTAGGTACATGGTAACAGTCACTCATTTTATGCTTGTTGATTAGTGAATTGTTCACAAATCTTTGAACATATCTTAGCTTCTGTAATTTCTTTACCTATTCTCAGTGCTGGCACAGTTCCTGGCATATAGGAGATGCTCCATAAGCATTTGCTGAATTGAATTATGTAATTACATTAGTTCTGGGAATAAATGTATAAGGGTAGGTATGCATGCATGTGTGTGGTCTTTGTTAATGAAAAGGCAAATCTCTTAACAATTCCTAGCAAATTATTTGAATAATATAACCCAGGCAACTGGGTAACTGTCTTATACAGACTGCATGCTCCATTACAATTGGTTATATTTTCCTTCACATTGGCCATTCTGAAACTGGCAATTTAGTGTGGCTTCTTCCTGATATCCACATTTGAAATAGAAATTCTTGGTCCCATGAGCAAAACGACTTAAAAATTCAGCAATTTCCTGTCGCTTAAATGTGTCTAGGGAATCTCTGAAGTTGAATAAACGCTTTAGGAAATCCACCTACAGTATCAGGCTATGGACCTCCAGAAGCAGTAAATCAGTTCTTTGGAAATGGAGAAAAGTCACAGAGCCCTCTGTACTTTGGAATTAGAAAGGGAAACAATGTTTTTGAAGGGACTAAAGGGAGACAGGCGCAGACCAAATGAATTAAGGACTCCAGGGAGCTGTGGAAGATGGATAAGGAAAATGAGAGGGAAGAACGTGAGAGAAAACATAAGGACGAGGCGGTAGAGGAGAGAGTTTTTAAAAAATGATTAAACAGACTGCCGAATCGCCAGGAGAGAAACAAGCTGAGTTTCCTTTCATGAAATCCCTGGGGATCAACTGTCCCTTCCTCCCTATGTCTTCGAAAAGAGTAACAAAGAGGCAGCGAGTCTGAGCGTGATGATGATCATGGTTTTAAATCCTATATTCCATTTCCATGGCTGTTATGATTTGTCCAAGTCTCATTCTGCCAGAATTCCCTTTTCATTAATGAGGAGCTCTTTCTTTAATCATTGGTGACAGAGTTTCCTTAGACTCAGAGTGTTTCCAGTCACTGGAGAACTAACTGGCCAGATGTTTCTTTTTCCTCCTTCCAGAACTCTTAGATGGGAACTGGGGAGGTATCCTGAAAGTCTTTTCCCTCCACAGTTCATGGTTCAGGTAGTTCTTAATGAGAAATCTATATTTTATTTAGGAGATATATGTAAACATATCTCCTATATCTCCTAAATATATGTTTTCGTTTTGTTTTGGAGGAGAGTAGGGGGTTTTAGGAAGGTTCGTTTACATATTGGTGGCTAGACACAGGTTTTATAGCCATCCCTTCCCCGCTGCTTTTTCAGCCGCCCAACAGAGAGATGGTTCTGGAAGCAGTTGCTATCCCCCTACAGAGTCGAGTTGTCATCTTTTGTTTCTTTGTCGGCAGAGCGATGGGGTGGGCGTGGGAGGGGTGATGGTGAGCGGCTGGGATCCAAACGATTCCTGCCCGAAGCTGAAGGCAGTGTTTAAAAAGGGACGATGGGAATAAACATGCTCTTGCTTCCCCGATTCTTACCCTGAGAGTGTTCAGCTCGCTATATTTCCTCCCCTCGTTAGTGTGCTGGGCTTACAATGCTCCCTCTTTGCAAATACCTGTATCAAAAACCAGGAAGATGGGAACACACGGTTCCGAGATCTATCCCTGGCGTCACCCTATACTCTCTCTTTTTAGGAAACTGAATCCGGTCCCCCTGCTAGGGAGCGCAGAGACCATCCAGCCCGGAAGCCGTTCTCACGCAGCTGCCACCACCCAGGGAGAAGAACAGCTGGAAGCTTTGGTGCGCGCCCACCGCGCCGCGAGCAACTCTTCCCGGTAATTAGCGCCAGCCAAGGCTCCAAATGTGCCTTATTGCAACCCCTAGCGGGCTCTCAACTCAGCAGTAGCTTCTCGCTTTCCTGTCCCTGCTCTTGAGGAGAAAAATTACAAACATGCGTGCACACATACGCATTCACACATGCCCTTCTTTCTTCACTCAAGAAAACCATCAGTAACGTCTGTCTCCTAAAGATTCAACTCTTCGCGCTCTCTTTTCTTTACCTAGAGGCCAGCAGCCCCTGCAAACACACACGAGGCTCTCTTTGCTGCTTTGCGCGCCCCCTACCTGCCTACGGCGGGGGTGGCGCTGGGGGGAACGGGGGTCTGGGAGTACACTAGACTCCTGTTGGTGCAGCTCCCCTGGCTCGGCACTTGGTATCTCCCACGGTCTTCCTCTAGCTGGGAAGCCAGGAAGGAGAAGGCGACTGTGGGCGTCGCCGCCGCCCTTCACGGAACCGGAGCCAAACCCCAATCCCGGACCAACTTCTCCCACCTCAGACTCACATCTGGCCCAGCCGTGCAGATGTTGGCGGCTGGAGAGTTCCTCCACGCGAGGCGCCCCAAGTCCTGAGCATGCCCAGTAGGACTCCTTAGGCTCCCAAAGAGAGTCTCTGGGCATGCAGATTCCGCTTTTCCGCTTTTTCGAGGAAGCTGAAGACAGCGGGAAGGGAGGGATCCAGGGCTTGGGGCAGCGGGCTGGGTTCGTCCGGGTACTTGCCCTCGTGCCTGGCTGGGTGAGGGGCGGAGCGGGTTGGGGAGCCCAGGGACCTGGGCGGCCAGGCTGGGTCGAAGCTGGAGCGCAGGGCCCCTCTCCAGGGGGAGATTATCAGCGCTGACCCGACGCGCCGCCAGGAGGCTGCTGCATGTGGCCGGCCGGCCTTGGCGCGCTGGGGTCACACTGTCAGCGGGAGGCAGTCGGCGGTGCTCTCACACGCACGCACGCTAGAAAGCTTGGGGGCCTCTTACGCACCGCACTCACGGGCTTGGCTTTTCTGGAAGGCGGGGAAGAGGAGGAATCCAAACAAATTTCTCTCTCTCTCTCTCTCTCTCTCTCTCTCTCTCGGTCTCTCGCTCGCTCGCTTTTTTTTTTTTTTTTTCCCAAAGTTATACTGGCAAGAGACTTTGCATTCTTTCTAAGTCAGTCCTCAGGCTTTACACATCGCGGTAGCGTTCGCGCTCCTGTGTGTGTGTGGGGGGGGGTTGTGTGTGTGTGTGTGTGTGTGTGTGCAACAGCGCGCGCGTTTGTGTATGTCATGACTATAAAACACTGTTCCAGGTTGCTTTGGGGATGACAAACACTCCTCCGAACCACCCCCACCCCACCTAACCCTCCGGAAAAAATAGAATCTGGTCATGAGAGTACCCTGGCCGGGAACTCATTGTGGTACGAAATCTAAATTTTGTTGATCCTTATTTCCTTCCTCTGCTCCCACCCCCAGCTTTCTCCTTCCCTCTCTCCACCCTCTAACACCCTGATCTTTCTCATCTCGATTTCCCTTCCTTTGCCCACTACCTGGTCCCTAAGCCCTCCTCCTCCGGAGCTCCCCCCCCGCCCCCCCATCTCAGCTGCGGCTAAAACCTGGAGTCTTAGTGGAAAAGGAAAAAAAAAAAACCTTGGCTGTGGAGCTGTCAAACCGGGCATGCTCAGTAGACAGGGCAGGTTTTTTGGTCTCGAGTAGCGGAGAAACATTTTTTGCACCACCGCGACCAGCCTTAGAGCGCGGCGGCGGCGGCCACGGCAACATCAGCACAGCCATCAGCCGTGCAGAGGCCCCGCACCCGGGAGCGCGGCGGGCTCCGGCTTAGCCCGGAGTTCACCTCCGAGTGCCCCGGAGGCTGGGCTCACCCCTTCTGCTCGCACACACACGCACACTCTCTTTCACGGACACAAACGCGTATACACACTCTCGCACCCACGTACGACCCCGGGCGCAAGCACCCTCCTGGCAGCAATCGTCCGCTGGCGCGGTAGTAGCCAGGTTCGGTCCCTGCCCCCGGCGGCTGCCGGCTGAGAGCACCGCCGCCGCCAACCGGAGGAGAGCGATGCGGGGGCCCGAGCGGCAGCTCGAACAGTAATGTGGATTTACAGTCGTTTCCCGCAGGAACCGGCTGAGACGCCTGAGGTCCCGGGCACGGGCAGCGCCCGGCGGGGCTGAGCACCTGGCGAGGGGGCGGGGGACCGCACCTGGGGACGCCATCGAAACTTACGCCTGGACTAGGTAGGTGCGTTGCTGCCGGCTCCCACCTCCTTCCCTCTGGCTCGCGGCCCCCAACCCCCCACTTCCCACCCCAAGGACTCTCGGCGAACTTCGCCCCAAGGCTGCAGGCGGCGGATGGCGGTTCCCGGCCGTGAGTGGCGGGCAGCGTCCGCTCTGGGAGTCCTGCCTGAGGTGGCATAACCTCGGCTCCTTCTTCTCTTGCTCTTCGCCCGGCCCGGGGCTCTGGACCACCCGGGGGAGATGGGAGGTCGGCCTTGTTCGCAGTTCAAGCTTTCAGCGGGCCCTGGGGGCGCTGCCCTTCGAGGGCTCATTAGGCTTCTCAGGCGACACTTTTGCCAACCAACTCCTCCAGTTCTGAAAGGGGGGCCCTCTCCTCAGCTCTCGCTCAGAGCCCTGGCGCTCTAACAAGTGGACCTGGACGCTGGGAAGGGGGGTGGGCTCGGTCCGAGAAGAGACAAGGGGGGCGCCTCTTCTCCAGCATCCTTCCCACCAGGAGCGTCCTCCAGGGGCTCGGCCACTCGGGTCCCGCTCCTGCCGTCTCTCTGAGAGAAGATGCTCAGGGGCTAGGAGGCGCTTAGTACCAGTTTGCTTTTGAATTTCTCTTTGAACCTCACTCGGGGAGCCCATGTTCCGGGGGGAACTGCAGGACTTCCTTCTAACCTACGCCGTCTGGGGCCCTACCCAATGCGTCCTTCCCACACCCCAATCTCTGTCATAAGAGACAGTCATTACGCAGCAGTCGGTGCTCTGGGAGCCGTCGGTGTTGGCTTTAACCACGCGCTTAAGCTGCGCGGGTTTGTGTGTTTTCGCATTTCATCTTGAGACACGGTACCGGCAATCTAGCAGCGGCCAGCACCTCCGCGGACTGCCAAGTACCCACTAGGCATGCCTGAGGAAATGTAACCTCACTTTCTTTCACTCCACAACGGGCGGATTGCCAGTTCAGTTTTAGGATGCTTTTCCTAGAGGTGGAGAAGGGGAGACTGTTAGCGCGACTTGGTGAGTGGATGTGTTTGCAGTTAGGAGTGTATTTAAAGATTTCAGCAAACCCAGTGCAGCCGGTTGTTTACAATTGCTGAGACAGACGATCTCACTCCACTAGTACAAGTCTTCTCGACATCTATTTCGCCACCGGGAGAGTAGGGGCGGGGGCGGGGGCTGTTTTGCAGCTTATGCTTGCCGTCGGCAGCTTTGGGTTTAGCGGATCTGCATCACTGCTACGGGCGATATGATAATATGGGTAGGTCTTCAAAATGAAGCAATTGGTCAGGAGACGTCCTGAACTTTCCCGGTTTTTTTTTTTCCCCTGGGATGTTAATCCGGAGGAGTATTTGAGGTGGCCCGAAGAAATACAAAGAGAAGTTCCTAGTGCCATAGAAGGGAAATTAGTAGCCCCTCGGGTTTAGAAACCAAAAGGAAACGAAACACTCCAGTGGATCCTGTTAGGTACTGTTAGATTAGCATTTAATTGATCGCGTTCGTGGTAAGGGTCACAGACAGCTTCCTTGAATTTTAGATTGTTGTTCTATGATTATAATTAACAAACCAGGTACACTGTACTGTGAGAATCAATCGCTACTCTTAACCTGTTTGGGGAAAACATTGCAAATGTCTGCTCTATTATTGTCTTTTGGCTGAAATATCCTTGTCCATCTTCTTAGTCCAAAGACTTAAGATTTGGAGCATAGGGTACTCCAGTGCCGCCAAGAAAGATGACAGTCTAAGAAGAAAAGGCTTATGATGATGATGATGATGGTGATGAGATCCACAGCTTTACATTCTGCTCCATGGTTACCGAGCATTTGCTTGCTTGCTCACCGCCCCCTCACCCTTGCTCTTAATATTTTCAACGTGGGGAAAAATGAATTTTCATAAGGCATAGTATGACCCTTTAAGTAGTTAACTGGAAGAGCAGAATCCTAGTTTTGCCATTTTCGTCCAAGTTCATAAGACTTTTTGTGTGTGTGATGCGTTAAATAATTTACCTTTGCAAAGTTTTTTTAAAAGGTAGTTAAAAGCTTGCAAGTATGCCAAAGTCATGTTGGAACCTTTTAATGATAATAAAAGAAAGTCACA
This sequence comes from Mesoplodon mirus, assembly GCF_964341445.2. Taxonomy (NCBI): domain Eukaryota; kingdom Metazoa; phylum Chordata; class Mammalia; order Artiodactyla; family Ziphiidae; genus Mesoplodon; species Mesoplodon mirus. The sequence continues at coordinate 107,591,841 of NC_138981.1, read as the reverse complement.
AGATGCATTTTAAAGGGGTTTGGGTAATTTCTAAAGTGAATCCATGTTCTAAATGTTATTTAAAAGTTTTCAGATTGTCCCCCAGAATGTTTTTGAAAAACAGGTGTTTCTGGGAAAACAACTCAACGAACAAATGTTAACATTTGTATAATAAAACCAATAGAGTCTAGTCCCTAGAACCATGCCAGACACATAGTAGGCAATGAGTATTTTTTGAACACATGAATTAGTATTTACCATTAGTTCTAAGTCCCCATTATGAATTAAGAACCATCATGTCATTTGACAAAATATACAATGGAGCTGAAGGAAAGAATGCTTTGTGGAATCATTGTGCTGTAAGATTAAGTGAGATTCCAAATATTCAAACAAATAGGTGTGTTAAAAAGTAAAATCAGATTATATGTTAACTACCATCTCTTTCAAAGGCCTAATTAGAAATCTGAGTACTCTAAAGGTCTCGGTGTTTCATTTCAGCTATCATACGTGTAAATAATGCTGACATGATCATAGTTTCCCTTATAGTCATTGCACCTTTCTGATGCTTTTAATACAAAGATTCTTGCTGAAGCAGAACAGTCCAACATTCAAGTTTATTCTGTACAATATGACTTTAAATTGTCAAACTGCAAAATATTCTTTTGATATGTTGCCTCTGAAAACAGAAGGCTTAGTGGAAATTTATTTTCCATGACAGCCTTAAAAACTTGGAAATGGTAAGAAGGTTCAGTATTAACAAAGATTTTTTTCCATTTTATGTTAGAGATAGCAATTAGAATCCATGTAATTTTTACTTGAAGCTTGCTTTTCTGGAAAGTCCATCAGTTTCAGTTTCCAGTATAGTTATCAAGTACTTGGTATAGATTATGGTTAATAAATTTCCTAAGGTTTCTCAAACAAGTGATTTATTTATCTATTTATTTACTTACGTACTTACTGACCTGAGGTCAAAAGAAGAACAGTACTTTGAATACTTGACAAAATGATTAATTATTTTAACGAAAACAGATTTTCTTATAATATTCACATATTTGTTCTAGCACTCTCACATACACACACACACTTTTAGAAGCAATCTCATGAGAATGCTGTGCGTCAGATATGAGGCATTATGATAATTTTATTAATATTACATACATTTAAGTTCCTGTCGATTTACCCTTAAAAGTAGTAATCCGTGCGTGGTTTTTTTTTTTTTTTTAAAGAAGCTTCCCATCCTTTACCAGAGTGGTTTGAATTGGATTACTAGCACAACTACAGGCAGATTAAATGGTGAAGAATATTGTAAGGGATAGTATTTAGCAGTTATGATCAACAACATATATCAATAGCTAGAAATATAGCTGCTGATTATAAAAAATTAAAAGGAATCAGATTTCAGAACTGTCTCCATATACAAAAACTGCTTTAAATCATCTGCAGATTCTGAGTTTTAGATTAAATCATTATTTTGAATTGAAATTAGTCTGTTTCCTTCCCCTAAACAGTAAAACATTCTGAATCCTGGCTTAATATATTATTTCTTTTCCTTTCTGTTTTCCATTGATTTTTTTTTTTTAGAACTGAGGAAAGTAAATATCAAATAGAACCAGCTAGAATTGTGCTTAGTTTGAGCAGGTGAATGCTATAAAAGCTTTCACACAGCTTTTGATTATTCCTAACAACCTTGATGGTCCAACCATATGTGTCTCTTCCAAATGTGGTACCCTGTTATGACAATTTATATAATGTATAGAGATTTTGTAGTTTGCTAGTTGTACTATGGTACAATTTAGCAAGACCAATGAAATTGCTTACATTTGGAACCCATGAAAAATAGGGCTGAGGAAATTGGAATATAATGGCATAAACTGAAAATTGTTTTATAACAATATTTGTACTAATTGTACTGCTAACATTTCTATATATAATCAAAGCAAACTAGTTTTAATTGGAGCTAGTAAATATTTTTACAATTGACGTTGGATCACTAATGTTTTAAAAATAATAATTTAGAGTCTGATAAATAAAGCCTGTTAAATTCTTATGTAACTTCAGGACACATTTCTAGACCTGGGAGTGTAATCTTGGATAATTTACAACTTAAAAAAAATTCTGACTTTTACTTCCTGTCCAGGCCTCCACTTTAGGTAAACAATAGCATATGGTGAAACATGCATATATGCCAACTAACCACTGTCTCTTGGATGATGTTTTCAATGTGATGTAATGATTCTGAAATATTGGGTTCTCCATTCCCACTTACTCTAAGTGGAGTGGAGAAGGTAATTGGAAAATGGACACAGGAAAATGTGTTAAATCATCTCTTTTTATGTCAGTGAATTATGCCCTGTGAAGCTCTTACTCAGAGCCTTCATATCTGTGTTTATGGTAGGTATGTGCCAAGATTAATATTTTTTTCCTGGGTACTTGTGACAGGTCTCTATGGCTGTATCTAGGTGACACCCAAATATGTGAGTGAAAAGTTCCGTCAACCATCCAGCTGTTTGAGGTGATGCAAACAAACATCTGGTTGGTTGAGAGAATTTTTTACTTAGTTTCTGGATGTTTTGGAGTCATTTAACAGGCTGATGAATCTTAATATCTATGTCAAAAAGGAAAGAAAAACATAAAATGAAACGCTTTAAAATACATGTAGAGACCCTTAAACATTCTTGGGTTACTATAAAATACATAATGAGCCAAATGCCATCCTGAATCTACAGCCTTCTATGAAATGTGTAAGGAGCTGTTGCTTGCAGTGACAAAAACAGAAACACACTGGCCTTTTCAAAAAGCCAGGAAATAAAACACTTTAACTTCAGTTCTACCTCCCCCCCGCCCCCCGCCGCCCCCGGTACTGATTCATCAGCTTAAAGAAATCGACTTAAAGAGTTTGATATGTTGGCTTCTTACAGTTTCCTGCACCTCACTTTTCACCGATTCTTCTACTGCCATGGAAACTAGATGGGACAGACAGCTGGGAGTCACTAATTCAGGATGGGAACCTGCTTGTTAATTTAATTTCATGCCAGCCTGTTGGTCCCTGAGAGTAACTGTAAAAGGCTGGGGGATTGAATTTCCGAGCAATAAATGATTAAGCAGAACAAAAATCAGTGCCATCTCTGTCATTTTCCTGAAGATTTTATGCAACCTGCCTTGTCCCTACTCAAGCAGTTCTTTAAAAATAATCACAGAAATAGAGCTTTGATTTGTGCATTCCTATTGGTATTTATGTGTATGCTACAGAGAGTTTTTTGTTCTATGAGGACATTCACAACTGTAAAATAGTTTCCCAATAGCTATTACACTGAAAAAATATGTTCAGTCAAATTATGATTTTGTAGACTTTGAAGAAGCCTAGTTAGAGATCACAGTAAAGCTAAATATAAATGATGCTTGAATTTTCTGGTAAGATTAGTTATTTTTCCTTTTCAAGTATAAAAACAATTTTATTAAAATATCTGTGCCCCACTTTTTTTATTACAGAGACCAAATGGATTTGAATACATTTATTTGAAATCTGTAAAACACTCATTTTACCCATCACCATAAAACATACTGATTGTTTTAATTTTAATTGACTAAGTTGTCAGTGGATAAATAGTCAACAATGAGGAAATTGCCTTTTAATGTTTCTCATATTCTGTTGTAACATTTTTGTGGCTGATTATGACTTGCAAAATTGAACTTTGGGATCACAAACTCTAATATGAGCTGAATTTCAATCCATGTTAAGCCTTTTGCAATATTATCAGCTATGGGTTCTGATAAACTAATATTTGTTTGTCTGAATTTATAACTGTAAACAAATTTCTGTATTATGGCTAAGAAAGAGTGATTCCCAAAAAGGATTTTGGTAAGGAAAAAAAGAATGGAGATCTAAATCTATATCTATATTTATATGTCACCAGATAATTTTCTGTTTTAAAGGGACTATAATTTCAAAATACAAATGTCCCAGACAGAATTATTAAAGATAGAATGAAGTAGGATTTAAAAGTTTAGGAGAAATTGGGAATTGCCTGGCAGTCCAGTGGTTAGGACTCCGTGCTTCCACTGCAGGGGGCCCAGGTTCAATCCGTGGTCTGGGAATTGAGATCCCGCATGCCGCGCTGTGCGGCCAAAAAAAAAAGTTTAGGCAAAATAATATTCTCATTTTTACATGTTAGGGAATATTCTCGATATCAGTATCCAGTTGTTGGGTATTGAATTGCATATATTTTGTTAACTGGTTTATTTTTGTTACTTGAGCTATATCTGAGTAAAAATACCAAAATATCTGAGTAAAACATGAAAAATTCAGTCAATCATCATTATTGAACAGGTAGATTTCCTAGTATCTATCTATGTCATATCTTCTTTGTCATGTCGATTTCCTCTAACCTTTCAGCAGATGCTTGGCATTTGGATGTACAGTGAAAAAAAAAATTAGTCAATCATCTGAATAGTTCCAAAGATCTGATCAATGAATTTTAACTGTTCATCCAAATGATATTGTGAAGACACAGCTTCAGTTTCCCTTTAGAAATGACTGTATCTTTACTCTTAAATTGGTTTCCTATTTAGATGAAAGGTACTGTGGATATTCAGAATGTTGATTGCATATATATATGTGTGTGTGTGCATGTATATGTGTGTGACTTTAAGTAGAACCCCTATATGGTTTTATCAAAGGAAATCCAGTTTCATTTTAATGTTTGGAATCACTGCTTAGTGTTTTTAACTGCCTGTGTGAATGAGGGTTTTTAAAGCAACCAAAATAAAAAATACGTTGCTATCAGTTTGCATACGTCAGGGAAAATATGATCGCAGGCTAAGGTCAAGGAGAAAATTTCCCAGTTCCAAGGTTTTGTATAATTGGTGGATTCTAAGTGTTTATATTACTTCTAATGCCTCTATCTGGTTTAGACACCTGTCAAAGAGAAGGTGCCAGATTAGCTGGACAATTGGTTTATTAGATATTGCCTTCCCTGTGTCCCAGATGTATATAGACATTTTAAGAAAACTCTTCAGTTGTTCAGGGAAATTAGAAAAAGATACTGCAGATGGCCTATCTCAGTAATCCAGGTTTTTTCAGGTACATTTAAAATTAAATGTCCTGAGAGATGATTAATTCAGGAAAGTTATTGATAATGAACTCATGCTACACATCCTTTGCACCTATGATGATGCCTTATTAAAGGTGTCTCAATCTTGCTAATTACCACCTGTGTTTAAATATAGAGGTGTATAAATACACTACAACCACACAGTGGCTGGAAGCTTTCTAAACCCAAAGTGTTCCTAGCTAACTCAATTGCTATCAACAAAATGTTTCTTATCAACATTTTGAATTTATATCTGTGCATTACCCCCCTTTAGCATTAATGATTTTCTTTTTTTAAAGCTGCTCTGCTTAATTGCAGGCATTTCAGTGATATTGATGTGTGATCTCCTGCTCCATTAACTAGACCCCAAATATACTTGTATTTATGTGTGTGGGGATGGGATTTTTTGACTAAAGGAATATTTATTAAAAATTATGTGTACATTTTTGATGTGGATTTTGCAAGCATCGTTCACAGAAACATACATCACCTATTTGCTTACTGTGTGCTTGAAATGAATATATTTTTTGATTGTGACTCATATCTTTAGAGCTTTAAGTGATGTAGGGAAACATTGACAGAATTGCTGTGCAAGTCAAATAAGAAACTCCTTTTATAAATTTCACTAATGAGATCTAGTGACCTCTAAGGGAGAAGGCTGTGCAGTTGATTGGCCACTTGATACCTATTACTTCGACTTAAGAAAACTCTTGTACCTTGAAATACCAATAACATCACTCTCTTTTCTTCCTCCCTCCTTCCCTTCCTTCCTTTCTTTTTCTTTTTCTTTCTTTCAGCTATTTCCAAGAGTTGAGGTAGTATATAGATTTATGAGAAAAGAAGCTCTGGAACATTCACTAAAGTTTTCGGAGTGATTAATCTTTTTATTCTTTTTCTAAATCTGACCAATTCCTTAGGTATATACTAGCGAATATAACTATAAAGTGAAATATTATTTTTATATTGTTTTTGGCTCATACATTCAGTTATCTTGGGTAGGAGCTAAAATAACATACCGATTTTCTGGATTGGTACCCTTTATTACAGATTTACTCTGTGCATGTATCCATTCGTTGTGAGTGCATTTGTGATTGATCTTTCATGTTTAGTCTAATAAAATGTCAACCCTTAGAAGTGAGACTCTCCAAGTCTCATGGACTGGCTTCTTTTTTTACTGAAGACTTCAGTATTACAGGGTTTTGGTTATACATCATAAAACAATCTTCATGAAGAAAGAACTTCATCTGTTCAATCATTCATTCATTCATTCATCAAAACTTTTTAAATGTCTCTGTTTACCCAGTGCTACAAAGACATAAAAAAAAACCTTACCATCTAATGGGGGAGACAGACATTTGAATTGGCTCTTAAAGAATAGCTAAGAATTTTTCAGTCAGAGAATATGGAGACCCACAGTCCACAGGGCTAAAAGATCGTGAAAGGGTACAAGGCTAAATTAGCATTGGGGAATACCAACCCAGGAAAATAGAGTGTCATTTTATTTCCTACCCAGGTCTGGGGAACAGACGTTAGGGATAATGTCTTATTTTATTTCCTTACATGTGTCTGACACCCAGAGGGGGCTTAGTACATATTTATTGAATGACTAGATGTGTTAGGATTTTCCTGCATGGAGAATTATATTGGAGAATTGTGGTTTTTATGATGTTTATCCAAAATTACACAATGTAATGCATTGTAGCAGAATCTACTGAATTAGATGAAGAGCTTTAAACTGAGGGGGGCAGGTCACCAACTTTGAGTTTTAGAAAGATGGCACCTGTATGAAGGATGGATTAAAGTGCATTAAGAGTAGTAGCAGTGAGAGATTAAGGGGCTATGTTGCAACTGTGAGCGGTTATGAAGGTGTGAACCATGGCAGTGACAGTAAAGATGGAGAGGAGGGGGAAAATTTGAAAGCCACTCATAAGGTAACATCAGTGGGACGTGGAAATTGATTACATTTAGAGGCTGAGGGAGAGAGAGGAAAGACACTGAGGCTTTTGGCTTGGAAAATTAGGTAATGCCATTAAGCAATACAGGGAACATAGAAGAAAAAGCCACTTTGGGTGGGAATAATGAGGCCAGGTTTGGATTTATTTAATATGAGGCACTATCTTGACATCCAGATAGAGATGATTTGTCACAGATGGAAATTACAGATCTGAAGATCAGGTCTGGAAGTAGAGATTTGTGTGTCATCAGTCAATGTAGTAGTTGAAATCATAGGAAGGTGGGTTCACCTAGGGAGTATATGTAGAGGGAGAAGAGAAGTAAGGATTAAATCTCGAGACACACTGAACTAAAGAGGTTGGTGAAGTAAGAGGAGACTTCAAGAGAGAGCAGGTCAAGAATAAGGTCAGAGAGGTAGGAGGCAAACCAGAAAATAATGAAATAGAAGCTAAGGGAGGAAAGGATTTTATAAGTGCCATCTGGGCAAAGGCGTGGAAAGCTAATTCATAAGAGGCAATTAAAATGGCTAATAAATGTGAAAAAAGCTTAGTCTTCAGTAATCAGATAAATGCAAATTAGAAAAAATAAATACAAGGGTTTTTTTGTTTGTTTGTTTTGTAAGATAATGCTCGGTGTAATTGCTCAAGTCCTAAACCTTAGAGTTTTCTTGATGCCTCTTTTTGTTCACACCTGACATGACTCTACCTTCAAGCCATATCCTTTGAATCATTTGCCTCTCCTCTCATTCACCATTAGTGTTTTAGTCTAAACCACCATCACCGCTAACCTGGACTACTGAAATAGCCTTCTAATTGATGCCCTTACATACATTTTTGCCTCCACATAGTTTTCTACACAGCAGCTAGGGTGATCCTTTTAAAAAATAATTAAGATCTTCTGATTTTCCCACTCTCTGTCATCTGATGGCTGGCTTCTTATCACACATAAGATAAAAATTTTTTAAATAAGTAAAAAAATCTTTACCATGTCCTACACAGTCCTACAGGATTTGTTCCCTATTTATCCAGTCTCATATCATTCCATTTTTCCCACCAAACCTTGCTCATAACATTCTAGCCAAAATGCCTTCCATTCTGTTCTGTAAACATGCCATGCATTTTTGTCTCTCAGGGCTTTTGCACTTGCTATTTCCTTTGCCTGAAATGAATTCTCACTTCATTCAAATCTTTGATCAAATTTTCCTTCATCATGGAGGCCTTCCCGGACAAAAGAGTCCTATCGTGGTTTATTTTCTATGTCTTTATCCACTTCTGTTTTTCCTCATATTACTCATCACTACCTGGTATCACACTGTATGTTTGTTTATTTAGATTTATGAAATCTACTAACATACTAGCTCTCTGAGGGCATGGACTTGATGTCTGTTTTGCTCACTACTGCATCCATATCACTAGCAAGCACAGTGCCTGGTACACAGTAGGTGTTTAATAAGAGTTGGTTGAATAAATGAATGAATAATAAGGACATGATGAAATGTTAGTTGGTATAGATTTGGCAGTTTGCAGCAGAAGCATTAAAAATGCTCATACTTTTTGACCCAGTAATTCTACTTCTGGGAATTTGTCCTAAAGAAATAAAGTGAAAGGCAGAAAAAGCATTATTTGCAAAGATTTTCACCAAGCATTATTTGTAATAGTAGAAAAAATGAAGGAACTTAAATGTTCAACAAGGGAATTGCTAAGTGATTTATAGTACGTTTAGACAATGTAATATTTTATGGCTGTTACAGATGATGTTTACAAATATTTTATGATAAAATGAGAACATTTATGTTATACTATCAAGTGGTAAAGCAGGATACCAAATTATATATACCCAATAGGTAAGAAAAGAAAGACTGGAAAAAGATGCACAAAAGTGCCAAAAATAATTATCTCTGTTTGGAGGAGGTGGGTAATAGGTGATATTTTCCTTTCTGTATTTTTCAGATTTTCTGTAATAAGTCCATATAACTTTCACTACAGAAAAAATACATTTACAAAACAAAGAGGAAACAAAAACACAAATATAAATATTGCCACCTTACAAGTGAGGTTTAGGTAATAAAAAAAAAAGGAGAATAAACCTATTCTCCTTGAGAGACGGTGCTGGAGGGAGAGGAATATACCAATTGTAATTGGGGCCAACTGTTCTGTGGCAGCTTTACTTTGAAGAGGTCCACAGCCAGGGAAAATAATTGAGATCCACTGATCCAATCTAGTCTTCACTCACTGGAGAACCAAGGAGGGTTGAGTTTATCATGTCAGGATTTAAACAGGATGTTCGAGGGAGATTAGGCAAGTTAAGTCTTCTTCATATTGCTGTGGAAAGCACTAGCAATTTGCTTCATGTAAAACAGAAGCGATTACTCACTATATTTCTTCATGTCATGTAGTAAAAACAATTAAGTGAAGTTAGACTATAGATTACTTGGCTATTCAGCCACAGTCACCTCTAATGGAAAAGAAGAAAAATAGCATTGACAAGTTTTGGCAGGTCTCATCATTAGAAATGCCCATATTGCCAGAAAAAAAAGAAGCTGCAGCCAATAATGTAAACCTAGATGTTCTCTAGGCCCTGAGGAAGAAACTGACAGTACAGAGTGTTGCAGCATTAATTGTCTGAGAGCACTGATCATTGTAATGGGGAAACTGTCTCTGTTATTAACACAATTATTTTCTACAAGGTCTTTGAGTAAATGTTCCATTAGAAAAATAGCATTAGGGGTGTCAAAGCATGTGTAGCAATATGTAAAGATACACTCATTAGTAAAATAAAGTGTGACCTGTATGCATCCCAAAGTCCTTTGAAAATATAGTGTTAATATAGGTGTTATAGTTATAATTAGTTTATAATTGAGCAATTATTGAAAAACAAGTTTAAAAAGTCCCATTTTCTAAATGAGCAGGAATTATACTTTTTAAATGCATCTGAGAAAGATATCTATCTATACACACATATATGCATGTTCATATATATGTATATATTTTTTGAACCAGAGTTTTAGACCTTTCTTCTGCTCACCTCCAGTTTATGCATTTTATCTCCATAGCCAGTTTCAGATGATAGTTTCATTTTAAGAAGCTGAGAACTGAAGGATGTAGTATTTTATTCTCTAGGTGGGCCCAAACAAGAGGTAGTGGCACTGATGAAAGTTTGGTTAGATGATCCCTTGATGAGCTTTTCCAATTTGGATTTGGGACTAGAGCTTGTTCTCTGAGATGCATTTCTAACATTTGTGGCTCCTGCTGTTTTTGCCTCTGGTATGCATTATTTGGTTGCGTTCAATGATGGTCCTGTCAAACATTCTAACTTGTTTTTTCTCTAAGGGTAGCTAGCCCTCATGCAGTATTAAGACAGTCAACAGTTTCTTTTGTGGAAATGAATTCTTGAGTCAAACAAAAAGGTAAAAGGTGAGGGAAGTGGTATGTGTTGGGAACTGGTAAGTGATTGCAAGTAACCTGGGGTATCTTATATAGATCGTGTGAACTGGCCTTCTCTAATCATAAAGGGGGAGATAGACTCCTAAAGGCTTCAGTCAGAAGGCAATTGAGAACTGAGCAGAGAAGAGCTATATGATTCTAAAGCCCTCTTGCTTCCCAGTCCTCTGTGGATCTCACCCAGGCAAAATGCTGCATATAGGGTGGTCTGTTTTTTAAAGCAATTTTGCTAGCTGCCTTGCAGAATCAGCCTGATGAGTATGAAGCCAATTTCTACAGACTTGCTCTGGTATATGTGGCAGAAGAGCCAGAAATACTTTTTGTAGTCTAGATCTAAGTACTTTCTGAAATGTCTTCCCTTAAAAGATTCTATCTTAGCACTATTATGGAACTACATGAACACTTGAGCAGAACCATGTCTTTTTTGAGCAACATTAACAGTGATGAAAAATGCACATCGGGCAATTAGATTGCAACTAATCAAGAGCACCACTTTCGTCTATTATGAATGATTTATATATAGTGTACTGGATATGGAGATCATTACTAATAATATTATACTCTATTATCATTGCAAGGTCACCTTGGTGATCTTTGTCAAAGGTGACATTGATGTTATTGACCTACATTTTTAAAAAATTACATTTAGATATTGTCTTCTGTCTTGATTCACTGTGTAGAAATTTTAAATTGTTTGCCCTTATTACTAAGATTTTTGCCTCAAATATTAAAAAAATAGGTTTGGGAATTGATTGATAAATTGGGGCCATCAGGTTAATTAAGTGCCAGTCATAAAATATTGGAATGTTAATGTTTTCCTTTTTCTTTTGCTTTATAATTCATCACACTGCCTTTTCTTTTCTTTTTTTAAATTAATTTATTTACTTTTGGCTGCGTTGGGTCTTCGTCGCTGCATTCAGGCTTCCTCTAGTTGTGGCGAACAGGGGCTACTCTTCACTGAGGTGCGCAAGCTTCTCGTTGTGGTGGGCTCTAGGCACGTGGGCTTCAGTAATTGTGGCACATGGGCTTAGTTGCCCCGCGGCATATGGGATCTTCCCAGACCAGGGCTCGAACCCATGTCCCCTGCATTGGCAGGCGGATTCTTAACCACTGCGCCACCGGCGAAGTCCCCACACTGCCTTTTCTGAAATGGATTTTTGAAGAATTTAAAACATGTAGCTTTTTAATATATGGGTGATATAAGTTCATTTTAGAAAAATTAGAAAATAATGTGCTTTTTTGTTTATCAATATATTGTTAACATATTTCTATTGCAATAAAATATATATGTATACACACACACATACAGAGACAGAGAGACAGAGACACAGAGAGGTGAAAAACCAACCAAAAATGTAAAAAAATAATTGTAATTCTCCACTCCCCCAGCTCTTCCAGAGTATAGTTTAAAAGCAGCAAATTAAGCCATAGGTAGAGATGATATGGAATGACAATTAATATCCTGACAGTTCTCACATCATATTTAATGGCTTCTTAGTAAAACATCCTATGGTTGTTCCTTGATTTATTTAACCAAACTCCAATTATTGGGCATTTAGGTAATTTCCAGTATTTATGTAAAAAACATCATGAAAAAATTCTTATACTTCTTTGTATACATCTCTGATAATTGCCTTATAAATATATAAACATGCAGTAAGTCGATTGAAGGGAGCGCATATTTTTAAGGCTTTGGGTACCTATTGACAAGTTCCCCTCCAAAAATACTGTACCAATTTATATTACTGCTGAAGGTTTTTTTAAAGTTCATATGTTAAACATCTATGTGACCTCATATTGGGCCCTATATAAATCAGAGGGAGAAGTATCTCTGTCAGGTGGAATAAATTAATGGGGATCATTATAGGGTACACTTCCTGCCCTATTGCCCAGTACCAAGTGTGGCACATGGAGACATATGCTCCATTTTATAACTTGAATAAAGGAAGTCATGTGGGACTTGGGAAACCAAAGTGAGGAGACATGGATTCTAGTCCTGGCTCTGCCACTAACCACATTATGTGACTTTATGCAAACCATTTAATCCCTCTGGGCCTCACTTTCCTGAGAATTAAATGAAATGTATATATGAAGGTTTTCTGTAAATTGTAAAGGACTATTTTAATATAAGAAATTACAATTATTATAAATTGTTTACATTGGTGAAAATTTCTTGAAATTGTGGGCATTTCATCTCAAAATGAGTGGTATATTGAGCAAAAATTCAATAGTACTAAGTTGGAAGAGTCTTTGTAGGTGAGAATTCCATAGCCCTCCAGGTATACTCATTCGTAATTAAGAAATTCTTTATTAGCAACATAGTTAATATAATTGTTTGGAGTTTCAAGCAGATCTTTTAAGAAACTGACCCCTTTATCCTTTGTGAATTGCAAAATGAAACCTTATATTCACAACTCCCATGCCCACTCCCACCCCCACCCCACGTGTCTCTTCATTTCCCTCATATTCACAACTCCCACGCCCACTCCCACCCCCACCCCACGTGTCTCTTCCTTTCCCTCATATAAGGACTGCTTTGGACCTGCTTGTACATATGTTTGAAGGATAATTTGGCCTAATTTGTTTACAGGAATTACAAGGGTGACCTTTATTCAGCTGTCTCCTTTTTGATTCCCATAACTTCTGGATCTATCAAGGTATGTGCATTCTACACTGAAATTTACTTTGGAAATTGAACACATAGATATATAAGGTGAAAAGAACAGAATGTTCCACCTTTATAATCAGTTATATTTATTGCATGCCATGTGAATGAAATACATTGTTTTAAACTTTAAAAAAACCATTCGGCCATTGTATAGATAAGCTTGTATCTGTACTCCATAATTGCTTGAGTCTTTGCAAAACCAAATGTGCAGGCTGCCCTCTGTATTTGAATGATTCTGTGACCTTTTCCACACACAGCTACTAAAACCAGGAGACTCTTTAACTAATGGGAATATCTGCAGATTACAAGGGAACAGCAGTGGCCAATGAGGATGTTTGCTAAACCAATTAGTAGTTAACATTGACTGCAAATAAACGTGGCATTTCTCCCTAACAATGGCAAAAGTATTTCCATTCAGATAATTTTACTGACAAAACAAATATTTGCCTCCCGAAAAGAATGTTTTAATTTTTTAGGAAAGTCTGAAGTAAAATATCTGTATTGTCATGGTATTACATTAATTTATTTACCCTTCCATTTTTACTTCCTTTAATCTATCCATCTGTTGAACCATACTGGTTGCAAGTCATTGTGTCTTTTCCTTTGGTAAATATGCCAATGTAGATAGAATTCACCTGGAATATTGAGAAAGTGACTACTTCTATGTTCAGTCCTATGTTAGGTGAAATATGTGAGAAAATGTGGCAAGATGGGGAAGATTTTCAGATTAATCAAAATCTTCAGTTACTTAAAAGACTTCCCTCATTGGGCTTCATTCTTATTAAAAATATTCATCATTGTTAAGTTCTTAGTAAGTAGGGAATAGGAAGCATTGACTTATTTTCTTTAATACCTGTATCTGGCAGTGCTACGTATCATTATTTAAATATGAATTCTCACCACACTTACAAAAAAAATCAAAAGAATGTCCTGAATTTGTGTTAAGATTTTGGAATCACTTGATACTTCCTTTAAAGAACATTAAACAATGAAATTACATAAAAAATGAAATCTTTAAAATCTTGGAATTTGCATTGCCCTTCAAAAAATACAGTACAGGGCTTCCCTGGTGGCACAGTGGTTGAGAGTCCGCCTGCCGATGCAGGGGACAGGGGTTCGTGCCCCGGTCTGGGGAGATCCCACATGCCGCGGAGCGGCTGGGCCTGTGAGCCATGGCCGCTGGGCCTGCACGTCCGGAGCCTGTGCTCAGCGGCGGGAGAGGCCACGGCACTGAGAGGCCCGCGTACTGCAAAAAAAAAAAAAAAAAAAAAAAAAAATACAGTACAAATACATTAAGGGTTTTTTTTGTTTTTGTTTTTTAATTGGGTTCCAGTTAATTGAGATTAGTCTCAATTAGGGAAATTAAAAAGTTAGGGAAATTTAAAATGGATTTGCCAGTTTTAACTCTGCACTTAGTTCTATTTGCCATTCTTCTAGAGGTACTGCCTTTAAGGGGATACCATTGCCAAAAGTTCATTTCACTACAGGAAAAAAAAAAAAAGTAAGATCAGAAAATAAAATGACATTTAAAAAGAAACTTACTGGGAAGGAATAAGAGATTTTTGCATATTGTGTCATTTGTGAAAATAATTTTCTTAATTTGGGAATTGTGAGTCTGCCAGTTGTGTAATATTAACTGAAAGGTATTTTTTCATACTAAAAAGGTTTAAATGTGTGAAAAATGATGGTCTTGCAAAGCTAATGTGAGTGAAAAATCAGAATGGAGGAAAAATGCCTAGCAGGCCAAAAGAACGCACACTTATGAAAATAATTGGCACTAAATATTTAAAAGCTTCAGAGAGCAGCTACTTTCCCCTCCCTTAGAGAGACAACATGGTATAGCAGAAAAGCCCTTGCCTGTCAATCAGAAAACATAGGATTTACTCCCAGTCTTATAAGAGCGATATGCTCCTCTTTGGTCACTTATCTGCTCTGAGCCTTGGTTTTCTCACATCTATAATAAACACTTTCTTCCTGATAAAACAGTCGATGATTTTTAAAAAATTAAGGACTCTTCTCAAGTATGCAAAATGGAGTCAAGATTGGCCATTAAGTTGGAATACACACACCAGTTGTTAAAATGACTGCTGCTTGTTTAAGTGGTTTAATGCATTGGTAATAGGGCATTTATTTACTTTTTATCTTAAAGCAACTGTGTATGCTAACACCATTGCCCACCCCCCTACCCTCCACTGTGCACACCAGTATTGGCATTATACTAAATAGATTCAAGTAGAAGTTTAGTTAGTAGTCTCATTTTCCTCCTTGATAAAAATGCTCAACTTTGGGGTGCTGCTGTGCCACTCCTCTGTCAGTCTGTTGAAGTTCAGCAAAACTGTATGTTTTCTCCCTCTTGCAAGGTGGTCATTCAAGGTCAAGTATCTCTCTGAAACTTGGAACCAGCCAAGTGCATAACCCGATGACTTCAGACTCCAATGCTTTCAATCTGGCACCCTTCATGAGCATTGAATTCATATTAAAGCACTTAAAATATATTCGCCTTCATCTACATATCACAGCAATAACACCCTGGGCACAGGACAGTGCCTGGGAGCAAATAACCACTTGGAGTTAATGATCTGAGGGGCAGCTGAAGGACCATTGACTCTTCCTAGTCAGTCCTTCATCCCTATAAAATGCCTATTCCTGAGATGCCAAGCCTTCAATAATTTTTCTGTCTCATATCAGATTAAGTAGTAGCCATAAATAATAGCGTTTAATACATAATAATGAGATGTGGTAATGCAATAAAATGTCAACAATTCTAGTACTATATAAAGATGTCTATTCTGATCAAACCAAGAGAAGGAGCGGTAAATGAAGTTCATGAATCATAATATTTTAGAAGTGACTTTCCCCTTATTGGTTGAAATGAAATATAAGTGAGAATTCATATGGTTTAGGGGAACAGTTCCCTTTCTTTTGCTTCTTATTCCACTGATGAATGATCCATTTTAGAAATAATTATAAAATACCTCTGACATCTATTTTAAATAGATTTTTAAAAATCGTGTATGTTCAGCTTCCTTCTCCCTTTTTAGCAGTAGATTCAGCTTTCGAGATATGTACAGTTCTGAAATAAGTAACAAATACAACTCTATGATTTTTTTTTTCCCAGAAGAAGCATTTTTCATTTATTTATTACTGTGATAACAATAAGTTTCTGCAGAAGAAAGCATTTTTCATTTATTTATTACTGTGATAACAATAAGTTTCTGCAGTGTGCCAGGCATGGTGCTAGTTGCTGGGGAAACAAAAATCAGTGAGGGACACGGTCCCCAATCACAAGCTATTGATAGAGAGGTGAGGACTGACCTATATAGAAAGAAGTAAAATAATCAAGTGTTGTAGGTGTGGAATGCATATGAATTTATTTGCTCATGGCATTCATATTCTTTTTTCTAAATTAAAAAAACTTCACACATCAGAACCTAACCAGTAGGGCAGTGAGGTGTATAGTCTCAATAACCCCCCACTCAAAAAATCTACAGGAATCACTGGTCATGGTAGGCAGAATGGCCCCCAAACATGTCCATGCTCTAATCCCTGGAACCTGTGAATATGTTGCATCACATGGCAAAGGGGAATTAAGATTGCAGATGGATTTAAGGTTGCTATTCAGCTGACCTTAAAATAAGGAGATTATCCTGGTTAACTCAGCCTGATATCGCTGGCTTTGAAGACAGTGGCTATGAGCCTAGGAATCGGGGGTAGCCTCTAGAATCTGGAGAGAGTAAGGAAAAGGATTATCTCCTAGAGACTCTAGAAAGGAATGTAGCCCTGCTGACACCTTGATTTTAGCCCATCAAGACTCATTTATTACTTCTGACTTAGAGAACTGTAAGATAAATCTGTGTTGTTTTATGCCACCAAGTCTGTGGTAGTTTATTACAATGGTAATAGAGAACAAGTATATTGAGGTTTGTCCGGTACAGAAAATCTGGGGAGAAGTCTCTAGTTGTTAGCAATTGCTGTGGCTGAAAGGTATGGTTTGTGCTGATCTTGGTACACAGAGATATTTGTCTAGTGATTATTTTTCCTGGATATCCATATCAGGCCCCTCTATTAGAAGTACAACCACTATGAGATCCCTGAAATACCTGGCAGTTCTCCTTTGCTCCCACCCCGAGTCTCAAGGAGAAAGTAGCCCTCTTTCCCTCTTCTTCTGTAGACCACTTATGCCCTTTCCTCCCCTCCCCTTGCCCTTCATCCCTCTGCCTTGAGGTCTAGGATGCAAGGTTTGTGGACAGGTGAAAAGTGGAAAATTATCTTTCTTTCATGGGGTACCTACAGCAGTGAGAAAGATGCAAGCACTACTATCTAATAAATTATCCTGGCAGGGGCTTTACGACAAGCATAAAGTTGGGAATTGAATATAGTATGAACAGGAGTCTCAAGCTAGTGGCCTACTGCTCAGGATCATTCCTCAGATATATTTTGTTTGCATCCCAGGACTCTTCTTTTCCTCACTCCTTCCTCTCCTCTCCCCTTCCTTTTTAAAATGCTTATAGCTTGAGTGTAACCTGTTCAATTCCATAGTGTCTGCCACCCCCCGTACTGTCTTATTCCTTGCTTACCTGACTTGTGTGTTATGATCCTGGTCCCTGTGCTGTAGAGGCTAAGTGCAAATGCTTTGGAGTTTAAATAGGTGAGATGATTCAATTCTGCCACATATTGGCTGTACAACTTGGGCAAGTAGAATAAGCATAGTCTTTCTAACTTTAGTCTTCTCACCTCTAAAATGGGATAATAATTATACCTCACACTTCATAGACTTGTGAAGTTTAAAATAGCCTGCACATGACACATAAAGCACTTTGCACATACAACATAGTACATCCTCAATAAATATTAGTTGTCACTCCCACTACTATTATCACCACTGTGAGGGCACAGAGGGGGGTTAATCAAGTCCATCTAGTGAAAGGATGAGAAGCAGGCATCTGAAAAGTTTTCATGGAGAAAGTAATGCTAGTACTGGAGCTATTCTGTAAGTATGCACTGGTGGGGGGTAGGGACTAGCAATTTGGTATTATCTGATGAACACATGGTGGAGATGGGCAGATGTTCTATGAAAAAGAAGCAGTGGCACAAAAACACCAAATAGCCTGGTCTCTTAGAGGAACTGCAATCATCCTGTTCAGCTAAAGGGTGATGTAGAAGGTAGACATGAGAGAAGATGAGGCTGGAGAGGTAGGCTGGGGACAGATGAAGAGGGACTTCTCTGACCTAAGAACATCTCCTTTTTCCAGGAGGCCAGTGTTTTTTTAATGCTACTATGAACTTTGAAGTTTGGTGTACTGCCCACTGAGCTTTTGTCTTGTCTGTCAGGCAATCCTTGAAACAGGTTTACCTAGGAACACAACTTAAAAGCCACTTCTATAGTCATAGAGGATCTAGGAAAGGACTTTAATAATCATATTTGTGATATAGAGGGTTCACCCTGGTGATAGTATGGAGAATGGATTGGCGGGGGCAGAACTTCTGATGGCCAGGAAACCAGTTAGGAAACTATTACTATAGGCCAGATGAGAGATGACGAGGGCCAGGTGGCCATTAGCAGTGGGAACAATGATAAAGGGATAGGTTTGAACAGTGGTTCTCAAACTTGAGGGTTTGTTGGAGGGCTTGTTAAGTTGCAAATCTCTAGACCCTGCCTACTCTTGAGATTCTGTTTCAGTTAGTCTGGGGTGGGGCCCAAGAATTTGCATTTCTAACAAGTTCTCAGGGGATGCTGATGCCACTGGTTCAGGGACTACAGTTTGGGAATCTTGAGATTTGAGATATGCTAATTGTAGAACTGACAGGCATGGGTCACTCAGTAGATATGAGGAGTAGGGGAAAGCTTTCTGGCTTGGGAGACTGAGTGGATGGTGATACCATTCAGTGTTACTGAGATCAAGTTTAGGCTGAGTTGAAAAATTCATTTTCATGACCCTAGCAAGGGAAGCTCAGCTAAAAATCTTTAAATAGGATTTGTAGTCAGATGCTGGGCCCTCTTTTAGATATCTTGACCCTGTACTTTTGTACCAGTTTTTCCCAACCCTACCGCACCCCACCCCAATCCCATTTACCTGCCTTGGTGATAGAAGTGAAAGTAGAGGTCTAGGAGAGGTAGGTTAAGGAGTTCCATTTTATACCTGTTTGTTTAAGGGGCCTATGGGGCATCTAAATGAGGGAATCTCAAAAAAATAATTAAAGCCTTAGGGTTTTTTAGGTTTTTTGAATTTAAAATAAGTTTACCTCATTTCAGTTTGGTCATCCTCTTTTCTTTATGTAAAATCAGAATAGTCAAGGTACAGGTCCTGTAGTTAGTTTGAGCTTTCATCTAGTGACTTCCTGTATATTTGCAGTCAATCCTATAAGGATTTCTCAGTGCTAAATTTGCTCGTAGCTGACACTCATCCTTTTTATAGTATAGATCGGTGAATCCAAACATGTTCATTTTTAAATTCCCCTTGAACCTTCCTGTGACCTAGCTTTCTCTATATTGCCGCTTCACCTAAAAGAAAAATCAAAGTATGGCAGAATATCCATGCTGTTAAGTAGGAGAGAGTAAGAGAGTATCATTTAGGTTGCCCTTTTTTCTACTTTTCTTTTTTTGTGTGTGGCCTATTTCAGTAATGTTCAGATTTTTCACCAAAGCTACAAGCTATCTCTGTAAGGTTGAGAGTAGGCAAAGAAAAGATCTTACAATAGGATGAAGTACCTACGTGCAACGGTGAGATGAGGAATAAAACAGCCTATTAGACTTTGGAGAAGCAGAAGAAGTGGATACTAAGCAAGAAGAATTAAACCGATAGACTTGATTTTGTTGCAAGGGGGCAGTTGTACAGGTAAGTCGATCTTTTCTGGCATAGAGTATATCCTTACAGAGATAGATAGATAGATAGATAGATAGCAACAGGTAGATAGAGATATATAGATATATATAGATTCTCAATTCACTTGTCAGCTTATAGTTCCATGAAACTGTAGAATTATCTTAATTTGGAACAGAAATACTTAACTTGTAGATTCAATTCATTTTCTTGTAGCATTTAGCTCTAATCTTTTAAGGAAAATGGAAGTATTGCTTAGTTGGTACTTATTCCTCTACTCCAGGAAACACACACACACTCACCACACACACACACACACACACACACACACACACACACACAAAACAATCACAAAACTGGAAACAAAGCCTTGGGCTTTTCCTAAATGTTTCTAGATAAGCCAGAATCTGAAATGCATCCATTATTTGCCAACAGAAAGTCCAACATTGGATGTTTAGGATATGGAATCAGAGTTAATAGAAATGGCTCTTAGGGTTTCTGGAAAATCCCTTTGAGTAGATGATCTTCCTTAGGAGTGTTATTTCAGCCCCATAATATTACTAACCTGACAACCGAATGTGGCAAAGTGTCTTTTGGGTGAGGCAAAGTCCAGCCCTCCATCTCACCATTATAAATTTGAAATCACTATTTCTTCAGCCTAACGTAATTCCAAAGTATATTGAGAATCATTATATATTATTTTTTTAAAGGTAAAAAAAATGAAAAATAAATGACAAAAATTCTGAAATCAGTATAAAGGGGCAATGTAATCCCTTGCTGTGTGGTGCACTATCCGAAGTAGTCAGGGTCTTTTCTATAGGATAGGCATTGAATTGGTGACCTTCAAATATTGTCCTACTTTCGCTAGATGTCTGACATATGTCTGATGAAGCTATTCAACTTATATGATTTTAAATGGCTGTTTTCCGAGAACACATCAGCTACCTATTTTGTCCCAGACTCATCTGTACGACTGCATGCGAACTTTAATTTTGAAAGATACACTTTAAGTGACATGGTTGACTATCACTGAAAGATACACTTTAAATGACATGGTTGACTATCACTGTGTGTAATAGATGACTGATTTGTTCTCTTCCTATTTGCAAAATTCTCACCTGGTTAAATGGGTTAGATATAATTCATAGTGTATGATGTAAACCTTCAATGATAAATGAATGTAAAGAATACAAGTTTTCAATGCCCTTCTTAATTTTATTTAATTTTTTACACTGCTTTGTTCAAAAGCACTCTGATTCATGCTTGACTCTTTGTATCCTGTGTATGAACACAAAATGAAAGATGCACTTCTTTGCATGCCGTGATCTAAGCTTGCATCTACATACTGTATGATGTGAATGCTACCTATGAGTACTAATTTGCATCAAGCTTATAGTTTTAATCATAAGAGAGCACATGAAGTTACTACTCATTTTATTGTTGACAGTAGTTTGAGGAGGTGGAGGAAGGAGCTGAAAGAAGACTGGTAATTCTAAGACAGGCTGATTTTCAGTTAAGTACATTTTTGTAAGTCATTCTGTCATTTGGTAAACACACAATGATTATTCCTTCAGACAGATGAAATATTCATTAGAAAGAGTAGTGAGGAAATCACAGTACTATTAAAGAATAGCAAGGGAGTGGGAGGCCTGTCAAGAATATTCTGACCCTAGGAAAAAGAAATCAGAATTGCCATAGAGAGGGACCACAGAATGCAAACTTTCAAAAAGGTTATTTCCATAAAGTCTGAGAAATCTTGGCCTCCATTAAGATTTTTGTCCCTGAGAGCCTGAACTGTAAGTATGGTATCTGCTTTGTCTGCAGAATAAAAAAGATCTTCACTTAATCATTATCCTGGGAGCTGAACATCCTGCTACATTTGAATAAAAATGCCTACTTCATTACTGATGGGAACACAGAGTTCGGTGTACCAAATGATCTACAGTAGAGCTTACTGACAGGGGTACCTTATAAATGAACGGGCTGTTTAAAGAATACTAGCTGTTAATGTGTTTAGTATTAGATGAAGCCCACAAATTCTAAGAAATCTACCAAATGAGTGCTGTCTAGTAAAAAAGTAGTTCTATCATACCTTTAGGTAAAATGGAAAATGATGATGTAGAAAATAGATTTCTGATGCATCAACAATGCCATCAGTTTTTTTCTCTAGTGAAATCTCTTAAAATGATGGAAAACAGAGCTATGAGCTGCAGAGGACCTTGAGAAATCATTTGCTCTAGGCTTCTGCTTTCAAGCATGTGAATGTCTATACAAAGGGTAAGGGAGTCATGTTGTCAGCGTTACGAGTATAGAATTCTTTATTTAGCAAATATGTGTATATATATATATATATATATATATATATATAATATATATATATATATATATATATAATATATATAGCATTTGTGTGTCAGGCACTGTTCTGAGCACTTAACAAACATTAACTGGACACATTTGTCATGGCATTGCTTCTCCCTCCTTCTAGTCTTTCTTTTTTCCCGTATTTTTTCTTAGTACATCTTTTTCTGCTTCCCTTTTCCACTGCTTGTTTCTTTGTTTTGCCACAGGCCTTCCTTAGCACTCTTCCAGGGTAATGAGGTTACTGAACTCTAGCGTAAGCCTCCTTTTTTCTCATTGCTTTTAAGAATGTCACGTAATTGAAGTCAAATTTCTTATAGAAATCAAGACAGATTATTTTATCATTTTACCTTCATCTCTGTGACTTGTCATTTTATCTTGGAAAGGGATAAAATTGGCCTAGAATAATTTGATATCCACGTAGCATTGATAGTTACTTCCAGTGTCTTAAGATCATTTCTTTAATGATAATACTTTTGGATAAGACTAGAATTGGAAAGGGGACTGCATATAGACTATTCCTTAAATAATGATTTCCCATCTTAAATTTCCAGTTTGCCAAATCACATGAGAATCTTTTTTTCTCATTCTTGACATTTGGCAAAAGAGGGTGAATATACTTTCTTCATTTTATATTTTCTCTTCTCATTCTTGAGTTTGTGGGGTTTTTTTATTTTATAAACTTAGTAGGTCTTTATAAATAACTTTTCATCTTGTTCTCTCAGTTTTCTGCCTAGAAGGTAGATAATCCTATGTGACTGACATACTTGTATTTTAAATAACAGTAGAAAATTCAGTTTTTGACCTAGTATTTAAAAAATCATGTAGAATTTTCTATGTGTTGCTTATTGATGGGTGTGATATAACAAATTATGAACAATTGCTTTATGCCAAGAACTATTCCATTCATTTTACAACTGTTTTCTCATTTAATCCCCACAATAACTTTATGAAGCCGGTACTACTATCATCTCCAGTTATAAAGTTTAGAAGACTGAGGCCAAGAGAGGTTAAGTAATTTGGCTCAGGTTACATAGAAACTAAGTGGTATAGCCAGTATACAAATATGGTTTCAGCTACTCTTATATCTCTATTTGTTACTAAATCAATTAAGAAAAGAAATCTGGTTTTGAAAAATCTGACTTGTTTTTCTTGTTTTCTGACTTGTTTTCAAATTCCAAATTTTGGAATTCCTAAGTTAAGGCATCTGAATATTGGACTGGACCTTTGGATATGGCAGATGAATTTCAGACACCTGCACAGAGAGTGCTTTTATTGTAGAATACCTCAACTAAAGGATCCTAATGTGATGCCTCCAAAGTATAATTCTAGTGGGTATATTCTGAAATATAGTCTTAAAAATGTTTGCAGTAGTCTGAATAAAAAGAAAGGAAGAAAGAGAAAGAAAGAAAGGAAGAAAGAGAGGAAGGAAGGAAAGAAGAAGGAAGGAAGGAAGGAAGGAAGGAAAAATGAGTCAGAGTAACTTGGTTTTCTGGTGTCCCCTAATCTTTTGCCTACTCATATCACCATTCTGAGAAGAACTTGTTTGTCTTCTCTTTGCCTGATATCAGTGTTGTTCATTTCCCGTGAAGCTTTCTTGAGTAAAGAAAATGGAGATTTCTTCCTGGATTATTTTGTTTCTTATACTCAAACTATGGATATACTCAAGATCCATTATTTTTCTTCCTCTACCTTTTCTTCCTTGGAGATTTCATCTACCTTTGTGAGTCTAACTACCATTTCTTATATAAATTATTTTTAAAAAATCTGTTTCCTGCACTATGGTCCCGTAATCTCCAACTTCCTGCCACATGTGTATGCTTGGATATTCTGCTGATGTGGGAAACGCATCGCGTTTGTAAAGGTGAGCACATCATGTTTCCGAGGTTGGAAACATAGAGGTTGGATCCCCTATTCACCTTCTCGCTTTCTGTCAGAAATTCCATTATTCTTCTAGCTACCCAGGCTTAAAACCTTGAGGCTTTCTTTGCCCCCTCCTTGTACTTTGCATTCTGTATATAATCAGTCACTGTGTCCCATTGGTAGTTCGTAATGTCTTTCACGTCCCTCCTTTCTTTTTTATATCACTGCCATGAGATTTACCTCTAGTTTAGACAGTTTAGCATCTTGCTCATTAGTGCCCTACCAAAGCTTAATGTGTTGCCTTGCCCATAGCAGGAACTCAGTGTATTTTGGTTTTGTGATTGACTGAGGCACAAGTTCCCTCCTACCTCTAGCAACAATGAGCAAGTCACTTTTGGAACCAGATTTTTTGAAGTCCATCTTTTCCTGCACGTGTGCAATATTCCTTTTGTAGCCAAGTGTATATATTTTATCAGGGTCAGTATTATATATCTATCTTTCGTGAGCTGCTAAGGGGAAAGGGATTTAAATAGATCCTGAATTAATGAGTTCCAATGCTTTAGAAGGACAATCAGTACAAGACAAATTTTTAGAGCAGTTTAAAGTTCACAGCAAAATTGAGAGGAAGGTACAGAGATTTCCCATATGCCCCCTGCCCCCGCCCCCCCCAGATGCACAGCCTCCCCCAGCATCAACATCCCCATAGTGTGGACATTTGTTACAAATGATGAACCTATGCCGACATGTCATAATCACTTAAAGCCCACAGTTTACATCAGCATCATTCTGGGTAGTGTATGTTCTGTGGGTTTGGACGAATGTAAAATGACATGAATCCACCATAATAGTATCACACAGAATAGTTCCACTGCCCTAAAAATCCTCTGCGCACCCACCCCCCATATTCATCCCTCCCCTCCCTTCCCCAGGCCCTGGCACCACTGATCTTTTTACTTTCTCCATAGTTTTGCCTTTTCCAGAATGTCCTATAGTTGAAATCCTCTTCAGATTGGCTTCTTTGACTTAGTAATATGTACTTAAGGTTTCTCCATAGTTTTTTCATGGCTTGACAGCTCATTTCTTTTTGGCCTTGAATAATATTCCATTGTCTGAGTGTACCATAGTTTATTTATCCATCACTGAAGGACTGAAGGACATCTTTTGGTTGTTTCCGTTTGGCAATTATGAATAAAGCTGCTATACGCATCTCTGTGCAGGTTTTTGTGTGAACATAAGTTTCCATTTCCTTTGGATAAATACCAAGGAGTGTGATTGCTGGATCGTCTGGTAAAACTATGTTTAGTTTTTTAAGAAAGCACCAAAATGTCTTCCTAAGTGGCTGCACCATTTTTGTGTTCCTGCCAGCAATGAATGAGAGTTCCTGTTGACAATCAGTACATTTTATCTAGTAAGGGTGAGATAATAATCTCCATGACGGTGGAAACTATCTAGACTATATTCACTGCCAGATCCCCAGCACCTAGCTATGTACCTAGCATCTAGTAGGTATTTACAAATATATGTTGGATGAATTAATGAATAAATGCCAATAATAATGATAACTATGCTGTCGCCAAATGGGAGAACAAAAGTTTCCTGATGACTTGCCTCATTCGCTCTAATATATTAGACTGAGGGGATTGTACCAAACATACTGAGATTTTTCCACACAGTCATATATTTAAGGCAATAATTGAATCTTTAAGTAAAATTTATGTCCATTCTAAATTATGCTTCTTGTGGGATATCATGGCATGATTCTGCTTGGGCACTACAAATTATATTGATGGGGTGAAATGTGTTTTCATGTCCGTTTGTGAAATGTGGACTGTTATTGATTTACTTTAAGTGTCATGTTTGAGATGAGTTTAGGCTGGTTTCTTTGAGTTTGACACATTTCAGTCTGTCATCCTGTCCTTAGAGATGCTGGAAATTAAATGGGGATACTTAAATAATTTAATTTATAAGCTTGCTTACAGCTATGTGGTTTATCAAGCCAGATGTCGGTAGCCTCAGTTTCTTGCAGCTCAGATGCTGCCAGAACATAAATTAAAATTGTTTCTGTGTGTCAGGGATTAGCATGTAAAAACAGAAGACACCTTCTATCAGAGGGCCAATAGTCTCTGCTGGGCAGTGCCATTTTTGTTAACCATTGGCTAATTTTGAAAAAAGAAAAAGGTATAATTCACTTATAATACAAGCTCAGTTATATTTCTGGGGAACTCTTGTTTCCTACGTATGTGATGATATAACTCATCTCTGTAACACAAAGTGTATAATAGAAATGTTATTCTGGTTTTATGCCTCTCCCTCCCCAGAAGTCATTTTCTGTTGTTGTTTAAATGCAATAGATTTACTCAAGTTTTTATGGTTATATTGTCAACATTTCCAGGTTCTCTTTTAGAAATTGGTCTAGACAATGTTTTAACAGGGCGTTTTTCCTAGCAAAAAAGTATGCATCTGAGACCTACTAGAGAATGGACTTGAGGATACGGGGAGGGGGGAGGGTAAGCTGGGACAAAGTGAGAGAGTGGCATGGACATATATACACTACCAAATGTAAAACAGATAGCTAGTGGGAAGCAGCCTCATAGCACAGGGAGATCAGCTCAGTGCTGTGTGACCACCTACAAGGGTGGGATAGGGAGGGTGGGAGGGAGGGAGACACAAGAGAAAAGAGAAATGGGGATATATGTATATGTATAACTGATTCACTTTGTTATAAAGCAGAAACTAACACACCATGGCAAAGCAATTATACTCCAATAAAGATGTTAAAAAAAAAAAAGTATGCATCTGAGCACATCTTCCCCCACATAAATAGAAAACAAATAGCCTCTATGTAATTTAAGTGAGTTTGTAGGAGACTACTTGAGGTGATAGATAGGAGCAATGAAGATTCTCTCCCAGCATTGCACACATTCACTGTGGGACCTTGGGTAAGTCAGTTTCTCTATCTGGGTTTATTTCTTATATAAAATACGGAGTTTAGGAAGAATCATCTCTTAATTTCCTTGCATGTTCTAGAATTCTTTGAGATGTTTTTAAGTCTTAGGCAGCCTTTATTTCAACTCTCTTTGCATTATTAAATTCTTTCCATCTTCAGGCCCATGAAATATTCTAAGCTGCATGACTCTAACTTGACTTTCCCATTTTTTGAATTCGTACAGCTTTTTTATAGTCAGAATGCAGAATTTTGCATGTTTGTATAGTCATATTTTATCTAATTCTTTGTTGTGCATTAAAATGATCTCCCCCACTATATTGCAGGAGTTTTTAATATAAGAATATGTCTTATATTTCTCCTATTTCCTTCATTAAATCTGTTACATTATGAAGTACATAAAATTATTAATTGATTTGGATGAGATGTGAATCACTTCTCACCTGTATTGAAAGAATTTGGAGTATAAACAAAGATAACGTCTTTTCATGGGTGGTTGATTCTTTGGTAGCTAAAAAAGGTTATAGAGGCCTCCTCTGAAATTACTGCTCTAGAGCTCTTAAATTGAAGTAATATTCCAACCAAAAAGAATGTTTCTGGTTCTTTAGATCTGGGGGATTCCATTTGTGAGAAACAAGTACCTGTTTGGCAAGAAAGAGCTATTTTGGTTATTTTTCTTCTCTGGACCTCTAATATCAATTTTCTAATCCAATCCGGCCAACATAATTTGAGCACACACTATGGTCATGTTCTGTTGTAGACACTGTGATGGGTTTGGAGGAAGACTGGTGTGTGTAAAGACTGATGGGACATCATTTTTAGCCCCAAGGCATTCACAGTGTGGAAGTTGAGGTACAACTGACATAAAAACAAACAAACAAAACCCCCTACAATATAATGTAAAATGAACAGTAATAGAGGTATATATGAAGTGATTTAGAATCACAGAGAAGGAAGTTTCTGACTGTATCTCATGTTTTATATCTGGGAATATAATGTAGAAAGGTGACATTTATTTGGACTTTAGAAAATGACTAGGAACTTGGCTGTTAGAAAAGATAGAAAAGTGAATCTAACTTGGATATATTATAATAAGTAAAAGCATAAAGGCATGCAATCTATGGTATGTCTGAGGGACCATCTGGTATGGCTAAATTATAGGATGTTTAAGGAAAACGTTTCAGAAGAATGGACTGGAGTAGCAGGCCTGCTTCCTAGCTTATCACTGATCTTCCAAGTACATTTAATTCACTAGAGGTTATATATCATAGAGCATTTTCTAAAAGTGATGAAGGCCATGCGGTGGGGGAGATAGTATACAAGAGGAACTTGTGGAAATATATTCCTTTCTGCCATAAAATTTTCAGTCAACTTCTTCAACTGTTCTATATATTCCACACAATAATTTTTTGTCCTTTTCCATTGCATTAGGAATGATGAGATTGTCTTAATTCATTTTAATGACTAATTAAAATGGAAAGAACAAGTATGCACCCGAAACTGAAATCTTACAACTCATAGCAGTAGGCAGCCACCCAGACAGCTGACACTACATCACATTCAGGCTTGAATACAGAAAAATTCTTCAGGCAGTTTGGAATGCGGATCTCGATTTCTTGTGTACTTTTTCAAGTCTCAGTGGTGGACGTCTCCTATTCCCTCAGGCAACCAGGGAGTTTAAGTTTACGCTCTTCCTTTGTGTCTACTCCCTGGAAAACATAAAGCCTACTTTCAGAAAAGAAGCTGATAAACTTTGTCATTTGGAACCCTAAAGTGACTTAAGGCTCTGAGGGATGGTCTCCCAGTGCTGTTTGCATTTTAACAAGGGGATAAAGGCCTTGCTTAACTTAAATAACAGACTTCAGAATTCCCTGGCAGTTGCTACCTCAACATTAACAAGAAGTCACTGATAACACTTTATGTCCTTTCATCTTGTCCCATAATATTAAGCTACTTGAGGTTTGATATTTCTTGCAACTGAAATGAGAATATATAGCTAGATTTCTGTAATAAAAACTGTATGAAGGATTTGATTCTCCATACTATTTCCCACACTTATTGTTTCCCTTTATAGTAATGAATAAACAATATTTTAGCTGGAGAGAAGAAGAGAGTGAGAACAAAAGAAAAAAAAAAACAGACTGAATGAAGAAATGGTCTTCCGGGCCTTGGGTTCTTTGCTATAAGACCTTTACTTTGGCTTCTCCTACATGTTGCTGAGTTTAAGAAACTGATCTTTGATTGGCAAGAAGAGTGTTAAGATTTTGAACAGAAACTTAGCTATTAAGAGAACTGCATTTTTTGTAAGGAAATTAGCACAGGCTTGGGGTGTTTAGTTTTAAGATAAAACTAAATCTCTTAAAAACTATCCAAGGGTCAGATAGGAAATAGATACCTCTGTTACTTTAAAAGCAAAGCTGTAGCCTGACTAAGAAGCAAATTAAGAAAGAGGAAAATAATTCTGATTTATACCAGCCATGTGTGGCCACCATAGCCAGTTTGTTAGTCAGTTCATTGTAATTGGATTGCTGAATTATTTTTTTTCATCTTACATTATTGCCATCTTTAAAAGGAATGTGGTCATTTTTCAGCTTCATGCATTGATAAGTAGGTACACAACTCCCACTGTTTTTCATGTGTGTCTAATTTTTGCCACTCTGCTGAAAAATATGTGACAAAACAGAAGTCAGTATATTGCGTTTTACTTCCTCAGTAGAAAACAGTTTCACCAGGAAGTACAGTATAATACCTAGTGCTCACAAGTAGAAACGATTTATTTTAGCCTGCAAGTATGCCTGTGCTGTGTACATGGCTGGGCACTTGGCACTGAGAGAGAGGGAAAGCAAAAGATGTGCTTTCTTCCCTCAAAGTGTTTATCCTCTAGGATGAGAGGTATGATCTGTACACACACAGCGTGTACTGGTTTTCTATGGCCCTGTAACAAATGATCACAACCTGAGTGGCTGAAAATGACACCAATTTATTAGCTCACAATTTCTGTAAATCAGACGTCTGGGCATGACTTCCATGATTTCTCTGCTCAGAGTCTCACAAGGGTGCACTCAGGTTGTTGGCTGGGGTTGTTCTCATCTGGAGGCTAGACTGGGGAAAAAATCCACTTCCAACTCCCTTATATTGTTGTTGGAGTTAATTTCTTTCCAACTATAAAATTCATGGCAGGTTGGTTCTTCAAAGTCAGCCACAGAGAGAGAGAGAGAGAGAGAGAGAGAGAGACTCTGCTACTTCAAATCTCTAATTTCAGAGATGGCCTTAACAGTGTTTTAAAGGGCTCTCCTGTCCACATTAGGTCTACCCAGGATAATCTCTCTTTTGATTAAACTAAAGTCAACTCATTAGGGGGTTCTAATTTTACCTGAAAAATCCTTTTGCCTTTTCCATATTCTATTGATTAGAAGCAAGTGACAGATTCTATCCACACACAAGGGGCAGGGATTACATAAGGGCATGACTTATTGGGTGTTATCCTAGGATGTGTTTGCCACATACAGCAGACACTAAATACAAGCAAAGGCTATACAAGTACCTTGGTCCAGACAACAAATCTAAGTATAAAGTGTGCACAGGGACTGAGGGAACACAGAAAAAATGGCTAAACCCTGCATGGGGGTAGCTCATTTATTCAGCAAATGTTTACTGTATGCTTACCATACACCAGGCCCTCTGTTAAGCTCTAAGGCTGAAGTAAATGCTGAATGGCAAGTACCTCAGGTTACTCTTGAAGACAAACAATGTTCAATTCCAGAACACTCCAGAACCCTATTAGATGTGTTTGTCTGAAAAAGAAATACTAAATAAATAGATGATAATAGTATGTTTACTTATAACCATGAGTTCTTTATATCTTGCTGTGGAGGTACAATACAGACAGACACAGACACACACATAAGCATGTCAACAAAGCAACATAAGTGAGTTTGACTGTATATAACAATCTGCAAATATATCCCCAGACACAAAATTGTGATTGCTTTATTCTGGCCTCTTTATTTAGTATGTGAGGAAGGTGGGAAATTGTAAGGATCCAGGCCAGGGTTTGAAGTTCTCACTATTGAGTCTATTCAGGTAATGTATGTGGTGGGCAAAGAAGCTTCTCAGATCAGTCAGGGCACTTAACATATCACTTACAATTTGTTTGACTCTTTTGGATCTGAATCCTATCACATACACAGAGCAAAGTTCCACTCCCAATTTACAGAGGAATTCTTTGTCCAGAATTACATAAGCAATATAGCAGAAAACAAGGGCAAAAACCTAGGTCTCTCTTACTCCATATCCAGAGTTTTCTATAGGATACTTACAATTTAACAGGAAGGAAGTAAGGTGGAGAGAAAAAAAATAGTATAGAAAACAAAAGTATCCAGCTTCTCTAGTTCTATTTTGTAATACAAGATTTCCCATTTTATTCTGTGTTTGGTGGGCCCTTTTTTAACCTTATTCATTTTGAAGCTCCAAGTCATGGAGGTTGGAGTTCTTTATGGAGTCAGAGTATTTATACTCAAGAGTTTATGAAAGTAAAAGTCATTGTCCCTAAAAAGTGTCCTCACACACACCTAGAGAGACCACTTCTTACGATTAGGTTCTCCATGCCCCATAAGTTTCTTGATATTTCTACTGAGACTACAAACAAGCATACCGTTTTCACAGTGATTGTAATGACGTGAATATCTGCCCCGTTGGGAATGAGACTGAAATCACCAAATCATTTCATATAGGCTATTGCACAACTGACAGTGATGATAATAAATTTCAGGACACTGCTGTCTGCTTTTTCAAATCCACTTTGGGATGTTTGCAGTTCATCCAATTTTGCCCCAGATTTTATGTGCTAAATATTATTCAGACTACTTTAGGCCAAATGTTTAGTCAGTTTTTAATTTTTTTTTGTTTGTTTTTTTACATCTTTATTGGAGTAAAATTGCTTTACAATGGTGTGTTAGTTTCTGCTTTATAACAAAGTGAATCAGTTATACATATACATATGTTCCCATATCTCCTCCCTCTTGCATCTCCCTCCCTCCCACCCTCCCTATCCCACCCATCCAGGCGGTCACAAAGCACCGAGCTGATCTCCCTGTGCTATGCGGCTGCTTCCCACTAGCTATCTATTTTACCTTTGGTAGTGTATATATGACCATGCCACTCTCTCACTTTGTCACAGCTTACCCTTCCCCCTCCCCCCTCCCCATATCCTCAAGTCCATTCTCTAGTAGATCTGTGTCTTTATTCCCATCTTACCCCTAGGTTCTTCATGACATTTTTTTTTCTTAGATTCCATATATATGTGTTACCACACGGCATTTGTCTTTCTCTTTCTGACTTACTTCACTCTGTATGACAGACTCTAGGTCCATCCACCTCACTACAAATAACTCGATTTTGTTTCTTTTTATGGCTGAGTAATATTCCATTGTATATATGTACCACATGTTCTTTATCCATTCATCCAATGATGGACACTTAGGTTGTTTCCATCTCCTGGCTATTGTAAATAGAGCTGCAATGAACATTTTGGTACATGACTCTTTTTGAATTATGGTTTTCTCAGGGTATATGCCCAGTAGTGGGATTGCTGGGTCATATGGTAGTTTTATTTGTAGTTTTTTAAGGAACCTCCATACTGTTCTCCATAGTGGCTGTACCAATTCACATTCCCACCAGCAGTGCAAGAGGGTTCCCTTTTCTCCACACCCTCTCCAGCATTTATTGTTTCTAGATTTTTTGATGATGGCCATTCTGACTGGTGTGAGATGATATCTCATTGTAGTTTTGATTTGCATTTCTCTAATGATTAAAGATGTTGAGTATTCTTTCATGTGTTTGTTGGCAGTCTGTATATCTTCTTTGGAGAAATGTCTATTTAGGTCTTCTGCCCATTTTTGGATAGGGTTGTTTGTTTTTTTGATATGGAGCTGCATGAGCTGCTTGTAAATTTTGGAGATTAATCCTTTGTCAGTTGCTTCATTTGCAAATATTTCCTCCCATTCTGAGGGTTGTCTTTACGTCTTGTTTATGGTTTCCTTTGCTGTGCAAAAGCTTTGAAGTTTCATTAGGTCCCATTTGTTTATTTTTGGTTTTATTTCCATTTCTCTAGGAGGTGGGTCAAAAAGGATCTTGTTGTGATTTATGTCATAGAGTGTTCTGCCTATGTTTTCCTCTAAGAGTTTTATATCCTTACTGTCTGCATCCAGACTTTACGTGGTATACTGGAGATACTGCTTAGTCACCTAGAGCTGCCTCATCCTGTCAGTGAGAGAGTGTGCTGGGCACTAAATCCTGAGAGGAATGGGCATTTGCTTCATATAGGTATCTCAAAAGGTAATTGCAAAAGCCCTCTCAGGATTCTATTGCAATGTTTGTTTGTTTTCTGCAGGTGAAACTCAAAGATTAAACAACAGTGTCATATCTGGCTGAAGCTAACAGCCTCAGACCAAACTAGTTATGGGGATTTGATTATGGGGAAATGGAATTTATGATTCCATAGCCATTTAGATACCACCTAATATGCAATTTTATCTGTCTTCAATTATTTGTATCTCATTTCACAGACACATTAAAGTTATACCAACCCTTACAGCCAGCCATTTTTGGTATCCTGTTTCTCTAAAAATCTCTTTAAGAAGAATAAATTTAAATGTTTCTAGTTTTTCAATATTTAATGTTATAGTATAAACATAATGAGCCTTTCATTTTACACTATAAGTACATTAGATTAGTAATCTGGGCCCTTTAATTTCAGTTGCTGACTTTATTACTAACTAGCTGTGTGACATTGAAGAATTCACATAACCTCTCTAAGCCTTGGTTTTCTAGTTTATTTCCCAAGGCTACTGTGATGAAAAATCAAGATAGTGTGTACAGAAATACTCTGCAGAAAATGAAGTGGAGTGGAAGGAGTAGCTATTAATAATAATAGCAAATGTTGATAACTTGTTTGGGGTTACTATTTAAATTCATATGGTAAATTCATATGGTAAAACTTTTGTAAATGGTGTTCATTCCCTAGTGTGAATATGTGCATTCTTAAGTTAACATTGCTTCATCTGAACTTCAATGTTGTTTCCTAAAGAGATTATGATGTTTTAAAGTTATCAGGTGTAAATGAAAAGGGCCAAGTTTCTCAAAGATTCCTAATGATATGTTTTTTTTAAATAAGGCATTATATGTTACTAGATTCTACTTCCTAACAAGTAGGGTACAGAATGAGGAACAGATACTGGTTTGCTCTGCTTGCAGTGCTGTTGTGCATCCATGTGCATTTCAAAACATGCTCTATGTCAGTATATATCACATGTGCAAAACTTGAATGTCATCAGCACCAAGTCATTTGATTCATTCTTTACTAAAATTGTTTTTCTCTCTAATGGCAAGAATTGTGGCTCTTGAAGCACCCAGAAAGTACCTCAGACCAACCATGATGGCTTAAAAATGTGACTACTTTGTTAATTATAGTAGTGATAAAATATATGGTGAACAGGGAGAAGACAAAATGTTTTCCCAGAAAAAAAAAGTCCATGTAATTTTCACTACCTGTGTTCTCTGTTGAAGCAAGCTTAAGGAGTTAGCATAATGCACTTCCTGAATTGTGGACCTGGTACCACCAGTCTCTCAGAAGTTGAACAGAAAAGTAGCTCAGCTTTTGTCTTCCTATTGTCATTAAAAGCATCTCTGCTTCTCTTCCCCCTACCTGTATCCATGGGAGTCTCACCACACCAAGGAATATTACCTGTCATTGTGATGCCTTTATGATGCAAATGTCTAAATATTTCTTTTTCCACTTTTTATTTCATGCAGTGTAGTAAATTTAGTCTTCCTATGGAGAGGACATCTTGTAAATAAAATAATGTCTCAGATCTGCATGCACATTTCTCTATGGTAGTGTCTGATGATTTTGTTTTGAACCATTGGTGTATTGTCTATTAATAGAGCCAGAGAATATGGCAAAAATCCAACTTCCTCCACATTTCTGTTTAATATGCAAAACCAATCCTTCTCCATCCTGTTCTTTCCCGCCTTCTCCTCCTGTGTCTCTTCTATCCTCATAATGGTGTTAAGAATTGGTATAATTTCATTAAATAGAGGTTGTGCAAATTAATACAGAAGGTTTCTTTTGATGGCCCAGGTAATGTGAATGAGAATCGCTTTCTCACTGTAAACTAATCTGTAATGATACTCAGTATCATTTGTGTCACTGACAGCTTTTTATGCCAGCTTTTGCAACCCTTGTCCTACTGAATCAAGTCTGTTTTCTAGTCATAAACATGATATTCAGTCATGAATACCTCTTTGGTAGAAGTTGAATGGAGGAGGTGGTTGGTATTGGAAGTAAGCCCTAACTCCTTCTCCAGAAACTTACTGCCCATTGCAGGCTGACCCACTCTGTTATGTCTTCAGTGATAGAACAGTGCCTACAACTATGGTATACTTATACAAATAAACATTGATTCAGTGGAGAATTAAAGGCACACAGGAAAGGAGATTTTCCCTGTTATTTACTAAGTGAAGTATAATTTGGAAGGTTGTTATTACACCTTAGGTGCATTCTTACTCCATTGGAAGAAGTCGATGAGGCAAGTTTACAAGTGTCCATGGAGTATCTACTATGTGCTAGGTGCTCTGTTAGGTACTCTGCCAGGTACAGAGCAATAATTTTGACACGTGTTTTTCACGTGTTAACTTTCTGTTCTTTAGATTTTCAGTGCAGTACATACTCAGAGAAGAGAAACTTAGTGCACACTGTAGTTGTTATGGTTGCTTTTGTAGAGGAGTTGAGACACTGGGGCTTGAGGAGAATCTATAATCTGGAGAGACTGAGAAGAAGATTGAAAATTTTCCATTTGGGCAGAATGACATAATCAAAGGCTCAGACTTTATTTGTAGGCAAGAAAAAATTACTTGAGGATTTTAAGCAGGTATGTGACATGATAAATGATAGTATTGGAAGGATTGAAAGTGGCTTGGGAGGATGGGGGTTTATCATTTAAAAGGGTACCACAGTAAGCTATGTTTGTACATTACTTAAACAAATGGCCAGTTCAGGTTTTGTGTTCACAGGTGACTGCAATAAGTCAAAGACCTAGTTGTTTTGAAATTGACTTGGAACTGTTGTGCAAGCAACCAGTTTGATTGAATTCAGTTGGTTCTCTCCAAATCAGCTCATTATTATAGAAGCACTATGTGTTAATTACACTCAGAAAAAAATCACTTAAGCTTGTTATTTCATGGCTCACAAGCAAACCAGCTTGTAGATTACCTAAAAATTTGGCTTTTCAGCTGGAAGTTTCAGTGTTGTGTCGATACAGCCTTTTAAGAGTTACATAAGATATTGGCAGGCAGTACTGAGATATGTTAGAATTTCTAGGTGTTAGGAAAGACTTAAGTTATCTCCCGTAGCAAAATAAATCCTTGAGCAAAGAAATTACAAAACCCCATATGGTATATTAAATTACTTTCAGTGGTTTAGAATTTGCTAACTTATAAATTAAAATTTACAGAATGGAGACTGGTTGAGGAGAAAAAGGTGACTTAAACGCACTTTATTTTATATATCATGTTGAAACTAATCCATATTGCTAGGAAACAGTCTTTTCTGAAGAGAAGGAGTTCATTTGTCAAAACCATATTCCAAAGTGTTAGTACCATGCTAAACATTAAGCAGAGGTCATGAATATTTTTTTAAACACTCATTTTCTCAGATCTGAATGATGTTTCAAACTTACTTTTCCTGAAGGAATACCAACCAACTGCTCTATCCTTAATGATATCCTGGGACATCTTTATTTTTTCTTCTCATAGCCAATCTACATAGAATAGTTAGTTATATCAGTCTCTCTTGAACATTAGCTATCAATGCTTTCTAGATAGCTATTATGATGACATTGTCAATGCTGAGTAAGTTAATCTGGTTGTGACAACCAATGGCAAGGGTTACTCACTGACTAATGGCATGTGCCCTAGGGTAAGTGGGGCAATATGAAGCAAGAAAGTCCCTTTGAGAAAAGAAGCACTTCTCTGTGGCAGTTCTTGCCCAATAACCACATGCTGCCACTACTAATTTATTTCCAGCTTCCAATTTATAGCTATATCAGTAATACAGCATCCAGAGAGACTAGAGGCAGGAATACTATTTAAGAGGCCATTGGCACAGCCCAGGAAAGAGTTGACATTTGTCCAAATTAAAGGATTGGCAGTGTGGGTAGTTAAGAGATGGACATATGATTGAGACATTCAAACTTTGGTAACTCTGGGAATATGCAATGTTAAGAGTGAGAGGGAAGGTAAAATGACTCCAAAGTTTCAATCTTGGGCAACTGGGAGTGTGGGTACCATTAAATGAAATTGGATATTTAGGAGGTGGAGTAGGTTTGTGATGGGGAAAGATGTTCCATCCTGGACATGTCTTTGAGGTGCCCAAGGGGTAAAAGTCAACTGACTGTTGGGATTGTGAGATTGGGGTTTAGGTAAGAGATTAGGGCCGGAGATGTAGATATGGAAGTCATCAGTATATTCAGAGTTTGGGTGTTAACTGAATCTGTGGCAATGGATACAATTGTCCATGGAGAGAATATAGAGAGCAAAGAAAACAAAACAAAATAAAATGGACTGAGGAAAAGACCTTGAGGTGCTGGTGGAGGAAGAGTAGCCAATCAAAGAGTTAGTGAAGGGGCAGTCAAAGAGATAGAATGAGGGCTTCCCTGGTGGCACAGTGGTTGAGAGTCCGCCTGCCGATGCAGGGGACACAGGTTCATGCCCCGGTCCGGGAGGATCCCACATGCCGCAGAGCGGCTGGGCCCGTGAGCCATGGCCGCTGAGCCTGCGTGTCCGGAGCCTGTGCTCTGCAACGGGAGAGGCCACAGCAGTGAGAGGCCCATGTACCGCAAAAAAAAAAAAAAAAAAAAAAAAAAGAGATAGAATGAGAACCATGATAATGTAGTGTTTTGGAGTCTAAGGGAAAAGAGGGAAACAAGAGGTGTGAGGGTGGTCAGCACTATGAAATGTTTCAGAAAAGTTGAAGAGACTGAGGACTGAAAAAGGCACTTGGCACTTTGACACTTTGGTGACCTTTATTTCAGGAGCAATTTCAGTGGAGTGGAAAGAGCAGATATCAGATTGCAATGAGTTATTGAAGAAGTAGAAGTAGGAAATACATGCTAGGGCACATATCATCAGTGATAGGAACTATGGTGATAAAGGAAAAAAAAATATGAAAACTTCCTTAAGGTTATGGATTTTAATTCTGACAGTGCACAAATGCTTCGTCAGGTATATCCCCAAGTCCGTATGCGTATCTCCCATGAATCCAGTATAGCACTGGGAAATTCTGTCAACAGCCATTGTAATTTTTGCAGCCAAAACAGGGAGCAACAGAGATGAAGTCAAGGAAGCCATTCCCTTAGTGAATCCTTTTCTGAGTTCCTCTGGGTCTCCCAGCACCTGGCACATAGTAGGCACTCAACAACTGTTAGTTGAATTGAATGGACTCCCTTGAGAATCTCTGTCTTAACACACTGATTGCCTCAGGGAAAAACAACCAAATAAAAGCTTTTCCACTGGCAAGGGCTCACACATGCTCCCATGTCTTTTGAGAAAGGAGAAGTTGACATTTTTATTCTTCAGTGTCAGTGTTTGGTACTGGGCTTGTGGTGAAATGCCCCTAGTTTCTTTGTCTGTTTTACAAAGCAATTGTAATAACTAGGGACTTCATGTATATTAGCAAATGATCTTAACAGAAACTCCCTCACCTAAATACACATGCACACACACTGACTTAAAGTCTATTGTGAAATGGAGGCTTTTCTGTCTAGAACTGAGAATGATTTAGAGTTTTGTTTCATTAAACATTTGTCATGATTTCTCAGACAAAACATTGCTGACATTCTTTCATCTAATTTGTTTATCATCCAGACTTAAGCATCTGCATCATATCTACTTAACCTGGTTATTATCATTAGAACTACTTGTTAACTTACAAATTCTAAACATTTGTAGTGCCTAAAATTTATACCACCAGTGGTTTTGCATGTTTCTATATAATATTAAGATTTTTCACATCAGGTTATATACAAGGAAGAACTTTCTGGGAGATCTGTTAAACACTGAAAAGTGATGGAGAGAGAGGAATGCATTCATTCTCTAAAAGTCTACTAATGATTTAAATAATTATCATCTCTTCAATAATGGGGTGCAGGGTTCACTGTCAGATAGGGTTGATGGACATGGTAATATGAGCTCCTAAAGACTTTTCTAACGCTTAATTTTAAACGATTATTTAGGTACTTCAAGTGATTTCGGTATAAGATGGAATGTAAATAAATATTTCTTATTATTTAGGATGTTCTCAACTACAAATTGAAAAAAATGCAACTCAGAATGGCTTTAACAATGAAGAGATTTATTATCTCACCATAACAAGAACTCCAAAGGTAGTGTTTGTCACTTCTGTAGCATAAAGACATCATTTTATTTCCTGCTCTTGCATCCACAATACGTAGAGTAATTTGCCCCTCATAATATCAATATGGCTGCAACAACTCCAGGTATCACATCGTCATACAACAATGCAGAAAGGGGCAGAAAAAAGAATTATTTGTTTCTTGTAAGTCTCTAAGTGCTAAGAAATCTTTCTCATCCTTTTATCCTCAAGAAGCCATTCCCTTACATCCTATTGGCTAAAATTGGGTCGCATGAGTTTTCCTTAGCCAATTGCTGACCAAAGAAAGTGGAGTTACCATAATCTACGTACACTAATCAAGAGTGACACTCTGTGATTGAGTCTGGGTCTGAGTCTGGGCTTGCAGCCTTAGCTGGGACTGAGGATGGGGCTGTGGATGGACTTTTTTAAACAGCTTTATTAAGATATAACTCACAATACAATTCACACATTTAATGTGTACAATTCAATGGTTTTGGTCTATTCACAGAGTAGTGCAACCATTACCACAGTCAATTTTAGAACATTTATATCACCCCTAAAGGAAATCCTATACCCTTTAAGTAGTCACTCTCTAGTCCCCCTTCAACTTCATATTCTATCCATTTCTTTGAATTCTCAGAATTTCTCAGTTACTGACTCAAGAAAGATTCAGTATAATAAGCAAACATATCTGGATATAATCATCCTTTTTTAAAACTGAAGTATAGTTGATTTACAATGTTATATTAATTTCAGGTATACAACATAGTGATTCAATATTTTTATAGACTATATTCCATTTAAAGTTATTATCAAATATTGGTTATATTGTCTGTGCTATACATTACATCCTTGTGTCTTATTTATTTTATACGTAGTAGTTTGTACCTCTTAATCCCATTCCCCAATCTTGCCCCTCTCACCACCCCCTCCCCCCGGCAACCACTAGTTTGTTCTCTGTATCTATGAGTCTTCCTGTTTTGTTATATTCATTCATTTGTTTTATTTTTTAGATTCCACATAAAAGTGATAACATACAGTATTTGTCTTTGTCTGACTTACTTCACTAAGTATAATACCTTTGAGGTCCATCCATGTTTTTGCAAATGGCAAAATTTCATGCTTTTCTGTACAATAATAATGAACTACCAGAAAGAGAAAGCAAGAAAACAATACCACTTATAATTGCATCAAAAGAATAAAATACCCAGGAATAAACTTAACCAAGGAGGTGAAAGACCTATACTCTGAAAACTGTAAGATATTGATGAAGGAAACTGAAGATGATACAAATAAATGGAAAGATATACCATGTTCATGGATTGGAAGAATTAATATTGTTAAAATGTCCATACTACCCAAGGCAATCTACAGTTTTAGTGCAATCCCTATGAAAATACCCAAGACATTTTTCACAGAACCAGAACAAGTAATCCTAAAACTTGTGTAGAACCACAAAAGATCCCAAATAGCTAAAGCAATCTTAAGAAAAAAGAACAAAACTGGAGGCATCAAGCTCCCTGACTTCAGACTATACTACAAAGCTACAGAAATCAAAACAGCATGGTACTGGCATGAAAACAGACACATAGGTCCATGGAACAGAATAGAGAGCCCAAAAATAAACTCACACATATATGGTCAATTAACCTATGACAAAGGAAGCAAAAATATGCAATGGGGAAAAGACAGTCTCTTCAATAAGTAGTGTTGGGAAAACTGGATGGCTACATGTAAAAGAATGTAATTAGAACATCTTCTCACAACATGTACAAAAATAAACTCAAAATGGATTAAAGACCTAAATGTAAGACCATGAATAATCAATTCTATAACTAAAATATCGTATGAAAAATATAACTCTTCAAATTCATTTGGGCTGATGTATTAATTACCCCCAGTAGATGGTATGATGATACAAGAAATGATCAATGTTATAACATCAATTCCCAGAAGACCAGGAATACTTGTCAGGTCCATTTATCCCAGGACTGGGAGTTGGGTTTGGTGAAGAATGGCAAAGTTAAATATTTTTAGAACCATGATCATGCACTTAGGAAGACTTATTCAGGAGATGGGGGTGTGAGTCCTGTAAATCCATAGGCCAAAGCTAAGTTCAATCTGAGAATGTCAAGGGGGTTAACATGAGAAGTTAAGGGGCTTAAAACCAAATGAGAGTCTATAGCTTCTTTCTTGTGATTAGCAATTATATGCCCATAGTGCTTTATGTGTACCTCCCTGATTATTTATGGGTCATTGTACAATTTCTTTTTTGACTGAACTTGGTTTCCTACTGGTTAGTTGTGCCCTTTTTGCATCTCAAAATCTCACCTCTTCATGTGTTTGTGGACTGTTTCTGCCTTGGCTCTCCTACACAGCTTGGATCTCTGGAGATGACTGTAACTCTCCTTGTTTGAATAAGCACATAAATAAGATCAGATACCACTACTTGCCTATCCAGCAACCATCTGCTCTTTTTTGTTACTATCAGATATTTTTCAGGAATCCTAGAATCCTAGAGTCATAATCATACTTGATATTTTATACATGGAGGGAACTTAAAAGTCGTTTAGTCCTCATTTTCTAACTGTAGGAACTACATTCAAGCCTATAGGCTTGACATCTCAAACACTAACCTCTATTAGAAGTCAGGTTCACACTTATACAGTGGTTCCTTGAAACAGGTCTGAGCATCATATTTTGCCTACTAATACCATATGGGCCCTTGCTCTCTCTTGGGAACCTGTTAAATCAGAATCTCTAGGAGTGGAACCCAAAATTGGTACTTTACGAGCTCCCAAGAGTAATTAAAATGTGCCTCTAGTGTTGAGAGCTGCAAGCTAGTCTAACTTCCTAAAAAATTGCTTTGAGAAGTATGGATATTAATGCCATAAAGGGCTATGCTCGGATACTACCCTAAATTTTTCTGGTTGATATCATGTAGACACTCACAACCCTTCATCCCTACTCCAAAATGCTCCTTGATACCTCTACAGAGACCATCTTGCCTGGGAAGGACCCTATTGATTCAGTTTGGTATTTTCTGTGATTTTCAAAAAATATATTTGTTATCTATGTCAGGATGTAGGTAAGAACACATCCAAAAAAATACTCCTTCCCATCCATAAATTCCATGTCTTTATTTTTGGTTTAGGGATGTGTATCATAGAAAGTTCAGTTTCTTCACATTGGTGTGATATATGCTGTATACATTCAGTTGAAAAGATGGGTTTTAGGAATACTGAAGCATATTGAGTATTCTGCTCTTTTACTTTTTATCAGCTAGTGAGTTTGTTCAAATGATGACCCTTTCCCCCTGATTTAGTGAGATTATTGCTCAGATATATGTTCCAGTGTAGTGTGCTGGGGAACATATTTCGACATTTCTAGGTTTTCTTTTGTGAATTGTAATCTAATTAAGCTCTGAATAACATGATTTTATTTTTATACCTTGGTTGTGGACTCCTTTCACTTTAGAAATGCATTCCAAACACGGCCATCAGTGTTGAATTCATAATGCAAAGTTATTTGGAAATTGTGGCATGTTTGTTCACACCAGATAGACTTGTTAGGAGGTCAGCCATTCTTGGAAATTACTCCCAGGGAAAACAATCATCATCAAATTTTATTACATGTGCATAGTGTAAAGTGCTCCAAAATCTATAAGAGCAACAAAAACATGATATCAGTCAATGGATACAAAAGTATATGTAATGTATAAGTGTCTATCTGCGTGCAGCCTTGTGCTGAGTACTTGGATTGTGACCTGGTGCTGCTATTTTCAAACTGTATTGCATATTGGGGTGATTGCTATAACAAGCTAGTTAAACAGAAGTATAACATTGTCCCAGTGCTTCTAATATAAGGCAAACAGCCTATGTCTACATGTATGACTACCTCAACTCTGCCTGCATATTAGGATCCACTAGGGAAATTTTAAAAAAATAATGACACTCACTCTCTGCTCTCACCAATTCTGATTTAATTGCTCTGGAGTGGGGCCCAGGCATCAGTATTTTTTTTAAGTCCCCGAGATGATTCTAATGTTGAACCAAAGTTGAGAATTGCTGGGCTTAACTGTATACCTTGTGCGAATAGGCCAGTGCCTGACACAATAAATACTTGTTAAATGCAAAGTTATCAGCAGTTGAGTTGGTAGAAAGATGAACATTTAGATTCAGTTTTTTAGGCATTCAAATAGCAACATTTGCTAAATGTTTAATGAGAGCTGTGAGTGGTTACAAAGAATATAATCTCACAAAAGCCCTCATTAGGAGGGTTTCTTAACTAATGGCCCATTATGTTTGTGTCTTGCCTAAAATGCAGAAGTGTCAAAAAACAAAAATATACAGGCTTTGACCTCAAAGTGTTTGTAACCTACATAGTTTTACTAATTTTCCATGTTCTCCATTTTGTGTGCTCTCCTTCCTGGTCTTTACTCCTTTAAGAAATGGGAACAAATACTACTTCAGGTGGGTCTGCTTTTTCTTTTCATAATAATATAAAGAGGAGGAAGGTGAAAATATGTTGAGTAAACAGAGCAAGAGACCTCTGTAGAATTTTCAAGGTAGTTTCTAAGTCTGGTAGCACAGTAATGTCTCTGGTTTATATTCTCGGTGTAACTTCCTACTTTGAGATCTAGCTTACTCTTAATTGCATCTCAGAAACTTTTCCAAACAGAAAATTTTCAAACTAGTTTCCATCTCTTACTCTTTGTCATAACTTCAATGACTTCAGAGTCTTATCCCATACCCCAGGGTTATGACTCCTATTTAAATATGTAAATTTAAGAAATGTAATGCCAGTGCCCTTTCTTTTTAGTGTAGATTGGCTCCAAATGCTGGCATAGCTGGGATTTGATAATTACTTTGGCCTATAGTAAATCTAGTTAGGTAGTGAATCAGGTAACATTTAACTAATTGATTGTATTTTCTTTTTATTAATTCCATGTTTGCAATTGAGTTATGTATGAAGCAGTAAAAACATCCTGCTGTTCTTTGAGAATGGTGTTATATTTTATCACACAGTGTCTTGAGAATACTAATGTTTAAGGAGACAACGTGAGGATTAAAATGCAGTTTTAGCTTATGGAAGAAATACCACTCAACAATAGTCAATACAACTTACATGCAGTGAAAATGACAATCAACCTATCTATTAAGTGTGGAGACAAATGTCTTGTGTAAAAGATTTCTATGTCATTGCTGGAAGACGTGAGTGTGCATTATTCATCTCTGCTCAGACACTACATTCAAATCCTTTCCAAGTGTTCCCTTTTGAAGCACTTTCATGCTGAATTGCTGTCTGTGAATTTGTGCCTTACATTTAACACCCAATTTGACTTTTAGCAGAATCACAGTACCAGAGTAGGGAGAAACTAAGGGTCAAAGAATAGCTTAATCTGAAAATCTCAGCTTTATGTAGA
This sequence comes from Mesoplodon mirus, assembly GCF_964341445.2. Taxonomy (NCBI): domain Eukaryota; kingdom Metazoa; phylum Chordata; class Mammalia; order Artiodactyla; family Ziphiidae; genus Mesoplodon; species Mesoplodon mirus. The sequence goes on along the minus strand of NC_138981.1, from coordinate 107,546,867 downwards.
TACAGTTGGTATAAGAGGACTCCAGTGAGGAAGTGCTTTGTGAAAATGAAAGCTTCAGAATGTTAGATGGGGTTATTGTACTCAAGTATGCTTGGCATTAAAACACCCTCTTTTTTGCTGATTAGTAAACTTTCTCTGATTACCCATGAAGAAACGGGGAAAAAAAGAAGTAACTTTCACTTCTGTTCTAGTAGACTCACCTGAGGAATTTAAGCCAGTTAGGCTTTTTTTATTATTATTTTTCACTCAGGAGATTAATTCAGTTTACATCTAAAAGCGGAAAAAACCTTTTTCTCCAAAGGATTGAACTAGTGTAGAAAGGCCTATAGTTAATGCAGTAAGTGATTCTGGAAACTGCGTTTGAATAGAATCCCTGTCCCCCGTCCCCCGTCCCCCACCCCCACCCCGGCCCAAGGGCATTCTAACAGTTGAAACTTGGAGAACTCAACTTGTTTTACCTTTCCAGTGTTAAAAAAGAACACTTGGTGGCAGTCCTTCTTAAGCACCAAATTTCCTTGATTTAGCTATTTCTGGGGGAAACAAGAGTCTCCCTCAAGCTTTTCCTAGGCTCCTGACAGATTCCTTTCTCCTTTAAGCGGTAACTGAATTACTAAGACATTTCTTCCGGTGAGGAAACAGCAGTTGGGGGACTCTAGCCTTATGATTTGCTTTTTCGTTTGAGACTCAGCTTGCTCAGGAAGGAATTGTTTCTTTGGGATTTTAAGGCACACCTCCATTTTTTGTATTATCACTGACTTAATCGTTCTCTATTCCTTCCCTCTTTTCCCTTTTCTGAAGCAACATTTCCAGTGTGTATACTTTGGATTAGCCTCGTCATACTGTCCTTTTTGATAACATCTACCATATAACACATCTTGAATCCAGAAGGTATTTTTGGGTGGCAGTAATCTTGGTCTTCACAAGCTTCCTTCTTCACAATATCATAGTTTGCACAAACTGGTCAGGAAAATCTGCTTCTGTGTATTCCTAGAACTATATGGCTGTAGCTCTCTTCTTCAAAATTTTTTTATGTAAGGAGGGCTCCTAAGTCATATGGAAAGCTTTCTTTGAATATTGTGAACAGAGATTCAAAGTGCATGTGTTGTTTTTGACCAAATGAACAAAAATAATCATTTTTCTGTTGTATAATTCATGTCCTCTCCTTTAATGACAACTAAGTAGTACTTGTAACTGTTTTTTCTTCTTCAACCATATCTGCATTGTGTGGGAGAGGAAAAATAATTTCCCCTGTACCTTTCTGGGTTCTTGGCTGAGACCTCACTTAATAAAAGACACGTTAACAGGAGAAGAACAAACAGAAGTGGACTACCATGTATACCTCCTGTACACATGGGAGATACCCAGGAAAACTGAATAACTCCAGGCCCAAGCCAGCATCTTAAATACCATCTCCAGCTAAAGACAAAAGAAGATTTGGGTGGGGGGCAGTTATGGGAGGTTACCAGGAAAAGCACAGTAAACAAGGGTATGGTTGTTATGCAGATTTAAGTCCTTGCCTTCTCCATTGATAAGAGTTTCTAGAGATTTAGAGTCATGTTTCTCTTCCTTATACAGAGACAGAGACACCCTTACAAATGGAGATTTCCCTTGTAAATATCTCTTACAAAAGGGGTTTTCAAGCTTTCCCTTTGTCTGCTATTTCATTCATTTATTTATTTATTAAAATTTTTTATTGAAGTATAATTGACTTATTTTACTTTCAGATGTACAACATAGTGATTTGATATTTTTATACATTACAAAATGATCACCACAATAAGCCTAGTTACCATCTGTCATCATACAAAATTATTACAATAGTATTGACTATATTCACTGTGCTGTACATCACATCCCCCTGACTTATTTATTCTGTATCTGGAAGTTTGTACCTCTTAATTTCCTTCACCTATTTCACTTATCCCCCCACTTCCCTCCCCTCTGGCAACCACCTGTTTGTTCTCTGTGAGTCTGTTTTGTTATGTTTGTTTTGTTTTTTAGATTTCACTTATAAGTGAAATCATACTGTATTTGTCTTTCTCTGTCTGACTTATTTCACTTAGCACAGTACCCTCTAGGTCCATCCGTGTTATCACAAATGGGAAGATTTCATTCTTTTTTATGGCTGAGTAATATTCCACTGTGTGTGTGTGTGTGTGTGTGTGTGTGTGTGTGTGTGTGTGTAAAATGTATATAGCACATCTTCATTCATGTATCAATGGACACGGATTTCTTCCATATCTTGGCTATTGTAAATGATGCTGCAATGAACATAGGGGTGCATATATCTTTTCAAATTGGTGTTCTTGTTTCCTTTGTGGAAATACCCAGAAGTGGAATTCCTGGATCGTATGGTAGTTCTATTTTTAATTTTTTGAAGAAACTCCATATTGTTCTCCATAGTGACTGCACCAATTTCAATCCCACTAACAGTGCACAAGTGTTTCCTTTTCTCCACATTCTCACCAACACTTTGTTATTTGTGGTCTTTTCAATGATAGCCATTCTGACAGGTGTGAGGTGATATCTCATGGTGCTTTTGATTTGCATTTCCCTGATAATTAGTGATGTTGAACAACTTTTCATGTGTCTGTTGGCCTTCTGTATGTCTTCTTTGGAAAAATGTCTATTCAGGTTCTCTGCCCACTTTTTAACTGGGTTGTTTGTTTTTCTGATGTTAATTTGTATGCATTCTTTGTATATTTTAGGTATCAACCCCTTATCAGATGTACCATTTGCAAATATTTTCTCGCATTTAGTCGGCTGTGCTGTAGTTCTGTTGATAGTTTCCTTTACTGTGCAAAAGCTTTTTAGTTTGATGTAGTCCTATTGGTTTATTCTTTATTTTGTTTCCCTTGCCTGAAGAGCCTATATCTACTGTTTCTTAAAAATAATCAGCCTAGAATAATTCTTATGCCAAAGAGGCACATTTTGGGATGGTATATTCTGCTCCCCTTCAATTGATCAAGTCATCTCTTATCTTCTTAAACCCACTCACATTCACACACATATTCCTCTGCATGTTCACAGTACTTCTGACTCTTCACTGCCTTCCATGGAGTGTACTGCCCTACTAGATGAATACACAGAGTAGATTTATTATAATGCTTTCTAGGAAGACACACATATTAAAAGTAAAATCAACCCCTAGCTAAAAATATATTTTAATATGTTTTGTACAATGCTTGGACATGCGATCTAAGATGACATTCTTTGTGACAAATTTCAATTGATGTTATCTAAGGTTTGTGAGGTCTCAGTATAGTCACTTAGAACAGGGTTTCTCTGCAGAGGCACTATTGATATTTGGGGTTGGCAATCCTTTGTTGTGAGGAAGTTGTCCTCTGTGTTGTAGTATATTTAGCAATATCCCTGGCCTCTACTTGCTACATGCCAGTAGCATATCCCCCACTAACTGTGACAATCAGAAATTTCTCCAGACATTGTCAAATGTCCCCGTGCGGGGGGTGGGGGGTGATGGGGAGAAAATTTCCTCCAGTTGATACCTACTGGGTTTGAGTATCTTGGGCCTGGCCTTTCATTAAAAAGATACAATCACTTTCCAATATAAACTATATATACAATACCCTCATGACTCTGAATATACTTCCTATATTTGAAGAGTTAAAAATAGCCTCATCGCTTTTCTATGACTGTGACATGATTATGAAAGTAATTTATAATATCCTTACCCAAGCCCCATTGTCAAGCATTTTCTCTTACAAAGCAATAATCTATAATATACCACAAACAGTTCATCTGTGTTGTTTTCTGCATTGGTCTCTGATCCGTGTGTTATGCTGACTTGCCATTATTTTTAAAGCAGTGATGCTAAACTATTTTGGATAAATACTTTCATTGCTTTGTAACTTTGCTGGAAAGATTAAAGACACTTTATTTTAATATTTTGGGGGATTTCTTTTTTACTAAGGATTTTTAGCCAGCATTGCTTTTTAGGGTATCATGTTCTGATGATTTATTTGTTAAGTGTACCCTTTCAACATAACTGCTGCTATAAGCTTGAGATGCATCATACATTTTCAAGAACAGTCAGCCCACCAGAATTTCGATTTTTTTCCTGTCACATTTGCAGGAATTTTATACAGACAGATTTCCTATTTAAAGATAACTTTGATTTTTTATAAACCTCACTGTGCCATTTAAGTAATAAATATTGGTGCATGAACTGGTTTGACTTTCTGCTGAGAACTGCTAAAAGCCTTTTAATAGAAAACAATAGGGAATGTCAAACATTGAATCACGATCTCACTGAAACAATTTTTCTTAGAAAGACTTTCATCACACAGAAGTTTTCTCCGTGCTCAAATTTTGCTAGAAATTATGTCTGGTTAAAATCTATTGCGATGCTTTGTCCTGCTTGTTTACCCATATTTTTATGAATAAAAAGCATACTTTTAATATATTGATAGCTTTTAATTTATTAAATCTTTATCTGTAGATATATTTAGAGACAAAATAAGATTATAACTTTATTTTAGGTTAAATATTCACTAGGAGATGTGGTAGAATAGCCACATGTATGTTTAATAGTATATGACTGGTTGCTTTGAAGCAAATAAGCTAGAATTCCCCCAAATGAGCCACCTATTTTCACTCTGTCTTCTTGCCAGGCTGTGCCCTCTTACCCAGGCCAGCTGTCACAACAGAGACCATGTGAAAGGAATGTAGACTCAGCAGAGTTCAGTCACCATAGAGAAAATTTGCTAGAATAATATAAAGTACTAGGTTTATTTACTTTAGTATTTTTCAACTACAATATGCTTTCTGTGAGTTTTGACTAGGCCTTAATTTTTACAGCTCATGTAGATCTATTTAGAACAGTTGAGAGGAGGAAATAGAAGTGAAAACCAAATAATAACTCAGATTATTCATTCTGGCTTTACGTAAACAGAGTCTGTGTTTGCTATGTGAAAAGTCCTTTTTCACAGCTAACCACCATTTTGGACTTTTCCTTATCTCCCTTCCTCTCTTCCTTCCTTGCATTTCTTATAGAAATATTTAGCTAGTGATGATCCTCATTACACATTTTACAAACATGTGTTTGTTGCTGAAATAATGGTATAATTAGGCTAAAAAATAAGAATGTTGCCTGTGTTGGACCCTAGAGGAAGTGGGTCCTCAGACACCTAAAAGATGTAAGTTGTGGTTAGATTGTATGTTATATTCCCTCATTGTACACTTCCATCCTAGTTCAGTGCCTCACATATGAAAGGTACTTTTTTTTTTTTTTTTTTTTTTTTTGCGGTATGCGGGCCTCTCACTGTTGTGGCCTCCCCCGTTGCGGAGCACAGGCTCCGGATGCGCAGGCCCAGCGGCCATGGCTCACGGGCCCAGCCGCTCCGCGGCATATGGGATCCTCCCAGACCGGGGCACGAACCCGTATCCCCTGCATCGGCAGGCGGACTCTCAACCACTGCGCCACCAGGGAGGCCCCTGAAAGGTACTTTTATTTCCTTTGATTAGGGTATTCTTACATTAGAAGTGAAAAATGATTCTGTTTTCTTCTCCGTTTACTTCCTTCAATGATCACAGTTAACTCCTCTTCCCAGATGGGGACAGAAAAATGTTTTATATAGCATTACAGTACAATTGCTTAGATATGCTCTATTCCATAGCACTCGAGGTATATTAGAATTTATCCTTTGTTGCATGGAAGTACATGACTTGCTTGACATCTGTGTCATATGTTCCAGTGTTGCATTGAGACAATTTAAAGTATATAATACTAGAAAGATAGAACCTCGAATGCCAATTAATTAATTTGGACTTTATTTTGTAGGCATAGAGAGCCATTGGAAGTGTTTTAAGCAGGATTCTGGCATGATCTCCATTTTATAGAGAGAATTTTGGTAGCAGTATTGAAGATGCATTAGAGGGAAAGGATATGGGATGTAAAGGAATCAGTTAGGAGTTCACTGCAATTATACAGGTGATAGATAATGAGTGTCTGAATTAGTTCATGGGCAATATAAATGGAAAGGAAGAAATATTTTGTAAATATGATAGACAGAACTTAGTAACTAATTACATTTGGGGCATAAGGAACAATAGAGAAGAATGACCCAAAGGCTTCAGCTACCACCTAGGGGAATGGAGGAGGAGGAGGAGGGGGAGGGGAGGGGGAGGGGGAGGAGGGGGAGGAGGAAGAGGAGGGGAGGGGGAGGAGGAGGAGGAGGTTTGATTGGGGAAGGGGAAGCTGGATGTGTTTGTTATAAGATTACTGTAGAACGCTAGGCATGCAGAACATTCGGAACAATGGAACTGGAGTTCAAGAGAGAATTTAGAGCCAGACACAGATTTGAGAGTCATCAGCATATATGGGTAGTTAAAACCATGACCTGAGTGAAATTGCTCAGTGAGAGCATATAGAATTGTGAAGAGTGCAGGGAAGAGGACAAAACTCAGGGGAAAGACAGGTTTTAAGAAGCTGGTAGAGAAAAAGAAGCAGGTAAAGCTAGAGGTGTCGTGATCAAACTAGAGGAGAACTAGGATACAGTGCTGCTGAGGAACTTGAAAGAAGAGAATGAGAAGAAACAGAAGGAATGAGAAGAGAGAAATTAAGATAGGGAGAAAGATTGAGAGAGAAATTGAGACAGAGTGATTGAGAAAGATATTGAATGCTGGAGGGAGAGAGAGAGTGCAAGAGAATGAGCAAGAGAGAGAAAGATAGATAGATAGATAGATAGATACACACACACAAAGTTAGAGACAGAATTTTGAAAGGACATATAGCTGACAGCAAATTTTCAGAAAAGACCATACAGTGAGATGGAATTAAAAGCACAGATGTGGGAAGATTCTTGGAAAATAAGGAGGACATTTCTTCCTCTGATGCAGAAAAGAGTAAGAATAGATGAAAATACATTTTGAAGGTATAGGTAAGGGAATTTGAGAGTTCAGACCTGATGACCCTTGATTTCTGTAAGAATAAGGGAAAAAGTCATCCATGACCAAGAGAGTGAGTTGGCCTGAATGAAGTAGGGCTGAGTAAAAGCATCAATGTTAGATTTTTAAGGACCAACCGTTGTTAAAAAAAATTCCAGCTCTACAGTGGAACCAATCAGCAAGGACATGTGAGTTTTCTCTTGCTTTCAGCTGCCCGTGAGCTTGAAGAGTTAAAAAAAAGAAGAAAACAAAAAACGAAGGAAGGATGGGTGCAGGGTTGTGAATTGGCAGGTCCGATGTGTTGGCAGGTCAGGGGCATAAGGGAACTGTGATTACTGATGAGGGTCAGGTGGGCATGTAAGGGTAGTCAGGAAGAGGCTGATAGACTAGGATGTAATTGGAGGTTTCATTGAGGTTGAAAAACAGATTTAGCGGGAGTGAAAAAGTATATTTTAACATCTAATTATAATGTTAGAGTCTTGCAGATGTAAACAAAGAGTCTATTATGGCTTAACTAATTTTTATAACTAAAAAGTAATGTTGAGTAGAACATGAAAAGCATCTTTAGACTCCCATGAAGTGTGTGTGCCTGTGATTAGAGTTGCACAAGTTTATAGGAGTAAAATCAGAAAAACTGAAGCTGGAAATGGAATACTCTTTCTCTCTCTGTATATATATTGTGTGTGTTTATATATACACAAACATATATACATTGTTATATATATTAATATTTATTATATATGATATATATGATATATTTTTCTTTCAGCCTATTTGAAACAAGAAAAGCTTGAACAAATAGATGAATCTGTGTTTAACTGAAAAGGGAAAGATTGGACCTGAGAGAAGCTAACAGAAACTATTAGGGGCTATGCTTAGATTCTTGGTAGGTGGGCTTAGAATTCAAAAATGACTTTTATATATTGAAGAAATGGTTAGAAATCAACCAAATTCAATTATGGCATATTTTGGGGTAACTGGGAGGCAAAAACGAACCATGGATGAGGAAGGTCTGGCTTGCTAATCATGAACCTTTTAAGTTTTTTTACACCTCACTAAATATGTGTTGCATTAACTTAAAATGTGAATAAATTTTCCTTATTAATATGAAAAAACTGCCAATTAACTCTACCCTTCACTCTATTTACCATTAACTCTCTCTCATCCCCTATCCAGTTGGTCCCTAATTATGGTTGGTTGTACCTCAGAAATGTCTTCTTGAATTGATCTTTATACCTCTATGTTGATGTATTGACTTCATGTTTGTGTAAAATTCACATATGTTGCCTAGTAAATTTTGCTGATCATTTGTGCTGATTAAAAGGTATAAAGGCTCTCTCTGAAAAGGGACAGTATTCTAGTTAGTTTTGCTATCATAGTGTCCTAAATCAGTATGGTTTCCATGATTAAGAAAGTTAGAAAGCAAGTTGTAAAAATTTAACTTTGTCCTATGCCAGTGAACCCAACCTTGATCAAACCAAACTCAAGTTCTCAGATCTAAGAGGGCATTTGTTCTCAGTGTTTTCTGCTTGATTTCCCTCAGTGGAAGTGAAATGGATGAGGAATTTTAATTTGTCTTTTTTGCATTCAAATATAAAAAGTCATTGAGTGTTAGTTGAAAATTTATGAAGTGACAGTCTTGTTAATAAAGATAAATGAGATGGCTTGTTTTATTAATATTGAAGTTGCACATAATGTAGCTTTGCTAAATAAATACAAGGTTACATTTTGCAAACTAAGAATCTATAACAATTATAGAGCTTAAGGCTAAGTTGTAATTTTCAGGTGCATTTTATTTGTTGGTAAATTTTTAAAAATTGGAGAATCACTTGGATTTATTTGAAATATTTATGAGAAAATCTGGTTATAGCTTTAATGATTTCCAGTATTTGTAGTGATGTCTCAATCATCATACTTAAACAATGAGGACTAATGCAAAACATATGGGTATCTGGTAATTGAAAAGCAGAAACCTCCATGCTCTAATACAAGTCAGTCCCACCACCATGAACCCCATAAGGGAGTCACATGTTCTGGCTGCAGTGAAATGCTTACAGCCTCAAAGAAAAAGTCAGGCCCAGATTTTCTGTGGGAGATGGTAGTTAAAATAATAGTTAGGGGGGAAATGGAAAGTGGGAAAGGAGAAAGCCTTGGACATGTCTTCATTTCACTCATTCATTCATTAATATTTGTGAGTACTTTTATTGTGAGTCAGGTCTATGACGGGTCCTGTGAATAAGACATTTCTTGCCCTCATGGATATTCATCCCTTTACTTCTCAAATGTGGTGCTCATGTGCTTCCATAGTATTGTTAGTTGTTTGCAGAATTTGGATGGATCTTTCTGGTCAAAGTCCTAACTTAGTAAAGATGATTAAGATTTAGAGGTGGAGAGAAGGGAGGAGAGTTATTGCTGAGCAAAACTGATGTGAAGAACTTAGCTGTTCTCTCCTTACCTCTTTCCCTTTTTGACTGCCTGCCTAAACTTTCACAATGGATTAGCAAATAGGATGTATTCTATAGGCAGCACAGGACTCCATTTCAAGTTTTTCATGATTGTTTTGGAAAGTGACAGGAATTAGAAGCCCAGTTTGGCTACACAGGAGGTAGAAGTGACATTTATTTCAGACCATTTTCTTTCTTATTTTAGTTTTATGATGTAAGCTGTGATTATAAATGTAACTGTTTTATTCAGTGTTTACATTTTTATATATTATCAGAACAAGCATTAATGTATAAGAGAGGAACAATGTAAAAAGTGAGCTACATCTTTGGATTTATTGGAAGGTTAGTGTTCCTAACTTACAGATGACTCAGGATCACTAACAATGCTAATGAATTTGACCAAAAGTTATCATCAGAATGATCCTCAGACATCGTGTACATTTGGATTTAGTAACATACCATTCTGTACTTTACTAGGGAACAAAAACATTTCAAAATCATTCTGTTTTGAGGAATTTAGTTACTTCTTGCTCTCTTAAATAAAAGGATTTGCATTATGACTCAGAATTCCTCAGTGTCAATAAGACATCAGAAATATATCTGACGAACTTATGGTTACCGGGGGGGGGGAGGGTTGGGGGGGAGGGATAGACTGGGAGTTTGGGATTGACATGTACACCACACTGCTATATTTAAAATAGATAACCAACAAGGACCTACTGTCTAGCACAGGGAACTCTGCTCAATATTCTATAATAACCTAAATGGGAAAAGAATTTGAAAAAGAATAGATATATGTATATGTATAACTGAATCACTTTGCTGTACACTGAAACTAACACAACATTGTTAATTAACTATGCTCCAGCATAAAATAAAAATTTTTTTTAAACTCTGAAAAATAGAAGTGTATAAATTATCCATATGTTTTTTGAGACATCCAGGTGTTTAATTTCATGGTCTAGGAAAATTAACCTCTACATTGTCTATTTTTCCCAAATCTGCTATTGATACTTTAGATAATGTAAAGGGAGAAAAAGTAAATGCTATATTAGTCTCTTTTCCAAGAAGACTTATGGCTTTTTTTCTGATTTTTTTCTTCATGGGATTAATCATTACAGTATTAGAAAAATTCTTGTTTCACAATCTAGACTGTTAAGTGCCTTTGCTTTGGTAGAGGATAGTTAATTTCTCCTTGACAGAATTTCAGATTTCTAATACCGCTATGTTAGCATGTAGGTATTTTGGTGATAGGTACTTTAAAGAAAGTCACAAATGGTTGTACTACTTTTACCTAGTAGCTAACATTAGTTTCCATGGCAGAAGATACATAAGCTATTGTCAGTCTTGACAATATAGAAATAAGATCAGCTTTGCTCAAGAAAGTTTTCATTTAGGTTAATAATATTAGAGTAACATCCCAGCTGAGTCTATATTGGGAAATCTTTTAGCTCTGGTATCATTACACATTCAGGAATAACAACCTTTCCTTTAAATAAAATTAGAGTTGGTTTGAGACTGAGTAAAAAAATATATTGGAATACTGTGTACAGTGGAGATACATACTCTTGCTCTGTTGGGAACCCATTTATCTGTGACTCTGAGACTAATCATGTTATTAATAGTCATACACACTCTGGGCAACTTGAAAAACAATCAGTTTGTTCAGTTCCAGAAGGACCCTCTGAGATAGCTTCTCTTGCCTGAAAAACCCTGTTTGACTCTCTTTCTGAGATTATTATTTTTTATATTTTTTGCTTGTGCATGTGTATGAATCCCATGATGATGCTTCATACTTGAACTGTCTTCAGTGTTCATATTCTTTTATCTCATTCTTTTTTCTCCTTTGGTAGAGCCTGTCAAGTATTACTGATCATTAACAGACATTTTCTTGGAGAGCCAGTTCAGGGGCCTACATATTATTTCCAAAGGGTTCTTGCATACCACTGGTCTGGTGAATCCAAACCCCTACTGCTATTTCCTTTGTTCATAAGTTTGTTCATGACTGTGTTTGGGCAGCATACACTTATACCAGTATACTTAAGATAGGTTATATTTTCAGATAGCAATTCTGATTCATGTTACAATGACCTGAAGCCTTACGGTTATATCTGTACTAGAATGAGATGGCTAGAAATGTGGAAGAGTTAGACTCAAGTGGAATTGCAGACCAGGCTTGACTGTCCATGCCAAGGGAAAGAGGCCATGTTGTATAGCAGTGGGGTTTTACAGCTTTTTTCCTTAAAGAAATACAGCCATCTTTTTAAGTAAAATCCTATGTGGAACTCCAATATCTAAAATAATTAAGAAAATGAACTTGCCTGGATTAGAGCAGTCTCTCATCTGCTCTGCCTTCTGCGTGACCTCCTCGTCATCCCATACCTCTTTGGAGTCCTGAGTGCTCTGAAAAATGAGATTGAAAACCACTGGGGTAATAATAGAATTTTTTGGAAAATCATTGATCATTGACTTTGGAATGTTTAAAAGTTTTTTTTTTACATTTTAAAATTGGAGTGTCAGCTGTTTAGGAAAGTCATATCAGTTCACATAAAAATAATAGTCCTGCTATGCAAAGTGGATGCAGGAAGAATTAAAAACCTGTCCATCTTTACCATCTTAACAAAAGATTAAGTAAATATAAGAAATGTGATGAAGTTTCATGTAATTTGAAAACTGGATTCCACACCTACCCCCATATCCACCCCGTTGGCAGGAGGGGAACTAATTTTTGTTGAGCATCTACGGCCTGCCAGGTGCCCTGCCATGTGTATTATATTCTCTAATTTAATTCTCACAACAACCCTGGGAGATAGCCATTATTCTTATTTAACAAATAATGAAAATTTGGCTTGTAGAGATAAAGAAACTTATCTAAGGTCGCACAGCTAGGAAGTGAAGTATCTGGATTCTGAACCCTAAACTGGCTGGTTGACACGCCCATATGCTTTCCCCAATGTTATGCTACCTTCCCAATAATATAATGAGGGGAGGCAAGGATATCAGGAAAGGGAAATACAAGAGAGTTCTGGAAAATCTGCATAAGGATGCCTTTGACCACAAATGCAGTCTTTTTCATTTACTGCCAGTGTACTACTATGTTAGTATCTCTTCCTTTCATTTGCAATATATTTAGTAGATTCTTTCTCCTTTCCCTTCTCTCTCAGTAGGGAGAGAGTTGCACAGTCTTAAGGGGGCTAGGTCCTCCTCTCCTCTAGTCAAGGTTCTTTTTGATTACAAAAAATGGAAATTCACTTAAGGTAGTAAAGTGGAGAGGTTATTGAAAAAAACATAGAGCTATCTCACAGAATGCAAAGGCAAGACACGAATACTAGGGACTTCCCTGGCAGCCCAGTGGTTAGGACTTCCCGCTTCCACCGCAGGGGACATGGGTTCGATCTCTGGCCGGGGAACTAAGATCCCACATGCCGTGTGACACGACCAAAAAACAAACAAACAAACAAAAAACCCACGAATACTATATTAGAAACTTAGGCATCTCTTTCCACCTCTCTGCAAGTGCATGGTTTTTCTTATGCCCGCTTCTTTCTCCCGGATTCTCACAGAACATCTGCTCTTTCTCCCCTCACACCTCTACTCCCCTTAATTGGATTCCACTTCTTAGTCCTCTGAAGCATTGGTCACTATGGATGTCCAAGCCCTAACTTGGCATGAGCTTTCAGATCCAGTACCTGGACTTTTCCTCTACATCTCTACGTTTAAGTTCCTGATGGCTTATGATTGGCTCGGCCCAGCTCTGGAAGAGTCCCTCCTTCTTGCATTAGGTATTCATCCCTGGTCCAGTCAGCTATATTGGTGTGGCAGCTCACAGGTTCAGATATAGTCCCTTCGGTAGAGGCTCTAGGTAGGGCCTGAACCCAAGACATGTCATGTATACTTTCCTTTTTACTGGACTTTGCTTCCACGTGTACTCTTCTCCCCTGTACCCGAATGACTCTAGGATAGGAGGGAAGGAGGGACTGTGGCAGCTAGCAGGACTTTCTCCTACAAAGGAGGTCACATTGTTCCATGCACGACTCGTAGTAGGAGACATGTTAAGTTCAATTGGACCTGGGCATCCCAGAGAGTGGCAGAGGGCTCAGAGACCTTTGTAGGAAAATAAATGGAAAACAATGTTCTTGGGTATTTGTTTTTGTATGGAGTCAATCCTTATAAAACTACTTTTTGAATTAGAATGAACAACATAAAAAGCCTTTACCATGTTGAACAGTTGCTTTAGTCATGGGTAAGAAACATGAATGTAGTTCACCTTGCCTGGGGTTTTCTTACTTGTGCAAATAGAAGGAAACGTATTTCTATGAATAAGATGTACTGGATGCTTTGTTTCTCGTAGGTTCATCCATACATGAAAGAGAAGTATCCATAATGCTGCTGCCGTTTAAGGCCCAGGACTTCAAAGAACATCCTCAAACTACAGTGCAGCCCTTTTATACTCGTGTGTGTGTGTGTGCGTGTGTGTGCGTGCGTGTCTGTCTATGTTGAGAATGGAGAATTGCAGTGTGAGGCTGGAGTAATGCTTTCATTATAGGCTAATAAGGTTATATCAAACTTTGGCCCTTATGATTTAACTAGATGATAAGAGTTGTGATATATAAGGAAGTGGCTAAGATAATTCTAGGGTACATGAGTCTAGTCTTGATGTATCATGTTGTGAGTTTGCAACTCTTTAATTTTCTAAAAAGCCTAAAAAGTCTTCCTTGGTACCCCTCGGGCATCTTTCACTATGAACATTTAACTGAGGAAGTAAAGAAGATGGTCATAATCAACAGCTCCTCAAACTTGGCAGCATATCACTTTCAGGTTTGAGAGTTTTTCCTGGAGATGCTTTGCTTCTAGATACTACCTCTTGCCTTCCCCACAGTGTCAGCAGGTTTAGTGCTAGCTTAGCGAGGGCTAGCCACTCTGTGGTTGCTCAAGCTTTTCTACCTCAGGGCCTTCATATGTGATGAGTCCCCTAGACTTCATGGATGATGACTTGTCACTTCAGGGAGGCCCTCCCCACCTATCCTGTCTACAACAGACCCCCTCACCCCTCGTATTATCTCACTTTACACTCTGTTTAAGTTTCTACATTTTCTTTATCACAATCTACAGTTAGTTAATCATTTTATACTTTATTGAATGTTTTCCCATCAGACTGTAAGCTCTGAGAGGGCAAGGACCATATCTATGTCAGTCACCATTGGTATCCCCAGTGCTTTACACAGTGCCTCGCACGTAAAAGGTGCTCAGTAAGTATTTGATGGATGGATGAATGAAGAAAGCAATGGAACACTATCACCCACGATTACAAAGGAGCCACAGAAGCCATTGTTTCACTTTAGAAAACATATAAGAAATCTATTGCCACACTGGCTGTGTCTCTCATATTCACTTGGTTAGTATTAGTGTCATCCATGCAGAAAGGGATGAGGAACTTGAGCAAATCTTACTCCATGGAAAGTCCTCACACCTACCTTTTAAAAATAATATTTATCAAAGTTTAATATAAATGTAGGAAGGCTCTCTTAGTATAAATGTGCAGGCCAATGTTTTTCATACATTGAACATGTAACCAACACACAGATCAAGAAACTGAATATCCCCAATACCCTGGCAGCTCCCCTCATGCCTTCTTCCAGTTATTATCCCTTCAGGGTTAACCACCATCTTGTCTTCTAACAGCATACATTAGTTGTCCATTTTAACTTTATATAAATGGAATCATAGTTTGTACCCTTTCAGTATCGTGTTTGTGAGATTCATCCATCAGCCATATTGTTGCATGTCCGCACTTAATCTTCTTAAATAGTGGAAGTGAATTCCAAGACATAGTGAGAGGCCACGGTAATGGGAGAAAGAGGTTAGTCATACAGAGTGAAGATTGGGGATTTATGTACTGAGGTGAGCCATGTTCTATTAAATTCATTTGGCCTTCTTTGCTTCCTCTACCCTTGCTTCCCAAATCTTAGACGTGTAGCTTACAAATATTTTCCCTTGGGAAAAATACTTACTGATCCACTGAAGTCCGTCTCTGCTACTACAAAACAATAAAAAATCTTTTGAGCCCATTCTCTCTCCCTGAGGTGTGTCAGTAGTACCACTTCTTTATACCAGGGGCACCATTTAATTATTGATTCTTAATGCATATGTCCTGAAGGTGTTTATTAAACTGAGTTTTGGAACATTGTTCTTTCCTTCTCAATGCATGAGGTTATGAGAAGACCTACAGGGGGGAGGGGCGATGAAAAAACTGATTAAGTTTCTGGACTTTAACACAGAGACAGATAAAAATAGGATACTATGTGTGATTTAAAATTGGCAAGGACAGGCCTTCGGGATGAAGAAATCTCTTTGAGTTATTAATCATGAGTTATATGTTTTTGTGACAGTGAAAGGTAGAAGCTTTAATTAAATACACCTTAATAACCTTCCCTTAGAAAATCTCTTTTTAAAAATACATGTGGCATCAAATAATCTATGGATGGTGAGGAGTAACTCTTCTAGAGTCCAATATAATGAGGAAGCACTCACTGACAGACAAGGTTGCCAAACACTTGCACAAATTACTGAAGAAAGCTGGGGAATCGGTGGCCATCTATTCAGCATGAGTCTCAGGCAAGTGTGCCTGGAGCCAGGGGGCTGGTTGACATGATCTTAGAAGGCAAAGGCCTTTCGCTTTACATTTGATGGTGATCAGGGTTCTTCAAGTCTGAAAAATGCTTTAAAACTTAAGGAATGAAATAAGATGTGCCTTTGGCTCATGCAGTGTGTCTGTCTCCCTCTCAAGCATTTTCAGACTTTATGCCAGAGACCACTTGGAGGCAAAAGACACCATTTATTTTCCTCCTTCCACTCTTAGCACCGCACATTTAAAAAAAAAAGAAAAAAAAGGTGTTGTGCTGTTGCTTGAATAAAGAGCTATTATTTACTGGGCCTCATTTTAAAATGTTTTTATTGCCTTTTAAAGTGGTCAAAATGACACTTTTAAAACCCACAATTTTGTGTGAACTGCATATTGAACCAGGCCAGACACCACTTGAGAGGTCTTTGCAGGCCACTATGGCTCCATACACAATAGTAATCAATACCACTTAGACTACTTACTGGGTGTATACTAGGTGCCAGGAACCGGTAGGCACTTTACATATATTATCTCATTTAATTCTCTCAGTGATCCAGCAAAGTAGGTATCATTATTACTTCCCTTATAAATGAGGGAAGTATGTCTTGGCCAAGTCAGATAACTAACCCTCAGTCACATAGCTGGTTTTTCCAAGCACTGAATTATGAACTCAGGTCTATCTGACTCCAAGGCCCACATTTCTTTTCTGCATTATACTTTCCTAATACTTTAAGAACCCTGGCGTATTTAAAATAGGTCTCTGAAACAGACACAACTGCTGATTTGGATATATTTCTACATTCAACTGATTTGTTTCCCAGTCATTTTTGACATATTGGTAAGACTGGGTTTTAGAATTGGATAGTCCTAGGTTTGAAGCCTGCCTTTTCCTCCTGTCACCTATGTGACCTGTAGCAAGTTAATTAACCTCTTTGAACTTCAGCTTCCTCTTCTGTGAAGTCGATCAAATAATAGAACCAACCTCACAGAGCTAGCTTAAGGATTAAATGAGATGATGCAAATGAAAGCATATATCAAAATAATAAAGAGCACGTAGTAAGTGTTCAAGAAATATTAATAACAATGATACTAGGAATGGTTTTTGAACTTATAGGACCTTGGCAGTCTCTCTTCCCCTGCTCAATATTTAACCTGATTGCCTCCCTCAGAAAGCTTTCTTGTTCCAACAGGGCCAGAAAATGTTTCTTATCACCCAGAGTTTAGGTTCACCTGTTCAATGGAGGCTGTCATTGCAAAAGAATCTTGTTTCTCAAACTTAGATTTTTTAGGAGCCTGTCTTCCCATCCTTAAGGTCCAAAGAATAACCACAAAAATATAAACTAACCCCAATCAAATCAAATCATATGTGTTCTGGCACTATAAACCTTTAAAATATTGTAAGAGCAGAATTCATGCCTATTTACCTGGCCCTGTGATTCTTATATATTCCAAAACAAAGATTGGGACACATGGTCTAACAAAGAATTTTTTTTTTCAGATTTTTAGTCTGATATATAGGCTAAGATTTATGGATGTGTAACAATTAAATTGCGTTTATACATTTTATGCATCACTTTTATGGGAAAAAATATAGGAATTCCATAGAGTTGAACTCTCCAGAAGATCAGGGACATGTGCTACTCCACATCCTTCTTTCCAGTAAAAGCCTATCAGTGATCTTTCGAATCTCCTTGAAAAGTAGAAGGTAGAAGGTGATTAACATCTATTGCAATGTTAATAACGTCATTCTAGAGTTTCCTTGGATTTCTGGTGTATAGCTTCACTTGTAGAACTCTTATTAATGCAATGCTCAGTTTACAGAAACACATGCTTTGCCTAAATTTTGGTGTTGATAAAAGTGATGCATATTCAGAGGGGGGAAAAAGATAATTAGCCCCAGGGTTTGATAGACATCATTTAGTAGTCATCCAGTGAATCCAAAATCCTGCATATAACCAATTACCATTGTAACGAGAACTTTAATTTTTAAACTTCCTATCCAATTTCTTTCAATCATTGCTGCAAAACATTTGAGAGCCAACAATGCAGAATTTGCTTTATAGCCCTGTGTTAGAAACAGTCAGATCCCCAGGGAGCTAAAACACAGATCACACGTGTAGAATGATCTTCTTTTTACTCTGAATGTTATATAATTTAGGCTTTTGAAAAAGTTGTATTAATAAGGAGGAAACCCAGCAACTTTCAGTGATAAAAAACACTTTGCAATCATGTTCATAGAATACCCACCCAACACCATTGTTTCTCCTGATTTTTCTAAAGAAATTGCACTAACTGAAGTGAATCTAGATAAAGGATGTTGAAGGCAGTGGGTGTTAGTAAGCTTCTTGTTTGGTTTCTGCAGGTCTCTGTGTGCCTTTTGCTATTCAGGGCCTTTTCTGCTTCTCCTCCCCCATCAACTTTCCTTTTCTACCTGTTCTTAAAGACATTGCCCTGTTAGTTGAGGGTGATTCATTTCTACTGGTGGTGAAAAGGCATTTTCTTCCACCACTCTGAGGTAGTATTAATCTGCTAAGCCTTCATAAATTTCATTGTGAAGGGACTTAATTTGTTTCCATTATGAGAACTTCTGAGCACATTCAGTTATCATAATCAAAAAGCACTTAACTGCGTGTGTGCTATGCCAAGAGAATTACAGAGACACATTTTCTGCCCTCTGAGTGTTCAAGTTTAAGAGTAAGTGCCAGGTTTGGTGGGTCACTGTGCAGAAGGACGAGGTGATGCGTGATCTTGGTGAGCAAACTTGGGGTCAGGCTGTCAGTTCAAACCAGAGGACCTGTGTCACAATTGGGAATGTCAGGGGAGCTGGGAGGCCATATAAGAAGTCCAGCCATGATAGGGACACAAATGGAAGCCTGGTTAGTTTGTGTAGATGGGAGAAAGAACTGCATCCAGAGGATCAAGCACAGCTAGAGGGTACAGGCAGGAATGGAGTCCAAGTACATTCATGTCAGATAAGAAGAAACAGGTGATAGAGTTTTGACCCAGATTCAAAACAGATAGGCATGTCTACTTAATAACACAGCCATGGTGGGAATCTATATTCCTCCCCTTGCCCTGATTTTAAACAACTTTTCTGATATATTTGGTTTAGGAATACTGGTTTCGGCTACTTCCTCAGGTGAGGCAGGCTGCTACTGATCCTGGGTATTGCAACACAAACTGGGATCCTGGAGTGAGCTCTTGTAATTTTACCTTTGGCACCATATTAATATGAATAAACATTCATTTGAAGGTCAAATGATATCTAGTGTCTGAGGGCTACAGTGAATCGGACCTTTTCTTACAATTCCTTCTTTCTTGGCAATGAAATACAGAATATAGGCTGACTCCCATCAAAGCAGTTTTAACATTTAGAACAGAGGAAACCAATTGCTATCTGAACAGAACTTTTTTTCCTATCTCTTAGTCCCTAAAGACAGTAGATTTCCCAGAAAGAGTTCTTGGATTGTGGTAAATTCCAGGTGATCAGTGAATCTGTTAAGTACAGTGGTAAGTACCAAATTAGTCCCTGTTTAAAATTTTTTTTCAATTTTTATTTATTTTAAAATATTCAACTTGTACTTCTAGTCATCATTTAGTTTGATGCACATTGGCTACTATACTGGTTTCAACTTAGACAGTGATGTATACTATTTCTTCATAGTGTCAACTGTGATTTGATAAACAGATACCAGTGCCCTTTGTGGAATAAAGGCAAACATAAGCCCTTGGGCGAGTGAGAGGGGAAGGAGGCAAGGTCTTTAAGGGGATGCTTAACAAGCTGCTAATTACTTTTGATGGCATTATGCCATTGTACATGCATTAAGGATTATCTTGATGTTGAAGCAATGAACCAGAGAGTATCACTTGGAACCCTGAGGGCAGGAAAGATGATAGGGGAGACTGCCCTAAAGAATTCTGGGGCAATAAGTCCAAGAAAGTTAGGGCTCCATTTGAGTCTGACAAAAATAAGTTCTCAGTGATACCTGAAGAATTGAAGCTTCTCCTGGGTTCCTAAGAAATGGAGAGGGAGAAATGGGAGAGAAAACCACCCACCATTTGTGCATTTGATCTTCATAATAACATTATGAGTTGGTATATATTATCATCCTTGTCTGAGTAAACTGTATGCTCAGTTTACAGTTGAGTAAACTGAAGCTCAGAGAGGTTAAGTAACTCAGTTAAACATTGTGGTTAAGAATTAGGGCCCTGGAGGCAGAGGAAGCTGAGTGTGAATTCTAGCTGCCCCTAATTTCTAGCAGTATGACCTTGGGACAGATCATTAAACTTTCTCTGTACCTTGTTTTCACCATCTCTGAAACAGACATTTTAATAGCACCTATAGTCAAAGGCATTTTGTGGATATTTAATGACATATGTGTATAAGTCACTTAGCACTGTCCCATACTGTTAGTAAGTGCTCAGAAAGGATATCTATTTGTAGTCATCATCTTTGTCATCATCATCATCATCATCACCACCCTTTTACCACCCAAACATGTCAGGCACTAAAGCTCTTGCTATTTCCACAACATTATAGTGCTTCCAAGTGGTAAGAGTGTTGGTAAGAAGAGACAGGGTAAGTCAGTGTGTACAAGCAGAAGATGAAAAAATAAGGCAGTGAGAAAAAAATTAGGGCAAAATTTAAAAACAAAGATAAAGGGAACTTTATACTAAGAGGCATGGTCACTAGAAAGCCACTGGCTAGCAATTGTCTCAGGTGCCACACTCAGTGTGTCCTACACTAAAACAACCCTTCCTTTCTAAACCCCTAAGGTCATTAGATTGTAGAGAAAAAACAAACAAATGTGATCAATCAATGAGATTGATTGATTGGCTTTCATTAAGCTCTGTTTGAGAAACCTACTACGTAAAATTCATCTAATATTCTGGCCTGTAACTCAAAGAGGTTCAAAACTAGTTGTAAGGACATGCACATGCAATGGAAAATAATGGTCAACCCAACATGTTTATCTGTGTTAATGACTGAATTAAATCAGTTCCATTACCTGTGAGATATAAGGAATGATCATTAAGTATTAAATTGATCAATTAAATCTATTGAACTTTCAAAGCCATGGATTTTTTGTGTGACAAATATTATTCAAATTGTGCAAAAGCTATGTGAAACTATTAGGTTGGACCACTTTAACTCAATTTCAAATCATTTGCCTGAACGTCCATGTTTCTTCTTACAGCACTCAACAAAGTAACCAACTGTGTGCAGATGGAGCTAAATTAGCCTGATTCCTGCGATTGCTGGTTTGACCTTCATTTTAATACAAAAGTGAGAATAAATACGATCCTTTTCACTTGTTCCTCTAGTAATTGATCACCATTTCTACTAATTCATTCTTAGTCTCTACACCATTTTCCAAGGGTATCCAGCCAGATGCCTTCCACCTGAGAAATTCCTGGTTCCAAGCTTGAGTTACTTTCATGAGTATTGAAGTTCAACATACAAAATTATTGGACAATAGCTGATGAAGAGTTAACCATTTTTGGTCAAGTGGGACTTTTAAGTTCTGAGTAGAAATTTCCCACATTCTGAGACTTGGGACTTTCGACCTGTGGGGCAGTTGATACCATAATCAAAGTAGTGTTCTCTTTATTCACTACGTGGTAGGAGATCCTTAATATAAATGTAAGGGATTTCTATAAATGCATGTTTAGACCAATGCATCAATAAAGCTGTCATTTTAGAGAAAGGAGAATACATGAAAATGTGAGCCCATGAAATATTGAAACAGAACCTATGAGGAAAGAAATCCTTTTTGTTAAGCACAGCAGTCTAGGATTTAATAATAATAAAACAAGGTTACTGTTCCTTTACATAATGCCATTTTGAAGAAATTCCAGTAGTAAGTTAACCAAAATGGAGTGATAACACTACAATTTACTATTTAATTTCAGTTTTTATTTCTGTTTTGAGCAGCTGTGTAGCATTTTCTGGCGTCTCTTTTTATAAGGACCTCAGTCCTATTGGATCAGGACCCGCCCTTATGATCTTATTTAACCTTAATTATTTCCTTAGAGGCCCTATCTCCAAATATAGCCACACTGGGGGTTAGGGCTTCAACATAAGAATTTGAGGGGGGGCACAAACATTGAATCCATAACAAACTGCAAGAGCATCACCACAGTAATGTCTAGAGTAACTTTTATTAAGCACTTTTTTGGATGTGCCAGGTACTGTAATAGGCACTTTAAATGAATGATCCCAGTGTAGTAGTCAAATATTTTGGTAACTTCCCACAATAAATATTTATTTGGCATTCACATCACAATCCCATGAGGGTCAGTGAGAGGAGCTCTTTTCCATGTAATTATTTAAAACACAGACTCTTTCCATCTCATGGCTCTGGTTTCCTCTAAGTCCTAGGAGTCCAGCCAGTGGGTGATTAAAAAAGACTGAGGGGCTTCCCTGGTGGCGCAGTGGTTGAGAGTCCGCCTGCCAGTGCAGGGGACACGGGTTCGTGCCGCGGTCTGTGAGGATCCCACATGCCGCGGAGCAGCTGGGCCCGTGAGCCATGGCCACTGCGCCTGCGCGTCCGGAGCCTGTGCTCCGCAATGGGAGAGGCCACAGCAGTGAGAGGCCCGCGTACTGCAAAAAAAAAAAAAAGTGAGGATTGCAAAAGGAGGTTTTTATGGTCTATGCCTGAAAATGATACTTTACCACTTTTCATTAGCAAGAACTTAATCACATGGTTATACCTAACAGCTGAGAGATGCAGTCTACCTGTGTGTTGAGGAAGAGGACAACAAAGAAATACAGAGCTTGGCGAGCTTTAGCAATCTCTAGCATACTCTTTTCTCTTCACAGTAAGCCACTGAGGTAGATACCATCATTGTGCTTATTTTACCACTGAAGAAAGGATGAGTAATTTGCTGAAAGTAACACAACTAGTAATTTGGGGTTGAACTCAGTCTAACTTCAGAGGTTTGCTTTTTTTTTTTTTTTTTGTGGTTCGCGGGCCTCTCACTGTTGGTGGCCTCTCCCGTTGCGGAGCACAGGCTCCGGACGCGCAGGCGCAGCGGCCATGGCTCACAGGCCCAGCCGCTCCGTGGCACGTGGGATCCTCCCAGACCGCGGCACGAACCTGCGTCCCCTGCATCGGCAGGCGGACCCCCAACCACTGCGCCACCAGGGAAGCCCCAGAGGTTTGCTTTTAAATGCTATGCTGTTCTTTCTGAACTAGGGATAAAAGTATTATTTCATTACTATAAGGAATGTTTGAAATGTTTCAACCATCCCTCAAAGATGTTTTAGCAAGTTGCTATGTTTGGATAATAGATCAGTTTGTTTAGTTTTAATTTGTTTTGTTGCTGAAGGAAGGAAGGAAAGAAGGAAACAAAACAGGAAAGAAGAAAGGAATTAAAGGAAGGAGAGAGGGAGAACAAACAAAAATAACAAGCTTTTGGTGGAAGTGTTGGATGATGTTCATTATATTCAATCTTATGTGTACTTGTTAATAGAAGCTTATTCACCATTAGGGTCTTTTCCTCATTGGCATAAATTAATAGAGTTACTTGGAATGTGTTTAGGGTATGATGGTGATATCAAAGTATATGAAGTCTTTTGTCTGTCCCCCCATAACTACCTCTTCAACAAAGGAGGTTGTACTGTCCAGAGAGACCACGCAAACTCATCTCGGAATCTGAATCCATTTGTCTGTGTTGACCAGAAGTAGAAAGGTCAAGAACTAGGATACTGCTTCCCACTGAGCTAAGAGGTTCCTGAAGTGATCCAAGACAGGGGGGGATAAGAGACTCCCCCATCCCTTTTATCTAAGTGAATACAGTACTAAGTATAAATGACAGTAGGTAGGCTGCCACTTGTTTTTTGTATCTGGGGTGATGTACAGCCACTTGGATTGGGCTTCCTTTCCATTGTACCACATTAAATGGTGCATTGGTTGATTTGCAATATTCAATAAACATCTATTTTTTCCATTCTTATATTGTAGTTGAGAGTTAAAAAATTTTTTTTTATTGAAGTATAGGTGATTTACAGTATTATATTAGTTTCACGTGTACAACATAGCGATTCAAATTTTTATGGATTATACTCATTTAAAGTTATTATATAAAATATTGGCTATATTCCCTGTGCTGTACAATATATCCTTGTAGCTTATTTACTTTATACATAGTAGTTTGTACCTGTTAATCTCCTACACCTATCTTTTCCCTCTCCACTTCCCTCTCCCCACTGGTAACAACTAATTTTTTCTCTATAAGTCTGTTTCTGTTTTGCTACATTCATTCATTTGTTTTATTTTTTAGATTTCACGTATAAGTGAAAACATACCATATTTGTCTTTCTCTGTCCTAATTATTTCACTTAGCCTAATACCCTCCAGGTCCATCCATGCTGTTGCAAATGGCAAAATTTCATTCTTTTTTATGAATGAGTAGTATTCCATTGTATATATATACTCTTGATACATCTCCTTTATCCATTCATCTGTTGATGAACACATGGGTTGCTTCCATATATTGGCTATTGTAAATAATACTGCTGTGAACATTTAGGTGCATGTATCTTTTTGAATTAGTGTTTTCTTTTTTCCCAGATATATACAAAAGAGTGGAATTTTTGGATCGTATGGTAGTTCTATTTTTAGTTTTTTGAGGAACTTCCATACGTTTTCCATAGTGGCTGCACTAATTTACATCCCCACCAACAGTGCACAAGGTTTCCCTCTTATCCACATCTTTGCCAGCATTTGTTATTTGTGGTCTTTTTGATGATAGCCGTTCTGACAGGTGTGAGGTGATATCTAATTGTAGTTTTGATTTGCGTTACCCTGATGATTAGTGATGCTGAGCATCTTTTCATGTGCCTGTTGGTCATCTGTATGTCTTCTATGGAAAAATGTCTATTCAGATCTTCTGCCCATTTTTTTAATTGCATTGTTTGTTTTTTTGATATTGAGTTGTATGGGCTGTTAATAAATTTTGGATTTTAACCCCAATCAGTCACATTATTTCCAAATATTTTCTCCCATTCAATAGGTTGTCTGTTTGTTTTGTTGATGGTTTCCTTTGCAGTGCAAAACCTTTCAAGTTTAATTAGGTCTCATTTATTTTTGCTTTTATTTCTTTTCCCTTAGGAGACAGATCCAAAAATATATTGCTACAATTCATGTCAAAGAGTGTTCTGCCTATGTTCTCTTCTAGAAGTTTTATGGTTTCCGATCTTACGTTTAGGTCTATAATCCATTTTGACTTTATTTTTGTATGTAGCGTGAGAAAATGTTCTAATTTCATTCTCTTACATGTAGCTGTCCAGTTTTCCTAGCACCAGTTATTGAAAAGAGTGCCTTTGCCCCATTGTATATGCTTGCTTCCTTTGTTGTAGATTAATTCACCATAAGTGAGTGGGTTTATTTCTGGGCTGTCTATTCTGTTCCACTGATCTATGTGTTTGTTTTTGTGCCAGTACTATACTATTTTAATTACTGTAGCTTTGTAATCTAGTCTGAAGTCAGGAAGCATGATATCTCCAGCTCTGTTCTTCTTTCTCAGGATTGCTTTGGCAATTTAGGGTCTTTTGCGTTTTCATACAAATTTTAGAATCATTAGTTCTATTTCTGTGAAAAAATGCCATTGGTATTTTGATAGGGATTGCATTGAACCTGTAGATTGCCTTGGGTAGTATGATCATTTTAACAATATTAATTCTTCCAGTCTATGAAGAGAGTTCATTTTCTTTTGATAGATAGTACAATACTATCCTAATTCTAGCTAAGTTGCACTAACAAACTACAGAATATGAAATTCTAAGCTCCTAAAAGTTATTTTTCTACCATTCAGATGGTATGTTTCTTAAAAGTGCCAACATATCTCAAAGACAATTTAATTCAGCCTTCTTGAAGCACAAGAAGGAAGTATTGCTCTAGTAAAGCTGTTCTCCTACCATATTAAGTGAAATCTCTCCAATACTACAATAGTTCTGGTAGCTTTTGAAGGTGGAGGGAGATAAAGTGTTTAGACAGAGTGTGAAAGAGCTTAAATGTTTCCTTCCTATATTAAGGAGAGTAGCACACTGGGATACTTTCATCTTAAAATAAATTTGTGTTCTGTGGTTGTTGGTAAAGAGATAGGGAAGTGCACTGGACCGACCTGTTCCATTATTAAAAGCTAAGTCCAGATTGTTGCCTGTGCATATATATGTGGTCAAATGAGAGTTCATAGACAATGACATTACAACATTAGGCTTTCATCTGGTGCTGTTGATAGTAGCAATAATATGGATCAGGCCTGTCTTACCAGTTCTGAAACACTTTATAATCTGAGAAAACATTGAAACCAGACTTGTAGAACCAAATTAGAGATGTGTGGGTATTAAAATACTCCATCCGACCCATTTCCACATGTACCATCTGTTGTTTCCAGATGTACTACTTCCTAGAGGCAGTATTCATGGGCATGGTATTATAACAACAACAAATCGGCATTCCTAGTTCTGGGACTTAATTCCCAGAAATACAAGCTTTCATGGGCTGCACTTCAGGGAATTAGACTCCTCTGTGGCTAGGGACATGCCATTACAACCATGGTAATGGAAATAGACCAATTCAGAGCCTATAAGGCATTAGGGAGCCTTCAAGTTGGGAGCAGTACAAAGTTTCTCTTATGTGTCTGTGACTCAAGGTAAGTTGAGCAACACTAATAACGCTCCCCCCTTGGTGATTAGATATGCCTAGCTCATTGTAGATAAGGTGTCAGAGGTATCTCTTCTATGTTAAGTTTGATAAGGAAAGTTATAAAACGCTCCAAAGGCTCTAGAGTATATGTTGAAATCCTCGTATGTTGTCCAGCACCTTAATCTAGTGCTGTCTGTAAAGCAATGGGCTGTCACCTCCCTCAAGACCACTGCTTGCCTCATTAATACCACTGGAACAAATTATCACTTCACAGCCCAGAAATCTTCTATAGCAGTTGTGGTGATTGATGTAACAAGGCTAAAAAATAATGATGAAATGCATGTTCCAGAAGACAGATTCAAATGGCAGGAGCTTCAAAGGCAATTAAATGTGACACAGAAGGAGTCTTCCTGGAATAAAGTATTTTCAAATAAATGGTAAGATAAGTGTGATAATCTCCTAGACTCACATTACACATAAATTGGCTTGCTATGAATAATTATTTCTGAAGGCTTAGTGTGCATTAAAGTAAAAGTTTAGAAACAGCCAGTTTGAACTATTTTAAAAATATATTTTTGAGTTTAAGATGGGGAAAAAAAGCAATGCTTTGGGACTGGCATATAGGCTCATAGGCTCGTGATGGGATTTATTTATCTGTAGCCATAGTATTTGAATGGCATCTTTTGATAGGCTTTAAAGTTTCCTGTTGGTTGGAAAGTAAAGAATCATGGCTACAGATGTCAAGTTTACCTGCCTTCCTCCAAAGTGAGTCAAACGATTCTTATGATGTATTGATTCTGTACCACTAAGTTACTAACTATGCTGTGGGAGGAACCTGCCTACTCAAGAGAGTACAGCTGTACATTAGACAGGCACATTAAGGTCGCAGTGAACGGGAAATTTAAGACATGTGGAAGTAACTGGAACAGCTGGGCAATGTTAAAGCACCCTGACATCTAAAGCCTTGGAAAAGGTAAACCTCAAACTGCCATTTTGGCTCTGTAAGTGCCCTTGTTTTCTTGAAATTTGAACATAGGACAAATAGGTGAGCACTGGCTCAGATGTAGCAAGAGAGAGGTTATTTTTATAGGAATTCTCCACTAAAAGGTTTGCATTGGATACTTGTTTCAAGTTATTTCTTCACTAGTCTATTATTAGCCAAACCCGAGGAGGTCATTTGTGGATTTCTTGGCAGGATCAAAGGGACACATTTATTTAAGGTAGATTATGTGTCGCTCTCACTCAGAATTATCTAGATATGAGTCAATGCAAGTAAACAGCCATTCATTGCACTTTAAATAATCAGTTTGACATTTATTTTTTTTAATGATATCTTGACCATCCTTTTCAGTGAAATGATCAAATGATTCAGAAATGTTTTTCTAATTGTACAGGCCATCATTAACACTGTTATTTACTCTCTGTGGGGGGTTGAAGTGTCCTTCTGAAATAAGAATTAAGGACTATTTTGACCTAGTCCTTTGAAATAGGTAACACTTTTATGCCAGGACACTCGTTAATATGTAGACCACAGACAGAAATATTCACCAACTGTCAAAAGAGGCTTAGAGGTTATTTCCACTTTAAGATGTCTACAATTCACTAGGTTAGACAAAGATACATAAACATGAAGCAAGTGACTTTTTTTCCTTAAATTGCTTTAAAAATTGCTTTAGCTTTAAAAAATTGCATCCGCCTCTTAAAAACTTCGAATTTGGACTTAGGAAATTCTGCCTTTTACTTACCTGTCTTGTTAACTGGTCAGAAATATTGAAAATACATACTTATGTATCATGGATGGCAGAAAACACATATGACTAAAATGACAGCTGCTTGAAATAGAAAAGGCAATAAAATGACTTTGTACTTTTATGACACATTTATAGGCTGGTAATAAAGCTCCTTCCTAATCTCATTCTCTCATCACAACACCCAAGTGATTTGTGTAATAATTATTTAATCTATCTTTTTAAACAATGGAAAAGCCAAAAGATGAACCTAATGACCCAGCATTCATTTTTATTGTTACCTGAATGCATACTCATAGTCATTTTGAAGAAAACCCTGGGTTTTTTAGTCCAATCCAAAATGCATGTCACTAAGTTCTCAGATCTTGTGACAATTGACAAAGAATAGCTAGAGTGTATTTTTTATACTAACTGATTTTAAACAATATTGAGAATTGGTTGCTTATATAGGGTAGTTAAATTAAAACACAGAGATAAGCCTTTTTAACTGAATACTTGGAAGCATCCCATTCCAAATTAGTCATGTAATATTTTGAGAAAGGAAATATACTTACGTGCACTGAGTGCCTGCTCTGGGCCAAACAGTGTCATGTATGTAAACTTATTTAACAGCAACTTCACAGCAACATTGTGCGGTAGTTATTTTTATCGCTCTTTTTATAGAGGAAGAAACCCAACCTCAGAGATGTTAAGGAGCTTCTCCAGTGACACACCAGCTACTCAGTGGCAGAGCCAATATTCAAATGTACATCTGCCTGGTTCTAACTACCACATTGCATAGCTTTTAAATAAACGTGGAGAATATGTTTGATAATAGTGGTTATATTGTAATACATTGGAGTAAATCTGTATAATACCATTCATCAAGGTAAAGTATGTGTTTAGTTTGTTAAATTGCTTTATTTAAGCTGCTGGGATAAATTAAATGCATGAATGATATCAGAATGTACAGAATTGAGTTTATTATATTCATGCTATTTTATAAATTATAGTAACGATTTTCATATAGAAACAGTCTACACAACTACTTAATGGAAAAAATAAAGTTATTTGCACCCACACATTGATAAAATTATGGGTTTTAAAGCTGGAATTTCTATCTTGTACAACCTCATATATAAAATAAGCCAGGGCTTCCCTGGTGGCGCAGTGGTTGAGAGTCCGCCTGCCGATGCAGGGGACACGGGTTCGTGCCCCTATCCCGGAAGATCCCACATGCCGCGCAGCGGCTGGGCCCGCGAGCCATGGCCGCGGAGCCTGTGTGTCCGGAGCCTGTGCTCCGCAACGGGAGAGGCCACAGCAGTGAGAGGCCCGCGTACAGCAAAAAAAAAAAATAAAAAATAAAATAAAATAAAATAAGCCAACTACCAAAACTGAAAAATGATATTGCTTCAGATTTGAACTATCTGTTGCTAGGTGTGAAGATTGTTAAAGATATTCTGATGCAAATTACTCTTTAAAAAGAGGACTTAAATATGTTTAATTGTATAATATACTTTTGGCTTTAGGGTGTAATACAGTTATTTCACTGCAATTTAATATTGACATATTTCTGCTGGAGAAAGAGGCCAATTACTATGGAAAGCAATTGTATCATTCTACATGTGTAGAAATCTTACAATATAATTGCATTCCTGTTATTTTGCTACTAATCATTTATGAATGTTTTTATTTTTTTTCACTTTCAATTTAAATGACACTTTTTTTGCAGACTTATAGAAAGAATAGCCTAAACTTAGAAATGTATTTATTAGAAATAGTAACTATGCCAGAAAGTGCAGCAAAATAAGTTCTTATTTCTTTACCAGATGAATCAGTGCTAAGTACCTATGATAACCCTTGAAGTCCATATGACCTTGTAGTTCTGTAACCTCTCTGAGGCCATAGCTTTCCTTTCTTATCTATGAAATGGGGTAATAACTACGACTCTGGGCTGCTATGATAATTACCCGATATAGTGTACAAGAGAGTAATGAACAGTGCCTAGCAATGAGTAGCTATCAAATTATTATGGAATCAATTAATGTTTGTGCATATAATTTAGCATTTTTGAAACATGATTTAGGAATGTCTTAAAATCTGATTCAGAAATTGATCTTTAAAATGAATGAACCCTCAATTACACTGCAGCTGCTTATCAGATCCCTTTGATAGCTTCCCCAACATTGATCAAAATGACATAGACCTCTCAAGAGCATGCCTCCTTTACCACATCGTACCCTATACTTTCCCTCTTGTGTTTCACTAGTTTCCCTCTCAAAGCAGAGCGTTTTGATATGGCTCTTTGACATGACTGTTTTGATGGAACATATTGACATAACCACATCTAAATAATACTTTCAAATATAAAATCACTGTTTTTTTTTCCTTCCAAGGATTGTATATCTTATCAAAGATTACTGAACCTAGTTCTGTCTCTACCACTCAGACTGCATGGCTCTTTCTCTTCCTGCTTTACTCGTATTTAAATTGTTTGATTTTTTTTCATTAAAATGTACTGCTTTTATAGTCATAAAAAACAGAACTATTTTAAAAATGCATACAATTGAGTTAACCTCCAAGGGAGAGGGGTAGTTTTGTCTTCCAAAACCATGATTATAAGAGTGCTACCATATAATGTATGTATACCACTGTGGAAATGGTTAGAAGAATTATTCTCATCCATCATCCCCAGTGTCTTATGGGGTTAGCAAAATCAAGAAACCTACCAAAAAACAAATAGCCATTTAAAAAACATATTCTACTGGAAAAGAGGACAAATTCCATGATTACAAGGCTAAATCTGTATATCACTAGAGATTAAGCATGACCATTGTAACTTTAAGAGATCATCCAATTTGAAATGGTGACCATTCAGTAAACAAAATGAATTATGACTGATACTCCGTTGTGAGAAGAGCATGTGTGATAAGCACGTG
Source organism: Mesoplodon mirus (assembly GCF_964341445.2). Classification (NCBI taxonomy): domain Eukaryota; kingdom Metazoa; phylum Chordata; class Mammalia; order Artiodactyla; family Ziphiidae; genus Mesoplodon; species Mesoplodon mirus. The sequence goes on along the minus strand of NC_138981.1, from coordinate 107,515,577 downwards.
GCTCCTAGTTTTATGCCATGTGGATGCCAGATGGTGCCGAAGGCCAACCTCATCTTTTACTCTATTTCTGAGCTTCTTGTCATCTCATACTCTTCCGGCATGTAGATCAGGGATGGGGTGAGGCTCAAAGACAGGCTGAGGATGACTGTTTCACATATTGCTTGCTTTAAAATAATCTGAATATTTAATAATTTTGTTGGTTAATTTTGTTGGTTAAACCTTGTCACATTATTAAAATATAAGGTACCCACTTCCTTTCTTTTCAATATTCTTGTCTCCTCTCTCTACCAAAGAGCAAGTGGTTGATAGTTGTGCTACAGGTCGGGGTTGGTAGGTGGGGATGGAGTGGAGAATGATGTATGCAGTTGGTATAAGAGGCTGGGCATCATTTTCCTTGATTTTTAAAAAAATTTTGATTCCCTGCTTCTGTGTCATAAAACAAGTAAAACTTATAAAATTGTATAACTAAAGAACTGTAATGTATTGCTAAATAATAAAGAATATTAAAATGTGCTTTCGAAGTAAAAATTAATCTCTATTCAAAGAGAATGTCTTGGAAAATGCAGTGGAAAGACCAGAACATCTGCAAGAAATACAGATGAGAGAGATTTGGAGAGATATTTGTGTGAAAAAACAGGCCCTATTTTTGCAAGCAACCTGCCTGACTATAGTTATATAGTAACAGACAAAGATTTGAGTGAGTAGAATGATAATAGAAAATACCAATACATGTATATGTATAACTGAATCACTTTGATGTGCACCTGAAATTAACACAACATTGTAAATCAACTATACTCCAATAAAAAGAAAGAAAAGAAAATACCAATATGGAACAAGCTGGTGATATACTTTATAAGGCCACGTTGGCCATGGCATATCCCGTACAACAGGCAGATGTTAAAATAGTGTCAATAATTATGCATTTGTTGAGGATCTATGAGCAGTGTGTTTTTATAATATAATGGATGCAGGCATTTTGATTCTTGCCTTTAGACGACTTTCGGTCTAGAGGGGACCATATGACACTGTAAAGACGAACAATTTTTTAAATGTTGCTCAGACAGATATTTAAATATTGTTAGTGCATAGAATTGTTGTAATCCAGATTAATCCAGAAAAGGTCTCTGAACCAAGTGAAACTTAAGAGGAAATTTCTCAGAAAGGGTTTTGTTACTCGTACTTTTGAATCAGATGTATTGAAGACTGCTCAAGGAACCCTGCAATCTATATTATCTCCTAAGTCCAGAGTGGAAGAGTGCTATCATAAGAAAAAGTTCATGAAGAAAGACCATTGGAGGCTTTGGTTGGGTTTAGTACATGCTGATTTTATGGTAACAGTATGTCATCAACTGGTGCTATAAAGATTATTACTCACTACTCACACAATTAGAAGATAGCAACCATTCATTTCCATTTTGATCATCTTCATTTTTTTCTAGGATATTTATAGCTTGTAAAATAGGATAACCTGATTAAATTTAGTCCCTTGAATCACAAGGAATTCTAGATTATTTCCTTTTTAATTCTGGGAGAACTTAAGCCATCTGTTGCCTTGAAGCAGAGAGATTTAGTAATCAAGCACAGCAGTAAGAAGGTATTTGTCTAGGGATGCTATTAATTAACAAACTTGGAAAGCATTCTGCATTTCTTACCTTAAAGTCAAAGCACCCCTAACAAGTACACTGGACACTTAGATGAGAAAATCTGTCTTGGGTCAGATGCTCTTTATGTTCTGCTTTGGGTAGTACAGAAGAAAATGTGAATAGAAGGTGTTAGATCCATTACCATGAAGAGAAAAAGCACTAAATGACAAAAATCGTTGATTCTGAGATCCCAGAGAAGTGTGCATTTAGAAAACCCAAATATTTCTAAATAAGTATTATGATATTTTCATATAACCCTTTTTCACGTAAAAGTAAGTCTCCTGGTGTTCCTTCTAATTAACTACTAAATTTAAATTGGAAAATTTGTGCAAAAAGTTTTGAGGGAATTAGAGAACATTTTTTGTTCCCTTTTAAATCAAATGTATTTAGGTATAATTACCATACAATAAAATGCACTCATCTTAAGTACATACATTAATGAGTTTTGATAAATATATATACCCATAAAATCACCACCACTGTTCAAGACTTTCCATCATCTCTTAAGGTAGATTTCCTTCTTCTTTTTTTTTTTTTTTTTGCCCCCTCCTGGTCAATTCTGCACTATCCCCAGTCTCAGAGAATCACTGATCTGCCTTCTGTCACCATAGATTAAATTTGCCTTTTCTAGAATTTCAAATTAGTGTAATCGTATAGTCTTTACTCTTCTGTATATGACTTCTTTCACTTAGAATGAGGGTTTTTTTGGGTTTGTTTTTCCATCTTTACTGAGGTATAACTGACAAATAAAAAATTGTGTATGTTTAAGGTGTACACCTTGATGTTTTGATACATGTCTACATTGTGAAATAGCACAGTCAAGCTATTTAACATACCTATCACCTCACAAAGTTACCATTTTCCCTCCCCTCCTTCCTTTCTCCCTCCCCCCTTCCCTTCCTTCCTTCCTTTCTGTGAGAATACTTAAGATCTTCCCTCTAGGCAAATTTCAAGTATTCATTACAGTATTGTTAACTATATTCACCTTGCTGCCATTAGATCTTGAGACCTTATTCATTTACCATAACTGAAACTTTGTACCTTTTGACCAACATCACCCATTTCCTCCTCCCCCTAGCTCCTGACAACCACCATTCTACTCTTTGCTTCTATGAGTTCAACTATTCAGATTCCACGTAAGTGCGATTATGCAGTATTTGTCTTTCTGTGTCTGGCTTGTTTCACTTAGCCAAAAGTCCTCCAGGTTCATCCGTGTTGTTGAAAATGGCAGAATTTTCTTCTTTTTAAAAGCAGAATAATATTCCACTGTATATATATGTTTTATATACCACATTTTCTTTATCCATTCATCCATCAACATTTACGTTGTTTCCATATTTTTGAATAGCATGAACAATGCTGCAATGAACATAGGAGTGCAGGTATCTCTTTGAGATCCTGATTTCTTTTCTTTGGATTTATACCCGGAAGTGGGATTGCTGGATCACAGAGTAGTTCTATTTTTAATATTTTGAGGAACCTTCACACTATCTTCAAAAATGGTCGTACCAATTTACATTCCTACCAGCAGAGTAGAAGGGTTCTGTTCTGTTTTCTCCACATCCTTGCCAGTACTTATCCCTTGTATTTTTGATAATAGCCATCCTAAGGGGTGTGAGGTGATATCTTATTGAGATTTAGATTTGGATTTCCCTGATGATTAGTGACTTTGAGCACTTTTTCATGTAACTGTTGGCCATTTGTATATCTTCTCTGGAGAAGTGTCTATACTCAGATCCTTTTCCCATTTTTCAGTCAGGTTTTTTTTTTTTTTGCTATTGAGCTGTATGAGTTTTTGTATATATTTTGGGTACTAACCCCTTATCAGATAGATGGTTTGCAAATACCTTCTCCCATTCTGTAGGTTGCCTTTTCATTTTGTTGAGTTTCTGTCCTCAAATGCCTCCAGGGTACATAAGTAAATCAAGAATATCCAGTCTAGACTTTGACATCAAGCAGACTAGCATTTGAGTCCCAGCTCTTCCATTTACTACCTTTTTACTTTTGCAAGTTATTTAACCACTCTAAAGTATTGCTTTCTTAACTCAGAATTAATGATAGTACTTTATGGATATATTATTATTGCTAGGATTGAATGAGTTATAAAGTGCTTTTACAATAATGACTGCCACATAGATGTTTCCCACAAATGTTAGTCCTTCTCTTCTGTCCCCCTAAGAATTGACTTTATTCTTTAATAAACTTGTATACATCCCATCCTTCCCCAGTCCAAACTATCCTGTATACTACGACCATAGCAATCTCCTAAAAATAGCTTTTGGATCCTGCTGTGCCCTGCCACAGTGTCCAATGGTGTTCTATTATCTACTGGGTAAAGTTCAAACTTCTTAGCTCAAAATTCAAGGTCCTCCACAATCTGACCCCAGCTGTTTCCTCCCTACCACGCTACGTGAACATTTCGCTCAAGCTCGATTAGTAGACCCCAGGGTTTCTTCAGTAGGTCAGAGCGCTTGTTGTTTAAGGATAGGGAGGTTTGGTATTGCAGGGGTGGATGGTGGTGTGATGATGGAAGTGCTGATAGCATTTCAGAGAGGGGAGGGCAGGATTGAGAAAAAATTTTCTCTTTTTCTCTCTGCTCCCCTCTCCCAGTAAAATATCCTTTTATGAAGTATGTCCAGATTATCTCAGCTAGGGAGTGTTACTTTAAAAGACCAGGTACTGAGCACCAACTCTGTATGTAAGATATTACTTTAGAAATGAGGACCAAAGTGACCTGAGAGTTCATCACAAACAGGAGACACACATGAAAACAATTTTTACAAATTGTAATATGATGTGGTACTAGCCTTCTGTGTGTGTGTGTGTGTGTGTACCCTTGTGTGTGTCTTCTATGGAAACACAGAGGAAGGTGTGGCAAATGGATGTAGGTAATCATTCACTAAGAAGGTAACATTTGAGTGTGAACTGGAGGTATGTAAAATTTCAAGGTGAGTAAGAGCACTGAGTAATGGTAAGACAGGGAGGACATTTGAGACAGAGGGAACAGAAGATGCAGAAGGATTGAGGATGTGAAAGGGTTCTGTGTGTCCAGGGAATCACAGAGTCTAATGAGGTTTCAGTATAGAATTGGGGTGAGGAGGGAGTGGAAAATAATGAGAAATGAGGCTCTGAAGGTAGATTAGAGCCAGTTTATGGATCATATTACAGTAATAATTGCAATTATAATTTATGAACACCTGCTGTGTGTTAAATGCTGTATATACGTTGCCTTTTCCAAAGATTTCTATCAACCATATGAGATATAAGGAATATTATTATCCCCATTTTATAGTTGAGGAAACCGAGGCAGAAAATAAGTAGTTGCCCAAGATCACCAACTGGGAAAGGCAGAGCTAAGACTCAAACCTAGGTCTGAATGACCGCAGAGTCCATGAACATGAATGAATGAAGCAGTGATGTTAGCAACACGGATATAGAGCAGGGGGAGTTGCATCCTCTGAGGCATCCTATGAGGTAGAAAGATAGTGTTGATGTGGCTTGGTAATTGGCTTGATGTAGAGGGATAAAGTAGAGTGAGGCATAGAGGATGATTCTAAGGTTTCCACCTGGGGAGATGTGGTTTTGGGGACATGGTAAACCCATTTGCATTAGGAGGGAGAGGAGTGGTGGGAAGCATTCATGAATTTGGATTTGGATGTTTCATAAACTTCAGGATCTTCCAGGGGATTGAAGCTGGTCACTAGAGATTTATAAATACACATGGAGAAATCTGGACTGGATATACAGATCTGGAACCATCAGTATATTGGCAATAATAGGAGTTTAGCGTAAAAGTAAAAGAGTGGAGCACCAAGGATAGAATGCTCCTTCCTTTGAAAATTGTTTACATTTTCCTTGCTAAATAGCATAAGCTTCCTAGTGTTATATAGAGTTTTGTTTTAAATTTGTCTGATGTCTGTGGATTATCAGCTACTTGAGGACCGAGACAGTTCTGATTAATTTCTGCATGCATTTAGCAGAGAGCCTTGTGCATAGTGTGAATTCATTATATTGGATTGCCTTGGAACATGGGATGGTGTTAGAGATAGGACTGTGAGAAACCATAAATGAGGGGCTTTGGGTGAGAGCTGTGCATCGGGAGCAATGGAATCGAGGAGAAAGTGTCTACTGCTCCAGTCTTACCAAGGGTTGGTCTACTTCCCTCATTTAAAGGTGGAAATATAGTCATTTCTGAAAGTATTAATTTTGTGTTTTGTTAAGTAAATATTCTCAGGCTTGATGTTTGATAGAATTTAATGGAGGCAGAGAGAAGTCTTCATTTTGAACTTTCACATTGTGAAGAAAACTTCTGTAAAGTTTTGACAAACTGAGTTTTTTTTTTTAATTGAAGTATAGTTGACTTACAATATTGTGTTAGTTTCAGGTGTACAGCAAAGTGATTCGGATATATATATTCTTTTTTTGATTCTTTTCCATTATAGGTTATTACAAGATATTGAACAAACTGAGTTTTTATTTGTTTTAAAATTTAGGAATAATATTTCAACTGTGCCTCACAATGCAACTGTTTAAATGAACTATTCACTGGTTATTCTGGGATTTGAGAAGCCTCAGGGCACCGAATAAAAGCCGACTATTGTTATTTCATTGTTGCTAAAAGACAAAATCAATACTTGATTACTCTGAATTAGTACATGCAGCCATGCAAATCTTTAACCTCAGATTAACTAAATGTAGGACCATGACCCAACCTACAACAGTAACATTTAGAAATAGAGAATTAACCGATGCAGAGCCCATTTGGAAAGCGTGCAGCTGCACTGATGCCGAAGGTCTTAATAGTTTTCTATCATTCTGTCTGAAGTAGAACGTTAACTAATTGGCATTCCCATGCTCCTTCCCCTTCTCCCTATCCCTACTACCCATTTTATTTTTGTAAGATATGTTTTGGTGTGGACCAATTTTAAAGTCTTTATTGAATTTGTTACAATATTGCTTCTGTTTCATGTTTTGTTTTTTGGCCGTGAGGCATGTGGGATCTTAGCTCCCTGACCAGGGCTGGAAGCCACACCCCGTGCATTGGAAGGTGAAGCCTTAACCACTGGACCGCCAGGGTAGCCGCCCCTACTACCCATTTTATAACACAGCTCATAAATGAGATCTTCCTACCCCCAGTGGTATTTTGCATCATAGTAAAGGTTGTTTCCTTTCTTAATATCCCAGATAGTTTTATAAATTGCCGTTTCTCATGTCCTTAAATATTCATTAAATCATTCAAACTTTAACAATCGTGTATAGAGTACCTGCTATGTGTCAGCTACTATAGTAGCACGCTAGGCCTTGGAGCTGTCGTGGTGAGCAAAACTGACAAGGATCCTGACTATACATTCTGTAATGAGACAGAAAGGCAACAGACAAACAAATACATAAGTAAATGAGGTAATTTCAGATTAGTGTCATGTAGACAATAGAACAAGATAACGGGATAGAATGATTTGGTGGTGGTGGTATTGGATAGCTGGGAAACATCAACTAAGATTGTCAGAGAAGGCCCCCCCCGAGGAGGTGACATTTGGGCTGAAACCTGAATGGGGGGAAGGACTCGGCCAGGCAAAGATATAGAACATACAGGAGAAAAGGGTCCCAGACGGGAGGAAGAGCAGGTGCACAGACTCCAGGCTGGGAATGAGTTGGCAGGTCTAAATAACCTAAAGAAGGTCAGTGTGGATGGAGCTAGTGATGGGATGGGGGGGAGTGAGTATATGAGGTGACGTTGGAGAAGCAGGTGGAGTGTGGGTCACTTGGGGCCTCAAGGGCTATGCAGCTTGGGTTTGATTCCAAGGACAGTGGGGAGTCCACACTGGGTTTACCAGTCCGGCTTCTGAGATTTGCCTTTGGGCCCCCTTGTGTCCCCTCATCCTGTTTCTTGCTATAGTGAATGATATCCTGTTTTTCAGTGTCCCAGAGGAATGCTCGGATCTCCGGTATTCTAGAACCATCCATTCTAGGCTGTCACTGCCCCTCCCCAATTTCACCCCTGCCCCAGCTCAGAGTGGGAACCCCTCATTGTTCTCAACAGAGGGGCACAGCCAGAACTGGGGGGCCAGATCAGAAAGAGAACCCCCCCCAAGATGGAAGGCAACATGAATCTTCCTGGAGTAGGTCAGTGCCACTTCTTGCAGCCGAACCTCAAGACAGAGGAGTGAAGGTGCAGCTGTCGCGGTGCGGGGTGGGGGGGGGTAGTGTCTGACACCAGACAAGGCAGTGTCTCCAGGAGGGTGTCCATCTCAGAGGGAGCTCATGGCAGTGACCCTGCAGCCAGCATCAGTCATTTCAGCATGTGCTTCGTGAGGAGACAGCAGGAGGATGGAAGCTTTGGGTGTCTAATAAGGAATTTTGAAAAAGGTGTTAGAGACTGAGATTTCTCTACATGTCCAAGGCACAGAGACTACATGTGGTGGCTTTGAGTCCTTAGAAAAGCTGTCTCTATAGTGCAGTAAGGATTTTTTTTTTTTTTGGTTCTACCAGAGTGGGGATAATATTGCCTACTGAATTCTCCAAGCCACTTTCTCAGATTCTATGCCCACCAAACTGCCTTCTTATTGTGAAAAGCAACTTCTATTTGTACTATGCTCACAAATATTGCCATATATGCAATCTAGTTTAGTCATCAAACCAATCCTATAAGGTAGGGTTTATTATACATCAAAGATTATGAAATTAAAGCTCATAGAAAGTGCCCCCAAGAAAATATCAATCTTTACATAAAATGTAGGGAAATGAACAAAAAATGTGGTGAATATCTTGGAAATAGAGCCAAGAGGATATTTTTTATGGATTAGATGTGGAAGATGAATAATATAGCTGCTTTGTCATTGTTACAGACAGAGAAATTGAATTAGTTAGGGTTAGTCTATAGTTCTTGCTAGAAAGCAGTTATTAATTCTTCCAACACATTGTTGGTTTAGGTTTCCGACAACTAAAATAAAAACTTTTAGGAAGGCTTTTCTCTTTTTTTTCCTTTCTAGTTATTTCATCCTTGGGGTAGCTCTAGATTAAGTCATCCAATTGTAAGTATTCTGTTTGCTTATAAGTACTCTGTTTACTAATGTAAAACTTTCTTTTTTAATGTGAGGAAATTGGTTGTTTCCCTTAGTGGGTTGATATGGTTGAAGATGGAGGGAATTGGATCTTTGAAGAAGCTCTTACTAATGAAGAGCACACTTCAGCTATACAGTGACAAATTGGGTCCAAGGAGGTCCGGAATTTTGTCAAGGACATTTGACGATATCTTAAATGAAGGATGGAGTTAGAGATAGATCTTAGTTTCCCTAGGCTTTTGTAATCAGTGATGTGCTACATGTAAATCACTTCCCTTTCAGAGTTGTTGGTCTTAAGGAAAAGTTTTGGAAGTAACTGAGAAAGAGCAATTGAACTCAGATTTACAAACCTCCTACAATGTGCCAGGAACTGTTGCAAGATTTTTCTAAATATTATCCCATCCACTTTCCACAAAAACACTGGGAGGAAACATAAAGCCCTCTTAACAGATGAAAGGATGCCACTCACCCTTAAAGAGTTTAAGTAACTTGCTGAAGGAACAAAGCTGGTAAGTGGCAGACTCCTGATTCAAACCACAGCCTACCTTCTCTTTACACTACAGCCCTTGTGATGACATGAATGAACTGCCTTATTTAAAATTGCTGGTTTGGGGCTTCCCTGGTGGCGCAGTGGTTGAGAGTCCGCCTGCCGATGCAGAGGACACGGGTTCGTGCCCCGATCCCGAAAGATCCCACATGCCGCGGAGCGGCTGGGCCCGCGAGCCATGGCCGCTGAGCATGCGCGTCTGGAGCCTCTGCTCCGCAACGGGAGAGGCCACAGCAGTGAGAGGCCCGCGTACAGCAAAAAATAAAAAAATAAAATAAAATAAAATTGCTGCCCCTCCCGGACTGGGGCACGAACCCATGTCCCCTGCATCGGCAGGCGGACTCTCAACCACTGCGCCACCAGGGAAGCCCTGGTTTATTTGTATTTTTAAATGTGCATCATAACTAAGCTTCTGACTGTAAGTAAGTCTCAATTTTACATTAAGCAAGCAAGATTGACCTCCCTAACTCTGGAAATTAGATGGTTGAATTATGGAAAGATACTTTATGGAACCACTCTATATGATACTTCATTTTGCTGTCAAGTTTAGGAGAGCAATCCATCTTAATATCACAGTTTTGGGCTATGTGATTAGCTTCTTCTTGGGATTGTCAAAAATATCTAAAGGGTTATAAGGAAAACAGAGCCCTAAAAATGTGAACAATTACACCATGGGCCAAAGAGAACTCCAAACACTAGCCAGCATGGGAACCAAGGCACCTGATTATGTACTGAGGTATCATTAAGACCTGAAGTGTTAGCTCCAAATGAGAACAAAATGGGACTAGAAATGTTCACAGCTTTCATGATGAATTTATAATATTGAAACCAAATTAACTTGGGGTACCATTTTACAATACCTATGTCAAAAAGAAAATTACTAGAGCTGGGAGAATCTAAGAAAAACCAATAAGAGCTAAAATGGAGGGCTTCCCTGGTGGTGCAGTGCTTAAGAATCCGCCTGCCAATGCAGGGGACACGGGTTCGAGCCCTGGTCTGGGAAGATCCCACATGCGGAGCAACTAAGCCCTTGCGCCACAACTACTAAGCCTGCGCTCTAGAACCTGTGAGCCACAACTACTGAAGACTGCACGCCTAGAGCCCGTGCTCCGCAACAAGAGAAGCCACGGCAATGAGAAGCCCACGCACCGCAATGAAGAGTAGCCCCCACTCACCACAACTAGAGAAAGCCCACGTGCAGCAACAAAGACCCAATGCATGTGGTGTGATGAATTGGGAGATTGGGATTGACATGTATACACTGATGTGTATAAAATGGATGACTAATAAGAAAATAAATAAATAAATAAATAAACATTTAAAAAAATAATAAAAAAGTAAAATAAAATATGACACACACACACAAGACCCAATGCAGCCAAAAAATAAAATAAATAAAATAAATAAATTTTAAAAAACTAAAATGGAAAATCTTTATATTTGGATTTTTAAAAATTAAGAGTATATATAAATTCAACACACACACTTACCTTTTGCATCATAGTTTAAAATTTTTTTGATTACAAAGGAAAATGTGCAATGTCAAGTCTGCTACCTCAATGAGAATAATTTATTGAGAGTCAAAATGTGGGATTTAAAAATCATTTCAGATTAGAATTATTTTCATCATGCCATTTGTTAGTTTGTTTCTTATACTTCAGCAGAAATTTCCTCACTGTTTTGGCTTAAGTTTCCATCTCCAGGACATAATCTTGCAAGATCAGCTGTCACCCTTATCTCTTGGTGACTGGGTACTGAGATGGGACATTATGAACTTGATCTGACAACTTAATAAGATGTAATAAGACCTGAAATAGGGGCAGTGCCCTCTCAACTGAGAAGATCTAGATAGGTACAGAATCTTTTCAAGGGTATGTCTAACTAAATTCCCTTTAAGCTTACCTTTAAAGCATTAAATGTCTTTTCCTGTTTCAAACTAGAATGTGATCAGTTGGAATATTGGCGAGGAACAGGTCATTAGCAAAAACTCCAATGAAGACAGTTGGCTTTGGGTTTGATTTTCCTGTTTTTGCGGTTAGCTTAGCACCAGATGGTGCCCTCGTGAGTTCTGTATAAATAATACAATCATAGGGTTGAGTGATTCTCTACCAGTCACAGACTCAAGCAGAAAATAGCACTTGTCTTTCCACACAAGCCCGTGTAGATTCTCTTATTGCAGAATTGTTCTTACGCAGCTCTAACCCTCAAGTTGTTGTTATGGTTGATGTTTTTTTTTTTTTTTTTCTATTTCTTTATTGGGCAAGCAAGCAGCCAAATCCTCACTGTGACCCAGAGGGAAGGGCTACTGATTTGAGGCTCTTTAGCTGATACATCCATCCGCTGCAGAGAGGAGGAGAGGCAAAGAAGCAAAAATCTCTGCATTTCCTCTATTGTTCCTGAAAAGGGAGAGTGGCCCCAATACTCCCTTGACAGTTGGTGCACATTAGGGGGTGAACTGGCTTTGCTTACAGAAACCCTGTGGCAACCCCCTTACAGGCTTTCAAGGTCCAGCTCAAGTGCCAACTCCAGCCCATGATGCTCAGTGATCTTTCCTCTTTCTCTGGGTTCATATGACAGTTACAGTTTGTTCCTCAAGATCTAGCTCTTCATTAGGTACTCTTTGGTCTACTTTCCCTGCACTTCTCCCTTTGAATATGTCTTATCTCACCTGCAGGATTCTAAGTTGCTCAAATCTATTTTCTTACAACCTGAACTACTTAGCACAGAATTGGGCATTTAATAACTGTTGTTGAATTGATGACACATATGTGGGTCACAGCTCCCACGCACTGGAGCACAGTTTTTTTTTGTTTTTTTTTTTTTGGCTGTACGCGGGCCTCTCACTGTTGTGGCCTCTCCCGTTGCGGAGCACAGGCTCCGGACGTGCAGGCTCAGCGGCCATGGCTCACGGGCCCAGCTGCTCTGTGGCACGTGGGATCTTCCCGGACCGGGGCATGAACCCGTGTCCCCTGCATCGGCAGGCGGACTCTCAACCACTGCACCACCAGGGAAGCCCTGGAGCACAGTTTTAATGGTCAGTACCCCACTCAATGAGCAGAGTTCATCCATTGTGACACAAAGGATTCTAGTTAATTAAGAGTGATAGAGAAAAAATGAAAAACCTCCCCCACTTTTCCCCTTTCACTTTACTGTCCTGAAGATTTGACCCATATAGTAACAAACCACAGAAAAGGTGATGTAGCACACTGGGGGAAATAGGCAGAATCACTAAGAACCTTTCTTCTTTTGAAAGCTGCCTGTATTTTTACTTTGGAGGCACAAATAACCATACAATGTGTCCAACATTCACAGAGACCTGCAATAAAATTGACCCACTCAAGTGTTTTCCTGAGCTTGGGGCTCCATTTCCAAGTCTTTGTTACTTCCTATGTATTAGATATTTTGGGTGACCTCAAAAAGGTGCTTAGGAATTCCGATCAGACTATTTAAACGAGTGATTTATTAATTATATACCTAAATACCTTATTCACATATTTCCCAAATTATTTTATGGTCTGCAGCAGAGTTCTCAAAGTGTGTCCTATGGAATATTAGTATTTCATGAGATATGAATAGATGCTTCCTGAAAAAATAACTGCTTGCTTGGTTGCTAGGAGAAATGTGACATACTCTGCCTCTTGGAGCATCACATAGCATATTAAAGCCTCCAAAGAGTCTTGCAGCAAAAAGATCTGTTTAATTTGTTTAACTTGGCATTTAGCAAACATATTTGATCTTAGGAAGAGAAATAACATTTAGTGGGTATTCTGTGTCAGGTATATATTAGCTTATCGAATTTTCACAATAAGACCCTAAATTAGGTACTACTATCTATATTTAAAGATAAGGAACTGAGGTTCCGCTATATTAAATGATTTGTTCCAGATCAAACAGTGACAGAGTCTTGTATAGTGGGTTCTCATGTTTGACTCTGCCACCAATTAGCTATGCACGAGCGTTTTGGACAAATCAGTCAATCTTGCCTTAATTTCCTTATCTATGAGTCACATCAAAATAATAATGCTGGTTTAAAGATAAAAGGAATTGAATTTATATTACCATATTTTGACAAAGAAGTGCCACATAAGTAGCATTTGTACTTTACAAAAATAAGAGGAGGAGGAGGAAGAAGAAGGCAACAACTAGTCCCAGGAAACATGTTCACTCATAACATATAATGCTAAGTGCTAGACTTTTAAGAACACACACACACACACACACACACAAATAGTTGCAGCTACCCTGAATGTTTACCAGAGCACATATATTTTCATTTTGTAAATGCTGTAAAGTTTTGGTATAGATTCTCAGATTCACAGATTGATCAAATTGGGTAGTACAGCATTAAAGCACCCAGTGGTACTGTTTTGAAATGTTAAGACTAGAAATACATGAGACTAGATATTGGAACTTTGATCCTTAACTGCAACTTTCTTTGCTTCTATGGCTTTAAGCCTCACTCTACCAGTTCTACCGTATGGTACCTGATTCTTAGGACTCTATTGTCTCTCTTAATTTGTCAAGTTCACCATATGAGGTAAACTCATTTCTACTCAGCCCCTTGCAAGCTTAATTTTGAGTAATTTGGATGTAGATACATTTTCCCCCTAAATTTCGAGAGACTTTAAAAATGTGTTCTACCTGTAAATTCTACAGATAAATAAATAACACAATGTATAATATAACACATAATTCCAGTTCTCTCCAAGCTTACTCCACATACTGACCTGAATGTGGTGATGGGTTTATGACAAAGAGGAAGAAGACTGCTAATTAGATGTCTACGTTGCCAAATTGGAAACTGATTTCCTTGTTACCTAAGTTGAACTGAATCCTGTTTCCAATCTAGAAGTAATTACCAAGGCAGTGCACAACTAAACTGAGGCAGACTGAATTTTGCATTCTGTATCCCTAAACTATCATTAGCTGGTATCATAAATATTGATATATAGTATAATACTCCACCACGTTTATTAAAAGAATAATTTAAAAGTCCATGGTGGTTTTATCATCCGGGGTTCTACTATTCTCAAAAGTGTGGTGTTTCCGTGGTTTTCCTAGATTTTGTATTTATGCGTTGTTTATGGCTCTGACATTACTTTATGCCAGAATTCATTAACCTTTAAAAAGTTTCTGATATGATTAGGCACTACTGTTACCTCTGGTTTCTAGACACACAGAATGCATCCTAAAAAGAGGAGATGGAACTGATAGCATTCAGATTCACCGAAAGCTGCTTTCTTTGGCCACTTGGTCTCTGAGGTGTAGTGCCAGATGTACTGGAGAGGGCAGAACTGCCTTTGATGTGATGACATTCCAGGTCCTTTGTTAGAGCCTCAAATTACAAGCTTCATTCTCTGATAACTGTGATTTCTTGAAAGGTGTGCATCCGTATCTTTACTGTAAATAATAGAAGAGAAATAATGCCACTGTTTAAAGAATGGTTTCAATATATTAAAAAGGGGAATTGCCGTGGAATCTGTACATAACCTAAACGAGCTTATACTCTGCTAAAAGCATTTCTCTAAAGGCAGCCGCATGGGTAGGGTAGATTAATGCTACCGTCCGGGTTCTGCTCAATAGAGCTTATGGGACTGAGTGGGATGGACAATAAAAAACAAACAGACAGACATAAAAACAAAAACCTCTTTCACTCTTTTCTAAACCCTTTGGTCTTTATGCAGCTCAAAAGATGAAGCAAGTATCAGAAGTACTTCTTAACACTCATTAAATACTGAGCCTTCTGCTGCTAAGCAGTGACTTAGGAAGGCCTGAGGTTGAAGTAAGATCTATGCTAATATTGATTCTGGCCTGAAATAAATGTTTATGTCCTTGAAGTAATTTGCTGGTGGTTGTTTGTTCATTATTTTCTTTATATATTAAATAGAAAGTCCTTTGGTCTCCTTCAAGTTCTGGATGGGCTAATTAGCCATTTTGTAAACCAATATAGTACAGTATTTCATCTGGATAAATTAATTTATGGTCTTGCATTGAAATGTAATTAAAATGTTGTTGCAACTAGTTTTTAGTCCCTAATCAGCAATTGCTGTTACTCTTTACATGAATTGGATGGTAAATTTCATTAGCTTGTTTTCCTGGGCAAAAGATAGTGTCTAATCACAGTCTCTGATCCACAGAGCTGCAGAACAAAACTTTGGCTTCAGCTTGCTAAGCAAAAGTTTTCCATGCCTTGTAAAGATACAGAGATGAAGATGCTCCTTTTTGCTTTGATAATATGTTTTTCATTTCCTTGATGTTTTCTTTAGGCTTGATAATCCCTACTTATGAACTTGAAAAGAAATAAGACTATTTTTGGCCGCAATTTAAGCCAATATTCACTTATTTTGTTCTTCCTACATAAGTGTCAAGTACAATTATAATCATTCCATCAGTTTGTCTACCAGTACGATTTAAAAGTAAATTTCAACATTGAAACTTATCCATTCACTCATTTATTCTGTCACTCAACAAATATTTATGTCTGACCACATTGTTCAAGGCATTGTGCTAAATATACCTTATGATGCTTTTTGCGAACATAGCAGGACAATTTCTTAAGTTTAAAATTTGAAGTTAATAAAATTAAAAATTTTAAATACCAGATTTTTAGCAGAATGAGGCCAAATTGGTGGCAATATTTATCAGTAAGCATGGTATAGCTTCAAAACTTTAATACTTAGTAACTGTGCAAAGAGCAACATATTTGCTGAATTAGTGACTTTTTTGAAAATTTAAATTGCTTGACTGGTAGTCTTTTAAGAAAACACTGACAGACTTTTCTGTAATGGTCTGTGTAATCATGTGATTTACATTGCTAAGCTTTTTTTCCTGGGAAGGCACATTACCTCAGGATCAAAATAAGAAATACTGTACTATGGGCTTCCCTGGTGGCGCAGTGGTTGAGAGTCCACCTGCTGATGCAGGGGACACGGGTTCATGCCCCGGTCTGGGAAGATCCCACATGCCACGGAGTGGTTGGGCCCGTGAGCCATGGCCGCTGAGCCTGTGCGTCTGGAGCCTGTGCTCCACAACGGGAGAGGCCGCAACAGTGAGAGGCCCGCGTACCACAAAAAAAAAAAAAAAAGAAATACTGTACTATGTTTGTGTCACAGACCTCAGTTTTAATGCATTTAGTAAATAAAATTGAACAAATTAAAAATCAGTGAGACTTTTGGGTTGTGAGAAGGTTATTTGGAATTTTTGGTAACAGGTCTTTGCACCTTAGGTGAGATTTTAAAAAATGCTTAATGTTGCTTTACAACATTGTTTGAATTTGTAGAAATGGGGCTTTGTGATTGTTTCTACACACACACACACACACACACACACACACACACACACACACACACACACACACCAGTTGAGACCCCAGTTGAGAAAAGAAGGTTGGATTCAGTCAAAACTGGTAGACACAGCATAGTTAATGAATCCACTTGTCTAATTCAGTGTATACCTCCTGATTGGTTATGGTGTAGGCCAGCAAAATATTCTGGAGTTTGAGCTAGTTTACATTATCCTGAAAGGGGTAAAGAAGGAACAGAAAATACCCTCTCACGTCAACTTGTTCTCAGGCATCTGGTCACAACTACCACTCAGTACCAGAAACCCAGTCTTCAGTAGGTAGGCCCAGATGAGGAGCCAGCTTTCTAGTAGGAGGGTCGGGTAGTGGTGGTTGGTGAATGTGGAGACCGGACAGCCCTGGAGCGCAGGGCCGCACTCTTCTATGGTGGCTGAGCACACGAAACACGGTGCCACTCTTTGACCAGCTTTTTCTGTGACTTACCGGGCTCTTGTTTTCACACTGCTGTCTCTTTTCACCAGTCTTAATAATCCTTCTCCTAATATTTTACCATTAAGATAGTTGAAAAGATAGCCTTTTTTTTTTCTAAATGTCAGTGTGTATTTGTACACATGTGTGTTTATGATACAGCCTGAGTGATTGCATCTTAAATGTATTTTTTTTAAAGATTCTTTTTTGGTGTAGACCATTTTTAAAGTCTTTATTGAATTTGTTACAATATTGCTTCTGTTTTTTATGTTTTGGTTTTTTGGCCACGAGGCATGTGGGATCTTAGCTCCCCAACCAGGGATCGAACCCACACCCCCTGCATTGGAAGGTGAAGTCTTAACCACTGGACAGCCAGGGAAGTCCCAAGATAGCCTTTCTGAAGCATGTGCTTGTTGGAGAAACTGTTTTTCCCATCACTCTGCTACTGTGGTAGTTCTCCAGAGAAATTTTCCTCACTAGATACCGTGCTCCAGGTGTCATACGGAATTAGTGCTATGTATTAGGTCTAGTTAATCAGGTATCACAGACTTCCACGGTAGGAGGAAACCTTCTGGTCTTTAGGCCAACATTCATCTGATGTTTGGTTGTCTTCTGTTTTTAAAAAGAACCTCGCAAGGAACTCATTGCCTCCTGAGACAGCCCTTAGTCAGTGTTTCCTAAGGGGTATCCTCTTTAGTGGCAGTCCCAAGAGGTATTTTACAAAAAGAAGTGTTCCATGGTCAAATAAGTTTGAGAAGTAATGGTCACCATTTAGGCTCTGAGTATTCCTACAGAAAATAGACTTGTTTAAATTAACCTAGAGCTTCCCTCAACTGATTTGGTCATGAAACCTCTTTCTCCCATATAACATATTTTAATATCCATTCTACAGAAAATGCTTCAGTGTATGTCTTTCCAGATAATACATATTTATTAAAGCAACTTAAAATTGCATTGACTTTTTGGACTCATATCAAGCTGACCTTAGACTTCTTGAGTCTTATTCTCTACTAAAACTTGCTGTTCAGTCACATCTTCTTCCTGTTTTGCTGCACTTGGCTTTTTGGATTCAAGTATTGGTCTTCTTTTTTACATTTCATCTTATTGGATCCAGCCCACCTCTCCAGCTTGCCTCTTTGGATCCTGACTGTGTCATCCCGTACATTCATCAGCAGTCTGAGATCTGTGCTATTCACTGATGTCATGAGCATGCCATCTACATCTTTATTCAAATTGTTGATTAGAAATGATGAACAGGACTGGGCAAGGTTGGTATCATTCCATAAACCATCACCCTTTGGTTCTGATTGCTAATTTCCCTAATCAGTAACAAATCCTTGAGAAGAGAATTTCCAGTTGCCCAGGCCTCTGGTCTTTGTGGTTTGCAAACCTTTTTTTTTTTCAAGAGGCAAATCATCTTTTCCTATTATTAGCTCTCCCAATTTTTTCCAGAGCAAAACTGGTAATAATTTTGTTTCTAAATATAGTGGCTCATCAACTCTTCATAAAGCCAATGCCACCTCTTTTCAGGAAGTAATGTTGGTCAAAATCCTGCTTTATTTTTGCAGAAAATATTTTTGGAATGTCTTATAACACTGGGGTGTCTTTCTGTGCCTAGATAATTTAGTTGGTGTGGTTTCAGTATACTTGTATTGTAATTTTCTATCTGGAGGAATAGTCTTTTGAAATTGTATACACTAATTAGTGTAGTTTGTAAAATAATAGTTTTGAATGTGTGGGAGGTAAGGCTTTCAAATGCAGCATTTAAAAATAATTGCTCTTTAAACATCATTTCACTTAAAAGACATGTATTAATTAATTTTTCTTATAACTGCAGGTTTGGGGTGGTCTATTGTTATATTTATTTATTCATTTATTTTTGGCTGCGTCGGGTCTTAGTTGCGGCATGTGGGATCTTTCATCGCGGCATGCGGGCTTAGTTGCCCTGCAGCATGTGGGATCTTGGTTCCCCCACCAGGGATCGAACCGACGTCTCCTGCATTGGAAGGTGGATTCTTAACCACTGGACCACCAGGGAAGTCCCTGGGGGGGTCTACTTTAATTAGTCTCCGCACAAAGCAAAAAAAAAAAAAAAAAAAGTCCAATGATTTCCCAAACTTGCCCCAAATATACTATTTTTTTTTTTTTTTTTTTTTTTTTGCGGTACACGGGCCTCTCCCGTTGCGGAGCACAGGCTCCAGACGCACAGGCCCAGCTGCTCCGCGGCATGTGGGATCTTCCCGGACTGGGGCACGAACCCGTGTCCCCTGCATCCGCAGGCGGACTCTCAACCACTGCACCACCAGGGAAGCCCCAAATATACTATTTTTAATATAGTTTATTTATATTTGTGCAAGTATATTTGCAAAAGTTTAGCCCCAACTATTTATTTCCACCAAATCGAATCCTGGAGAAGAATTTTTGCATTGTGTGCAAATCACTAGGGTAGTATTATTGAGATTTTGAATCTACTTTTCAATATCAGAGCATCTTTATAGGTTCATTGTTAAGCTTGACTTAGAAAGGAATGTGTTAGAAGCAGTAGAAACCTCAAGTTCTGAGACTGAAAACACGTGAGTTCATAATTGACACCATGCAATTTTCTAGCTGAGGTACCTGGAGTAAGTTATTTAATGTTTCTGAACCTCAGTTCTTCATTTATGAGATGAGGATGATGATGGATACTTACCTCATAGGATTGCTTTAAAGATTACATGAGAGTATTTATAGAAAGCACTTACCACATTGCTTTACACACACTGAGAATTGGATGAGTGATAATCAATCTGTTAAGTTTCATCTATAAGCAAAACTCTTAAAATGTCCAGAAAAATTTGGCATATTATGTCAAAGTTTTATTTCCACAGTGCTCTGGCAATCAAAATGGTTATATTTCTCAAAAGTCTTCAATTTTCATGATGACTGTGGATTTATATTATCTGACTCACAGTCATACGACATGGCAGCATAGTTGGAATTCAGACTGTTCTAGACAGTCTATTTCATATAGCCACCATCCAATAATATCCAAAACATATCTCAATCACAGCACTTACCACAGTGCACTATTCAGTCTGTAGGAAAAAACCAAAACAAAACAAAACGACAGGCCCTTTCCATGGGGCATCTGACTAGTCTGAATTTGTCAAAGTGCAAATGGGCTTTTTTAAGTTAATTTAAGTTTAGGACATGGTTCTGGATATTTTGTTTCCTTATCAAAGCCAGCTAGTTTGATTAAAATTTTTTCTGGGTATTTTTCATTTCTTAGGAACAGCCTAAGTTACAAAAATACAGCAGGGTGCATCATGGCTCAGAGTAAAATGTCTTTGGGTAGAGTAGACCCCTATTTAATATTAAAAGGACCGTGAGGTTTGTCGATTGAAAAAAAATGCACAGCCTAAAAGTTGAGAATGATGTTTTATTCGGGGCATTACTGAGGACTGTAAGCCTAGGATACAGCCATGTAGAGAGCTCTGAGAAACTGTTCAACAAGGTGAGGGAGGAGCCAGAATTTGTAGGAGTTTTTGCTGGGAAAAAAAAACCAAACATGTAGTTGGACATCAAAAGATTACTGCTAATCACAAAAAACAGACATCTCAAGTTAATAATTTTAGTGCTTTTCTACGGATGGGAAGAGGCAAGAGTCTGGGCTAATTGAAATTATTCCTTTGATATAAACCTTAACTATCTAGAGCCACTATCCTGTCTTTTTCCATCTTGAATTCCCTTCAGGGTGCACCAGGGGCAGGTGGCATTATGGCCACATCCTTTGTTTACTGAAGTGGCTGGCGATATACAGGTTTATTGATCACCAATCCTGTGAGGACCTAAGGTGAAAATACCAGCCAACAGCCCAAGTCCTCTGGAGTGATAGCTCCAGAGAACAAATCCAATAGATGATTTTAGGCAGTCAGCAGGGCCTCACAGATGCTTGTGCGATTTGTTTTGTGTACAAGGATGCCCTACTGAGGGGACATGAATTTGGGTTGAAATTTAGTCTGCGCTCCACTCACTGTGGGCCCTTTGTAGTTGTTCTACCTGGAGATGGTACCCTGTGGTAATTCCTCCAACTCGAGGGAGTGCCTTGTTCTATTTTGCACAAAGATATTTCTACTCTCATGTGCCTCTGACTGTACCTTAAAGATACAGAACACTTTCATGAAGAACTTGTGCTACAGTAAGGGCTGAAAAGGCATAACCTGGTCCCTCTTGGTTTCTGTGATATTGTGATTTATAAGAAAAATATATATTTGGTCATATAGATGACCAAAATATATTTCTCATATATATTTGGCCATTATCCATGGTGTCTGGATCTCAGCTCCCCAAACCCTTGGAATTTCAAGTGTTGAGGGAGATTAAGGTGTTTTTTGTTATGTTAATGATTGCTTTTGGAAAGAGCCTAAGGGCGGGGCTGGTTGCTGGGAGAGCCAACCTAGTGATTGAGGGTTGGAACTTTTATTTCCACCCCACCCTCCAACCTCCGGAGAGGGGAGAGGAGCTTGAGGTTGAATTACTGGACAATAGCCAGTGATCTCACTGAACATTACTACGTTACGAAGCCTCCATAAAACCCCAACAGGCAATTTTCTGGTTTGGTGAACACGTGGAGATTTGGGGAGAATGGCGAGCTCCGAGAGGGAATGCAGGCTTCCTCGCCGTTTTCCACATACCTTGCCCTATGCATCTCTTGCATCTGGCTGTTCCTGAGTTATATCCTTTCATAATGAACCGGTAACATAGTAAGTAAAATGTTTCTCTGAGTTCTGCGAGCCGCTCTAGCAAATTAATCAAACCTGAGGAGGTGGTCATGGGAACCTCTGATTTATAACCAGTTGGTCAGAAGTACAGGTAATAACCTGAACTTGCAACTTCCCTCTGAAGTTGGGGGAGGGGGCGGCAGGGGGACAGTCTTGTGGGACTGAGCCTTTTACCTGTGGGGAAGCTGATTTTGATCTCAGGTGGCCTCGGCCTGCAGCAGCTTGAAGCAGGATTTCAGTTCCCAGCCAGAGATTGAGTCAGGCCGTGGCAGTGAGAGCGCTGAATCCTAGCCACTAGACCAACAGGGACCAGTGGCCAGTGACAAGGCCCTGGCCCATCAGCTGTGTAGAAATGAATTTCAACATACAGATGGAAAGTAGTGAAACAAGTAAAGTGTTTATTAGGAGGAAAAAGAGTACAAGTTGATAGACACTCGGGTGGACTCTGAGAGTCAAGCCCTTGTGGTGGTTTTTTTGTTTTTTTGTTTTTTTTGCGGTACGCGGGCCTCTCACTGTTGTGGCCTCTCCCGTTGCGGAGCACAGGCTCCGGACGCGCAGGCTCAGCGGCCATGGCTCACGGGCCCAGCCGCTCCGCGGCATGTGGGATCCTCCCGGACCGGGGCATGAACCCGTGTCCCCTGCATCGGCAGGCGGACTCTCAACCACTGCGCCACCAGGGAAGCCCCCTTGTGGTAGTTTGAATCACGTTTATGGGGCATTTCTCTCAGGTTTCCTTTGGTCAGTCATCTTGCTTTGCTTGGTTCTGAGTCCATATTTGGTTTATCTCAGAGTCCTCCCATGTGTGTGCGTGTGCATCATTTAGCCAAGATGGATTCTAGTGAAGAGGCCTATGGGTAGGTTGACATCACCTACTTTGGGTGGCGTCCCCTCCCTTTTTGACATTCAGGGAGGCTCTCTGCGCGTGTGTAGTCAGGAAGGTCTCCTTGACTTCAGGAATGACGAATAAGTGGTCTTTTATCTCTTATCTGGGCAGGGCTTAGCTTTTCCTCCCTCCTGTTATTGACTTCATCTTGGAGTCTGTCCACAGGGGAAGAGCTCCAGCTGCTCAGCCTCGGGCCCATCGAGCTCCTGTCTCAATTATGTCTCCAGGTGGATAGTGTCAGAATTGAGTTAAATTGTAGGACACCCAGCTGGTGTTCCCCCACTCACCCACCCCCGCCCATTGGAAATTGAGTCTCAGAATACCAGAAGAGTTCCATAATATTTCTAGAAATCATACAAGGGTCACGTTTGTGTTATAATAGAAAGAACTGAGACTTTGTAGTCAGAAAGCCCAGGATTTTAATCCTAATTTCAACAGTTACTGCTTTGTGACCTTGGTCAAGTTAATGAAAAATTTGGGATGTACATCATCTCTATAACATTTTAAATGATCATGCATGCTGTGAATTTTACTAAATTTTGGTGAAATTTGGTACATAAGTAGAAAGGAATGATTTTTGAGACAAAGAAATGACTAGATTGCTATTTTAAAGCAAACGAGTCATCCTGCCTACAATATTTGCTATAGGTAAAAATCACCTCTGGTTCACGTTGACTGATAGAATATATGTATGATTCTTACAACTGTGTGAATTCTGGAATTCAGAGAACCATCTCCTATATAATGACTACCTCTAGGATTTAGAAGGAGTGACTCCCCGTGCTGTTATCTGGCCCACTGGGGTCTGAGCTGCACAGGGGTGATGCCCTACACTACTACATTTTGAATAGCTTGAGATTCAAGAGCAGCAAACCAGGTCACATTGCAATGTCCACTTTGCCAGCCTTACAAGTATATTTCAGAAATGGATAGGTGACCTACAAAAATCCTATTCTGTTAACAAAGTTTTTTGTGTTTTCCTTTAATTTTCCAAGTAGAGATAGTTCTCTGGGGGAAGAGCCTATTGCATATAGAATATACTTATCAGCAACAATATTCCAAAGTTCTTGTTTACACAGGAATGGGAAAAACCAACTGAAGGTTCTAGGTAGTTTTCATCATTTGAATATGCAGTGTATATAGATTCTGCAGTTGTTAGTCAGGCACAAGATGTTCTGCAGGAATCCTGAGGTGTAACCTAAGAAATACATAACTAAAAATATCAAGCTCCAATAATATCCCCATAATTCTTACTAGCTCTAGGAATATGGGAAGAAGTCTTACAAAAAATGATTTCCTTTCATGTAAATACTTTTAGTAAAGAACATTGAATCCATAGAGAATGTTCTGCGTGTTGTTTGCTAGTTGTTTTTATAATTTGATGTGATCCATATATTTAGTTCTGTTCCATATATGATCCTTGTTATTTTCTGGTGGTACTTGGGTCAGAACCCATATTAACTTGTAGTTTCCCTGGTTCACAAATTTCTACTTTTCTGAAGCACCTTACTCCGATATTAGACCATAGAATTAAGCGTCATCCAAAAATTGAAATCACATCTGCAGTTGGCTTTTATGTTCCTGAAGAATATTGTCTTTCATATGATTACTTTTAATGTGTCTTTGGTTTTTTATTGTTGCCTTTATTGACAACATTTTTGGGAGAAACGTTAAATTAGTTCCGCAGTTTTTTTGGCTGCTATAAAGTCTACATACCTTTAACTGAAAAGTAATATTGGCAAAAATAGTAATTTTATAATGCATAAAACACTTAAATTTAATTTGAACTTTCCCTTTCATTTTCTTTTTTTTTGAGTGTTTTTTTTTTCAATTTTTTTTAACATATTCATTGGAGCATAATTGCTTTACAATGTTGTGTTAGTTTCTGCTGTAAAACAAAGTGAATCAGCTACATGCATACATATATCCCCATATCCCCTCCCTCTGGTGTCTCCCCCCCGCCACTCCTGTAGGTGCTCACAGAGCACCGAGCTGATCTCCCTGTGCTATGCAGCTGCTTCCCACTAGCTATCTATTTTACATTTGGTAGTGTGTATATGTCAATGCTACTCTCTCACTTCGTCCCAGCTTCCCCTTCCACATGTCCTCAAGTCCATTCTCTACGTCTGCATCTTTATTCGTGTCCTGCCCCTAGGTTCATCAGAACAGTTTTTTTTTTAGAGTCCATATATATGTGTCAGCATACGGTACTTATTTTTCTCTTTCTAACTTACTTCACTCTGTATGAAAGACTCTAGGTCCATCCACCTCACTACAAATAACTCAATTTCATTTCTTTTTATGGCTGAATAATACTCCATTGTATATATGTGCCACATCTTCTTTATCCATTCATATGTTGATGGACACTTAGGTTGCTTCCATATCCTGACTATTGTAAATAGAGCTGCAATGAACATTGTGGTACATGACTCTTTTTGAGTTATGGTTTTCTCAAGGTATATGCTGAGTAGTGAGATTGCTGGATCGTATGGTAGTTCTATTTGTAGTTTTTTAAGGAACCTCCATACTGTTCTCCATAGTGGCTGTATCAATTTACATGCCCACCAACAGTGCAAGAGGGTTCCCTTTTCTCCACACCCTCTCCAGCATTTATTGTTTCTAGATTTTTTGATAATGGCCATTCTGACCGGTGTGAGGTGATACCTCATTGTAGCGTGGATTTGCATTTCTTTAAGATTAGTGACGTTGAGCATCTTTTCATGTGTTTGTTGGCAATCTGTATATCTTCTTGGGAGAAATGTCTATTTAAGTCTTCTGCCCATTTTTGGATTGGGTTGTTTTGATTTTTTGATATGAGCTGCATGAGCTGCTTGTATATTTTAGAGATTAATCCACTGTCAGTTGCTTCATTTGCAAATATTTTCTCCCATTCTGAGGGTTGTCTTTTCATCTTGTTTATGTTTTCCTTTGCTGTGCAAAAGCTTTTAAGTTTCATTTGGTCCTATTTGTTTATTTTTGTTTTTATTTCCATTTCTCTAGGGGGTGAGTCAAAAAAGATCTTGCTGTGATTTATGTCATAGAGTGTTCTGCCTATGTTTTCCTCTAAGAGTTTGATAGTGTCTGGCCTTACATTTAGGTCTTTAATCCATTTTGAGTTTATTTTGTGTATGGTGTTAGGAAGTGTTTTAATTTCATTCTTTTCCATGTAGCTGTCCAGTTTTCCCAGCACCACTTATTGAAGAGGCTGTCTTTTCTCCATTGTATACTCTTGCTTTCTTTATCAAAGATAAGGTGACCATATGTGCATGGGTTTATCTCTGGGCTTTCTATCTTGTTCTATTGACCTGTATTTCTTTTTTTGTACCAGTACCATACAGTCTTGAGTACTGTAGCTTTTTAGTAGAGTCTGAATCCAGGAGCCTGATTCCTCCAGCTCCATTTTGCTTTCTCAAGATTGCTTTGGCTATGCAGGGTCTTTTGTGCTTCCATACAAATTGTGAAATTTTTTGTACTAATCCTGTGAAAAGTGCCATTGGTAGTTTGACAGCGCTTGCACTGAATCTGTAGATTGCTTTGGGTAGTATAGTCATTTTCACAATGTTGATTCTTCCAATCCAAGAACATGGTATATCTCTCCATCTGTTTGCATTATCTTTAATTTCTTTCATCAGTGTCTTATACTTTTCTGCATACAGGTCTTTTGTCTCCTTAGGTAGGTTTATTCCTAGGTATTTTATTCTTTTTGTTGCAGTGGTAAATGGGAGTGTTTCCTTAATTTCTCGTTCAGATTTTTCATCATTAGTGTATAGGAATGCCAGAGATTTCTGTGCATTAATTCTGTGTACTGCTACTTTACCAAATTCATTGATTAGCTCTAGTAGTTTCCTGGTAGCATATTTAGGATTCTCAATGTATAGTATCATGTCATCTGCAAACAGTGACAGCTGTACTTCTTTTCTGATCTGGATTCCTTTTATTTCTTTTTCTTCTCTGATTGCTGTGGCTAAAACTTCCAAAACTATGTTGAATAATAGTAGTGAGAGTGGGCAACCTTGTCTTATTCCTGATCTTAGAGGAAATGGTTTCAGTTTTTCACCATTGAGGGTGATGTTGGCTGTGGGTTTGTCATATATGGCCTTTATTATGTTGAGGTAGGTTCCCTCCATGCCTACTTTCTGGAGCGTTTTTATCATAAATGGGTGTTGAATTTTGTCAAAAGCTTTTTCTGCATCTATTGAGATGATCATATGGTTTTTCTCCTTCAGTTTGTTAATATGGTGTATCACATTGATTGATTTGCATGTATTGAAGAATCCTTGCATTCCTGGGATAAATCCAACTTGATCATGGTGTATGATCCTTTAAAGGTGTGTTGGATTCTGTTTGCTAGTATTTTGTTGAGGATTTTTGAATCTATATTCATCAGTGATATTGGTCTGTAATTTCCTCTTTTTGTAGTATTTTTGTTTGGTTTTGGTATCAGTGTGATGATGGCCTCGTAGAATGAGTTTGGGAGTGTTCCTCCCTCTGCTATATTTTGGAAGAGTTTGAGAAGGATAGGAGTTAGCTCTTCTCTAAATGTTTGATAGAACTCACCTGTGAAGCCATCTGGTCCTGGGCTTTTGTTTGTTGGAAGATTTTTAATCACAGTTTCAGTTTCAGTGCTTGTGATTGGTCTGTTTATATTTTCTGTTTCTTCCTGGTTCAGTCTCAGAAGGTTGTGCATTTCTAAGAATTTGTCCATTTCTTCCAGGTTGTCCATTTTATTGGCATAGAGTTGCTTGTAGTAATCTCTCATGATCCTTTGTATTTCTGCAGTGTCAGTTGTTACTTCTCCTTTTTCATTTCTAATTCTATTGATTTGAGTCTTCTCCCTTTCTTTCTTGATGAGTCTGGCTAATGGTTTATCAATTTTGTTTATTTTCTCAAAGGACCAGCTTTTAATTTTACAGGTCTTTGCTATCATTTCCTTCATTTCTTTTTCATTTATTTCTGATCTGATCTTTATGATTTCTTTCTTTCTGCTAACTTTGAGGGGTTTTTGTTTTTCTTTCTCTAATCGCTTTGGGTGTCAGGTTAGGTTGTTTATTTGAGGTGTTTCTTGCTTCTTGAGGTAGGATTGTATTGGTATAAACTTACCTCTTAGAACTGCTTTTGCTGCATCCCATAGGTTTTGGGTTGTCATGTTTTCATTGTCATTTGTTTCTAGCTATTTTTTGATTTCTTCTTTGATTTCTTCAGTGATCTCTTGGTTATTTAGTAGTGTATTGTTTAGCCTCCATGTGTTTGTATTTTTTACAGTTTTTTCCTGCTAATGATATCTAGTCTCATAGCATTGTGGTCAGAAAACATAACTGGTATGATTTCAATTTTCTTAAATTTACCAGGGCTTAATTTGTGACCCAAGATATGGTCTATCCTGGAGAATGTTTCATGAGCACTTGAGAAGAAAGTGTATTCTGTTGTTTTTGGATGGAATGTCCTATAAATATCAATTAATTCCATCTTGTTTAATGTGTCTTTTAAAGCTTGTGTTTCCTTATTTATTTTCATTTTGGATGATCTGTCCATTGGTCAAAGTGGGGTGTTAAAGTCCCCTACTCTGATTGTGTTACTGTTGATTTCCCCTTTTATGGCTGTTAGCATTTGCCTTATGTATAGAGGTGCTCCTATGTTGGGTGCGTTTATCTTTACCACTGTTATATCTTCTTCTTGGATTGATCCCTTGATCATTATGTAGTGTCCTTCTTTGTCTCTTGTAATAGTCTTTATTTTAAAGTCTATTTTGTCTGATATGAGAATTGCTACTCCAGCTTTTTTTTTTTTTTTTTTTTTGCGGTACGCGGGCCCCTCACTGTTGTGGCCTCTCCCGTTGCAGAGCACAGGCTCTGGACACGCAGGCTCAGCAGCCATGGCTCACGGGCCTAGCTGCTCTGCGGTATGTGGGATCTTCCTGGACCGGGGCACGAACCCGTGTCCCCTGCATCGGCAGGCAGAGTCTCAACCACTGCGCCACCAGGGAAGTCCACTCCAGCTTTCTTTTAATTTTCGTTTGCATGGAATATCTTTTTCCATCCCCTCACTTTCTGTCTGTATGTGTCCCTAGGTCTGAAGGGGGTCTCTTGTAGACAGCATATATATGGGTCTTGTTTTTGTATCCATTCAGCCAGTCTATGTCTTTTGGTTGGAGCATTTAATCCATTTTCATTTAAGGTAATTATCGATATGTATGTTCCTATTACCATTTTCTTAATTGTTTTGGGATTCTTTTTGTAGGTCTTTTCCTTCTCTTGTGCTTCCTGCCTAGAGAAGTTCCTGTAGCGTTTGTTGTAAAGCTGGTTTGGTGGTGCTGAATTCTCTTAGCTTTTGCTTGTATGTAAAGGTTTTAATTTCTCTGTCTAATCTGAATGAAATCCTTGCTGGGTAGAGTAATGTTGGTTGTAGGTGTTTCCCTTTGTCACTTTAAATATGTCCTGCCACTCCCTTCTGGCTTGCAGAGTTTCTGCTGAGAGTTCAGCTGTTAACCTTATGGGGGATTCCCTTGTATGTTATTTGTTGCTTTTCCCTTGCTGCTTTTTATATTTTGTCTTTGTATTTAACTTTTGATAGTTTGATTAATATGTGTTTCGGCTTGCTTCTCTTTGGATTTATACTGTGTGAGACTCTCTGCACTTTCTGGAGTTGATTGACTGTTTCCTTTCCCATGTTTGGGAAGTTTTTGACTATAATCTGTTCAAATATTTTCTCAGACCCTTTCTTTTTTCTTCTTCTTCTGGGACCCCTATAATTCAAATGTTGGTGCGTGTAATGTTGTCCCAGAGGTCTCTGAGACTGTCCTCAATTCTTTTCATTCTTTTTACTTTATTCTGCTCCCTGACAGTTATTTCCACCATTTTCTCTTCCAGCTCACTTATCTGTTCTTCTGCCTCAGTTATTCTGCTATTGATTCCTTCTAGAGTATTTTTAATTTCAGTTATTGTGTTGTTAATCTCTGTTTGATTGCTCTTTAGTTCTTCTAGACCCTTGTTAAATGTTTCTTGTATTTTCTCCATTCTGTTTCTGAGACTTTGGATCATCTTTACTATCATTACTCTGAATTCTTTTTTAAGTGGGTTGCCTATTTCGTCTTCATTTATTTGGTCTTGTAGGATTTTACCTTGCTCCTTTATCTGTAACGTATTTTTTTGTTGTTTCTTTCTTTTCTTTTTTTTTTTTTTTTTTTGATGGTTGGGGCTGTATTCCTTTCTTATTGGTTGTTTGGCCTGAGGCGTCCAGCACTGGAGTTTGCAGGCAGTTGGATAGAGCTGGGTCTTCATGTTGAGTTACGACCTCCAGGAGGCCTCACTCCAATTAATAGTTCCTGGGGTCTGAGGTTCTCTGTTAGTTCAGTGGTTTGGACTCGGAGCTCCCACCACAGGAGCTTGGGTCAACCTCCGGCCTGGGAACCAAGAACCCGCCAGCTGCATAACATGGCAAAAAAAGAAAAAAAGAAAAAAAGGAGCAGTACAATATGAAAGAATAAAAAACAAAATAAAATTAGAAAGATAAAAGTATAGTTGGAAAAAATAAAATTATAATTAAAACACCTGCAACAAGTTAAAATAAAACCACAACAGAAAAAGGAAAAAAAAAATAGGGGGTGTGGGGGAACAAGCCACAAGGAAAGAACAATAAGAAAGTATAAAGAATAAAATAAAATTAGAATAATAAAATATTTATTAGGAGAAATAAAAATATAAATGAATCAAGAACAATGAATCAACGAGGTAAAACAGAACCCCCGTGTAAAAGAGGAAAAAAAAAAAAAAGCCTTGTCTCTTGGGGTGGAGTTTAGGTGGGGGTGGAACTTAGGCAGGGGTGGGGTTTAGGGTGGGGCGGGACCTAGGCTCAGGACACACGCAGCTGGAAAAGGACTTGGGGGCGGGGCTTAGGCAGGGCAACATTTAAGTTCAAGCATGGGGCAGGGCCTCTCCTTAGGACCTGAGTGGAAGGGGGAGGCAGCACATGGAAAGGAGGGCCTCTGGAGTGTGGGGTTCCAGAGTTTGGAGTTAGGGCCCTGAGTGAGGGTGTGTGGGTGGGGTTTAGGCCCAGCCCATTGGAGGGGGTCTCTGAGTGTAGAGGTGGGGCCCTGGGTGGGGGTGTAGGGGCGGGGCTTGGGCTCTGCGAGGCAGGAGGGAGGCACCGAGGGCAGAGGATTAGGCCTGGGAGCTCAACAGGCTCCCTGGTGCCTAAGTGGACAGGGAAAGCGCTGGCCGCGTTCCCTTCTGTTCCTCCGTGCCCCCCATCATCTCCCTCAGGGTCCCCCCGTCCCCTCTGCACCCCTAACTGTGGGTGGGTCCCACTGGGTGTATGAACTCCTCCCCTCCTCCAGCCACCCCTCAGGGGTGCCGGTCCTGTAGATCCAGCCTTTACCTTTGCTCCCCCTTCCGTCCCTCCCACTCCCTCAGGATCCGCCCCGCTGGAGGGGGCCTCGGTGGGCAGAGGATCAGGCCCCAGATCTCAGCAGGTTCCTGGGGGTCCCAGTGGGCAGGGGAAACCTGGCCACACTCCCTTTTGATCCTCTGCCCTCCCAATGGTCCCCCAATTTCCCCCTTCTGGCGTTGGATCCCGTCCCCTCCCCCAGCTGCCCCTCAGGGGCGCCAGTCCCATCCCACCTCCACTTCTCCTCCCCCTTCACTCCCCCCATGGCCCACATCCTACCCGGTCACTGTGGGTTCCTCCCATCCCTTTAGGTGTCCGTGGTCCCCCACTGATGCCTGATAGGTGCCCTAGTTGTGTGGAGATGCGAATTCCAAGTCCTCCTAGTCTGCCATCTTGACTCTGCACCCCCCCCTTCGTTTTCTTGATTGAATAGCTTCCTTCTGTTGGGATCCTTAGATTGATAAGCTAGTTAAGCAAGGCATGTGTTTGTTTGGTAGATTGTTTGAGTTGTCACATTCTAGAGAGTTTCATTTGATGTGTGCTTTGATTGAAAGAATTTATATACAAGGGTGGGACAAGATTTCTGCCGTTGGTAGGGATTATTTGGACATTTTCTTTTCCTACTTTCATGTGGTTATCTTTCTATTCAAAACATCACTTTGGCAGATAATGGTGTAAATATCCCAAGCCAAAAAAAAAAAAAAGTTTTAACAATCCTTTGTCCTAATTACCACAAAATCATCCATTTCTCCCCTTAGAAATACTACTCATGGTTTGGATTATAGGTCCACATTAGATGCAGAGGAAACACTTTCTTTTCTATCCTATGTCCCCTAGCTGATAGATTTGGATCTTATGACTCTTTATTGTGAATGAACATTGGGCTAGCCCTCCTGACCCCTAGATGGCCTTCTTGGTATTCTGTCTGCTTGGGAGCAGGTTTCTGGCCACCTGTCTTTATGCTCCCCCATGGATCAATTCTCCTGACACCCTGTGTCATTTACTTAACACACTTAACCTACCTGGTCTCCTGTGAGTTGACTATACTACCATTTAACACTTCCCAACTTACTGAGCTCTCTGCATTTCTTTTATAAGACAAGCTTCTTTTTCCATTCCTTTCAATAGCTGTCTCCAGCCATGTCTGCCTCACAGTAGATGATTAGACCTTCTAATTTCACCAGGAAAATGGAGGTTGTCAAGCATGAACGCCCTCAACTTTCCTCACCTCTGTCTTCAAAATAGGCTTCAAAATAGGCTTAAAAATATGCTCAAAGCATTTTTCCTCTTTCCCTGTTTTTGAGTAACAAACCTGTTTCACCAGTATTTGCTCATTTGTCCCTTTGCTTTCTACTTTCTTGCTACAATCCCATAATTCAGACTGTCATCATCTGTCATCTTATAACTACCATTGTCTCCAGTCTTGTCCCCCAGCCCACCGATCCATTCTCTTCAGTGTAGCCGGAGCGATTTGCCACTTGAGTGGTAATTTTATATCTCTGTGCTTTGCTCATGAAGCTATCCCTATTCCCTTTTCCTACAATGACTTACCCATCTTCTGGACATAGTAAGTTCCTATTCATCCTACAAGACCTCGTTGAAATATTGCCTCCATATGAAGCCTTTTCAAGACCACCTCTAGGCAGCATTCAATTTCTATACATTTCCATGGCCCCGTTTGCATATTTCTGTACAGGGTCTCCACATTGCCTTCGATTATGTGTTTACATGCCTTTCTATCCTTACTAGCTTGGTGAGCATCGTGTCCTAATCATGTTTGTTTCTCAGTTTTCTAGCAGAGTGCCTGACATGCATTGGATACTCCATATTATTGAATGAGCAAGTAGAAGAAGTACAAGTGAGCAGAACATGTTTCATTTTGGATAGTCAAGCATAACTTGAAGCCTCAAACTCCAGACACTTGAAAAGATAAACAGCATTACAACAAAACTGGCAAAGTCAAAGTTGGAGATGACATGGATAGTGGCAGAGATAGTTATGGGATTGCTAAAGCCGTACACAAGCTGAGGCTTTTGTGTTGGTGGTGGGGGAGTAGGGGTGCAGGGATAGAAAGAGAAACAGGGAGGCAAAATGGCCGACAATGATGGGTCCCCTGTCCATCCCATGACTTCCACACACACTTCTAGATTTTCTATCTGGCACTTCCTGTAGTCCTCTTAGATGGATATAGGAAGTCCGTATCTTTCATTTCTCTCCAGAAATACTTTCCCAAAGGGTCATGTCTACCGCTTGACTGTGGTGTTCCTGAATGTCCTTCCTTGTGCTTCTCCATGGTAGAAACACCAAAAGGAGGATGGTTCAACTTACTCCCTTCCTCATCTGCTACCATCATCGGACTCCTCCCATTTGGCTTTATCCCATACAGCATGCCTAATATTTTTATTGACTTCTGTCTGTCTCAAAAGACTCTAAACAGATCTAACCGCCCACTAAGAGGCATAACATGAGTTTAAATTATGAGCTTCTAAACCAAATGTGTTGAGAGACTGCCCCATTTATTCATTAATTCAACAGTCAGATTAAGAGTACCTACTGTGTGCCAAACCACAGAGTACTCAGAAAAATGTTCATCATGCCCTATGTGGATGTCATATTCCCATATACTAGTTTGAAATGATGCATTCCTCTTGTTTTTTAATTTTTAAGTAGTTTTTTGGAATTTAGTTACCAGTCATTTATAAGGGTGATTAAAGTTAGGTGTTACTAATCAATAATCTTAGAGCCAACAGTCTTAAAACTATCTTAGTGCAGGTAACTCCAAGAAAAGTTTGACAAAATAGGGTCTCACAAAGTAATTGCTAAAACCATAACAGAGGGATCTTTAACTGTGAGGATGACCCTGATAATTTATGAACCTTCTCTGGAGATCTTTATAAAAGATCAACATCCCAGTAAAATGTTACAGACAATAATAAACTTGGACCAGATTATCTTTTTGAAGTCCTTTGAGGTCTAAGATCCTATGGTTAGAATGCATGCTTGATATCATACATTCTAGGACAAACCTCTATTCAGCTCTCTTATCCCTTTTTTGGCATCCCATTTAGGAAAGTGAAGTCTTTGGGCTAATTTGGAATACAGTGAGCCCTCTTTACATCACTGGTGATGGGGGAGAACTGTTTTATATCAAGATTTTACTATGTATAGGGATTTTTGAAGCTATGACTTGACTCATGATATATGAATTTGTTCATATTGTAATTTATCCTACTGTAATGAGCTATGTTATGACATTGACATTTAGATGAAGTGGATTTGATGTTAGGAAAAGCTTGTCTGGTGTTGTCTTTATACCCATTTTCCTCCAAGAGGTCCAGGAGTTCAGTTTTTTCCTCTTTCTTCACTATAATCTCCTAAGTTTTCTGACTTCTGCTGTTTTACAAAATGAAGTAAAAAAATTAATAGGCTATGTTTAGAATAGTTTTAGGTTTACAGAAAAATTAAGCAGATGGTACAGAGATTTGCCATTATACCCCCCTCCAACAGAATTTCCCCTCTTATTAACGTCTTGCATTATTATGGTACATTTGTTACAATTAGTGAAATTTACATTGATTCATTAACTAAAGTCCATAGTTTATTCAGATTTCCTTAGTTTTTACCTGATGCCTTTTTTCTGTTCCAGGATCCCACCCAGGTTACCACATTAGAGTTACTTGTCATGTCTCCCTATATTCCTCTTAGCTGTGACAGTTTCTCAGATTTTTTTTTTTTTTTTGATGATTTGGACAGTTTTGAGGAGTATAGGTCAGGCATTTTGTAGAATGGCCTTCTATTGGAATGTGTATTATGTTTTCCTCATGATTAGACTGGGGTCATGGGTGTTTGGGAGGAAGACCACAGAGGCAAATAAAATCTTCTTCACAAATTATCACAGGTACATATTATCGACAAGACTTATTGTTGATATTGGCCTTGCATCACCTTACTGGGATAGTGTTTGTTAGGGTTCTCCATTGTAAACTTACTCTTTTTCCTCCTTTCTATAGTATACTCTCTGGAAAGAAATCATTATATGCAGCCCACACTTAATGAGCAGAGTTAGAGTCTACCTCCTTGAAGGTAGAATATCTATACAAGTTATTTGCAATACTGCACAGGATATTTGTCTCTTCTCCCTCATTCATTTATTTATTCAATCATTCATTTATATCAGTAGGGACTCATGGATATTTATTTTATACTTTGGGTTATAGTCCAATACTATTTTTTTTGTTGCTCAAATTGTTCCAACTTAAGAGATCTTTCACTTGGTTCCTCCGACCCTCTGACATACTCCCATCAATGTCAGTTATTATTTTTTTTAAGCATTTACTTATTTTTTGGAACAATGGGATGCTCCTGTTTTTCATTTCCATTTCATTTTGTACCTTTAGCTCTTTGCTTTTAATCTTACTGATTTTTGTGAATCTGTTAGATGATCACAGATGACCAGAACAAGCTGATTAATAGTTTAGAAAAGTGGGATGACTTAAGCCTTTACTAGTCTCTCATCTGTGACTTCAGATTGCAGTTAATAAGAATTATTCTCATGCTTTATATTGATTTCCCAAAAAATTAAACTGTTTTCTATACTACTAAACTGGAATTTGTGGGTGATGACTTTCATAAATTTACAAAGCCTTCTGTGGATTTTAGATTCACTGAATCAACCTTAGTCTTTAGAAAAAAGTAGTTGATATGTTTGTGCCCAGACATCATAGGCATTAGTTACAATTAATGAGTTAGAAGAAGACATTTTTCAGTATAAAATATTGAAAATATGATATATTGTCTAAATAATTGAAAGGCTATGTAGATTGATTATGTCCTAATAGTAACTTTAAGGGAGACAATGGACACTGGATATGATAAATAAGAAAATGATTTTCAGATAAAAAAAAAACCTTATCAATTTACATATACTGCCTATGTATACAGAGATTGTCACTTACACGTAAGTGACATTAGAGGTGCTCATGATGCTACAGTTTTCTCTCATAAGGTCTGTCAGCATTTTCACTGTAAACTTGCTTTTCAAGGGCATATAACATCTCTAAAATTTCATTTGGGATTTAAACTTGCCAAACACAATTGCAAACTGTGAAAATTTCCTTTGAAAATTTAATCAGAATCATTGTTTTTGTCCCAGTGCTTTGACTTGTGAATAGCTACTTTCTTCCTGTGTCTTGATAAATGGTTTCTCTCTCATCTGAGAATGATGACTGTGGAATGAGAACATGGCCTTAAATTCTCTGAGTTTGATGGGTGATGTGTAATATCATAACTCTTTGATTCTACAGAAGGCAACTTCCAGCAGAGAATATGTTTCTGAAATGACAGTGTTTCGTCTTCCTTTTTTTAAAAAATAGCCTATTAATGTAGTCCCTATGGGCTGTGCTATACTTCTCTGTTGATGTATCCACAATAACCAGTTAGAAATTATAAATATGAAAAAAGTTTATTGGCAATACTTAAAAATAAATATCTTCAAATTCTAAGGACAGTTTTAACAAGAAAAATATAAGGCCTATATTTTCTTCAAAATTACCGAAATTTCTGGAGAAACATAAAGTAAAATTTGATTAAATGGAAAGATGCATCATGTTCTTGGCTAGGATATCTGAATATCTAAAATATGTAAGTTTTTCCAATGTAATTAATTTATAGGTTTACAAGTGTAGGAAATTAAAAATTAATTTGTGAGTTTCATATAAATTCAACAAAAATTTCTGTTTACTTTTTGGACAATGTTTCTAAAGTTCATTTTGGAAGAATAAGCAGATTTTAATAGTTAAAATGTGTTTTAAAAACATCAATAAAAGATGTTAAAATGTATCACAGAGTTATAATTATTAGCGTGGTAAGGTTGTAAGAATGGAAAGGTGAATAAAATGAACCAGATAGCCTTGAAAAAGTATTATTTTTATGATAAAAAACATGAAAAAGGGGGAAAAGAATAATTCAATAAATAGTTCTTTGAAAATTGGCTGTTTGAGAGGTGAGGGAATTTACTGTAGAATCTCAGGTTAGAGCCTCACTTCACACTATATGCCTAAATAAATTTTTGAAACATTTGAGTTAAATGTTTTAAAAGTTTCAAAATAAAAACAAATAGAGTTGGCTATTAACTAATTTTATGATGAGAAGAAAAGGTTGATGGGTTTAAATCTATAACAACCAATATTTTTTCTTAAAAAACATAATTAACAAAATGAAAAGGCAAATCATAAACATGCAAAATATATGCAATGTATATAACAAAGGCCTAATAATATATAAATATCTCTCATAAATCATTAAGAAAAAGGTGAACACCCCTGTAGGAAAAAGGCAAAGATCTGAGTAGAAAATGCAAAGAAATGCACATGGACAATAAACATTTGGAAAAGCAGATTTTTTTTTTTTTTTGCCAATGATATTCACAGAGATTAGTTCTTGTGAAGTTATTGTGAAGGTACTGTGAGACAGGCAATCTCCTGTACTACTAGAAGAGTGTAAATTAATATATTTTTTCTGGAAAGCAAATGGTAATATGTACAAAGAGATTTACAAAGCTATTAAGCTTTAATCCAGGAATCTTGTACCTAGAAAACAATCAAGAGAAAATGATCAGGATGTGGACAGATATTTGCAAGGTCAGTCATTTTATTATTATTACCAGTGGTGAAAGACTGGGGAAAATCTAAATGCCTACAAGATGGAAATATTAAAAGAAAATTATAGTGCACCCATTAGAATAATGTGCAGGCGTTTACAACCATGATTTGAGTAGTCATTTGAGTAGGTAACTTTTTCTCATCCTGCACTTTTCATCCCTGAGCCTTATCAAATTAAAAGATTGATATTTGAAGCAAGGAAACTTTATAGAATTTCCAAAACTATACACAGGTGCTATTCACTGTTTCCAGTTGGATTTTTTGGCCTGGGTCAGGATCGTGCTCTTGCGGTTTTGTAGGTATCAAATTACACTTGCACTTGCGACCTGCTTAGATCACTTAACGCTGAAAAGATTTCAGAAACTATGTCCCAGTAAAGAACGCAGTTTCTGCTCCCAAATAGGTACATCAAAAGGTTGATCATTCACTTTCCTGAAACTCTCTTTTCCTTACTGCTGGGTCACTACTCTTTCTGGTTGTTCACCCATATTTCAAATTTGTCCTCTACTGTCTCCCTAGTATGAAGGGGGAGATACCATGTAGGTCTCCCAAACAACCCTCTGCCATTGAAAATGACTGTACTTTGGGTTAAGACACTTAATCAATCATGAAACAGAATGATGAGCATAGAATTTGGGGTCAGATATACCTAGCTTTTCTACCAGCTAGGTAGTGACTTTAGGCAAATGGCTTAACCTCTCTGAGCCTTAGTTTGTTATGGATTAAAAGATAAAATATATATAAAACACTTAGTTCATTGCCTGAGATATAGTAGGCGATTAAAATGGTAGCTATTGTTACTACTATTGTGTATCAGGGACTGGAGGAGACAATGAATTTCTAAAGAAAATACTGAGGTTTTTAGGAAAAGGTACTTTATTGTTATCATTAACAGCTAATGCTACCAGAAGGACAGAATATCAGCTGAGCTGCCAGTCTAAGTACTTAAGTTATAAAAGAAAGAAGTAGCTCTCAGGAAATGTTCTAAGCAAGTAGCTCTTAGAGACTTCATCCATTACTTCCATTTCTCTATCCCCAGCACCTAGCATAGTTCCCAGCAGGTAGTAGTACACAAAGATTTGTTGAATAGATGGATGGATGGATGGCTGACTGGCTGGCTGGCTGGCTGAGGTGTGACAAATCAAAGCCCCTTGTAGCCAGGGAGTAGTGTGAAGGAATATAGTGCATGTGTGCCTGGAGAAGAGACGACATAGGTAACTGGGAAGAGAGGGGAAAGGTACAATAAAGGGAGATGCAAGGGTGTGAAGACATCTTCAACTTTTTGAATTACGATGCTCATGTCCTTTATGTTGTTTTCACACCCAACTAAAATAGCAGGGAACATACTGTAAGAAAGGCAAACTCTTATGGCCTTACTGATGAACTTGAGAATCCGCTCCTTCACTTCCACCCTCCTAGTGAAAATTAGTGACAAGATGACAAGGCAGAGACTACTCCAGGGAGCTATTTCTGAAGTCTGTGGGGATCCAGAATCTAGGCTAACAGAGCAGAGGGACCATGGCCAGAGTGACCTATTTTCTGAGCCTTAAATTGGGACACATGGTCTGACCAAAGATTTTTTTTTAATATGTGAATGCATTCATGGTGACAATCTCAAAAGATATATATGTCATATATCCTTTAATAAATTACCATTATTGGAAATAATAAAATTGTCTGAAATTAAGGCTGTCCTAAAAAGTTGGAAGCACATGGTTGCCATGGTTTTTGGAATCTTTTAAAATACAAGGAGTCTGAGGGGCTTTCAAAAAATTCAGTAATCTCCCAGATTACACACACACACACACACACACACACACACACACACACACACACACACTTCTTTTTTTTTTTTTTTTTTTTTGCGGTATGCGGGCCTCTCACTGTTGTGGCCTCTCCCGTTGCGGAGCACAGGCTCCAGACGCGCAGGCTCAGCGCCCATGGCTCACGGGCCCAGCCGCTCCGCGGCATGTGGGATCTTCCCGGACCGGGGCACGAACCCGTGTCCCCTGCATCGGCAGGCGGACTCTCAACCACTGCGCCACTAGGGAAGCCCCACACACATTTCTTTATTGTAGGAAGTCCTATGAGGATTTCAGACTGGTAGATTTGTCCATAGTCATGACCAAGGTACAAAAGCCCAGGTAGGACACGTTCAGCTTCAGAAGTGGTGGAGGAGTGGGGGCCAATAGATGTGATGTTAAGCAGACTTGACTGTTAAGGGTAACATAATAGAATCTAGACCCCAGGAATTAAGGAATAAAAATGGGACTCAAAGGGAGGATTAAGCATTTTTTGGGATTGGAGTATGATAATTATGTATGCTTTGTAAATAAACCAAAAAGTGCATACACTTGTTCAAAGAGAAAGTGAATCTTTGTGGAAAGACCACAAGAGATGTCAGGCTTTATGAAAGAGGAAAAGGACACATACTTAGCTGGCTTGAAAAGAGAATACTAGAATGAGGAAGGTTTCAAAGACAAAGGTGGTGTCCGCCAGTATTCATTCCGTTACCAGATATTTTTTGGCGTGCCTTCCATGTGCCAGATAGTGTTCTAGGCACCAGGGATACAACAGGAAGCAAGATCTACCAAGTTCCTGCTTTCATGGGACTTGCGTTCTAATGGGAAGACAAACAATAAATGAATAAACAAATACATGTATAATGTGTTAGCTAGGGATAAATGTTATAAAGAAAATAAACCAAGACAAGGGGATAAAGAATGGTATAGTGCAGTTGGAGTGTTATTTTGGTTGTGATGGTCATCAGGGGCCTTCTTCCTGAGGAGGTGACACTTGAACAGACATGAATGAAGTGCAGGAGGCAGCCATACAAAGCCTAGCAGGGAAGGGACCAGCATTGCAAACAGATTGATCAATAAATGAATATGCCCCGGGGTGGTGTTAAGCTTGGAGTGTTAGAAGAACAGAAAGCAAGCCGGTGAGGTTGGAGCTGAGTGATTTTGAAGGAGGCAGGGGCAGTTTGTGTGGGACCCTGTAGGCCATGGTGGGAAATTCACTTCAAGTTTGATGGAAAGCCATTGGAGGCCTTTGAGCAGAGGAGTTAGGTGATCTGATTTATGTTTTAAAAAGATTACCCTGGTTGCTAGGTAGGAAGAGACTTTAGGGAGGCAAGAATTGAAATGGTGAGGCCGGTTAAGAGGTTATTGCCATAGTCTAGATGCAGGCTAATAGTGGTGTGGATGAGAGTGGGTGGATGAGAGTGGGTGTGGTGAGGACTGGCTAGATTCAGATGTTTTGAAGGTAAACTTGATACAATTTGCTGATTGATTGGCTGTGCGATGAAAGGGAGAGAGGAACCAGGGAGGGCACCAAGGTTTTTGGTCTGAGTAACTGGGTAAGTAGTGATGCCATTTATAGAGGTGGGGTTATAAAGGTGGGGAAGGTTTGGGATGCAAATCAAGGGACAGATTTTGAACATGTTAAATTTGAGATGTCTGTACTGTTACCAAGTGGCCATTAGGAGTAAGTAGTTGGATGCATGAGTTCAGGGTATGGTCAGGATTGAAGTTACAGTTTGAGGAGTGGATACATAGTATTTAAACTGTGAGACTGGATGTAATAATCTAGGGAATGGGTGTAGATAGAGAAGAGCTCCAACAGATATGCATTCCACAGACATTGCTCTCACTGAGATTTATTTGTTCAGTCAGCAAATGTTTCTGAGCGCTTATTACAGGTTAGACACTGTTCTAAACTCTGGGAATATAGTGGAGAACCAAATAGAGCTTCTGTCCTTACAGAGCTTAGAATGAAAAGCTGCATGGCTGATAAAAGGATCAGGAGAAAAGTGTCGCCCAGAAAGATAGATTAAAACGTTGAGCTTTACAAAGAATAAAACAAACATAACAATTGCTAAGTCAATATCCTCCAGTTAAACCGGAAGACAGAGAAAATGAGTATTCAGGATATTTGTGGGGAAGCAGAAGAGGATCAGAGTCAGGGACCCCCTCCAGAAGTGAGGTTAGGTATCTCTGGAGAACATACAGGCAGAGAGGAAGCCTTGGATAGAAGTTTTTGAGTCTATGGGAAAATATCTTTCTTACTCAGGGTAGATATGGAATAGAAGTACATTCACATTGTGCCAGAAAAGGCATCCTAGAGTCACAAGTAGAGAAAAGATCAAAAAGGCAGTAACTGGTTATGAGCTCAGGTTCCAAAGTCATGTGTGGATTAAAGTGAAAAGTATGGAAAAGTATGGAAAGTATCTAAGAAGTTGCCTGGTATATAGTACACAGTGAATAAATGTTATCTTATAATAATACTGCTTCTGATGATAATAAAGTTTGAGAATCTTCTACAACTGAGCTAGTATTGCTTTCCATCAGTCTAATATTTCCTCCCAACAAACTGAGGGAAGAAACTGGGTTAATTGAGGCTCATAGGTAATCGATGTCAATGCTTGGTAAATATGTCTGGTTTTGCACTTTTAAATTTTTTTCTTAATTTCATCCTTTCATTTTTCATTGTTTGTGGGTCAAGATCTTTTCATATGTCCACTCTCAGCTATCTCAGAGAGAAAGAAAATATTTTCTTCGACTGGGCATCTTACTATCTCTAGAGCAGTGTTTCTTAAATGTGCTCAGGAATCACCATGGGATCTTGTTACAATACGGATCTCAATTCAGTAGGTCTAGGGTGGGGCTTGAGATTCTGCATTTCTAACAAGTTCCCAGGAGTTGCTGATGCTGGTTCTGCTTTCCATGAACCAAACTTTGAGTAGCATTGAGCTAGGAAACCTATCTGGAGAACACTAGAAAATATAGAGCTGGGACAATCAGTGATGTGAGCCTCAAATAAGTGAGGCACACTTGCCATGATTACTTCTGCTTCTCATCTCAGCCTCAAGTGGTTCTCTCACATTACATCCCATGTAAGGAGAGCATTTCAGGGTGGGGAACCCCGGTAACAAAAATAAGAACGCTGCATGTGATCCCTTACTGCCTCCATGTTGTCCTGAAACAGATGTGAGTGCACGGCTGTCTACTACAAAGAGAGCTTCTGAGGAAAGTCTCCATGGAGCAATATATCTTACTTTTATCATTTTCCTCCTTATGATGTTTTCTCAATTCCATGAAAAATCACATAATGGGATTTTATTGTAACCTGTTTGAATGGATAGGACAATGGAGAAATAATGTAGCCAAGAAAGTGTTCCCACAACTAAAAGAAGTTTATCTGAGAAGTGTTTGTGGCAGAACATAAGCAACCATTAAAAATGAAATTCGGGCAAGTTGAAAAATCATTCAATATAAATTGCATATTTTTAATCAGAAATATTTGTAACATACAGAAAGACTTTCATTATGATTATTGAGGTAAAAAATGTGGCTTTCAAATATATTGTTCCAGTATGACCAGCATATTTTCTTGCAAAAATAGTCCTTCCTCAAGAAAGGCCTCTGATAAATGGAGATTGAAATAGACAGTATATTCAGATACTGCTGAATATCCTTAGATATCTTGGCCTTTTCAACATGAGCCACCCTTTTAATGAATAAAACATTGAGTTTTATCCCATTACTTTAGAGGCATTTATTATCTTTGTATATTGTTCAGTCTTTCTTTGTTGTTTAAAATTGTTTAGTCTTCAATCCACAGCCCTTTAGGAATTTTTTCTGTACTTGATTGATCGATACGAGAGGCAGTATAGCGAAGTGTTTAAGAGCATAGCCTTTAGAGACCGATTTGAATGCTGCCGTTGCCACTTATTGCCTGTGTGACTTTGGAGAACTAACTTAAGGTCCTGATGTCAGTTTCTTCATCTGTGAAATGATGAATAATAATAGTCATAGGAATAATAATAGCCCTTAATTTATAGTGCTGTTGTAAGTAATAAATGAGTTAATACTTTAAACCAACCTAAACTATGACCAGTATGCTTGTGAACACTTACTAAGCATTCAAAATATTTTGGATAATCTGATTAATGATGTTAAATGGTAAACCATTTCATATCAGTGCTCATGTTTTATCTCCCCAGCCAGACTACAAATACATTTTAATTATGGGAGCAATATCTTTTATTTTCTGTTTATTTCCTTCAATGCATTATTATTTCTGTACATTTGCCATCATCACTTTAGATTTGGTTTGCAGATGCAACTACCATGAAGTAAATTATACATAAAAAATTAGAAACTGCAATTAGGAAACGCTGCCATCAATAAGCAAGTAATGAGGTGGGGTAAATGGAAAACATTTTCTCACTAATAATTAATACTAATTATAATAATCCTATTTATCAAGTACCTGCTTTACTGTGTTGGACACTATGTCATATCCTTTATTCTTCACATTAATTATATGAATTAGAAAACTGAAACTCACAGAAATTTAGTAGCAAGTTTCAGGCCACTCAGATAGGATTCAGACTGATTACTTACTAATTGCAAATACTCCTTTGCCTTATCCCTTTAAAAATTTTTTGAGATATGATTCTTGGTTAAAACAGCTGAATTGAGTTCACATAACAGTTCTGCTTCTCACTAACCACGTGACAACTTGGAATTCAGAACCCATGTTTGTACAGAAAGACTCTCTAAATCTGCATCTGAGGCTTCTTTGTAAAAGACTTCATCCTTTGCCATTTCCCTGCTAGGCTGC
This sequence comes from Mesoplodon mirus, assembly GCF_964341445.2. Taxonomy (NCBI): domain Eukaryota; kingdom Metazoa; phylum Chordata; class Mammalia; order Artiodactyla; family Ziphiidae; genus Mesoplodon; species Mesoplodon mirus. The sequence continues at coordinate 107,471,241 of NC_138981.1, read as the reverse complement.
TGCTCTTGCCTCCAGAACCACACGAGTTGACCATTTCCTCCAAATTCCCTAGTTACTGCCAACCCAAGACGGCACATCCTCTGTTATTATGCCCCAGGATTTGTCTTCTTTTTCTTCGTAGGTATGAGTTATGATAATGCATTTCTGATTTTCCATTCAGTGAGAATAATCCAAATGTGAAAACATTGTATTTCTCCATCTATTTCAATACTTGGGCTAGCGATCACATTTTAATTAGTAAGTACTACTCTGAAGCAGTGGTTTGGAACAGGAAGAGAATGATCAATACTGCTGGTTCAAGTGCAGTTGTACTATAATCAGTATCTTGGCTATAAATAGGATTACTTCGGTTGACTTATAGTCTTGGCATTGGCAGATTATTAAACCACTAATAATCTCCTAGTTCTACTTTGCCTGGGGCCAATAATTTCAAGAGTTTTTCCTTTCTCTCCTGATCACTTCTATTTCTTACTATTCTTATGGAGTGTGTGTTCAGTGGGGGAGTTGGTCAAGGCTAGGTATAGAGATGGTGATAGATCAGAGGGTAGGAAGATCCTGAATGTACTTTTTTATGCCCGAGTATCCTTAATATGAGAATATACTTTGCCTTATATTGATTCAGTCACCTGAATAATATGTGTCTTTAAGGTTGATTACAGTTCCTTCATCATTTGCTTTTCTTCCAATTTGAGTATCATTTGCAAACTAGGAAATGTTTTCAATATCCTCATCCAAATAATTACATTCATATAAAAAATCTGTTAATGAAACATTAGCGCTAAGGACTTAATTGCTGAAAAATCAACTCTCAGAGCTAGAAAATTCAGTTAAGGTTCCATGGCAACAAGATCTATTATTAACTGTATGAATGTTATCTAATAACATTTGGAAATTAACATGCTAGTTTAGGTACTCTCAAGACTATATATAAAGGTAAGGTGCTGTTAAAAAAATAAAAAAATAAAATAGTCTGTTTAAATGGTTTCTCTGGATGAAAATTTTGGAAAACTTCCAGTTTCTCTCAATTATTTTACTCCTTATCAAATTTTATGCTCATTTTTCTATCAGTTAATGAGAAAAGGCTCCATTTCTTTTGAAATACGACAGCATTTAATGTCCAAGTCTTATTTCTGTCTCAGTTTTTTCTAAAGAAAAAAACTAGCAGAAAAGAAAAATGCAAACACAAGCATAATGACGTGGGAAAGTTGCTATAGGATGTGTCTAAGAAGGGAATCCAGGAGAGCAGATTGTCCTCTGAAGGAAAGAATTTTAGACATGAGAAAATATTTTTGCAATTTGAAAGTATGATAAGGATACAAAAGTATCTCAAGTTGAGTGAAAGATATTACATACTTATTTTCCACAAAGAAGTGAAAACTGGCCCAGGTTAATAAAAATGAATTTAGGAAGGCGGTAAGAGTTTTTAGTTACCACATCATTAATATAAGGCAAAAATGATTGAATATTGAAACTATTGAATGTATAACTGAGGAGTTTTAGTAAGCATATTGAACAGATGATTCAGGAGTGGGAAGCACTGCTGAGATTTTTCTCATTCAAACGATGCCCATGATACAGATGGCAAAACGGGCCCGGGGCTGGGCAGCAATTTCTCCAAAGGCACACAGCGAAATAGTAGCAGCCTCAGCATATAGAAGAATGCCAAGCTCCACTCTTCTAGAGAAAAATAACACATCCTCATGAGAGATGATGGTAGTATGCAAACACGGGAAGAAGCATTTATTAGAAACATGCTGTTTATTCATCACTATGCTGGTTAACACAGGGGATCCAAAACAAAAAGACATGGTATTTTCCCATGAGAAGCTTTTTATCAATTAGGGAAGACAAGGGTCTAACATTTACAGCAACACCTAGAGGACAAGTCCAAGTTCAGGTAAAACATAAGGCTCTAAAAGACTACCTGGAGCAGACTAAATACATGCTGTTGGAGCAATTCCGAGTAAAGGTAGATTGTTATGGGGTGACGTGACTAAATATGATGGTGCTTCAGCTGCTGGTGCCATACTGACACTAAAGGAAACGACGGAATATTGACCTTAATACGAGTAAGATTTAGGTTAATATTAGGGAATAACTTTCATTAATTAAAAAAAAATACTGAGCTCTGTTTATGCTACTTTCTGGGGCTGAGGAGAAGTCAAAGGAAATATAGTAAGTGGTTCTGCCTTACCCACGGTTTCGCTTTTCGTGGTTTCAGTTACCTGCAGTCAACTGTGGTCTGAAAATATTAAGTGGAAAATTCCAGAAATAAACAATTCATGTTTTAAATCACGTGCCATTTTGAGTAGTGTGACGAAATCTCATGCTGCCTTTGGCCTTTGTCCGCCGTAACCCGCTGCCTGCCTTTCAGTAGCCACCTAGGGTATCAGATCAACAGGTAACCCTTATTTTACTTGATAACGGCCTCAGCGCGCGAGTGGAGTGATGTTGGCAATTCTGATGTGCTAAAGAGAATCTGTAGAGTGCTTCCTTTAAGTGAAAAGGTGAAAGTTCTTGACTTCATAAGGAAAGAAAAAAAATTGCATGCTAAGGTTGCTAAGCTCTATGGTAAGAACAAACCTCTCCACAAAACTGTGAAGAAAGAAAAAGAAATTCGTGCTAGTTTTGCTGTTGCACCTCAAACTGCTAAAGTTACGGCCACAGTGCATGATAAGCGGTTAGTTAAGAGGGAAAAGACATTAAATCTGTACAAGAAGATATTTTGAGAGAGAGATCACATTCACATAACTTTTATTACAGTATATTGTTATAATTGTTCTATTTATTATTAGTTGTTGTTAATCTCTCACTGTGCCTAATTTATAGATTAAACTTTATCATAGGTATGTATGTATAGGAGAAAAGGTATATATAGGGTTTGGTACTATTCGAGATTTCAGGCATCCACTTGGGCTTTTGGAACATATCCCCCCATCACCCCCCCAAGGATAAGGGGCGGGCTACTGTACATACTTCTTGCTCTTCATAAACTTACGGTTTGGTCGTAGATACAGGGCATTTGTTTTGAAGTGTAAGACATAGATAAGAAAGTTGATGATTAAATACTAAAAGAAAGATGTAAACAGAAAATCAAGTGAATATCCTAGAGTGATCTCAAAGAAGAGGATTAGTGACTACATGGTGATGTGGAAATATTGTGAGCTATGGAGTCATACAGATTGTGTTCAAATGCAGGCTCTGATGCTTAGCGGGTGTGTGACTTTGCTGATCCCTTGTTTCTTTATCTGTAAAACTAGGGGTGTAATACCTAACTTGTAGGGGATCCTGTGAAGATTGTCAATAATGGATGCATTGGTTTGGGACTTCATTTTGGCGTAGTGAAAATGTCCAGAAGTTGATTGTGGTGATGGTTGCACAACTCTGTTAATATATTAAAATCCATTGAATTGTATACTTTAAATGGGTGAATTATAAGGTGATGTGTGTGTGTATATATATATATATATATATATATATCTCCAAAAAGTTAAACATAAATTTACCAAATTGAAAAAATTTACCATATGATCCAATAATTCTACTCCTAGGTATAGAGACAAGAATAATAAAAACATATTTGAATGTTCATAACAGTGTCATTACTAATAGCCCCAAAGCAGGTGCAACCCAAATGTCTATCAATTGGTGAACTGATGAGTAAAATGTAAAATATCCACACAGTGGAATATTATTCAGCCATAAAAAGGAATGAAGTTCTGATGGATAAATCTCAAAAATGTCATGGTAAGTGAAAGAAGCCAGATGCAAAAGACCACATATTGTATGATTCCATTCATAGGTAATGTCCTGAAAAGGCAAATCTGTAGAGACAAATAATAGATTAGTTGTTGCCAGGGCCTGGGGGTGGGAACAAGGAGTGACTGCTAATGGGCACAAAGGATATTTGGGGGGTAATATAAGTATTGTAAAATTGGTTTGTGGTGATGGTTGCACAACTCAGTAAGTTAACTAAAAACCATTGAATTGTACATTCTAAATAGGTGCATTTTATGGTATGTAAATTATACCACAGTAAAACTGTAATGGATTCAAAGTGTCAAGTAATATATGCTTAATATATTATAATATAATTGCTTTTATCTTTGTTGAAGCAATCAGGGAAGGCCTTCTGAAGAAAGGGACCTTTGATGATGGGTGGTGGGTAGGTTTTGGCTAGATAATGGGGAAGGAAAGAAGGAAGGATAAGGAAATAGTGTGAGTAGTGGCCTGGAGTGAGAAATAGGCCTAATGTAATGAGTATTGCTTTAGAGCTAACTAGAGTATGGAGTCTTCTAGGGGCTATTGGTAGATAAGGAACTGCTGCAATCAGACTGAAGACTGGTAGTGCACAGCTGACACATACCGGTGATGAGTAGGTAGAAATGAAGAGGTCTGAGTGATAGAGGACCCGGGTGATAGTGACAGTTTGTCAGCTGGCTGGTGCTGATCCAAACCATTTAGAGGCCGATTTCGTTCGGAAGAGCTTAGGTGATAGGATGTGATACTGGTGGGGTGTGATGTGGTGTGACAGGTGTCTAAGCAGTAACTTACATAGTAAGATCAGTTTTATGCCTGAGCAAGTATGCTAGAAGGGCCAGCCTGAGGAGTCAGGCCCAGAGTGACTAGCTTGGGAGCAGGCAAGGTAAAGATAGAGTTGTGGAGACATGTAGGTAAAAAAAAGTGGTGATCCAGCTGGCTATCTTTTCTCTGGCTGCTCCAGAATTAGGTAAGAAGTGCTGACTACACTACCTTCCAGTCTTATGAGTTAATTACGTAAGCAGCCCCGGCTGCTTTATGGCTTTCCAACAAATTCAGTGAGGTCTCTGGGGGAGAAGTCTCCACATGTCTTCCCGAAGTTGTCTAGAATTTTAAAGATTTCCCACCCAACTTGAATCTAATCCTTACAGTGCTTAATCTAAGCGATGTGATAAGATCATGACCTTTTCAGAAATGCCCTTGCTGTCAGTCCCAATTCCGCTAAATTTTACGTGACAGGGGAAGAATGAAACATTATAAGCTAGTTTGTCAAGCATCTCAGTAATCTACTGTGGCAATAATCTGCTGCAACTCAGCTCTGCAATGATGGGGTCTGGTGAGTGATGTTCTTTAACTTGGAAGGAAATTATTAAGTATTTGGCCATTGATTAATGAAGTAAAAATGCACTAAGTAGACCTTGAAGTGATAAACTAAATAGAAACCTTGACAGCCATTAGTCCCTCCTGCCCACTATCCATACTGTGATTTATTTTGAAAATGATGACTGTTCATTTTCTTACCCACATACCTACAATGACTCAGAAAAACCAATGTTGACAATCAACAGATACAGAAATGAAAAATACTGCGGGTAACTCCTATCTTGAGTTTTAATCACCATTATAAAAGTGAAAAAAAGTGCCTATAAAGGATTAAAGTTGTGAAAGCCCATCTTTCCTCAAAGGGCTGTTCTGATGTATAAATTAAAGAGCTATGCTATCATTTTTTGATAATACAAACATAAAAGATCAAGGGGATTGAAATTGCATCTTTATTTTTTCGGGTACACTTTATGATTGGTCATAACAACAAAGTAAGTGTGTGATATTTTTTGAGTTGATCATCCATTAAGTTTTAGAATGCTTTTAATCTCTTCTTCATCAATGTGTCCCATTTTCCCAAAGACCATAGATACTACAGTTCACAAACTGAAGAAATGGGATTATTTTGGTCATTATTGCTTTTCTTAATATTTTCATGAGTTATCAAGTTTCTTTCTGTTACAATTTCCCTCTGTATCCACAAAGATTATTGAGTGCTTAGAGGATTGACAGCATACAGCATATTCGTTTTTCTGCCTCCTGCTTTTGTGCCTCAATGTGATACACAGGGTACAGTCTGAAATATTTGATACTCTTATAGACTAGCAGCTCATGAATCCCTATTGAGGCTTGTTTGCCATGAGTAACTCTTTTTTTTTTTTTTTTGTCCAGGTTAGATTTTAGCACGTCATTCCAGACTATATATAGTTTTTTTTTTTTTTTTTTTTTTTTTTTTTGTGGTACGCGGGCCTCTCACTGCCGCGGTCTCTTCCATTGCGGAGCACAGGCTCCGGACGCGCAGGCTCAGCGGCCATGGCTCACGGGCCCAGCCGCTCCACGGCATGTGGGATCTTCCCGGACCGGGGCACGAACCCTTGTCCCCTGAATCGGCAGGCGGACTCTCAACCACTGCGCCACCAGGGAAGCCCCTATATATAGTTTTTGAAACTTCTTTCTAGAGATATTCTCTTGATGTGATCATAAGGCAAATGAATGAAAACCTCCCCCTTCATCATAAAAAGGCTTTACCGAACATGAACATAATGTAACATTCATAATGGTCAAAACCAAATGAGATATAAAACCAAGGTGGCATGGAAGATTCCACTAGAGATGGAAGGCTTACCAGCGTTGCCTTGAAGTTTCTTCCCTAGGCTTCGAACGTTTTTTGTTCATTACAGACCCTCAAAATTTGAATACTACAGCCCCAAACCTTGCTTCATGACAGTCCCTGTGTAAGCAACTCATTTACCAAGAATTATAATTTCTTAAAAAGAAAGTGAGAAGATACTAGTTTGATAACACAAATCAATTCTTCATATCGTGGTGCTCAACAGGTATGCTTATGAATTACTGATATATGATAGTAGATGGCAGTTCCTGCATTACTACCACTAAAAGATAAATCTATGACATATTATTACAGCTTTTATTGTCTCTTAAAACATCATCAGGTTGATTTTTAGAGTAGCAAGAATATAATATTAAATACACAAGATACCTTCTCATAAAGGAGAGGAAAACCAGCCTTCTTTGTGCTTGAGCACTCTAGTGTCAAAATGGAATGACTTTTCTGAGAAACTTCTGTTTCAGCACAAAAAAATGTATACCTATTTCATACCTGACTTTAAAATATGCAGAGCCAGTTTGTTGTAGAAGAAAAATCACAGGACCAAGAGAAAGAAAAGCCAATGTTTCAGTCCTACTGCTATCACTAACAAGCTGTATGACCTTTAACAAGCCACTTAAGTTCTCTGCACCTTAGTTTCCACCTCTGTACAATTTTATGGTTAAATTAGATGACCTTCAGGTTCCCTTTTGGTTTTAATCTTATAGTCTAAAATGATTAATTTACATAATACATATGTACCTTATTTACAATTATGTACCTTAGTTGTATGACGTGACAACAATATAGAAGTGGAAATGAAATAGTCTCTTTCCCTTCACACATAATAGTGAAGGACATGGTTCTATAATCTAGAAAATTCTTGACTAACTGGATACTTAGGGAAAGGGATGTTAACTGAGGCTTTTAAAAAATTAAGTAGTACAGCTATCGTTTATTTCAGTCTTTGTGTTTAAAACATTTTATAAAACTGTAGTCCATTTTACTACCTTAATAAGTAGTTTAGTGAACATAATTGAGTTTTACTTTAGTATTTGGAATATTTTTTCAGGGTCTCAAGTTCATAATTCTGAAATCAGTCCTTATTGTACAGGAAAAGCAAGAGATTGTGATGAATTTATATTGGACCACACTATTTCTTAGGAGATGAGTTTGGTTTTCTTTAAGTACATTCAAGATATCTGCTTGCTTAGTCACCATGTTTCTTTTTCTCATAAAAGTTGAGTATAGAACATGAAATAAAATGTTTCATCAGTTTGGCTTCAGTTAATTAAGGTTTTACTGTACATAAAATCCTAATTAGTAACATGGGAATCTGGTTGGGTTTTTGGGAATTAGTACATTCAGCTTTCAGTGCCAGATTTGGTTAGGAACATGGGCTGACTACATGATGGTATCCAGAAGAGATGAACCAGAAAGTAAAGGTAAAGCATGCAGGAGTTGCTGTTTTTTTACCCAGCTTTATTGAGATATAATTGGCATATAAGATTGTGTAAGTTTAAGATGTATTATGCAAAATGGATAAAGAAATTTAAAATATTTGTGTTGAGGGAATTCCCTGGCAGTCCAGTGGTTAGGACTTGGTGCTCTCACTGCCGTGGCCCGGATTCAATCCCTGACTGGGGAACTGAGATCCTGCAAGCTGCGTGGCACGGCAAAACCCCCCACAAAAACTATATATATATCTATATATATCTATATGTATATAGATATATATATATATACACACACACACACATATACATACATACACATATATACACACACACACATATATATGTATATATATATTCGGGTTGAAGAAAAAAGAGCAGGAGATAGATCTATCTTTCATCTCTTTGAAGAGCTCTCTTATGGAAGAGTGAGTAGAATTCCACTTGGAAGGGATCTGAAAAATTGCCTATTCCAATACCTCCTCTTATACATATCCGTATAATATTTGAATCCCTTCTACAGCATTCCATTAAGTGACTGAGATCATCTGGAGAACTTCTGACGCAGCCCATTCCACCCATGATTGCCCTTGTTAGCTTTTCATTATGTTGATCTCAAATATGTCCATCTGCTTGCTGGTTTAAGCTGTACAGAATACAGCTTTCATACCATACCCCTTTCATACCATAACCCCTCAGATACTTGAATAACAGTTAATCATGTCCTCTTATTGGATCTGATTTTTGCCCCAGAATCTTAACAAGTAGACTGGTTCTCCAGAGGGTGGAGGTAGCACCAAGAACACTCCACTGCTTAAAATCTGCTGTTGGCTCTCTGTTGCCCAAGATATTGTACCAAGTTCCTTATCATGGCATTTAAGGATCTGCCTACCTTTGGCCTTAATTCCCATTATTTCTCCCATGCCAGCTTTACTCCAACCTCCTTTGACCTTTCTCTGTTTTATTAATGAGTTATTTATTTTGTTTCCATTCATGCCCCTCTTCTAGAATAGCCTTCTTTCGCTTCTGAGACCAGTGAACTTTCAAGTTCAAGGTCCAGGTCAAATGTCCTCTGTTTTGTCAAATCTTCCTATGCTTCTCTTCATTCCCATCTCCTTCCATCAGAAAACTATTCCCTGATATGTTCTTTAAAAAAAAAATTCATTCTTTTTTATGGCTGAGTTATATTCCATTGTATATATGTACAGCATCTTTTTTTTGTTTTGTTTTGTTTTTTTGGCCACGCCGCATGTGGGATCTTAGTTCCCTGACCGGGGATCAAACCCATGCCCCCTGCATTGGAAGCATGGAGTCTTAACCACTGGACCACCAGGGAAGTCCCCTAATATGTTCTTATACTCACAGACCATAACTCTTTTAAATCATTTATAACATTTTATCATGTTTAGGTTTTATGTATTTGCCCAGCTGGTATGTGAACTCTTGAGGTTAAATACCATATCTTGTTCATATTTCTTTCCCATAGATTTAACATATTTGAAAAAAAATTAATGTATAAATGATATATAAAGTAGTATTTCATTTCATTGGTCATAAACTTCATTCATCAGTTTCATAGGATGTTACCTAATTTTACCTTTCTGAAATGTGATTCATTCAATCTGTAACTTCTTTTGTTAGATTTCTATCATATACTTCTCTTCTCAACCTTTGTCTTTCCAGATTGAAGAACCTTCTTTTGTTCTCCATTCCATTAATTAAGGTTTTTTCTGCATCTTTTCCATAACTGTTGTGGAGCAGAACACTGAGCAGGAATAATTGGGGTAGGGGCGGGGAGAGAGGCACCATGGCAACTGATAGCACCATTCATCCTAGGTGAAAATTCTAAGCGTAGTTCTACTACCATCACTACTTCTTTCATTCTTGCTGGCTTCCCCCAGGACAGCTTCTGATTCTCACTGAATCACATAGCAGTTGTGATTATTTCCTGGTCAGTGGCTTATTATTAGTTTGTCTTTTTTTCCTCAATAATGCAAATCCAGAGAGTGTCGTCCTTAAAATTATGTGCATTTTAGTGTGTGGTACTAGAATGTTAGTTCTTACTCTTCCTTTGAACATGCATCTTCCAAAGCATTGCAGATCAATTCTAAATCAACTTTTCACTGGAATTTCTATAAAATTACAGGATATTTCAAAGCCAACTTTTATTCTCTCAAAAAAGGAGAGGAAGGATGAGAAGGAAAAGTATAAAGGTTGAATGGGAGCCTGAAGTCAGTTTCTTTAGGTGAAAACTTGAAAACAGAAACAGTCTCCTTCTGAAACAAAAAACAGAACAAAAGCAAGAAACAACCACCTAGAGAGGCCATTTCAAACTTTGGCAGCAGGAAGAAAGCTGTGGCCTGCTACATAGATCAGACATGATAGAAGTTTGCCTGCCTCACCAGTCTTTGAATAACAATTCCTTTTAATGACTGAACTTGAGTTACTGAAAGCCCAGATAAGCGATAACAGTCGATCAACTGGAACCCAAGAAGTGATGAGCAAAGTTGAATGGTTTTTAAAATACAGGGGAGCAATAGGAAAAGCTCTCATTAGATAAACTATATTTTCCCTTCCCTGTCAACAAATAGTATTTCAAATTCTTTAACCTAGAGTCTCTGGCAAAATGTCCCTTACCCAGAAGGCTCCAACATGATAAACTGAAATCTATTTGAACCCCAATGTTATTTTGGGAATAAATGCCCTAAAATGCTTGGGAAGCTCTTCATGTCACTGGATTTTTTATGAGACTGGATTTTCCCCCAGATCCCTTGACTTGAATTCTAGGGAGAATGAACCCTTTCTTTGGGGGTGTTGAGGCAAGAATGAGCTGTTAACATTTGGTGTGCATCTCTGCAAACTGATGTCTTATTATGGTGAGAAGTGAACATTGATCTCTGAGCTGCCATTTCTATTTCTGAGAAAAATTACATTTGAAAGTCACTGAAAATGAAGCATTTATGCTTTAAATTCTATGTCTATAAATACTGGATGTTTAGGCCTTTTACTTTTTCCTAATGTGAGATATTTCTGCCTTTAAATAAATGACACATTTAAGTTCAAATATGTAACCTTAATCAAAAACTAGAAGGAGCTATTCTAATTTGAAGAAACCCTGCTTGGGAAAATTCATAGCAGGCTCATTCTTCTTCTGTGGCCTTTTAGGGCTTCTGACCTTCTGTCTCAAGCATAGAATTTTGGCTCCAAGTTCCTTTTTGGCTTGTCCTGGCATTTGCTCTGCTAAGAGACAGCTCTTTAAAGAAGGATAGTGTGAATTTCTACCAGATTAAACTAATGTTGTAAAAAATGGACCTGAGTTTAAACCAACCAACCAAACAACAAACAAGAGACCATTTAAAGCAATTAGAACTGGAAATAAAACTATGTTTGCCTGAATCACTGAACTTAAAGTTCTTAGCATTATCTGAACTGAATATGTAGTGTGGAGTTATTTCATTCAGTTTAATTCACTAAGTCAAATGATGGCTTATTTTCATGTTTTGTTGCTGCCTTTGAAAAAAATCATAAGATATTCTTTAAAAATTAACACAATAGTGATAGAATTATAGTATATTTTCAATTTGAAAATGACCTTAGAGACTCATCTGACTGCCTCCTTTCTCAGATGACAAAATTGAGACCCAGAGAAAATGAACTAAGGCAGGTCTTATATAACCTTGGTATCCTCTCAGTTCAGTGATCTTTCCAATACTGCAAGTTGCTCCCTCTGTAGTCAACTCTTTGGGGATTGTAATTTGAAGAGAACAATAATGAAGGGCGTTAAAAGTTGCCACTAAGTTTCTGTTCCTCTTCATTAGCATAAGTAGCTAGGCTCAGAATCAGGCTTATTGGCGGGAGGGACTCCTGGCTAGAAGCCGGTAGTAGATGGAACTGGGGAAGGTTGTCACAGACCCTCTGAGTTTCAGAGAAAAGCTGACCCAGACAGAAATTTATCTGTGAAATACCCTTAATTCTGTACCAATTTCGTATGCCTTAGTTCCCAGCTTCCCACCAGTTTGTCTCTTAAAGGCACAGACATAGGCTTGGCAAAATCCTTATAGGTATGTAAGTCATCTATTCCAGTTGTTTGAGTCCTTTCCAGAACTTTCTTTTTTTTTTTTTTTTTTTTTTTCGGTACGCGGGCCTCTCACTGTTGTGGCCTCTCCCGTTGTGGAGCACAGGCTCCGTACGTGCAGGCTCAGTGGCCATGGCTCACGGGCCCAGCCGCTCCGCAGCATGTGGGATCTTCCCGGACCAGGGCACGAACCCACGTCCCCTGCATCGGCAGGCGGACTCTCAACCACTGCACCACCACGGAAGCCCCACAACTTTCTTGACAAGTGGCAATTAAAAACATGCAGGGATGACATACCTTCATGCTGTTCAACTATCCTCGTCACTCTCTTCTGAACATGCTCTATTTGGTCCATGGCCTTTTAAGGACAGGGAACCCATAGTTGAATACAACACTCTAGGTATAGTTTGGGCTGCCCAAATTAGATCAAGAATATCATCTTTCTCTTCCTAGAGTCTACGTTTCCAGTCACACAGCCTATGCTCACGTCAGCCACATCATCCTGCCAACTCATTGTGCTTATCTCTTAGTCTCTATACACACACTATTTTAAAGCCAATTTCTCCCACGAGGTACTTATGGAGTATAGATATTTTTTAATGCAAATGCAAGATTTTATATATCTGTGTATGAAATTATAACATGTCATATTTGGCTCATAGTTCCATCCTGGCATGAATTTGGGGCATCATGATAGTATTATTCAACATGTTAGCTATTCTGGCTAGCTCTGTGTCACCTAAAAACTACTTCCTCACCCATGGCATGGATTTAAAAAAGTGTTAAATAGGATGAAGGAAAGGAGATCGCTAGAGACAAATTAACCAAATTAAACCTTGGTATGGTTTTTCATTCATTTATGTGTTAATCGGCACTGTCATTTGTCTCATATATTGTTTAAACTCATCTAATAGTATATCGCGAAAGATTTTGCAGAATGCTTTGCTGAATATGAAACACATCTACCTATTTCCCTGTTCTGTCAATCAGTCAGCCTGCTCAAAAGGAAAGTGAAGTTAGTCTGTCAAGACATATTCAGAGTTGCCTAGGCTGGCTAATGGTTCTGGATGCATCCTAGTCTCAGAGCTAAGTCAGTACTCTCAGAAGTCTCTCATGCGGGCCAAGAAACATAAGTGCTTTTAACAGTACTTCCTCATGAACCTGGGCTTCAATTTATTCTTACTAATGATTCTGTTATTCTTTCGAGTTCAAAAATCTCTTTGACAGAAAAGACAGGTGCAAAATAGGGGTTATTTACTAAGTGATTCCAGGGTTTGTTTGACGACTATCATCATTACACCACTGACTCGAGCAGGGTTCATATTCACTCATTTTTCATCATGCCCTGGATATACCTTAAAAACCCTCCACCCCTGAATTTTTTGGCCTCCACATCTTTCCTAGGTTATATTAGGTTTAGCTAATCAGACCCTATTCTTGATGATACGCTATTATCCTCATCTTTTAGCATCATCTTTAAAAAAAATCTGACTTTGTGAAAAAGTTCCCAATTGTAGCCATATCTTAATCTTAAGGAAATTTCCCTTTTATCTCCTGTCAAGAATACTAAGATAATGATGATGAAGGTTATGAAAATGACAGTGACAGCAACAAAAGTATTCTAGGAGCTAACAGCTATTAAGCACTTACTAGGTGCCAAGAGCTATTCTGTTTTAGTCTGTTCAGACTGCTGTAACAAAGTACCATAGACTGGATGGCTTATAAACAACAAGCATGTATTTCTCACAGTTCTGGAGGCTGCAAAGTCCAATATCAAGGTGCCCGCTGACTCAGGTTCTGGTGAGGGCCCACTTCTTTCTGTACCTTCGCATGGTGGAAGGGGCAAGAGAGCTCTCTGGGGTCTCTTTTATAAGGGTCCTAATCCTGTTTATGAGGATTCCACCCAAATGACCTAATCTCCTTCCAAAGGCCCCACCTCCTAACGTTGCCCCATTGGGGGTTGGGATTTCAACATGAGTTTTGTGTGGATGCAAACATTTAATCCATAACATATTCCTAGTGCTTTTCCCTTGTTAATTCTTAATTTTTACAACAACCCTTTGAGATCAATCCTAACATCTCCATTTCACATATGAGCATATGAGGGCACAGAGAGGTAAAGTAGCTTGCCCCAAATCCCATGGTTAGTAAGTCTCAGAGCTGGAAGCCCTGCATTCTGATTCCGTAGCCTGGGATCTAAACTTTTACTCTGCTGCTTGAGAACACAGGTCAGACACTGAAAGGCTGAATTGTCAGGGGAATCATGATGCAGTCTCAGAACATCTTACAGGCAAACTTGTGGGGTGTACAGAATTAGTTTTTGGCATGCCTCATCTCCTCTTCTGCACATTTAACTACCCTACTGCTTCTTGCTGCCAGCCTCTAGGTTTTCTCTACTTGTAAGCTATCCTTAGATCTTCAGCTAAATTGTAAAGTTCTAGAGGGTATGGTTTATGTTTCCCACATACTATAGCCAAGCACAATGTTAAATGTGGGGTGTATGTGAAATCCTTGTGGAATTAAATAAGTGACAAACTTTGGAATTCATTGTTCAAAAAAATATAATGGGCTGTGTTCTAGAGGAGTTGTGTGTGCCTGTGCACATCAGGAGCTGAAACACATTCTCAAATGAGCTGTGAGTAGTGAGGGGAAACACAATACCTGGCATAGAGCAGTGCTCATTGACTGCTAAATGAATAAATGAATGAGTCAGAGAGGCAGAGAGAGTTTCCTTGGATTAAGATCCATATCAGTGGCCCCCCTACCTTATTTCTGCAAAATATATACTCTTTTGAACCATTAACTAATTGATCCAGTGTGTTAATGTCTTTTATTCAGATCTGAGTCATAGTAATTATGCCAGCAGTTTACTATACTGTCTCATCACAAGTTCAATTAAAAACACAAGTGTGTATCTGTATGGGATGTGTGTTTATCTATATAATCTCCAAAGGCAGATAAGAATATTATGTGTTTTTTGTTTGGGTAAACAGATCAACTTGTAGTGTGTTTCAGGTAGGTGAATACAGTTTATTATCTTAGTATCTGGGTAAATCTTGAGGTAAAAATTGACTCAGACCTATTCAGATTTTAATATGACTTTAGACAAATCTTTTCATAACAAAAAATAAATGGAGAATATATGATGGCTTAGGTCTTTTATATATAATTATATGGTTCCCAGAGGGGAGTTATAATTGAATTATAAGCTGCCTCATGAGTATTCTAGCCAGGGTTTAGAGAACCATGAAGCAGAGCTGAGCAATTTTTTTTTCACCAGCTAGAATGTGAACAAGACACCCTATAATTCAGTTATAACTAGCCTCCAGGAACTATATAATCATATTATAAAGTAGTTTGGGGAAACTGGGGAACTGAATGTTTTTCAACACTCTGTATATGTTTAAATGATAATTTGATAATTTTCCTTCCCCTCTCACCTTTCCTAATCACGCAGGTATGGGGGCACGTTTTGTGACATTAGTCTCATGTACTTTAAAAAATTTTTGGAATAAATTATCATCCTGGGAAGTCCTTAGCTTACTCTCCTTTGATTGTAGGATTATCTGTACATACATACACATCACTTAAACTCTTTAGTCCTCAATTTTCCCAACTATAAAATGATATATTCGATTTAGATGATATTTAAAGTATTTTCCAACAATTAGGGTGCTTCAGAGAAGAAGACCAATAGGATCAATTGATTATTGATTGATCTATGATAAAAATATATATCGTATATATAGAACTATATATATAAATATATATAGAGAGATAGAGAGAGCACGAGTGAGAGAGAGGGAGTTTAAGGAATTGGCTCACATGCAGGGTAGGCTGGCAGACTGGAGAACCAGGGAAGAGTTAGTGTTGCAGCTTGAGTCTGAAGTCTGGAAGCAAAATTCCTTATTCCTCAGGCCACCTCAGTCTTTTCTCTTAGGCCTTCAACTGATTGGATGAGATTTATTCACATTATGGAAGATAATCTTCTTTACTCAAAGTCTAATGATTTAGATGTTAATCACATCCAAAAAAATACTTCCACAGCAACATCTAGACTGGTGTTTGACCAGTAAGTGAATACTATGGCCTAGCCAAGTTTACACATAAAAATAACCATCTAAGTCTTTATAGCAAGAGAATTTTGTACTATTCAGGGTCTGCTTCTCCAGATTGTGGATTATCTTTTAGGAACGTGAATGTAAATTGGGAAGGTGAAACTTTAGCTCTGAAGCTTTGGTATAATTCAACATTGTCATGAATATAATATATAAAAGTAGATATTTTTATTTGTAACAAACTCATCCTAAGAAATATGCCTTCAGAAAAGAAAAATGTGTTTATATCTGTTTCCTATTGAAGACTTCCTCGAATTTTCTATTCTATAAGTAACTGATGGTACAGTAACTCTCCGTAGAAAACCCACCCTTATCTGCTTTTCCACCATCTTACCATCTTATGGAGGTTTCCTCTGAGTAACTAATAGTTGTGGTGGCTATATTAATTTTTAATATTTGAAGTAGTTTTTATTTAAAAGTAATGCATACACATGTACATTAATGCTCATAGCAGCACTATTCTTAATAGCTAAAAAGTGGAAACAACCCAAATATCCATCAACTGGTCAATAGGTAAACAAAATGTGGTATATACATACAATGGAATATTATTCAGCCATAAAAGTGGGTGCAGTTCTGATTCATGCTACAGTAATGATGAACATTGAAAACATGCTAAGTGAAATAAGACATTCACAAAAGGCCACATAGTGTATGATTCCATGTGTATGAAGTATCATGAATAGGTAAATCATAGAGCAGAAACTAGATTGGTGGTTATCAGGGGCTGAGGGGGAGAGTGGGAAATGGGGAATGACTGCAAATGGGTACAGGGTTTCTTTCTGAGGTGAAGAAAATATTTTAAAATCAATTGTGGTGATGGTTGCACAACTCTGAAGAGACTAAAAACCACTGAACTGTGCATATTAAATAGGTGAATTGTATGGTATGTGAAATATATCTCACTAAAGCTGTTGAAAAGTAATGTACACATAGGAAAAGTTTCAAACAACACTGAAGAATATATATTGGAAAGTTAAAGTCTCCCTTTCACTCCCATCCCAATCTGCACTCACCCCGGGACTCATTCCTTTCTGGTAACCACTGTTAATATGTCTTGTCTTTGATTTTTCACTCAGTGGTGAAACACTGTTTTGTCCCTTGATTTTTCACTCCATGATGTTTTAAAACTTTCTGTATCAGCACATATACAGCTTTAACATTCTTTTGAACAGCTGTCTAGTAGTCCTTTATGTGGGTACATCACAATCTTTTTAAACGTTTCCCTCGTGCAGAATTCTTAGTTCTTTCCAGTTTTTGCAAAGATGCTGCATAGTCATTCTTTCATATCTATTCACAAGACAGTAGAAACATGTCTGTAAGATAAATTCTGAGACATGAAGTTGTCTAGTGAAAGGGAATATGCATTTTATTTTATTTTATTTTTGAATTTTATTTTATTTATTTTTTATACAGCAGGTTCTTATTAGTCATCCATTTTATACACATCAGTGTATACATGTCAATCCCAATCGCCCAATTCAGCACACCACCACCACCACCCCCTGCTGCTTTCCCCCCTTGGTGTCCACACATTTGTTCTCTACATCTGTGTCTCTATTTCTGGAATGTGCATTTTAGATTTTGATAAGTATTGATTGCTTCATTGCCCTATACAATAGTTGGACCAATTTAGACTCCCATTGACAGGGCTTGAGAGCACTTATTTCTCCTAATTAACACTGGGTATTATCAAACTCGTTAATCTTTGTCAATATGATGAGTAAAAAAATTTTTTTCTCATTTCAGTTTTTAATTGTGAAGAAAGTTGAACATCTTATATTTTCTCATATGTTTTCTTCATGTGAATTTTCTGTATGCTTTGTTCACATTTCTATTGGGCTGTTGGTCTTTTTATTATTGATTTGTAAGAGCTCTCAAACATTAAGGAAATTAGCCCCTTGTCTGTCATAAATGCTGCCAAGATTGCCCACTTTTTCATTTTTCTTTATTGTCTGTTTATGATATTTTTTTTGATGGGTACTTCTTTAAAGTGTTTGCTTTGTTGCTTTCAAAGAGACTGGGATGTACAATAGAAAATATAGTTCACACTAAAATCACACCTTTATGTGACTTATTTTTTTTCGATGAGGCCATGAAGTCCCCTCTGGAGGAAACCCTCAAATTACCAGTGCTGTCAATACTCCACTTCACAGACCCTTGTCCTCATAGATATCAGATATTCCTTAATTCTCATCCTCAAGTTTAAGGGTATTTTTGGTTGTTTATTTTTTAATTGGACACAGATTGATCAATAAAAACATGATAACATTGAACAGATTTCAGATCATTTTTCTTTTGCCAGGTCATTCTCACTTCACTCAATATAACAGCTGCCACAGTGCTTACATTATATGCTAATTTAACTCTATTACTCTTTTCTTATGTACCAGATAAGAGTCTTTACAGCACACAATTTTGTAATGGAGACAAAAAGGCACAGAAAATGGTTTAAAGTAGAAAATGCAATTAAAAACACAGAAGACCTGACAATAGGGTATTAGCTATTAGTACTACTTTCCTTTTCTCTTCCCTTCCTCCCTCTCTTCATCTCCCCCTCCTTCTCTCCTTCATTTCTATTTTAGTTTTTTCATTTTTGTTTTTTTTCCCTTCCCTCTTTCCTTTCTTCCTCCCTCCCTTCCATGTTATGAAAGCAATTACACACACGGTAAAAAATGTGTGTGTGTGTGTGTGTGTGTGTGTGTGTGTGTAGATAGATATAGATATATCATTAGAAACAGGATACATAAAGTAAAACCTCCCCTACTCTGCATCCCCCCCAACTCTCCACTGAAATGCCCCAGAAGGTACAAGGTTTTTTTTATGTATTTTTCTTGAAATTTCCTATGGAAATACAAATGGGTATGTGGGTGTGAGTGTGCAGTATATCATCTTGCAAGAATATATGCATACAAATGAGTGTGATTCCCTTAGGAATAATCATCTCAGCCTATACACTAAATCTAGTGCCATCACTGCTAAACATTTTCTTAGGGTTTCTTTCTGACAACTGCTTTTAGACCTTGCAAATTATCACGAAATGTACTCACTGGTGGAATTTGTTTTCTTTGAAGATGGAGCTGATTTGGGGGGAATAAGCAAATGCTATTTGGAGTCAAGTCTGTTGACTATAGGTGTTCAAAATATGTAGTATGACCTTTGATCAAAAACTCCAGAACAGTAAAGCTGATTTTTTAAGCAGCCCATAAACAAACACTAAAGATAATCATCAATGAGGAATTGTATTTTGAGTAATGACAACATTGTTTGTATGTTTATGGCATCACAAGATGACAGAATCAATGAAGGAGCCAAGGCTCATTTGAATGTATGAATTCCACTGTACTGGTGTTTGGATGTCAGAGTTCAACTTATAAAATTTGCCTTAGTTCCCCTGCTTAAGAGAAGAAGCCTCATTCTAGGTCAGCAGTGTGGGCCATCCAGCATAGACTTCTGCTTCTGACAGTAGCCCTGAGGGGTATAATGACAATCGCAGAGGTGAGGAAGAGCCCCCTGAATTTTTTTGGCAGTCTTTAATAACCTGTTGTACAAAGACTCTTTTTTAAAAAAAGAAACCTATTTTTAAAAGGATGTCTGATTATAGTCTGTTTCTGACACAGATATATTGTTTTAGTTTGGCTTAAATTCATCTCTTATCTCTTCAGAGAAGTAAGATATACATCTTATGACATTCTCTATCATCATTCACATTGAGACACTTAAGAAAACTTTTCAAAAGCTGTCACTTAATGAAATCATTATTATGTCCTAATATTCAAGAGTTTCTTGCTTCAGGACAGCTGCTCTTTTCATTGACTTTGATGGCCTGTATAGAAGCTTAAGATTTAAATTAATGAAGGGCACAATAATAATCTATGGTCAATCTTTCCTGGTTTAGGTAAGAATTGTGGCACAAATAATTGCTCTTTGTTTTTCATTCTGTAACATGTACAAATGCTAGATGCAGTAGAACTAGGAAAAACATTGCACTGTGATTATAAAGAGGATTTGTGGTACCATGTGTTGGGCATGAAAGAAAGTAATTATAAAAGCCATTCATAAGAAGTGAAACTTGGTTTCTAAATATGACAGGGTAGATAGGAGGAGGCCAATGATTTGGATTCTTAGTAAGAGCCCTGACTTTCAAAATGAAGAATAGTCCTCTAAATTAACTGCACATTTCCATCAACATATTTTTTTTTTCAGATGAAATGTGATGGGGCAACCCTGTGTTGTTAATCCTATGTTGTTAATACGTTGTTTTAAATATACAACTGTTCATGTCTATATACAGTGAAGCCCATGCCAGGCAGTCCCAGTTCTTGTTAAATACGGGCTTCCATGTTCCTATTCACTAGTTTGTTCCTTTTTGGAACATGGCCCTTCACTGCAACTGAATGGGCAAAATGTGGGTAGAATCGTCTTCAAATGGTTTTATAGAATTTATGTTGACAAGATGTCATTCCTTCATTCAAAAAGCATGTGTTGAATACGTACTATGTGCCCGTCACTGTGGTAGGTGCTGGGAATATAGAAATGAAGAAGATGGCATATGCCCTTGAGGAACTCATAGTCTGAGGACAGAGGTTGGAGGAAGGTGCTGAGAAAGAAGTGTCTTTATGGTATTGATTGACTATACTAAAGGCTTTCTTCAACTCCTCCTCCATTAAATAAATAAAAGGCACACCTGAATTCAAATCCCATAATAATTACCTCACAGAATTTCAGTGAGCTTTATAATTTATGCATATAGTGTGACTAGTCTTTTGTGAACAGTCAAATAAATGGTAAGATCATGATTATTAATATATAATTTGCTTATATGGATTGCAATTGTGTGGCTGAGGGTTTTTTTTCTTTTCTTTTCTTTTTGGAAACATGATTTTTACAATTTAAAAAGTGACAAACATTAGAAAAGAAAATGACTGTTTTCCCAAAGCCTTACAAGTGCTTATAGATCACACCAAACATGCTTTTATGGTGACACATTTCCTATCTGTCCAGCATGGAATGCATATTACGCTTGCCTTAAACACAATAATTTCATTTGCCACTTAACTCCTGTCTCACACATTTTTCCTTCATACTTCCCTTGTAAGGGTCATGCCAAGGAAAAGTGTGCACAGAAAAACGTTACCCTCCCTTCCTCCACATGTCTCCTTTCTAGTCTCTGATACCTTCCCTGTCAAATTGAAGCCTTAAAATTGGACTCACTTTAGGACATGAAAAGCCAGCATTGAATAAAGAAACAGAAATACTTCAACCTGACTTATGGCAGAAAGTTTTATGTGCTGTTTTCCTGTCTCTGTCCTTTATGTCTCTGGTTTCAAGCTTTCTCTACTTAATGTTGAAACATTCAGTCATTGGGAAAAAATCAGCCAAATTAGTTGGCAGTTTATAGACAGATTTTTTTTTTAACTGACTGCACTTCTCGAGCTTTTTGACTTTATGATATGTTGGTACAGACTTAAATGTATCTTTCCAATGAGAGATAATATTTGCATTGGAGTAGGAGTGTCAACTTAATCACATTTTGTTTTTGTTAGCTATTAAGCCTAAATTCATTTTTAGTTTATTACTAGTAAAAAGCCCAGTAAGTAATTTTACTTCCTTAGTAAATTCAATAAAGGCGTGGATAGCACACTGTATATGTGTATATTAAGGAATACGTGTGTATCATGTGCCAGCTATTGTGAAACATACTGAGGAAGCAGATAAGATGCTACCTCCTTCCCTCATCTTGAAGAAGGGTCACAGTGTAAATAGAGACTTACTGTAGAAATTTGGTGAGTGCTATGATAGAAATATGAACAGATAAGATAGGGCAGTTATCTTTTCAATAACTATCATTCATTCACTTAAATATTTCTTGAGCACCTACTATATGCTAGTTACTATGCAAAGCATTGGGTAATTAGCAATGAAAAAACAGGCTCAGTCTCTGCTTTCTGGAATTAATAATGAGACAGATAAGAAATAGTTATAAAATTAAAATTGTAATAAGTATGCTGAAGGATAATTACCGAATAGTATAAAAATATATCAGAGGGGACTTCCCTGGCAGTCCAGTGGTTAAGACTCCGCGCTTCCACTGCAGGGGGTGCAGTTTGATCTGTGGTCGGGGAACTAAGATCCCACATGCCGCGTGGCATGCCCCCCCCAAAAAAATATATATATATTGGCCTTAAACTCATTCTGGTGGGCAGGGAAGTCTTCCCTAAGCAAGTGACATTTAAGTTGAAAGGTGGAGGAAAGGCAGGAATGATCAATGCAAAGAAAGGACAACAATTTGTTGCGTTAGGACAGTGGTTCTCAATTGGGGGTGATTTTGCCCTCCAGAGGACATTTGGATATTCATGGAGACATATTTAATTGTCACAACTTGAGGGTGGGATGCTACTTAGTATCTGGCGCACAGAGGCCAAGGATGCTGCTAAACATACAATGCACAGGGCTCCTCCCTCCCCCAACAAAGAATTATCCAGCCCCAAATGTCAATAGTGCTGAGGTTGAGAAGCCTTGCATTGGATTCTAATAAAAGAAGGGAAGATCAGTGTACCGGGGAAAAGTACAGAAATAGTACAAGAGAAACCTGAGTTCAGTTCAGCAAACTTTATTGAGTATGTATTGTGTACTAGGCATGAGGGTGAAAGACATCGTTCCTCTCCTTAATGAGCTTAATCTACTAGGGAAAACATAGGTAAACTCAAGAAATAGTACAAGTGATATAAATAATTATACTGTGCAAAGGACACATTGAGAAGGGGTGACTAACACATTTTGAAGAGGTCAGGAAAAGTTTCCCTACAGATAAGACACTTGAATAGATTTTAAATTGTGAATAAGAATTAATCTTTCTGAAACCTTTGGAATCACTGAGGGCAGAGAATTAGAAAATGGACTACAGAACCTTAGAAATGGACTAGGGAGCCAAAATTAAGGCTTAGGAACACAAGAGAAGGGTATGACATTCCCTCAGCTAGCAAGCAGGCTCATCCCAGTGGGTCCTGGAACAAAAATACAAATGTAGCCTCAGGCCTGAGAACTGACCCCCTTCCTTGCCATCCACAGCTCTTTGTAGACACTTTGGGCAAAGAACTGTGGGGCACAACATGGTCTGGATGGAGGGGAAGATCAGGCTCAGTGTGGGCATGGCTCCCTGGGCTCTGCAACATTCTCATTCTGTGAGCAGGAGAGTATCTAGGGTCCTCTAAGGTGAAGTGCAAGGCCGGGGTGTCAGCAGCTGGAAAACCCAGAAAATGCAGCTAGAGGCTTGGAGTCAGTTAAGTAGTTACAAGTCAGGGCACAGAAAACACAGATTACTTTAGGTAATGGATATACTCTGGATTTAAGATAGCTTTTGGATAGTAAACATGAGACACTGTTAGCAAGGACATCTTCATCCTGAGGCCCCAACCTCTGAAACAACTGTCTCAACTAGAAGCTTCTTGTGTATCTCCTGCTAGTGAAGGAACAAATACAAAAGTATTGTAGATAAGTGAATATTTCTTCAAAATAATTCAAAATTTGGGGTATATAATGTTCATTCTTCTGAAACACTTTTTTTGCTGTGCAGGATTGTACCTAGAGATGGATGGTATAGGTGGTTTAGTTGATTGTATCGTGACCCTTGTGTCCATGCTGTAAATTCTGATGTTAATTTAATTAGCTCATTGTAGAGCTATGGAATTTTTTAAAGCTAAAGAGGTCTTTAGAGCTTATATAGTCTAATGGGGTTCAAAATTTTACCTTTTATTTTTTAAGCAACAGAAACTTCTGTTTTTCAGACAGCATAGCCGTAGTGGTGAACAGTGTGCGTGGTGGAGCCAGACTGCCTGGGTTCAAATTTGCATCTTTTATTTACTGGCTATGAGAACGTGGGCAAGATCCTTAACTTCTCTGTGTCTCAATTGTCTCATCTGAGAAAATGGAGATCATGTGCTGATTAAATCAGCTAATGCATAAAAAAAGGCTTAGAACACTGCTTGGCACCCAAGAAAGTGTCATTAAAATGTGTAATATTTTTCCAAAAAATAATCTTTTATAGAACCCAAACCTATACAGCAGACAAAAGAAAACCATTTTGGTTGAATGGGAGAGGGTGACAGAAGTGACAGCGCTGCTCAGCCACACTCCACCCTACAGCCACTACCAATGTGGAGCCATTCCTTTTTCTTCCAGTAGAGGCAGTCTGGAGAGACTTTGAAAACCTGGAAATAATTTGAAAACCACCAATCTAAGCCAGTCACCTGTTTTTGCAAATGAGAAAATTGCTTTAGGTGTATTAACTCAGTTAATCCTCACAAAAGTTCCCATTTTGAAAAAGTTCAATAACTTGCTCAAGGTCATGCTACTAGTAAACTGCAGAGATGGAATTTGAACCCATGCAGAAAAGCATGTCAAAGGATACAGGTATTTTTACATGTTGGCTCCCACATCTACCATTTTCCCCAAAGAGGACTTTGTCATAGATTAGATATTTGATTTTGAAGTCATCTCAACTTTGTTTAATCTCAATTAAATTAGAGCATAGTAAATTAGAATATAGTAAACTTTCAATCAATATTACCTAGTATTTTTCTTTCCTACAGTTTTCAGTCACTTTCTACTGTTTTTTATAATAGTTTTAGCAACTATCATGTCAACATGCTACCTTAAAATTTATTTAATTAAATTTGTGCCACTTTTGGAAAACGTGTTTGGGAGAACAACCATTTCTCTGCTTCTGTTTTCTGTTGGCAAAGCCTGAAACATTTGTGTTCAGCTCATAAAAGTACTTGGTGCTGGCAAGCAGTGGAGTGGGAGTTGGATTGTCTGCTTTATTTGAGGGATCTATCCATTGGATTTCAGGTCTTTTAAAAAATTTTAACAATATTGGTCTTCATGTGCAAAATGAACTAAATGTCCTTTTCATATTATTATTGTTATGATGATGATGATGGTGGTGATGTCTTTGAAGGAGGGGAGAAATCTGGTTGCTTGTTGTGTGGCACTATGGTAGCAGTTGAGCTTGCTCTCTCCCCTATAAAGTGTCTTTGGTTAAAACTGAATGTGTTAAATTTCTCCACTGCATCCAGTTACTTCAGTAATTGAAAAGGATAGCATTCCACTGTACTTATGTTTTCTCGTTTCTGCATTTCTTTTAATTTATGGGATGATAAAAAGTAAAGCAATGCAAAAAAAACCATTTGAAGAGCCATTTGGTGCTGTTCCTGTTTGACCCCGTTCATTTGATATTTCCAGATTTTCTGTGATTTTGGTCTGTCTCCCTAAGCATGGTTGGTTAGCTTCACTCGTTATTTTCAACAGCACATTAAATGTCCCCTGAGACCCTGCTTTCTGGCTGACATTTGATACTGTTTCTGCTGTCACTTTGAAGATTCTATACTTCTCCAGCTGTCGGGTTCTGGAGTAACCTGCCTGTGTTGCTTACATCAGAATCATTTAGAAATTACAGGGAAACATGAATGTGATTGCATCAGTGTTTCTCATGAGCACTTTTTTACTTCCTATAGATGAAGTAATAGTAATAATAACAATAACAACAATAATAATAATGGAAGATGGAGGATGAAGGTGAAGGATGGGGAAGGGGAAGATACCATCAAGAAAGTGAAATGAATGGGGAAAATACTTGCAAACCGTATGTCTGATAAAGGACTTATGTCCAGAATATATAAGGAACTCTTAGAAGTCAATAATATAAAAATAAATAACTCAATTAAAAAATGGGCAGATATCAGCAAGATGGTGGGATAGAAGGTATCACACTCATATGTCTCCTCAGCAAAAATAATTTGACAGCCATCCAAGGACAAAAGCACCTTTGTGAGAGCTTTGAGCTCCAGGTAGGAGATTGTAAAACCTTGGTGGAGTCCAACACTGAGGAGGGCATTTTGAGAAGTCAGGCCCCTGCCCAGGTGGCAGATTCCCCAACCATGGTCCCCCAAAACAGTTCTGTCTCCTCGTGGACTCAGCTATAGCCCTGTTTGGCTTTGGTCCTGCCTTACCAGCACCATCTGCTGAAGAACTTAGCAGAAATCATGCCCACTCGTGCCCCAGATGACAGGCCTGTTGAACTTAATCCTGACTGTGACTATGACCCGGCTCCAGTCCCACACAGTCATCAGTCCTGCCTGGGGACTGGGCAGGAGACATGCCTGACTGTGCCCTGAGACAGGCCTTCATATCCTGAAATGGGCCTATGACTCAGTTCCAGCCCCTCTCAGCCATGGGTTGACAACACATGGCAACATTAGCCATGGCCTGCTCAGAGACCGGGTGGGACATGCACCCATCCATGTCCCTGAAGCAGGCCCTGTGACATTGGTCCAACTGCAGATCCCTGTAACTCAGCTCAAGTCCCTCTCAGCCATGGGCCAAGAATATTCTTGTCTACCCAGGAGCCAACTGGGAGCCATGCCTGCCTGTGCCTTTGGAGATAGACCTGTTGACCTTGGTCCAATTGTGGGCCTTGAAACAGTCCTGTAACCTGGCTCCAGCTGCTTGCAGCCATGGCCTGGGAATAGTCCTGTCTGCCCAGGGACCCAGAGGGAGATATGCCTGTCTGTGGCCCTGAGCCAGGCCTATAATCTTTGGTCCCAATTGTGGGCCCTGAAGAAGTCCTGTTACTCAGTTTCAGCCCCACTCAGCTGTGATCCGGGGCCAATCCCACCCGCCCAGTGACCTGTTGGGATCCTTCCCAGGGACTCAGAAGGAGCCACAACTGTTTGCATACCTGGAAAACAGGCTTGCTTTCTGAAGACACTGGGGAACTCTTGTCACAGTGCCACTGCTACTGACCAAGGTCCTGGAGGCAGTCTCGTCCACTCAGGGACCAGACAGAATCCACACTCACCTGCGACCCTGGTCATAGGCCCGCCAACCATGCACTCCACTGTGGACTTAAAAACAGCCACATGACCTAGCTCCAAATGGCTTGACTATGACACTGTACCATCAGATGAGGGACCTGACATAAAGACTTTACCAGCCAAAACTATTCTTTAAAGACTGGAAGAGATGTTTGCTTCTTCAAATGCACAAACACCAATGCAGGGCTATACAGATCATGAAGAATCAGGCAAACATGCTATCACCAAAAGAAACTAATAAAGTTTCAGTAAGTGACCCCAAAGAAATGGGGATCTATGAATTGCCTAACAAAGAATTCATATAATCCTCCTAAAGAAGCTCAATGAGTTGTAAGAGAACATGGATAGACAGCTAAAAAATAATCAGGAAAACAATGTGTTAATAAAATGAGAAGTTTAATAAAGAAATATAAACCATAAAAGAGTGGAATAAAAATCCTGGAGCTGAAGAATACAATGATAGGACAGAAAAATTCAGTAGAGAGCTTCAACAGCAGACTTGATCATGCAGAAGGAAGAGTCATCAAACTCACAGAGGTCATCTGAAATTAGACAGTTGAAGGAACAAAAAGAAAAAAGAATGGAAACCCACACGTATATAGTCAAAGGAGCCAAGAATATACAATAGGGAAAGGATAGTGTCTTCAATAAATGGTGTTGGGAAAACTGGATATCCACATGCAAAAGAATGAAATTGCACCCTTATCTTGCACCATACACAAAAATTAACTTGAAATAGATTAATGATGTAAATGTAAGACCTACAACCATAAAACTTCTTGAAGAAGCATAAAGTAAAATCTTCTTGATATTGGTCTTGGCAATGATTATCTTTTTTTAATGTACAATGCTCTTAGATATGACACCAAAGCACACGCAAACAAAGTAAAAATAGAAGTGTGGGATTATATCAAACTAAGAAGCTCTGTATAGCAAAGGTAACAATTGACAAAATTAAAAGGCAAACTAGGGGAAGGGAGAAAATATTTGCAAATCATGTATCTGATAAGGGGTTAATATCCAAATATAAAAGGATCGCCTGCAACTCAATAGGTAAAAAACAAATAACGTGATTTTAAAAACGGACAGAGGACCTGAATAGACATGTTTCCAAATAAGACACACAAATGCTCAGTAGGTACATGAAAAGGTGCTCAATATCAGTAATCATCAGGGAAATGCAAATCCAAACCACAATGAGATATTATCACCTCATACCTGTTAGGGTGGTTATTATCGAAAACACAAGAGATAACAATTATTGGTGAGGGTGTGGAGAAAAGTGAACCCTTGTACACTGTTGGTGGGAATATAAACTGGTACAGCCATTATGGAAAACACTGTGGAGGTGCCTTAAAAAATTAAAAATAAAACTATGATATGATCCAGGAATCCGCTTTTGGGTATGTATCCAAAGAAAATGAAAACGCTAATTAGAAAAGATTTATGCACCCCATGTTCATTGTACCATTAGTTACAATAGCCAAGACTTGGAGACAATGTAAGTGTCCACTGATGGATTAATGGAGAGAGTAAATGTGATTTTATATATAAATACACACACACACACACACACACAGTGGAATATCCTTCAGCCATAAAAAAAAGAATGAAATCTTGCCATCTGCGAAATGGGTAGACCTCGAGGGTATTATACTAAATGAAATAAGTCAGACAGTGAAAAACAAATACCCTATGATCTCACTTATATGTGGAACCTTTAAAAAAAGCTCCGCGCTCCTAGGTACAAAGAACAGATTGGTGGTTGCCAGAAGTGGAGGACAGGGGTTGGGCGAAATGGGTGGAGGGGGTCTAAAGGTACAAACATCCAGTTATAAAGTAAGTCACGGGGATGTAACGTACAGGTTGCATCTTTGGAAGTTGCTAAGAGAGTAAATCTTAAAAGTTCTCAACACAAAAAAATTGAAACTCTTTAGTGACAGATGTTAACTAGACATGTTGTGATCATTTCACAATGTATACAGATATCGAATCATTAATACACCTGAAACTAATATAATGTTCTATGTTACTTATACCTCAATTTAAAATATAAATAAGTAAATAAAATAGAAGTAGATATTTTCCTTTTTCATAACTTAAAAAGATGATTTCATTTACTTTTATATCCTGTCAGTGATGAACATTTAAAATGTTACCATTTTATCCTATACACATATCTTTGCCATTAAGACCGTCTATATTTATATGGGATGTTGGGTAGGAAGGCACACAGGAGTTTTGATTCCCCCTCTTGATGAAAAAAGCAACAGCAACAAAAAACCTATGTCCATTTTACTTGAGTGTTCAAAGCAGCATTATTCATGATAGTGAAAAAATAGAAATTCACAAAATGTCCATCATGTGATGAATGGATAAAACAAAATGTGAAATATCCTTACCAGGGAATATTATTTAGCCATAAAAAGGAATAAAGTTCTGATACATGCTGCAATGTGGGTAAGCCTCAAAAATATTATGCTAAGTGAAAAAGCCACACACAAAAGGCCACGTACTATATGATTCCATTTATATGAAATGTCCAGAATAGCCAAATCCAAAGAGATAGAAAGTAAGATTATTGGTTGCCACTGAGGGAGGAGAGGACAATGGGGAGTTAACTGCTAATGAGTATGGGGTTTCTTTCTCGGGTGATGGGAATATTCTGGGTTTAGATACTGGTGATAGTTGCACAATTATGTGGTTATAGTAAAAATCACTGAAATGTACACTTTTTTTAAAAAAAGGGTGAATTTTATAGTATGTAGATTAGATCTCAATAAAGCTGTTACTAATTTTTTTAAAGGGAGAGAATAATAGCCAACATTGAGCACTTACTGGATTCTAGGCATTAGGCTAAGCATTTTGCAACACATGATCATATTTAATGTTCAGAACAACTGCATGTGCATAGATAATATACGTTTTCTCCTTTTTACAGATCTGAAAATTGAAGCTTAGTAACATTACTTAAGTTACTTCATAATGTACCCAAGGTCCCATAGGCTAAAAAGTCCAAGGACTGGAATTTAGCATCTAGATCGCCATCTGGCCGTCTTGACTACCACATTTTCTTCCTGCCTATATTTTTTATAATAACTTTAGGATATAATTAACATACCATATAGTTTGCCCATTTAAATGAACCACCCATCAATGTTTGTTTGTTTCTTTGCTTGAGTATACTCACAGATATATGCAACTGTCACCCTAGTCAATTTTAGGACATTTTCATCTTATAACACATACAACCCCTACCCCCACCCCCAGCCCTAAGTAACCACTAATCTGTCACTGTGCTGGTAGATTGATAATGCTACCTGTAGCTACTTGCATCACTGTATTATCTGTTAAAATTGTGTTAGTCGATACAGATACAACCAAGGAATTGAGACTGTAGAATTCCTTTTAAAAATGGCTTGGAAACCTCCATGGCTAGAAAAGGGAATAACTGAATATGATTTAAATGGACCGAAGGCAAAGGAGGGACATTGCAGGTGTCGATTTGCCCTGTTTCTGGAATTACATTATTTTACTGAGGAGCTGGGTCTAACCAAAAAAAAAAAAGGAAAAAAAGGAAATCTTGATTGCAAAAAGTATATTTTGCTTCTGAGCAAGGATACAGAAATTGTTAGGCACTTTCCTTGACTTTGAAATTGGCACAATGCCCTCTAGCTAAATGGTTTTGCTAAGTGGCTTTGCAAGAAAACCTTTCTTACCCTCCTTGTCCCGAAGCTACTGCTTTTCCTCCTGACCCTCTTGACTTCAGTTTGAGTGCATGTCTTCCAGTTAACAAGTAATTTGGGGGAGTGTCAAAAGGTAACTAGTGCCCCCTGGGTTACAATTAACCTAAAAATTAAAAGGTGGAGTTTAAAATCCTCATTAAGTATAACAAAAACATGAAAGGGAGTTTCTAAATTGGAGTTGGATTTAGAAAGTCACCTTTGAATTAATGAAACTGACCGTACTTGACTAAGTACCAGGCTAGGTATTTGAGAGAGGGTATATGCTTGAGAGAGGATCTGTATAGTTTAGTAGGGATTAGTGGTTTAGGCAAAACGAGTAGAAAGATATTCTTTCTGGGAATCTTTTTCTGTGATCGCATTCACAGTGCACATACTAATGCCCTTGAGTTTTAATTACCACTGATTTCTGAAATATGTTTATGAGTGTTATATCATTGGAATTAAGAATTAGTGTTTTCTCATTTAACCTGGCCAGATATTTGGTAATGTCACATTGCCCTGAGAAATTCTTCATGATTTATTTTTAAAGATAGCATAATAAATATAGCTGGGGTTTCTAAAAATGATTTATAGTGAACTTACAGCTTAGTAGTGAATTCTAACTAATATGCATTACTCATAATGGAGGCCTGTAGCTTGTCAACTCTGAGCTAAAAGTGGGTAACAATATTGTTATTCTTATTATGTAAACCTTAAGCACCTATTTTATGCTTGATATACTCAAAGCATGGTGGATGCTTAAAATATTTAATAATTCAGGCATGCCAGCGTTTTTTAAATAATTCTAAAAATTGGTTCTAAATGCAACAAGGTTCTTACTCTAAAATAGCATTTAGAATCTCATTTTTTGGAAGTCAGTTTGTGACCTCTAGGAGCAGAAATATATAAATATAATCATCTACTGAACAGGAAACATTGGGGAAAGGATTGAAAAATATCACTGCTCTTTTGGAATATTCAAAACTGAACTGTTCCCCCAGAAGTGCACATGCTCTCTTCTGGTATTTCTATTAAATGGTGCCTGGGTAGTAATAAGCCTTATTTACTTATTCAAATGTATTCCTCTCACCCCATCCCCCAACACACACGTTTGAATGAGCAGATACGCTGTGGGTTCCATTGCCTTAACCTTCTCAGTTGCCACGTTTTTAGGGACGTTCATTTGGAGGCATGGAAGGATTTAGAGGTGAAATGAAGATGACCCCACTGACCCACAGTCAGTAGGCCATGTCCCTTGAGTTTAGAAATGCAGATGACCTTGCCAGTTCCTCTGTTCCCTGTGGTGAACATTTCTTCAGCAGCTGGTTGGGGTTAGGCTTTCTTCTGTATCCATGGAAGAGAGAAAAGGGAACTGGCCCATTTGAAGATCAAACCCCTACCTTGGCCTCATTAGTGCTGGGCTTTAGCCAATGGATATGGGATTATATAGAAGTGAGCAAGTAGCAAAGGGCAACTAGCAAGTTCATGGCTATATGACAGAGATACAGTGTAGATATCGAGGACATTTTCTTCATTAGGAATGCCTCTGAAAGGCTCAAGGGCTTGAGTTCTTTGGAGAGCCATTTAAGATATCTCACGTGTAAGGTTTCAAACGGATTCAAACTGAATTCAGACACACTGTAGGTTTTTGGACTGAGGTCAAAGAGAGATTTTTAGTTGTTATGAGTGCATGAGCAAGTTTGTCTCTTTTTTACATGCAGGCATACAGATAAAAATAACACTTTCTAAAAGGGTTGTGTTTTTGTACTTAGTTCCTTCATCCTTTAATAACATCAGTAAAAAGTGAACAGATTTGGTTACCTAGTGGACCTCCTCTCAGTTTAGTTTCTATCACCAGAAATGGACAGGCAAAAGTTAGAATTTGAGGTTTTGTTTATTTTTAGTACTACTCTTCCAATATTTTGCTTTTTCCAAACTACCTCCAAGTCAGGAGTGCAAAGATAGGACGTGGATGCTCTGCTTCTTCAAGAGACAAAGAAATGTTTCTAGTATTTGTAGGTGGAAAATGGTATACTAATGCATATGAGAGTTTTCTTTTGTTTGTTTTGAATTTTATTTATTGTTTTATACAGCGGGTTCTTATTAGTTATCCATTTTATACATATTAGTGTATATATGTCAATCCCAATCTCCCAGTTCATTACACCCCCACCCCCAAGTTTTCTTTTTTTTAATTGAAGTATAGTTGATTTACAATGTTGTGTTAGTTTCTGGTGTACAGCAAAGTGATCCAGTTATATATATACTTTATATAATATATATATATATTTCTTTTTCATATTCTTTTCCCTTATGGTTTATTACAGGTTATTGTATATAGTTCCCTGTGCTATACAGCAGGACCTTGTTGTTTATCTGTTTTATATTATATATAGTAGTTTGTATCTGCTAATCCCAAACTCCTAATTTATCCCACCCCCACCCCCTTTCCCCTTTGGTAACCATAAGTTTGTCTTCTCTGTCTCTGAGTCCATTTCTTTTTGGAAATAAGTTCATTTGTATCATTTTTTAAGATTCCACATATAAGTGATATGATATTTGTCTTTCTCAGTCTGACTTACTTCACTTAATGTGATGATCTCTAGCTCCATACATGTTGCTGCAAATGGCATTATTTCCTTCTTTTTCATGGCTGAGTAATATTCCATTGTATATGTATACCACATCTCATTTATCCATTCATCTGTCGATGGACACTTAGGTTGCTTCCATGTCTTGGCTATTGTAAATAGTGCTGCAGTGAACATTAGGGTGCATGTATCTTTTCGAATCGGAGTTTTCTCTGGATATATGCCCAGGAGTGGGATTGCTGGATCATATAGTAACCCTATTTTTAGTTTTTTAAGGAACCTTCATACTGTTTTGCATAGTGGCTGCATCAATTTACACTCCCACCAACAGTGTAGGAGGGTTCCCTTTTCTCCACACCCTCTCCAGCATTTATTATTTGTAGACTTTTTGATGATGGCCATTCTGACTGGTGTGAGGTGGTACCTCATAGTAGTTTTGATTTGCATTTCTCTAATAATTAACAGTGATGAGCATCTTTTCATGTGCCTATTGGCCATCTATATATCTTCTTCGGAGAAATGTCTATTTAGGTCTTATGCCCATTTTTGGATTGGGTTGTTTGTTTTGTTACTGAATTATATGAGCTGTTTGTATATTTTGGAAATTAAGCCCTTGTTGATCACACCTCTCTCAGGAGAGAAAATATTTTAATTGAAATTAAGTTGAAATTAATTGGTAAAACTGTTTTTGGCTTAAACTGAATGAGTCATTAATGTGCTTTAAACTCTTGCAAAAAATGAAGAATTTGATGGAGAAAAGAATCTGGAGCTGACTCGTGACAATAATTCAGTAACTTGAGTGTTGGGACTATTTTCTACTTTCACTGAAGTCACAATGATGGTCAGAATTTCCATTGACAAGAGTTATGCCTAACTGGCATAATGATTAAGGAATGTGGATTTGCTGAATCCTGAAGATAGATTTGATAATTTCTCTGGCATTTAATGCTGAGCTATAGCCACAGGTAGTAAAACATTCAGGAGTAAAGGAAAAAGGAAAAATAAACAAACAAACAAACATCATTCCACCTTTCCCTTTGGATATATGCATAGGAATGGAATATGTCAATCTACAACCTAGCTTACTTTCAACCAACAACAAAACTAGAGACCACTCCGTAACTTTGAGATTATGTAGAATATCATTATTCTTAGGTATATTTCAGAAAGAAATCAAAGAACTAGCTATTAAGAATTGAATCAGTAATGGAATACGAACGTTAGTATAAAGATAATAAAGTCATTGTCATGTCTTGTAACAAATTTGAAATTACTCATCAAGTTGCAAGATTTGGTAGTATGTTAGCTCTCCATTCCTGCAAATGGTTGTTGTCATTTGTCATTTAATGTAGAAGAATATCCTTGTATAATGAGTTGGATTTAATAGAGAGATGTGAATGCTTTCTAGGCTGATAATACACCACCACCTGGAATTTATATAGTCTCTGTTGTGGTTAGTGAGGAATCCTTCTGCCAAAGAGATATATTTCTATTTTGGGGTTTATTAAGGAAGATTACATATGATTTGATGATTTTATAATTTTTAAGTCTCTGTAATTTGTTAGGTACTTACTCATCTTTAAAGATGAAGGTCAAGTTAACCTGTTCCTAAACTTTATACCCAGATATGGTTTTCTTGCCTTGTAATACCCTAGTCTGTATAGTGTGCTGACCAACCTGTTGTTCAACTCTAGGCCTGAATCTGACTTTTGTCACCTACCATCCATCCCTCCAGGTATTTTTTAAATGTTAGCATCTAGTCAGGGTCTTGAACTTTGTTACCTAATGATATCCTCTTCTAATGGGTCCATCATATTTCTTTTAAGAGCTCCACTTGGTATATATTATAAAAGAGGAGGAATTTCATATCAATGCCCTCTCCTTAGGTATCTACATATTTTTATTTTCTCCCCAAACATCTCTGACCAACCCCACTATGGTGCCTAAAATTCCTTCTTGAGAGTTAAGGCATCATTGCTCTAGGAGTCCCATGCTATAAATGCAATTACTTGTATTGACATATTTTGTTTGATTAGTTTATCCAAGTCATTTTCAGGTTTCTCATTTGAGAGCAGAGTCCTAAGGGAAAGGTTAAGTTTTGGCTTGGCTTGGGAATGAGAGGAACAAGTCTGAAGATCCTATTATTGTCCATTCTGCTATTAAGTGAGAAGACTGTTTAAAATTACTAGTGTTACCTATTAAGATAAACAAGGGGAGGGCTATAGAAACAGGGAAAGAGGACTTAGAAGGAAAAGCAGATCTGCAAAGACCAACATTACCTACTTTACTGTTCTGCCCAAGACTGATTCAAAAATGTAACTCAGCTCATTACTGGCATTCACTTCAAGGTATATTGCTGCTTTTAAACTTAAACTGTGTCTAATTCTGTGATGAAGAGAAATTAATGAACAACCTCAGCTTTTCGGTATCTTTTTAAAGTGCACTAGAGTCATACTTAAAGCTGTTGAATAGAAAGTGCCCATTAATTGAAGTGTGGGATATGTGCTGATATGAGAGGTTTTATTATCCTTTGGAAAGTACAATGAATAATCATTAAAAGTCATTAAAGCGCACACATTCTACTTGACCTGTTATGTTTACATAAGCTTTGCCGGTATATACCTTTGTGGGTGTATCCTCTTCAATTTTTTTTTCTATTCTTTCTCCCTTTTATCCTCCTTACTATTCATTCATGCTTCCTTCAGCTGTTCACAACATTGCTAGGCTAAAGTAATATATAGTCCCCTGACTGGTACCATTGAATGGTACCATTTGAGGGATGCCACAAGGTCTACTTGCTAGTGTCTTTTGTTCTGTCCTGCACTGGTGCCTGAAATTTCCACCATTTTGGTTATGGTTTGTGGCTAAGCCTAAAAAATAAAAAAAACAACAAACAAAAAAACCCATACGGGTAGTGCCTATGTCCAAAGTAAGTATACTTACATTTATTTCTTAGAAGGCAGAGAGAAGATTAAATGTTCCATTTCCTTAAGACTTAGGTAACCTGGCATGTTAGAGTTGGAAAGGGTCTTTGAGGTCCTCTCCAGTTTTTAATTAAAGTTGGATTTTTTTTTGTTTCTTTTTGTTTTGTTTCAGAATTCTTTCATTAAATGAGATTTGATATGAAAGTTCAGTGAGTAAAATAGATGAATGAGAGAACATTAGGGCTCACCTTCTCTGGTCATTATCAGTTCTGTGGAAGCTTAGTTCTTCCATTTACTTTAAAATGAACTCATAGTCCTGGAACTATTTTGTGGAGAAAGGTGTTACTAGAAGCCCTGATTCTGATTCCTAATCCATCCTCTTTCTATCCATTGAACTAGTCCAGTGATTACTTTTTGTTTAACTCCCTCAAATTTCTTCTATTCTGTGGAAATATGCATATGAACATGCTACATAATAATACTGCAGTAATACTAAATAGAGAAATGACAACCATAGGGAAAATAATCCAAAGGGGAAGGAATCAGGGTGGTTCTGAAATAGAACCCTTCCTTGCAGGGTCTACAACTTTTAAGAGAATCTCTGAAATATGGCTAGGAAGATTGGGGAGGGGTGTTGTATTATTAGCAATTTTTATTGTTTTTAATGACTCCCTAATTGACATTAAACAGTATTCAATGAAAGTGGCCTTTAATAGAAAGGAGAGTGAATTGTAGGTCAGATTCTCCCAACTCTAGAAGATTACTTTCTGAAAACAAATAGCAATATCTGGTGAAAACC
Organism: Mesoplodon mirus; assembly: GCF_964341445.2. Classification (NCBI taxonomy): domain Eukaryota; kingdom Metazoa; phylum Chordata; class Mammalia; order Artiodactyla; family Ziphiidae; genus Mesoplodon; species Mesoplodon mirus. The sequence goes on along the minus strand of NC_138981.1, from coordinate 107,434,272 downwards.
AGTTTACTGAGGTCATGTGCCTAAATTTTACTGCAAAGTTCCAAATGATGAATAGTATCCATTTTTTTCCTTCAGCTCAGATTTTTAAAATCGGAGGAAAGGATGTTATATATGGCAAAACAGATGTAATTAGTGAATCCAAATAGAACAGTTATTGTGCAGTGAAACAGTGGATCCAAATGGAATCTTATTAATTAAAATATGTCATATTAATTAGGAAGACAGTTAATGTCATAACATGTATCTAGATGTTTTAAAATATTGTAACTGATGAAAGTTGCCTATATTAAGCATGTGAATGGATTTTTGCAATGGATGGGAGACTGCCCAGTTTTTGAGAATTGCAATCGGAGCATTAAAGAGGTGCTGACCATGAGGGAGAGAAATAAATATCATATCATTACGTTTAGTTTCCATAGAGTTCCAATTATTCGGTTATTGGTGTCCAAGTTTCTACAGCTTTTCCTTCAGAAACACTTCTGGAAGACATGCAGGAAGGTGAAGATCAGGTTTTTTGGAGGCCTGAGGTTTATACAATTTGGGGGCCCCTCTTTAAAAAAAGAATACAAGATCACAAATGCGAAATTAGATATGAAAGTGAATATTTAGAAGGGGCCTATGCAAGTGAGGTGCCCTGAGGCTTAAGCTTCAAGGTAAATCCACTCTGGCATGCAGAACACACCACTAAATAATTCAGTAGTTGATCAGTGAAGGAAAGGGAAATTTTTCAAAAGCCACAACCCTTTGATATTGGCAGTGTTTTTGATATGCTAATGACATGTATAAATACAAGTGACAAGATTGCAATCATTTGGTCAAAGAAAGACGAAATTATAATGCACAGTTTGATGAGATCTAAATTAGATCAATTAAACTTTGATAGTGCTGTGACAATCTGGTATATCTTTATGCAGTGCATCTTGAGGAATTTAGTTACAATTATTTTAAATCATTGGTAGTACATTTTATACCAATGAAATGGGAATTACCAAGAAATACATTCAGTCTGATCCAGGTTAATAAGAAAAGGCTCAACATTTTCATAAATGCCCTCTTAAACAGATGGTCTTGTATAACATGTAAAATGAAATCTAGGATTAAAGTAATGATTCATTTTTTAATTTGTGATATATAGTCTGCAATTTAATCTAGAATCACTGTAGTTTTAGGCATCTGAGTCTATTGTCTGGGCAGTTCACAAAGTAACAGCATCGAGTTGATTTCAGCTTCAATAACCTTTGTACACACACTTTTTTATCTATCAGTTTCAAGTTTAATTATGTCTTTTTTTTCTGTAATTCATTAGAAGCTTTTTTTAAGGTCTATGTATATCATTACTAGCAGAAAAGTTAGAATATATGTTGATGGTTACTAATGGTGGATGAGCACAATTGATTCATGCTTTTGGGACCAGTGATATAGGTTAGGGAAGCTTTTGGCTCGCTGAGTAGTACCATTTGTGGGGGACCACAAGATCACCACAAGATCACTTGCAGAATGTCTCCCCCTCTGTTCTGCACTGGTGCCTGAAATTCCTCTCACCATTTTGGCTATGGTTTGGGGTTAAAACACTGGTCTGAAAACACAAATCATCAGAAAAATTAAACCTGCTGGAAGGAAAAAAACCTTATCTGATATCGACCCATGTCAAATGTAAAACTGATAAGAGCTTGGCTATAAATCCAGTTAAAGGTGTGTAGTCAAGAAGAAGATAATGAATGTTATTGGAATGTATTCATACACACGCAACTTGAATTTAAGGATATAAGTGTGATAAATTGGCTCATTGGGAATGAGACCTTAGTTCTACTCTTTGACTTGGTTACTAGCTAACTGTATGACTTCAGGAACGTCACTTGAATTCTGTAAGTTGTCCCTCTCTGTAACATATAGGAATTAGTCCCTTCCAGTGACAAAAGTCTGTTTAGTTAAATACATGTTGAGCATCAAACTTTTTTTAGCTTAGTCTTCTGGAATATTAATCTGGAGTTCTTTAAACTGAGGTCTGTAAGCCACTTGCCACTGATGAGCCTTGCAGTCACCATCTGCTCATGCGCTACTAAATTCATATTTACTCTCCCTTTTCTGCTATTCACTTTTGGTATAGAGGTCTAGGTCAATTACAGTGGTTTTGTGAGAAGAAAAATAAATTGAAAAATGACAACTTTATAGGCTGATTTAAAATTTTAACTTGAAAATCATCTACTGTAGACATGCATGTCCTACTTCAAAACAGGTGTGAATGTCCCTGTGACCATGATGTCTATTGCAGATAGTTAGATGTGGCCCTCAGAGAAAAGTATAGTAGAGGTCTCAGTTTAAATAGCAGAGAATGCCATGTGCCTATAATAGCTGTTATAAACAATAAGGTGCTTTTTGTATAGTAAATGTATGTATATAGCACTTACTATGAGTCAGCCACCATTCTGAGTGCTTTAATATATTTACTGATTTGCTCTTTTTAATACATCAGTGAGGTTTGGCACTCTTATTATGTCCATTTGACAGATGATAGAATTGAGACACAGAGAGGCTAAGTAACCTGTTTAAGCTCACAGAGCTCAAAGTGGCAGATGGAAGGATTGAACTTTCTGACTCCAGAGTCATACTGAATAAAGGAAAACAAAGGAAGGCTAAGCTGTCAAAGGGTGTAGAAACATCTCTGGAAGTAGCCAAGCAAAGCTATTTCACATCTACAAAGCTATATTCTAAAGAATATGTAGTTATTAAGAGCTACTTATCATAATAATCTACAAGATTGGCTAGTATGAGACAGAGAGGAAATGTGAGACAAGCATGGCTGGAGAAGTGTGGAAAACAGGGCTGTGAGGCTCTTGTTTTACTGACTCTGTCTTTCTGCCTTGGGATAATGATTACAGCCCCTGCAGAAATACACCTGTGAATGTGGTGTTCCATATACCAATGTGAAACAGATAAAGTTCTTTCCCACTTGGTTCTGTCGTAATGGCATGAGGAAGACAGGGCAGCTTATAACAAAAGTCTGGGAGAAAGTAGTGCACAGTACTGAGAATATTTCAAGAGCCTAGAGAGACTAATTTATGGGGAAAGATTAAAAGAATTAATTATATACAGCTTGGTTAAGTAATGACTAATGAGAAACATGAGACCTGTCTATAAGTATTTGAAGAACAAATATAACAAGGAGAGAAGGGATTTACTTATAGATGAACTAGAAACATTAGTTGAAATTACGGAATGGATCATTGGGTGTATAAACCTTCTTGACAGGTGATATCTACTATACTGTAAAATAGATTCAGAAAATAAAACAAAACATAAAAGGTCCCAATATGGGTTTTAAGAATATCAGTAGGTTTTACAAGAAGGTGCAGTGACGTATATCAAGAGGTGTAGTCTAGGTTAAATACTCTGGTTCTAGAGTCTGATATCCCTTAGAGTTGGGAAGGCCATTGTCCATCTAGCTCATAACAATGTTATAGTGAGGGTTAAGGTTGTTATGTTTTTCTTTTTATTGCCCAGTGGCATGTCCAGTAGTTTTTGTGCCTGGTTCCCTGGATAGGTGTTGCTACAGCAAGAGGGGCATCAGTGAGAATCAAAACCTGTTCTCCTGAGGGAGGAAGTGTTGTTTCAAGCAGAGACCAGAGGCTGGAACTCAGGGGATTAGACATTGCAAATTGGGCATTTTACTTAACATAGTAAGTATTCACTTATTTATAGACTGAATAAATGGATGAATGAACAAATCTCATTGGATCAAAATATCCTAATCTGTAAAACATGGTTAGCAAAAAATACATACTCATTAGGTCAGTTAACTACTGTGTGTGGAGCCTGACATCAGGACTTCAGAATGAGCCACTATTGAAGCACTCACTTTTGGATTCAAATTAAGTCATTCTGCACAGAGTAGAAGCCTGACGGTGCCGCCGAAAAGAAAAATAAATCACCATGTTTAACAACATTGTCCTGGTAGAAGAAATGAAGATTATTTTATACAATAGCTTGCCAAAGCATTTGCTTATCCTTTTGATTCTCTGTCACTAGAAATCACGCATGTTCATTAAGTTGAAAGTCCCAGCTGGCCATTCGAATATTCTCATAGACACTCCAAGTTGTGGTGGGCATTGCTGTACATGTAAATACAAGTGTATCGTGTCTAACCTCTCCCCAGTACCCTGTATTATGGTTGAACTCTATGGGGTTTTTGTCTTTGTTTCCCCTTTACAATTCTTTGCACATTTTGACACCTTAACTCGTAAACATTTCAAACTTAAATGTTTTTTTTTTAACTCTCAGATGTTTAAAATCAACACAAATATGTTGCAAAACCATGATGCTTTATTTAGGGTGAAAAATCATTCTTTTTAAAGATACAGTGGTTGAGCTTTCAACAAATTCATCCTTAAAATGAGTATAGCAAAAGCAGTACCAAGCATAAATTACATTAAAAGATAAATCAGGTGGAAATAGAAAATTTTGACTAAGTGCCAACTGCTACATAATGTTGCTAAGACTTAAAGAATACATTTACATTTATTTAGGAAAGATTAAAGGCATCTCTGTTTGTGAAATGTCAATTAATAAGGACCTGCAGTTTTTGTTAGAGTGAGCATGCATTTTAATTGTTTCTGTGGAATTTTAATAACGATTAGATTGTCCTTTTAACCCAATTACTAGCCCTCAGTCTCCAGAGTAGCCTGAGATAATACACAAGATAGTTCCTGCAGTCTTTTTTTATAAAGTTGTCCATTGAGAGTGACATGCTATTGTTTCTAGTGGAGCACCGTAATGGGAGGACAGCACACCTTCTCCATTCGCGAGGGATAGGCCCTGAGACCTTCTTGACTCCCCACGTCCTCAAATATCACTTTAGCATATAATTTCCCTCATAAAATGTAGTAAAGTATAACTGAAAAATTTAACAGACCCTTTTCAGACCATTAATGATTCTATAAATACAAGACCGAAGTCATTTACAAAGCCATTTTCTAGCTAAGAACTAGCACTTTCTTTTCACTGCCAGGATTCTCACTAGCAGTTGTTTTTCTTTTCAGGGCCATTTTTCACACAGAAATAAAGTTAGCTTTTATCACTTCAGTAGACTTGCTGCATACACCCCAACACATATAGAAGGGCATAGAGTTTTGGATGCTGGGTAGTTGGCCAGCTACTCAGTAGCTATACCAACTTTAGTAGACCAGCCTCTCAACACCAAAGATCCAAATTCCTGTGTCAGCAACACAACCGGTTACTACAGGTCATGGACCCATGGAGTCACTTCATGAATAGTCAAAATTGCGAATGTTAAATCCATAAATTCCAAGGATCTACTGTATTTACTACCTTAATGAGCTTGGAAGTCGCTCTTCACTGGTTATTAGAGCAGAGTATCAGAAGCATCTGAATCTTAACGAACTCTTGGTGCTAATATCAACTCTACAAAGAAATCTAGAAAAATGTTTTACGTCATAGGTGTTGAAGACCAGTACTGGCCTTTTTTAAAAGAATCAATGTACCTTTACTTTAATAATGTGGAGATTATGGATTGCAAATTAAGAGATTTTCTGCACAAAAGAATCCCCAAAGAGGGCTTCTTAAAAAAGATTTTTAAAATGCTGCTATCCATGCTCACTTTTTGATACCCCCAAAAGTAGTATATCATTTCTAGTAAATTTTACTTATATTACTATTAAGAATTTAGAGAGCATTCTATTTATCTGAAAATTAGATGCTAAATAGCAGTATGTATAAGCCCTAAATACCTGCCATATCCAAACACTGTGCTTGGCACTACAGTGTATAAAGATATTAATATAGAAGCTTTCATTTGTTGTTCACTCACCATATGTCAGACATTGGGTAATCCCTTTACATGCATTATATCTTATTACTTTTAATGATGAGCATATGAGGGATTCTCCTTGCTCTTAAGGAGTCTGTAATCTGTTTGAAGTGATGTCATAAAAGTTATATCTGATTGGTTCCTTAGGATGGCCTGAGAGGCATAAGGGGTTTTACCTGAAAATAAACTGGAAGTCCAACATCCAGCTTTCCAAGTCAATTGCATTCTCATTTTTTTCACAAACCAATTAATTTAGAATTTCTGGTAATTCAAGTAGGTGTCTCTGAAGTTAAAACCTTTGTATGTCTAATTTTAAATGATTTATAGAATATTATAATGATTTATCAAGAATATAGTAGGATATTATAGTAAAATCTTAATCTTCATTTGACCAATCTACCTTTGTGCTTTTTATTCCAAAGCTTTTCATTACATATAACAGGATCTTTGTCTTCTATTAAGTAGTCTACAGCCCTGTTGGGTTTGTGTTAGTTTGTGAGTTTACTATAATCCTACCGGTGATCTTAGATCAAAATTTCACTTTTTTTCCATGGGAGTTGCAGGCATGAGGCAGTCCCAAGCTTGTTCCTTTAGAGCAGGCTCAACTTACTGAATTAGAATTTGTTGATCGGTGCATATTGATGCCAACTTTTGCAAATGACAATTTTTGGTCTCCCGCCTCCTCTGGTGTATACTTAACTAAGAAAATCCTGCAAAACCAAACAGATTGCAGAAGTCTAGCATCTCGGACGGTATGTAGATTTGTTGCTTTTCCTGGAGGACTCTTATCTGTGAAGCAATAAAGGCAGATAAATAAAGTCTCCTGAGTTATATATTGTCTACGGAGTCAAGGACTCTAGCTTTTAGTCCAGGCCTTGACACAGACTATGTAACTTCTAGCAGGTTACTTTATCTCTAGGGGCCACGGTTTCTACAGCTATAAAATGGGATGATGATGTCTATCTCATAGTGCTAGTATAAGGACAAATGCAAAAAAAAAAACAAAAACGTGTTCCTTTCAGAAGAAAGGCACAATATACATCCAAAGTAGTATTCTTAGATATGCACGTATGATGTGTTTTTTCATTGTTGGCATGTATAATGAAAACTATTTGTCATTTTATTTAACTGTTGCAGCCCAACAAGAGGTACAGATGAAGAAAATTTGGTTATGAACAAAGGAAGAATATTGTGTAGATGAGCTGAGTACATTTTTCTTCTGCAGTGCATGCAGTTTATGATTGTTACAGTCAGGAAGAGGATATGAAAAAAGAAAGTAAATCGGCAGTAATTCAGCACCAACCTCTATAAAGTAAAATGTTCTATAGCAAACTCATGGTTCAAGAGAAGGAATTGTGACTTCCACTGTTTTACCCACCCTTTGTTGTTCCCTGTCTCCTACTACTTATTGCCAGAGGCTGCTTTTTCCACTCTTAAAACCCCATTGCTGTCCCTCAGGAGGTTTAGCAGGCTCTACTGTCACAGCTTTGTCTTCTTCACTGATTTTAAAATGCAGTAAGGATGATATGATTATCTGTAGAACTATCCTTCCCCTGGATGACATAATAAACATTGAATTTTGGGTTTTTAAAAAAAAATAGATTTCAAGTCAGTAAGTCTTTACCTAGTGTCTACCGTGTATCCAGACTAGTGTTAGATACCACAAGGGACTGATGGAAAATAACCAACACAGTCCTGACACCAAAGAGTTTACATGTTGAGATGTAACATTTTTATGTATAACACTCATGCTATCTTCCCTTTGAACCAGTAAGCTCACTGAGGCCATGAGCCATGTCTCATTCATCTTGGGGTCTTCACTCACCTTTTGGGAGGGAGAATTCTTCATATATGGGACTGCTCCACACCATTGCATGAGAATTATTATGCCTGGACCCTGTACACTGAATGCTAGTAGCATCTCTCAGTCACTGTAACAACCAAAACCACCCCCGCACATTTCCACACTTGGGGTAACTGTCCCCTCAACTGAGAGTCACTGTTTTATAGCCTCATAGATGTTACCTTGCACATGATGGGAGCTCAGTTTATATTTTCTGAAGGAATGAATTCATAAAACATAACAATTGGAGAATAATTCAAAAGAACATGAAATCACATGTAAGAATCTTTGGAACAGAATACTGGTACATTAGGGCTCTGGGAAGCAATACTGTATTACGTTGGGCTGTATGAATTGTTACCTTGGGTTGTGCCTTAAAGGCTAGGTAGACTTTCAAAACTAAATGGGAGATTAGCAGCCCCTGTAAGTAAGAGTAGCAAAATTAAATAAAAGTAGGTTTTGGAAGGTGCCATGCTGACTGGGTTGGAAGACTGTTTGGGGAGATAGTATAAGAAATGTTTGTTTATGTAGGAGTGGACCGGACTGTAGACAGCTGAAGAGTCTAAACTTGAGCCTTGCTCCCAAAGGCTTGCGTACAAGGTTATAACAAGGTGGAAGTCTTATTTTATGAAGATGAATTTGGTTATTTGGGTATAATTTGGATATAAGAAGGCACATAGTGGTGACTAGTGAGGAATTGTTACCATAATCTAGTTGGAAAATATGTCATTCCCTCTTCTTTTTTGTTTTCCCATCCACATTTTTCTTTTACTGTTCCTTCATCTCTTTGGGGTATTTTGATACCAAAATTTGTTAATGTTTTTTTTTACTTCTCCTTGCCTTTCTAGTACCAATGGAACATATTCTATTACTTGCATAATTTTTAAAAATCTGCATAGTTTTATCTTCTAGTCTTTATTTCACATTTTAAAACCTTAAAATCAAAGTACTGGAAGATGGAAACAAGAATCAACTCAGTCATCAATCTGCTCTGCTCCTAGGAGAAATGGGAGCATAAGAGGAAACATTTAACTCTAAAATTTAATTCTTAAATATGAATGGATGAAGTTCACAGAAGAACAATGCCTTCTAATTTCTGAAAAACAAAAAACTTGACGATGAATTGGACTGTATTAACTCGTGTTTTTCTTAGCAGATTCTTTTATTCAATTGTCAGTGTTTTAAAATTTCAGTTGGAAGAGGGTTAGAAGAAGGAATGATATATGTCCTTACTTCTCAGAACAATTGTTACTTACTTAAGGTAACGAGAAAAGGGGCAATATAGTTATTAATATAGCAATATAATATGGCAACAACTCATTAATGTCTATTAATTTATAAAACAATTCAGATTAATAACTAATATAAGGTTCCTAGGCTGGTGATTTAAACTTTGGAAGAAATACATTTCCAAAACATAGGTTTACTCAAGTGCCCATTTATATACAATCAATATACCAATTTCATATTATATTTAACTAGTCATTAAATGTCCCTAAGGGAACATCATGTAGCAGTTAACAAGAATCATTGTTTACAAATTAATGAAACTATTGCATTAATTAAAATATTTTAAAATTTACACCTTTTTAAAAAAAGTCACAATTTTCTTATACCACTAAGATTTTACCCTCCGTATGTTACATGTGTTAACATATAACATTAAGCAGAACAACTGTTAGACTGTTTGGGTAGAGATAAATGAACTTCTGACATCTGTCATATATATAGTTTGAAAGAGAATTCTGGGGAAAAGAAAATATAAGATTGAACGTTTTTCATGAACAGGTAGTTAAGAAAGTATGGAATACAAAATCCTACATGATATAGGAAGCCACTCTGGTGGCTCAAAACTAGAGTAGTGGCTTTTTACCTTGATAATTAAATTTTCTTTGACATCTTTTTGAACTGAAGTCTTTTGGGAAGCCGATAAAAGAATGGTTAAAGTAAATACATTTAGGAAGCAAAGACAACAATGTAGTTAAGAGTGAGAAATGTATTTTTCCCATAAGAGTTCATTTGAGCTTCATGTGTCCCTAAATGCCAACCTTTGAACCTTTCAGGATTTAATTTTGGTAATATTTAGCCAATTATGATTCTGCAATTTGAAGAGGGAGAAAAAGGCCTCCTAATATCTACCGTGGCCAATGTGCCCCCTGCTTGGTAACATTGGTCCTCAGTTCTCATCAGTGCCCTACTTTGGGAACTGGGTTGGTCCATGTGTCAACTGCAAGGTCTCTATTTGCCTAGGCCATGGGCAGACTATAGGGATATGCAGTGCCACTTGTTTCCTCTTGGCCTTCTAAGAGGCCTGTGGTGAACTTGGGCCTGTGTTCCCTACAGGAGGATTCTGCTGCTTTCTTATTGTGCTGGTTGCATGAGTTCCAAAAAGTAGAAGAGCAGAGCAGTGTAATATTTACTTTTGAGGTTAACTAAGTTATCGTAAACATAGGAGAAGAACATGGACTTTGTAATCAGACCAACCTAAATTCCAATCCCAGGTTTGACACACATGAGCTCTGCCATGTCACCTTAGGCAAGTTGCTATACCACTCTGAGTCTAGGCTCCCCATGTGTAAAATGGCCAAAAGTATGCCTATTACCTGCTAGAATGCTTTGATTTTAAAGGGTGGCAAGACATAAGAAGAGATGGGGTATTTTCTGGATGTTGGAAAGAGTTGATATAATATAGACTGCTTCCAAGAGTGATTAATACCTGTTGTTGAGATTTAGCATGATGATAAAAATAAATAAGGACTGTTCTTAACATCTGGCTTATGAATAGATTTAAGGAAAATCAAATAGAACATAGATCAGGATAAAAGTGAGACTTCGATGGACTGGAGCCAGAGAGCTCTCCAGAAGAAGGGTGAAAGAACTACCTATAAGTTCACCATCAGGCAGCCTGAGGACCAGCCTGAAGCCCAGTGTCATCATTACTCAGTGTGCATCAGGGCAGGATCAGCAGTGCCCAAGGTAGTCGCAGAGCAGGAATTCAGAATATTTCATGGCCAGCATCTATAAAATGGAGGACTATACCAGGAAAACAAGAGTGATATTTTTATCTAATGACAATAGGATTCACATCCATAAAGCCAATTAATTCTCATCACAAATCTGTGGGAGAGGCATGACAGCTATTTTTATCTTTTTTAAAAAGTCTTTTTTAATAGACAGGAAACAGGTTTGGGAGAAGCAGTAAAAGGATAAAAGATCAAGACAGGCCCACCCCTAACATTTGCCAGGCCTCAGGGTAAGAATATATATATTATCATATGACTAAAAATTTTAAAGCTGTATATTAAACTGACATACTTTTAAATAAAATGTATTATACCTTCCTGCCTATGAAATTTATCTTAATAGTGACCTAGAGGGTCAGGTTCAAATTTAGAACACTTCTAAGTGTCCTCACATATACACAGTTGACATTCCAGCCAATGTGTAAACTCCATCCACATCTCCTGCAAACAGCTACTTCTTGACCACAGTGGACCTGGGGATATGGACACAGAAATCATGTCTGCCATTAGGGCTAAGGACTTGGGGAAGAAACCCTTAAAAATCTTGGAAATGGTTTCTAGCTCTTTGGGGAATTCCAGGGTTTTGGACACCCAGAACATGGTCTCTCCCTCCCCCTCCCTATCTTCCTCTCCCTCTCTCTACTGTCTTCTTTATGTGAAGCTTTGGGTAATTACTGTGTAAGATATTTGACTTCTAAAGTCAAATATCATTAAAAGGCATCTTTAACCTAGCAGCAATTCATAAGAAATTTAAAAATTTCTGCTCAGCTCACAATTTTTAGGCTTCTTTGGTTTCTCTTTTAACTGCTGCTGTTTTTTTTTGGGGGGGGGCATTAAGATGCATTAATATATATTTAAACCAACTTCTCTGTTCATTTAAATCATTTGATGTTTTATAGAATTTGGTATCTTTGGAGTCAATATTTGGAAATCTTTAGTGGCATGTGAAGTCAGCATACAGCTGCTAAATGCCAACTTAACTAGTACCTCAGATAAAACTTTTAATTCTGGATGAGTTTATCCTGGGTTTTTAATGCCAGGCTGGTTCCTAAACTTGGGAGAAATTTTTAGGAACATTGGGTGAAATGGTTTTTATTTTCCTCTAAATATTTTTATTAATGATGAAATATGTCAAATATACAGGAATTTCACATGGCAAACATGCGTATACCCATCATTCTTTTCTCAGCTCAGATCTAACGTCACCATATTTTCTTTAGATTTATTTTCAGGAAATAAAACATTACAGACAAAATTGAAACTTTTTTTGTATCCCCCATCTCATTTTCCTCCCTCTCAAATACAATTCTCAGATGTAACCAGTATCCTGAATTTGATATTTATCATTCTCATGTATACTTTTTTTTCAGCATCCCCATAAGTTTTCATTAAATACATATCCTTCATCAATGGTCTTTTGTCTCTTAACATTGTTTCTGTGATTTAACTATACTGGTACGTGAGGCTCTGTTTCAATCTGTTAACTTATATAAATTAATATACTAATCCTCCCCTACTAATAGACATTTAGACTGTTCCTCAAATTTAATTTTACAAACAGCTGCAGTAGAAATTCTCGTGAGTGTTTTTTGTGTGTATGTGTGAGAGTCTTTAGAGTATATACCTAGAAGTGGAATTTCTGAGTCAAAGAGCATGAGTACCTTCGACTTGACTAGATATTGTCAAATTGCTCTCCAAGGTGCACGAGGTGAGACTTCCACCATCAGTACCTGAAATTCCTAATTCTCTATATTCTTATCAACATTTATTTTTGTTAAATTTTTGCAGTCTGCATGCATGTTATTGTTACTCACTGATTTAATTTATATGTCATTGATTGCTTGTGAAGTAAAGGGCTTTTTCAGATTTCTTTGTCAGAGAATTGCCTGTTGGTATCATTTGTTTATTTTTCTACTTTTTTTTTTTTTTAATTGTAGCTTTTAAAGAAGTAAATCCTGGACACTAATCTTTGTAGTTAGGATCTTTGCAGTTTTTGTCTCCAAGTTTGTGATTTGTGTTTTCAGTTTGTTTCTTGTGTCTTTGATTGATTGGCATTGCAACACGTTTATAGATTAATTTGAGTACAGTTCATATCTTTCTGATATTGAGTCTTCTAATTCATGAACATATTTTAACTCGTCCATTCATTATAATCTTTTATGTCCTTCAGTAACTTTTGCCGCTTACTCCATAAAGGTTTTGCATAGCTTCTGCTGGATTTATTCTTAGGTTCTTTTCAGCTTTTGTTAATTCTATAAATAGGATCTTACTTTTTTTTTCTATTGAATTATCTAATTGGTTATTACTTGTATAGGGGTTTGCTATTGATTTTAGTATATTGATTTTGTTTCCAGAAACCTTGCTAAACTTTCTTGTTAGTTCTAATAGTTTTTACTGGCTCTTGGATTTTTTTTTTATGTAGACAGTTATATCATTTGCAAATAATAACAATTTTGTCTCATCCTTTCCATTTTTATACCTGATTTATTTTCCTTATTTTACTGCATTGTCCAGGACCTCCATTAAAATGTTGAATGGAAGTAGTGAGAGTGGGTGTCTTTGTCCTGACTTTAATGGAAACACTTCCAAAATTACACCATTGATTATTCTGTTTACCACAGGTTTTTAATAGATACCCTTTAAGAAGTCAAAGGACTACTGCTGTATTCCTAATTTGTTATATAAAAATAGATTTTTAAACATAAAAAGATGCTGATTTTGTTAAATGCTATTTCTCTATCTATTCCGATAACATGCATTTTTGTTTCCATATTTGTTAATTTGGTTAATTACACTGATTAATTTTTCTAATGTGGAACCAGCCTTTCATTTCTTGGATAAACTCAGCTTGGCTATGATATATTATCTTTTCTTACACATTCCTGGATTGGTTTGTTCTTTTTTTTTTTTAAAGGATTTTTGCATGAGTAAGATTAGTTTGTAATTCTCCTTTCTTAAATTGCCCTTGTCAGGTTCTTCTATCATGGTTATACAAGCCTCAGTGAATGAGTTGGATAGCTTTCCCTCTTTTTTTAGTCTCTGGAACTGTTTATATAGACAGAAGTTATCTATTCCTTGAAAGTCTTATAAATTTTGCATTTAAAATTGTGTGAGCCTCTTGTATCTTAGAGTGGGAGATTTTTGATTACACATTCCATTTGTATAATGGTTATTGTTCATTTTTAGTTTTTTATTTCTTCCTTAAAGTGCTTTGGTAATTTACATTTTCCTAAAAAATATTCCTTTTATATAATTTTTCAAATGTATTTGCATAGAGATGTGTATTGTTTTCTTTTATGGTTTTTGTAGTTTTCATTATAGCAGTATTTTTTCTTTTTGGTCTTACTTTGCCTTTTCTCCTTTTTTATTTATCAGTTTTGCCAAAGGATTGTTCATTTTATGTATTTTTTTTTAATGAACCAGCTTTTAGCTTTACTGTTCCTTTCTCTGCTTTCTTTTTTCTATTGCAATAATTTCTGTGCATATTTCTATACTCCCTTCCTTTTACTTTCTGTAAGTTTAGTCTGAGGTTATTTTTCTAACTTTTTGAAATAAATATTAACTCACTTATATTTCCATCTTTCTTGTTAGTTAATAAAGGCATTTAATGCTATCTCTTTCCTTCATTGTATAACTTTAGGTGTGTCCCATAGATGTTGATACATGGACTCTTGCTGTCTCTAAGTTCTAAATGTGTTTTTTAATTTCCATTATGATTTCATATTTAACTCATTAGATATTTAGCAGTACACTTAAAGTTTTCATACATCTATGGGTTAAGGACTGTCCTGTTAACATTGATTTCTTAGTGCTCATCACTGTGTTCAAGGGCTCTCACTAATCCTGTCCCTGAGCCAGTGGGTACTTAGCTTAGTGCTGGCGTCTGTGCCTTGTTCTCTTTTCTCCCTAGGTCAGCAGTTTCTTATAAATCTGTGACCCTGTTCAGGTGGCCTGCCATCAAGACGTTTTACTATTCACCTAGCCTGCCTGAGAGCACTTCTATTGCTGACAGTCCTCTGGAACTGAAGTCTTGGTTAGCACCACATACTTTTGGACTCAGAACCTAGCACATCACTTGCTTCACACCACTTTGCAGTTTCTCTTCTGTTCCTAGTCCAAGGAGATGCTAATCTCATCTTTGAAACCAGCTATGTTTTTTTTTCTGTTTTGCTTTTCCCTTTGTATGAATTATCTATCATTTCTGTGTATTTAGAATAGAGGGATGAGTCATTTTGACTTCCAGTAGCTTTCATATTGTTAAGGCACTTTATTCCTTTATAAAGATAAAGAACTGGTATAACATCTTCACTTTCACTTCCCTGCCCCGCAAGCAACAGTATATATACTTATAGCCTCAATTAATCTTCTATTTTGACTAAACACCCCTCTTCATGCAATGTTGAAAATTGCTCTTTGCTTTATGGTCAGGCAGCTCAATACTTATAGGAACATTACCCTGTTTTTTGGAGCCTTCAGAAGTGATTATTCCCAAATAAAATAATACTTTTGTGTCGAATATTCTCAACATAATTTTTTTAAAACTTTCAACTTTTCAATATAAAACTGAAGGTCATGCTGCCTGTTGATAACCAGCTCACTCAAGTAACAGTGAATCATAAGGCCAAACAGAATTGATTGGGAATTGGCAGGACTCTGCATTCTCAGGGCTTATCAGGAGATTTAGTGAAAGCTAATCACTTCACTGCAAAAACAGCTAAAAATGTAAAGATCTCTTTTGCATTAGGTAAAGCATATTGATAGTAATTAGTTGAGAATAATAAAGCTAACTAACTGCATTATTCTAAGCATATTTTAATGGGTAGTAAGAGTGTAAGTTTTGGGTTAAAGGAGGCATTGTAGAATGCATCTCTTCTACCAGCATCCATGACTGAGAACAGTGGCTACATGCTTTATACTGAGTCATCTGGGAGCATTATTTATACCACTGACCCATCCAGTGAATTTTTTTTTTTAGGTTCTTTTGTCCTTATTCATGAGGCACAATCTACTCAGTAAAAGTGTATGCATGTTATCATCTGTCATCATCCAATGTTACTCTTCTGGAGCATTATTCCTTTCCAGAATCTTAACCTGCCCAGTTGATGAAGAGCTGTAAGACTCTGGTCAGTCTTCGAAATATATTGTCACATGTCCATGCCTAAAACTTAGCCAAATGGTGGATTTACAACCTGATACTTGTGGCTTTCAGAACTCATGTGGCCCAAAGCTTAGTGGACAACTTATTCCTTTAATCCTGCATATTATTTTTGTACATTCAATATGCAGAATATGTGATGTATAATAAATCTACATTTAAAAAGATAACACAAGAAATTACAGAATTAAGTTGTATTTCTTGGGGATCCACAGAGAATATATGCACATTTAATGCAGGCCTAAGTTTCTCAAATATAAAATCAATTGTACTTTAACTCATACCTCGGAGGGATAAATGGTCTGTTTTAGTAGAAAGTGCCTTACTCTAAATTAATTAAGCCCCTTGATGCTTGGGATGCTAAGCAGAAAATTTTTAAAGTAATTTTGTAGTAGTCATAGAAGTGCTCTTTGAAAGGTTCATTATATATCATATTTGAGACTGGAGGTTTTAGAGCACTGGGCTATTACTGAAGTTGCTAAGACCAAGCATCAAACTCTGTTTACTGTAATAATTTTGCTACTTGCCCCCCATATTATAATACCACCCGAATCTCTGAGGAGTTAACCTAAAAGAAGATCATGTATTTTATACATTTTGACCTGAGAGCTTTCATCTTGTATTCAGCCTATTTTTACGGAACCCTGAGCACCACTTCTGCTAGTTCTTTGGCTTCCTCTTTGCAGAGGGACACTAGATATGGTCAATACTAAGAAGACTGAAACCTGTAAGATTCTGGTTTTATTTTTTTCTACCATTTAAGTTTCTCTGGGTCTTTCAGCCACCGAGTATAGAGTCACTAATCTCTAAAGTGAGGTCTTTTTCCTTGTGGAAAAACTACTTATTTGCCCTACAGGGGTGAGGCACATATCAATTATTTGAATATTGGGGTGGAGGGGCTTGATGTTGCTAACACATTCATTTCTAGCCAAAGAAACACTCAACAAATAATTTGCTGAATGAATGAATGACCATATATTGTGCTAGTACTTGCTACAACTTCCTTAATTTTTTAGTGTTGTATCATCATCAGAGGAGAAAAGGATAATAATTTCTGCCATGTACAAGTGTCACAGAACAACTTAGAGCAGGGTTGGGCCAACTACAACCCTCAACCAGATGCAGCCTGCCTCCTGTTTCTTTTGTTTTTTTTTGTGTGTGTGTGTGGTTTGTGAGCTAAGAAGGATTTTTGAATGGTCGAAACAAAAAAATCAAAAGGAGGATAATATTTTGTGATATGTAAAAATTATATGAAATTCCAGTTTCTGTGCCCATAAACAAAGTTTTATTGAAACACAGCCACGTTCATTTACTTACATACTTACTGCTTTCACACTACAAAGGAAGAGCTGTGTATGACAGATTCTGTATGAACTGCAAAGCCTAAAAAATTTAGTATCTGGTTCTTTACAGAAAAAAAAAAGTTTACCAACCCCTGACTTAGAGGATTGATGAAATGGTTCTCATAAAGAAACCAACTAGGGGAAAAACAGTGCAACATAAACACAAATCGTTATGACTTTCATTTCTAAATCTGTTGCTATTATTTCTGAGCTATTTGCTTGCAGGCCTTTTTAATGGTAACAGGTGATAATGCACAAGAATAGAACAATAATTCCTATCATAATTGTCCACATTCATACAAAACTACAGGTATAGCTGCAGCCAGATGTTTAAAGAATAGGAACTGAAACGGAAATGTGAAAGTCTTCGCTGGGGAAAAAAAAAAGGATAAATGATAATAGGAATTGCACCAAAGACCTGTTAAGAAGCACAGGCAAAATAATTGTTTGTCTTTAATTCATGTGTATAATCCCTGGGGTGGATTTTTAATAGACAGCCCAACAAAAGCTCAATAAATTTTACTAGACCATAAAGCAGTTTTCTAAGGCAAAACCTTAACTTCCTTAAAATTTACATAACATCAACCAGTTCAAGTAAAAGTTACATTTTATTTTATTAACAATGAGTCATGTAGAAAATTTTGGCAATTTATTTACAATCACAACATAAAGCCTTGGTGAGATATTTATATTCCTATGGGGTAAGCGTGTAGCATATTAATTCAGTGGTGGAGGGAGAAAAAGAATGGAATATTAAATTTTGAATAATACAAGGAAAATTCGGCAGATTTTAGGACTACAGCCATTTTTAGGACTACAAACTTACAACATAGGCTATCTTAAAACTGCACAAATGGAAGTGAAGTTTAACTAATGGAGTTCGTTTAACTAATGTAGACACTAAAACCAGATACTTAACTCCCCAAATGGGATTACATTTTGGCAGTTACCTAGTTAATTTGATTCATGGGGATTTGTAAATTGGATCATTCAGAGTCCAAAGTGAAATGGTGATTTAAATGCAGCCCAATGGCCTCTAGAGAAATAATCAATTCTTTAGAATTCATCTGAAGACTTAAGTTTTATCCTAATTACTCACCTGGAGAATTAACTTGAATTTTGAAGCATTTGACTAGGAAAAAAAAATAAACCCGGGCCTTCCATTTAGAAAAACTCTCCAGGGAACAAGTTTGGAAACATTTGAGCCCAGAAGCGACAGGCCCAAACCCTTTTTTTTTTTTGCGGTACGCGGGGCTCTCACTGTTGTGGCCTCTCCCGTTGCGGAGCACAGGCTCCGGACGTGCAGGCTCAGCGGCCATGGCTCACGGGCCCAGCCACTCCGCGGCATGTGGGATCTAACCAGACCGGGGCACGAACCCGCGTCCCCTGCATCGGCAGGCGGACTCTCAACCACTGCGCCACCAGGGAAGCCCCCAAACCCTTTCTTGATCAAAAAAAAAAAAAAAAAATTCAGTTATATTGCTTCATGAAGTTAGCAGATCTATTCAGTTGTTTATTTAGTAAATATTTATGAAATCTTTCTATATACGAAGTACTTACGGAACTATTGGGAATACAGAGGTAAACATGTGGATAAGACAAATAGGTTCTCTGCCTCTTTGGGGCTCACATTCTTGTTGGGGGAGATAGATGAAAACTGTATTTAAAAAACTTATTTCAGGAAGCAATGAGTTTCATGTAATTAAAAAAAAAACCAGGTCATTCCACAGAGACTGAGATAAGAGGGTACTACTCTATGGTCAGCAAAGGCCTCCCTGAGGAGTAGCTTTTGAGCTGAGACCTGAAAGATGAAAAGGAGCTGGTCATGGGGAGTTTATAGAGAAGATACATGGAAATATGTGAAATTAACCCCAGTATGGAGGCAGATTTCATTCCAGAGACTATTTGATTTTGCTCAACATTGAAACCCAACCTACGTTTTCCAATCAATTCTCAAAAACACCTTTGAGGGACAATTATGACATGGATTTTATTGCTATCATTATTTTTGTTAGATTATGATTAAGATTTTATAACTCTTAGAGTTAAGGGATGTTTTCACATATATCATACCATTTGAACCTCATGTGGTGTGGGTCCTAATAATATCCCCGTTTTATAGAAAAGAAGACTTGGCATTCAGGGAGCTCAAGTAGCTTACCCAAATCCGCTGAGAGAACAGTTTAGTAATTGTGCAGATAGGGCCTTGAATTCAGACTTTTTGTTCCAAATTTCCAAATTGCTCATTTTATTATACCATTCCACCTTAAGCTATACCTGGAATTATAAATGTCTGAATACTAATTAATATCCACAACAGACAACATATTTCTGTCTGATAAAATAAGATGGTTTAATATTTGCTACTTAGGAAAAATAATCAGAACAAAATTTTCCATCTGAAACTTCACAATGATTTATGATCAAAATAGAGGATATGATTGATTTTATATAGTATCACACATGATTACCCATGTTTAGTTTTTTGGGCTTCCTCTTTTCAAAGTAACTCAACCTGTGTAAATATCAATATTGTTATTGGTTTATTTTTAAAAGGGGAATTGTTCTTTGAGCATAGAATTAGTCATAGTGTAAATTTGCAATTCAGTGAGGTTTGTTTGGTTTCTTTTCTGTTTTGCTTTTTGTTTTTATTTTTGAGCCTCCCTGGCACTAATGCTAAAATGCCCACCTGCAGTGGCCTGGGTTTGTGGGGTATTCATTGACTTTATGTCCATACTGAAGTAGTGCACATTGTCTTATGTGCAAAACACATCTGGCTATGGTTGACAGGATTTTCATTTTCCATTCACAGATGTAAAGCATTTTCAATATAACACAAGCTTCAGCGCAACAAAATCAGCAATTTATGAGAGTCATACAGCTCTGCTTACCTTTCATTTGTCAAAGGTTGATGTGAAACATCTATATTGCTTGTTCAGTCTGTTAATTGTATGTTTTCATCCAAGCTGAACTGACAAGCTAAGATCTGTCCACTCATATTAGTCTGCAGGGAGGTGCTTGTCAATAAGGCCTTTAAACTGCTTTACATGTGACCTATAATTCAAGTGATTCTTAATAAAACAATATTCAAAAGGTTATCTACACTTTAACGTTACAGTTGTGACACACTCTAAAGAAAGGATGCAAATTTCAAAGACTGCAGTGTCATCATCTCTAAGGTTGTAACTTAGTTAATTTTAGATGCGTGTAGTATTAGTTTTGAGGAAGGAGTTAGGAAATTTACCATCGAAATAGTCTGCTTTTAATTTTTAGATTACTCAGACTTTTACAGAGAATTTGGAGAAGTTTGGATAAGCAACGTTGTGAGTTTTAGAGATGTTTTTTCCCCTATAGATAAGACCTGAAAAGTCATTTCAAAATCCAAATTGTAGAATATTCGAACCAGAAGCATAGTGGACTATGAGCCCCTTGAGAGGTGTGTCTCAACTGATTAGCTCTGGCTCTAGTGTATAAAAGGTGCTCAGTAAACAAGTTGATGAGTAAGTCAGTTGTCTAACTTATTATTATTTACTGTTTTTGAACCTGGGGCCCAAAGAGGTGAAATGACTTTTACATGGTCACACAAGTTAATGGTAGAAGAGGAAAGAATTGAATCCCCTTCCACTCACTGCCCTTTCCTCTACAGCACCATGTTTCTTTCAATTAATTTACCTTGCTTCCTCAATCCTAATTTCCAATGACTTGGGTTGGGTAGGTGATTGGCTATTTAGACTCTGTCCCAGTATAAGGCTGCACTCTCAAAACAAAGAAAGTATAGATAATATATCAAAGCATATATATGGAGCTTTTAAGGTTAATAATGATTCCTCCATAAAGGGGTCAGTTTTTATTTTATAGGTTGGATCTCAGCAGTGACAGCTGAAACTAATGTACAGCACAGCTTTTTCTCATTAAAGGGCTATTGGGCAACACTGGGAGCAAGAACATTTTCTGAATAAATGATCAAGTTGAATTGCTTGCTCTGATATATTACATGTATGCTCTATGATATATTGCATAATCCCTTGGGAAGTGTTATCTTATTGATGCACTAGAGGGAAGGTTTCACTAAGTGTTGCCAGATAAAATACAAGATGCCCAGTCAATTGTAACTTCAGAGAAACAATTAATATTTCTTTTTAGTGTAAGTATGTCCCATCTGGGACTTAGTTGCTGAATCTGGCAATCCTAGATTATCTACCATGTAAGGTTGTCTTGATTTGCTTTTTGACAGCCTTCTCTTCATCGCTTGATTTTAATAGTGGTGGTGATTGCTTTGCTCGCTGTTCTCTTTACTGTGTGTCAGTGAATCTTCAGAGAATCACTGTGGGCCAGTTGCTAATGCTAGCAATTTACAGGACCTGTTAACAGATTAGTGATCCAGGCATAACAGAAACCTTTTCCCAGAGCCTTTTGGGAGCTGGGGCTAAACCTTTGAACTATTTTTTAACCTATTCAAGCACATGTCTCCTTTTAAGAAACATAAAAACTTATGGCTCTGAACTCCCTTGAGAGTGTTATTTTCTGTAGATTCTTTTGTGAAAATATTTAATCTTTTCCATTTTACATATATAAAATTATATTATGATAGTAAGTATGCTTTTTCAAGTTACACTCCACATAACATTGTTCTTGAGATTTTGAAATCCAACCCTGGAGAATTAGGCCCCCAATTGAGAATCAGTGGTCTAAGAGATGCCAAAACCAATCAGTGAAAAGTCAAGTATTCAATCAAGCTACCCATTTAAATTTTTCTCTTTCTTTTTTGCTAAATCAGTGTTTCTCAAAGAGTAACTTCAACAAAGGTTAAATAATAATTATATAGTTATTTTAATGTGTGTTACAAAATTACAGTTTTCCATTCTGTTGTAGAGGTAGAAAGCTTCATTTTGGAAACCACTGGTCCATATGAAAGCCCAGAAATAGGTAAGCAGAAGACTGCTGCCTTTAAAAATGGCCACATACAAATCTGAAAAGACTTTTATTGTTAACAAGTGTAAAATTATAATACCTAGCATTTTTTCTCAATTTATCTTTTCAACACTGGGATATGATTATATTATTCCCATTTTGCAGATGAAAAAACTAAAACTCAGAGTGGAGAGATACCTGGTTAAACTATTGAGGATCAGATCATAATCTTTATTATAAACCATAGCTTGTTTTTATTTCTATTGAATTAATTTTAAAAATTACATTATTGCACATTTCTGTGCTTCAAGTGTCTATTGATATATGAACTATTAGATTTAAAGGAGGAAGTTTTTATGAGAAGATTAATATCTAGGCAATTACAGCTCTAGGAAAGAAGCTTAGAGATATGTATTAATTCTCCTTGTAGATATTTGTTTTATTTTCATCCAAATGATAGGTTTATCATCATGCAAAAAATATGTAATAGCAGTGTTTTGTATTGTATCATCCACTTGTGGATTAAGCTTGCTGAAATGCTGTAGCAGCCCAGGGTTCACACGCTTAATTGGGTTAGGCTGTTGCCTGCCAGTTAACTAGGACTTACTGATTTTTTTCAGGTTGGAGAGCACTGTGACTCAGAAATCTTTACCCTTTGATTTAATCAACCTAAAATAAATACCAAACTTAAACTGATTTCTGAGTTTATCACATAATATCACTCAAGCACAGAGCATCGTTTATCATTGTGGCATATCCTGGCCTCCTAAATAAAGGAAAACACAAATTACCCCGTGAAATTTTTTGGTAGAAAGGTGTGAAAACACCATTTTACTAATTGACATCCAATATTAGCTCTTCATGTTAACCAAAGGCAGAAATGAAGAATCAGGATCTTTAGTGGTTACTGTAATATGAATTATGTATTTTAGGGTTATTGCAGATTAAAGTATTAAGCACTGATTATTATTAAAATTAAATACTAAGATATTTATCAGGCTCACTTTAAAATTCACTGTCTTGAAACAAAATTTCTACAGCAATAAAATTCAGATAAAGTGTCTAAAATTCTAACCTAAAGCAATCATTTTGTAGTTACTCTACATTTATGATTGCCCATCACCATTTGCGTAGACATCTTGATTTCTGAGATAACCAGTTTTGTCTTTTCTGTTTATCATTATATAAATCTAAAAATGTTACCAGCTCCTTTGGAGACGAGGGACAGTGAGGTGCAGGAAGATTAGGTAACTTCATAAAGGACTTCTCTGAATCTTCGTCCTCAGCCAGCACTAGACAGAATTGTAGATATTGAATATTTGGGTGTTCTGTCTTCCAGATAAAAAAAAACCATTCATAGAAAAAGTGAAATGTTGCCTGTTAACTAGGTAGTCAATCTATAAAATGCCCAACTTTCAGATACTTTGAAAATATCTGGTTGTTTATTTTCATCTGTAAATCAGATGCTTGACAAACTTGTTGCCCCAGCCATCTCGTATATTTTTAGATAAAGCTAAAATACCATGTTAATCAATCAACTAGACACCAAATGACCTCAGCTAATATCTGAATTGTTTTGATCTCATGCACATCCATCTTTGGTCTTGTGCCATATCAGTGTTTTCATGTTTCCTTCCTTTAGCCTTTATTTAAATTGATTTTAGGGATAACAAAGTATAATTCACGTTAAATATAATTCTCACTTGATTTAGAGTGTTTTTTGCAAATATAATTATTATACTATTCTGTGAATATCTAAGTCACTTTCCAATTTACTATAATGAGATTATCAAGATATATATCAAAAAGAACACTTTAATTAAATTATTACAACCTAAAAAAACTGGCTCTGGGTATGATGGTATGATTAAATTATTATAATTATATGATACTTTTATTTTAAAGTACAGTTATAAATATATTTAATTTGAGTATCTACTTTAATATTTTTAAGTTGTAATGAAGCAATTCACTTCTACATGTGTAGTCTCATTTTAATATTTGAAAATGGACAGGAATCTGTTCTTAGTTTCTATCACTGGAATATTCCATCATTTTTCCTTGAAAGTTTTCTCCAACATGTAAAGTAAAGCAAACCCTAGATTCTCTTAGTGGAGCATTTAGCAAAATGTTTTCTCAAGATACCCCTTAAACAACAAAAATAATACACACAGCAACAACAACAATCAAAAGTTCATCGTTTAATACAATGGAGAAATACTGCATACAAACTGTAATATTATCTTGGAGATTCCCAATGTATATTAGTTAATTAGAGGCTCTATAAAGTTCTGCAACAAAGAAACCCGTTTATCTGAACCACAGTTTCCCAAACTTATTTGACCATAGCAGTCTTTTTTTTTTTTTTTTTTTTTTGTGGTACGCGGGCCTCTCACCGCTGTGGCCTCTCCCGCCGCGGAGCACAGGCCCCGGACGCACAGGCCCAGCGGCCACGGCCCACGAGCCCAGCCGCTCCGCAGCATGCGGGACCCCCCCAGACCGGGACATGAACCCGCATCCCCTGCATCGGCAGGCGGACCCCCAACCACTGCGCCACCAGGGAAGCCCGACCATAGCAGTCTTTTTGTGGGTGTGTGTAACACCTATTAGCATCCTAATGAATGAGTATTACGTGGAACACGCTTTGGCTAATGCTGACTCAGTCTAATTTCTTTCAATATTCTTTTGGAATGAATTTTGAACAGCAACTTAGTTTCCTGGAAAGGGCATTGAGCTAAGAGGCAGGCAAGTTGTCATTACCTTATTCCTAGTGCCTAGCCCAGTGTCTGACACAGAAAAGGGGTCCATCGTTTCTGTTCTGTTACAAACTTGCCTTGGTATCTCGGACCAGTCTTTTGAACATTTCTTAAATTTCTTTGTCTTAAAAAAAGGAAGATCTCTTGACCTACGTTCTTAATAGATGTTGAGAAAATGGTAGAAATTGAAATATTTTGAAAGTAAAAGTACAATATAAAAGGTTATGTTCTTTTTATATACAGAAATGCTTCGGGGAAAGATATTTCTGGGATTTACTTTAAAATACTCCAGCAAAAAAGAAAAATAAAGCAAATTTAGCAAAATATTAATAATTATTCAATCTAGGTGATAGGTATGTTGGTGTCTATTATACTATTCTATTTTTAATCTATGTTTGAAAATTTTTTGACTTAAAAGTTTTAAAAATTAAAAAAAATGGTATGCTCTTTGTATGTAAAGCTGCAGTTACAGTTTAGACATGTTTGCATGACTGTACAGAACAGGGCATAAGATTACAAAGAAGCGTGCCTATCTTGCCATCTTGTCCTCCCTGTAACCTAGGGCAGACAAATGTTGAACTGTCATATCTGGTTAGGGTGATCACATCAGAATTTTCATCTGTGTAAAACCAACTCATTGAAATGAGATTTGAACTTAAAACCTTAGGCTGATTATGACCGTGCTCTAGCACAGTAATTCTCAAAGTGTGTTCCTTGAACCAGCAGCATTGACATCATCTGGGAACTGGCTCGAAATGCAAATCCACAGGTCCTATCCCAGACTTACTGAGTTAGAAACTCTGGGGGTGGAGTCTAGAAATCTGTGTTGTAACAAGCCCCCCAAAATGATTTTGATGCATGCTCAGTTTTTAAAATCACAAATCACTGCTCTAACCTATTGTGTCGATCTACATAGACTGAAGTGCAGTATGAAAACTATCGTTAGCATTGTGTAAATTCTCTCTTAACTCTATAGTAATAGGAAGAAGTTAACAGAGATTGTATCATTGCTTGACTTAACCTGCTGCTTCTCCATCTTTTGAGCACTGTTTACACAGGGTGAGTAGATTGAGGTAGGAGCTGAGAATGTGTCTACTATCTTAATGACCTGAGAGCCTTGCTGCGTGCCACGATAGCCCCATCCACACAAGGCATGCTTATGGCATGCAGTGAGAACCTTTCATTGTGCAGGTATTTTTAGACACATTTTCTGAGTTGTTGTGGACGGCTTATTGTTTTTTTGTGACAAGGATATTCTCTAGCAGGGTCTGCTTATCTATAGATGATGGGTCGCATCCCATCTCCATGCCCGCAGCATATATAAAAGCACTCAAGTTACTGGATCACAGAGTTCGGGTTCATTTACTATTTAACTAGAACTAGTTACTAAAGTAGAAATGTCCTTCTCAGTTTTGGTAAAAAGCAAAAGGAAACCATAGTCATCAGGCTGAGGCTTCCAAAAATTATAAAGCAGCCCAAACTCTGTCCTTTGAGGCTTTATGGTAGAGGTGGCTAACATCTTATAACTTGAAAATAAAATCCTAAATCAAGCTTCTTCAGAGGAATTCACAATGCTCTACATTCCTCTATTAACTTGTTGAATTAGAGAAGAGGAGAATTATTTCCATACGGGGGAGGGGATTGATGAGAAAATGGAAATTTGGGAACTTTTCTCTAATTGCATACTTG